>NC_080767.1:22464588-23714588 GCF_020826845.1 Diceros bicornis minor | reverse complement strand
AGCTCCCGTTAGACTCAGTCAGAAAGCTAGCGGGAGATAGACAGAAAACACTTGGATTTCTTGGCTCTTCCAGGACTGACCCCAGTGACTATCCAATCAAAGTACTTTCTAGCCACACATTTGGAAACTCTGTGAGTCAATTTCTCCCTAGGTATCAATAGATATATGCTTAGAGTTGATTAATATTAAAGCCATCATACCATATTTATATTTTTTAATAGTGAAACTCATGATGGATGAGTAATAGTGAGTAAAAGGTCTTCTGTACCTTTCCAAGCAGCTGAAAAAAACTACTCTGCTCCAAAGTACCAGAAGATATTTTTCTCTATCTTCGATGAATCTGACCCAATTTCTCTATTTTGATTCATTCTTTTCACTTTTTTATCATTGTTCATTTATTTGTTCATTAAAAAAATTGGGGGAAGGGGAGATATCTATTTAAACAGACAGTGTACCAGGCTGCAGGCATTTACAAATAAATAAGGTATAGTTTTTTTCTCCAAGAGGGATAGAGTTAGTGGATAAAGACGGACATGCACACAAATAAGTATACACACGATGAAATGAGGGTAACAACAGGGGTGTGTACACTATATGAAGATGGTATTAAGGGGTGAGTGGTTGCTTCTTACAGCAGGCTGTAAGGAAGGAGTTCTGATTTAGGTGATTTGATCTGTTTGAAAATGCAATAATTAAATAATGGAGGAAATTGTGCTGAAGAAGTCATCTGAGATGTCATCATGACATAGGGCACATTATAGAGTTTAGACTTGATCTTCTAGATAATGGGCAGCTACTGGAAAAAAATTAAATAGGAATGAAGCCCTTTAGAATGCTCACTCTGACAACCAGTGAGGGACACAGATGGGTGAGAAAGATATGAGGCGACAAAAATAGTGAAAGAGTGGGATGAGGTGATGGGTGTCTGAACTAGGAAAATGGCAATAGGAGTGAAGAGAAGGCAACGATTTTAAAAACATTTTAGGGGTTGAAAATGATAAGATATGTTGATGAATATGTATGATAGGTGAGTCAAGGAAAAGTAGAGTAGGGATCCCATACTTAGGATTGAAATGTGGTTCTTAGATATAAGCACGGCTCAGAGAGTCATATCAAGCTGTTTTTATTCTGACAACATTCCCCAATAAACAAGGTAGTCTATTTTCTGATCTGTAACCCCATATCTTGTCCTGCTTTGGTCATAAGTGCTCTTTCCAAAATAAAAATTAAAAAAAAAAAAATCCCTCTGGCTGGGTTACATCCACGCATAAATCACTTCTTGGCCACTCCTTTGCTCTCAGAATTAAGCCCAAGCTCCTTACATGGATTCCACATTGCATGATTTGGTCTCTGCTTACCTTCCTAGCCTTTTTTTTGTGTGTGTGTGAGGAAGATTAGCCCTGAGCTAACATCTATTGCCAGTCCTCCTCTTTTGCTGTGCCCATCTTCCTCTACTTTATACGTGGGACACCTGCCACAGCATGGCTTGATAAGTGGTGCATAGGTCCACGCCCGGGATCAGAACCTGTGAACCCCAGGCCACCAAAGCGAAGTAAACTTAACCACTACACCACTGGGCCCACCCCCATCCTAGCCTATTTACCCACTATTTCTCCATCCCAACCTCATTTCCCTGTACTATGATCCAACCACAGTGAACTTCCCTTTCGTTTTACCTCTGTATCATTGAAAGTGCAGTTTCCTTTGCCAGGAACCACCACCAGCACACCACACACACACACACACACACACTCACACTATTGCCTGGCAAACTCCTCATTATGTTAAAAGCACATTTGAAGTGTCATGTCCTTTGTGCATTGTCGGGGGAAGAGGGAGAATCTCCCTCTGCCCTTTCCCTTAAGGTTCTTCTGGCTGGCCAAATAATCAACAAGACAGGTTAGCAGGAGAAAATAATACCAAGTTTAATAACATGTATACATGGGAGAAAGCAGGGACACTGCGTTTCTCAACACAATAGCAGAAATTCTCGTCTTAAATATCATTTTCAGCCAATGACAAAGGAGGATTTTGGGGGTGGGGGAGTCAGTTACAGGAGATTACCACTAAAGCACAGTAAACAAGAGTAGGTTTATTATACAGCCCCAAGGCCTCATCTTCCACATTGATAAGTTACTAGAAATGAGCTCACCCCCCCTTTTTCTCAATACAGAGAGGGAGATACCTTTACAAATGGAGACTTCCCTTGTAAATGATTGTCTGACAACTCCTCGCAGGGCCATCCAAAGAATGTGGCCAGAGAGACAGGACTCCCGATAAGATGGGCTTGTTGGTGCCTTTTCTATTGTAACCTCTATCCTAAATTATCTTTTATAGCAGTCATGATAATAACCCCTTCCTAAAACAGATTTTTTTGGTTTTACATTCTTTAGGCAGTTTGGGAGGGGAAACTCAAATATTTTTCCTGAGCTCTCTGAGTCCTTATTGTCTTCAGCTCGAAATAATCCGCATACCAGAGTGGTGCTTCCTGGGGCAGCTTGCCCTGAGCACCATCAGCATCCTCTCCCTGTCCCCCATCCCTCAAATGCAGAGTTTATTCCACATCTTCTCTCCCTAGGCCTTTTACATCTACTCAATCATAACACTTGCCACTCTTATTTCTGATAAAAAAATATTCATTAAGCCAAGCACTATGCCAGTGGCTAGGGATACATTGATATATAGCACAATCTAAGTTGCTACTATCTTAGAACTTACTCCCTAGCAGTAAAGACAAATATTAAACAATCACAGTTGGGCGGGTTATTAAGGAAAGTATTTTGTACTTTAAGAGTATAGTCCTTGAGATTAACCAAGCCAGGGTTCATTTGTACTGGATTATAACATAATATATTATAATTATAATCGTGGAGGAGGGAGCTCGGGTAAACATTCTTCTTATGACATAGATCAATTTAAGGCTAAGGGAATACTAGAACTCAGGGACTGCACAGTCATGACCAAGGTCATGATTGAGACCCACTATTTGAAGCAGGGGCAGGAGCTCTGGGAGCCTGTGATAATTTGATTAATAATAAGAAATATATATTTGGTCTTTGATGCCTTTCCTGGCATAGAAAACCCTTGGAATTTCCTGTGATAAGAGCCATGAAGGTATCTTTTGTTATGTTAATGAGGCAACAATTGGAAAGCCCTTAGATAACCAAAGGATGGGGGCTGGTTGCCAGGGGAACCAACCAAGTGATTAGAGGGTTGGAATTTTCAGTATTTCCCACCCCTCAACCTTCTGGAGGAGGGGAGAGGGGCTGGAGGTTGAATCCAAATCCCAATGGCTAATGATTTAATCAATCATGCCTATGTAATACAGCCTCCATAAAATCCCAAAAAGACAGGGTTCAGAGAACTTACAGGTTGGTGAACACATCCATACTGGGAAGGTGACACAGCTCAGCTCCACGGAAATGGAAGCTCCTGCGCTCAGGACCCTCTTAGACCTGGCTGTTCATCTGTATCCTTTATCGTATCCTTTAATAAACTGGTAAACAGAGGTAAGTGTTTCTGCGAGTTCTGTGAGCTGTTCTAGCAAATTAACTGAACACAAGGAGGGGTCCTCAGAACCTCCGATCTACATCCATAATAAATAAATGGCAAGCAACAGGATATATTGGAATATATGAGGAAGCAATTTGGTGTAAAACTAATTTGACCTGACCTTGTTTTTCCAAAAGGGCCTGACATGGCCTTTGAACATGCATTGTATATCTGCTTTAAGCATTTACCATGTCCCAAAGCCAAGAACAAATGCCCTTAAGATAAGGATGCAACTTCCTTCACATTGGCATTTCCTTAAGGATAAACATTTCTTCCTAGGCTAGGATTTTATTGCTGTGCTCATCCTGTGCCCATCGAGACAGCACACCTTATATCTGCTGCATCCATCAATCACTGTGCACTCTTGTAAAAAGGACATTGCAATCATATGTGATACGTGCCCTTTGACGGTATATAACAGTTCTGTACACCTCACTCCTTTGGTGCCTTTCCCTCCTTGGGGAAGGAAGGCCCCAGGCTATATGGTCCTCAAATTGGCTCATAATAAACTCACCCCAATTTTGATTTATAGACTGGTTATGGATTGTTTGCCTTGACAGCCAGCTGGTGAGAGGAAGCTCCACTTGCGACTGGTGTCTGAAGTGTGTATGTGTGTGGGGTGGAGGGGGCAGTCTTGTGGGACTGAGCCTTTAACCTGCGGGATCTGATACTATCTCTGGGTAGATAGTGCCAGAATGGAATTAAATTGCAGGACACCCAGCTGGTGTCTCAGAGAATTGCTTGGTGTGGGAAAAAGTGTCCTCCACACATTTGGTGACCAGAAGTGTCAGAAGTGAAGTGTTTTATGTGAGTAGTAAAGGAGACTCACAGGGAAGAAACACACAGTAGGAAAGAACTGGGTTTTTCTCTACATAGGAAGGAAAAATATGAGGTTTTCTCTTTACAGACCCGTAAAGTGAGGTCAAAGTTTCCGGGCTGATTGAGGCTTGACTTGAGGAAACAGAATTCTGCTCTATACCCAGCCTGATTGGCACCTAGAAGCTGCTGTAAATTTTGTCCCTGTATAAGAACTGAGGATCTGAGTTGCATTTGAAGGTGCAGAATGGACTCTCCAGTGCATTCATAGACGGAGATCTGGGAAAGATATAGTCAAAGGAAATAAATCAAACTTTGAGAAGGAATCATGGGTGCATTGCCAATCTGCCTGGGGCTCTAGCAGAGAAACTTGTGTGAAGATTGTGTATATGTGTGTGTGTGAACATATTTTAAATTAATGAGTAAAAGAATTAATGGATGAGTGAACAAGCACATGAATTAGAAAATACGGACCTCTTCCCTTCCTCAGCTCTGCTGAAATGAGAAAAATGGCAGGAACTGGGGTCTGGTTGTCACCAGGAAAGACCAGGCAGCCTGTCTCTCATGAGGTATTAGACTCACAGACATTAACTCACAAATGTACCAAGGTCTGTTTTTTTTTTTTTTTTTTTGGTGAGGAAGATTGGCCCTGAGCAACATCTGTGCCAATCTTCCTCTATTTTGTATGTGGGTTGCTGCCACAGCATGGCTTTGATGAGTGGTGTAGGTCCATGCCTGGGATGCGAACCCACGAACCCGGGCCACAAAAGCAGAGCATGCCAAACTTAACCATTATGCTACCAGGCTGGCCTCCAAGGTCTGGTTTTAAGCCAAGAAGTCTTTTTTTTCAATATGAAGTGTAATGTCTTATTAAAATGAATGCATAATTTTTTCTGTTTTCTCAAACTCTGCCAGAGATTGAGATATAAACCCAGTGCCTTGGTATTAATTTGCATTGAGAGAGGACTGCCAAGGGGACTGCAATATTCTAGTGACCCTCAAACATATGGTCTTCAGGCCATCCACTTCATTATCTCTTGGGATATGTGATTAAAAATGCCCCTATAGATTCAGTATATTTGGAAGTATAGTCTGGAGTCCTACATTTGAGAACGATTGATGTAGGCTGATCTCTTTGGCTAGCTAAGTTTTAACTGGAACATCTACGCTGTTGTAAGAACTGGTCCTCAGCTAAGAGGGCTTGGAAGCTCCACTGTACAGAATTCTTTCAATGAGAGGTCTGTTGGTCAATATGCTATCTTCCTTGAATTGTTCTCCAATGGATAAGTTTCCCTCTCTACGTTTCCATTGATAACCCAGCTTCCTTTTGCCTTACTCATGCTTGCTCTGGCCTGGAAATTTTACTCTCCTGTTTGGGTAGATTTTGTTTGCTTGTTAGTTTTACTTTGGTGGATTCAAACATATGCACTCTTATTTAATCTCCTCTTTCTAGTGCTTTAGTGGTTATGCTAAAAATTATACACATAATTAACAAAGTTCCCAGCTAATAGCTCTTTTTATTCCCATACATGGACTTTAAAATGCTTTTACTCTTCTAACTCCTCCCCAATACACGTATTATAGTTGTCCAGTATTTAAGTTGCATCTTGGATGGTTTTTATTTTTTAACCTCAAATTAAACACCATCATTTTTTTCAGATAACATTGTTTGAATAAGCCCAAATGTTTGCTGTTTCTTTGCATCCTAGATATTGTTACTGGGATTATTTTTTCCCATAAGTACATTCTCTATAAATTTCTTTCATGTGAATTATTCATAATCTATTTATTATTTATTTATATAAAAATGTCTTCATTTCAGCCTCATTCTTAAAGAATAGTTTTGCTGGCAGTACAATCCAACCAATTTTTTTCCAGCACTTTGAAAGTATTTTCCCATCTTCATCAATTACTGTAGTCATAGCTGATTTCTATTTCTTTTATCATTATAATTTAAGTGCCAACATCCATCCATCTATTTTGATTTTTTTTTTTTTTAATTTTGATTGAAGTAGTCTACCACATTGGAAAAATCTTAAGATTTGGTTACATGACCTCTCTGATCTTGTTTACTGTCTCTGTAGACCAGAGTTATTAATATCTTTTTGATAGAGTCATGAGAGTTAAATTAGGTGAGCTAGTGTAGGTAAAACGGGGGCCTTTGGTAGTTCCTCAACAAATTGTATTTACTATTAGAGAACTTTGCATATTTCACTGTAATTATTTCGTGATGTCTCTGCAGGGGTGAGTTCATGCAAGGCGGTCAATAAACATGCAATGATTCAGTAGTCAAGGAATCTCTCATTGGTACAAACATATAAGCAGTTTCAACCCTGAAGTGGCTGGACCTTCTGGATGCACTGACATAGAGCAGGAGGATGGGCAAGAATGATCCATGAAATGTTCATAACACTGTAAAACCCTGCCTTTTTGAGTAAGGACGTTTGTCATCTATTGGCTAACCTTTGGCGTGGAAATGTACTCAGTAGTCCTCTCAAAAACACTACGTGAATACATTAGGTTATGTTACAAATATTAAATAAAATAAACAAGCTGGTATTTTTCTGAGGTCTTTTTTGTGCTTTCATAAATCATAACATACCTTTATTGTTTTTAAATTTAGCAAGCGTAACTCCCCTTGGCTTTGGAGGATGATGATGCAATGGTAGTGATTAATACTATAATTATAGCTTAAGTTTCTACAATTTCTTATCCCCTAAAGGTTTGCAAAATCTTGGCTTGCTATCATCTACAGATACTCTGACTACCACATACTTCAAAGAGCTATAAATGTAGAAACCAGTTGCTAATAACTGTGCTTTAATGAGGGCCAGAAACAGAAGAGTCAACCCAAATGGAACTGGAGGCCAGAGATTTGGAGTCAAGATATAATTACCTTTGGACTCCCAGCCCAGTGCTCAAGTTTCAGGAAGGATAATTCTCTGTACTTGTAAAACATGGAATCATGTATATTTAAGGATTGGAAAGGGCTCATGGAAATTAATGCTATTCCAATCCCTCTTCTCACAAATGGGGAACTAAAGACTTGCTGAAGAAAATGGACTTTTCAAAACTTGACAATAAAGTAGTGGCAAAGCTGGGAAGTGGAGCCTGAGTAATCCTATTATCTTCCTGTTGAGGGTTCTTGATTATTCTGGACTCCACAGAGAGAGCCTTCTCACTGACCCATGCTCTTTGAAGGCTGGTGCAAGGGGTTGGAAAAGTCATTTATTCAGCTCACATTGACTTGGGGCTTGCCATATGCATCAGAAACAATAACACACTGGGAATCAGAGATGACCTGCACACAGACTCTGCCCTGGTGGATTGGAATAATAATAGCTGCAATGCGTTGTTCACTATATGCTGAGCAGCATTCTAAGTCCATTGAACACACACACACACACACACACACAAGTATATGTGTGTGTGTATATATATATATCCATTTGTGTTTATAACTACCCTGAAAAGGTGAGGTACATACTGAGTACTCAATGCATATTTTCAAAATTAAATATTATTACGTCATTTCAATTAAACTTTTTATTTTGAGATCATTGTATACTCACACGCACTTGTAAGAAATAATGCAGAGAGATCCTGGGTACTATCTTTTTAGTCTCCCTCAACGGTAGCATCTTGCAATACTACAACCAGGCAACTGACCTCGATACAATCCACCTATATTGTTCAGATTTCCAAAATTTTATATGTACTCACTTGTGTGTGTGTGTGTGTGTGTGCGCTTAGTTCTATGTAATTTTATCACATATGGAGGTTCGTGTATCCACCACCACAGTCAAGAAACAGCAGTTTATCAACATGAGCGGAGGAACACATCCACCTCCCACATTCCATCACCATCTCCAACCCTGATGCCTGGAAAGCAGTAATCAGTTCTTCATCTCTTTAAGATTCCCATTCAGAAATGTTATATAAATGGAATCATACAGTGTATAGCCTTTTGGGATTAGCTTTTATTTTTACTTTGAGATTCATCCAAATTGTATAAACAGTTAATTTTGTTTTTATTGCTGAGTAATATTCCATGGTATGGATGTACCACAGTTTGTTTAACCATTCCCCATTAAAGGACATCTGGACTGTTTCTAGTTTTTGGCTATCACAAATAAAGCTGTTATGAATACTCGTGTATAGTTTTTTATGTGCACATAAATTTTCATTCTCGGGGATAAATGCCCAAAAGTACAATTGCTGGGTCATATGGTAATTGCATGTTTAGTTTAATAAGAAACCGCCAAATTCTTTTCCAGAGTGGCTGTGTCATTTCAGATCTTCTCCAGCAACGTCTGACTGATCAGTTTCTCCACATCCTCACCAGCATTTGATATTTATTATACTGTTTTTGATCATGTAACTGAGACACAGGACAGTCAAGTCACTCCAGTTACTCATTCATTAAGTATTTGTTGAGCCAAACACCACTCTATGTGCTAAGGATACAGCCGCAAATAAAACAAAAATCTCTGGCCTTGTGGAACATATTCTAGTGAAGAAGATGGGCAATTCATACAAGGAAGGTAAATAGTAAAATTCACAGTATGTTACAGAGTGATGAGCTCTAAGGACAATAATAGAGTAGGAAAGGGGGAGTGGGATTTTTTGGGTAGAATTTCAGAAAGGGTTGGCTGTGAAGGTGGCTTTTTAATAAAGACCAGAGGAAGTAAGAGGACCAGCCTTCTGCACATCTGAAAGAAGCACGTTCCAGGCATAGAGAACAGCAAGTACACAGTCCTGATGCTAGGGCTCACCTTGGTGACTTTGAGGGACCTCGAGGGTCTCTGGAGGCTGGAGTGAGGTGATGCAGTACAGGAGGTGAGAGGGGGTCTGCTCACCTAAGTCCATGTGGGTTTTGGGAATGCTTCTCGATATTCCCACCCTTAGGCAGCTTTGTCATAAACATCTTTGCCACAAGCATTTTTTTAATTTTATTTATTTATGTATTTATTTTGGTGAGGAAGACTGTCCCTGAGCTAACATCTGTGCCCATCTTCCTCTGTTTTGTATGTGGGATGCTGCCACAGCATGGCTTGATAAGTGTTGTGTCGGTCTGCACCCAGAAAATGAACCTGTGAACCGCGAGCCACCGAAGCAGAGCATGGGAACTTAACAACTACACCACTGGGCTGGCCCCACCACAAACACTTTTGCTGCAAACATTTTTGAAGCATAACTAATTGACTGTAAGGCAATTTTGCCATAGAATGAAGAATATAAAAGGGACCTTCAAAAGGACATAATGGAACATGACAAATTAATAACAATATTTAAAAGTCTATCACAAAATATGACTATACAAAAAAATATTTGAGTACATGTAAAATATGTGTAGATTCATGGCAAATACTGTGCAAATATTTGATTCTATTGTGTGGATTATATCTAAGCGCTTGCCTTCCAAGTCTTTCATTCATAGTATCATACTTTTATTTTTTTGGCTTATTGATTCGCCTCCTCCTTGGGTATCACATTTTTTCTTTTTTGCTCAAATTTCTTCCTTTGTGAAGAGAGATATCATTTTCCTGGATGCGTGTTTGTAACTGAACTTTGTATGGCATTGGGACTGCAAGAATTTGCAAACTGATGTGTTGTCATTTTCTAGCATGGTATGCAACCTGGCTCGACACTCTCTTCTTATTTCATACTTGTAGTAACTTTTATCACCAAAATGAAACCAAACTATCAACCAGTTATTTTATCTTTTTTTATGGCAAAATTGACTTATGGCCAACTAGTTATGTGGCAAAAATGTTTGTACCACAAATGTTTACGGCAGATCTGCTACGGTGAGGATACTGGACACGTTTGAGAATAACTTTAGGTTTTACTCTGAAGGAGACTGAGAGCCTCCGGTGGGTTTTGGGCACAGGAATGACTTCATATAACTGTGTTTTTACAGGATCATGTTGGCATTTTTATTCAACATCCCATAACTAAGAAGTAAAAGAACCTGGAAGACCTCAGGCTCTAGTAGAGAAGAGGCAAGCAGCATTAAATAAGAGTACCAGGTGGTAAATGACACTCTGGAGATGTTATGAACAAGCTGAAGGAGAGAGGAGGAAGGGACCATCTCTACTTCCCTTTGCCACCCATGTGCCTGCTCATCAACTTTCAGGTGGGGAGCAAGAGCAGCCACAGATCATCGCTGCCCCCTCTCTCCTCCATCATTTTCCTGCATCCCTCTTCTTTCTGCCTGTCCTCTTTCTCCTCTTTGATTTTTATCCTTCGTCGAGGCCTTTTCTTTAAGGAAACAAGGTTAAGGGCAATCTGTAAATCTAAACTCTAAAGGAGCCTCTCTCTTGCCTTTCTCCTTCTGATAACTATTAAAATGATAACATGAATGAACCACTGACTTCTCTCAACTGCCAAGGCTAGAGGCTCAGAGAACACCTCCTCTTTCAGCTCCGTTTTCCCATTTGTTGTTAACTACAAAGACCCTTTTGCTGCCCACTCAGACAGAGACTACTGGATTATGAAATAAATCAATTAATGATGCCCACCTCGCCTACCTCACTGGGGTGTAGTGAAGATCAAAGAAGATAGCATATGTAAAAGTGTTACTAGATGATCACACCTGAGATTATAATTTACTACTATTTTAAAAATAATTTATTTTACAATGATTTCAAACTTACAGAAAAGTTGGAAGAACAATATGAGGAACTTCTATACCCTTTGCACATGGTTATTTGTTTGCAGGGGATGCTGTAACAAAGTACAACAGACTGGACGGGTTAAACAACAGAAATGTATTGTTTCATGGTTTTGGAGGCTGGAAGTCTGAAATCAAGGTGTAGTAGGCAGGGTTGCTTCCTTCTGAGGGCTGTGAGGGAAGGATCTGTTCCAGGTCTCCCTCCTTAGCTTGTAGGTGGCCATCTTCTTATGTCTCTTCACATTGTCATTTCTCTACGCGTCTCTGTGTCAACATTTCCTCTTCCTGTGTGGACACTGGCCATATTGGATTAGGTCTCATACTAATGACCTCACTTTAACTTGATTAGCTCTGTAAATATCCTATCTCCAAATAAGGTCACACTGAGTTACTGGGGGTTAGGACTTGAACATATGAATTTGGAAGGGGTGTACATAATTCAACCTATGACATATGGATTCCCCACATTTACTCTCTCCCGTCTTCTTTCTTTTCTCCCCACACCCGTTGTCATTACTCATTTTCTGAATCCTTTGAGAGCTACAGAAGATACGATGCCCCCATGACTCCTTAATTCTCCAGTGTGAATTTCCCCCAGACTCTCCTACACCACCAGCAGACAAACCTCTAAATCTGAACATCAACCTTGATAACAACACTATCATCCAATCCACATACCCCATGCACATTTCACCAATGGTCTCCACAGTGTCTTGTTTGTTCTTCTGGCCAAAGAATCTATTCAGGAATATGTTGCTTTTAGTTGGTAGATCTCATCACTCTCTTTCAGTTCGGAACAGTTGCTTGGCCTTTCTCTGTCCTTCATGTTCCTAGCAGCTTTTAAGAGCACAATCCTTTCATTTTGTAGGACAACTTTCAACCAGAGTCTTCCTGATGTTTCCTTATGAGCTAATGTAGGCAGTGACTTCTTGATAATAATACCACAGAAATTACACTGTTTTCTTCTCAGTGACTTACAGGGGAGACATGGTGTTGACTGATTCCACCATTGGTCATGTAAACCTTAATCACCTGGTCATAGTGCTAAATGCCAGATATCCCCACAGTGAAGTCGCCATTTTTCCTTTGTAGTTGATGAGTATTTGGGGGGTAGATATTCAAAGAATACTCTGAAATCTTATTTTTCCCAGAACTCCACCTACTGCCTTAGCATCCATTGATAACTTCTGCCTAAATCAACTCCGACTATGATGATAGTCACACTCCGGGTGGTGATTTTTGTATTTCCATCATTCCTTCTACATTTATTAGTTGGCGTCTTACTACAAAGAAGAAATATCCCTTCACCCCATTTATTTATATGTGTGTTTGCTTTTTTGTTTGTGTCAGTGTGGACTCATGAATTTCAATTAATTCAGTGGGTTGTTATATGTTACTACTGCTATTTATCTCAATGCTTAAATTGTCCCAACTTTGGTTATTGGGAACACCTTCTAACTGACTCCTCCCATCACTATTGTCCTGTCTTTGCTCTAGAAACTCTCAATGGACAGAGGTAGGAAAAAATATATGTATGTATGCGTATGTACATGTATGCATAAATACATATATGGATGCATATATACATATATGCTTATACATATGCTTACATCTATACATACATATGTATATATAGATATACATATACAAGTTCATGACAATCTCTGGCTGTTTTTAAACATCCGCATATTTGTTGTCACCCCTCCCATCAATGGGTAAGTTTATGACCCTTTCCTTTGAATCTGGGTTAACTTGTGGCACATGTGTAACTAGATGAATATGGCAGAAATGCTACATGGTTGCTGAGGTCAGGTCAGAAGAGGCTATGCTGCTTCCACCTTGTTCACCAGAATACTTCCATAGGATCCCTGGGCTAGCATGTAAGAAGCTCAACTATCAATTCCTAAGGAGGGATTCCAGCCCCCTGCAGTCAGGTCACCCCCAACCATCAAGTCTTCCCAGCTGAGGCCCCAGACATCATGGACCAGACATCATGGAGCCTTTTGTGCTTGCCTGGATTCCTGACCCACAGGATATGCCAACAGAAAAAGTGATAGTTTTGTGCAACTAAATTTTGGGATGGTTTGTCATATAGCAATAAATAACTAGAACAACTTCCAATTCTTGAACCTCAGGGTTCTTTCTAGATTTCTTCCTTTCAATGTTTATAAGTTATTTTTCCAACACTGAGAAAACTGGCTGTCATTGTTCTCAAAATATTTACTCATTTGCTCAACCATTTGACTTATTTGCTTAATGTAAGCAATCTCCCAACCACACTGCCTTTGTTTTCTGCCCCTCTTCTGCCCCACTGGCCACTGGCCACACCACTACCTTCATGTGCTCCCTCTACTGCACACACACATCAGCACCTCCAGGCAGCCAGGCGTACTGATTCCTCTGTGCCCCCACTCCCATCCCCATTTCATTTCCTTGCCTACAGGACATGCTGAAGGAAGCAAGAGGGAAGAAAGGTGGGAAGAGGGAAGAGAAATTCTGTTGTTATTTTATTATAGCTATAAGGAATTCAAGGTCCAGATTTAGGCAACAGTTGAAGAATTATAGCTATACAGACATTGGTATAGTGTCCACTCTGATGCAGTATATAAAAGACACTTAACTGTAAAACTTATCATGAGTGAGTTTCACTATACATTTCCATAGCTGTGTCCTCCACCCTCTGACTTTCAGCTCCTTGCTTATCCAAGAGTCTGCTTTTCATTTCACTTGTGTACTGTCTTCATTAGAGCTGCCTTTCATTGCCTCTGTGAGTTTTCAGTTTGCTAGGCTAGTTTCAAACTGAAGGCAGAGAAGGCTGGTAAGGAAAGCATAGCACGCTCTTCTTGGATAACCCCCAGAAGTACCTGGACGAGACTCTATGAGGGACTGGGGATTGCACAACAGTGGGTAGGAGTGAGAGCCAGAGGAATTCTTTTTATTACGCACAAAATGACCCTGTTTTTACAACCTTAAGAGCAGCTCGTGTAATACATACGCACTTTGAAAAGGAGAGTGTTGTTTATCAAATGTGTAGTCTTTCTTTGTAATGTAATAGAACTGGATTTGAATCCTGGTGTACATTTTACTAGCTCTGTAGTCTTAGAATCATTTCCTTCTCTTAGTCTCAGGTTCCTTTTTGAGAAAAAATGGACTAATTCTTACCCTACAGAATTGGAACCTAGAAAATTACAGCAGTGTTCTTTAGACTTTCTAGTGAGTTTTTTACAAAGAAAAGATCTTCATTAAACCATTTTTTTTTTTTTTTGTCATTTGATCCCTGTAAACTCTATGTTGTATGGACTCTTAGTTTGTGTTCATGTGTATGTCCCATTGAATGTTGAGTCTAGAGATACAGATTCTATTCCTGATTCCAGAAAAAAGCCAAGTGCTCAGTGTTTGTCTTTGTGGAAGACCCTTCCTAGCCAAGGCTCTCAGCGTCCCACATTTATATTAAGAGTCTGGACTATCTTACATTCCCAAGTCTGAGTTCCCATTAGAAACAGCTGGTGAAATTTTCAAAACTACAAATTCCCCTGGTGTCATCTAGACTTAAGGAATCAGAATATGCACAGTGGAGGCCTACTTATCTGTGTGATTCAAAAGCTCTGATGTAGTTTATGATGTAGGCAGCCCAGCTAACCCCCACTAGATGATCCAAATATGGTCTTAGAGAGACGACATGGCATGGTAACTAAGGGCTCTGTTTCTGGGGACAGATAGGCTTAGATTCAAATATCAGCCCTTCCACATACTTAACTGGGTGACCTTGGGCAAGTATTTTAAACATCTCCCAGCCTTGCCTGTTAGACTGTCCCCTTGAAATTGATCCAATTGCTTCAAATTCCCAAATTGGCCAGTAGAAATCCCAAGACCTGTCCAAAGTTTATACAAATCCCTGGAAGAGGTTTAGTTTCCCATGGGATCTAATATTCTGCCTACGATCTCTTCCCCTCATTGCGTTGATCTAGGCATCATTTTCCCCTTTAGATTATATAGCAGTAACAACAAAATCATTCACCCTAGCATGCATAAGTTTGGTAGACTTTACTGGAGAAATTTGGGGGCTTCCCTGAAAGGCTCTCACAGACCTCTGTCATCACCAGGCTCCCTGCTTCTCTGTTTCCTTCTTTTCCTTTTCTCCCACTCACCCTCTCCATCCTGCAAAACCCTGAGCACCCTAAAAGCAGGACATTGTCACTTTTTTAGGTTTTCATACCAAACGTGCATATCCAAAGCTGTCCAAGTTTCCAGAAGAACAAAGCTCTTTCTATCTGACAGACTTCACTCTCCTTTGAATGCAGTTGTGGTTTGGGGATAGCAAGCAGACACTCTTGGTTTGCTGTCTGTCTTTGTTTTTGCTCTTGTTCAACATGTAAAGCCCTCCGCACACTTCTGGCACCCGTGGCTTGATGATCATGTGTGACACAGCTCTGCAGATGCAGCCAGCCGCTCTCTCCTTCTGGAGATGTCACTCTCTCTATACCCACCCAGGCGACTCACATGTCTTCTTATGGGAAACCAGCTGGTATCAAACACTCTCCTCTAATCCAATTTAGTCTGTAAATACAAGCATAACAGGAGAATGGTATCCGAGTAATAAGGGATCAAAAGTCTAAAATCTGGCTCTAAAACAACAATGATTGCTAGCATTAACTGAGTGCCAACCAGGTACTTCCTGTACTGTTTCTTTCATCTTCACAAGTGTCTTCATGCGTTTTTTTCCATGGAAGGAAACGGAAGCTCAGGGAGATTAAGAGACTGAGTCAGAATTTGAATTCAGGGCATGTCACTACAAAACCTTGGCTTCTTCTACCTCACCACGTTCTCTTACAAATAATTAACAGAGAGGTCTGACCTCTGTTACATTGCAAAGATGTTAACTCATCTAACAGGCATCATTGATACACACAGAAATCTAATAATGAAATAATTGTAATTTAATGATAATACTTTCTTTGTTCTTTGATAGTTAAACTTAATTGAAGTTTATCTGTAACTACATATAGCATGCCCTTGTCAAAAACATAGGCAATTTAAAAAAGAAAATAAAAAATGATTTGATGTTTCCCTACATCTTAGTGACTAAGTATATTAAGTAGAACTGATTAACTCTGCGTAGATTTGTCAGAAAAAAATGGCAGGAAAAATAGTATCTTGGGAAAAATGTAGTTGATTCACATATTTGAGGCTTTGTGACTCAAAGAGATAGATATAAATATTTGTGGCAGTTCCTAGCTTAATAATTTTTAATATAAACACATGAAGACTAGCATTGTCCTTAAATTTCTCACTTGTAAATTCAATTTGGAAAAAGAACAGGTAGAGAGAGGAATAAAATGGAAACAATACACGGAAAATATATATCAGAGAGACCAGTCATAGATACAACTGACATTTATGTATTACTTTACAGTCTATAAAATACACATTTATTGGCTCATTCCCTCCTCATAACATGAGGAAAGTCTTATTTCATCCTTTAATGGATGAGAAAACTTAGGCTTAGAGAGCCACACAGGGTTGCTCGAAATGACTCAGTCGGTAAAGGACAGACCAGGAATTAACCCGGAGCCTTCTGTCACTAAATGCCATGTTCCTGACATTATATCATTTTAGAAGGAAGTAGATAAATAAGTAAGTATAAGGTTTGGCTGTAAGCTACACAATGTTTAGTAGGCCAAACATCAGGTTTATCAATAGCAAAAAAAAAAAAAATCAATAGGAACTGCAGTTCAATTATTCATTCAGTTACTATTTATTTAGCTCCCACTTTATGCTAGAAAAATGGCAGTGGGTATCTAGGAGGGAATAAGACACAAGGTCCCAAGCTCCCTGGGGCTGGCAGACAGACAGGGAAGGTAGCAATTAAGGCTTTGCCCAGTTTTAGATCCATTAGAAAGAGTAGAAAACTAACACTGAGATCTATGTTGATGTCAGTCTCCCACTGTTTTTATCAGCAAATTCCAGGATGAGAAGCACGTGCAACCCCAAGCTGCCCTGTGCAAGAGTCTGCAGCAGCAGCATAGACATTAGTGAAACGCAGTATCCAACCTGTTTTCTCCCACCCTGTGGTTTCCATGGTCTTGTGTCTGACAGTGGTACCTTTTGTTCAAACACGCCAAACCTTGATTTACTCACAAAGGTTTACCAGAGACTTGTGTAATATAGACACTCGACACTTTGCTGTTTTATTTATTTATTTACTTTTTGCTGAGGAAGATTCACCCTGAGCTAACATCTGTGCCAGTCTTCCTCTATTTTGTACATGGGTCACTGCCACAGCATGGCTGACGAGTAGTGTAGGTCCATGCCCAGGATTTGAACCCGCAAACCCAGGCAACTGAAGGAGAGCATGTGAAACTTTAACCACTAGGTCATGAGGCAGGCCCCTTCATTTTATTTTATTTTTTATTCATTTATTTATTTTGTGAGGAAGATCAGCTCTGAGCTAACATCAGATGCCAATCCTCCTCTTTTTTTTTGCTGAGGAAGATTGGCCCTGGGCTAACATCCACGCCCATCTTCCTCCACTTTATGCGGGACGCCACCACAGCATGGCTTGACAAGCGGTGTGTCGGTGCACGCCCGGGATCCAAACCTGCCTACCCTGGGCCGCCAAAGTGGAGCACGCACACTTAACCACTGCGCCACCAGGCTGGCCCCAGGCCCTTTTATTTTTCAATCAAAGAAAAAGAAGCTTATTGGAGACTCTGCAGCCCATTGTCTCTAGATGCTTAGGGAAATCCATTTCCAAAACCTTCAACATTTAACACAGATGAGGTTTCCTGTTTTCAAGTTTTTCTTTTAGTATTTTTTCTTTAATAAATGATATGTATTAAAATACTTTTTTAGGTATTGATGCATACATACAAAATAACATATGTCAGCTGTATGTATGTATAAAGAACAACAATACAAGCAGCACTTTTGAACTCAGCACCCAACGCAAGGGAGAGGACATGACCTTTTATTCACGCCTACCTGTGCAGTCCTCCCCATCCAATCCCACTGTTTCATTGTGTATATGAAAATATTTTAAAAGGTTAACAGTATCATAAGACTTTTAACAAAAAATAATCTTTTGCCCCTTCTCACCAGTGAGTCCTTCCCTGAAGCTCACAATTTCAAAATCTTTCTTTGGGTATTTGCTTCCATTTTTTCTAAATTATGCAATATATATTTTTAGGCCTAATTGTAGACATTATTCACTGACTTTTAACTATATGGGGTGAAGATTTGGCTGCCGTCTTCCAACGTGCCCCACGCCCATCCCTTGCCCAACACATAAGCGCATTTTCCTTCCTTTAACTTTTCAAGATAGTTCTATCACATTTTAAACTAAATCAACGTTTAGTGTTTATATTATCAGACTATGTAAATATTTTCAGAGCTGAGCCATGATAAAACATAATTATTTCCTTTCTTTGTATAAATTTTCTTTCCCTCAGGTTTAAAATTGCCTCAATAATCCATTTGTTCAGGGATTTTTTTAAGCCTCTAAATATCCATCAGAACATAAAACTTTTATTATTTTGGTTAAAAACAAAACAAAAAATGGACGTATGTATGTTTGTATGTACGTAGCTATGTATGCGTCTTTCTATCTGTCTATCCATCTACCTATTATCTACTTTTACCCCTTGGAGACCTCTCTCCTGGAGCCCACTATCCTTGGGTTCTAGTCCTGACTGACTACTAACTGCTCTCCAGCCTTTTCAAATGGCTCTTACCTTGACCTTCCTTTCATCATCATTATGGGCACGGCTTTGATCTTCTCTTCCATAGAGAAGCCACTGTTTTCTGAATCCCATCCTTTTCTTGTTTACATTTTGGTCCCTTATTTTGTTGGGACACATGACCTTTCTGTGTAAGGTTAATTTTTTGAGTCCCTGCATATCTCAACCTGTGATTATTTTACTTTTACATTTGAATAAGAGTCTAGAAATTAAATGTTAGACATTACAATTTTAAAGACTTTGCTCCATTTTCTTTTAGTGTCTGGTGTTCTGTTGGTAACTGTGATGACATTTTGATCCCCAATACTGAATGGGATATTTTCTCAACAATATTTTTCAGTTCGACTTGAAAATATTTTTGAGGGGCAATCAAGATTTTAATTTCTAATAACATTTTTGTTCTCAGGTCATTCGTTTTTATAGCATCATATTTTTGTTTTGTGGGTGTAAGGATTGCTTTTGCAATTATTCTGAGCCTCTAATTATAGTTTTACATTTGGGGTTTTGTCTTTTATGTTAGAACCTGTCCTCAAATGCCTGGGAATACTTGATTATCCATTTATATTTAGGGATAAAGACTAAAAATCTGGTCTGGGTGCGGTGTGTTGATTATTGGGTTGCCCTTTCTTCATGGTGATCTAATAGCGACCCCTTTGTTTCCCTGGGGTCATTTAAAGTCATTACCTCTTGTTGATTCCTCTGGGCCAATCAGGATCCCCAGGGAGGAAACCCCCTGCATCCCCTCCCACCCCATCTTCTCTCTGCCTTTTAGTTCGCTAAAAAAGATAGGGAGAGTGTGGTCACCCTCAGAATAGTCACTTAATTTCCTTATTTTCAAAGTGGTATTTTGCCTGCACCCTCTCCTTGACTGGCTTTTCCACTTTAAAGCATCCCTCATTCTAAATCCCCACGTAACGAAATTCTTGCCTCCTGCTAGGGTCATGAAGGAGCAGTTGCCTGGCTGCAGAGGGCATGTAAGAGCATCTAGGCATCTAACTCCTCGTGTAGATTCTGGATCAGTCTGTGCTTCTTGCCCAGTGCCTTCCAAGCTACCTAGTACCTCCAATTTTTGAGCTTTTCCAGGGTTCTCTGATGCAAATCAGCTTGTTTTTTATTAGGATCACTTCTGAAAGGTGCCTGGATTTCAGGATTTTCCAGTGTATTAGGGCTGTTAGTACTTATTCATCTGCTTTCCATCTTCCAAAAATTTGTTAATGCCTCTTTTCCAGGTCATTTTGTCTCTGGTTCTCTTCATCCTCGTGAATTTATAAATTTTAGTTTCATTGTTATTATTTTCATGGTGATTCAGAAAGAAATATAGAAAAATACATATGCTAGATTACCATTTTAACTGTCCTATATTCACATAGTATGAATTTGTATAATTCAAATTATGTGAGTGCAAGCTATTTGAATAATATGACTATAGACTAAAGTAATATAAACGTATTATCTCCAGAATTTCAGGATGCAGTAGAAATCTTGGATCTTATTCCTTTGCTATTATTTCTTGTAGGAACTACTCTACAGAGTCATTTTTAAGTTTCACACACTTTTTCAAAAACATGTAACTCAAGCATGTTGAAGACAGGACACATGATTTTAAAAAAATGCTTGTGAATGTTATGCCAGCAGAAGTTCAGGGATATATGAGAATACGTGGAAAGGAGACCTTAGGAACTGGAGGCGGGGAGGCCTTCCTGAGGAAATGACTTTTAGTTGAGACATAGAGGATGAGTAAGGATTGGTCAGGATAACCGTGTTGAGTGTGCGTGTATGTGTGTGTGTGTGTGTGTGTGTGTGTGTGTTTAGTGGAGATGTAGTGTTGAGTCGATCGGGGAATAAAAGTACTTCAGCCAAGGGCCAACATACTTTGAATAAATTTGAGATATTAAGTATGGATGGAAAGCAAAAAGAAACCATTTGAGGATTTTTAAAAAGAAGGCCGAAAAGATCAGACTTTAATTTTAGAAATATATCTCCAGCTCTAAAATACAGAATGGACTGTATAGGGGTAACAGTAGAGGTTGGAAGTCCATATAGAAGACTGCTGTTGGTACCCAAGCAGGAAAAGATTGAATCACAGTATGCTTATGGTGTGTTGGAAAGAAATGGATAAATTTTAGAAGTATTAGGTAGGCGAATCAAAGGGACTTGTTAATAGATTAAATTTGAGATAAGACAGAAAGAGAAAAGTTGAGGATTATACTATTCATTCATTCATTTGACTTAGAAGCCTGAGTGAAATTTACTTTTGAAAGGAAACGTGTGGTAAAGCACACTGAGAGTAGGAGATTATCAATAATTTTGACTTAAAGATACCTGCAGGTCATTCAAGTTGAAATTTCATGCAAGAAATTGGATGTGCTTTGAGGCTATGTGTTCTTCCAGACTGCATGTACATCTGGAATAATCAGCATAGAGGCTGTAATTGAATCCACGAGAGTAGATGATATCACTCAAGAAGAGCATGACTACTGACTACTGAGAAGAAATATGAGCCTGAAATTCATCTCTGAGGAGAACCAGCATTTAGAGGACAGGTAGAGGAAGAGAAGCCTCTATGGGCGTTTGAGACAAAGTCACTAGAAAAGTGGAAGGAAAACAAGTCAAGTGAGTTGTCAGCAAAGCAAAGGAAATAGTATGTTTCAAGAAGAAAGGAATGCTTGCCCAAATATAGAACTGAAAGATGCCCAAAGATTCAGCAACACAGAGAGTTCGCTGATGATGTTGTTGAAAGAGTTTCGGTAGATTGGTGGGAGAAGCCTAATTGAGGAGGTCTGAAAAGTGGATGAGAAGTGAGGATATGTAGACAGCTAGTGTAGACAAGATTTTCAAGAAGCTTTGCTAAGGAGAGGGAAGAGAGAATTGGAAGAGAAAAGAAGAAGCAAAATGGAGGAGAAAGGGTTGTTCTAGATTGTTTGTTTAGAGGGAAAAAATTAAACATGTTAAAGATGGTTGGAAAAATCCACTGGGGAGGAAGGAGTAGACAATGAACACGGATATGGATAAAGGAGGAATTTGAAAAGTCAAGAAAGGATTGGAGTATGCTGCACAGATATAGAAACTTTCTCTTTTTTTTGAGATAAACAGAGGAGAGTTGGGAGGATGGGTGCACATAAAGCTAAATTTAACAGGACGGGTTGTGGGCAGTTGAGGACATTTATTTCTAATATTTTTATACACTTGGTAAGAGGAAGTGATACAATCTTCTGCAAGGGTGGTGGCAGAGAGAATGCAGAAATTTGAAATAGTTATTATGGAGAAAAGGAAAAGTACATTAAAGAAACAACTGAAACTACTTTGAAGAGTGAAGGGCTAAGCTGAAACCCATGATCATAATTTTTTTTTTTTTTTGTGAGGAGGACTAGCCCTGAGCTAACACCCAACGCCAATCCTCCCCTTTTTTCTTGAGGAAGATTGGCCCTGGGCTAACATCCGTGCCCATCTTCCTCCACTTTATATGGGATGCCGCCACAGCATGGCTTAGCAAGCGGTGCGTTGGTGCGCGTCCGTGAACCCCAGGCTGCCGCAGCGGAGTGCGTGCACTTAACCACTGCGCCACTGGGCTGGCCCAATGATCATAATTTTTAATGATATCACATGTCTGATGTTGTAGAAGAACGTTAGCTTTGGGGACAGAAAGATCTGGATTTGAATTCTCCTCAACAGTATGACAGTAAGTAAATTAATTAAATTTCCTGAATCTCCATTTGTCATCTGTATAATGGGGTAATTTTATCTACTTGGCAGAATTGGGCATTGGCAGTCCTTGGCATACAGTAGCTATTATTTTTATTAATACATTATTTCTTGTGATGAATATCCAAGATGTATTTTGTTCCAAGTTTTTTAAAAAAGCATATTCTCCAAAACTTACTGAAGGCATTTACTTTTTTCCATATCGTTAAAAAAAGTAGTTCTGTCAGTGTTTTCCAATGTGTGTTCTACAGAGATATTAATTCCTTATGATACTAGTTTACCCAGCCAAAACAGTTTTAGGGGTCAAATATGTTTGAGAAATGTTTCTTTACATTTACATTACAGAAAGAAATGAGTTTCTTTACTGTCAGACTTATCAGTGTCTTTAATATATCCATGTGCATTATGAATTTTGAAAGAAACATATAATGTGTGACAGTACCGTAGGTTTTTGGATCAAGATTCTCTTTTTCTTGGGGCAACACAAGGGACCGCTGCTCTGTAGAAATCTTCAGTAAATATTCCTACTGGTCAGAGATCTCTTTTAAGAGGATAGACAAAATTATTGCAAAACCCAAAAAACAGTAGCAAAGAGATATCTGCAAGCCCATCGTTGCAGCATTATTCACAATAGCCAAGATATGGAAATAACTGAAGTAGTTAGCTGATGGATGAATGGATAAGGTAAATGTGGTGTATATATACAATGGAATATTATTCATCCATAAAAAGAAGGTAATCCTAATATTTGTGACAACATGGATGAACCTAGAGGACTTTTACCAGCACACCAGTGAAAGTGAATTGAGACAGTACTACATTAAGGTGAATCTGACATGTTTTCCGTGCTCAAGGGGTTTGCTTTCTGGTGAGGAAAAATAAATTAAATAAGCCAAACACAGAAAGACAAATACTGTATGATCTCATTTATATGTGGAATCTAAAAAAATTGAACTCATTAGAAGCAGAGGGTAGAATGGTGGTTGCCAAGGGTTATGAGGTAGAGGGGTTGGGGAGATATTCGTCAAAAGATACAAACTTTAACTTATAAGATGAAGAAGTTCTGGGGATTTAATGTACAGCATGGTGACTACAGTTAATAATACCATATTGTATACTTGAAATTTGCTAAGAACGTAGATCTTACGTGTTCTCACCATACCAAAAAAAAATGATAAGTATATGAGGTGATGGATGTGTTAGGCTGATTATGATAATCATTTCATAATGTATAGGTATATCACAACATCACATACACCTTAAATGGTAAATGGCTCTCATACAATTGAGAATCCCTGATGTGTCATTAATTTATTCATTTGTTTATTCAGATGTTTATTCTTTCAAGTCTTTCTTTTGTCCATGCGTTCAGTGGTGTCCTGAAGCTGGCTTGTGTTGCCTCACAAGAGACCATTGTTAAATTTTCAGGAATTTTGTGGGTCGGTTGACATCATGTTGATAGCTTGAAAACGACCATGGTGGGAGTATTTGTACCCCCGAAATTGGCAGACACTACAAATCTGAGCTTCCATTTTTGGAGAGCCACTTGTTGAACATTTACCAGCACACCAGTGAAATTGAGTTGAGACAGTACTATATTAAGGTGAATCTGACATGTTTTCCACACTCGAGGGGCTTGCTTTCTGGTGAGAAAAAATAAGAAATGGACCCAAACAAATATAAAACATAAAGTGATTCTTAATAATTGTAACAAATAAATATAAAAACTTGCTACGTGTTAGGCATTGTTCTAAGTGCTCCTTATGTACTATCTATCAAATTTTCAAAACTAACTCGATGAAGTAGATGATGTTATTACCTTTGTGTCTTTAACAAACAAGGAGGCACAGTAAGCATAAGTAACTTCTTAGAAATTTTGTAGTTAGTAGGTGGCAGAGTCAGAATTCTTACTCAGGGTGTCAGACTCTGACACCTAGGCCATGAGCATTATGTTGTATCACATCTTCCACACATCAAGAGATAGTCAGCTAAAGTAGTGTGGGTATTCTGATGCGAGAGCTAGTGGACGTAGAGCTGGGGAAAATGGCAGCCTTTTGCAAATACTTCATTTGTGCTTCCAATGAGTAGACACAGCCGTTTCCCCCCACCTGCACTGCCTATACAAGCACAAAAGAGTGAGCTGAGATGAACCATGTCATTAGAGGCCTAAATTCCAATTGTCCTTCTCTCTGGCCTGGAGCCAGATCCCCTGCTTTTAGTTCGTGTCGTTTTACTCTGAGGTATGCACAAAGTAGAGGTTACTCGTGTCACATCTGTTCCTGCTTTGTGGGTCCATTGGAAAAAAAAAAAAAAATCACTGACTTTATTTTCCAAGAGAGACCCTTTAAGAAAGGCCGGATGCAGGGTGGGCAGGAGGGAAACCTGTGTACATCCTTAAAAGCGATACTTTCAGCTTTAGCATTCATAAAGCATACCTGGGTGTATGTGTTCAGACTCGAATGATTCCCCCTGACCCCTGTTCAGGTTTAGAATTTCAGAAAACGTCACAATGCTACATTCCTTCTCTGCAAAGGAAATCGGACCTCTATGTCTATATTACACACCCATATGCAAAATCTTCACAGATAGGATTGGGTTTTCTATGGTTTTTCATCAGAACAGCCTCCAGCTTTAAAGCAGCCTTACATATTTGAGTCTTGGCTTTCTAACTAAAAGACTTTCTCCTGCTAAGAGTCTTTGTTTGAAATGAATAGCGTTTTAGGGAGCCTTATTTCCATGAGTCTTCCATATCATCTTATATATTCTCTCTTTTAAAATACTCATGGGACACAGCTGGATATGGTTATAGACAAATTCTATGTCGATGTGGCAATTCATATTTGAAAGTAAACTGAAAAAATGTGAACAATTTTCAGGGCAATGTGTACGTGACGCCTTGAAATGGGGCATCCTGTCTGGCTATAGGGCTGATTTCAGAAAACTTGGATACTCTTTTCCTCTTCTCTTATGGTAGTTTAGTAGTAATTCCATTAGTAAGTAGATATGTAAAAGCTTCATGGCTGTATAGCGCAAGATCCTTTATCCTTGGGGGGCTAAAAAGCCATTGAACTGCTAGCTATGGAGTGTCGTAGTGTGACCTATGGCGAATGAGTTAGAGGGGGAGACCTTGAAAGGAGAGATCAGAGAAAGGATGAGGAAACACGACATTATTCACATCAGCACCAAATTAGTTAGGAGTGAGGAGAGGTCTTTCTTCCTGTCAATCTTGACTGCCCTACTTGAAACAGACTTTCAACTCTAAACTTATCGTGGAGGGGATGTCACATTCCTGTCTTATTGCCCTGGGCAGCTAATTATCTTTTTATGCACTTATGTCTTGTCTCCCCAACTATGCACTGGAAGTTCTTTGTGGGCAGGAAATATGTTTTGCAATTATACATGTCCTCCTGTTCAGGTCAATGCTTTCTACTCAATAAGCATTTTAAAATATTCATTTATTTTTGCCAAATAAAAATTGTATATATTAAGGTATACAATGTGATGTTTTGATATATGTATACATTGTGAAATGATTCCCACAATCAAACTAATTAACATATCCATCACCTCCCCTAGTTACCATTTTTTTGTGTGTGGTGAGAACATTTGAGATTTACTCTCTCACCAAATTTCAAGTATACTTTATTATTAACTATAGTCACCATGTTGTACATTAGATCTCCAGAATTTATGCCTCTTATAACTGAAAGTTTGTACCCTTTGATCACCATCTCCCTTCCCCCCAGCCTCTGGTAGCCACCATTCTACTATCTGTTATTATGAGTTCGACTTTTTTTTTTGTAGATTTTACATACACATGAGATCAGTATAATATAATCTCACTGATAATTCTCTCTCTCTCTTCTCCTTCCTCCTTTCTTACCCTTTGAACAATCTACACAGGCCATCCTTGATGATTTGATTGCTGGATACCCCTCAGTTCTCCATCTCCATTTATTTGTTGAGACAGGTCTGCACATTGGAGACAAAATGCCTGAGTTTCTATTTCCACCTCTGTGACCACTCCTGTAGGACTCATGGCACATCATTAACCAGCCTCCGCTATCTTGTCTGTTAAATATAATTATTAAATTAAATATATGTTAAAGGGTCGGAACAGTGCCTGGCATGTACTAGGTATTTAATATGTATAATTTCCTTTCCTTTCCCAAATTTTCCCATCACCTTTTGGTCTATCCCATGCCAGCTACCTCATCTTCCTTTGTCTTTTGGCAGCGCTCATCCTTGCTTTCTTACCAGGAAACAAAATAAATTAATACAAAGCAATTGTAATTTCATTAAAAAAAAAAGACATGCTTGGTTGGAAAAGGATGATGTTTTGTTACATTGCACCACTTGACTATGACAGTTGATTAAAATACAGTGCCATGTCTTCATTTACTGGGCCAGTTACTAAGACATGTTTATGTCCTGCAGCAATTCATTTGAAAACAAATTGATCTTTGCTAAGTGGGATATGGTTTACCAAAAGAAGAAGACAATTGGAAAGAGGGTTATGGAGTGCCATTCATTATGTATTCCTCAGTCAGAGTAACCCAGAGAGTATCTGTATGGGTTTATTTATTGAACCCCCATTTATCGAATACTTTCAAGGCTCCGAAGCAGGCAGTAGGTGCTGCCAGTGAATTTAAGGTGAAAGACGGCATCTTCGATCCAAAGGCATCCATCAAGTAGGGAAGACAGATACGCTAAAGCTAAATGGCAATGCAGAGGAAGGGTTTTGTGCTGTGAACACAGGACGTTTTGGGAACACAGGGAAGAAAACAAGACACAGAGGAGGCTTCCTAGTGGGCATGATGAGAATATGAATGGAGGAAATGAAAGCTCATGCCATGTCAGCACTGGAAGGACCCTTAGAAGTGATTTGGCCCAATCCTCCTGCCATCAACCAGTTATTCAAAGGCTAGAGAAATACCCACACTCATGGAGCACGCTCCAGGAAACTGGAGTGAGACCCTTTTCAATTTACCTATGTGTCTGTGGGATACGGGCAGAAGTGGCTGTTTGGGTTTGCTGGGAGTAGACACTGAGATGGAGTTTAGAAGGCAAGATATTTAGTAGGGATCAATACCTGTGAAAGGAAGAGGGAAGGTGTAGGATTGATAGAGGGAAAATTTGCACAGCCATGCTCGCCTGATGAAGGCTCATCCAGTCCAGGGAGGAACTTACCCTAGTGTCCCCCTTAGGCCAAAATGGCATAGACGGTATGCCCACCTCTCTCAGTCTCTGGATGCAGACTGTCCCAGGGAGGGTGAGAGCTCCATGAGGCAGTTCTCTGCAGCTGAGATAGACCGAGAGTTGCTGACAGTGGAGGCTCTCTTCTGACTGCATTCCCAATACCTGGGTAGCATGCCCTTCCTTAAAAGGGGATCTGGGCAGCACATCTCTGTGCCTACAAGAACAGAACTGGATTCCGCTAATATTTATTGAAAACTTACCATGTGCCAGCTACTGTGTCCAGCAATTTTATATACTTTATCTTATTTGATTTTCTGAGCCATCTTTTGAAGAAAGTGTCATCATACCATCTGTAAGTTCACAAATGTATGGGCCAGTTTCTTCATAGCCGTGAAAATGTCAATAAAAAACCACCTCTCAAGTGAGCATCCCAAGGGGTCTGAGAAAGTTTACTAGCATCATCTGTATCTGAGATCAGCAACAGGCATTGCAACAATCATTTATCTCAGGAAGGAGCTGAGACAGAATCAGGCTATGATTTTTAAGAAACTATCGAATCTGAGTCAAAAGGGCCAATGTCTGGGTCATTTCCACTTCCTCACCTGAGGAGTTTACAGTGATCTCTGAGCAAACAGACCATTTTTATCATACGAACATAGGCTCCAACTTGGGGAAAGGACCTCTAAAATTGGCCACCCTAATCCCTCCATCCAAATCAGGAATCTTGTCTATAACGTTCTAGACACGTGGCTTGAGTATTCCTAATGATGGACACTCATAGCCTCAGAGTATAGCCCCTCCTGAGGGTGGTTCTGCTGCTCTCTGGAGTAACACCAAATAAGAACAACTTCTCTTCCCTTTTGCTATCTTTTTAGATAAGAATGGCTTTCATGCAATCTTCTCTTCTTTCCTCCAAATTCCTAACCCTGGCTCCAGCATTAACTCTGACCTTGGTTCACTCACCTAACCTCTTTCAGGTTTTTTTCTTCATTTATATGGTGGGTATAAGTATATCCAACTAATAGGATTGTGAGGCTTAAATGAAACACTGCATTTACATGGTAAGAACTCAATAAACAGTAGTCATGATCAACGTTATTAGTCTTACATTTATACTTGTGGTAATTCTGATGGCGAATGAATTGGAGAGCACTATACTTTAATTCATATGGTCTCAATACTGCAGTTAGAAAGATCATTAATGTACATAAATTCACTTTGTTTATGGATTTTTTTTTCTCCCAAATGGAATGTGTGGTGGATTCAGCTATGGTGCTCCAGACTCGGTGTACATCAGGTTGCTTATGGGGTACAGGAATCCCCTGCATTCTAATGTTTTCTATTTGGCATGTTTAAATGCATTAGATAATTTGAATTCACATCCCATACCGTGTGGAAGAAAAATGAGACTAGGAGTGATAGCCTCATCCAAAATCACACACATGTACGGGTCAGAGCCAGTACTTGAATTTAAGCAGCGTTCTGTCTTACATACCAGAGGCACTTCATAATGTGCAGGTTGTGGCTTTGTTGGAAAATCTCATGCCTTCTCTCCCTGGAGGGAGGGATACTTCGAATAAACACGCACATGCACATACACACATTTTTGTTTAATTGCCGGTGGTATATGCACCCTAAAATGAAGACTCCTCACTTAAAGACAGTATGGTTATCAGTCTCAGTAGTTGAGAAATCAAACCTGTAGTGAATCATTTCTGTGATCTGGTTCCTGGGTAGAGAGAGTAGAATTGGCAGAGAAAAGACTAAATGAGTAGGGGATCCATTGTAAGAGAGTCAGTGAAACTTGTAGGAAAATTTCACATCTCTTCTATATTAGGAGAGGCTAATATTCTTGGAATAAAGAATGAAATCATGGGCACTTAGAACAGAGCTCCTAATTTTAAAGCTAATGCATGTTCTATTAGCTGCATATGTCAGAACACTCTGATTCATAACTCCATGAGGCCCAGAGCTATCTGTCCCAGGAGACAGCAGAAATAGAAAAGAAAAAAAAAAGATGTTTTGTTATGTCTTTGGCCAGGCCTAGACACTTGGAAATGTTGATTTCATATGACTTACAGTTCTTTAGCTATCTTATCCTCTATGTACAAACCTGCTATGATTACCTAAGTCCAAGGCATCTTTTTCTCTTCTTTCTTAAACTATTAGGAGAACTTCTCAATTCTGATTGTCTCTCTCCCTCCCTGCCTCCAGATCTCCCCACTTTTTTGTGTATCCTCCATATAAATATTTCCCATGTTTAGGACCTCTGACACAGGTTGCACCTGCAAAACTGGCTAGAAGTACAGAATCCTGGACCACACCATGGTGATCGGAAGGTTTGACATTGAGCCTAGGCATCTGCATTACAGTTAGTTGCTTCATTTATTCTGTGGCTCAGTCATGTTTTAGAACTTTCTTTAGGGTATAGCAGTCTGCTTTCTACAGTTCTCTAGCCTAAAGTATACTATGCTACTTGTTCACAGTAGCTCTTTAGTACCATGAAAGCCCCAACACAGCTATCTAGACTTTCATGGGCTTCCACAAGAAGTCCTACCACATCCAGCATTTTTAATTTCTTAGAAATTTTGCTGAAGATTTGTGAGGTTGTGAGGAAGAGTAAAATAGTAGCAACAACATTTCACTTGAAGCAAACACATTAGACGTGTTGCCTCTGCAAAGATCTACTTACCTTCAGCCTACATATGTCACTCCCATCTCTTGAGGCTACCTCTTCCTCCAAGCAGTGCCAATCTTTGCTCTGGTCTTCCTCTCACCTTAATTATGCAGTGTAGACTCTTTCTCTCTTATGATACTTGGCCCAGAACTGGGGCTGACTTCCACTATAAAGGGCATCTTTTAAAAAGAAGGGTCTCTCCCTCCAAAGTAATTCATATATCATGGCCAAGAGGATACACATCTCTCCAACTCATTACAAGACTATACTATCCTTCACCTGCCTCACACCTTACATGGCCCCACCATAACCTAAATGATTGAGTCTCACCTGTAGCCACATGATACATTTATCTGGGGAGTTTAAAAAAATACTGATGCCTGGGCTCTAATACAGACCATTAAATACATTTGCCCAGCATAGATATTTTTTAAATGTTCCCCAGGTAATTCTGATGTACAGCCAGGGTTCATAGCTTCTAATTTAAAAACAGTCCAGACTCCTACAGCTAACCCTGGGTCCCTTTCACGATTCAGCCTTAACCTTCATTTCCAGTTTGATGCCCCTCTTGTTTTCATCACACTCTATGCATCCTTCATAACTCTAGGAGGTCTCCTACTTGAAAAAAACACTGATCCTTCAAGTATTAACTAAAATGCTTCTTCTATCAAGTCATCCCTGATTCCCACTGTGTGAAAGTGATCTCCTCTTCTGAACCCTCCATCCCTTTCATTTTATCTATGCTGCACTCATCACAACAAGCCTGTTCTATTTCATATTAAAGTTTTCATATTCATGTACCTTCCTCCCCATTAGCCCATCAGCATTCTTTATTATAAGGCATTAACATTAGCATTTGTTCTATTTTAGTTGCTGTATTAATACAACCTATATTTGATGAATAGTCTTATTAATGGAAAATTTAAACATCCATCACACTACATTTATAACACTTAGCTCCCCATGCTTTACAGGAGACAGCAAAATTAGGTGTAAAAATGGTAAAACCAAAAATAGGTAATTTCAAAAGTGACAGAGATCTTTAAACTTTACAGCTGAAAGGACCTTAGAGATCATTTCCTTTTATCGTCTTATTACACAGATCAGTACAACGAAGACCAGCGAGGGAAAGGAATTTACTAAGCTTATATAGGCAGTTAGTAGAGAGCTGGCATGAGACTCCAGATGACCCTGGTAAACACTCTGGTGCTCTCTCTACTCTACCAGGTTAGATAATTTGCATTAAAAACATCCATAGACATAGTTATTTTATAACCCAAGAAAGTTTAATCTGAAACTGACTAGATGACACCATATTCTGCCATAAGTGGCTGGGGAAAAGTCAATTTTGATACAGGGAATAGCTACAGGTTCTTTGTCCTTGTTATAACCATCCCTGAGCATCTCAATGCCCTTTGCATGAAATCCTACCATCGATATAGCTTAGCTCATCACAAACACATCTGAATGCATCTAGTAAACATGAGTCACAGCTCTAACTTAACTTGATGCTTTGAAACCATTCCTCAGAACCCAGATGCATTTTCTTGTGTTGTGATCCAAGAACATGATTTAGAATAAAGAAAATAAGACTAATTAGAGCTCTCGATATTCCAAGCATGATGCTGGGTACTTTAAGGAAAACTGAGACGTCTATGTCATGGTGAGCATCATCTTAAAACTTCTAATCTAGTTTGGGGAAGACCAACACAAATATCCAGTTGTTCTATAATAAGGCCACTGACAAGTATAAAAATAAATTATCTATGGTGTGTGGAGAAGAAAAAACTTTGATATTTAAAACCAAAATTGCCTTCTCAAGAGAGTAGGGCCTGCCAAATGAGAGAGAGTTTAGTTGTTCAGCGCATCTTATCGGATTTAATTATATTAAGAAGGCTTGGAGCTGAGTTCAGGGATAGGAACTATGAAGACCCAATTTGCTCAACTTTCCTAGAGACCAAAGTGCTTACCTAAAGCTTTTTACTTTACAATTTCCTTATTTTAGGAGTCTTATCAGAAGTTACAGAACTTGCATTTTTTTCCTAAATATTTAATTGTCATAAGAACTAAGAAGAGCCAAGTGGAAGCATTAATTCAGGTCTTAAACAAAACAATCACAGTTGAGATGAGATCGACTCTATATTACGGATTCCATGCACCAAATTGTTGCTTGAATTGCCCTTTACCCCAAGGATTTTCCAGGTATGCTAACAAAATCTCTTACCAGGGAAGAGCTTTCTTCTTTACACGCCATTTGTTCTTCTTGTTGCTTGTTGGGTTTATGATGCATTATCTGTTATGATCTCTCAATAAAAGCCTCTGCCTCATACACTGGGCTTTAGTCATGGCTGAAAGCACTATGGAAATTGTTTTTTTCTCCCATTATCATTTATCTTTTCCTTTACTGCCCTAAAGAGGTGCTAACGTGACTCTTAGCAATGAAGGGCAGTTTTTCTTATCTGGGTCTGGGTTTCAGCATGCTAATGTAAGATATTAGGGCGATACTAAATTATCCCATTCCCTTAAAAAAATGACACATAAAAGGTATTTCACATGGCAGCACCAACCAAATCAAATCTGACCCACCCCACTAGTGACATTTATGGAGAAACAGGGCTATTGTTGGCTGGATGCAGAGAGGAAAGTGTCTTTGTCATATAATTGATATTCCCAAATCTTATAAACATCATGCTCTCTAGAGAGCTATATTTTAGAGTCTAGTGAGCTCATGTTTTGTTCACAAATTTTAGGGATTTTGTAAGAGGATTTGGAGTTCTGGATATGAGGCAGGCTTCTGAATACCAAATATTCAGGGCTGGATGTTTGATTCTCTGTGTCTTTGTGAATGCAGCTTCAAATGCCAAGATTTGAATCAGATATATCAGAAGGGTAGTTTTGACTCCTGAAATGATATAGAACAGCGATTCTCAATCTCTGATGTGTGTAAGAATCACCCAAAGAGCTTAGTGAAACACAAATTCCTGGACCCCCAACCAACAAGATTCAGACTCGGGGGATCTCGGGTGGGGCCCTAGAATTTGTATTTCTCAGAAGCCCCTAGGTTATGCAAATGTACTAGTCCATATATCCAAATAATGACATAGGCTATTTAAGTTATGTGACAAAATGTAACCTAACCCTTCTTTCAGGTGCACATTGTTTATTTTCATAATTTTCACCAGAGCTAGATCCCTTTTGCAAGGAATGCCTTTTTTCACTTGCTCAAACTAGTCAGATATGTTGAAGCTTCTAGGATTTTGCACCTGTTTTCATTTGTCTGGAACCTTTTTCATTATCTGTTGGTGGAGCTCATTTTTCAAGCCTCACTTTAAAGGACATTTCCTATGAGAATCCTTTGCTCCCCTCTTATTTGCTGAGTCCCCTCTGTTATGTTCTCGTGGTGTCCTGGACTTCCTCTAGTACTCACTTCCCTTGCATATTGTTTATTCAGTTGTATGTCTTACCACTTAGATTGTAATCTTCATGAAGTTCTAACCTTTCTCTGGAAAGCTCATTACTACTTCTTTAAAACCAAGCAACAGGATTAGCATGTGGTAGTTGCACTATATTTTTTAATTGTAAGAAAGAGCTCAAAATTCCATTTAAGAGATAGGAGAATAATTGAAGTTCTGGAGAAGAAACAGAATGTTATAAGGGCAGAGCCACATAATCCTTCAGAAATTACCTGGTTCAACTGATCCGTTGTATTGATGGGGAATTGAGACACAGTGAGAAAAATAGGACTGGTCTAATACGTTCTAACTAGTGCTTTCTTCATTCTTATCTCTTCTCCCTAGTCCCAAATTTATGAAATCTGAACATTCTTAAAGAGAAGACAAGAATTCTATGTCCAAATAGAGACTGAATTAAATCCAGGTGACATCGAGGCCACTTACACATGTATTCTCCAGATTTCTCCACCTCAGGAGAGTGTGAGGTGAGGGCACACTGCCATTATTAACCAGAAATTAGCTAGCTCATTGTTCCTTCTGACATAGTTGCAAGACCTCAGTTCACTTCCTTCCCCCAGAATCCCTATGTCATTTCTGGGTGTCATAGGTCGAGTGCCCTGAAAAGCAGACTCTCAGTGGAGATTTGCATGCAGCTGGTTTATTGGGGGGGGTGCCCTCAGGGACACCTGTCATGGAGTGAGGGGAGCAGGATTGGACAGAGAGAGAAGTCAGGCTGCAACTTGGTAACACATGAGGAAGAACTAGAACTCAGTTCTCTGGAAGTGGTCATAAATAGAGGGACAAATCACCTCCCTTGATATTGCCTCTATTTTTACTTATTTAACCAAATGTTCACAAGATAGGCCCAAATGATGTTGCTTTGGAATAGATTCCTAAAAATTAGTAAGATTCTGGGAATGAAGGTGCCAGGGCTAAAATACATTGAATACTACATTATAGGTCCTACATGCATTCTCATTTATTTATCACCATAGATTTATGGGGTTGACTTTACAAGATAGATAAGAGATAAATATCTCTTCTTAGGTAAAAAAAATTGAGATTAAAAAAGGCCATGAATTTTTCAGGAATCTCACACATTTACCAAGTGGAGTAGCTAAAAATTGAACCTAGATTTGTCTAATGGTATAAAAGCCCACGGTTTTAACTGGAATGGGTGGCCAGAATGGAAAGGAGACTTGAAACCTACTATATAAGAAGTAGCGAAAGAACTGAGGAATGTCTAGCAAGGAGAGGTTCAGACTTATGAGAGAAGGAGAGAAATGATCAGCATTTTCAAGTCGTTGCAAGGCTCCATCTGTATGGAAAGAAGGTCAGTATTCAGGAGCACCAGGATTGCAACAACGCAATTGGAGCCGAATATTAGGATTGGCATCCTCATGACTGGAACTGTTGAAAAATGTGGCAGAGAGGCCTGTGGGAGCAATAATCACATAATTATTAAGCCCTTGTTTTCATGCACAGGAGATAAAACTGGGAACATATTACAATCATCTGCTCAAAGAACTTACAGTTTGATAAAGGAAAATAGGCAATCAAGTAACTGCCTTATTATTGTAGACATTCAAGCTGGACACTCATGTGGTAGCCCAGTTGGTGCAGACACCATGTACCCAGCGAGAATGGTCAAACCCAGGACTTCCAAACTGTATTCTGCAAAGTCCAAGTGTTTCCTAGCATGTCAATAGGTGGCCAGAAGGAAAATGGTTCTGCAATCACATGAGTTTGGAAAACAATTAAGATCAAATGAGTTTCTTTTCTGCTAGACTTCTCAGAGCTTTGAAAATGGGCATTGTGGATCTCTAAGAAATTAATATAGTAGGCACTGATTCATAAATTTTACTTATCAGGAAACCCCTTTTCCATGAAAACTTACTAATCCCCAGTTGAGGGAATGATGGTGAGGTGATGATCTCTGAAGTTCTGTCACATCCTGAAATTCTGTAATTCTTCAAGCACCAAACGAGTCAAGGAACTTAGAATTTAGTACTAACCTTGAAATGAAGTCAATGTGTTTTCTTAAACGATTTTCTTCCCTTTTTTGAGTCTCAGTTTAGTGTCCCTGGCTGAAAAAAATTATTGCTGAGACTTTTCACCTCCAATATTTTGTGGTTTTATGGAGGCCTCAGGGCATCAAAGAGGAGTTTCACCTACTTGACAGTTCTCCGGGGCCTGCTGTCTTCTAATACTAGCGAGTTTCCAACCTGGTGGCTTTGAGTGAGTGCATATTGTTTTCGGGTTCCTATTCTGCTGGATAGCAGCTTGAGGACAAGAAGCCAAAAGGACCTCCCATTCTGAAGGTTTCCAAATTAGTTTTGCAGACCTCAGCAATTCAGAGTGTTTGAAGACACTGCAGAGATGTGAAGTTCTGCGGTTGACCCCTCTCAAACAGTACATAATTCTGAAAAACTTGGAGCTCCTCCATAAAGCCATATTTCAGTTGCACATTTTAGGCATGAGATTTCAGCCAAAAGCCATAATATAACACTGCAGCAGATTTCTTTTCTTGCAAAAATATGCATTTGGACAAAACTTAGGAACCTAAAATTACAGGAATTGAATGTACCTCTATGTTAACCAAAGTGCTGCAGATCAAATGATAAATCATAGAAATGTAGAGTTTGATGTCTTCCTAGGAATTTCCTAGTCCAAAGTCTCATACAAGAGTTCAATCTTCCCCAATGACTCCATGAAGTCATTGCTTAGCTCCTCGATCACACTTATTATGAAAAGCATGAAATTTCTGAGATAGACCAATCAAAATCATACATTTCTTATCATTGGGATGGCTTCTCTTCTCTTAAAAGTATGTCTTCTGTTATAACTCATCTGTATTTCCCATCTGAAGATACAAGGGAAAAAAATCTGTTCTTTCCCCTCTAAAGTGATCTTGAGTTTTGAAGATAAAAATCATCTCACTCCACCGTCTCTAAAGAGTTTCAGTCATTCAACATAAATATTCTCTGTTCCTTCATTGGAAGTAATGTGAACAACCAAAATAAAGCACAGTCTTTGAATTCAGAAAGTCCTGGAATTCTGAAACCTAGTCTTCTACATGCACACTAATGACTTTGAACCTTGAACTCTCTACTTAATGTCGATGAGCGCCAACTTCCTCATTCGAAAGTAATAGGCAGTAATAACTACATCACAGGATTGTTCTGAGGAATAAATGAGGCAAAGCACGTGAAGCCTTCTCCATGGTAGGAAATCAGTATACTCTACTTCTCCCTACTCTCCATTGGCTTTTCTTCTCTCTTTCTACAAATCTCATATGAAATATGGTATGACTTCGTACCCCTTTATCATGCAATGTTCCTGCTTGTCTTCCAGAAAGCTCAGGGTCTGGAGATAAATATAATTCCGGGTGAGTTGCAGAGCTGGAGTCTCACCTCCCTGATTTTGGCCATTACACCTCTATTAAATGCAACTACTCTATAATATTAAAACATCTCATTTTTCTTCAGACAGTATAATGCAGACCAAAGAAAGAAGACCTTGAATATTTTTCAATACAATATTAATATTGGTGAGAGTGCATTTGAAGATGTCAAAGCAGCCAGTGTGCTTGGACAATAACTAATTTCCTTAAGGATTATTTTATTATGCGCTCAGTGTTCTGAAATGCCAATATCTCCAGATGCCGTGTGATTACTTTGCCTTTTTCATTTTAATTATTCTTCAAGAAGAGTGATCATTTTTCATTATGGAGGAAAAACTTGTGTGCTCTGGACTAACGTAATAGAACAAAACAACAAAACATCACCTCTCCATGAGGTCTGAAGTCAGATTTAATCACATTGGAGGCAACGCAGATCAGTGGACTAGGACGCAGGGACCTGGCTCTGGCCCCAGCTTGCACTGAACTGACTTGTGGCTTTGGGAAGCCAAAGCTTGACCTTTCATGATCCTCAATGGCTCTCATCTGATCATTAAGGTGTAGGACTACGTGATGCCTAGGAACAATTTTACCTCTTTATTTATAGCATTTACAATAAGAAATAATCTAATCAGGGGAGCTACACCCAATGGCCAGTCTGAAGAACTTTCCACATAGAAGCAGAAAACACCCATTCAATCCTAGAGAAGGCATGGAAACTGCAGGTGGGGGCTGGAAGCCGGGGAGGCAAACATTATCTCTTTTTAATCTGAGAGGAGAAAGCAACTTGCTCAAGATCTTTGCAAAACAGGTTATCTGCCAGTGAGGAACCAGAATGGACGCCTCTTGACTCCCAGGACAACTGTCTTTCCGTTCTATCCCTCTGCCCCCGGACACCACTCAGACAAGGGCTTCCTCATTTCTCTAATCTCGTCTGTCTACACTTCTGAATGGATGGTAAATATAGATGTAGAAAATGCAGGTACGGCATTCATAACATGTCACTTTAAGAAGTTATGCTGAAACAGAGAATGATGCCACAACATTTAGCTCTTGCTTTAGATAACATTTATATTTGAAAGCTCCCCCCCCACTTAAAATTATTCTATAATGGTGTGAAAATGCTCTCCCAAGACAAAGTTTTCTGAATTGTGTGATATAAACTGCAAAGCTATACTTTGAATTTTCCTTACAAAACCTGCTTGATTAAAAATATGGACTAGTGTTGTATCATGGAAAAACCACTGGAGTAAGGAGGATTCAGAGTTTGACTGTTGACTCTGAAGGTTAAGAGTTCTGTGACCTTGAGGAAAAATTTCACCAGAATAAACCTGTTTCCTTATATAGTATGATATAAAAAGCCTCAGTTTCCTTATATAAAAGGATAAAGTTCCCATCTCACAGAGTTGTTGTAAGGCTTAAATTAGATGGGATATTAAAATCCCTTGCATAGTGGCCAGTATACAGAGGATCTCAATAAATGCACAATAGGTATTGTAAATGAGGTTTGAACCAAAGCAGAATTTCATAAACAGTACTTCCCATGCCCTTCGATGAGGTTTATTTGAACCTTCTTTAGGTAGAGCTCCTAATTCCAAAGATGTGTCTGAAAAACTCTTTCAATGACTTGAGTTTACATTTGAGAATGGGAACTATCATTAGCGTACAAAGCAAGTTCATCCACTCTTTCTACTTGAAAGTTCTCTCAGACGATACAGTTCAATTGTACATCAATTTTGATATTTCCTTTTTTTGACCCATAAAAAGAAAACTGTGAAAACTCTACACTTCAATGACGGTAGATGTATTCTTTAAATCCACAAAACAGACATCCATATGGAGAGTTGGTAAGGGGACAGTAAGATCCGATTCATACCACTTCAGTCCTTGGGCCAACAGAAAAGAAGAAAGAATATTCCTGGTGGTCCTAAGTATAAGTGAGACAAAGCTATGTCAATGCTGGATCAAAGACCTGAACACATGCCTGCAACCACGCAGTTATACAGGTGGGTGGCAGCTTGCAGCTTTCAGAAACATTTGCACAACGTAGTGGGTTATTTAAAGCTAAACATTCACTCTTTCTTTCCCCTTTAGTACCAGAAAGTTTCAAGAAAGGGTGGAAAAAAACACAGAGAGAACTTCAATTCTGTGTCAGGCTCTATGCCAGGTTCTTTACAGTCATCATCTCATTATGACATCGTAAGAACTCGATGAGTTAGATATTTTGATCCTCATTTTACAGATAAGAAAATGAGCTCTGAGAGGCAAAGTCACTTTTTTCAAATTCTCATAGCTTGAAAATTAAGTCTGTCAGGTTTAAAATGCTTCTAGTAAGATTTGAACTCACAATTCTTGGTTTTCTTGACTGGAATGCTATTGTTTTAGAGCCACGGAGACCTATAATTTAGAGATTAATTTTACTATCCATTTTGCTATTTTGTTGTCTCACATGTCACCCTTTCCATGTCCATGCTATCGTTACCCTTGAACCTTCTTCAAGTCTTTGATTAAATGCCACCTTCTCAATAAGGCCCACTTTGTCCGCCATAATGACACTTGCAGCACCTCTACCAGCTTGCACAGCTCACTGACCCTGTCTACGTTGTCATCTTTTTCCACAGCTCTTTTTAATATCTAACAAGCTACACAGTTTTGTTTCCTATATTTATTATTCCTTGTGTCGTCTTCTGGAGTATCAGCAACAGAAGGGCAGGGACTCACGTCTAGTTTTATTCATCAATGTATCCCCATCACTTACAACAATGTCTGTCACATATAAAGAACTCAAAAATATTTGTTGTATGAATTGCTAATTAAGCATGTCATTCTATCCATTGTTTTCATATGTGGCTTCAAAAGCCTTCTCAATACAGCTTTATGGTTAGCCACTACCATTGGATCTGAGTTATAATTTTAACTGAAATTTAAATACTGTGCCTCTGTTTCCTTTTCTATAAAGTGCAAAGGGAGGTGGTACCATCTACCATAGGCTGTCAGGAGGACTAAGTGAATTAATGTATGTAAAGTGCTTAGCTCAGTATACGGTCTGTAGTTGGCACTTGATAATTTTTTCTCACTATTATTTACTGGCTTTCATTTATCTGGCTTATAGGACATGTATCCAAATAGTTCTGGTTAAAGCACATGTAGGAATCTATATTATCAACAGAGTTATCTTGATTTTCCACATTATTCTCATATGTGAAACCTTAATACAACCCGTCAAAGAAGGCTTCCTCAGTCCTTCAAGGCAAAACCATTTGTTCACTCATTTCAATCACATAGTACCTAGTACCTACAAGTCTTTATATCTTGTCCCCCAATCATGTATTTATAAGCTGCTTTGTCCAGAAGATGCGAATTCTTCTAGGGCAGAGTCTATGTCTTGTTACCTTCTCCACTCTATTTCCTCAGATGTATCTGGTTCATAGTATACATTTAGTACATGTTTATTATATGCTTAACATCATTACAGCATGTTGGTAGCAGGTGAACATGAACATTACTAAATTCAGTCTCTAGCACATATGGGGATACTGATGCTCAGAGAAGGGAAATGAATCAAAGAAATCATACAGCTAGTTATTGTTCAAATTAAGCCTAGAACTCATTTTTACAAACTCTAAGTCCTTTCTGGTATAACATTTCCACTTTTCAATTAGACATGCCTTGACATAATTCATTAAGTTGCTTTTCTTTCCTTTAATTACATGGTTAACCTTGAGGATGCATCCCTATTAAAAGCAAATTTGGGGCTGGCCCCGTGGCTTAGTGGTTAAGCGTGTGTGCTCGGCTGCTGGCAGCCCGGGCTCAGGTCTCAGGCGCGCACCGACACACCGCTTGTCCGGCCATGTTGAGGAGGCGTCCCACATACAGCAACTAGAAGGATGTGCAACTATGACATACAACTATCTACTGGGGCTTTGGGGAGAAAAAGGGGGAAAAAAAAAGGAGGAGGATTGGCAGTAGATGTTAGCTCAGGGCCGGTCTTCCTCAGCGAAAAGAGGAGGATTGGCATGGATGTTAGTTCAGGGTTGATCTTCCTCACAAAAAAGAAAAAAGAAAAAAAAATTCAAGTTTGCATGACCACTTTCTTTTGGAAACAAATTCCAACTGGATAATTCTATATAAAGGAGTCAGAATAAATAGTACACAGAGTTAACAATTTAAAATATCTATCCTCTGACCGACCTGACTAATCCTCGGGGAAGGTTGAGTCACTAAGTCTATCTTAGAATCAAAGAATTTAGAGTTGGCTATGTGTGCTTAAGAGGAGAGACACTGGGGCCGGCCTGGTGGCCCAGTGGTTAAGTGTGCGCGCTCCACTTCGGCGGCCTGGGGTTATCAGGTTCGGATCCCGGGTGCGCACCAAGGCACCGCTTGTCAGGCCATGCTGTGGGAGCGTTCCATATAAAGTAGAGGAAGATGGGCATGGATGTTAGCCCAGGGCCACTCTTCCTCATCAAAAAATGAGAGTATTGGCATCGGATGTTAGCTCAGGGCTGATCTTCCTCGAAAAACAAAAAAAAAGAGGAGAGAGACTATCTCCTTTAAATCCGTTTTTCTTCCAGGTTGCAGCCGGAGCCTTATGCCTACTAGATCTTCATTACACATTTGCTGCCTTGAATTGCAGCTAATTCAATCTCCCACCAAATGTGGGAATCTCTACCCCTTCCTTAACTGTCTAGTGTTCACCCAACTTCAGCTACCCTGTATCCAGTAACAGACCACTTACTGCCTCCCAGGAGTCATTGTGGGCTATTAGCTACAGTGAATTTAACTGAGAAATGCCTCATGATAACTTTGACCTATTGGGCAGAGTTCTCTTGTCTGGACCACAAAGCACATTACTATTTTTCCCCTCTACATAAGACCATCTGATATTTTGAAATGGTGACCACTGTCTCTCCCTTATCCCCACCTCCCCATACACACATACCAATCCAAGTCATCTCTCCTCCAGGCAAAATGTCTTTCTGGCTCAAGCTATTTTCAATGGGTAGTAAACCAAAAATATTTGGTCCCTTTCTTTTCTTTGATGGCAAAATCCCTTTGATTTATCATAAAAGATTGTTTTTGGACTCTCAAAATGAAAGGGTGAGTTGACCAATAACAAACATCTCGTTCAATAGTGTCTTTCAGGGACAGTCTCATTCCACACCATTTAAGTGGTATGTGGGAAAGGAAAAGGAAAAGGAAATAGCATTTATGGAACATCTACTATGTTTTGGTCACATTATATCAATTAAATCCTGGGATCCTCACAACAGTCCTTTGAAGTAGGTATTATTGTACCCCATTTTATAGGTGAAAAGACTGAGACTCAGCGGTTTTAAGTAACTTGTTCCAAACCAAACATCTAGAAAGTGTTAGAGCTAGACTTTGAGTCTGTAGAATTCCTCAGGCCATTCTCCTGGCATTCTGCCCAACTGTCTCTTGTCTCAGGGTGCACAAATCTGTGGTCAAAATTTGATTTCTTTTACTTGCTGTGAATATCTCCCACGAATCATAAACAACGTGGTCTTCCAGTAAATCTGGCATAAATTGGGTCCACAATTGGCTAGTTGAATGATGCATCTTGCCCAGTTGTCTTTGTCTGAACACGGTCCCAAAGCGTAGAACCATGTGATCACTGATATTCTGTGCACAAGAGAAAATCCAAAACTAAATGCCTTACTCAGCATTTTAAACTGGTTCCCTTTGTGCAGTTTTCCTCTCTAGGAGTGACACAGCCATTGTCTTGTCACTCTTATCTTTGGCTACACATCCTCCACACATCCAAACTCTCACTGCCAATTCTGCCTCCAAACGCTTCTCGTATTTGCATTCTTCTCTTCATCTCTATTGCATTTATCTTTATTAAGACTACCTTCCTCATTCATTTGTACTTATTACTGTAGTACTATACTTGACAGGCTAGAGTTCTCTCCTATCTGTGAATATTAGTCAGCATGGGTAAGATTTGCTACAATAGCAAAAGACCCCCCAAATCTCAGCGACTTAAAACCGTGTGTATTTCTCACTTCTGCTGTATGTCCATGATAGGTAAGCAATAGCACAGCTTCATGTCATCTTCACTCCAGACCCAGGCTGGTTAATTAAATTCTGTTTGGACTATTGTTTGTCATCAGGGCAGAAGGAGTGAAAATACAGATACAGCAAACCTCTCACTGGCTCTCAAATCTTCTGCTCAGACACATGTCACTTCTGCTTACATCTCACTGGACAAACAAGTCATTTGGCCACACCCGAGTTAAAAAGAGTGGAGTGTTATATCCTGTCACACGTAGGGGTACCACAAAGAAGGACACCAATTATGAGTGAACACAATATCACAATACACAATACCACACCGGAAGCTCTCCCAAAGTCTAGACCAGAAGGTGGAACAGAGAGCATTAGCAAGCCTATTTAGTCCCACACCTTAGCCAAATCATCTAACTTAGTATTTAGTCATTTAAAAGACAAAGGTGACATTTTGAGCTGATGCACGGAAAAGGGAAGTGATTTGCCTGACTCTGCAAAGCTTGAGAGCCTCAGAGCAAGGACTAGAAGCTGAAACTCTTTCCACTAAATCAGATTGCTTCTCAAGCTTCATTACCTATGCCTGGCACAAAGTAGGTGTCTAGCACACGCTTGTAGAATTGAATAAAATTTATATGACCCACTGGTCAATCTATCCCTGAAATGCATTTTTTTCTGTTCAATAAACACAGCTTCCACCTGTGTTCTGTGGGCTAGGAAACTCCACTTCACTCTTAACACAGAACCTCCACAGTAAATAAATCCCCTACCCTTCATCCAGCCTGTCCAGACACACATTTTGATTCCTATATTGGTGTCATATCACCAGACCCCCAAAACAATAAATGAAAAACAGACAAATGTCTTAGGAACAGGAAAAGCCTCCACGTGCCACCCCTCATTCTTGGTTTAATGTTAATCCCATTTCCCCGCTTCTAGGCCAAAAATCTTCTCCCTCAAGCCCCAATTCTCTCCCTCTCTGGAAGAAAGACTAGGTATTTCTTGAATTCATTTAGCGTGTTTTTCCTTCTCTTCGTTCGTCCTCCCTAGTAACGTCTTCCATATGTCTGTGAGCCATTGTGTTAAAGAGCTCTGTTCAGAGTTCTTATTTATTCTGAGCAGATTGGAATGGCAGCCTTAAGTCTGGTATTTCCTCACGTTTGACAGCTTGAATTACAGACGTTGGGTACATTTAACGTAATCCATTCATGTAGAATGGCTGTTGTTCCTCTCATAGTAGTTTGAAAATATAAATATTTACAAACTCCTAAGACAAAAGCTCTTACTGACAAGGTCTCTAAAGCAATAGCTCCATGGACAGGAACCTTTCCACTTAGAGTTTTCCACTGACCGAGTCTCAGTTCTCCTGGGTCATGTGTAGTCCATTTAATGCTAACGGAATCTTAGTGAAATCACTGGAACTTATCTTTCTACATGTCCAAAAAGGGAAGGGAACAGTGAGAGTATGGCGGACAGATTTTCTCAGCAGGACACAGTCAGCTAGCTCCTTTAAGACTAGCCAGAAATGAAGTTCCAGGAATTGAAGAGGGAATTCCTACTACTTGGGTGCCTTCTCTGTTCTAGGCACTATGATAAATACTTTGCATACCGTAATTTATTAATAACTCATAGTCCATTGCATTGATGTGGAAATAAGGCTTTAAGAGGTAAATGAGTTCATCCAATATCACACAGCAAATGGAGATTCCGGGGATTTGATCCTTTCAGATCTTTTCAGACTTTATCCTTTCAGATAGGACCGGAAGGATGGACAAGGAAAGTATATATAAATTATTTGAATGCAGGTATAACAACAGGTAACACTGCATAGACCTACAATTCTCAACTATTTTCCCTTGGCTATACATGGCCTACAATAGCAACATTCTATCACTTCTATTCATGCCAATTTCCTTTCCTTTATCCATATCTAATCATCCCTTTTTAAGATCTATCCATTGATATTAGTGGGGATTGGCTTCAGTTGTAAATGAGAGAAATAATAATACTTTAAGATAAGATAAAAGATTAGCTCTCCATTTTAAAGCATATTGGGGGAAGGAGGTCTGAATTTGGTATGGTGGCTCTATTTACATCAGTCACACAGGATCCTTTCACCTTTCCTCTCCACCATTCCTTGAGTGTGTACCCCATCCTCATGGACCAAATTGGGTGCTATGGTAAAACCCATCAAAACTTTGCTCCAAGCATGACGAAGGAAAAAAAGAAGGAGAGGAAGGGCACATAGTTTCTCTTTTAAGATTTTCCAGAAGTACCCTCTACACACTGTTTCAGTTTACTTCTCTTTAGCTAGAACTTCATTGCATGATGACACCTAGTTGCATAAGAGGAAGGAAGGTAGGAAATGTAATCTTATAGGTGGGTCTTAATGAGTTCAGCTAAAAATTGTGTCTCAATGTTACTGGGAATGAGGCTATGAAAACTGGCCCAGTTGACAGACATTGGGACCAAAAGTAGAAATCCTAGCTATTACCCTAGAATTTTTGTCTTGACTAAAGAGAACTGTAGCAGAAGGTTATTGGGAAACAACTGGAGGTATTTGACTCACCATATTTCAAATCCCAGCATATGCACCACTATAAGGGGGTAGAAAGAGCGTTGGCTTTGGCATCAAACAGACCTGGGTTCCTTCCTATTTCTCTGTAGATAGGTAGTTATGGTATAGACAGGGATATAGATACAACTCAGCTACTTGAAGAGTGGAGCCAGATATGAAACCTCTATTTCATACAAATCCCATCATAACAACAGTGGATAGTAAGACAGCAGCATTTTTTATTTGTTTGTTTGCCTGCTGGAATCTGAGTCAAAGGGCATAAATGACACAACATGTTAGACAGAGCTCAGGGTCTTAGAGAACCAAAATTTCAGGGCACAAGAAAGTGAAAATGCTAGAGCAAAGCCTGAGTCAGTGTTTGCCCTACTCTAGACCCAAGATATTAACTTGAGGCAGAAAAAGATGAGCTCACAGATGCGCCTTGTATCCGGGGAAGGTAGAAAAGAAAGTAGAGTCTTTGGAGTAAGTGAAGGGGCTTTGTATTTTTAAAGTATTCATGTAAAAGCAGGGTGCAAAAGTGGCCCCACCTGGGGACAGGGGCTGGGTGTCCAATCTCTAGGTATGGAGGCCAAGGCCAATCAAAGAGCCTAGTCCTGAGCCCTGGCAATAGAAGGTCCTGAGGGGCACCAGACAGGATGGGGGTGGATGGCAACAGTTGAGAAGCTGAAGTTTGGCAACATCCTGGAGAATCTGTGGTCAGTGGTACATTAACCAGTCTTGGCCTCACAAAGTTTTAATTGGAGTCATTTCCCATGAATGTGGTCAAGGCAACTGTAAAAGGAAAAAAAGGGATGAAAACGAAGAAAAACCAAAACCATTCAGTGGGGGCCCAGTAGATTCCAGGACCAGACAGAATGAAAGCCCATGGGAATTTAACCCTTTCTCTACTTGGATTCTAGAGTGAGAATTCGATTCATAACCTAGCCCCACTACTTGATAACTGTAGACACTTGGGAAATTCTATCGTGTCTCCCATCCTCATTTTGGGGAGATTTAAAAAAGAATACCCGCCTCATAGTGTAGCTGTGTGCATTATATGAGATGAGAGATTTGGAAGATCTTTGCAAGCTGCATAATATTTACGTGAGCAGCGAAGGCAGAGGAGTTGCATAATATTCCTTCTAGTTTTGATGATTCTGTACTCAATCACTTTCTAGAGCTTGTCCTCATTCTAATATGGTTAATTTATATTTTGCATTTTTGATGGTTTCATAATACCAACAAATTTTTTTGAGCTAGTATTGTCAACTCATGATGTCTTGTAGCTTAACACCTTGCCTGTTGAACAACTTTTATGAGAATGGGGCTGTGAAAGTTAGTTGAGGTGACAACCATTGAGACAAAAACTAGAAATTCTAACTATTATTCTATACTTTCTGTCTTAGAGAAAAAGGACTTTAGGAGACTACCAAACTTGACCATAGAATGCCACAGAATAGTTCTACAAATGACTGTACAACTTACCAATAATAAAGAGTGAGAACTCAGAAGTCCTAATCCTGATTAAAATTTGAGTTTGAAATCAATTAGCATTCCCTGTATTAGGGGAATGTGATAATATATTAATGATTTTAAGACCTTTATTTAGTCATTAATGTGTGAAGAAAAACAAAAAGCACAGTAAACTTCAAAATGAAATTATAGGTCATATTTTAAAATCGATATACAATTGAGTGAACATAACCTCTGTTTACATACAGCTCTTCCAACAATTTACTTAAAAGTAACATGGGTTTATGGTATATCTAATGATCTGTTATTTATCTAATATTCAACCTCTCTTGGATATCACTCAACTCTAGCTCAGAAGGAGAATGGTGAAAATGTAATTTGAAGAAAGTACGGAATGAAAAGATTTGAAATGGAAAGACTGGGTTCATGAGGAAAAGACTATGGGAACTAAAAGATAAAATGAATATTGGAGTTTGATTATATGTCTGGGCTCTTTTACTAATTAGCTGAGTGACCTTGAGGAAGTTATATACACTCTGTAAGCCTGAATTTTTCTCATCTGAAAAATGGTATTCACAGTACCCAGCTCTCAGTGCTATCAATAAGAGTAAAAATGGTAAGACATACAAAGAGCAGACTGCCTCCCTTTGAGTCTCTGCTCTGCCGTATGTTACCTGTGTGACCTTGGGCAAATTCATCACATTTCTATGCCTCAATTTTTTCACCTATAAAATGGTAATAACACTAGCACCTATATTATTTGAATGGCGTGGGTGTTAAGTGTGTTAAGTATTAATACACATCAATACTTAGTGCCTGGTACATATTAAGAGCTAAATAAACGATAACTACTAATGTCTATAATACAGCACCTGACATACATTAAGAGCACAGTAAATTGTAAATATTACTATATTTATTCAAGAATATTTTCCCTTTTATACTCATAACATAAAATGGAAAGATTAAACCCATTTCGTAGATGAAAAGACTAAGTTTTAGCAGCTGGGATCTATTGGAATCCCATAAACACCTGGGGCCATACCTAAACTTTTTAGAATTCCAAAATTAAATGTCATCCCATATAAAGTATTCCAGAAGTCAGGCAGACCTTCTGGTTTCTCTAAGAACATGCTATTTCTGTTAGAGTTTTCTCACCCCAAATTTCAATCCCCAAATTGAAAAGGAAAGTTACTGCTATAAACTGACAGTTTGGAATTCATTCCACTTGTCTAAGTTCTTAAGTTTCATATATATGTATATGGAAGTTAAATATATTTTCTTGAATGTGATTTATGAGGACTTTCTGACAAGGTTTGAGGATCACTCAAAACATACCCCCGGACTGCGTGCCATAATCTAAACACTCGAAGGAAAGTTTGGGAAAGCAATTCCCCAAACAGTCTCACCATGGGTGAAATCACAGTATCTTGTATTTGAAGCATTGGCCTCAATGGTTCACCTTGCCTTAGAATTGAAATTGACTAAAGTTATTATAAGTTTGTGGCTTATCTGGTTTACATTAAATATCCAAAGAGAAACGAATACATCTATGGCGTCAGTAGAAGAGAGAAAAATGGTGTCAGGCTCCAAGCCCAGGGGAGGTAGCTCTTCTCAAGGAAAGACTTAAATAGAATTACTTCCTTTCCTCTTCTGGGAGACAGAGACAGAAGTCAAATGACTAGGCAGGAGATGAGAGCAAAATAAGAGTAATCTCAATTTAAAAGACTACCCAACTTTCACGGCCTCTGTTTTGGACTACCTTGATTTAATGATGTTCTGCATTGGTCACTATCATGAGGGTTATTTTCCTCAAGATTATGGCACTCTTGAGGCCACGAATATCAGTAGATCCCTATCGCCCACAAAAGCCTTAATATGCCTTTCAAGGGTTCTGTATCAAGATGCTTCCAATGGCAAGTAATTGCAAACTCAATTCAAGCTGGTTTAAACCATAAAGGGGATTTATTGGCTCACATAATATAAAAGTTCAGAAACAGCACTGCTCTCAAATGAGGCTTAATCCATTGGTTCAAAAGAAAATGTTAGGACACAGTTTTTCCCTTTGTTCATTTCTCAGCCTTGCTTTCTCAGTGCCAGCTTTATTTTTGTTTTTAAACTTATTTTCCCTCTGGTCCCAAGTTGACTGTCAGAAACTCCTAGAGCTTCAGGTTTCCTTGTCCACATCCAGTGAGGAAAAGAGAGCATTATCCTACAGTACACATTGAAGATAAAGAGATATTCTTGCATAAAACCCATAGAAGATTATCTTTTTATACTCCTACCATCTAGCATCTCTGAACCAATCATTTTGAATAAGGGATCAAGGGTTTAATCTACTCAGGACCTACCTCCACAGAGCTGGGAGTGGAGCTAATCTCATCTAATCTTCAGGCTAAGAAATGTGGAGATTGGTGGATTGGATACAGGAGAAGCAACTAAGTTTCTTCAACTTCTGGACGTAACCTATATTTCTATCCTTACCTCGCACTTTGGACTGTATTTTCCATGCATTCTGAACTACTTCTAGTTTGGCAAGCACACCTGGATCTTCCAGCTTCTGTTCCATTCTGCTTTCTTCCTGAAATGCCCTTCTTTTTCCATGTTTTCTAAGTTATATCCACCAATTTTAAGACCCAATTCAAACAGGCCCTCCTTCATGAAGTTCTTCCGTATTACTCTCAGCTGGAAGTTCTTTCTCTATCATCTTATTTCCAATAGCAATTTATATGTCCTGGCTTTCTGAGTCTGATATCTTCCAACCTTGCATTCTATTGTGCTGCATGAGTCTCCTCTGGATGCTTCAAGTTCTTTGAGAAAGACGGTTGTGCCTCTTCTGTAATTCATCGATTCCACTTAGAGTACCAAGTACCTGCCCTGAATATTGCAGGAAAATCAGCCAATGGGTTTCGGAGGTCATTTTCCCAATAACGCACAGTCTGTACATTTCTATTACTATCAATAACCTCACTTCTATTTCTTTGAGAAGGTCTAAGCATTAAGCATTCTGGCAATTTGTTTATCTAGTAGCCAATTCTTCACCCTTCCCAGCTAGTTAGTGCAGTGAGCTTGTCAGCTGACACCAAAAAAGCACAAAACCAGAGGCTTGGCGAGTATTTATTTTTCACTTTTCAAAATCGTTCCTAATACAACAGCCTTGGGCCATAAGTCAATGATTCCTGGATCAGAATAAAGTAAAATTTCTTTTTTGCTCTCTTCTTTCTCATAAAATCACTCTATTTAGATGACATGTAATGGAGAGGGGGAAAGAAAGCATTGCATATTTTCAGAAATGAGTGCTTTATAAAAGAAAGCACTGTCGGTAGTGTTGGAGCATAGGATAAGTAGAGGTAGAGATAGGGCACACACCACAGAGAGCCTTCAACACCAGGCTAAGAATCAAGACCCTTATCCAGGAGGTAAAGTAGGGCCGTAGACAGGCTTAAGCTAACAAGTGACCTGTTCACATTTTTTTTTTCACCTTGTTGAGAGTCCTATCAATTTTCTTACCACAGGGAAAAGAGTTCCTTTGCACTCTCAAATTTTGCTGTTTTTATATTTATATACTATATCATTCACAGATATCTCAAACTTAGCACATTTAAAATAAAACTGTGGATTTTCCTCCAGAAACATGGCTCTTCCTCTTGTCCTCTTCATCCCAGCAAGTGTCTCCACCATTCACCTTGTTTCTCAAACCAAAAACCTAGGGATATGTTTCTTTTTCTTTTTTTTTTTTAATTTTTTGTTTATTGCAGTAACATTGGTTTATAACATTGTAAAAATTTCAGGTGTACATCATTGTACTTCTATTTCTGCATGGACTACATCATGTTCACCACCAAAATACTAATTACAACCCATCACCACACACATGTGCCGAATTATCCCTTTCACCCTCCTCCCTCCCCCCTTCCCCTCTGGTAACCACCAATCCACTCTCTGTCCCTATGTGTTTGTTTATTGTTGTTATTATCTACTACTTAATGAAGGAAATCATACGGTATTTGACTTTCTCCCTCTGACTTATTTCACTTTGCATTATACCCTCAATGTCCATGCATGTTGTCACAAATGGCTGGATTTCATCGTTTCTTATGGCTGAGTAGTATTCCATTGTGTATATATACCACAGCTTCTTTATCCATTCGTCCCTTGATGGGCACTTAGGTTGCTTCCAAGTCTTGGCTATTGTGAATAACGCTGCAATGAACACAGGGGTGCATGTACCTTTGCAAATTGGTGTTTTCAAGTTCTTTGGATAAATACCCAGCAGTGGAATAGCTGGATCATATGGTAGTTCTATCCTTGATTTTTTGAGGAATCTCCATACTGTTTTCCATAGTGGCTGCACCAGTTTGCACTCCCACCAGCAGTGTATGAGAGTTCCCTTTTCTCCACATCCTTTCCAACACATATTGTTTCCTGTCTTGTTAATTATAGCCATTCTGACGGGCGTGAGGTGATATCTCATTGTAGTTTTGATTTGCATTTCCCTGATAGTTAGTGATTTTGAACATCTTTTCATGTGTCTGTTGGCCATCTGTATATCTTCTTTGGAGAAATGTCTGTTCAGGTCTTTTGCCCATTTTTTAATTGGGTTGGTAGTTTTTTTGTTGTTGAGATGCATGAGTTCTTTATATATTTTGGAGATTAAGCCCTTATCAGATGTATGGTTTGCAAATATCTTCTCCCAATTGTTAGGTTGTCTTTTCGTTTTGTTGATGGTTTCCTTTGCTGTGCAGAAGCTTTTTAGTTTGATGTAGTCCCATTTGTTTATTTTTTCTATTGTTTCTCTTGCCCGGTCAGATGTGGTGTTTGAAAAGATGTTGCTAAGACCGATGTGGAAGAGCGAACTGCCTATGTTTTCTTCTAGAAGTTTCATAGTTTCAGGTCTTACATTCAAGTCTTTAATCCATTTGGAGTTAATTTTTGTGCATGGTGTAAGGTAAGGGTCTACTTTCATTTTTTTGCATATGGCTATCCAGTTTTCCCAACACCATTTGTTGAAGAGACTTTCTTTTCCCCATTGTATGTTCTTGGCTCCTTTGTCAAAGATTAGCTGTCCATAGATGTGTGGGTTTATTTCTGGGCTTTCGATTCTATTCCATTGATCTGTGTGTCTGTTTTTGTGCCAGTACCATGCTGTTTTGGTTACTATAGCTTTGTAGTATATTTTGAAATCAGGGAGTGTGATACCTCCAGCTTTGTTCTTTTTTCTCAGGATTCCTTTAGCTATTCGGGGTCTTTTGTTGTTCCATATAAATTTTAGGATTCTTTGTTCTATTTCTGTGAAAAATGTTGTTGGAACTTTGATAGGGATTGCATTGAATCTATAGATGGCTGTAGGAAGTATGGACATCTTAACTATGTTAATTCTTCCAATCCAAGAGCACGGAATATCTTTCCATTTCTTTGTGTCTTCTTCAATTTCTTTCAGAAATGTTTTATAGTTTTCGGTGTACAGATCTTTCACCTCTTTGGTTAAGTTTATTCCTAGGTATTTTATTCTTTTTGTTGCAATTGTAAATGGGATGGTATTCTTAATTTCTCTTTCTGCTACTTCGTTGTTAGTGTACAGAAATGCAACTGATTTTTGTATGTTGATTTTGTATCCTGCAACTTTACCATATTCGTTTATTACTTCTGAAAGTTTTCTGGTGGATTCTTTAGGGTTTTCTATATATAAAATCATGTCATCTGCAAATAGCGACAGTTTCACTTCTTCCTTTCCAATTTGGATCCCTTTTATTTCTTTCTCTTGCCGGATTGCTCTGGCTAGGACTTCCAATACTATGTTAAATAGGAGTGGTGACAGTGGGCATCCTTGTCTGGTTCCTGTTCTTAGAGGGATAGCTTTCAGTTTTTCACCATTGAGGATGATATTAGCTGTGGGTTTCTCATATATGGTCTTTATTATGTTGAGGTACTTTCCTTCTATACCCATTTTATTCAGAGTTTTTATCATAAATGGATGCTGTATCTTGTCAAATGCTTTCTCTGCATCTATTGAGATGATCATGTGATTTTTGTTCTTCATTTTATTAACGTGGTGTATTACGTTGATTGATTTGCGAATGTTAAACCATCCCTGCATACCTGGAATAAACCCCACTTGATCATGGTGTATCATCCTTTTAATGTATTGTTGTATGCGATTTGCTAGTATTTTGTTGAGGATTTTTGCATCGATGTTCATCAGTGATATTGGCCTGTAATTTTCTTTTTTTTGTGTTGTCCTTGTCTGGTTTTGGTATCAGCGTAATGTCAGCTTCGTAGAATGAGTTAGGGAGCTTCCCCCCCTCCTCAATTTTTTGGAAGAGTTTGAGAAGGATAGGTATTAAGTCTTCTTTGAATGTTTGGTAGAATTCACCAGGGAAGCCGTCTGGTCCTGGACTTTTATTTTTGGGGAGGTTTTTGATTACTGTTTCGATCTCCTTACTGATGATTGGTCTATTCAAATTCTCTACTTCTTCTTGATCCAGTTTTGGAAGGTTGTATGATTCTAAGAATTTATCCATTTCTTCCAGATTGTCGAATTGGTTGGCATATAGCTTTTCATAGTATTCTCTTATAATCTTTTGTATTTTTGAGGTGTCTGTTGTAACCTCTCCTCTTTCATTTCTGATTTTACTTATTTGTGCCTTCTCTCTTTTTTCCTTGGTGAGTCTAGCTAAAGGTTTGTCTATTTTGTTGATCTTTTCAAAGAACCAGCTCTTGGTTTTATTAATTTTTTCTATTGTTTTTTTAGTCTCTATTTCATTTATTTCTGCTCTGATTTTTATTATTTCCCTTCTTCTACTGATTTTGGGCTTTGTTCTTCTTTTTCTAGTTCCTTTAGGTGCAGTTAGATTGTTTATTTGGGATTTTTCTTGTTTGTTGAGATAGGCCTGTATCACTATAAACTTCCCTCTTAGAACCGCTTTTGCTGTATCCCATAAATTCTGGCATGTCGTATTTTCATTTTCATTTGTCTCCAGGTATTTTTTGATTTCTTCTTTGATTTCTTCGTTAACCCAGTCGTTGTTCAGTAGCATTTTGTTTAATCTCCACGTATTTGTGGCTTTTCCGATTTTCTTCCTACAGTTGATTTCTAGTTTCATATCGTTGTGGTCAGAAAAGATGCTTGGTATTATTTCAGTCTTCTTAAATTTATGGAGACTTGTTTTGTGGCCTAATATGTGATCAATCCTGGAGAATGTTCCATGTGCATTTGAAAAGAACGTGTATTCTTCGGTTTTTGGATGGAATGCTCTGTATATATCTACTAGGTCCATCTGTTCTAGTGTGTCGTTTAAGGCCAATGTTTCCTTACTGATCTTCTGTTTGGATGATCTATCCGTTGGTGTAAGTGGAGTGTTAAAGTCCCCTACTATTATTGTGTTACCGTCTATTTCTCTTTTTATGTCTGTTAATAATTGCTTTATATATTTAGGTGCACCTACATTGGGTGCGTAGATATTTACAAGTGTTATATCCTCTTGTTAGATTGTTCCCTTGATCATTATGTAATGCCCTTCTTTGTCTCTTTTTACAGTTTTTGTTTTAAAGTCTATTTTGTCTGATATGAGTACTGCTACCCCAGCTTTCTTTTCATTGCCATTTGCGTGGAGTATCTTTTTCCATCCCTTCACTTTCAGTTTGTGAGTGTCTTTAGGTCTGAAGTGTGTCTCTTGTATGCAGCATATATATGGGTCTTGTTTTTTTATCCAGTCAGCCACCCAATGCCTTTTAATTGGAGCATTTAGTCCATTGATGTTTAAAGTAACTATTGATAAGTATGTACTTACTGCCATTTTTTAACTTTTTTTTTTTTTCTCAGTGTTTGAGTAGTCCTTCTCTGTTCCTTACTTCTTCTATACAGAATTGATGGTCGCTTAAGTTTGACCTCTGTCTGAAAGCTGTACTCTTTAACTCCCCTCCTCCCTCCTTTTATGTTTTTGATATCATATCTAACCTCTTTTTTGTGCATTTGTATCCATTTCCCTCTTATCATGGAAATAGATAAATTTTCCTATTTGTGGTCTTCTCTTTTCCCCTTAAATCAGTCCCTTTAACATTTCTTGTAGCACTGGTTTCTTGGTGACAAACTCCTTTAATTTTTGCTTATTTGGGAAAATTTTGATCTCTCCTTCCATTTTGAATGATAACCTTGCTGGATAGAGTATTCTTGGCTGTAAGTTTTTTCCTTTTAGCACTTTAAATATATCGTGCCATTCTCTTCTAGCCTGTAAGGTTTCTGCTGAGAAGTCAGCTGATAGCCTTATAGGGTTTCCTTTGTATGTAACTTGACATTCTCTTGCGGCTTTTAGGATTCTCTCTTTATCTTTAATTCTGGACATTTTGATTATGATGTGTCTTGGTGTGGGCCTCTTTGGGTTTATCTTGTTTGGGGCTCTCTGTGCTTCCTGTACCTGGATGTCTGTTTCCTTCCTTAGGTTAGGGAAGTTTTCATCTATTATTTCTTGAAATAGATTCTCTGACCCCTTGTCTCGCTCTTCTCCTTCCGGGACACCTATAACACGGATGTTAGTGTGCTTGATGTTGCCCCAGAGGTCCCTTAGACTGTCCTCACTCTTTTTAATTCTTTTCTCTTTTACCTGTTCACCTTGGGTAATTTCTTCTAGTCTTTCTTCCAGCTCACAGATCCGTTCTTCTGTATCCTCTACTCTGCTTTTGAGTCCCTCTAATGAATTTTTCATTTCCAGTATTGTATTCGTCATTTCTGATTGGTTCTTTTTTATATCTTCCATTTCTTTGTTGACATTCTCACTGAGTTCATCTATTCTTCTCCCCAGATCAGTGAGCATCCTTAAGACTTTTAGTTTGAACTCTCTATCGGGTAGGTTGCTCATTTCTGTTTCACTTAGTTCCTTTTCTGGGGTTTTGTCCTGTTCCCTTACTTGGAATGTATTCTTTTGCCTCCTCATTTTGCCTCTTTCCCTGTGCTTGTGTCTACGTATTAGGTAGGTCAGCTATGTCTCCTGCTCTTGGATAGGTGACCTTATGTAAGTGATGCCTTAGGAGGCTTCCAGTGTGCTTCCTTCAGTTCTCAATGTTCCAGGGGTGGCCCCTATGTGGGCTACATGTGTCCTCCTATTGTGGCCTGTTAGCTCTCCCTATAGGCGCCCAGGGAGGCTGAGTTATGCTCCTGGCCAGCTGTTGTTATGCTCAGCTGCTTGTAGTTGTTGTGGGCCCTTCAGTCTCTTTATCAGATGTGGGGAGCCCCAGCACAGTTGGCTGTAAGCTCTAATACCACATTTATGTTGCAGTATTTCTTTTAACTGAGTAGGCCCCCAGCGTAGCAGGTTGTTAGGCTCAGGGCCTTACAATTGCTGTAAGCCTCTAGCCTATTAGGTCTCTTGTCAGCCCTCTGAGGATTGCAGCTGGGTGGGGCTGGCCTCAGGCACAGGAGCACCCAATTGTTTCAGGCTTTGGAAGGTGGGGCAAACCTCCTATGTGGGTCTTTGAGAAGCACAAGTCTTCTGCAGCTGAGGAGCCCTGTTGCCCACAGGTCCACACACACAGTCAACACAGTCTTGCCCCGTGTGAGCGCCCCGACCTCCCCAAGAGGACCCAGTCTCTCCACGGCGGGAGCCCCACACACTCTGCCACCGCCCCACACTCTCCACCCGCTCCTTGTGCACACCCTGCCCCACTCAAGTCGGCTCAGTTGCCAGGCTGCAGAGAATCCAGTCACCAATCTATGCAGGCCCACATGTTGCCTGAGGGCTTGTTGTTGGGTGGGGCCAGTCTCTAGGGTGGGCTGCCTGCCCTGGCTGAGCTGGATTAAATCGGTGCTCTAGCCGGTGGAGCAGACCCTGGGCTAGCAGGCCTCAGGGAGAACTCCAATGGCGTCTGTGTCAGCACGCCCACACCAGGCCACAACAATGGCCGCCGCCAATGTCCCAGTCCCTGGAGAGGTCTCACCCCTCACCGAGATGCACTCAGGGCCTATTAGGTGAGTCACTTTTCACCAAAGCACTGTGCACCTTTCTTTCTGGTGATTTTAGGATGCTTTCTGGAAGGGGTGAGTTTGCGCGCGGGCCCTTTAAGAGCCGGTTTTAGTTTCTTTGTGAACCGGGTTTTCTGGGGGTGCTCCCCAGTGCTTTAGTAGCAGGCACAGTCAGATATTATGCCGCTGGTCTCGATTGTGCTGGGTCCACAAAATGCCCACAGCGGGGGCGCTCCCGGCTCAGGACCCCGCTCCTCCAGGGAGGCTGCGTACCTGTGAGCTGCTCCCGGCGGCCGTGACGCTGGCGGCTCGTGAAGGCGGCGTTTTTCCTCTCCAGAAGGGAGTCTCTGCCTCTTCTACCTCAGTTAGGATTGTCCGTTGTTGCAGGAGTTCCTCTCATCCAGTTTTCAGTTCTTTCTCAGGGGTAATTTTTCCACGAGTAGTTGTAAATTGGCTGTGTCCACGGGAGGAGGTGAGTTCCGAGTCTGCCTACGCCGCCATCTTGACTCTTAGGGATATGTTTCTGATTCTGCCTTGTCTTCGACTCTACATACCGATCCATAGACAAGTCTTGTAAATTCTGTCTCCACACATATTGCTAAATCCATCCATGCATCTCTCTCTCGCTGATGGCCAGTGTCTTATTCCAGAAGCTCCTGGATGGCTATGATAGTCATCCCATCATGATTTCCAGGTCCCTTATTATCCACCTTTAATCCATTCTCTGTACAAGGCAACAATCTGGCCCCTGCCTCCTCCCAATTCAATTCTCTCCGCTCTTTTCCTTATTCAGCCATCTCCTTAAACTTATTCAGCTTTTTCCTCTCTCAGAGCCTTTGGATATGCCATTCTCTTTGCTTCAAATGTTCTTTCTTCAGCCTCTTCATAAGGCTGTACTTTTTCATCTTTTAGGCCTCAGCTAGAATAGTATCTCCTCAAAATGGCCCTCTCTTCCTACTCTGTCTAAATGGTGAGCCTCTATTATTCTCTATTTTAATTCCTCGTTCAGAGTATTTATCACCTATTTGATATGTGTGCATGTTTGTTATATGTATTTTTATTTTTGCGTGTGTTTCTCCCATCAGAATATAAATTCACAAGGTAAGGATTGTGTCAGCCTGGTTTCCCATTTTATCCAAGCCCCTAGCACTATTGCATGGTCAGGGCTGGCTTGAATACCTACCAAATGGAAAGAATTTCTGCCTGTCTATTGTATTTCATAGGACGTTGATTGAGTCTAAGCTCCACCTGAAAATGAAAACAGTGGGTAATTTAAACTCCTTTACTCTCTAAATAACCAATGTCTCTTTTAAAAAGGATTCTTAAGACTTTGTGGGGTTTACAGTTCCCTCACCACCAGGAAACATCCTTGATGAAATTGATGAATGCACTTGAGGCATATCTTAAGAAACAGAAGGTTGGAATCTGTGAAAAATGACAATTTGTGCCCTTATATGGCAAACCAGACTTTGCCAAAAAAGATTCTGAAATCCACAGAGTCCTTGTGGTCTGAGATATGCCACTGCGATTCACTCAGTGACTCTGAACAGTGTTTTCCAGGGGATGAAAGCTTCCAGCTCCTTTTCTAGGTCCTTTTAGTCTGGCTCCTTTTTCCTAACAGTGGGTTTGCAAAGTCTTGGACTCTTTTACTTCTATTCAAATTCTATGCTCTATTTCCATGAGAGAAATTACCCCAACTCATGCTTCCCAATTATCAATATTCTATTGACAAATCTTAAACTCAAGTTTCTAATCTCAATCTAATCTAATTCTAATCTCTAATCTAATCACCTTCCAGTCAGGTCTATTTTTCCATCAGCCTGCATCATGGATTCCTAATATTGCTCTGCAGGCTGGATTCAAATCTGAGCTGGACAAATATAAATCTACCAGCCACACCTCTGATCCTCGGCTATACAATTTGCTACTTTCTCTCATCAATGTTTTCTTTGCACCCGGCCTTGTATATTCATCTTATTAATTCCTGCTGTTAATATATAAACATGTGGAAGTGATGAATGTTTTTAAACGTCATTTTACACAGTTGTAAAGATTGTACACCACACAACTCTAGAGGGTGCCATTTATACAGCAGTCCATGTGTATGGTGCCCTCTGGAGTTGTGTCTGGAAGTTTCTCTGACTCTCTTCTACTTTTTCCATCTTCTGTGCCAAACACAAGCCTCTCTACATTGATGGCACCAAGAAAATGCTGTTGACAGACTATTTTGGCCAGTGGTGAGGAGCTAAAAGTGTCAGAGAATGTCAGATCCACATCCTAAATCTTTTTTACTGGATTCTGTGAAACACTTGCCATGTCTCTCCTCATGTAGGTTGCTCCATTCTGAAAAGAATGTGTTTATGTTAAGTGTTGTCAATTTATCTCTTCCTTCCTTGTATAATCCTCCCATTGTGAGAGCAGCAAGCTCAACAAGGAGATGTGAAGCTGAATAGCAGTTATTTCCTGATGGTTCTGCACAGAGATTGGTCACAGTGTTTAGTCAGTCAGAAAATTGGAACATGAGTTCCCTATGCTGAGTGCTCAGATAATATACTTACAGTAGTGATTGGCAGAGGGCTCTCATCCAGAGTTGCTCAGTGAGGAAACTCAGAACAACCTGTGTCCTGTTGTCTAGCCCAGGACCTGGCACTTGGTAGGGACTCTCCAAACATATGCTGAATGAATGAGTTGGAGTTACCTTTGCCATGGTGGAAATGTCCTTGGATAATTATCCCAAATCTAATGTGATTCCATAGAAGAGATTTGGCTGGGAAACTGACTAGATACATGACAATGGGCAAGTCTTACCATTTTTAAGGGCTTTAGGACTCTTTAATTACAATTTCTATACCCACTTAGATTTTACGCACTTAGATTTGTGCCCTTTCACGATTGGGGTTTTATGAATCTATACTTACCAGAACATTTAAGGGTACCCACAGTAACAATGATGTCTGTTTGAACACTCATCATAACCAATTTTTGAAATAACTTGCATATGAACATAATTTATTATCAATAGATGCATATTAAATAAACTATTAAAAGAATGAATACAGAAAATCTTTTTTATTTTTATATCTTTACCTTTCTTAGTGTTCCTGGTAAAGGTTCTGGCACATGATAGATAGTCAATAACTTCAGGAGTCAATGAATGAATCAATAAGTAAAAATTGCATCTCCCATTACGGGTCACAGCTCTTTGAGGCATTATGTACAGCCCTCATGGAGCCTAGGACAGTCTTTGAGCCGTTGTAGCTGTTCTGGATGCCCTGACAAGAAGGGGAGATATGGATATAACTGGAACCCGATAGGTAACAGTTAGTGCTATTGCATATTAACTTAAGCTCTGAGCTTCCTAAAGGTCAAAGCAGAAAGGGCTGCCAATAGATTAAGTGGATCTCATTCTCTTAGCAAGTGCACGAGGTCATATGAAGACATCAAGGAGAGGAGAAGTTCATACTGGAACATCTCCAGGACCTCTTCTAGCAGAAACTGTCTAGACTCTCTGACTCTATGGTTTAGAGTGTGTCTGTATCTATAATGAGACCAACTTGAAGCAGCTCTGTGATTTAGGATGTTTCACTTTAACTGCTACCCTCAGTTTTCCCAAACGGAATCACCCAGTTCCCTCAGAAACTCTCAGGATTTTTCATTGTTGGTCAACCACCTGCCTGCATTCCAGTTATGCTCCCAGACTGGTCTCTTCCCATCCTGTTTTCTCCCCCACCCCAAATCTTTTCCTTCCTGCCTCCCTTGGTTCCTTTCTCCCACTCCAATCTTTTCACCAACATTTGTTGAATATCAACCATGCATCAGGTTCCACATCAGGTAATGTGTCAGACATTGGTGACATAAAAGTCAATAAGACATCATCCCCCTTCCTCCAAGGTGTGCTCCAGCCTTTCACATCTGCTGCTAAAATGTTCATGCTTGTAGGCTACACCTCCCAGATGTGGGCTGCATGAGAATAAGACAGTGGCTGTGTGTTAACAGTTGTATCTCCATTACCCAGCACAAATGCCTGACACATCAAAAGCACTCAATTCCTATTTGTTGAACAAATAAATATAAGCTAATGTCTTAATCCACTGTTTCCCCAATTATTCTGCAGAACACTAGTCTGGGAATATACTCTTAATAAAAACAAAAAACAAGAAATTGTTGATCTAATGTGTTTGGGCAATACATCATCCTCTATCTCCTGCTAAGAGGGTCACAAATCATATGAATTTATTAAAGGCTCTGACAAGTCCTGTATGAATGAAATATGTTTAACTCAACTTATGCCAATTTTTAAGTTTATTTGACCACAGAAATTTATGTTTTTAATATAACATCACATGGAACTACTAATCTGTGGAAAATGCCTTCAGACTTACTTAATTTTCAGAAGAAGTGAAGCAAATGATAGGAAGCTGATGGTGGACAGATAGCTCTAAGTCAGATCAGAGCCACTGAAGGAGCTTCACCTGAACTTTTCCAGTTCCTTACCTTTTGTTTTCCTTCCAACACACTGCATTCCAGCCACTTCCAAAGGACCAGAGCCACAATCCCTGTTCATTCCTTTATCTCTACTGTTTCCTCCTGAAATGACCACCTTCTTCCTCACTTTGCTCCCAACTTCCTCTTTCCACCTTCTTTCCAACAGTCATCAAAATAAAAAACCCTGTTCCTACCGCCTGAGTGAGATACCTCCACTTTTTGAAGACTTCCGCAGCCATTTCCCTTCACAAGCCCTCCCACCCCTACCCAGAGCCCCCAAGAGGAAAGCATTTCACCCTCAGCAGGCGATGCAGCAGTTCTTCTTCCTCTAACCATTTGTAATATTCCAATGGCGTACATCAGTTTAGCACTTATTATAGTGACTTGCAAATAGCAGCTTGTCAATAAATGTGGATTTTGAATTAAAATCAATGTTTTATTTTTACTAGATCCCAGCTGCCTTGTATTCTCCACAGCTCCTAGGACAATTGCCTTCTTATCGTTTTACTAAAAATTGGGGGATTGTACCAAACTATGACCATAAATCAGTTTGGACACTGACCTAAGCCATTTTCTAAGTTGTCTGCTACACATATATATTTAGTCAGTGTGTATATATTGGTGTGGCATTTTTAAGGATACCATTATTCTGCTTTTATTTAGTACTTTGCAAATGGTAGGAACAGCATGCATTACTCATCAGTTTCATTTAGCACCAATGTGCTTCCAAAATAAAAGGGCACTTTCCCTTACTGACCCCTGGGTCTATGGCTTGAAGTTATTATATGAATATGTAATTTATAGGGAGAAGCCATCTATGGAGAGTATGTGATATATCTATTTCAAGTTACAAATCATCACAGATTAAAAATGGCTTTTATAATTTGTAATTTCATGTTATTTCTGTATTCTAATAGTTTTTCTAACTTTTGAAGGAGGGAATATTTAAACTAAAGTATTCAAAAGCCCAAGTCTGCAAACCATTCCTACAAAAGACATTTTGGAGAAAGTTTACTATAAAGTTAACTTTGAAAATGTTTTGGAAGAAAATTATGTCCCATAAATGGTATGAATAGTTCTTTGGGTTTTTTAGGTTATGATCCCAGAAGGATTTTGGAAGAAGAGGGAGCATTTTTTTTTCCCCAGGTTTAGAGAAAAAAGCATCTTCATTCTACTAAGTTTTTATTTTCCATTAGTACTTTAGAATTTACAAACTGTTCTCATTTGATCCTCCCAGGAGCCTGAGTGGTTGGCACAGAAGTAAAAATAGCTACCATTTACAAGAGGTGCTATTCTCAGAGATTTGCCTCATGGATACTCAAGTGGTCCTTTGAAATAAATACTATTATTACCATTTTGCAGACGGAGAGAGTGAGGCATGGGGAAGGTGCAACTTTCCTAAGGCCAACAGATAGTTTGGGGGTAGAGCTGAGGTACAAATGCAGGCAGTCTTCCCTTGTAGGTTGTGTTCTTAAGCAATGCACTAGATGGTCTCCTGAGACCACAGCAATGTTCATTCTTCACAACTTGCATGAAGAAAGATGATATGTTGACCACTAACATGTGGCCTCTTGATAGGCAAAGAGCAGTGCAGAGGACTGAATCTCTAACAGTTCAGAGACCTTTGGGGCCTCCTAGCTTAGCTGAATGGGGCCTCCACTATAGACATAGCACACCAAAATTATGTGGCTTCTCAAGGAATCCCTTTTTAAGTGCAGGTGGTCCTAGAAATTCCATCTGTAGATCTATAAACAGGAAGTGAAAGCCTGGAAAACCACTGAGCCCCTAGATAGGAGAGCTGGGATTGGAAAGTAAGTCTGCAGATCTCCAAGTCTGGTGGATTCCCCATCATCCCTTTTCTATGGCTTCCTCTTCTAGCTTTCACCAAACTCTGCACAGCGACAAGTCTTCACCTTGCCCCTGGCTAGACTTCATCTGTGTCCAACTCCCAGTTTTCTCATCAGAAGGAAGAGGAGAATCAAAGCTACCCTGATGAGTTGATTTTGCGCATGAATGATGCAGAAAGAATATTGTCAATTAATGCTCTGAAAATATACACAGAGCAGCCCTGCATTTTTCCAGAATCATGGTGGCATGCAATGTTCCACAGAAGTAGATTTTCCACATTACTGAACTATTCATCATCTTTACATGTCCCAACATTTTCTAAAATCTTTTACTTACCGTCTTTCTGAACTATACCTCTACATTCTTAAGAAGAATAGATGCTAAAATACACGTTGCCTGCCTTCAAGAGGTTTCCAGGCAAGGAGTAAAGAGAGTTGCCTACAAAAGTAATCTGCGTCAGGTTACTAAGAGAGTAACTGAAAGCAGAATGTGAAGACAAAAGAGGAATGATGAATTCTCACTTAGAAAATTTGGGGAGGGTTTCCAGAAAGAGGTAGTATTTACATGGGAGTGAGAGAGAGGATTTTGGCAGGCTGAGATGAGGGCCAAGGACATTCATTCCAGGTGGAAGAGGCTATGTAGACAAAGGTGAGGCAGTGAGAAATGTCAGGCATGTTCAGGGAATAAATATTAATTTAATGAAAAGATACTCGGAGTTGCTGTAGTGTCCAGAGAAAATGAAGTCAGAAGCCAGACCTCTGAAGGCCTCGCGTGACAGGTTAAGACACGTGCCCTATTGTTCACAGGCAGATATTGAGGACAGAGCTGACTGGCTTTGTTGAGCAGATCATGGTAAGATCAGAGCAGGAAAAGCTCTGTAGGAAGCAGTAGTTCAGCCAGATGTGGGCAAGAAGACCAGGTGCATATGAATCCCTGGAAGTCAGTGTGGGCGAGATTAAGGCCAAGTCTTGGGAATGAGGAAAGAGGTGAATGGCTCTGACTTTCAGGACACTCTAAATGGATGAATAAGAATATGGTAAATCTGTTATCTGTGAGAGGGGTTCAATAAACAGACTTTGTGTGTGTGTGTGTGTGTGTGTGTGTGTGTGTAAGGGAAAAAGAAAGGGAGATAGCTTGCGGTTCATTTGGGCATAACGACCATTTCATGGGAAAAATCTGGATGCCTCAGAGCATTATCAATGATTCAACTGGTTTTGGCAACCTTTCAAAACCTCTCATAGATTTGTATATTATTTACTCCTTTGCCCTAATGCATTTCTCCTCCTCTGTTATCCCCACATCAACCTTGAAATGAAACAAAACTGTAATTAATTTTATAGCATGTAGAAAAATAAAGTCCAGGGAAACGTTCCTCATTTCCTGGAGGGCAGTGACTCTCAACTGCCTGAAGAAATGGAAAATGATTTTTACCATCTCAGGGAGAAGAAAAACAGCAATTTCCAATTAAGCTGTTTGCTCTCTGTGTTCAGAGGGAGGAATGAACTGGTTTAGACCTCTTTCTATAAAACAGAATTAAAATTATGGTACAAGGTAGAGGACACGGAAAGGACATGATGCAAAATTATGAGCAACACAAGGACATAAATAACGTGGCCAGCACAGGACCTGGCCCAGTGTGTGTTGGTGTTTTTCTGTTTTTATCGCCCAAAGATTCTGAATATGAATGTGTTGGTTCTGGGACTCTGAGGAAGTCAGACAGATAATCCCATTGAATTACAGGGACGACAAAATACTCCCTCAGAATTCTGGCAACAGACCTCATGACCACATTTTTTCTAACTTCAGGCACCTGGATGCATGAATGAAGTACCTATTTGGTTTTTCTTTTTTTTTTGAAAAAAATTAGGCTTACAAAAGCGTTGAAAAAATAGTACAAAATGTTCTTGTATACCTTTCGCCAGATTTTTCTGACGTTAACATCTTACATAACTTGAGTGTAATTATTGAAAGTGTGAAATTAACATGGATGCCATTCTATTAACTCATCTATAGACCTTATGTGAGGTTTTACAGTTGCCCCGCGGATGTCCTTTCTCAGGCGCGGGATCCAATCCGGAATTACGCATTGCTTTTAGTTGTTATGTCTCGTTCGTTTTCTTCCAATCTGGACAAGGTCTCAGTCTTTTTTTTTTTTTCCATTTATGACTGTGACACTTTGGAAGAATATAGGTCAGTTATTTGTTAGAATGTCTAGCATCTGCTGTTCCCTCATACTTAAATTCAGATAATGCATTTTTGACAAGAATATCATAAAAATGATGCTGTCTTTCTCTTTGATCATATTAGGAGGTAAATGACGTCCTCACGTCTCTTTACTGACTATGTGAAATTTGATCATTGATTAAAGTCGTTTCTGCCTGGTTTACCAATGTAAAGTTACTATATTTTCTCCCATGTATTTAATAAGCATCTTGTGGGGAAATGTTTTGAGACTACAAAAACAACCTGTTTCTTATCATACCTTTGATGAGTAATTTTAGTTTCTATTGATGAATCTTGCCTTCAACAATTTATTGCTGTGCTGTTCTCCAAGTGGATTCCATCTATGCTTCTTCATTTATTAACTGGGATTTTACTAAGGAACGAGCTTTCCTTCCAGTTATTTATTATAATTACTTATTTATATCAATATAGAAAAATGAATATTTCTTTATTTTATGGCTCACAATCCATCAATATCATTATTTATTTTGTCATGAAATTGGCCATTGGAAGCTCCTTCAAGTTGGCTCCCTTTTATATGTCCCCATCATTTTTGGAGCTATCTCTTATTTTTCCGAGACGCAAATTGTCCCAGGCTCATGTCATATTTTCCCTATCCTAATTCTGGAATCAGCCATTTTCCCAAGGAGTCTGTTTTCATTTTATTGAAGAATGGTATTTAGACACTGTTTTTGGGATCTAGGCGTGCTCATTGTGACTTTGGTATCATTGCTTCTAGGCCTTCCTAGTAGAGAGAGCTAGATAATATAAGTATGCATACATACACACAGGTTTCTCTATTTATCTGTATATATACATATGTACGTGTATGAGTATATTATATATAATATATATAAATGCGTACGTATACTCATGTATGTGTGTGTGTGTACATATATGTATATATATACATGAGTTCATTCTAATAGCTCAGATTCAAATACAACACTACACAGTTCCTTCTCCCTTTAGTTATAACTCCTTTCTTCAACAATGAGAAACTTCGCTCTCTTTTTTCACAATTTACTTATTTATTTGCTCAATACTAGAATATGTATAATTTCAAAATCACTAGCTCTGTGGAAAACAGCTTTACTAACTAGAATATAGTATTGTGTACAGTTCTCTTTGTCATTAGCATTACAATTTATAGTCAAAAAACTGTTTTCCAAAATTACTTAGGTTAGTCCTTATCTTCCTCACCGCCTTTGATGTGATGTTATTTATTTTTAATGCAGTTAGTTTATTTGTTGTTATTTGTATGCCACTTGAAATTTATCTCCCTCCCAAATTCTAGTTGTTGTTATGTATGTGTGTATATATGTATGTATATATGTGTATGTATTTATGTATGTGTGCAGGTGTGTATGTACGTATGTATGTATTTGGTATATGATACACTATTATGGTTCTAAAAGTCAGAACTTTACAGGGAAGAATACTCAGAAATGTCACTTGTCCTTCATTCTTCCAGCCCATTACCATTCTCTCATTCTTTCCTATTCACCTTCTAGGCAGTCAATCTCATTAGTTTCTGGTTTACTTTCCTGTATTTTCTTTTGAACTAATATGCAGATATATGTGTAGTAATTTACGCCACCTTCTTTGTTATGTGAAGGATTGTATACTAGAGATATTACAGGAGAACAAAGCGCCTATTTTTATTTTTTCCAAGTACCGAATAACCTGAAGATATAGAACTAGAGAATGAGAGTAGACAATTATTGAAGCCGTATAAACATAGGTCCGTAAAAATGAAAGGCAATGTTAAAAAATAAAGTTACTCAAATTTCAGCCTAAACCCATTCTGACAGGTTATATAGCAAGGTTGCTGTATGTTCTTCAATGATCAAGATTCCAGAGGGCCGGCCCTGTGGCTTAGTGTGCGCGCTCCATTACTGGCGGCCAGAGTTCAGATCCTGGGCGCGCACCGACGCACCGCTTCTCCGGCCATGCTGGGGCCGCATCCCACATACAGCAACTAGAAGGATGTGCAGCTATGACATACAACTGTCTACTGGGGCTTTGGGGAAAAAAAAAAGGAGGAGGATTGGCAATAGATGTTAGCACAGAGCCGGCCTTCCTCAGCAAAAGGAGGAGGGTTAGCATGGATGTTAGCTCAGAGCTGATCTTCCTCACAAAAAAAAAAAAGACTCCAGAAAAGCTGGAATATGGAGCCCAACTTCTACAAAATTATACCTATTAACTTGCATACAAATGATATTTTGTAAGTTATAAAGCATTTTTGAATGCATTATTTTACTGGGCACTCCCATTATCCTGTGAGGTAGCTGAAAGAGGTTTTCTCATCTCCAATTTATATATAGAGACACCAAGGTTCATTTATGTGCATATTTGTCTACCATCCCCACCAGATGTTGAGGCTCCTGGAAAGCAGTGCATTGTGTCTTATTCACCCCTCTGATGCCTAGCAGAGCTACCTGGTGCAAATGGAGTGACAAGGAAACATTGATTGGACAAGATTAAATGGCTAATCCAAGACAAATAGCCAGTCACAGGGGAGGTCAGGAATCCTCAATGCATTTACTGATTCAACAGGCACTGAGCATTTAACAAGCATCGAACCTCTATGCTTGGTGATGGGAATACAAAGATCAATAAAGAAAGGGCCGTGTTCTCAAGGAATTCATTGTCAGTAAAGACAGACGAATAAACGTGCAATTAGAATGTGATGGGCGTGCTACGGCAAAGATAATTTTTCTGGTATTCAGAATGTACTTTTCAGTAAATATGGCCCTTTGGGATCTTAGAGTAACTAAGAGTTACTCCTTCTAGTATAGACACTCATCTTGGGGCCTGGAATATTTCACCCTGTCCCTCTTCTCCCTCTGTATTTCTCTCATTCTCACTTGTCTAACTCATTCTTAGTCTTTAGGTCTCTTTTTAGACTTTGTTTCCTCATTGAAGATGCTCTGATTCTGTTTGGGTTTGAGGATACTCGTGTGAAGTTTGCTATCATCCTGCATTTTCTACACCCAAGTATTTTTTACACTGTATAAATGCTGGAGGCAAAAGGTTGCATTAATCCCGGCCGTCTTGGAACACTCTCTGGTGAAGAAGACATAGATCACATTATTGAGCCTCAGTTTTCCTGCCAAGGCAGAATGGAGTAGTCATTAGGAGTTCTAAGGTCAACTGACTTGTTTGGAATCTGCCCTCTGCTCCTCTCCAGCCATGTGATTTTGGACAACTTGTTTTAACCTCTCTAAGTGCCATTTCCCTCTTCTGGAATTTAAGAATAAAAATGGTACTTATTCCAAGGTTTGTGGTTAGTATTCAGCTGAATATAATAATAAATTTAAAGTGCTTATAAATGTCTTGCACTTAGAAAATACTTATTAGTTAAGAAAGCACCTATCATTATTCTGTCCTTTACCAAACTACCAGACTCTATAAATCTCTGTGATGTCTCCTCTATCCCAGCCACCCCAAAAGGTGGGAACCAGCAGGCAGGAAGAGCACTCCAAGAACTGCCTGTTTTGATGCATGAATCTTTTCACTTGACTGCCCCCAATTTAACTTCTGGATTGTGGCTCAGTGTCTGTCTTCTACTGCTCCCCAGAAAGTCTGATTGCAGTGTTCTGCTTAAGTCATCTCTATTCCATTATTCTGGCGACAAGGCCAACTAAATGTAGACCCGATGAGATTGGGCATCCTTTGGATTTTGATAGCAAATTTCTATGATAAAAGGAACACAAATGCCAATCCATATGTCTCAGATCCCCAGAATATCAGAGTGGGAAGGAATCTAGTGAGAAGGCTTCATTTCACAGATGGAAAAAGCTGAGGTCATAAAGCAAATCAGTAATATTACCAAGATTAGAACTCAATCTGCTCTCTCCAAAGATTGAATTCTTTCCAACCCATAAATGGGCACATGAAAAGAACAAATCAGATCACTGAATTTCCCCTTTTCAGACAAATTAGTCCAAATTCTCTCCTGGTATATAGATAAGAAAATCCTTGGGAAATCTAAGCCAAATTTGATTTCTCTTTTGGGACCTATCTCTGAGGATTGAGAAATAAATAAAGAAGACTTAGGAAATCTCAGTGCTATGAACTAAATTGTGTCCCCTTCCACCCTGCCATAATTTATGAGTTGAAACCCTAACCCCCAATGTGACTGTATCTGGAGATAGGGTCTTTTAGGAGGCAATTAAGGTTAAATAAGGTCATAGGTGTGGGACTCTAATCTGAGAGACTGTGACCTTATAAGAAGAGGAAGACAGCCTTCTCTCTCTCTCCGCATCGCTCTCCCTGCCACGTGAGGACACAGTGAGAAGGCTGCTATCTACAAGCCAGGAAGAGAGCTCTCCCCAGAACCCAACCTTGCTGGCACCCTGACCTTGGGCTTCCAGCAAACCAGAAATGTGAGAAAATAAATTTAGGTTATTTGACTCACCCAATCTATGATATTTTGTTATAGCAGCCCAAGCTGACTCATATACCCAGAATTATGTCCCATACGCAATGTGGGTACATTTTAAGTCTTTAACAACTATAACTTATAGTTGACTTCTTAGAGACTCGGGAATAAGGCATGAATTTGCAATGACATTTTTTTCCAATAAGTGCCCTCCAGTTCTGCTAGAATTAATATCAGTGAATCCAGAATGGTAAATGCTAGGTGAGAGGTGGGAGACGGAAGAGGAAATTCAGAAATAATACATTGTATTCTCATTGAGAGCGTCAGTGCTTGAAATGACAATCATCAGAATTGGGGAGACACGTGAGGCAATCATGGAGAGTCCTTCCTGTATTCCAGCAGCAAAAGGGTATGCCTCTCCTCCTCTACTCCCACTGGTACAGAGCTGCTCCCAGCGGGACACTGGGATTCCTCACTCTGGTCTAATTTTAAGTGAATCAAATGAGGTGGCACTCTGCCACATCCCGCTGGAAACTATTTGAAAATCGAGGAGATCTCATCTTTTGAAAATGTTCCCTGAGTAATGGAAACATGAGGAAGGGGAATATACTACAGACCCCGGATGCATCTTTCAACCACAGTGGAATGCAATATGCCAGACATACTTTTATAGTGGTCAGAATGGACGTGGGAAAGATTTGGGGGACTAGAACAATAAGCTTTGCTGTCATCTTAAATCACTTTCATCACTAGATGCTCTCAAGGATTAAATGACACAGTGTGAGGCACACTGGGAGGAGCTCAATTCCATTTCAATCCAAGACATGTAGATATTGTTACACAGCTCCTATCATCTAGGTGACAGACTAGAGTTTTCTACTTTTCCTATAGATATTACAGGGTGAGAATAGAAGAGGTGAATTCAGTTGGGGGTCTTTCTACCCACCAACTTGTGTAGAATTGTAGCAAAGATATCAGGCAAGGCATCTCTGAATCTTGAAATTTTGATCATATTTATTTCAGCTCCTGCATTTATACTCACATCCAAAAATGATTCCAAGATTTCTATGAGTTCCTAGCAAGATCCTGTTCTCAATATCATCTCTGTCTCCTGGCTTCAGTATCAATAGGTGCTTCTCTGTACCACATCCGGTTAACTCAATTCTTTTTATTTACCCCAAAATCCCATTACACAAGTCCCTCCCAAGTTTGGTACTTAACTATCTGGAGGAAAGACAAAAACGTATTTAAAAGGCAGTACGGCCAATGATTTCCAAAGTTATTACCAGTTTGCAGTTTGCTGAAAATATTTTCAGTTGTTCCACCACCAAAATGTTTTAACTAACACTTTACCTCATAGTCTCAACCTATTTTGATTTGTCTGCCTCCTGTCTCTAACTCCAGCCCCTTAAGCCCACCCCTGCTCTTATTTTCAGAATGAAACAAAAATTTATCCTGATTTAATTTGGTTTATTGAGGCATCATCTATTGTTGCATTAAAACCATTACCTTTGGATTTTTCCCTCCACTGGGCCATTCCAATGGGGCTTATCAAGGTATTTTTTCGTAAAAAAGGAAAGATAATTTTAACCTTAAAAGGAATTCTGACATCAGAGCCCAAGATAGACAAGCATTCCATTCTGCTGTATTTTCAACTGTTTCCCTACCACTCTGATCTCACGGAACACTGCGGTCAGGGGTGCAATTATCTGCACCTAAGAATAGATCCTGTACCAAGGCTAGACCTTCACTGAAAAGCAACCATAGACCATAGGCATCTTTCTCTTCTGTCAGGGTACTCATTCTGTCTCACCTAGATTACTCCTTTCTTTGAAGAGAGGTTTTGAAATCCTCAGTGAAATGCGAGTATCAGTTGGGAATCTGCTGTGGTGAGATGGAAAAGCATGTCCCTGTTTATTGAAGATGACTGCAGTTTTAATTCTGTCCCTCCTACATGTCCAAAGACTTCTCTCAACCTCATTTTTTTTGCATCTGAAAAGTAGGATTCATAAAATCTCTTATATATGGCTATTGGGAAGATCAAGGAACAACTTAGTTTAAAGAATGCCTTATAAATGTTTAATTGTATGTTGATAATGTTATTTATTTTAACTTCATTATCATTCATTACTATCATCTTAAGTGGGATTTGTTTACTATGTTTTAGAGTATTTCAGGACAGGTAAGCTTTTTGTGTGTGTGGGAGAAATGCTAGGAAAATTAACAGCATAGAGTCTGGATGGTATTTGTATTAGGGTTCTCTAGAGAAACAGAACCAATAGGATGTATATATAAGATCTTTACATATATGAAGAGATTTATTATAAGGAATTGGTTTACACGATTATGGAGGCTGAGAAGTCCAAGATCTGCAGGGTGAGTCAGCAAGCTGGAGACCCAAGAGAGCCAATGGTTTAGTTCTAGTTCAGTTTGAGTCTGAAGACCTGAGAACCAGAAGAGCTGATGGTGTAAGTTCCGCCAGCCAGCAGGCTTGAAAACCAGGAAGAGCCAATGTTTCAGTTCAAGTCTGAATGCTGTCAGGCAGGAAGAATTCTCTCTTGCTCAGGGGAAGGTCGGTCTTTTTGTTCTATTCAGACTTTCAACTGATTGGATGAAGCCCACCCATATTTTGGAGGGCAATCTGCTTTATTCAGTCTATCTACTGGAATGTTAATCTCATCCAAAAACATTCTCAGAGAAATATCCAGAATAATGTTTGAGCAAATATCTGGGTACCCGATGGCTCAGTAAAGTTGACACATAAAGTTTACCAATACAGTACCATAGAGAATGCAGAAAATCTAAGGAAATGTTCTGGAAGAGAGGTAGATGGGAGAGCCAATCTCACCAGATTAGAAAGGTTCTAAGAGTTCACCTAGTTCTAGGTTAATTTTCTCGCTTAAAAGATGAGAAAACTAAGTCCGGGTAGGGGTCTAGAGTGGATTCATACAAGTAGAGAGTATCAGGGCCCACATGAGAATCCACAACATCTAACCTCCATCCCAGCTCACTTTCTACCTCATCTGCGCTTCTCCTCTCCCAAGGAAAAATTCAAATAGTGCATTCATTCTTCAAGGCCAAAGTTTGCTTTTTGTTTTTATAAGTGTATATTGAAGGGGCTGAAACTTCAGTTGAAAATGTAAAGCTTTTAGATTTGAGATTTCATGTTCCTATTAGAAACGTTTGGGCAACAATTTATGCCTTCTCTCTTTTTGACAACTCTGAGGTTGGAGTAAAAGTCTTGAGCTACGCAGCAGGCAGGACATGTTCTTTTATCCTGAGCGAATGACTTGCAGCATCATGGAAGCTCCGATCAGCAGACATTAGAAATGCCACCTTATCCACACCATCTCCTCCATACACAGAGGGTAGTGATGTTCTCTAAAATATCTACCACGTGCCTGTCCATTTGCATATCTCCAGAAAGGAGAATTGCTACCCATTTTCTGAGAACCTGTCATATACTAAAACTAGCATTGCAATGTTACTAATTCCAACAACCACCTTATGAGGCAATTGTTATTATTTGTACTTTAGAGGTGAGAAAATTGATCCTGAGAGAGGTGAGATATTTTTCCCAAAGTTAGGGCCAGTTAGTTGTAGAACTGTTATTCATGTTTGTCTTCAGTATAGTAGTTAGAAACACAGATTTCAGCATCAGTTGGAATTGAGTTTGGCTCCTCAATCATCACTTTTTTTTTCTTTTTTTTGCTGAGGAAGATTCGCCCTGAGCTAACATCTGTGCCAGTCTTCCGTTATTTTGTATGTGGGTCGCCTCCACAGCATGGCTGCTGACAAGTGGTGTAGGTCCACACCCTAGAATGGAACCCAGGCTGCCGGAGCGGAGTACGCTGAACTTAACCACTAGGCCATGGGGCCAGCTCCCCGAGTCTTCACTTTTTAACTGTATAGCCTGGGCCTCAAAGCCTGTTTCCTCATCTGAAAAAAATAAAATAAAATAAAGAACTAAAAATAGTACCAAACTCTAAGGGATTTTATGAGAATTTAGTTTGTCTTTGTGAAGTGCTTTCCAGGGTACCTAACACAGTAAGTGTTGAGTAAATGATGGGTACTATTAGTAATATTATACCAATCTATTCCTCTGGGCCATGGTTTGCCCATTTATGAATGAATGTATCTGAACTAGAAGTCTCCAGACTCTTTCCAGCTCTGATGGTCTGTGGCTGTAGCTTGACTCTCAGTAACTCAGTACAGCTATCAAGCCTAAATCTAATGCAGTGAAGTAGACAGTTGATTCGGCAACTACAGCCTTCATTCACTTTGAGAACTCATGATAGGAGCAGTTCTTTTATTCTTTTTTTATACCCCACATGGCAACATAGACAAAATCCATTATTATGCTGCCTCAAAGACAGCCCAAGCTTTAGGAAAACAAACAGAGACTTTAGAGTGTTCAATTAATCAAGATTTCTGCCACTCCTGTCTTGTGTGGGATAGGTGTTCCTAATGAGAGTGAGTGACAGGAACATCCCTTCAGTGGGCGAGAAAAGAGAGCTCCATCCGGTGCATTTCATTCATTCACCACCAAGAAGAGAGTCCCAGTCAGAGGTAAAAACAATTCTGCCTCTGGTTGTACCTAATTTTCCAGCAGCAGAAAGGCACATGATGGAGGCGCCTGCCCAGTGTCCGAAGGCAGAGCAGATGTTTTCAATTGGTCCCTCCTTTGTAATTCTACCCTGGAAATGAGAATTTAAAACCTGGAAAATAATAAGAATACATGAACCTCACAAAGGGACATACACAGCAGAAGAAGACAAACAGCATGGGATAAGAGAGTGGATGCATGTAGGATCATCGCATGGGAATATTTAGGAATTTAGGGACAAAATTGCACCTCTAAATACCTTTTAATTGAGGGGAAAATATGGCAGGTTCTGTTGAATGTATTTCCTTTTAATAATAGAAAAATAGCAGGATTTCTTTTGAGGCCAAGATTGAGTGCTGGGCCAATACTTGTCTGAGAAGCTCTGGTATTCTAACAGATTTGGTTTGCAAGCAGAAGATATTGATAAATCCCAGATAATATACAGTTTATCAATAATGCCATATATTAAACTTTCACAGCATTCTAGAAGATTTCTAAAGATAAATTGGAATCAGTGTCACCAAAGATAAGAGCTAGAAAGAAGCTGAAAATATGAGGGATCAAGTAAATCCAACATATCCGTCTTACAGATAGAGAAACTGAGATATGGAGAAATTAACTTGCCTAAGATCAGAGAATGAGTCAAAGACAAAATAGAACCCATACCATCAAATTTAGGGAAACCTGAAATATACGGGTAGATAATCATATTTATTTGTCTCCCATATAGTCACGTGCACTAACTTGAAGGGTGATTGAAACAATTCTAATTCCAGTTTTCAAGCTTATATAGCAAATGATCAGTATACCAAAGAAAGAGACTGCTAATTCAAGAGTATAATGCCATCTTTTACTTTCTTCAGCCTTGTTCTGGCATAATATTGAGAAAACACACAGCCTAAAATAAGTCTTATGTCAGATAGGGATCAGCACCTTTGAAAAAAATGCCAGCAGGCAAAAATAAAACAATAAATAAATGAAATGTTTACATTTGCTTCTCCAAAGAAGGCAATCTGTGGCCTCATAAAAGGAAAGTACCTCACATAGTAATGAACTGCAATTTTCAAATTGCTCTAAATGATTCAGAATATCTATTTGACATCATAGAACCCTATAGTTTAGGAGGAGCTTGGATGCTACCTAGAGCCATTGCATCCGAGGCAGCATCCCATCCCAGTGTAGCATTCATGGAGTGCAACAGTTCAGCTTTATTTTGAAGCCTTCCGTGGAAACAAAACATCTAGCATCCAACACACGCAGCTGATAGAATGCTCTTCCTTATTTTCAGTCAGAGTTGGCCTCTCTGGAGCTGCACTTCTTGGTCATTGTTGGACCTTCAGTGACCTCTAAAAGCAAGCCATACTCAATGACTGCCCTTTAGATGTTGGAGATCAGAGATCACGTGCTCTCTAAGTCTTCTTGTTTCCAAACCACTACCCAGTCCTTTGCACTTGGAAATCCTCTGCAGTATTTGGTGCTGTGATGGTTAATTTTATGTATCAACTTGGTTAGGTTACAGTTACCTATTTGTTTGGTCAACAGCAGTCTGAACGTGAATACTTGTGTAGGTATTTTTTTTAGATGTGATTAACATTTAAATCACTAGACTTTCAATACAGTAAATTATCCTCCATAATGTGGGTGGGCCTCATCCAATCAGTTGAAGGCCTTAAGAACAAAATCTGAGGTTCTCCAAAGTAGAAGGAATTCTCCTCAAGACTGCAACATAGAAATCTTGCCTGAGTTTCCAGTTTGCTGTCCTTCTGAATTTGGACTCAAGACTGCAAGGTTGACATCAACTCTTACATGAGTTTTCAGCCTGCCAGCTTGCCCTATGGATTTCAAACCTCGGGGCTCCCACATTCATATAAGTCAATTCTTTAAGATGAATCTCCTTCTTTCCCTGCCTCTCTCTTTTTCTCTTTCTGCAACACAAGATCTTTTCATAGTCTTATTTCTACCCTGTTGTCCATATTGTGGATGACAATGTTAGAAATGACATTAGCTTGAAAGATGAATGGAGTGGGTTTCATTTCCCTCTAGTGATGGAGTTGACAAAAATAAAAAAACCTCTCGTATGTGTAGGGATTTAACATTTATAAACTATTCTCACAAATGTTTTCTCAGAGGATTCTCACTTTCAATTCCTCGAGCTAGACATTGACTCCCTTTTATAGATGAGAAATGAAGGTCTAGGGATATGAAATGATTTACCCAAAACCACTACACTCATAAGTGGTAGAACTCCAAATCTGATATTCTCCCTATCACCTCTTTCCACGGCTTCCGCTCAGTAAATAGACAGAGGAGCTATAGATGAAATTCTTCAGTGGCTATGCTGCTCACTCATGGGAATCTGACCCATTGCGACCAGTAAAGGCAAAAGGAAGGACCTCTGCCAAGGTCAGATCACTCATTGCCTGAGGTTATTGTTCTCCATTCCAGCCTCAAGAACTCTAGGAGATCAATGAAAGCATACATTGGGAAATAAAAGAGGCATGAGAAAATTTTACAAATTGGCTGGTTTTCGTTTCCTGTTGGCTTTTCCAGCACATTCTTGGCACCAGATGAGAGTAATGTGGTAATGTGGTGAAATCTCTCTGTGAGACACTATCCATTCAGAGACGGGGACAGTGAGATACCGTAGCCCTTGATGCCCTAAGGGCTCGTCTGGACATCCTGAGGTTTTCATAGTAACCAATGTGGTCAACTTTTTGTCATCTCAAATAGGTTTGCATTTTGGAGAATCTCAAAGCGTCAACATTATGGCACTATCTTTCTTTCCACTGCTGAGTCTGATTTGGAAATGCCAATAAAGGAGGTTTACTTCATGCTTACTTGATGTTTCAAGAAAACGTGCAAACTCAATCTTGTCTTGTCCTAAGTGGCATAATTACCCATCACGGTATGCGTTTCACAGGATTAGAACCAGTAACAAGAAGTCACATTGTGCCCTATTTTAAAGAAAACAAGTATCCAGGCCCTGAACTTGGCAAACAGATTCTACAAGGGAGTTAATCCTCACGTTTGAGAAGGATTCTCATGTGATGATGTAATAGCAGCAGCTGTGATTTATTGAACACCTACTATGGGCCAGGTATTTTATAGACGTTATTTACAATTCTCAATTCTCATAACAACCCTGGAAGGCATGTCAGAGAAAATTGATACTCGGTGAAGGGAAGTAACTTGCTGAAGGTCACACAGCTAGAAAATACCTAACCCAGGCAGGCTTGTCCCGCAGATGTTTCTGCTACTACACTGAGGCGTTTGTCTTCAGATCATATATAAAACACATTAGCTGCTTGCCAGAGAAAGAAATCTTTCTCGCTCTCTCTCTCCTCTCCTCTCCTCTCCTCTCTCTCTCTCTTTCTCTCTCTCATACACACACACACACACACGCACAAAGAAATTCTTCCCACTGAAATGGAATTTAAATTAAATCCTGACAAAAACAGCTATTCCATCAAACAAAGCATACTTATCTTTCAGGGCATAGACAGTGGCTACAGTTATGTAAGGTGTTCAATTAATATTTGTGAAATGAAAACTGCGTCATTTATTTAAGTGTCTAAAGCATTTCATCTAAGACCTTCTCTCCCTACCACCAATCATATATATTTCTAAAAAGAAAGTCACTAATTCTTTAAATAAGCATGCACAGAGCACATATTCTGGTGGGAGATATAGTTCTAGGAACTGGGATCCAGATTTGTAGGAGACAGCATTCTAGCTTCTAGAGAGGCAACAGTCCTCTAGGGAAGACAGACTTGTAAACTGACGGTATCAGAGAGTGTGTTTAGTCCTGGGTATGTGCACATGGGGCCTGAGACAGCACAGTGGGGGACTATATAGAGAGCTATAGAGAGAGAATGAAAACCTGGAGTGCACCAGTGCTTGGCCAAATGTGGGGTTGCCTTTTTCTCTCATGCTTATTCTCATTCAAAGAAGACTTTAATTGTGTGTGATTCTAGGTGTTTCTCTTAGAACCATAGGACCATGGGATTTGGCAAATGTGTAGATCATTTTAAAATCAAATTTCTGTTTTTGGCCATAGAATGGACTAGAGAGTACAAGCTATATTCTTATAATATAAGAAAAGCTATACTGCTACACAACACTTAGAAACCCAGACATAATATGAGAGGTCCTTCTAAATACACAGCTGAATTCACAAGAAAATAAGAGAAATTTATAAGAACCAAAAAACCAAAGAAGGAATTGAGATCCAGATAATGAGCAAATAAGTGGATGTTGCAGCTGCCCTAGGAAGGCGGGCCACAGGGTGGGGAAGAACGGAGGGCTGTTGATGGGGTCTTAGTAGTGTAAGGATTGGGATTAAGTGCGCCTGCAGAATCAGGAGAGGAGGATTTGGGCCTGCTTGTGGGTGGGAGTTGAAATTTAGACTTCTGCATCAAGACAGGGCTCTCAAAATTCTATACCTCAGTTAAAGGTGGACTAACCTTGAATGTTCCTTCCTGAGCAATGGTATCATTCCTGGCAGTCTGTCCCTGTGGAGCCCGGGAAGTTACAAGACAGTCTAAAGTATGCTGTTATCTTCTTTTTTATGTAAATACCTTTACACGTCCCTTATCATTTTCCATTAAAGAAAGCTTATCTCTTATCCTTGGCTCTTGGTTGAAAAAAACATAACGAGAGATTTCCCAGTGATATGAAATATTTTTTGATAAACTTGTCCAAATTCTCACTAGAAGGATTTGTTTCAATTTACATTCTCTCCAGAGATTTTCATTTGCCTATATTAGACATTCTTGACATTTCACTGTTGATTTTAAATAGCATTATTGAGATATAATTTATATGCCATAACGTTTACCTGTTTAAAGTATACAGATCAATGATTGTTAGTATATTTACAGAGTTGTGCAACCATCACCATAATCTAATTTTGGAACATGTTTATCACACCCAAAAGAAACCTTGTATCCATTAGTAGTCATTTCCCATTCTTCCTCAACCCACTAATCTACTTCTGTCTGTATAGATTTGCCTACTTGGAACATTTCACATATGTGTTATATACAATATGTGTTTTTTTGTGACTGTCTTCTTTCACTTAGCAAAATATTTTTATATTACTTTCTCAGCATGAGGATTAATGGACAATGCTAGTTACACAAATCAAATCCTCACACTCACATGATGCTCAGGTCCACGTTTATGGAGTCTGGGCTTGTTACCAATTCCAGTTTCTTGTACCTAGTGGGAAGGCTATTGCTTGCCAAGATGATTGGGAGGCACCTGGAGGCATAAAATCCCATAAAAATGGAAAAAGGGACTTTTTATACCTGCAGTAATCCTCATTCTAGGCAGTGGTACCGTTCATAGCAATTTGTTCCTGGGGGGAGCTTGGGCACTGGAAAGTTACACCAGGTCTGGGATATACTGGATTATCTCCTTCTTTAAGTAAATATCTCTGTATGTTTCTGTGTCATTTTTCATTAAAGTAACTTTACATTCTCTGGGTCCATTGGTGTCTTTCTAATGATTACAACACTATGATAGTGTGACAAGCACATTGTAAGAATACAGAATATTTCAATGATATAATTAGCAGATTAATCTGATAATTGTGAATACAATCTTTATCCAACAATTGGTGAATACCAATTTGTTCATCATTCATTCCGTTGTTAGATATTCACTGAGCTCCTTCTATAACTAGCCACTCTTGTAAGAGTACGAGCTTTGTTATTAAGTGAAATCAAGATCCTTGGCCCAAGAATCTTAAATTCTAGTGGGAGAAACTTACTTTTTTTTTTCGATTACATATACAAGTTGAAATTGTAGAATCTAGCTGACTATTTTAAAGGAACTAAAATAAAAAAGTAAAATGTCATATCCAGAATCACAGAGTGTTCCACCTAGATCTTCTTAGGTATGTCTTACCTCTGGCCACTGCCCAGCACAAGCAGACAGACAGAAGTACCTGGGAGTTCATATCCTTCCTGGGTGGCTCTTACCAATGACAGACGGGTGCAGAGTGTGAAAACTCAGCTTCTTTGCCTAGAGACAGGGCAAACTCTGAGGAGTAACATGCTCCAGAGCTCCCCATGGAATCAGGCTGAGACGGGGACATCACTTGAAATCACATCCTTGCTTGATTTCATCCCATCCCTCTCCTCCTTCTCCCTTATCAGTCTCTCTCGGGAGCATTTCCTTAATAAATAACATGTGCGTAAATCCTCATTCCAGACATTGCTTTTGGGAAAGCTAACCTAAGACATAGCGTTAGTAAATGGTGGAGCCAGAATTTCTGTCTCTGATTTCTGTATCCAAATTTCATATATTCTATTTTATACCACAGAAGGGAGGAAAATAAGATTCAGAGAGGTTCATATTTTTTCTTAAGGCCGTGCATCTTGTAAGGGACTCAAATCTAGTATTCTAAAATCCAGTGAAGTAAGCTGTACCACATTGCCTTTTAAAACTTATCAGAGTGAAGTAAATCTATATCAATGAGATGCAAAGATTTCTCATAATCTCCCAATCAGAATTGTATTTATACTCCAAGTCTCAGTTTCTCCATCTATGGAATTAGGACACTGCTGTTTTCTTCAATATCTTTCTTTTTTTAATTAAATGGAATAACACATGGAAAGTTCTTGACACGTAGCTAGATGCTCAGTGTATGTTGTCCTTCACTGAAGAGCCAGGGTAAAGAAAATTTAACCAAATAAGGACTCCAGTGATCAAAATTGTTTTGACCAACCACAGGATTGTGTTGAAGCAAAGCCTCCATTTCCGGAAAAATACTGAAAAATAGCAATAGTCCATACAATATGAAAAATAGTCCATACAAAATGGACTACATCAATGTCTCCATGGACCTGATGGGTAAATAACGGCGCTCATACGTTCAGAAGATTTCTTAATAAAGTCCAGCCCCTTCCCAAAGAAGAAAAGCCACGGAAGATGGGGATGCCACATGAAAACTGCAGTGACCCAGCCAGCCCTTCCTAACTGCTAACTAGGCAATTCTCAGGAGCCCAGGAATGAAATCCAGAAGGATATAAACATGAAATGAACCAAGCGTGCAATTGATTTTCTGTTCTTTCTTTTTTTACCTTCTGTTTTGTTTTGATGTGTGTGTTATTTATTTATTTTTATCATCATCAGGACATTAGTACTCAGAGGGAGGAAAACGCCTCTTGAATGAGATGTTTGTAGGGAAAATTACAAGGGAGAGGATGCTGACTTTGACCGAGCAGTGCCCTCTGAGGATTGGGGTAGATCAGAATGGCTTCTCGTGTTTTTTCTGCTCCCCTAATGGAAGTAAAATAACAACATGAAATAGAGGGGCTGGAACAGCCAGCAGGAGGATAAATACCAAGGAAGCGGTGTAAACACAGCCCCCAATTTCCCCAGCGAGTAAGAGAATGAGGAATGTGTTATTTATCGCTCTTTGAAATCTGCAAGGCAGAGTATAGAGCTGCCCACCTTTGGGAATATCTTCTATAAATAATCAAAGAATTGCAGGATAGGGGTTTGAATGAAGTGAAAGGAACCCAGGAGACTGAGAATTTCTCCAAATTCCAGGTCTTCATACATCTCTTCCAGCAAGGCTGTCTTCATCCTTCCAGGCAGTGAAAGAACAGAAAGAAAATGTCCTTTAAACAGAGACACTTTAGAAGTCATTCACTGTGCCCACTCCCCTTGGTATTTTAGGTTAGAAAAATTGATGCAAACTATAGCTAAATGACTTATTAAGATTGCCCTGCACTTGCAGGTGAGTAAGTAGTGTGGATTTTGGAATTAAATTACCTAGCGTGAATTCTGTATTCTTCGCTTACTAAGTGTGTTACCTCAGAAAAGTTACTTAACTTCCCCAAACCTCAGTTTCTTCATCTGTAAACCTGGGGTAAAACTCATAATAATTCCTTCTTAATAGGAATACTATAAGAAACAGCATGGTAATGTATGAGAAGTTCTTAGCACAATACCTAGAATATATTGAGATCCATAAAGCCTAGAGATGAGTCTTCTAATTGTTATTGTTCTTGGTCATTAAGAAATAGAAATAGAAACTAAATTCATGACTTTCATCTTCAAATCTACCCTTCTCTTCTCTCGACTCTGTCATTTGTAATCTCTTGATTAAGATTTCACATTTTTTCAGCAAATTTCACTATTCCAGTATATAATACCTGGTGACATATATATCTGAGGCAATTAGGTAATAGGTCGCTTGTGGAACTTTTCAGACCAGGCCTCAGCTCATGCAAATCCAATATGCTTCAATAAAAGCTAGCCAGATAAACACGGACCTATTTCATCAGATATAAAGAATACTGATGGATTTACCTTGGCAAATGGAGTCACCCATCTTTGATAGTGTTTGCTGAATATGAATTGAAATGATTAAAATCTATCCTTGTAGGGAAACCTTGACCTTTTTTAGAAAGGGAAGGGCTAAGATGAAAGAGGAAAGACTTGTGGAATCAGTGGCCCTTGTCCTGGGATTGAAGAACGTGTGGGCTTTGGATGAAGGAAGGAGAAAAGAGAGGGCATTCCAGGTAGTCCAGCCACATAAGCAATGGTGTGGAGGACTAGCAGAACTTTTTCATAAAAATATTCTTTAAACTTGAGGCTTCCTCTTAAAAGTCACTCCTTCAAAGATGCTTTAGTCAATGCCAGAGTTCAATAGAGTCCACATTTTTTTTCCTTCTCTCATAGCATCCTACAGTTTTCCCTTGAAACATGTTATTATTATTTAAAACTGAATATGCATTCATGTATGTTGATGGGAGTGCTGTGGGATGTACATGTTTTCCGTTAACAGCAGTCTCCTCCATTAGGCTATAAGTTTGCTTTATGAGGGTAGAAATCAGGCCTGTTTTTACTTATAATTATCCTTGGTGCCTACTACCATGCCTACCTGACACATTTTAAGTGCTATTAAACATTTCTTCACTGGATAAATGAATAAATGTATGAATGGGACTATCAAGAGACTCACCTGCATAGAGGGAGGTGTTATAATATAGAGAAAGGGAGATGGATGAGGAGTAAGACAGATTACTCTGTTCCTGCCCCCATGAGGACCATGGGTAAGTCCCTACTCTTCTCTGAGCCTCTATTGTCTTTTCTGTAAAGTCAGAGTTACAGCTGAGGTCACAGTATGGGTTGTTCTAGGTTTTTCTGATTTTCTAGATATTTACTTGGAAGTTTTGTGTTTTACTAGCTAGTACCCACTGGGAAGAACACAGATATGATGGTGCGTTCTACCATGCAGAGAAAAGATAGTAGAGGGGTTTCTTTCTTTATCATATAAATATCCATTGAGCACCTGCTATGTACAAGGTCTTAGGGGAGGCAGAGTTGAGTAAAACATGGCCCCTGACTTTGAGTAGCAGAGACAGAGAATAAAAGAGGATGAAAAAGATGAGGAATAAAAAGGCCAAGAAGAAAGAAGAGGCAGAAGAGAAGGAGAAGAAGAAAAAGAGTAAGGAGGAGGAGGAGAGAAAGGCATTTTATTGAGCCTGGTGCCAAGTGTTTTATGCATCTTATCCCATTCTACAAATGTTGAAACTGAGGTTCCAACAGATTCACTCTAAAGCTATTGGTGGGCTTGGATTTACACCAAGGCAGACTGCTCATGGTCTTGACTCTGGGGCCCAGATATACTCCTGCCTGGTGAAAACACACACAGGTAAAGAGGCAGTTCCAATGACTTGATGAGAACCTTGCATTTGCAGTCCAGGACCAAGGCCCTGCTCTCTTACTCGTCTGGGGTCTCCCTCTCAGTGCCTCAGCATGCTTACCCTTCTCCTGCACTTGGCAATAAAAAGAAGAAAAGAAAAGCTTCCCACAGCCAACTGCAGGGACAAAGACTATTTTACCCAAAGGTACAGAAAGAGAGGAAGCTTGCAGAGGCATGGGCCAATGACAGGGTGGGGAGATGGCAGGAGAGGATCCAACTGAAGCCTGAAGCATTTTGGCTCTTCTCCTCAATTCTTCCTTCTCTTCTCTGGCAGCTTTTAAGTTTCATTCACTATGTCACTGAGATTTGGGGATTGAAGTTGTAGTCATAGAGGTGCCGAAGGCAAACTGTGATTTTCTCAGCTTCCAAGGAAAACAATTATCCTAATCTGGTCTGCCATCCCTGCTTCCCCCACAACAGTGGAAATTCACTAGGTTCAGAGAGCGTCTGTGTAGAGGAGACACATTGCTTTGTGTGACTGAGCTTTTCCTAAACTTCTTTTTTGCCCACTCACTTTATTTCCCACTTATTTGCCAAGCATCTACCCATGCTTCATATAACCAGCATTCATTGAGCCCTGACTAGGAGGTCTGTGCTTAGTCAAGGATGTTAGATATGTTATTTCACTTAGTCTGCACAATCACCCACCAGGCATAATCTTATTTATCCTGAAGAGTTAAGTAACCTGCTTAAAGCTACGGCTATTGAGTAGAGGAGACAATATGTGAACTCTGGTGTCCAACTTCAGAGCCTGTGCTCTTAACATGGTGTTATACAATCTCTCAACCAGAAGCCCTGTGTATTCATGACCACTCTGTTGTTTTTATAAACCTTGAAACCAAAGCGCAGAGAGCTGAAGCAATTTGCCCAGGTACACAGCTTGAAGGTGGCAGAGGCAGGATTTGAATTCCAGCCCATAGGATCCCAGTGTTCATGTTGGTTCCACCACACTGAGCTTTGAATGGAGGGTGCTGTGCTAGGGTGGAGGGTGACCAGGGGAGGTTGTATTTCAAAGAGACCATCCTGGCTGGCATGTGGAGCACTGCCCAGTGCAAGCAGCGTGGACATGCTGGGAAGCTGTCCTTCTCATGTCCACACCAGGGCAGGGTTGCGAGTTTCTCTTTTCCGATTTCTTTCCCCTTCCAGGATGCTCCCACATGTTCATTTCAGCCTGATTTCCATTGTTGGATAGATAAGAAAGTGAAAATGTGCAATTTGCCTCAAACTCTGAATTTCCCTAGGAAACACTCAAGCAATTTTGGAGACTCTTGCATTTCTAGGATGTCAAAAACCTATGTTTTTAAGAGCTCTGAAGTAGATGTCAGATGATCAGGCATGGACGTTTCTTCAAAATTGCCACCAAGTCAACATTTGGTTTTTGGGGAGGTCACTCTCTCTTTCTGGGTTTCAGTGTTTCAGAACCGTTAGGTAAGAGGATTAGATGAGATTTGAGCAACATTCTTCAGAGTAGGTACCAGAATCGCCTGTGTGTGTGTGTGTGTGTGTGTGTGTGTGCGCGCGCGCGCGCGCGCGCGCGCGCACGTGCGCAGACGCATGTTTTCAACGCAGATTCCTGCAGCCCCAACCCAGACCCACTGGTCAGAATTTCTAGGGTTGAGGTTTAAAAATCTGCCTTTGAAATTAGCAGCCCAGGTGATGCCCACTGAAGTTGGATTAAGGTACTTAAGATTCATTGACCTCCCATTAAAATTAACAAAAAGGAAGAAGGAAGAAAAGAAGGAAGAGATCAAGGACGGGAGAGAGGAAGGAAGAAAAAGGAAGTTAAACTCCCAGAAAACCTCTTTATCCTATTGCAGCTATGGAGAAATAAATGGTAAGGTAGATGGTGGGGGGTGAAGAAGCAGGTAGGTGGCCATGAATTGGTGAATTTATGTGTATGTGCATATATACTGATGTATAAAGCAGATTTATATACGTGTGTATATACATATATAGCCATGCACCACATAACGATGTTTCAGTCAATGATGAACCACGTATACAAAGGAGATCCCAAAAGATTAATACCATATAGCCTAGATATGTAGTAGGCTATACCATCTAGGTTTAAGTACACTCTATGATGTTCACACAATGACGAAATCACCTAATGATGCATTTCTTACAAAATATCCCCATTGTTAAGCAACGCACGACTGTATGTAGATGTAGTACTTGGTGTGGTATCCCAAGCATCAGAGCAGAAGAGTAAACCTTGTTGATTTGGCTGTTTCTTTAGTATTTCTCAATGTACGTGGAGCCTCAACTTTCAATTGTCCCCCAACCTCACTCCTCTTCAGGACTGGCTACATGATCTGTGGGGCCCAGTGCAAAATGAACATGTGGATCCCCTTGTTCAGAAATGATTAAGAATTTCAAGACAGCAGTGGCAGAGCACTAAACCAAGCACAGAGCCCTACAAAGCACAAGTGCTGACTGCACAGGTTGCACATCCCTGAAGCCAGCCCTGGCCTTACTAGGACCAGTCATGCCCTCCTTTGTTTTCTCATAGTATTTGATTATAACAATGACAAAAATGCCATTTAGACCATTTTTTGTTCTTTTGTTGTATAGAACTCTGCTCCTTCTTTTAGATTATTAACAACCTGAGAACAGAGATAGTTTGTTGTCATAGTTGTAGACCCAACACAATGAAGAGTTTGACATCACAGCTGCTGAATAGTGCTTTGCTGGATTGATCCACAGGAACAAGGGGATGGAAAGAATTACAGGTATGCAGGGTGATTTGAGCCAGTTTCAAGAAAGTCTTAAATGCTGGGTCTGGGTGTCTAGACTGTATCCAATGGTCAATGAAAATCCATTAAGGATTATTGTCGTAGCTTCGTTTATGTGGCTTAAAAAGTGTGGACACCTTTTCTTCTGTTCATCTCCAATGATTCATGATATTGTGATTTATAATGAGAAATATATATTTGGTCTTTGTTCCTGTTTCTAGCACAGACATCCTAAAACCCTTGGAATTTTCTCAGTGTTCACAGTCATAAAGATGTCTTTTATTATGTTAATAAGGTGACTTTTGGACCACACCTAAGGATGGGGGTGGTTGCCAGAACTAACCATGTGATTAGACAATTGGAGTTTTAGTCCCACCCCCTTATCCCCCAGGAGGGGAGAGGGGTTAGAGATTGAGTTCAATCATCAATGGTCAATGATTTAATCAATCATGCCTATGTAATGAAGCTTCCATAAAAACCCAAAAGGACTGGGTTGGTGAACATGTGGAGACTTGGTGCTCTCCAAGAGGGCATGGAAGCTCTGTGCCTTTCCCCATACCTTGCCCTATGCATCTCTTTCATCAGTTGTTCCTGAGTTATATCCTTTTATAAGAAACCGGTAATCTAGTAAGTAAAATGTTTCTCTGAGTTCTGTGAGCTGCTCTAGCAAATTAATCAAACCAGGGGAGGGGGTCTTGGGAACTTCTGATTTATAGCCAGTAGGTCAGTAGCACAGGTAACAACCTGGGCTTGTGATTGGCCCTTGAAGGGTTGGGGGGCACAGTCTTCTGGGACTGAGCCCTCAACCTGTGGAATCTGATACTATCTCCAGCTAGAGAGTGTCAGAATTGAGTTGAATTGTAGTACACCCAGCTCGTGTTGGAGCATTGTTTGGATGTTTGGGAAAGCCCCCCACCCTCCACACATTGGAAATTAGGTAATTGGGTCCAGGAACCCAAAAAGAGTATAAGAATATAACCCAATTATAATATAATCTCTCTATAAAAGGATATAGATATATACAGATAGATATATATCGAGAGATATATAGATATTATAGATAACTATGCACAAATATAGATATTATATATAATTTTTTAAGTCACATGCATTATTTATTTTTCTCTGCTAACTGGTGCATAGGTTAATTGAAGAAAATATAGGGCATAGATCAAGTATAAAGAAGAATATAATGTTATAAAGAAACAACAGGCCCAAAATGTAGTCACTTATTTTAAGCCTCACCAAGATTTAATACCTAGTCTAACTGTGGTTTCAGCCTCTTCCAGGAGTAGAACTTTAAATCAATCAGACTGGAATTTCCTGATCAACACTAGAGGGTAATCTGCCTGATAAGAACCCCTGCCTTCTCCTAAAGGAAGGTGGCCTTGCCTGAAATTGTCCACTCTTCTAACTTCTTTGCCCCACTCTCTTTCTGCCTGTGCAAAACCTTCCATTTGGTATAACTCCTCGGAGCTCCTTTCTACTGGCTCCATGCGATGCTGATGGGAACAGCTGAATAAAGCCAATTAGATCTTTAAATTTACTTGGTTGAATTTTTGTTCTTTAACAATAAAAAATCACCCATAATCCCAAATGAGAACTGTTAACACGTTAGAATATTTTTGTAAAAAACTAGTAAATACGTGTACTATTGTATCAGACTCACTCCAGAGATTTATTAACATCCATTAAGTTAATAAGCCCCTGCTGCTATTAATCCTGGGCTCTGTAACACAGAGTTCACCAAATGAGAAGCAGCTGTCTATATTGCAATGTAGAGTGTCCTCCCTTGTGACTTTTTAAACACATGTACGTAGCACTTGCCATGAGCCAGCACTGTTCTCAGCATTTTGAAAATATTAACTCATTTAACACTAATAACAATTGCATGTGGCAGGTACTACTATTATCTTCATTTTGTAGATGAAGAAAGTGAGGGCTGAGAGGGCATAAGTAATTTACCCAAGGTCAGCCTTTAAAGTGCTCATATATGTTACCATTTTTCATTTTCTCTATGGCCTCCTGTTAAGGATGGTGTGGTAGGTAGAACAATAGCTCCTCATCAAAGATGTCCGTGTCCTAATCCCCAATACCTGTGAATACATCACCTTACAGGGCAGAAGGGGCTTCTCAGATGTGATTAATAAGGATTTTGAGATGGGAAGTTTGCCCTGGATTATCTGGATGAGTCCCATGAAATCACAAGAGTCCTTATAAGAGTGAGGCAGGAATGTCAAGGTCAGAGAAAAGATGTAATGACAGAAGCAGAGGTTGGAGTGACATGGAGCCACGAGCCAAGGAATGCAAGAACCCCCTAGAAACTATAAAAGGCAAGGAAATAGATTCTCTCCTAGAGCCTCCAGAAGGAATCATAACTCCATTGACAGCTTGATTTTAGCCCTGTAAGACCCTTTTTCAAATTTCTGACCTCCAGAACATGAAGATAATAAATCTGTGCTGTTTTAAGCCACTATGTTGGTAGTAATTTGTTATAGCAGTAATAGGAATCTAATACAGATGACATCTAGAATTTATATCCTGTATCTTTGAGGTGTCAGGCAGGGCCCAAGTGACCTTCACAGGTGCTACAGAAATCATATGTTAAATGAATGGATCTCAAACATCTCCTCCACTCCTCCACCTCATCTAGTATTAAAACAACAGATGTACAGTCACATGTTGCTTAACAACCATGATTCGTTCTGAGAAATGTGTCATTAGGCGATTTCTTCATTGTGTGAACATCATAGAGTGTACTTACACAAACCTAGATAGTATAGCCTACTACACACCTAGGCTATATGGTACTGAATCTTATGGGACCACCATTGTATATGTGTTCCGTCATTGGCTGAAATGTCTTTATGCAGTGCATGACTGCAGGTATACAAACATACACACTATACACACACATATCCATATATTCAAGTTTATGTGTTTATCCGGCTTTCCATTTATTATTACTTGAGGATTTACCCATGTCATTAAAAGTTATTTGCCAAGACCCTTCCTGATGTCTTTGAGTTTCAGCAGATGCTCCAAAGGTCCAGATGATCAGTTGCCACCTGTTAGTGTAGGATGGGGTAAGAGCTGTGGAACTGGTCTTGCCACTTGGCTTAGCCCCCATGAGTAGGTACACAGGAGATGCTAGAGGGCTGACTCAGATAGAGGAGGCTTCAGAGAATCATATATTCACCCTGGACTTTGATGAATATGAAGACAAGAACTTGACTAATGCCTGAAAATCCTAATGGGGAGAGACTTGTTGAAGGAGTCTTTGGCAACTAGGAAATGGGGTGGCTGTTGGAGTCTCACTTGCTACCATGATGGAGGAAAGGCACATGTGTCTCCTGGGGCAGACAAGGCAGTAAGCCTCCAAGTGTGAAAGGGACTCTGCTCAAAGACTGCCTGCAGGGTGAGGAAACCCAACAGAGACAGTCTGTGTGGGTGGAGGGATGGATTGCAGGGCTGAGGTGTAGTCAGAAATATTCATCCAGAGGAGCATTGGAATCAGAGGTCATCAAATGAGTGATGATGAGACTAGACTGGAAGAATACCTAATAACTCCCAAAGCACCTCACAAAGGAAAGAGCCAGGATCTGAACATGTGCCACATTCAATCCAATGTCAGCTTTAAATTGTGCTGGTCAGCATAGTTGTCTCTATCCCTGTATCACCTTGTGAAAATTTTGTAAAAGACCCACCCTCCTTTTGGAGGCAGCACAGAACTGGGTGATAAAGCAACTAGGTGATAATTTGCAAAAATGTTCCCTTTCCTCAAGGGAATGCAGCTTCACACCAGAGTACACAGCTTCCCAAGCAAAGTGAACTAGATTCCTTGCTCTATTGGCTGGGTACCCTTGGGCAGTATGTAACCCACACATCTGTGTGTGGCAGCCCTGGTGGGAAAGTAAGACATCCTTTGCCTCTTTCCTCTATTACCTCACCCTAACACCTTCTCCATTCCAGGAGGAGTGAAAGGAGTCCTGATGAGTTGGGGAAGAAGAATAGAAGAGCATGGTGGGGAAATGGTGAAAAGGCTGATGACAAGTCTCTTTACTTCTCTCTGTTTTCTAGAGAGAAAACCTAGAAATGTGGACCAACACTTGCTAAGGGGAAATTTTTTTAATTACCTGAGATTAGCTTTAGTTTTACACCGAGCTGGAAAATGAGATTATATGTTAATACCTGACAAGGACCAAAGAACCTATGGGATCCCCCTGAGATACAAACCAGGAGTATGGGAAAAGTCAGTCTGTAGAGTAATTTAAAGAGGTAATGATGGGAAAAAAAAGAGTTACTTTCTGCTTGGACATTCAACAAGCCAGCCACAAATATTGTAAAATAGTGCCTTTTAAACATATTATGAAGAGCTTTCCCAGAACTATGATGTGTTGGTGAGAGGACGGAAGGAGAGGTGCTTAATGGTTAGGTCTCCAGGTCTCTTGTTCCCACTTTGGCTACAGCAGGTCCCCTATCTTCAGTGTTATTTACTGGACTTCTTTGTGAAATTTCACTTAAATGGAGATTTTCACAGTTGAAAATATTTGAATATCACTAGTTTAAGCCATAATTTTTTAATAGCTGCATTTAATTAAATATGCCCTTCATGGTAGTTGACTGTATACACATTTAACTTACTGGACTATAAGATTCTTTTAAGAGTAGACTCTTTATTTTATTTATCTTTGTATCTACAAGAGTGCCTAGAACGTAAGAGTTCTCTATATGCTTGCCAGATGAATGAACGATTCTGCTCTGACCTGCCCCGTTGGAGTTACAAACTCAATGACAATTTATTTTTTGTCTTCGGGTGGTGCTAAGATTCCAGCTTGATAGGAAGATCAGTTATATTTTAATCCTTATATTTAACTGCATGAAAACAGAGCTTTGATCCATATTCTCTCCAGATACAGGATTTGGTCACATAAAAGCAGGCAGCCTAGGCAATGATAATTCATAAGAACTCCAAGTGCCTCTCAGTACTAAGTGTCACTTGTAGAAGGAAATTGGTGATTTTCGGTTGACATGAAGTGGAAAATTATTTCATGTGAATTGATGCTGGATGGCTCCATTTTTACTCAGCGAACACAAAATGGTTCGGTGCACAGGAAGCATTTAGCACTAAGTGAGCTGACATCGATTGGGCTGTAGGGCAGAGGTTCATAGAGGAATGTGGGAACTGGAAATCCAGAGAAAGACCAAAGTTGTCACATCAGATGATGCCAGCGTGCCTGCCTTTTAGCCTCTAATTCCTGTGGGATGCCCTGGTGGAAGGGAATCCAGAGGCTCAGCCCCGGGGCTGGTTGTGGAGTGTTGCAGAAAGCAGATGTGGAATTTCGTTCTTGTAATTCCTCTCCCTCCAAATTCTCGTGCCATTGTGTAATCTGGTCTGGGGTTTGCCACTAACCCACTGTATGACCTGGTGCCAACTGCTCCTTCTCTCTGGGCCTGTTTTCTCATCTACTCAATATAGGGAGTCAAATTGGCTTTTTCAGGCAATTTTTTATATAAACTTTGTGCTAAGGTCTTAAGAAATATCTTATTAAATACTTACTAAATCCTTGCAACACAGGTCCTATCCTTTTCATTTCATAGATGAGAAAATTGTGGCTCAGAGAGACAAACTGATTTGCTCAATGTCGAGTGGCTAGTGCGTGGAGGAACAAGCTTCTAAATCTACATGTGCCTTATCATAGAGATTGTATTAGTCCCAATACATCATTCTACTCTTAGGAGAGACCTGAAATCATACTTGAGCTGCATGCATTGTTTTTGTAGAGGAAAGAATTTGAAGTTAGAAATCTTGCACCTGGTTCAAACATTATTTATTTATCATGGGCGAGGCATGCTGATTTTTTGTGCCTCATTTTTCTTAATTGTGGTAAGCAGAATAATGTCCCCCAGAGATGGCCAGGCCCTAATTCCCAGAACCTGTGAAGAGGTTACAAAGTAACATGGCAAAACAAACTTTACCAATGTGATTAAGGTTAAAGACTTTGAGATGGGGAGATTACTGTAGATTTCTGGATGGGCTCAATCTAATCCATGAGTCCTTAAGAGTAAAAAAAGAAAGCAGAAGAGTAGGCCAGAGAGATGAAACGTGAGCAAGATTTGATATCCTGTGCCTGCCTTTGAGATGGAGGGGGCAAAGTTATGTCCCCAGCAAGTAAAAAGACATCTAAGTAGTACAGCCACATGGGAGTGAATTGGATTCTCCCCTAGACTGTCCAGAAAGGAACACGGGCTTTCAACAGCTTGATGTTAGCCCTGTGAGACTCATACCAAACTTCTGACCTATAGACTGTAAGATAATAAATTTGAGTTGTTTTAAACCACTAAGTTTATAGTAACTTGTTACAGCAGCAATAGAAAAGTAATGCATCACTTCTGAAGTGAAGATATCAAACTAGGCAGTATCACTTTTCTTCTAGATTACTAGGGCAAGCATGAGAGGGAGAGTGAGAGCAAGAGCAGATGGACTCAGGGAGAGAGCAAGAACTCTGCTTAGAGAAGAGGAGAACTGTGAGAACATCCTGAGATCCTAAAACCTAAGGTAACTTGGGGCTAGAGTTCCTTGAAGCTTGTGTTATAAGAACACTTTCTGCTGGGCAAAGTCTAATAGAAGGACATCATGCCTTATTTTTGGAACTGACTTAAAAGGAAAAAGTTCAGAAATAAACTCAAAATCCCTGGCCAAAGACAAATTAAGTGCAACAAGGAATCTCTAAATTGCTTATAATCTACCCTAGTCTCTCGGGAAGTGACACTGAAGTCTGAACTGAATTACGCTGGATGAGGTTGCCAGACTTGGGAAAAGACAAACACTGATGAATTCAATGTTATTCAGGAAAAAAAAAAAAAAGGAAATTTTTCTCTAGTTTGAGAAAAAAAAAAAGAAAGAACCTATAGGCTCTCTTGTTATCCTTAAGCAAACTACTCTTAGCTGTAATCCTTTATTGGCTTTGACCCCAAAGATCCAGGGATCTAAGATGCCTAGTGGATGTTTCTAGAGAAAAAAGTAGTGTTGCTGTTACAGAGAGTGCTGTGCAGTGGTCGGAGCTCAGGCACAGAGAGCCCCGTGGACCTTGGCCTGACCACGTCAGCTCTCTGCCTTTTCTTGTTCAGTTGCCTTTGTATTTACTCCCCTAGTCCACATTCTCAGTCATCAGTAAAACCCCGCTCATCATTCAAGAGTCAGTTCAAATGGTACCCCTCTCTGAAACTTGTCAAGTATCATCTAAATGCTTATCACTCCCAGATCTCATCTCTAGACCAAACCTCTCTGGGAGCCAAATTCATATACTCAACATTCTGTTTGATATATGCACTTGGATGAAGCAAAATGTACATGTCTAAAATGCTGACTCCCATTCCGCCTCCTACATAGTCTACTCCCAGTCTCTGCATCTCAGCAAACGGGAACAAAACCAACTCAATCGTTAAAGCCAAAATCCTTGAATCGTTCTTCTGTCCATCTTTTCTTTACTAACCACAATCAATACATCGGTAAGTCTTAATAATTCCCCATTCATTATCTACTATAAATTGCCTGCATTTCTAATGCATCACCATAGCCCAATCTACCGTTATTTCTTACCTGGACTATTTGATTAATCTCCTAACTGCACCCCCTACTTCCTCTAATGTCCCCTATAATCCATTGTCTACACAGAAGCCAGAGAGATCTCTTAAAATATAAATCAGGTCCTTTCACTCTTCTGCATAAATATTTTCTTGAATGAATGAACTCATCAAGCAGAATTAAGTGATTCTTCCTCTGTTTCTTCTACCGAAATTTCCTTTTATTGATCACCTAGCATTTGTGTAGAAAGCTGACTCTTTGCAATTCCCTTGCAATTTCCATCCAAATTGTATATCCCTTAACGCCCTACACTAAGACTTTCTAAGTTGATAGATCTAGGTTAGAGGAAATAGCACTCAGATGGGGAGGACTTATAGTATGGATAAGGAATCCAAAAAGTTGGGGCAAAGTGATATGTGTAGGATCAGAAAGGTAGCAGCCACACCAGGACTGGAATCTGGGCCTCCTGACTCTTGGTCCAGTGCTCTCTCCACCACACCTCACTAATCGCTGGTCATAAAGGCATCAGGCAACAGAGTCTTCACCTTAGTAAGTGACATCACCCCTTAGTTCTAAGAGGGCCACATGTCATTTCCTTCACCAAACACCCAATTCTGTGCTAGTTTCCATTCCTATTAGACACTGTCTGGAAAACATGAAAGGATGGAATGTTTTCACACAAGACCAGAACTCCAAGTTGGTCAAGGAGAATACGTCCAAAGCACTTAGGTTGTCTGGAAAACACACGTAGGTGCTCGAAAGTGTGTGTTTTTGTGAAGAAGGATGGAGGTTTTGGAAGTTGGTTTAGTACAATGGAAGTTTTTCCAAAAAGTATATGGAAGGCTCTTAAATATCTAAATGAGCTCCAGAAAGAAATCTGTCTTATTAGACCTTTGGTAATAGGAGAGTACTAATTTCATGTATTTCTTAATGATCACATGACATGTCCAACCATGGGGAAACCAGAAACTGAGATTCTGTCAGGATGCCCACAAATGTCAGATATATGTTGATTCCACATGAGCCTACCTTTCTGTTGTTTCGCAGTTATGGAATCCTACAGAATGAATTGCGTGTGGAAAGGTGGAATAAAGAGAGGACTCAAAGAGCTGAAAGTAGCAGGAAAAATCATATTCCTGTGGTATGATAAAAGCAAGATAAACTGAGGCATATTACAATTTTTAAGAGTTCATTTGAGCCAAAATCAATTTGAGTTGGTCAGTGCCAATCCAGAAGTAATTAGTAGTGCTCCACCAACAGGAGCTGGAGAGAGACTTTTATAGAGAAAAGGCAGAGGCAAAGAAAGGAAATTATTTGATTGGCTATAGCTTAGAGCCTAGTTGGCTGTTTGCGATTGGTTCTCCTTAGCGTTTTGATTTTTTAACCTTGAGACATTTACAGGCTTAGATTTTGGTTTGCTTACGTAGGCTGCCACAGCATTAGAACCACATCAATCTAACGGCATCCCCATTTAACTAATTTGACATTTCCTCCCTTTCGGTCATCGTCTTATACATGAGATTGACCAAAAATTTGGTATTAGCGCCACTCTCAGTCACCATCAGAGTTAAGTTGCTCTTGTCTCATTTTGAAACTCATTGGTTATGACGTCAGATCCTTGGAAGAATTGTTTTTGCTGTCCATCTCATTGTTCATCTTGTTTCTGTTTCTCCAAGTGTCATGCGACTATCTGATGTCCTGCCAATGGCTTTAATCATGAATTTAAGACTTTTGAGAGAACATAGCATACCGGCGAGACTACAAAGATAACTATTAGCAGGATAATACCAAGAGACTGAAGTATACTCCTTAGCCAGGGCCCCCATGAATCAAACAAGTTAGTATCAAATAAATTAAAGAATGTACGTGAAAGGGCATCAACCTGTTTTAGCCAAGCAGCTTGTTTGTTAATTTCTTATATTTGCTGCTATACCAAATGTGTTGATCCAAGTAGAGCAGGAGGTATTTGCTATGGCACAGACTCCTCCTTGTTCAGCCAATAAGCAATCTAAAGCAATTCTATTATCCAAAACCACCTTAGCAAGAAAATCCAGGAACTTTTGTTGTGCAGCTATGGCCTTAGCAATAAGATTCAGTAACAGCTGCCAGAGTTAAGGAACATTGTCTTCCCATGCTTTAAAAGAAAAAGCAAGTAGTAAAAAGGCAAAAGGAATAAAGGTTTCATATTGAAGATGAAGATCTTGATCCGAGATCCTGGGAGAGTGGTCCACGACAAGATGTCATCTGCCTCTGAGGAGGAGCCTCCCTAGCCAATTTTAATTTTAGATCTCCAGCTGGTGTGCAGTTTCAAGAGCCTATAGGAGCCCCCCTTGTTTTTTTTGCTGAGGAAGATTTTCCCTGAGCTAACATCCACTGCCAATCTTCCTCTTTTGTTATGTGAGCCGCCACCACAGCATGTCCACTGACAGACAAGTAGTGTAGGTCTGTGCCCAGGAACTGAACCCAGGCCACCAAAGCAGAGCACGCCAGACTTAACCACTAGGCAACTAGGGCTAGCCCCATAGGAGCCCTTTTTAATTGGGGGATATAGACCCAAGGTTCAAGACCCTGAAGTTTGGCTGTCATCTGGGTGGTGAGGAATACCTGGTATGGTCCCTTCCAAGGAGGTTCAAAGGCAGTCTTTATTCTTAGTAATTCCAAATCAGAGGGGTAGGGGAAAATTGGAAACATTAATTTTGAGAGTTGTAGCCAGTTATTTGAGGAAACTAGAAGAATTCATGATCTAGTTTGGTTTACAGATATATAACAAAACCTCAAAGACAGTGAACAGGACTAGAATCTGACATCCACAATGTTGTGTTATAATTTTCCACTGAAATATAATTTTTTCCTTTACAATCACTCTCATTTCTATCAAAGATAATCTCAGTAAGATTAATTTGTTTGCAAAATAAGCCTAGTCTCATTAAACTTGGCCTGATTATTTACATAAATGCAGCAAGAACAGTGATTGAACATACGGACTCTTCTTAAATCTGCTTTGCTGGAACTTTTCATAAGGAATCTTAGGTTGAACTTTTAAAAGCCTTTCCAGGCTAAGAAGCCAAGCCAAGAACTCACCATTGGACTTTGCCTGGAATACCTACAGATTTGGGTGAATTCCTCTCCTTTTGAGGTCCCCAGGACATTCTGAGGTTACTGGGCCTGCCAGGAAGTGACTTTCCTTACTCAATTGATTAGGTGGCTAGGAACTCTGTAAATAAGGTAACAGGCTGGTTTTTCCAAGAGGCTTTTATTAGCTCCATAAAGTCAACCTTAGTTCCTTAAAACTGTCTGCTCATATCTGATTTCATGTATATTCTCAAATATGACATTCCAGTCAAAACATTGATAATATAATCAATGCTTCCAATTGTGTCCTATTGTCAGGAGAACAGAGTCTTATTGAACTTATGCAAATAAGTATATTGCTGTGAAAATAAGAATACTCAATAAGTTTGTGCATTCTAGAAGGATCAGGTGGAGAGAAAAAGTAAATGTTCCAATTTTGTTTACAGAGATTTATTTTACAAAATTACTATGAAGTCATAGATAGTTTGAGAAAAGAGAAAAAGTTTTCCTTAAATATGGAAAAATAAAACATTAAGGAACCAGCAAAGAAAGAAGTTTCAAAGAAAAAGTTGTGAAAAAAATTATAACCATCCTCATCAGTTCATTCAATCCCATATTTTTAATTCTTGTTCTGTTTAAGTCCAGTTTTTCCATTATTTCTAGAAATTCTTGCCTAGTTCAGTTTTGTGATCTTAAAGTTATCAGAAACCTATATTCTAGAGTACTTGTCAGAGTCCTTTCCTTGAATCTCTCTGAAGATGAAGCACTTTTGCAAAAGCATCAGAGTAAAACAGAAATGTCTGTAAATGACAAAAAGACTTAAAGAAAATTGCCATGTTTAAAGACCTTATTAGAATTCATTTGATAAGGAAATGTAGTTACTTCCACGGCAAACAATAATTTAGGATAATAATTGGACAATGGAAGTATTGACAAATTTCTGGAAACTTTAAATAATTCTGGAATGCTTATATTAGTAATGTATTCACACATGTATAACTCAGGGTTTAACATCACTTCTTATTTTACAATGCTTCCCATGTAATTTAACATACCAAATAAACTTAATTAGTTTAACATCTCTCTTTTACCAGATGAGAGACAAATCCTTTGAGATTTTCCAGGGGCCCTCTGGGGATTATGAAAATTACTTTGAGGTCAAAAATACTACATTTAGAATTTGATTGGGGGAAGTTGTCAAAATGTCAAGAGATTTGAACATTTGACTAAATAGGATCTCTGATCATTATGAAATAATATTTAATTATATATTTAACTAAAATGACAATAGAAAATTTTAAAAGCAAATACAGAAAGTTATATAGTTGTGAACAAAACTTAGCTCTTTTAATATTGAGAAGATTGGGTTTTCTTAAGTAAAAGACCTGATAAAGACAATAAATTATTTTAGTAAGACACAAAACCTTTGCTTTCCAGGTAGATTACCTAAAAGGTTAAAAAACACCTTTCACAATCTCTTATCAAGAACAGACAAATAGTCAAAGAAAAATGTGTCCTTTGAACAGAGAGAAAACCAAATTCTAATTTTGCACCAGTGTACTTTTGATATTAAAATTCATTCTTTAAAAACATAAATAAATCCATTCCAATTTTAGTCAGCTTGACTCCACAAAAAATTCTTTTTCCACAAATCTTCTACAACGATTTTTTACCTATTCAGGTTATATGTTTTTTTTCTGTCCTATTTTTTTTTTTGCTGAGGAAGATTCATCCTGAGCTAACGTCTGTTGCCAATCTTCCTTTTTTTTTGCTTGAGGAAGATTAGCCTTGAGCTAACATCTGTGCCAATCTTCCTCTATTTTGTATCTGGGTCACCACCACAACATGGCTGACAAGTGGTGTAGGTCCGTGCCCAGGATCCAAACCCACGAACGTGGGCCACCAAAGCAGAGCATGCCAAAGTTAACCACTATGCCATGGGGCCGGCCCATGCCCTATTTTTTTTTCTCTCTCTCATTCTGGAACTACCAATCATTGTACTTTTCTTATCTACTTTTCATACACAGTTGGTTCCTTTCACCCTATTATTTCTAAGTAGTTTTAATTGCATATGTTGGTTAGAATTTTTAACCCTTAGAATTCTTTATTACTAGTGAAAACTAAAATGTAAGCAATTGTGAGCTGTCTGTTACACTAGCATTTGGTGGATTGGCAAATTTATAAATACTTTTCACAATTTCTAGAAGTATATACTTCCTCATAATAAATTTTTCAACGTGGCACAAAACACATTTACTAATAGACCCAGATATCTTTAGTTCCTCTGAAAAGGAAGCCAAAAGTGGATAAACCTATGTTCAGTAATTAATGTTTCAGTATTTTATCTTTTTTGGAAATGATCTGGATATTCAATGAACATCCATCATTTATCTTCTCTCAGTATAAGTTTAAAGTTTCAAGTTACCAAAAAGATTTTGGAAACTATTTTTAAGTAGACATAGCATAAAGCATAATTTTTGTTGAAAAGTTCATTTATAAACTATTATCTTTGTTACATCTAATTTACCTTTTCTTAACAATTATGTTTAGATTACTCATGAAAGTGTCATGAGATATTAAACAGCCAACCATCACCTTAAGTTATCTTCCTTGCTGACAAACTCTGTAACAGAGATAACATGAGCTTATCTGACTTTTAGTAAACCTAGGTAGGCTAAAAATACTATATTTAATGCTGATAATTCTAAAGACCTGCCTGTTTCAATTAAACCAACAAACTTAAACTAGCTTTTATTTACCAAAGATTATCCGAGATCATATGAACTGGAAAAGCATTTGGATTGGTTTCCATGTTTCCGAGAGTATGCTTGATTTACATAAATGCTTGTTTGTCTCTAATCCAATTAAATAGAACTTTTACAAATTACTTTTGCCAATACCATTGGAGGTTGAAAAATATCATATATCTATAACACACATACATAGACATACATAACCATACAGACAGATGCAGTGATCTTAAAGCTTTTATTTTAATATTTTAGGCATGAGAGAGGTGCAATAACGCAATGTTTTTCTTTCCCTCTGGGTACACAGTGTCATTTTAGCTTAGGGGAAGAGGCTTAAAAAAAAGTTCCTATTAGGCTCTGACTATCAGCTTTCAAATTGGCCAACTTCTGACCACAGAGCTACTTAAAATAAAAAACAAAAAAACACTTTTGAATATTGAATATCTTGTCCTGGTGCAGCCTGGACATGTAATAAATAATCCCGGCAGTATTGAACAACCCCACAGACACAAGAGAGGTCCCCAAAGAGGATGTTGAAGATACTACCCTCCCAAGATCCAGAGCCACTCCCAAAGATAACCAAAAGAAAAAAAGACAATTCCCCTGAGAGATGGCAATAGTTGGTAGGACGCCAGCTACAAATGAAGTGCAACACACATTTCTGTCAGGCAATATTTTTTGGGCCACCAACCTGATGGTTGCCAAGCCAAGTTCTCAGGACACAAAATGAGACAAACAAAAGGCAATAGTTGTCCGTAGGAGAGATAGGATCGATAACCAATGTTTTTGTCTGTCAATCTGAATTTGGACTGGCATGACTTTGTAAGAATTCTTACCCCTTGCCAGCTTCTGCCAATTTTCCCAGGATGCAGCCTGCAGGCTCCAGAGTAAGTGGGGTGTCCCAGCAGCTCTCGTCCTGGTCACCAGAAACAGTAGGGAAGGAAAACCAATTTTTCCTCTATTCTTTATAGTGAGTGCCTGGCTGAGCACCTCCTAAATTAATAAGCTTATCTGAGATGATTAAAAGTTCTCCACTGTGGTTAATGTAATTCAAGATTATCTTTGGTAAGGTTAACCTACTTGTTCAGCTTTAAAACAAAATTTTATTCACCTGAGGCCTCACACTGGACCCAGTTCAATTTAAGTCTGATCCAATCTGATGTCTAAGTCAGACTCAGTCTTACCCCGGAACCAGTCCAGTTTCTAAACTGGACCCAGCCCAACCGGAACACAGTCCAGTTTCTAAGTCCAAACCACTCCGACCCCAGACCCAGTCTAGTTTTTAAGTCAGACTCAGTCTGACTTCAGCCGGTTTTGGACCCAGTTTGGAAAAAGAAACGATCAAATAAAGTCTGAAAGTTCATGATGGAAAAGGTGTGGAGCTGGGATCCTGGATCTGAGAGGACTTACCCACCACCCCTGGAGGCAGGAGGAAAACAACTAGTTCAAGGAACTCAAAAGGTACCTGCACCTTGTTGCTCATTGCTGGGGGTGTGGGAGCTCGGGGGTCTCCTTCAGTTCCCTCTTCTGTCACCAGAACTGATGAAAGATAAACTAAGGCATATTAACATTTTTAAGAGTTTATTTGGGCAAAAGTCGATTCCAATCGGGCAGCACCAAACCAAAAGTGGTTAGGAGCCCTCCACCCACGGGAGCTGGGGAGAGACTTTTATAGAGAAAAAGCGGAAGCAAAATAAGGCAATGATTGATGGGCTATAGCTTAGAGCCTACTTGACTGTTTGTGATTGGTTGTACTTAGGTTTCAATTTCGTAAGCTTGAGGCATTTTATAGGCTTAGGTTTTGGTTTGTTTACATAGGCCGCCATGGCCTTAGAGCCACCTCAGTCCAACGGCCTCCTTGTTTAATTAATTCAACAGTGTCCACACCTGAGCCAGATGGCGAATAATAGATCTTTGGACTAGAAACTCAGAGACAGCCCCCAAGCTCTGCTCCTACTTCTCTCAAGTGTGTGACTCAAACTCTCAGAGCCTCTGATCCTCCAATTTTAAAATGAGGAGCTCAAACTATACCAGAACTCCACAGAGTTTATCCCATGGAACATCACTTCTGGGGATGCTAAAGTACAGAATCTGTGGTAAAATGAGTTTGGTAGACATGATGACACACGTAACAGTTTCTAATTCATAATGCATATTAGCTATCAAAAGCCCTGATGAATCCTTTAGCAGTGAACCTCATTTTTCCATGGAATCACTGTAGAAACAAGGTCCTACAGAGTGCTTTGGGAAAGACTGGATGAGGTACTTTCAAACATTTCTTTGGGATTTAATCTATGTCCTGTGGAGAGTACACTATGCCTTTTGGTTTGAAGTTCCAGATGACTCACATTCAGTGTTGGCACTTTTCCAGCACTTTTTCTTTTTCAACCTGACTTTCCACTCTTAGCCAATTGTCCCATATATTCACTTCTTTTATATGTATTAGTCAAGACCCTTTTAGTCTCTAGTTACAGAAACCTAATTAAAACTTATAAAAAAAAACAAAAAGGAAGGCGTTGAGAGTGGATCTTTTAGCCTATGATACCTGAAAAGTTCAAGGAAAGTATAGCATAGTAGATTGTCTCAGTGATGGACACCAGGAGGTCCTGCCATCTCTGTACCTTCATGACACTCTATAAAATCAGAGAGTGGATTCTATTTCTTCTACCTTTCATTCTGGCCTAAACTTGTGAGTTGCTTTGGCCAATAAAATGTGGCAGAAGTAAGCCTGTTCCAGTCTGGGCCTAGCCCTTAAGAGTTTTGATTGCTTCCTTTGTTGCTCTTTTGGAATGCAGCCACCATGTAAATAAGCTGGATCTAAGCTCCTGAATGACGAGAGAACACTGAGAGAGAGGGAGAGGGAGGGAGAGAGGGAGAGAGAGGCCACATGGATGAGAACTGAGGCTCTGAGTTAGGCTCCTGGGCTGTTCTAACCCCAGCCAACCTCCCGACTGAATAAAGCTCCCTTATTGACTCCAGTCAATACCGTGTGGAGTGGAAGAACCGCCACCTTATCCAAAAATTAGAGAAATTAATAAAAAAAATCGTTGTTTTAAGCCACTGTGTGTTGGGGGGTATGTTAGATAGCACTAGATGATTGAAGAAAATAAATTAGTGCTACCATAACAAAAATATAAAATACATGGCATTAGCTCTGGGACCAGGCTGCAGGCAGAGGCTAGAAGGGTGGTGTAGAAACCATTAGTGGAAGATGTCAAAGAAGTGTGGAAATTGCTATTGGAGACTAGAAAAAGAGTCACCTGTGTTATGAGTGGAAACATTATCACCTACAGTAAAGCAGAAATTTTCTGAAAAAAAGGACCTAATGAATTTGCGAATCTTGTCAAGGAGATTTTCAGGTAGAATATTGACAGTATTAATTGGCTTATTTTATCTGCTAAGATAAATTAAGGAAATCGAGAAATAAATTAAAAAAGACCTGTTCAGTTTCCAAGCAGAATTTAGAGAAAATATTTCCAACTTACGACTTGCAGGGGTGGAAAATTAAGCCGTTTCTCACTCCCATCTAATCTAGTTGGCGTAGAATTAGAAAAGTAAGAATGGCCCCAGGGAAAATATCAAATTCTGGGTTCAGTTACTGAAATGTGAGGATGGGATCAAGATAAAATGAAAGGTGTTGTTATAAGACCCATTATTAGGACATCAGGAATTCTCAAATTGTTACCTTTAAACCTTCCTCAGATAGTCCATAGTTCTAAGAATCTAAAGGGTGATGTCCTACAGCACTCCAATTCAGAATCCAAAGTAGAGAAAGCTCTGATTTGAAGAGATGTATAGGTGTGGGATTATCTAATGGAGCAGATTATAATTTGGTACATAGAGAGCCCACAAATTTTTTTGTTTGTTTTAGTCTAATTGTCCCAATCTCTTTTTAAAAATAAATTTACTGAGGTAAAATTTATGTGCATTAAAATTCAACAATTTTAGGTGTACAGTTTGTTGAATTTTGACAAATGTATATAATCATGCAACCAACACTAAAATCAAGATGTAGAACATTTTAATTGCACTTTTGTTGTCAAACCCCTTTGCCTAGCAAAGACCTATGGCAAATGTAGATTTCCTGTCTGTTCTATATTTTTGCCTTTTCTAGAATATCTTACAAATAGATTTATACACTATGTAGGAATTTGTGCCTGGCTACTTTCTGTTGGAATAATCATTTTAGAATTCATCAGTGAAGTGTAGTTTGTTCCTTTTTCTGGCTGACTAGTGTTCCATTGGTATGGGTATACCACAATTTCTTTATCCATTTACCAGTTGATGGGCATTTGAGTTATTTCTACATTTCAACTATTAAGAAAAAGCTGCTGTGAACATTCAGGTATAGATTTTTGTGTGAACATAGGCTTCCATTTTTCTTGGATAAATACTTAAGAATGAGATTGCTGGATTGTATGGTAAGTATATATTTAATTTTATAAAAAACCGCTGAACAACTATCCAAAGTGGCTTACCATTTTGCATTCCTGCCAGCAATGATGGAGAGTTTCAGTTACTCCACATCTTCACCGATATTTGGTATTGTCAGTTAGAATAATGTCGGTAGGTATGTAGTGGTATCTCCTAGTTTTGATTTACATTTCTCTAATGACTAATGATGTCGAAGATCATTTCCTTTGCTATCGGCCATTCCATTTTTTGAACATTGAACTGTTTGTTTTTTCGTTATTGAGTTGTAAGGAAAAATATATATACATTGAATATAAATCCTTATCCAGATGTATATTTTGCCAATGTATTCCTCCTGTTTACTCTCTGATTTACATTCTTTATTTCTTAATAATGTCTTTCAAAGAGCAAAATTTTCAGTTTTGGTAAAAAGCAACTTATGTGTATATTTTTTGCTTTTGGTTAATGACTATGCATCTTGTCTAAGAAATATTTTTTCTAAACAAGCATCAAAGAGAATGTTCTCCCAAGGTTTTCTGCTAGAAATTTTATAACTTTAACTTTTATGTTTAGCTCCATGATGCATTTCAGGTTAATTTTTGTATATGGTACAAGTTAAGGGTCAACATATTTTTTTTTCTTTTTATCGTGGATCTCCAATTTCTCCAACACCATTTGTTGAAAAGACAGCCATTCACCTATCAACTACCATGATATTCCCTTCAAAAATATATTAACCTCATATGTGTGTGTCTATTTCTGGACTTTCAATTCTGTTCCATTGATCTATATTTCTTTACTTATGCCAATACCACTCTGTCATATGTCTTTATGGTAAGTCTTGAAAACAAGTAGGGTAAGCGCTCTAACTGCGTTGTTTTTTTGCCAATAACATTTAGCTCTTCCAGGTTATTTGCATTTCCATATAAATTTTATAATTAGCCTATCTATTTCTACAACAAATCTTGCTGGGATTTTGATTGGGATTGTTTTGAATCTATTTAGTGAAAACTGTTATCTTAATGAATTGTGTCTTCTCATCTATGAACATGGTATATCTCTCTAATTATTAAGTCTTCTTTAATTTCTCTCAGCAATGTTTTGTAGATTTCAGTGTATAGTCCTTGCACATATTTTGTTAAATGTATCCCTAAGTATTTCATAATTTTGATGCCGTTGCAAAGGGTGCTTTTTAAAATCTTAATTTTCAGTTGTTTATTATTAATATATACAAATAAATTATTTTTCAAAAATAATTTATTGAAGTGAAAGTCACACAACATGGGATTAAATATTTTAAAGTGAACAATTCAGTAGCATTTAGTGTATTCACAATGTTGTGCAACTATCAGTTCTATCAAATTTCAAAACATTTCCATCATTTCAAAGTAAAATCTCTTACCCCTTAATTAGTTTCTTCCTATTCCTTCCCTCCCCCAGCACTGGCAACCATCAATCTTTGCTCTGTCTCTATGGATTTATCTATTCTGAATATTCTATGTAAATGGGATCATATACTATGTGACCTTTGTGTCTGGCTTTTTTTTACTTAGAATAATGTTTTTAAGACTTACCCAGATTGTAGCATTTATCAACACGTCATTCTTTATTACGGATAAGTAATATTCCATTGCATGTGTATACCACAATTTGTTTATCCATTCTTTATTGGTGGACATTTGGGCAGATATTTGGACCTTTTGGCTATTATGATTAGTGCTGCTATAAATGTGTGTACATGTATTTATTTGAGTACTTCTTTTCAATTCTATTGGGTATACACGTAGGAGTGGAATTGCAAGATTATATAATAATTTTATGTTTACATTTTGGAGGAACTGCTGAACTACAATCACTGAACTGCTTTGCATTCCAAGACATGTGCTAGGGTTCTAATTTTTCCATATCCTTGCCAGCACTTGTTTTTTTTTTTTTTTTCTTTCTCTCTTTCTTTCTTCTTTTAATTTTTGTTATTACAGCTATCCTAGTGAGTATGAAGTAGTTCCTCACTGTGGTTTTGATTTGCATTTCCCTAATGACTAATGATGTTGAGCATATTTTCATATTCTTATTATTTGTATTTTTTTTTCCTTTTTCTTTTTTTTTCTTGGTAAGCTATGTATATTTGGTATGATAGCTTTTAAATAAAGAGAGACTTCAGGAAAGATACAGATAAAATTCCAAGTGAGATTATACTCTGCCATCTCTCTAGCATGAGCTCAGAGTAGAACAATATGTAAATTCTTGACAGTCAAATATATAAATTGTGCCACAGGTGGAAAACATTTCAAACAGGTCTTACAGCCTGAATATCCATTCATTCATCCACTTGGTCATTTGGAAAATATTTATTAAGCAGAATTAAAATAATATTTTGTATTTAAAATAACTTGGATTCAAACTCCAAGTTTCAAACTTGGGTTCAACAAGGATAACAAGGATTCAAACTCAGCTCTGGAATTTATAAACTGTTTGATTTGGAGTAAATCAGTTATTTTCTCTGATTCCATCATCATTTTCCTGGTAGTGAGAATAATCATACCTACTTTATAGGATTGCAATAAAGATGGAATGAGATCATGTTTGTAAGGTGCTTTCTCAAGGACAGGAACATGTGAAATAGTTTGAGCTTATCTTATATAAGGAGAGTTTGGATGCAAAGATGGGAAAGGTGCTTCCTTTATCCTTCAGTTCCATATACACTTGAGGTAGGAGAGAACTTAAAACACTAGGATACTCAGTAGAGAGCCAGATAAGTGGACGGTTTGCGTTGCAGCCACAATCTAGAGCTGACTTCAGTTTCTTCAGAGGGAGAGATATGAGTACCGTTGTAGTTAGAGGTGGGGATTGCATGTAAATTGCAGCCTGCTTTACCTATAGAAGGAAGGCCAATAGTGAGCCATCGCTGTGATCTGATTGGAGTGTGTCAGGCATGTGAAATTTAGCTCTCAAATGTGGAACTGGGATTAAAAGATTGAGAACATTGAATAGAGATGGAGTCAGCAAATGGACCTAATGTACGTCATTATTATCCCTCCCTGTTCTTTGGCAGACATCACTATCCAATCATAGTGTTCCTTGCTGTTGAGCCATGATGTAGCCTCAAGATCTTCATTGATTGCAGGATCAAATGGATATGACACCGTAGAAGAAATATACTTCACCTTCTGTTTTAGATATAGATGGGGATGGTATGTAAAGTTTCCACTTATTTACCAACTTCAGTTAAATGGTAGTGGCTTCCTCACGGTGTAGAGGAGGATTTTGGAGTTTTGTTCAGGCTTTCAAGAAAGAGAACTATTCATGATGCCTGTTCTAGTGTATTTTCAGAGGTCCTGGAAAAGCATTTTTGTCCCTAACCTTCTCTCTCACAATGCCTAACATCAATATAGTTTATTTATTCAAAATCACATGCACCATACTAAGTCTATAAAATGACATCTGCTCAATTTAATAAGAGTAACCATAAACATAAGCATGAGATGTCATGAGAGAAGCAAAGAGTGATATCACAACTGGTTTACAGGAAGAGGATGTGTCACAGGATGCTTCAAAGGGAGTAACACATGAACTGAGCCTTAGAGAAGAAGGAGTTTGTGAGAGGACAGAGAGGGAAAGGGGTAGTATTCTAGACAGAGGGACTGTCTGCGCAAAGACTGAAAGCCAGAAATACCACAGTGTATGAGAGAAGCCAGGAAAAGCCAGTTGTGCTGGCACATAAAGGGAAAAGCAAAGAGTGGTAGGGATGAAGCTGAACAGGTAGGCTAGGTCTTGTGTCAAAAAGGGTCTTGATTGTTATGCTAAAGTGTTTGTGCCATTCCATAAAGATGGGGAACCATGGGGCCGGCCGGGTGGCATAGTGGTTAGGTTAGTGTGCTCTGCTTCAGTTGCCTGGGGTTTGTGGGTTCAGATCCCAGGCACGGACATACACACCACTCATCAAGCCATGCTGTGGCGGCGACCCATATATAATGTGAAGGAAGATGGGCACAGATGGTAGCTCAGGGCTAATCTTCCTCAGCAAAAAGAGGAAGATTTGCCAATGGATGTTAGCTCAGGGTCAATCTTCCTCACCAAAAAAAAAAAAAAAAAAGATGGAGAATCATGAAAATAATTGAGGACAGATGTGACATGAGCAGAATGTGTTAAGCAAAAAATATCACTAGTTGCAACACCCACTGAAGCACCAATTAGAAGGAATAATGGATTTGGAAGCAGCAATCTGGGACTCTGGTTCCTGCTTTGGAACTAAATCATTACACGGCATTGGGAAGACAGGTTCTCCTTTCTGGATCTCAGTCTCCTCAAATGAAAAATCATTAAGTTGGACAAGGTGATTTCATTAGGCTCTTATAGATATAACATTTTATATCGGTCTTTTGGTAACTGGCTTATTTAATTATCTGTTCCTCAACTGCATCATTTAAACAATAGAATAATCCCTGTGTTTCCTACCGTGTATAAAGAAAGTACATGGTATAAACAAGGTTAGGAATCATTTTGGAGAATGAGAAAATACTCAAGCAGACACGGCAAGTTGTCAGTTTATTTTCTAAATAAATAGCCCATAGAAAATGGGGAAACTGCTGGTTTAATATGACAAAGAGAGAGAGAGGATGGAACTGTGTCACCTTTTTCTTAATTTAGAGGTCTAGACCCTCAGAACTGCAAGAAATTTTATAGGTCCCTCGTCCCATGGTTTTTAGTTTCTGTTCCTCATAACTTAGGTATTCTATGGAGGTCCCTAAAGGATCACCTGGTGGGAGGATGGGTCTTTCTTCTTCTCCAATCAGAGCAATTCCAGTTTTATTTACTTTTTAGTAGTCCTGGATGTCTTTCCTTCTGTCCTTCTTTCCTTCTTCTTGTCTTCTATGTGGAATATTCGCTTTCTCACTCCATGTTATTCTGTTAAAACTGGCAAGCATGCAGCCTCATTTCTTTAACCACAGAAGTATGCCATTCCATTGGACTTTCTCAGAGTATAAGAGATAGGGAGTAGGGATGAGGGAGAGAACTGTTCTCTCTTCTCTGTTCTAGAACAATCTTGCTACCACATGTTGAGGGTCTGGCTGAGAATGAAGCCAAGTAGATACAGGTACCTGGGTGGTAGAGAGATGGATCTCTGATGACAGCTTTTGATCTCTGACCCAGCCACATCTGACATATTTTACTTTTTTCCCCTGTTTTACTTTTAAGCTTGATTGAATTCCATTTCTGCCACTTGTAATGTAAAGAGTTTTGAGAAGTATTTATATACGAGGATTTCATGTATGACTTTATTTAAGGAAAGATTTTTTTCCACTGTTTTTCTCTGACAAAATATAAATTTGGGAACCACTGATCTCATCCAATGTAATTGTTTACAAAGGAGGTAACTGAAGGAAAATACAAGATCATTTTTCCAATGTTGCACAGCAAATACATGGCAGAGCTGGTACCAGCATGCAAGGTCCGTATTTGTTTTATCGTTCTGTGGCGTTTGGACCTATGTCTCTCGCTCTGATGTATCTGCCACATGCATAATTCCACCCCCCATCTCCACTCAACATAACTGCAACTTCAAAGTATTGAGAAAGAATATTTCCACTGTCCAAAAGGGAAATATTTGAGGAAGAAGTCTTATCCATCCCAACAGAGACCCAGCAAAGACTTCCCACATTAGCCACACACAGAGTTGTGTTTAGCAATAGAGGAGGAAAATGTGCCCAATCAACCAGACAGTGTGTAAATGACCCTGCAGGATTCTTGGAAGCCCTTATCCCCAACAGGGGCAGCACTGCTTGGACACTGTTAGTGGTTGCATCATCTTGATACTGGAGCACCACCTCCTGGCTATCTTAAAAGTTTAGTTTGCCTTTTCTAGTCAAAGAAGGTCCAGTATTTACTAGAAATTTAAGACCTTTGAGCTAGAAGGACCTTTAGAAATGACCTACCCCATCACTTCTATTTTATGGATGAGGAGACAGGCTCAGAGAGGAAAGGTATCCTTCCCATGACCATGAGAGCCAATTAAGAGCAAAGCTAGAATGAGCACCTAAATGTATTGATTCCCTACCTACTACCTAATTCTGTGGTTGTAAAAGTTGAGGATTTTTGTGTATAAGAAACTGAAACTAGTCCTGAGTGGGAGGGAATGGGGAAGGAAAATATGTTGGGGCAACTTACAGAATTGAGAGATCAATTGAATAATTGGGCCAGAAACAAGAAGCGATCGGGGATCTAGGTAGAAGGAGATGTAGGCATTCACTTTAGGACACCATCATAATTCAGTATGAATCAGCTTCAAATGTTTCCTGTTGTTATATTACTGCACTCAAGATTTAAATTCAAGGAGATGAAGACTGATTGGCCTAGCTTGAGACACATGGCGTGAAACAAGTGGCAAAAAAGTACGAATAAGGGCCCCTGACTGATAGTTCCATCAAGACTTTATAGGAAATATCTCCATAGGGAGAAGTATTTTCCCAAAGGAAAACTGAGTGTTATTGCCAAAAGAAGAGAGAAGGGATGCTAAGGAGACAGAAACAAGAGATGTCCACTGCAGGAACAAAGCCAAGGATATGACTCGGGCATTTCCGAAGTAGGGCTTGAATCCTCTACTCATAGACCAAAACATGTATTCACATTTGGTGAGCTTCCTCTGCATTGCAAATGGCTTAGCTCCAAAGCATGGAAAGCCATTAATTAAGCACCTCTGCGTATCTGATGCACCTCTTCCTCAGTATTGTTTACTCCACTGCTGGTTGATCTCCAAATGAGGGTTATTCCGCTTTCAACTATCTCAGGACGTGGGGACCAGGTATTATATACATTTAGTTAATACCTGGGCCTTTCTACTAATGGAAAATATGAAGGGATCAATGGAAATGCTCCAAAACCACAGCATTTTTTTTGAGTATCCTCCTACCAAGGAGAGCTTTTCTACTATGTAGAAGACCTCTTTTAGATCAGGGCTTTTCTACTTTGGCACTATGGACATTTTGGGCAAGATTATTCTTTAAGAAGCTGTCCTATCCACTGTAGGACATTTAGCAGCATCCCTGGCATCTACTCACTAGATGCCAGTGGCAACTCCTCGCTTATGACTTTGCCAATTGTCCCCTGCTGGTGGGGGAGATTGGTTCTAGTTGATAACTACTGATCTATATGTTTGGAGGTGAATCCAGGGATTCGGGAAATCAATTTAATTTCTACCTCAGAGGGAGCATTTTCTTAGTCAGTATCATTCAACAATGGGAGAATTTGTCTTGGAAAGGACGGAGTTCACTCACTATCTGAGGATATCATGCAGAGACTGGCTAAATACTAGTTCGAGATGCTGTTTAGGAGAAGAGGGGCATCAGATTGGTGGTTTCTTGTTTGATTTGGTTTGGTTTTATTCTTGTAAATGAAAAAACTCAGATTTAGTCATTGAATCATTTTATTTCTGTTTGTTCAATAGATGTCTGTTTCTGTTCAGTTCTTTGGGTCATAAAGAGCCAAATGAGACTCAGTTTAACTCAGGGAAAGGAATACTTGTGTATAGGAAATGGGAAAGGGAAGTCATATAAGATCAAGGTATTTTATATGACCGTGTCCTCCCTCCAACTCTTTCCTTCCCTCAGGGAGCTCACAGTCAGTCTTTTGATGTCTCTATGACCTTTGGTCTATTGTCCTCTCTCCAACAGTTGGCTACCTTTGCTTACTTACAGTTATTACTTCCTTATGACTTGAGTTTGGCAGTGACTCATTAAGGCAACTCCAAACTCTTTCTCTAATTAGTAACCTTAGGGATTTAGCTTCTAAACTAAAATTTCCTTCTTTCAGTAGTTCCAAGTTCTAATTTCTGAAAAAAGAAACTAAAAGGCTAATTCATCCTTTTGCGCTAGGCAGCAACACGGGTAACTGGTCTGTGTATGGATTGGCTGCTGTATTTATTACCGTGTCTTTGGTTACAAAAAACAGAAAACCCTGATTCAGTTGGCTTAAACAATAAGGAAAGTTTATCATCTAGTAATACAAAGTCCTGAAGTATGGCCTCTCCTCGGTCATTTACTTCAGTATCTCTTGATGACCCAAGGATCTGAGTTCTTTACATCCGTCTGCTTTGCTGTCCTCACCATGTTGGGTGTATTCTAAGGCTCCCTCCCTCTCATGATCATTGTTGTGGCTATTCATTCTAAGCATCTCATCAAAACATGACAACATCCTGTAGAAGATGACATTTGTTAAGTTTTCTTTTTAAGAATGAAGACATTTTTTTCCAGAAGTTCATCAGAAAACTCCCCCACATTGACCTCACATTTCATTAACAGGAATTATGAAACATGCCATGCCTAAACCAAATGCTGGTAAAGGGAATGAGATTACTGTGATTGGCTTAGGTTTTACTTCTGAGCAGGAGATAGAGTCAACTTTCCTGAAGGATTGATACCTGTACAAACATCAGATTGTGTTATCAAGGAAAGGGTGGAATTGGATGTTGATGGTAGTGGTGTGAGATTCATCTGGCTTTGGATAAAGTGGCCACTTCTTGTCCTTTCTTCTATGGTCGGGGAAGATGAGATCCCAACCTTCCTGTCTAGCTAACCCATCATATGTCTGCCCTTGGGTCTAGTACCCACCCTAAATCCAATAAATTGTAGTCAAGGTTTCACATCGTAGAAACGGCAGCTTCCTATGTGGCAAGACTGTGAGTGGGGTATTTTTCTTCAGATGGGACTTGAGGAGCTGTTAGTACCATGATCATGTGCCCAATACAAAATTTTCTCTCCCGTTCATCTTATATATGTTCTTCTCTTCTTCATTTATTAAATTATTTGTTTATCAAATCTGTGTTGAGTGCCTACTATTTGTCAAGCCCTTTGGACACAGAGATGAATAGGACATAGGGCAGAATCAAGGATTCCATGGTCTTGGTATAGATACAGAAGTATAAGGGAAAATTTACAGTGCACCGTAGGGTGCTTGTGTAAAAGTATGTCAGAGTACACATACAGCCATTAGAGAGAGCCTAGGTAGTGGAGCAGGAGGAAGGCAAAGGCATCTGGACTCCTTATTACAAGGAATTTCCAACCTAGGTTGCAGTGACTAGTAATAACTTAATGCAACTAACTACACCAAGAAATGTGTAATTCTACCTAGAAATCTGTTAGCAAGAAAGTGCCCAACAGTGGCATTTCTGGAAAAAATAATGAGTTGGTTTATAAAAGATGGTCTTTTTTTTTTGCTTCAGGTTTCAGTCTTTAATAATGCTAAAAGTAACAATAGAATTTCTTTGCATTCTGATACTGCCTCATACTGCATAATGCACTTTCGTATCACTTAGCAAAATTCATCTTTGTCTCAGCCCTATAAGTCCTACAGCAGAGCTATCTTTATCCCCATTTGAGGTGTTTTTAGTGGGGAGATTAATCCCCACTTAACCTAAAACACGTGCAAGGTAACATAACTCAATATAACTAGTATAACTTTAACATAACATAACATAACATAGCATAACATAACATAGCATAGCATAACATAACTGATAAACACAGGAACACGGACTTGAACCCAAGACCTCTGGTTCCATATCCACTCTTTATTCTACACCATATGCTGCTTAAAGCCGTGTGTTTCTTTCTTGATAGAAGTAAAGTCATAGGTTATTAAGTGGAACTAATATGATATGCAGATCCTGTCCAAGTTAGTATCAATATTTTAAAAGTTTGATGATTATAAAACAAATGCAAATTGACTTCTCTCAGAAACACATTCGTTGGGTCAAAGTAAGCTAAGTGTCCTAGGTAGAAATCATCAGGGACCTGCTATAACAAATAGATAAGAATAATCTGTAACTAACATGTCATCTCTGTATGTATAAATTGTGTTTTAAAGATATTGGGAGAAAGTTTGCTCTCTTAAAGAGGTTAAATATTGCTGCCAGCCATCCTGTTTACACTGTTAATTTGCTTTCCAAATCCTTTTAGCCAGATAAAGCAAAGGTAAACTTCAGAATAGGCCCTGTACAAATTATCACCGATTCTAAATTAATGAGCTTTTTGCTTTATCTGAGTTACAGAAAGACTAAACAAATGTGCTGGAATCATATGTTTTCTTTCCATCTGAAGGGCTATATTCCCCTTTTAGCAGTATTTCCTCTCTTAGGAAATTCAAGAGGTCCACCGGTTTCAGAAGTGCAATGTTTCAGTGTAAAATGGACAGCCGGGCCCACCCCCTGACTTTCTTCCTTCCACCTCCTGACTTTCTTTGTTCCACCCAGTAGGTAACTAAGCCTCACTTACTGATTTAATCTCAGTTTTGCATTTCCAGATTCACATTCGATATCATCAAACACTAATGTAATTGTGTGTGAGGTCTTCTTTTCTCTACAGTTGTATGATGAGAGGAAAAGTTCTTGTCAGTGGGAGTGGCATCCTGTGTAGTTTAACTAGAAGAGCAATGATTTATTGTGCTCCCTATCCCCTCATCTGGCCTAGTCGAGGCCAACTAACTCCCATTTGTCTACTATTCTTTACCTCCATTTATGCCGGAACTTTGGACCCGCTCTTCCCAATTCAAGGACTTTGTAATAACGGAGAACATTGGATCCAGACAGACCTGCTTTGATTTCAGCTCTGCACCCTCAGGCACGTTACTTCCCCTCATTAGACTCAATTTCCCCATATGTAAAATGAGAGTACCCGAGGTGATTAGGATCTCTTCAAAATATTCTAAATGTTTTACTTCCACTTTGCTAAATTTTTGTGAGAGTAGTATTCTTTAATTGTCCACATCTTCACAACTACTTAAATATCGTTCAAGCATTTCCCAGAGCACTTTGGAAAATCCCAGCAGAATTGGTTATCTGCTAAACCCAGTGCCACAGGCACAGAATCCAGTTTATGGTATCCTTTTTCAAAATGCCTAGTGGTGTCCATAGTGTAGAAAGCAAACATTGGTTTTATGGCAGAAAGGAGAATAGACTCTTCTACTTGGAAACACTTGCCAGGAGAACAAATGTTGATTTTTGAAATGTATCCTTACCTTCTACTATGACCAGACTGAATATACATGTTCACGACCCAGATATTTTTCCTGCCACCTCCCAAAAATTCATTTTTCACCATTTACCATTCCATCTGCATCACATACATAATGATTTCAAAACCTAATTAAACCTATGTATCAGTTTGCATTATTTTTCTCTTTCCCAGGAAAACAAAAATAACAAAAAGGAAACAAGCTACAAGTAGGTACATTTTGTAAAGTCTGTGTGCTCTCTCTTTTTCGGAGTATTTTTTTCAACAATAACAGACAAACAAGAAAATACAAAAAATAATAACAATAATAAAGAAAACCAAACAAACAAAAGCAAATTCTTAAAACCAATCACTACCACTAGCAAAAACAACAGAAAACACATGACTTCAATCACCACCTACTGCAAAGGACTTTTAACTCTGTAGACCCAGGCCAGATCTCTCTCCTCCTGGGCTTCAGTCTTGTGTACTTGGTTGCCTCCCAGACATTTCTACCTACATATCCCACAAGTACTTCTAACTGAAATGCTCAAAACTGAACCAATTTCTACCCAAACCCGCTCCACTATCCACTTTACCTTATCTTGGTGAATGGCAAAACCAAGACAAAAATATGGGCATAATTTTTGACTCCTCTTTCTGCTGCGCCTCTCACAACAAATCGTTTCCCAAGTCTTTATGGTCCTAACATCTAAAATTTCTCAAATATTTCTACTTTTCTTCCATCTCTGGGATCTATCTATCTGTCTGTCTTACCACCATCATCTTTGCAACTCACTTCTTAATGGTGGCATTACTTGCTTGTGCATGAGTTTTCTAGAAGGCAACTTCAAATGTGAATGAGATTCTGTTACTTCTCTGCTGAAAACTCCTTGGTGGTTCCAACTGCCCTTAAGATCAAGTCCAACTTATTTACATGGCTTTCAGGTATTGATGCAATCAGGACCCTGATGACTGTTCTCATATCAGTTTTACTCTGCTCACTGCCCTCTCCCTAATCTGTAATTCAGTGTTCTCAAACCTGAATGCACCTTAACATCTCCTGAGATATTTTTTAAAAAATTAGGTACATGCCTCCCCTCCTATGCACAAAAAGGATAATTTTGTTGGTCTGGGATAAAGTCATTCATTGTATCAAAAAATCTCCCCAAGTGATTCTACTGTGCAACCAGGATTGAAACCCTTTCTTGAGAGACAGGCTTCTCACAGCAATTTCGGTTTCCAAACACACCAAGTGTTATCCTGTCACAAGAGAATCTCCTGTCTTGGGGGAAAGAATATTCTTTCTCTCTAGAATCCTCCTTTTTATTTTACTCACATCTCTTCATGTCTGAGTCTCAGATGGAGACATTACTCAATGAACACTTGTGGGATACATACAGATAGGCTAGCAGGTTGGCAACTTAGGTCTTAAAAGGAGAAAAAAGCTTTTATAAATTTATAGAATAAGTGGAAAAATCAGAAATAAAATCCAGATAAATCTGATCTCTAAATCCTTTCATTCTATTTGCTTTCCTTCTTCTGAAAGTCTGTATGAGTTCCACTTCCAGCCAAGATGAAGTAACAGAGACAACTTACCTTTCCACCTAAAACAACAACATCAAACAGACAAAATGCATGAAATAATGATTTTCAAGACACTGGACATTAGGCAAAAAAGGACAGTGATGCCTGAGAGATGACACAAAAATTAGATGAACCTTACGATTTCCTCAGCTTACTGTCTTGATAAATTTTCTAGGTCATAGCACCAAGAGGGGAAATACAGACAAAGCCCAGTGGACTTTCCAAATTGAGGTAATAGAATGGTGAATTCAGGGAGAAAAAAAGTGGTTAGAATTCATGGAGTGGAATATTGGTGAGGAGAGAGCAGTACATAGAAAGAAATTCACAGTTTTGCAGAGGATTATTATTATTATTTTTTTTTTTGGTGAGGAAGACTGGCGCTGAGCTAACATCTGTTGCCAATCTTCCTCTTTTTTTTTTGAGGAAGATTGTTGCTGAGCTAATATCTGCTCCAATCTTCCTCCATTTTGTATGTGGATGCTGCCACAGCATGGCTTGATGAGTGATGTGTAGGTCTGCACCCAGGATCCAAACCCACGGACCCTGGGCTGCTGAAGTGGAGTGTGCTAACTTAACCACTATGCCACTGGGCTGGCCTCCAGAGGATTCTTCTTTAGTGTTCAGTTGACTACTGAACATCGCTTGCATGTAAGGAAACTAGTGCGAACTGAGGGAAAACAATCAAAAAAATTAGAGGAAACAGTACTTGATATTCATTTAGACCAGAAATAGTGCATTTTCCCATCAGCCAGACTAGAAAGCCTTTTGTTTCATGGGTCATTGGGTAGAAAATACAGTAGGGGCTTGCCACAGTAGTGGGGAATAATTATCCTTAGACTGCAGATTGTTCTGGTCCCAACTAACAAGACACGGAACTAACTTAATTGCATCTCAGAAAAAAGCTAAATGATATTTATAAGTGTATAAATATATCCAGCTCCAGTAAAGTAATATTTACAGTGTTCATTATCCAGTATAAAATTACCAGGCATGCAATGAAAGAGGAAAATATAGCCCATAATGAGGAGAAAAATTAATTACCTGAAACCAACTCAAAACTGACACAGATGTTAGAAGTAGCAGGCAAAGACACTAAAACAGTAAGAAGTCATGCAGGAAGACAGTGAAGCGACATCTTTAAAGTACTGAAATTATAATTTAAAAAAACTGTCAACCTAGAATTTTATGTGCAGTGAAAATATATTTTTAAAATGAAGAAAAAGAATATACATTTTCAGACATAAAAAAGCTTAAACACTTCACCACCACCAGACCCAAACTAAAAGAATTGTCAAAGGAATTCCTTCAGGCAGTAGGACAATATCAGAGTGAAATATGGATCAACACAAAGGAATGAAGAGCACTAGAAATGGTAGCTACAGGGGTAAATATCTGAGTTTTTTTGTTTGTTTGTCAGTTTGTTTGTTTTTGTGAGGAAGACCAGCCCTGTGCTAACATCTGCCAATCCTCTTCTGTTTTTGCTGAGGAAGACTGGCCCTGGGCTAACATCCATGCCCATCTTCCTCCACTTTACATGGGTCACCGCCACAGCATGGCTTGACAGGCAGTGCGACAGTGCGGGCCCGGGATCTGAACCAGCGAACCCCAGGCCGCCACAGCAGAGCGCGCACACTTAACCGCTTGCACCGCCGGGCTGGCCCCATCTGAGTTTTTATTACTATTAAAATACTTTAAATGATCATTGACTGTTTAAACAAAAATAGTATAATGTGGGATTTATGACATATGTAGAAGTAAAATGTGTACCAACAATAAATAAAATTCAGAAGGGGAAAAGTGATATAATATCACTTGAAGGTAGACTGATATGTTAAAAATACACATCCTAAAGCAATAGCTAAAGTAACAAAGTGTTACAATTATAAGCCAATAAAAATGGAATCATAAAAGATTTAATCCAAATAAAGGCAGAAAAAGTGGGAAATAGGAACAAAGAACAGATGTGACAAATAGAAAACAAATAGCAAATTAATTAGCAATGATAAATTTAAACCTAATCATATCAACAATTACTTTTTTAATATAAATTGCCTAAATACCCCAATTAAAAGGTAGAGATTGTCAGATGGATGAAAAAACAAGACCTAACTACAATCATCAGTTGCTTAACGATGGGGACACATTCTGACAAGTTCATTGTTAGATTATTTCATCATTGTGTGAACATTGTAGAGTGTACTTACACAAATCTGATGGTATAACCTACTAGACACCTAGGCTGTATGGTGCTAATCTTATGGGACCACTGTCATATATACAGTCTGTCATTAACCAAACCATTGTTATGCAGTACATGACTGTATATGTTGCCTACAAGAAGCACACTTTATTAAATGTAAAGAGACAAATAGGTTAAAATGTAAAGGATGGAAAAAGACATACCATGCTAACACTAATTAAAAGAAAGCTAAAGTGGCTGTATCAATATCAGAATAAGTAGATTTCAGACTAAAGAATATTTCAAGGGATAAAGAAGCTCATTCCATAAGAGGGAGGAATTCATCAAGGGGACATAACAATCCTAAACCTAACAACAGACCTTCAATATACATGAAGCAAAAATCAATAGAAATGCAATAAAAAGTAGACAAATCCACAATTATAGTTGAAGATATCAACAGCCACCTCTCAATAATTGATGGAAGTAGAAGACACAAAACAAGAAGAAATATAAAAGATTTGAACAAAAATATCAACCAATTTGACTTACTTGACTTTTTTTTAAAGATTTTATTTATTTATTTTCTTCCCCCTAAAGCCCCAGTAGATAGTTGTATGTCATAGTTGCACATCCTTCTAGTTGCTGTATGTGGGACACGGCCTCAGCGTGACCGGAGAGAAGCGGTGCGTCGGTGTGCGCCTGGGATCCGAACCCGGGCCGCGAGCAGTGGAGCGCGCGCACTTAACCGCTAAGACGTGGGGCCAGCCCTTAATTGACTTTTATAGTATATGTCACTCAACAACAGGATGACAAATATTTTCAAGTTCACAAAAAAAAAATTACCTAGATAGACTATATTCTGGGCCATGAAATAAGTCTCAATAAATTTCAAAGGATTCAAATCATACAAAGTATGTTCTCTGACCAGAGTAGAATTAAATTAGAAAAATATCCAGAAAATCCCAAAACACTGGGTAAATAAATAGCACACTTCTAAATAACCATAGGACAAAAAGGAAATAAAAGGGTAAACTGGAAAAAAAATTGATCTGAACAAACATAAAAACACAATGTATCAAAATATGTGAGTCACTGCTAAAGCAGTTCTTGGAGGGAAATATATAGCACTAATACCTATAGTAGAAAAGAAGAAAGATCTCAATACAGTGACATCAGGTCCACTTTTAAAAACTGGAAAAAGAAGAGTAAATTAAAGTAAGTTGGAGAAAAGACATACTAAAAATCAGCGTGGAAATCAATAAATTAGAAAACAGAAAAATAATAGAGATAATCATTGAATCTGATATTTGTTTCTTCTGGGATATCAATAAAATTGATTAACAACTAGCAAGACTGATTGAGAGGTAGAGACAAAGACAGGGACAGAGAGAGACAGTGAGACACTGAAAGACAGAGAGCGGACACAAATTACCATTTGTGAATGGGAAAATTGACATCACTATAGATTCTACAGATATTAAATGAATAATAAGTGAATATTATAGCAACTTTATGCTAATAAATTCAACAATTAGATGAAATGGGAAAAATTCCTTGAAGGACAGAAAATTCCAAAGTTCATTCAAAAAGAAACAGATGAAGTAAATAACCTACATCTATTAAATAAATAGATTTTATAGTTAAATATTCCATAAAGAAAACCCCAGTCCCTAGTGGCTTCGTTGGTGATTTTACCAAACATTTATGGGAAGGATAATTGCCATTCTACATGACCTCTTCCAGAAAACTGTAGAGAAGGGACTATTGCCCAACTCATTCTATGAGCCAAGCATTATTCTTAGCCCCAAAGACCAGATAAAAACATTACAAATAAAGAAAACTACATTCCAGTATCCCTCATGAATATAGATGCAGAATTCTAAATAAACTTTTAATAAATCAAACAAACAGAATGTAACAAGGATAATGCATTATGACCAAGTGAGGTTTATTCCAGGAACGCAAGATTTGTTTAATATTTGAAAATAATATAATTCTCCATATTAACAGACTAAAAAAATAAAAACATATTCATATCAATAGATGCAGAAAAAGCATTTGACACAAACATACATCCATTCCATATGAAAACTCTCAGCAAACTAAGAATAGAAGGGAACTTCCCAATCTGATAAAGGTCATCTATAAAAAGCAACAAAAAAAAATTAAAAAAAAAAAAAAACAAACTAAAGCTAGTATTATACTTAATGGTGAAAGACTGAATGATTTCCCCTAAGGTCTGAAACAAGAAAAGGATGTCTACACTCACCGTTCATTTTTGATATTGTACTGGAGGTTGTAGCAAGTACAATAACATAAGAAAAAGAAAATAAAGACTCCTAGATTGGAAAAGGGAAAGTAAACTGCCTTAATCTATAAATGACATAATCTTCTAAGTAGCAAATTTAATATAATTTACACCTCCCAAAATTAAAACCTGGACTTAATAAGTTAGTTTAGCAAGGCTGCAGGATATAAGAAAAATGTAAACAACTAAATTTTTATTTATATACTAGCAACAGAGTGAAAAATTAAAATTAAAGAAATAATATCATTTACAATAACATCTAAATTTAAAATATTTAGGGATGATTCTGGTGAAAGACCTGTACACTGCCAATCCCACAACATTGCTGAGAAAATTAAATAAGTACTAATAGATGTAGAAATATATTTTTTTGTGGGTCAAAAACTTAATGTTATTCAAATATCAATGCTCCCTGACTTGATCTATAGATTCAGTGCAATCCCAATAAAAGTTCTATCGGGCATTTTAGTAGAAAAATATTTTAAAGAAAATGTATTTAAATTTATATAAAATCGACAGAGAGGAATTAAATTAATTTACTTTTCCATAAAAATTCAGCTTAGGGTATGGCATTTAAAAGATTTTTTCTTAGTGATTTAATATTTAAATGAACAAACATTAAGAGCGATAAATTGAAACTTGGAGACAGATTTAGATTTCATTAAAAGGCATAACTTTAGACTGTCACAATTGTTGATTACAGGTTGGGCTCCTTTGGGGAGTTAAGATGTATAGCAGAGGAGAGAAGTATTATAAAATATTAATAGTAGAATCTAGGTGATGAGTATATGGGTGTTCAGTTAAAAAGTCTTTAAATTTTTCTATATGTTTGAAAATTTTCATAACATAATGCTTGGAAAATATCTCCACCTTTGGGATAGAAATCACTGGGATAGTGACTCACTGTAAACTCTAGGGAGAATCCAAGACCTCCCATTCCCAACAGACCCACTTTGGGGAAAATACAGTTGTTGAAGAATGATGAAATTAAAAGTCTCTCTTCCATGTGCAGAGAACGCTTTGGGAACTGCTTTCCTCTTTGATTTTTTTGTCAAAGAGCATCTACTCACACTCCTATGTGAAGAAGTGTCCCCGTCCACCCTTCTCCCCTACTCTTGCTTAGAAAGCAAAGCAAAAATTGACTAATTACCGTGGCAGGCACTATACTGAGAATGCTTCACATTTTAACTCATTTTGTTTCTAATTTGTACTTGTATTAGTCAGGGTTCTCCAGATAAACAGGACCAATAGGCCATATCTATCCATCTATCTATCTATCTATCTATCTATCTATCTATCTATCTATCTATCTATGTGTGTATATATATAATTAAATTTATTATAAGGAATTGGCTCACACAGTTATGAAGGTTGGCAAGTCCCAAGAGCTGCAGGGTAAGTCAGCAAGTTTAAGACCCAGGAGACCCAATGGTTTGGTTCCAGCCCGAGTCCCAAGGCCTGAAAATCAGGTGAGCCAATAGTGTAGTTCTAGTCTGAAGGCCAGCAGGCTTGCAACCTAGGAAGAGCCAACATTTCAGTTCCAGTCTGAAGGCTGGAAAACAGCAGATATCCCAGTTCCAAAGGCCATCAAGCAGGAAGAATTCACTTCTATCATGGGACGGTCAGCCTTCTTATTCTATTCAGGCCTTCCACTGATTGGATGAGGCCCACCCACATTAAGCAGGACAATCTGCTTTACTCAGTCTACTAATTTAAATGTTAATCTCATCCAACAAGCCCTTAAAATGTTTGTGAAGATATCTGGGCACGCCATGGCCCAGTCAAGTTGACCCTCAAAACTAATCGTCACAGTACCATTAAATCTTAGGAAAGAAATTTCCACCATGGCAGTGCCAAGATGCTCTTAAGATGTCATACTTGAGCAGAAACCTGAATTCACTGAAGGAATGAACCATGAGACTTTTGTGGACAGAAGCTTCCATTCAGTTACAACGGGAACAGCAGTTCCAGTGACCATGAGTCAGAGAGTCCTTGACATGCTCTAGGAATAGCGAGGAAGCTGGAATAGCTTGAATGGGGGTAAGTGTTGGAAGCAGTGATAAAAGAGGTCAGCGATATAGCCAGGGGTCAGATCATGAATGGCCTTGCAGGGCATTAAAAGGCCCATGGGTTATATTCTGTTTCTGACAAGCACTAGAAGAATTTGAGTAGGAAGTGACATGAAGTGCTTTGAAAAAAGACATAAGAGTGAGAGATAAGAATGAAAGCAAGGAGATCCATTGAGAGCTTATTTCTATAATTCAGTGTCATTTCTTTGAAAGGAGAGTACAGAATGTGCCCTGGCATGTTGCAGTAAATGTCTCAGTTGGAATGGTGCTCACCACATGGGCAGCCTAATGCCCCAAGTACACCTTCCTTTTGGATTCTGGACTGAAACGTGGAAGTTGGCACATGTCAGGGTCATTTACCATCCTGATCTCAGAGGGCAGATGCTAGCTACCCTCAGGATTTCTTTTGTAGCTTCAGAAGCTGTAGGCTCATTAGACTCAAAACATGTGAACCACCACCACAAGTCAACTTTGATTTAGAGCAAAGGAGCTGGCATTGCTTGAAGGTGAGGTCACTGGAATCAGAGCCTTGATGAAGTTTCTCAGAAAGAAAACATTGTGCTGTGTTTGTGTCTCCCTCACATTCCTCCTTCCCTCTCGCCTCGCTTCCCACCACATGTGGGTTGGCTGTTCCTAAGGCCCCAGGGATTGAACGAAAGTCGTTGAATTTAAAGCATATCCAAGAGTCTACACAAAATCAGGGAGAAATTCCCTCAATCTGGGCACACTTTTCCAAGGAAAAATACTCTATGTTTAATGGAAAAAGGAGACTGAGAGAGGAAGCTCCTTCAGCCTGTTATAGAAAACAACGCTTGGTGTGTATTCATGGAATTCACTACAGAATAAGGCAGCTGATTCTCCAGCTGTGAGTCAGAGTCTGGCTGATATAAAATGATGTAGGGAAAAGCTCCTGGAGGTTTACACACAGGGAGAGTTTCCAGGACTCTTCGTCCCTTCGACAAAGGCTGTGACCGGAGGGTCAGGATACCTGTGTTTCAGGATCATCCCATCCAGAGGAATCATACAAGCCTTAGCTTGTCACTTTTTCCTTTTGGCTTCAGTTTTCTCTTCTGTAAAATAGGGGTAGTAATATTATTTCTTCTGTAGGGTTAATGTGCAGATCAGGGGTTATATATGGGAAAGTGCTTTGTAAATTCCAAAGTTGTTACCAGCGTAAGTTTGTTTTACTGTCATATGATTCAACTAATATTTATCTTCAAGACCCACTCTGTGTATGGCCCTAAGTCTGGAGATTGAAACACGGTGAGGTATCTAGTAGGGACAGAAACATAAAATTGTTTTGTTTGCTTATGAAGGTGAAAATATTGGTATTTTTTAAAGCTCCTTAGAGGTGAATTTGAACTCAACTTTAGGGGGTAGCTATTTGTTATCTATCCAAAACTCCTTCTTCCTCCAGGCTTTCCATCTCGGAAGATGCTTTCATATGACTCCCAGTTGTTCAAGCCAAATGTATAGGTGTCATCGTTGATTCCTCTTTCCTTTACCCCTTCTGCATCTAATCTATCTGTGAGTCCTGTTTCCTCCACCTGCAGAATATATTCTTAAACTTCTCCTCCCCTGCCCATCCCTACTGCTACCATCCAGGTACAAATCATACTCGTCTCTCATCCTGACTATCACAATGGTTTACCAACTGCTTTCTTGTTCTCCGGTATTATCATCTACCCTATCTTTTCTCCAAAGCAGTCAAAGGGATCTTTTAAAAATACCATATCATTTCCTTGCTGAAAAGCATCTAATTGTCTGGATGGCAAACTCCTTAGCATGGCTGCTCATGCCCTACATGATTTGGCCTCTGTCTTCACTCAGAGCACAGCTCATACCTGTCTCTACCTATTTACTCTGCTCTAGTCACATGACATTCATTCTGTTCCTCAAGATCAGATTATTCCCACCTTGGGGCATTTCTCTAGCTGTTTCCCTGGTCTGAAAAGCTCTGATCCCAGGTCTCTGCAGGGCTGCCTCCTTCTTCTCAGTCAAGTCTCAGCCAAATGTCTTGACCTCAGAGACACTTCTCTGACCACCCAATCTAAGGACCACCAGCCTAGTCACTTTCTCATTATGCTGCTTTTTGTTTTCCTGGCATTTATAATTATCTGCAATTATCTTGTCCATTTATTTATATCTTTGCTGTCTGTTTTCACCTATATCAGAATAAAATCAGAATCTTCCTTATCTCTCTAGTTCAGTACTGTACCTGACTGCTGATCTCACCATGACACATGCATAAAATAGCATCTAGTACATAAGAACCCCACAATCAATATCTTTAGAGTGGATGAAATGTTCCTTTTTATGTTGAGAAAATCACATTAGAGTGTCTTTTAGGTATAAATGTACAACAACCCCCCCCCCCCAAACTCACCCCTAGTTATTCTGGAAGATCTTAGTTGAACAAAAGCATTTAAGGTAAATTCCTCAGATTTAGGTGATAAGTGCTCTGTTCAGTGATATCAATTGGGTCCCTATCTCTCTATCCGTCTATCTATCCGTCTATTTATCTATCTATCTATCTATCTATCTATCCGTCTGTCTATCTCCTGCTTGTTGAACAAGGAGTCCTATGAATTATACATCCAGCCCTGGTTGCGTGCATAGTTTTGTGACTGTCCAGATAATCTCTGCATTCCTGTCCCCCGCCTTTATCTGCCCAAGAAGGCAGCAAGAACATTTCTCAAAGGCAGTGCCAGGTCTTAGAGAGGAATTGGCTGAGAAATTGGTGGTTGGGGCTGAGGGGTCTTAGTTGAAAGTCTGAAAAGATAAGAGCTGCCCCCAAAGTTTCACTTTAGTCAGCTCACTGCACTCTCTAGAAATGGGTGGGAGGAGCACCTAACTAAAAATCTATCTTAAAAATAAATCTCTGAAACTATATGAAGTCAAAAGAGTGGCTAGAGGTTTCTTTTCTTGTTGGACTTTTAGGAACTTTTAGGTGTTTTTTTTTTTTTCACCCAATTACTCCCAACTCAAAGTTAAATGTTATACTTGTAAAACTGCAGAATATTGGAGAGGGGGAAGAAATGAAATGTTATCTAGTTCAACCCATACACTTTACAGATGGGGAGAGTGAGAGCTGCACCACTGAGCGGGACAGGAGAACTGTTCAAAGGTGTTCGAATAAATTGGTTAGTGACAGAATTTGGAAAAGAACTTCTGAGACCCAGTCCAGGGTAGTTTCCACTAAAACTGAGTATTTCTTTTTTCCTTTGGGTTGCCCTTCATTTTAATGAATATTAAATGTGCCAAAGCCAACATTTACTTTAAAAAATTGTTAGTATGTATTGAGTGCCTACTGTATGACAGGCACTCAGTATTCACAGTTTCTTTTAAGGTCCCAGCAATCTTGTAAAGATATTATCATGGTCCCATTTTACAAGTGAGGATTTGAAGGCACGAAGAGTACAAATTGTATAGTTAGCATATGAGCTGGGATTCAGATCCAGGTTACTAAATTCTGAGCCTCGCATAGAAGGTTGAATGGAATCCAAAAGATAAGTCCACCTTGAACATGTGAATGTGACATTATTTGGAAAGAGAGTCTGCAGATGTAATTAAGTTAAGGATCTTGAGATGAGATCATCCTGCATTACCTGGTGGGTCCTAAATCCAATGACAAGTGTCTTTATAAGAGACAAAAGAGAAGACAGACACACAGAGGGGAAGATGTTGTGAAGATGGAGACAGAGACTGGAGTGATGTATCTATAAGCCAAGGAATGCCAAGGATTGCTGGCAGCCACTAGAAGCTAGGAGAAAAGCATGGAATGGAGTCTCCCTCAGAGCCTCCAGAAGGATCCAACACTGCCAACACATTGATTTCAGACTTGGGGCCTCCAGACCTGTAGAGAATACATTTCTGTTGGTTTAAGCCACCAAATTTGTTGTAATTTGTTTCCACAGCCCTAGGAAATGAATACACCTGTGCTTTTTTTTTCACATCTTTATAGCTTCTTCTATATACTTTTCTTTCTTTAGTTTATGTCCTGGTCTGAAGGTATGCCTCAACAGTGAGATTCTACACATACTGGAAGGAATGACAGGAAAATGGCTCATATCTGATTGCTATTTTTGCAGGCCATTTCTGGATCAGTTGATTCCATTACACAAACAAGAGTTCTTAAAATAAATTTCCTGGGAAAAGTAAGGGGAAGCCCTCACAGTGAACTGCAAACAATTGTTCCAGTTGCTTTTTGTAAAAAAAGACACAGACCACTGAAATGATTCACAAATCATGTGATTTTAATACCGATGACACCATACAGAACTTTTTTGTTTACAAGGACCTTTCTTTCACATGCACGATCTCATTTTGTTCCCATGTGAAGCCTACGTTTTTCATGTTATTTTATTCATGAGAAGACAGTAGTTCAGTGAGTTACCTGCCCAGGGTACCATAGTTAATATGTGTCAGAACAGGAATCTAAGTCTGCTTCCTTGCTAAAATGCTTTTACCACTGTGGAATAAAGGAATCACTGGCCCTTTGTGGTACAACTCCCTTGTCTTAGTGGTGGAAATTGACTTATTCATTGAACTCTTAGTAGAAGAGAGTTCAAAAGATAACTGAAAGGATTACATTCCGGGCTCTTGCTTTTCTTGTCTGGTCTGATTCAAAGTATTTTCTGGATAAAGGAAAATTATTGTATGAGGCATTGTGGAATTCAAAATTGGGATTAAAGTCATAAAACGGCCAGATGTTTTGGAGCAAAGCCTCCAAGCATGCTAGAGAATGTACAGTGATGACCACAGCTCAGCCACATTTGGGACACAGATTTGGAAAAGGATCCTCACTTTTCTGGTTTGTTCCAATGGTCATATTTGGGGTAATAACTAAAATAGAAGGGGGGGTTCACTTTACAAGTTTATAACATTTGTAACATCTTTTGCTTCCTTTATATCTCTGAATCCCTATAGCTCTGGGACATAGAAGGTATTGTCACCATTTTACAGATGAGGAAACTAAGGCTTAGAGGGGTCCAGTGACTTTCTCAAGGTGACACAGCAGGAAAGGCTTAGTGACTGGGATTCTAACCCAGGTTTACATCCTTTCCGTCAGTCTTCATAATGAAATCACACTGTAGAGGTCAATTTGATTTCTGTCAATGGACCAAAAATTTTACAAAGTGTCATCTGCAGGGTTGGACACTGGTGACAGAGATTATTAATGCTCTCGAGGAGCTCACAGTTTAGTTGGGGAAAGGCAGAAAAAAGCCTCAACACACCACCTAAATTACAACTACCATTTTGAATACTTATAATTTTAAAAGTCCATACTTGAGTCTTTACCACGAGCTCTCCACAATGGAGCACTTATTCTGTACCATCTAGGATGCCAATTAGAAACCAGCAAGTCCTGACTGATAATAGTTAAAATACAGATATTTATTAACTGATTCATCAAGAAGGCTGGTAATCGACAATTCCAGGGCTGGTTTTGTGGCTCAATAATGGTATCGAGGACCTAGGTTTTCATCAATCTGCGTGTTATCTCATGGTTTTAAAATGGTTTCTATATCACCAGCCCCGACATGTTCAAACTCATGTCCGAGGGCAGGGTGAAGGCTTCTGTCAAAGGCTCTGTCTTTTTATCAGAGATTTATTCTGTGTCCAGCATTGTGTTTATCTCCTTTCACACACACACACACAATAACATTGAGGGTCCAGCCTGGTGGTGTAGTGGTTAAGTTCGCATGCTCTACTTCGGCGTTCTGGGGTTCCTGGGACTGGATCCCGGCCACAGACCAACACACCGCTTATCAAACCATGCTGTGGCAGGTGTGCCACATAAAATAGAGGAAGCTGGGCACAGATGTTAGCTGAGGGCCAATCTTCTTCACCAAAAAAAAAAAAATGAGAAAGTTATAATATTGTCTACACCTTATAGGTAAGGCATTTAAATAATTATTTAATTTGCCCAGGATGCGAGCCCAGAATTAAAACTCAGTTCTAAAATATTCCAAAGGGTGGGCTTTTACCTACCAAGGTGCTATAAAACCTGCTTTGCTGAAAACTGTAAGCCCCCCTACAGTGAAATTCAGACAGTAGTCATGAATTTGTAGGCCTATTACATGGCAGTTCAAACTGTTTTACCCTTTCATGTAACAGATGAGGACACCACAGCCAAGAAGAAAGGGACTCTTCCAAATTCATATCACCATTTGTTGTTGAGCTAGACCCCAGACTCCAACTCAGGTCTCCTGCTCTGCTGTATAGAAACCTGTATAGAAATCTTTCTCCTTTTCTCCCTTTGATTTACTCTCTTTCAGTCTAGGAGAGGACAGGTCTAAGATGAGCAATGAATTAATATGTTTCAGTGAACAGGTGGGGTGATGAGAGTGGGGTACACATTGCTGTCATATCTCAAGCAAAGCTAAAATACCAAGAATTTTCCTCCTTTTCCCATAAGAAAATGCCATGAAAGAAACCACTTCAAGATGTTGTTGTCTTGCTATGCAGGAGTCAGGGGTAGGGGGTAGGAGGGAAGAGGAACTAAAGAAAAGCGAGTAAAAGAGATAGAATGACTTTCAATCTACATTAGCAGGAAAACCCACTACTCCCTCCCTTTTAACCTCTACTTGCATCAGATGAGAGGCTGTTTATCATTTACCTTCCCTTCTTTCATAAAAACCTTCGATCCTTGAGGTCTGAGACAGTGCTGGCTGGACAAGGGCAAATGAGCCCAGAACAGCGTGCTTAAGTTTGCCCTGGCTGGAAGAATCATTTCTCTAACGTTCCTTCAATTCTTTTTCATTTTTTTTCTCATTCTTGGCTATGCTGTTGTCACTTTCTCTGCACCATATTCTAATAACTTCAAGACCCATGATTCCTTGGTTTTGATAGCAATATTCAATTAGCTTAGCCCGTGGTGGCCCTCTCCTAAGTCCTGTCTTGGTGCTTCATCAGATGTAACTTAGGAATTGGAATGGGCGATGGGATAGAACCTAATAAAGAATTAGACCTCCATAGTGGAAAATGAAAGCCAATAATATTTTCACATAAGTTCTGAAAATTTTAAACTATAGGGCATTTAAACTATGTAGCAGGCATATTGGGGTCTTAAATCAGCCTCATTTGCCAGACAAATTAGATAGTTAACAAAGATCTTCTTAAAAGGTCATTAGCAAAGTTAGATCTGAACATGTGGCAATTACAATACATGTTTTTCTCATAAAACAGCTAACATGATGACTGGTAATTAACCCAGAAACTGACAGAGCATTTCTCCTTCCATTCCTTTCTCAAGCAGAATTGTGCCACAATGACAAGGAAGGGCCCAGGAGATTTTTGATTTATTCAGAGTATATTAATTTCATGTATTTATTATTTATACCACACATTTGTCCTTACAAAATGTATCTGGCATTTCAATGGCAATAACATCAATATTTTGTAATCTTATTTTATTTCTCATAATCTTTGGTTAAATGATTCCAAGTGAATGTTTCATGGTTATAGAGATAATATGTCTAGATTGTTTTTTCATAGAACAGGAGGTGTAGATAAGATATTGTTTTTATTAAATGGAAGGTAGCTAAGTGTTTGTTGAGTGCATACACTGTGCCAGGCATGGTGCTCGGTGACTTTTATTTATCTCCTTTAATTCTTGCAACAACCTTGTGAAGTAGTTTTCATTCAGCCCATTTTGTGGATGATAACTCTGAGGCTTAAAGAAGTAAAATGATTTGAATAAGATCCCTCTGATTTCCAGTCCTACGCTCTTTCTTCTACACCACAGTGCATACACACACGCACACACTTACCAACACATGTGTCCATTTATATTTGCACTGAAATTCTGATTTGACGTAAGGTGGAACGTGAGAACTGATCCATGTAAGTTGAGTCCTTCTAGGGTCACACATCCAGAACTCACCACACGTAAACCACACCATAATCTGATCCTTCCCAAATATCTACATGTATATGTGAGACACATAACTTCTCTCTTTTGTTCTGAATAGAATGTCAAGTTTATTTAGTCAAGTTTACATAACTTTAAAAAGGGGAGGCTGCATAGTGCAGGAGCTAATGAAGCATGTTTCGCTGTGGCTTTACCCTAAAGAGACAAATCTCAGGGAACATTCTCACTACAGGTAAGGTCCTGCAAGAGCTGAGGAAATCACCAAACTCTTGTTTCACAAAAGAACTTTTATACGGGGGTTTATATTTCCATCCTGAAAGACTAGACACTCTCAATATATACATTTCCTTTCAAGGAAGTTGACAAGTAAAAACTGTATATTTTTATGGTATATAACATGACGATTTTGTATACATATACATAATGAAATGATTACTACAGTCAAGCTAATTAACGTATTATCTCTTCACATAGTTACCTTTTGTGTTCGTGTGGATAGAGCACCTGAAATCTGCTCTCTTAGAAAATTTCCAGGTTTCAATACAGTATTATTAATGATAGTCATCATGCTGTATATTAAATCTTTAGACTCCTTCATCCTACATAACTGCAACTTTGTACCCTTTGACAAACATCTCCTCATTTCCCCCATCTCTCTTCCCCTAGTAACCACCATTCTACTCTTTACTTCTGTGTATTTGACTTTTTTAGATTCTACATATATGTGAGATCATGAAGGTTTTTTCTTTCTTTGCCTGGCTTATTTCAGTTAGCATAATGTCCTCCAGATTCATCCATGTTGTCACAAATGGCAGATTTCCTCCTTTTTTAAGGTTGGATAATATTCTATCCCAGCCACCTAGTCTCATATATATAATGTGTGTGTGTGTGTGTGTGTGTGTGTGTGTGTGTGTATCACACGTTTTCTTTATCCGTTCATCTGTCCAGGGCCACTTAGGTTGTTTCCATATCTTGGCTATTGTGAATAATGCTGCAATGAAAATGGAGTGCAGATATATCTTTAATCTAACAATTTTATTTCCTTTGGGCATATACCCAGAGGTGGGATTACTGGATCATATGGTAGTTATATTTTTAATTTTTTGAGGGATGTTCATACTGTTTTCCATAATTTACATCCCCACCAACAGTGTAAGAAGTCCTTCTTCTCTACGTCCTCGCCGGCACTTATTATCGTTTGTCTTTTTGGTAATAACCATTCTAACAGGTATGAGGTGATATCTCATTGTGGTTTTGATTTGCGTTTCGCTGATGATTAGTGATGTTGAGCATTTTTTCATATGCCTATTGGCTATTTGTATGTATTCTTTGGAAAAATGTCTCTTCAGGTCCTCTGCCCATTTTTTAATTGGGTTGTTTTATTTGCTATTGAGTTGTATGAGTTCTTTGTATATTTTGGATACTCTTATCAGATATATAGTTTGCAAATTTTTTCTCCCAATCATAGTTGCCTTTTCATTTTATCGATTGTTTCCTTTTCTGTACAAAACTTTTTAGTTTGATATATTCTCACTTGTTCATTTTTGCTGTTGTTGCCTGAGCTTTTGGTGTCATATCCAAAAAGTCATTGTCAAGGCCAAAATCAAGGAGTTTTACCCCATGTTTTCTTTCTTTCTTTTTCTTGTCTGATTGCTCTGGCTAGTACTTTTAGTACAACATACAACACTGTGTTGAATAAAAGTGGAGAGAGCAAGCATTCTTACCTTTTATCGGATCTTAGAGGAAAAGCTTTCAGCTTTTCCCCATGGAGTATGATGTTACTTGTGGGCTTTTTATAAATGGTCTTTGCTGTGTTGAGGAAATTTCTTTTTATATCTATTTTATTGAAAGTTTTTATCATGAATGGATGTTGAACTCTGTCAGATGCTTTTCCTGCATCCATCACGATGATCGTGTGGTTTTTATCTTTCATTCTGTTAATGTGATGCATCACATTAATTGATTTGAGGATGTTCAAACCAACTTTGCACTCCAGGGATAAATCTCACTTTGTCATGATGTATAATCTTTCTGATGTGTTGTTAAATTGAGTTTGCATTTATGTTCATCAGAAATATTGTTCTGTAATTTTCTTTTCTGGTGGTTTCTTTGTCTGGCTTTGATATCAGGGTGATGCTGGCACCATAAATGAAGTTTGGAAGTGTTTTCTCTACTTCTATATTTTGGAAGAGTTTAAGAAGGATTGGTATTATTTCTTCTTTGAATGTTTGGTAGAATTCAGGCATGAAGCCCTCTGGTCCTGGGCTTTTCTTTGTTGGGATGTTTTTGATTACTACTTCAATTGTTATATTTGTTATCAGTCTGTTCAGACTTTCCATTTCTTCTTCATTCAGTCTTGGAAGGTTGTATGTTTCTAGAACGTTATCCATTTATTCTAGTTTATCCAATTTGTTCTTATATTTGTTCATAATAGTCCCTTCTGATCCTTTGTGTTTTTGAGGCATCCATTGTAATGTCTCCTCTTTCGTTTCTGATTTTAACCTCTAGCCCTATGGCCCTCATTATATGGGATAACTGTGAATTCCTCTGAAGAATGTTGAGAAGAAATAGAAAAAGTTCATTTTCCTTATAGTTAATGGAAGACACAATCATAGTCATGATGGGGTGACTGTGATGGTTAGCCTTCTGTGTTATTTAAAGTTCTTCATTTTCTGTAGTTTATAGGTACCCTAGGAAGGCAGTTCAACTGAATTGAGGGTTACTGACAAGACACCGTTGTAAACCAAAAGCCTTTGTGTATCAGTCTAAGTGTGTGTAAGTGTAAAATATATATGATACAAAAATATAAAATAAATAATATATGTTTTCCTTTTTCCTTTTGGGTTCCTATCCCACCTGTGCTTTGTGTGTGTGTCTGAGATTTTTGATTAGAATCAGGCAAAGCACAATCTCTTTCCTGGCCAGCAAAAATTCAGTATTGATTTTTCTTTATTGACCAATCATACATTGCAGTATAAATATTTATGATGGCTGCACATAATAAAAAAACAAGTTAAATACCACAGAGGAAAATGAAATGTAAATGGGAAAGGATTTCTCGTGGGTAATACCTCACTTTATAATCTTACGTTACTCTGAGAAGCACCCAACGGCTTTCTAGAATCAATGCTCGGATTACAAGACCTCCATCGTCACAAGCAGACATTTGCAATTTGGTCTTGTGTCCTCTTGGGGCTCACTCGTGTCAGGTTTATTTGGCGATTTAGCAAGTGAAATACAATATATATGTAAAGCTCTTCTAAAGTGGCCAGGTGTTTAAATGGAATGCTTCTAATATCTTGGAGCATTTTTGTAGATCTCCCAAATGTCAGAGTTGAAAGGAGCCATGGAGATCGTTATTCTAAGGCTCTCGTTTTATGGGGAAAGGAACGGAGGTACAGAGAGGAAAAGTGCTGGCCTGAAGTCACACAGCATGTTGTTAGTTAACCAAAAATTTCATGCAGCTCCTGGTTCATTGGTCTCTCCTGAACATGTCTCAGTTAATTCTGGAGAGGTAAGGTGGTTTGGAAAGGGCAGGAAGGGAGGCAATAGTAGTAGAGTGTGGGTAGATCAGGTCATAAAAGGTGTTTTTCCTTAAATACTTAGCCATACAGTTTCAAAATTCCAAAAGACACTGTAAACAGCAGCTCATTCTCTTTTGGAGTTATCACTGACTTGGTTAGAATATATGGAGATAGCTATTTGGTTTGACATCAATATCTGTTTTATCTACCTCAGAAAGATGGTGACTGATACTGAAAGGTTTTGAGGTCAGAAAGGTCCTTAAGTGTTGCTATCAGAGATCTTTAAGGAAAAGTGGATCCTCACCATCACCCTCTTCCTCGTTCTTCAGTCTCCCTGAAGCAATAGCTTTCATTTTGGCAGACGCAGACCATTTTTTGATAATCCGGGGTGGTGGAAGATGGGAGACCCCAATACATAGCATCAACAGAGTTAGAGGTTTGGAAAACACAATGTGTATGTGTTTGACTGTGAATGATATTAGTAAAATAAAATGTATTCTATACAGCTAAAAATAAACTGTTTATTTATCTTCTATGCTACTAATTATGGGGAAGAGAAAGAGAGTATAGGATTTTCAGTCTGTATCGTTGCCCTGTTTATTATCCCTCGGTCTCCTCACAATTGTTGTAGCAGGACATGTACAAGGTCTCTCTTCCCCGTCATCAAACTCTCCAAACACATGTACTGAACATGATTCCCAAACTGCAGATGGGTATGAAAAGATCTCAGTGAGAGAACGTCAGGATCAAACATACGTCTTGACTGGGTAGATTTCAACCTCCTTATTCAAAACTGCCATGTTTGTCCTCAGAAAGAAATGCCTTTTCAGTGAAATATGTGTATGTGTGTGTATAGGCATATGCATGTATATATGTGTGTGTGTGTGTATATATATATTTTTTTTTTCTTTTTTAAGGAAAGAAAAGAAGAACGTAACAGCTGCTTTCATGCATTGAAAATGCAGCTATTCAGAGTCACTTGAGTATTCATACCAGATCAACAATCTGATGCTGTTTGAGATTTGACAGAACTCCCTCAATAACTCTAAAACCAGAGTCTGGATGATGAGAAGGATACCTGATGTTTGAATTGCCTTTGCAACTACATTTTTTAGGGCTTTCAAATTGCTGCTTGCTAACATTTACAGTTCTTTGCAGTCATAATATACCACCATGGGATTTGAGAGTAGATCAAAGAAGCAGGAAAGAAATTGCTATTCCCAAATTCTTACCAGTAAAAGATCGGTGCATGCCAAATAGCTTTTAATGTCCACAAACCCAGTTCGGTATACACAGAAGGCTGTTTCCATTAGTAAAACCTACACTTTCTTCATCGAGAATCTGTTCAACTCCAAAGACGAAAGAAACTCTGCTGTGCATCTTAATAGTTATAGATGTTAGCCTTTCCATTGGTTACAGAATATAAGTGTGCATTTTGTTAAGAAAACTTGCTCTGCATAAATCCCTACTTTTACTTAAATAATTGGGGTAGGTGCAGAAAAGTAGGATATTTCAAAGGGAGGATTCTTCATTTTTGAAATAAGGCTTGACAAGGCCCAGAACAGCATGTATAGCATATGTTACGTTACTTCTTATCTAAGGTCCACATATGCACATTTATAAAAATAGAAGAATATGCAAAACTAAACAAATTAAAATAGTTATCTATAGGGAGGAAGGAGAGGACAGGTGGAGGTTACAATAAAACTAGCTTTATCTGAATATATCTCATTTTGTAAATATGACTTTGGAGCCATGTATATATTTTACATAGTTTAAAAAATAAATCAGAAATGAAAAATGGCAGTCCATAAAAATCAAAAGCAAAATGTAACAAATGGATCTAACTGTGTATTAAGTTGGTGACTTAGCTACACATGGAAGACATTTTAATTGACTATAAAATACGATAATGTGGTAATATATACCAAAGACAAAATAAACTGCAAAAAAATCTTAATTTGCTTTCAGCAGTTATACTGAGAGTAATAATACTAGTTTTCTTATTCTAATATTATTATCTATTATAGTTGGATAAAGCAGATAACTACTTAGGAATAAAATTTTTTCAGCAGGTGAAATAAAAATTTAAAGTTAAGATGTTAAGCAAAACCAGAACTTGCCTGAATTTGACTGGAAATAGAGAAATAAGGAAATATTTTCTCTTAAAAAGATCTATATTTTCTAGCTCTGTCTGCTTGAAAAGACAAGAAGCAATGTTGGATCAGTACTGAGCAGTAGCAATGAGCATCCTTAGTTCCCAGGTGATTGTACTCTCAAAATGCCATTGCCCTCTAAAAAGAAAAAGGGCACCTTGGAGAAATAATTAATTACTTCCAGATCTGGGGCCAGAAACATATGAGATGAGCCTGGGACATCTTATCATACTCGAAAGCAAGTCTGTCAATGAATGAGGTTGTGTCAAAAGGACTCAGGACCAGCCATTGGCCAAAAATGGGACATTTGGGCCACAAAGAAAATAATACTGGAATAGATTAAAACATATAAAATGTTTTATAGTGCATGAGCTCATAAAGATATTTTTTAAACAGAAATTCCAAACTCGCATATTTTATCTTTATTGGAGCCAACTTACTCTGAAAACTGTTAAACATGGGGAGGAATCAAGCATTAACTCGTCTTGCCTATAAGAATGTACCTCATGTATCCAAATAATGTGGACGGAAAATCCTTCTTCATAGGACAATTGCAGCTACTAAATGTAGCAGTAAAATAATATCAACGTTTTGGTACCTCTCGTGAAATAATGAATGATCATCAATGGCTTCTCAAGCCTCAGGTAAAAAGCTGATAAGGAGCTTTAAAATAGATGGATTAGACTGAAAACACCTGAATGCACTCATCACTCTTAACATCACAGGAAGAGACATAATCAGACATTAATTTTCTTCTGTTGTGAGGCAAAGGGAACTATAGACTACTTCCTGTCAAGTATTCTTGCCAGAGAACTGAAATAAATCTCATCAGTTCATAGAAAATACAGGACAAGAGTAAGATATAATGCAAGAATGCAATAAGAAAATCCAGAATAAGGAAAATTCTGCAGGAACAAATTGCCAAGTTTCTTCAACAAATAAATTACACACAGGCTCATGCATGCACATACATACATACACATACCCGGAGGGACAGGGAACCTGTAAATTAAAATAAATTTAAGAGACATATTACTCAGATTAACTGTTTTAGATATTGTTTGGATCCTCCTTTGAAAAATTTGGTAAAATTGTATTTATTAAACAATAAGGGAAATTTGAATATTGTCTATTTGATAATGTTAAGGGAAAATTGTCTTTTGTTGTTGTTTTTTGATGTGATCTTGGTATTGCCATTATACTTTTAAAAAGAGTTCTTAACTTTAGAGATATATATTGAAGTAGTCAGTTTGAATGGTAAAATTTCTCGCATTGGCTTCAAACTAACCCAGTAGTGTGTGGATGTATGGGAAGGAAGTGGGGAGGAGAGTGAGATGAATGAAACAAAATTAGCAATATTCTGCAACTTGTTAAAGCTGAGAAGTCTTCATACTAGTCTTTCTATTTTTGTGTATGTTTGAATATTCCCATGATAATAAGTTTTCAAAATGCTAAAATAAGTCTTAAAACAGAGTCTTAAAATATGAAACTGCTTTAGGGTATTGGTACATTTTTGAGAGCAAATAACAGAAACCCACTCAAACTAGTTTAAGGAAAAAAAAAAAAAAAAGGAAACGTATTTGTTTATATTACTGAAAATTCCAGAGATGGAGCTGGCTCAGAAACTCAGAAGATACAAATGTCTGCATGTTCCCTTTCTTCCTCCTTTCTCCCCCCTACCCTCTCCCCCATCCCACTGTATCTCCGTTTCTCCTGTTTCGCCCATCCCCTGTTTCTCCTCTAGGCTCCACTTCCCTGTGTTTCCACGTCATTTCTCCTTTCTACAGCTAAGATTACTCCATGAGAAGGGGGTAGAGAAGCATGGCTGGAGATAGTGCCAGTATTACACAAGCCCAGGTTAGCCGTTCCTGGAAAAGAGACACTCTCTCTCAGTGAAGGTCTTGTTGGTTTCGGGTGCAGAAAGTTGAGTTGAGTTGATCACACTCCCCAGTCATGGCTCAATCACCTCCGGTCCATTTAAGGACCTTCTCTAGTTGGCTTTATTCTAATTTCTCTCTCTTTCATCCCTAATCCCTACTTGGATTTACTTCCTCTGATCCTCACCAAAAATATTGATTCAAATTTTTTGTTATATGTCTTTTTATATATGAATATCTTTGTAAAATACATATTGTGGTTTTGAATGCATATATACATGGCTATAGAGCTCATCCGAAACTAATCTCTTTGCCTTTAAAATTATGTTTTTTTAAAAAATAACTAATTCTATTGGGGCATATTTACATACAGTAAAATACACAGATCTTAAGCATATGGTTAAATGAGTTTGACAAATGTACATTCCCATGTAATGGACACCCAAATCAAAACATAGAACATTCCCACCACTCCAGAAAGTTTCCTTCTGTTCCTTTACAGTAAATCTCCCAATTAGTTGCAACCACTGTTCTGATTTCTAGTACGATAGATTAGTTTGCATGTTCAATGGACTTCATAAACAGGGAATCATATGATATATACTCTTTCATATCTGACTTTTCTTATTCAACTTAATATCTGTGAGATTCATCCAAGATTTGCATGTATTAGTAATTTTTAAATTATTATTGTACTGCTGAGGAATATTCCACAGTAAGAATATAACACCATGGTGCGTTTTCATCTAGTCATTTGCTTCTGATTGCTTCACAATATTCTGCAATATGCACCTTTCATATTTCCCCCATCCAATCCCCTGGTCATGAACACTTAGGTTTTCTCCCATAGCCTACTAACACAAATAATGTCATGACAAACATTCTTGAGTGCATTCCCTTTGAGAGCTGTGTGAGAGTTCTCTGGAGCTTATAAACATTCTTAATTTCATGAAGAACTGTTGCACTATAGAATGCTCACATCAGTTTACATTCCCTTCATCAGTGCTTGCAGGCAACATTTCTCCATATGATGGTCATGCATAGCATTATAATAAGGTAAATAATGTTAACTAGTTTTCAATATTTAGAGCAGGATTTTCCAATAGAAGTTTTTGTGATAAAGGAAATATTCTGTATCATCATTGTCCAAACTAGTAGGTACTAGCTATCCAGGGTTATTGAGTACTTGAAATGTGGCTAGTGTGATTGAGGAATTTCATTTTAAATTTTATGTAATTTTAATTACTTTAAATGTAAATTAAATAGTCACATGTGGCTAGCAGCTACCATATTGGACAGTGCAGATTTAGGGTCAACCAGGATGATGAGATTGGACTAAGTTTCTGAGACGAGTGGGGACTCATTGGAAAGGGATTCAAAAGAATGACATGATATAGTTTGTGTCTTAGAAAGATCATCCCAACTGGGTGAGGCATGGGTAGAGTGTGGTTCAACAGAATCAGGAAATATGAGTTGGGATGATGTTGCAGTGATCCTAGCTAAAACAGATGATGGCTTGTGTAGGAGCAGTGGAGACTGAAAGAACAGACTGAGTTGAGTTTAAGTGGAAACACTGATAGGACTTGGAGACTTACTTGAAATGGTGGGTCAGAAAAAAGAATCAACAACAAATTTTAAGTTTCTAGCATAGACAACAAGATGCATGACTGTAGATAGTTTCTCATGAAGAAGGTCCCAGCAAATTCACATGGAAAATCACCCATCGACCAGGAGTGGTGACGAAAACTTAGTCAAGGTCTTTTGAGTCATGGAAAGATTGTGTGTGGAACCAGATTGTTGCAGGGTCTGGAACCCCATCTGTATCTGCTCTGGTTTCACAAAGACTCATGCCAAAGGTCACCTTGATCTGTCCCACACCATCTTTTGCTCAGTCACAGGCTAACAGAGTTTAGCACAAGAGGAATGAAGCAACCTGGAGAAACTTGTAAATATCTGGAAGTTCTGAGGTTGACATAGAAGGAAAAATCCGGGAACTGATATGCATCCATTGTTTAATGTTGCAGGCAATTAGTGATCAGGAGCAGCTGCTATGGTTAAACTGTTAAAAATGCCAAAGTAAGTGAAACAGAACATATGGGATAGGTTTTATCTCCAAAATACTGCTTTGAGGATAATATTGACATAATTTGCCTATCATATTTTCCTCCTTTGAAATGATTTGCATAACATTTCCTAGAAATAGGCTCCATATGAGTGTTAGTAATTTGGTGGAAGAAATGTAAACTCAAGCTCATTGAAGGAGAGCCAGCTACAAGAGGAGTCATGAATCTACAACTGGAACCAGATAACATCTCTCTTTGAGGGAAAGGTAGATTGTCAAGGGAAAGTCAACAAAGGGAAAAGGAACTAGGAAATGAATAGTTAATGAGTCCTTTCTATGTGCCAACTTCTGTACTAAGCACGTTGTATTGTCTTTAGTAAACTTTCTAGATTTTTACTGGCAGCTCCATTTTATAGATTTGAGTACTGAGACTTGAGTAGAGGAGGTAATTTGCTCAAGTCACACAGGTAGAAAGTACCAGAGCCGCGATACAAACCAGTTTTGCTTGATTAAAAAATGGCTCTTCTCAGACAAAAAACCCACCTCTGGATTTAAACAAGTGGTCTCCGGACTAGTAACATAGACCTTACCTGGGGATATTTCATGAATATGATCACTTCAGACCCACTGAATCAGAAATTCTGGGGGTGAGGCCCAGAAGTCTGTGTTTTAACAAGCCTTCCAGGTAATTCTGGTGCATGCTACTGTTTTGGAACCACTGGATAAGTGAGATTTAATTAAACGTGTAAGAAGCAGGTACCCAGGAATACTATAGTGGGAGGATGTAGCTGGGAGTATGCAAAGAAATATAACATGTATTTTCTACACAAAGAGTATTTGCAGAACATTTGGAGAAATATGCATAACTGAAATATCAAAAATTCAGTTTAGTGGAAAGAATGTTAGATGAATGATTTTGAAATGTTGTTTCCAGTCCCAGATCTGATACTAATGTGCAGGTTGGCTTCAGACAAATCATTTAATTTCTATATATTTTCTTTTAATCCCGATTAAAATGATAATGGTAGTGGTGGTAATGGCTAGTATATTTTCATGGCCCCTTAGAGTTTACAATGCCTTTATGTTATTTTAGAGATAGGTAGGACAGTGATTAGCCAAAAATGAAAGACGTTTGCTTAGAAAATCTCCAATATTCCTTCCAGATTAACATTCTAGTAGACTTTTCATATAGGTAAGCTGAAAATATACAAAATTATGGATGACCAAGTCAGTGGTTCGCAAACATAATTGCACTTCAGAATTGCTTAGGAGCTTAAGAGAAAGTAAAAAACATCCAGGCCTCTCTCCAGAGCAATATACTCTGCTCACATCCCAGATATATGCCATATATATAGAGAGAGGGGTGATTATAATATGCTTCTAAAGTTGAGAATTATGGCTCTAAATATTAAGTGAATCTAAATGAAGGAGAAATCAGAGTGGCCAGCAGCAGTTTTGGGAAGAGGTAGAGTGATGTCCTAGCCATCCATCTTCGGTGACTCTCCATCATCTAAGGGGAAAATCTAGTCTACTTAGCCTGGAGTTCAAAGCCTCCCATGCTCTCCTTCCTGAGTACATTTCCTGCTTCCTGTTCCATTAATCACTTCCGTAAACTCGAGCTTTAACCAAATTAGACTCCCTGCTTTTCTCCAGCCATACCCAGAGCTATACGTCCTCTCAAATTTTACTGGTGCTAATTTTTATGCCTGGTTTTGTCTATTGAAAGCATATCCTTCCTCCACAGCACAATTCAAGTGTTAGATCCTTCATGAAGGCTTCCCTGGTTCTGTCTTCCAGTGAGCATCTCTACTTCCTCTGATGGCTTATCACGTTTTGGATATTGTATCCATTAGGATGTTATTGATTGCAAAACAGAACACTTTGTCTCAAATAGCTTCAATAATAAAGACAATGTATTATCTCCTAAGTCTTGAGGTAAGATGACTGCAGGTTAGTTAACTTAATAGCTCAACACTGTCATAAAAGACTCAGATACTTTCCACCTTCCCCGTCTTCCAGCCTAGCTTTAGTTCTCCTGGTAAATCTAAAACAGTTCTAAGTGTCACTTCCATACATAAATATGTCCAGTGGGTGAAAAGAGCTTTTGTTGATGTTGGTTTCTTTTTAAGAACCAGGAAACCTTTTCAAGAATCTGCCCATCAGACCTCTTCTCATGTTTCATTGGCCAAAAGTATGTCACATGCTCTTTCCTAAACCATTCATTGGCAAGGGGGATGCAGTTTCCATCACCGACTCACTGAAGCACATGTTTAATGGAAGGATTTCCTGAACAAAATTGGAGTGCTCTTAGAAAAGAGGAGTGATGGTCACTGGTGAATGGTGTTTGGCTAAACTGCTGACTACTTCTCTCAAGCAAGTAGGCCCTTTCAATTTATAAGATCGTTGTCTGTTCCCATGTTTTAGTTCTCCTATTAAACTCAATTATCCTTGAGAACAGGTTCTTCTTTCATGTTTAAAGGCCTGAGATTTGGAGTCAGATACACCTGGGTTGAAATTAAGGTAACTAACTCATCCCAATTTGCCCAAAGTTTTCCTGATTTTAGCCCTCCAAGTCACATATCCCCAGAAACCCCTTAGTCCTAGACAGGTCAGGAGAGTTGGTCATCGCAGTTGAAATCTCATCCGTACCATATACTGGATGCACAATTTGGAAGTCAAGTCATTTAATCCCTCAGTGTTTTATTCAAGAATTACTCCTTGAATGCCCACCACGTACCAGGCACTGTTTCGGAAAGTTCCCCTTGTTTTTCTGACTACTCTGGCACTAGCTCTCTAATTTCCCGCAATCGTGCTAAAGCTGCCCCAGGACTGCCTCATGCATGACCCCCTCTCTGCACCTCATCATTCAGAGATGATGTCAGAGAAAGCCTGGCCGCTGACGAATGGGGCTTGGGAAATCCCCAGGAGTTTTCAGACACTGTTTCTGGCCTGAAAAACAAAAACACCCGTGAAACAGCCAAGGGTCCCAATCTGCTCAGGGAACATGCTGTCCTCTCCTGTTTGCAGGGCCATTTCTTGGACAAGCAGTGGCTCTGTTTGCTGGACTTTTGGCCCTGTGCAGTCACTGTGAGGCAAGGCACATCTTGCAAAAATGGGCCAGTGAAATGAGGTAATTGCGGCTTTCGATGAATGCTATTTCTGTCTCCTGGGCGATGCTGACTGGGGTATGAAGAACGAGAGCTAGTGTATGTGACATGTTATGGCTCTCCACAAAGTGGAGATAGATAACACAGGAGTGAGAAAGCCCCCTCTTGTTTTCTCTTCCTAAAGATGAGTGAATAGACCATGCATATACCATTTTCAGACAAGACCTACTCCAGGTTGGAAAACTCTTCCAATTGTCAGAATTTTTCCATTTCGGGGCCAAAGCTGACATTAAAAGTGATTTAATATAGCTATATTGAACATAATCTATGTGCCAAGCATGTTATATATGTCATCCATTTTCTCTTCACAAGGACCCTCAGCAACAGATACAATTAGTTTTTCCACTGTAGAGAGGAACAAACTATGACTCAGAATGGTGAGATCCCAGGACACAGCCCTAATATATGCAAGGCCAGGGTGAGCACTTAAGTCTCCTCACTCTAGCTAGAGCTGTTTCATGGCACCACTGTTAATTTTAGCCATTCGTGTTGGATCATTGCCCCCTGAAATATATTTTATTCTGTAACATTCTGCAACATTCTGTACCAGAGTACAGTGACAGCTCTGACTGCCTGACCAAGACCTCTAATTTTCTCACACTGACTGTTTCTGTTTGGGTTGTGTTTTTTTGTTTTGTGTTTGTTCTTTTTGTCCTCACTCACTGGTATTCAGTTTCCCAACACTCATTGAGGTTGTCAATGGATCTACCTCTCAGGTTCCCTCACCACTATTCCTCGTTAAATTTTTAGTGTTGAATGGTTTAATAAATCAACCAGATAGTCACATATCATTAAGTTATTATATAAAGTAACTATAAATAAGCTCTACTCTGGAACACAAGGGGCTATTTTATGGCTAAAAGACAGAGACTGGGTTTAGTAGGCACTTTGGTTATCCATAGGAAGATGCTTTTGGTTTAGAATACTTGGTGAAGAATAGACTTCTTGGATCAGAGCTCTAGTACACACTCCATTATATTCTGACTCCGAGACCTTTGGCATCCATTTAGTCTTCCAAGATTTAGTTTCCTTATCAAGAATATGGGAAATATGCATGTGAATTTTTTCAAATATTACAAGATGTAATGTATGAGGAAAAACTCTTGGCAAAGTGCCTGATGCCTTGTGCAAACTCTGTTAATGATAGCTATGCCTTATTATTGGGAGTTGCTGTTTATATTTTTATGGCAGCTACTCAGAAGCCTTTCACTGTCTATCCCTAGGTCATAGGCTGTGTTAGAAATAGTTATCTTTGGATAAGTGAGACGTGTGCTTATAAATGTGTCTACATAAAGCTTCTCATGCCCTTTCTTGTCCAGGGAGAGAGAGAGGACTACAGGTGTGCCATCAGTTCCCAGTATTCGGATGACCTGAGTTCAAGCTTCAAGCTTCAAATGTGCCCAGGATTCAGTTCTCAATCTCTTGCCATGTTACCCATTTTCCCTTGCTTCTCTGCTCTCTCTTATCCCTCAGCTTCACTGATTTTCCCATACTGAACAATTTATATGTCCCTTTTATATCCTGACTCTTTCTAATCATGCCCTCAGGGTCTTACCTTCCAACCCAAGGAATTAATCAAGGTTTTGGTAGATTAGACAAAACATTTCCCACCCCAGGAAGAATTTTTGTGTCAGCTGTTAGGTTAATGAATATATTTCTTCCCTCTACAGTTAGAACAGAAGTGTGTTCATAATCCACAAGGTTGCTAACTGCCTGAGCCACATTTAGAGGCAGGTAGGGAAGTTAGAGAGGGCTTCACTAAACGCATATTATTTGAGCTGACCCTTGAAGGATGAGATAACCAAGTAGTCAGCCCGAGGCCCCCACTGTCCCCAGTGCTATTTCAGGCCGCAATGAGGTAGACCCAATTATGTGAGCTCCCAGCATGTTCAGAAGGAACATTCACCATGAACGAGGACCATTTGAGTTAATAGAAATTGCAAAATAAGTGACGGGCTCATGAAGGGTGAGGATGGGACATGTTCCTAGACATTTGCTCTGAGTTGGAAAATTGTGTTGTGTGTTCATTAAAACAACATCAAAACAAAAGACCCTCCAGTAACCAAGGTCGTCAGTATTAAGAAAGCAGAACCCTAGTCCCTGGGCAGACATTCTGTCGTACAAAAGCCTCATTTAGAAATATTGATGAATTGATCTATACCTTTTTTTTTTTTTTGGAATGCTTAAAACACTGGTGGTTGTGCTTACATAATTGGAAGGAGGAGGCAGGAAATGGAAAGGAAGCCGTATTATTCATTCAGAAAGTCCTTTGGATGAGCAAAACAAGGGCAAACCCATGGCAGAGAGAGTCACAAGAATTTTGCTCATAGAAACACCAAACTGGGAGAAGTAGGTTTTATACTTGGAGAGGATATCAAAGTAAAGCCTAGAATTTATAGCAACCAAGTACTATAGGTGTAGTGTAGGGCATCTTCCTGTAGGTCTGGCACTGTACCCATGTCCCCAAAGCAGCAGGTGCTTTGGCTGCCTTAGTTCCAGCTTCCCTCTTACCTACCCAGTCACCCACACCGTAAACCTCTGGATCATTTTTGACTCCTCTTATCCCTCATCACTCTCACTCAATTAATCTCCTAGTTCCATCAGTTAATTCTCCTGAATATGTCTCTATTCTGCTGAATTCACTCTCTTCCTAATGCTACTACTCTGGCACAAGCCCCATTTCTATTTTTACCTTATTGTCCTGCCTCTTTCTCTAAACTTTGACTTGCATTCATTTGCCCAAGGATCTTGTTAAATTGCAGATTCTGATTCAAGAGATCTAGAATGAGGCCTGGGATTCTGCATTTCTAACAAGCACCCAAGTGACGTCTGTGCTGCTGGTCAGAGAAGCACACTTGAGTAGTGAGGCACTAGGGGCAGAGCCAGGTCTTGATCCGTCTGTAGCCCATGTTCCTACACTCCTCCAGGCAGCCTTCTAAAGGGTTTGAGCAGGAGACTTTCTCTGTGGGACCCCAGAAGGTGAAACAAGGACCACTGGGTGGAAGCAAAGCAAAATCTAGATATCTGGAAGACGATTGTGACGTCAAGAGCTGGTGGATAGTAATATGTGCTGTCTTGTGAGATGCGTACCCCATTGTTATAAATTCCAAGCAGAGACCAAGCAGTATTTTTTCTAACGTTTTATCATGAACGTTTCAAACATAAAGGAACATTGTAAAAACTGTATAGTGAATACCATATGCGTATATCCTATATTCTACAATTAGCATGTTAGTATACTTGCTTTATCCCATATCCATTCATTCATTCATACCTCTATTTATCTGACAATACAGTGTGTTTTTTATGTATTTCAAATTAAGTTACAGACATCAGTACACTTCACTCTAAATACATTAGCCTGTGTAACATTTACCGGAGTTCAGTATTTGTTCCTTTCTTTGTGGGGTGAAATTCACACACAGTGGATGCACAAATCCTACCTGTACCATTTGATGAGGTTTGACACATCCATGTACTTGTGTGATCCAAACCCCTATCAAGATATAAAACATTGCTATCACATCAAAAAGCGTTCTCCTGGGGCCGGCCCAGTGGCACAGCAGTTAAGTGCGCACGTTCTGCCTCAGCGGCCCGGGGTTCACAGGTTCAGATGCATGGATGCACCACTTGGCAAGCCATGCTATGGCAGCATCCCATATAAAATAGAGGAAGATGGGCAAGGATGTCAGCCCAGGGCCAATCTTCCTCAGCAAAAAGAGGAGGATTGGTGACAGATGTTAGCTCAGGGCTAATCTTCCTCACCAAAAAAAAAAAAAAAAAAAGAATGTCTCCACTGAACTCAGAGCTCCTGGGGTTCCAATCCAAGTTATATGTGCCCCTGTATTAGTTTTATATTGCTGCCATAACAAACTACCACAAAATTAGTGGATTAAAACAATACACATTTATTATCTCAGTGTTCTTTCAGTCAGAAATCTGAGTAGACTCAGCTGATTCTCTGTTTTAGGTCTCACAAGGCTGAAATCAAGGTGCCAGTTGTCTTGAGCCCTTATCAAGAGACTCTAAGGAAGAAGTCAGTCCAAGCTCATTCAGGTTGTTGGCTGAATCCAGCTTCTTGGTGTTGTAGAACTAAAGTCCCTATTGCCTTCCGGTCTGTTAGCTGGAGGCCACCATTAGTTCCTACAGGTCTCTTTCTAGATGTTGCAATGGCCCCATCCATCACAGATCCAGCAGTTGTTTTTGAGTTGTTCTCATGCTTGTAATCTCTCTGACTTACCCTTCTGCCACAACTCTTCTGCTTCTAGCTGGAGAAAGTTCTCCACTTTTAAGGGCTCATGTCATTAAGACCCACCTAGATAAGCCAGGATAATTTTCCCATCTTAAAAATCTGTAATCTTAGTTATATCTGCGAAGTCTCTTTTGCTATGTAATGTAATATATTCACGTGATCCAGGGATCAGGACATGGACGTCTTTGGGGAGCCATTATTCTGCCTACCACAGCCCTGTTAGGTGACTAATGCCCACACTTCCGGTCAATGAAGAGGTTTGGAATTTCGTGTTTCATCCTGACGCTCTACTCCAGTTTTTCCGCCTTATCAACATTTTGTCAACTGTCCTTAAATGCTTCTGGTATTTTATTATTTTTTTTTATTTATTTTGTGAGGAAGATCAGCCCTAAGCTAACATCCAGGCCAATCCTCCTCTTTTTGCTGAGGAAGACCGGCTCTGAGCTAACCTCTATTGCCAATCCTCCTCCTTTTTTTTCCCCCAAAGCCCCAGTAGATAGTTGTATGTCATAGTCGCACATCCTTCTAGCTGCTGTATGTGGGACGCGGCCTCAGCATGGCCCGACAAGCGGTGGGTCGGTGCGCGCCCGGGATCCGAACCCGGGCTGCCAGTAGCGGAGCGTGCACACTTAACCGCTAAGCCATGGGGGCCGTCCCCGCTTCTGGTATTTTATGTAACTGGATCAAGAATAACTTACTGTGGAATATTTCAGTTTCACCTGGTGGTTATCAGAGTGCTACTTCATAGGATTGTTGTAAGAATTCAATAAGTTAATTAATACAAGTAAAAGCATGTGAGAGAGTGCCTGACACAGTAACTGCTCTGTAAACGCAGTAGCTGTGATCTCCACTCTTCTAACGAACCTTCATGCGGCAAGTCGCCATTCCTCCCCAAGCCTCAGTCTTTCTCAGTTATGATGCCGTGTTGACTATTCCTCATTGGCACCACCGTCCTTTTCCCTTTTCCTCTCTGGTCTCTGACCTGATACTGACCTCTGTGTTCTATATCAATGAGGTCTCTTGCTCACTGATGTTCACTTGGGTTTGGCTAATGGGAGACACTGACAAGAGATGGAAGGGAAGGAGAAAACTGAGATTGGGATTTTTATTCTGCTGCTCACCATCAGGCCACATGTGAGCAGTGGCTAGCCCCTGTCAGAGGTCACCTCCTACAACCATATTTTGCTATCTCTAGAGTCCAGTAATGTCCCCTCTGCTTGCCCCATCAGGCATTCAGTGCTAATAGTTTCCTGCTATTGCTAGCCTCCTGGTGCTGCATCATTTCTGTTTGGTTCCTTTGACCCTGATCATGCCTTCATAAATCATTTCTTCATTAGCCTCTTCTGAAATATCCCTTTTAAGTGTGTCATGTTGATCCTGCCAGAAAAAAATGAGACATGCTGGACCATTTCTGTGGACCCTTATCTATCTAAAATGTGATTCCTTGGTTCTCAGAATTTGTGAACTCTCTGTGATTAAAAATTTTTGAGTGGTTTAGTTTTGTGGAAGTGTTGAATAACACAAAGAAGTAAAGACACAATAAGGGCCTTCAAGATTCTCACTCTTTTATTATTCATTGAAAAATAATTAATTGTGCACATACTAATGAGAGATAAATGTCTTAGCCAGCTCTTTAGTCTTCTTATTACCTCCTTTAATACAACCAAGTCTCTTTTCCTCTGAAATATTATGTCAAGGAAGAAGAGACACGTGATGAACATTTATTATCTGCTGGGTGCTTTAACACGTCTCTTCAAAGAAGAGATCACCTCCTTTTAGCAGATGAGAAAATTGAGGTTCATAGAGATAAAATAACTTACTTTTCCAAATTTTTAATGCTAGCGAGAACTCAGATTCAGATCTCTTTTACTCAAGTCTACAACCTTTCCTTTAACCAGGCAGTCTTTAAGGCCTCAGCTATTAGGATGAGGATTCAGTGACCCTTGCCTTGAATTCACTGTTGATGTGTGAAACCAGCATGGGACCAAGCAGTGAAGATGTTTGTTTACATGAATGACTGAGTGAAGCAGTGGATGAGTAAACAAACAGATTTTTGCAAGTGAGATTCACTTTCATGAAGAAGTCAGAGGCCGGCACAGGTTGATCCAAAAGGTAGCCAGAGCCAGGGGCTAGGGTATTGGCTAGAAAGTCTCCAGGAAGATGATGTGCTTGGCACAGCAGGGTTGGACAAGCCTCCACTGACACACTCTAAGCCTTTTCCTACTGCCAGGCACAGAATGTTCCCATGCAGGGGAATTACCTGTTTCAGCATTTGTCAAGATTACATCTGTTGTCAGGTGGATTGGTAGGGATTATGCTTGTTGTTATATGGTATGGAGAGAATGCCAGGACAAGGATAAGACACGGTTCTCACCTAGAATGATAGCATGACAGAACAAAATCAGGCTTCACCCCAGAAATGCAAGGAGGTTCTCAAAGATAATCTTTCACCCTCCCTTAGTAATGGCTATATTACTAACATGCATAATGCTTTCCATACATTACTATAATTAAGCTTCATAACTGCTCTATGAGGCAGATATTATAAACTGATTATATCCGTTCACAGATTGAAAAACTGAGACCCAAAGTTCATGCTATTCAGGGTCACAGAATGGACAAGTCGCCGAGTTGGTACTGAAAAGCAGGCATGTCTGACTTCAGATGCCTTCCTCTTTACGCTCTATCAAAATACCACAGACAGTACTAGTGATTTGCATTTGTCTAGTGTTTTAGGACAAGCATTATGTTCTGCCAATTAATTTTGCAATCTTGTATGAATTTAATTCCCTTTCTGGACACTTAACACTTTGATGACTGTTTCATCTAAAATGCTGTAATTCCTCACTGTCTCTTTTCTCATTATTTTAGTTCAAATTTATATTTTCTTTCTCTGAATCCTAAAAGTGCATCTAACTTGCATAGTGTATTAACTAGACCTCTGCATTTCAAGTTAGAAAATAAGGGCCACAGTCTCAACCCACCCTTTACCTGTGTAACCTTGAGTGAATAATTTCATGCTCTATTAGTTCAATCACCCATCAGATGGAGGTGTTTATCTCTGTCCAACCTAGTTCAAAGGACTTTGGGGTATCAAATTAGATAATGGATTTGAAAGTACTTTATAGACTATAAAGTACAATGAAGATGTAATAGATCAGTAGGTTATTTTTATGATTTGACCATGCAACATAATGTGCGTGGTTTTATTTTCTCACTCAACCTTCAGTCTATCCTATGAATTAGGTAGGACAAGTTTGCTTATCCCAGATTTGTAGATTTCTTCCTTCCTTCTTTCCTGCCTCCCCTTTCATCCCTTGCATTTTTTTCCCTTCCTCTTTTCCTTCCTTCTCTGCGTTTCTTCCAAAAATAGGCTTTAGGTGTTACCATGGACTTGGCACTATGACACAGCATACAGAGCCAAACAAGGCATAGCCCCAGCTGTGAGGAAGCCTGTAGCTGAGCACAAGAAGTAGACAGATACATGACCAGATCAAGAGAGGAGAAGTGGATTAGCTAAAGCCCATGGCAAGGTGACTGCAGAGAAAAGCCGGAACCTCACTTTCATATTCACAAGGCAGTATTCTTTCTACCGTTTTATAACCTTCCTTTGGGAAAAATACCACTTCAAAACCATTTTTGCAAGGACAGAATCTGGCTTGAAGAAGAAGGAGACCATTAAGCCTTCATTGAACACTTATACATGCAGAGCATCCTGCTATCTTGCCACGTTCCCCTAAGTACCTTTATTCCATAGATAAAGACAAAAGGTCCAGAAAGATGGAGTATTTTGTTCCAGGTCTTAGAATTAGAAAATAGAGGAGCTCTGTTTCCTTTCTAGGGCAGTTGAACTTCAAATATGTCAAGGCAGAGGAATCTTTAAGCAATATAGAAAGAGTTAAGTGAAAGCAACAGGCTAGATTTTATAAGCTAGTAGGGTCTGTCCTTCATAGTCTTAGAGCTTTGAGCCCTCTATATCTTCTCCTTTAAAATAGCCATAGATTACTGTTAATATGGCCATTTTAGCCAATGTTTCCTTTCTTCAGAGCTATTCCATTTGGTGCCTGTCTGGGGATGCAATTACATAGACCTGCCGATGTCTTTTGAAACTGTCCTAAAGCCTTTGCTTCAAGTTGAACAGAAACCCACTCCAGCTCGAAGGAGCAGCCTATGGAAAATTCCTGACACTGTATGTTCTCGTAATTTTTGGAACACTGTAAATATTTGAGTCAGTAGATCTTAATCCATAAACACAGCTGTACTTAAAAAACCTTGATGGGGAGTTATTATAATTTAAACAATTGGGTAACAAAACAAATCAATGTTAATCATTTTCGTTTTCTAAGGACAATGGACTCAGACTTCTCATAAAACTGCCATGATGAGCTTCGCAATTGCAGCCACAAATAAACTTACAAATGCTAAGATAAACCATTCTCAACTTTTTAAGAACGTTGTAAAAAGAAAGTGAGGTGGGGGAGGGCCAGGAAAAAGAAGAAAAACAAAACAATTTTGAGCAAGACCAAGACTCTCATAGCCGTAGTGCACGAGGCCTCCAAAGATAAACATGAAGGGAGAAAACCCTCTCTGGGTTTGTCGTTTCTCTGTCTAAATTATGTTATGAATTACCATTATTCAGGGATTATTCTTGTTTCTATCAGAGCTACCTTCGGCTCTCTTCACAGACTTTCTCTTTGCTACGATTTACAGAAAGGATTCAGAATAACCAATTAACTCCCATGAGATGTGTTGGGCCCTTTTGTGTCAAGCACTGTGCTAGGTACTGGGGATAATGTGGCGAATCAGATATAGCTCCGATCCTCAAGGGGATCCTAGTATAAAATCAGAGACAAGAAATTGCCACAGATGATTTTTTTAAATAAATGAATAAACCAATGTTTTGCATGACACAGAAAAAGAGAATGGAATACAAAGACTTTGGGGGACATTTCCAGCTGGAAAGTTGAGGGTGGTGTTTGGGGATGAGGTTGGAGAATCATTGGGATCTTCATGGAAGAAGAGACATTTGAGCTGAGGATGTAAACAAGCAGAGTTTGGGGATAGGGCAGGGAGGACTCCAAGAAGAAGGAGCTGTTTGATCAAAAGAACAGAGCCAGGAAACAAAGGCAATAGTTTGGCTCAAGTTTAGAGAAAATAAAGAAGACCAGTGCCTGAGAAGGTTGACAGGGCAAAGCATGAACAGTTGTGAATGGCCTGGGATTTCAGGCTTGGGAGTTTATAACCTCTTCTACAGTTGATTGGGAAGCGTAGCCTAATTTTGGTAGACTTGACCAGAACTGGGATATAAAAAAGATTCATCTGGCAAAGTATAGCAATAGATTGAGATAGGACAAACAGGAGGTGCAGAGAGCTAGGATCATGACAATAGCAAATGGATGAAGGGAAGAAAACTGATGTGAGAGGTGTTTGAAGGGTAAAATCAGAATGATGTGCTGAGGGATTGGATATGGGGTAAGCCAGATTTTATAGACCAAATAGAAACAAAGGGTTTCAATTGGAAGAGGCCCTTACTATTAGAATATTTAGCATTAGAATTCAGTCCAAAGCACTATTGAGGTTCCAAGTTATTCTCTTTCTACATATAAGTGACAAGACCTTATCTTCCCCTGGGTATTAAGTGAATGTCCTTTCTCTTCCTTCCACTCTTGTCCATTTTCTACAGGACTGTGCAGCACAGATATCATGACCATAGCTGTGTAAGGATTGACAACAGACCTGACAGTCTCATTTGTTCTCTCACTTGCTTTGTTTCCTGTGACCACTTGAGCCAATCTGAGAAGAGAATACATGGATAAGGTCTTCTTATGCTTAATTTACAGAAGACACAACAGAGGTACACAAAAACCACCCAAGTAACTGACCTTGAGTCACATATTTAAAAGCAAAATGGGAATTAAGCATTGATGTGAGTTGGGGGGATGGAGGGGGATTGGAAATGAGGAGTTGGGGATGAGAGGGACTTGAGGGGAAGAGACCTAGACCAGTAAGGAGACTTGGGCTCTTGTTCCAGTATTATCACTAAATAGCTAAAGGGATAATTGAATCACTTCACCTTTCTGAGCCTTAGCTTCCTAACATTAATGTGCTTTGTAAATGAGGGACCATGGAATATATATAATTGTTAGTAAGATTGTTATTTAATTTTGACATTCTGCCTGGGGATCTTCTGTTGTGTATACCTTACTTAACAATTTAGGATAACTTTTACTTTAATATGGCAAGATTAATGATTATCTAAATTTAAAACATAGGAGGGAGGCAGAGGTTAAGAAATTTACTCAATACCTACTAGGAACTAAGTGCTTTTCATGTACTGCCTCATGGGATTATCATAATGCCCCATTATTAGATGAGGAAACCAAGGCTCAGGTATGTGAAGTTCCTATTCCCTGTAATGCCTGTATTACAATAGAGAAGCCTATGTGAGGAGTGGACGAAGACAACTTCAACCACAGGTGAAGTTCCTCCAATGTTCTGTTTCGTCTGTTAGGCTTATTCATTGCTTTTTTGTTCTTCCTAGAACAACTTTTCTCTTTTCATCTGACAGAAACCTGCTCCTCGTTCATGTCTCAGTCTAAACGTGACTACACAGAAAAAGCCATCCTAACTCTCCTAACCAAGTTAGATGCCCAAGAAAAAATTTCTTTGTGACACTTGAAACTTTTGGGGCACTTGAAACTTTTATAATTGTTCATTCTTATTTGACTTCCTCTTTCAACTATAATCCACACTTCAGTGGATTCTTCTCAGTCAACTGCTGCCTCACAAGCACATTTAATGTTGCATTTATTAAAAAGCTACTATGTGCAAGGCTGTACTAAGCACTGGACCCAGAAACACAACTATAGCCTCAGCTTAGAGTCTAACATCCTTTATCTAGCCTATAAGGCCTTGCGTGGTCTAGACCTTGCCTAGTTGGTCCAGCCTCAACTCTTACCACTCCCCTCACCCCCACTGTGATAGTCCCTACAACCGCAAGTGAAGTTCCTCCAATGTTCTGTTTCGTCTGTTAGGCTTATTCATTGCTTTTTTGTTCTTCCTAGAACAACTTTTCTCTTTTCATCTGACAAAAACCTACTCCTCCTTCATGTCTCAGTCTAAACGTGACTACACAGAAAAAGCCATCCTAACTCTCCTAACCAAGTTAGATGCCCAAGAAAAAATTTCTTTGTGCTCCTCTTTCACAATGCTTGGGACACTTGAAACTTTTATAATTGTCCATTCTCATTTGACTTCCTCTTTCAACTATAATCTCATTAAAGGCAGCAAACCATGACTCACTCCCTTCCTTCACTCATTCATCTCTTACTCCCTCCCTCTGTCCTTTTCTTCCTCCCTCTCTCTCTTTCCTTCTCTCTATATTGGTGGTATAGTAGAGTCACAAAAATACTTAGTGACTATCTGAATGACAAATTCAATGTGAGATGCAAAATTTGGCGTAGGCCAAAATACTAAGGCAGAGTTTTGGTGGGTGGTGGCAAAATGAGGAGCCAGTAAAGTTTCCTGGAAAAAGTGTTGAAGTTGTATGGAGAAACTGCAACACTTAATAAGACTCAAAATCAATATGCGGTCTTGTGTGTAGATTCTTGCTTTCTTCATTCCATACAGGTTCCAGAACCAAGTCTTAGCCTTCTGTCTCTATGTTTGGTGCTCTTTCTACCACCTCCTACGTCCATTGATATTCTAATAGGGATATAGAAATGAGGGATTACTATAAGGTAGACCAGGTATTCACAGTGAATCTAGAGTAAGCAATTAAGTCTTGACCTTAGCCTCCATTGGGACTTCAATGTCCAGAGGAATGGGCACATTATAAAGGCTAAGTGCCGAGGGGGCCATGCATGAACCAGAATTTACAAAAGGAAGAGGAGTAGGATGTTGTCAGAATTTCATAACCTGCCCACCAGAATGTCTCACAGACCTAGCCAGAGGCTCCGTGGCCAGCCCTCACTCCTTATCCAATTCCCAGAAGCCCCAGTTCTAAACTCTTTTCAATCCGTGGCAACTTGACTTCCTCCTCCCATAGATCTGGCTGTGCCTCACCTGAAGAAGAAAGCCATTCAGGAGCCTCAAACCATTTCATCCCTCAAATATGCGACTAATCTACTTCACTTGAGCCCAAACATTTTCCCACCATTGAGATTAAAGAGGACTCTCCAAATTCATCCTTGCCCTCTGGCGCTGCCTTCCTTCATTTCTCTGCTTCATTGCCTCTCCATCTGTGTAAATCACATGGGAAGACTTCACCATTTCTCTCTAGTCATGGACTTAAGAATTCTTTTTTGGATGCCGAGCTGTGGTCTGGGGGACTAAGTGATGCCTCCATGTTCATTCTGAGACAGCATATTAAATTCATACAGTGTTAATGGGGTGAATTCAAGCGTATAAAAATAAAAAATTCATTTATTGTCAAGTTTGGTTTTGGAGTTTTGGGAAGAAGGAAAATCACTCATATCTTTTAAGTCTTTTTCTGGGGTTCTGTGCTCATTTTCTTTCTTTTTTTTCTTTTTAGTGGGGAAGATCAGCCCTGAGCTAACATCCATGCCAATCCTCCTCTTTTTGCTGAGGAAGACTGGCCCTGGGCTAACATCCGTGCCCATCTTCCTCTACTTTATATGGGATGCCGCCACAACATGGCCTGACAAGCAGTGCATCTGTCCATGCCCAGGATCTGAACCCGGTCCACCAGCAGCGGAGCGCACACAGTTAACTGCTATGCCACGGGGCGGGCCCCTGTACTCATTTTCTTTTGTTCTATTATTTGTTGCAATACGTGCATTCATGAGATGTTTAAAAAGTTGTACAGGGGGAAAATATAAAGTTGATATCAGAGCACAGAGGGAAAAATGGGTCTGTATAACACAGTAAACATAGTCCTAGTTTAAGAGTCAGAACAAGATTTGGACCATTCCCTACCTCTCTTGTCTTCAGTTTTTTTCCACTTGTAAAATATGAGTTGAATATTAGACAGTATGAGAGTTGAATTAGCAGACATCTGAATTCACTCAGTACTTATATTCAACGTTTTTATTTTTCCCAGCACTTACCAATGGAGTAATCTTGAGCAAATTGCTTAATTTCTTCATGTATCAGTTTATTTATATATTATATATACTTATATATATATAAAGATTGAGGGATAAATGAGTTAACATATGTGAGATGCTTAGCACACTTGTTGATACTCAATAAAGGTTAGTTCTTGGTGATTTAGTGGTGTGGCGGGTACTGGTGCTGATGGTGACAGTGGTCGTGAGGTGATGGTTGTTTAGTTTTGGTGTTGGGTTTGATGGTGTTGGTGGCAGCAGTCATAATAGTAGTGCAAATTTTATTGGTGATGGTGATTGTGGTAGCGTTGAACTTTCAGTGTTGGTAGTAGTGGCTAGACAATGGTGGTGATGATAAGGTGCTAATGACGGTGGTGATGGTGTTCTTCCACAAAAGGAGAGGCAATCAACTCAAAAAAGATGGGTTTAACCTCCATCACAGTCCACAATTCTGCTGGCTCTACCACAAGTTTGCAACTCAAATAGACTAATTAAGGATATTCCATAAAACCTCCTTCTGTCTTCTCCAGAAAATGTTAATTAGGTGTCCAAGAACTTGTGAAAATAATCGAGGATCCTTTGAATAAGTGGATGTCTATTGAGTGAGAAACTATTTCATTGGTTCCATAAATTGCAACCAGCTCTGACCTGGGATATTAAAATATTTGCAAGATTAATAGAGAAAGCACTAACGAAAGTAAACTAACTCAGTAAGCAACCTCTCTTAATATCTGCTCTTTAAGGGCATTCTAAGCAAAATCAACAGCATGTGCAAAATCACGGAAAGATGAAATGGCATAGCATATTGTGGGAAAGGTGAGGAGCTCAGGGGGCAGGAGCACAAAACAGATGAGAAGCAGTAGATGGGGCTAAAGAAGTTGACTGTGGCCAAACCACGGATGGTCTGACACGTCAGGCTAAGGAACACCAGTTCTCTCCTTGAGAGCGAGCCGGAGCCTTTGTAGGGGGGTCATCTGATCTTCACATGTTCAGAACATTATTTAATCTGCAGCGTGGAAATGGATTGGTTGGGGGTAGGGGGGTGGGGTACTGGAAAGAGCAAGACCAAAACGTCATATTGGTTTAAACGAGAAGTGAGGCAGCCCAAACTGGGAGGAGGCCATGAGGGGAGATTTGAGAGACATTTTGGAGCTGAAACTAAGAGACTTTGGAAATGAGGGATGAAGTTGGAAGAGGGTGTAGGAAATAAGAGAAAAAGAAGAACCAAAGAAATTGTTGCTATTTCTATTTTAGGCATTTGCTGCAATTAATGAAAAGAAAGCTGAGGAGCACTGTGAGGCAAGATATCTGGCAGCAAACACACAGGAGCTCCTAATGGCCGAAGCTGAACAATTCGAGCAACAAAATAGAAAATGATAGTATTGGATTATAATCCACAGAATAAAATAAATATCCAAGAGTTCATGAGGATATAAAAAATATTTGATTAAATAGATGGACGGAGATGAATGGACAGTCCTTCCTTACAGTAGAATTCACATTGATACAAGGAGAAGGAAAGAGAGAAATTGAAATTCAGGAGTGAGCAAACGGCACATGGGTACTTACTGCATGCAAGTTTTACTAATGGATGCTAAGGGGAAAAAAGGACAGATAGAGTCTCAAAGTTTCTCCTCCAAGATATTTGCTAACTACGGGGGCAGGAGGGATAGCGACTTCATAGTGGAGCACCCAGCAGAAACCACCTTCTCTAAGTGGTCAAGGGTAACATCACCAATGATAGGACACATAGGTGTCACAAACCTGGTGACATGATGCACTAAGAAGGATGCAACATCACTTTTGCCCCAAATGTATAGCCTCAGTCCAGTCATGTGAGAACACTAGACAAACACAAACTGAAGGATGTTCTATAAAATAACTGACCAATATTCTTCAAAGATATCAATGTCATGAAAGACAAAGACTAAAGAAGTGTTACAAACTGTAGGAGACTAAGAAGAAATAACAACTCAGTGTAATGTGGGATGCTGATAGGATTCTGGAACAGAAAAAGAACATAAGTAGAATAACTGGTAAAATTTCAGTAAGGCCTTTAGTTTAGTTAATGGTGTTGTACCAATGTTAATTTTCTGGTTCTAATCGTTGCACTCTAGTTATATAAGATATTAACATTGTGGGGGAGGTAGAATAAAGGATATATGGAAACTCTGTGTTCTCTTTTTGAAATTTTTTAGTAAGTTTAAAAGTAGTTCAAAATAAAAAGTTTTTTTTTTTTTTTTTTTTAAGATATCTGATAGCAAACTGGCTGTGTATTCTGAATCATTTTCTTGGAGATGGGCATCCTGGTTCCAGTACTTGCTCTTCTGCTCACTTCTTGTAGGATTTAGGGCCCATCGCTAATCTTCTCTGGTCTGCCTTTCCCCATCTCTATAATGGGATGATGTTATTGTACTTCTGCACAAGTAGCAGGCTGACTCAGATGATCCATGGAGGTACCTCCCTCCACTTAGGAATCTATGCAGTATTGTTCAGTTTGAGATAACATTGAATTCAAGTCTAGAATATTTTACTGGCCAGCTCTGAGGCCTTAGGCAAGTGATTTAATCACTCAAAGATTAATTTTTTCCCAGCCTTTAGAAGGAAGCTAATAATAGTACTTAATTCATAGGGTTGCCTTGAGAATTAAATGAGATAACAAATAGAGAATGCACAACCCAGTGCCTTGTACATAGGGAATGCCTAAAATAGCAATTATTAATATTTTCCAAGTTTTATACTCCTAAAAGAAGTTAAGGAGTGGAGTACTGAATCACGCTTATGCACAGAGACTCTGAAATGGTAATTTTGTTCAATTCTGTTGAAAGAAGGCAGCTTGCCTGCAGTCAGTCACTGTTGACCAAGTGGGGTTTCGGGGAGGAGGATAAAGTTGGGAGCTTACACGCTAATCAGATTGGCTGTAGAAGCTGCCTGTATTTTCTTCTCTGAGGCCCTTTGTCGTCATCGGCCACATCCCTCCCTGGCACGCCCTAACATTATACATTTTGGGTAGAAAACAACCTCAGACAAGGTAGTGTGCCCAAACGTGGTTGAAGAGTTAAATTTAGAACAGACAGACAGCCTGACTTCATTTGGCTGCTGAGCTCCCAGTCTCACATCCAAACCACAGTGGTTCTCTATGCATGCCCGAAATCAAGGGGTGGAGGCCAAAGAGCATTTGAGAGACTCCTACCTGGCCTGCCTGTTCTTCTGCAAGCGGTAGTCCCCAGGGGCCCGGGCACTGAGCTCATTGTCCTTGATATTAGGCCAGGCCTCCAGTCCACAGAGCAGCCCTGGGATGGGCACATGTCTCAGCAGTCAGGTTTCTGAACCGAAGAATGAAGACCAGACTGGTGGCAAGGCTTGAGAGAGGCTGTTCTTCCAGTCTCACAGTGGGTTGGGACTTAGCCCTCCACATGTTGGTGGCCACTGCCCAAGTCCAGCTCACAGCATCTCTCTGCAGATTATCACAGAAGCCTCTGTGCAGGCCACCCAGGGTCAAGTTTCTCTCTCTTCCTTCTGAATCCCACCAGTGGCAGTGCCAAGAAGTGGTTTGGGGAGAACCCCCAGGACACCTCCCCACTTTCTCAAACCCAACCTCCCAAATCATTCCCAAATCAACAAACAATTGAATAAAACCAGCTCACTAGCTGAGCGCGTGATCTGTAGAAATATGTACATCACCCCTGTTCCACCCTTTACAGTACAAACCTGATCTCAACACTGCTCTGGTCCTCACCGCCTTCAGAATACAGCTCTATATCTCTCACCTGACCTCTAGGGCTCTCCATGATGCTCCCCTGTCTGTTTTCCCAGTCTCTTTCCTCACTGAGGCCCCACCCCACTCCATACACACATGTCCAGTGCTCCAACCGTATCGAACTATTTCTACTTTCCAGCATAACTTGCTCTCTTGCTTCCTTTCTGTGTTTATGCTGAACTGTCCTCCTAGAATGCCCTTCTTCAATTTATGACTAGGATCATGGATCAGGGTTCAAAATCTGTACACAAAATCCACTCTTAAATGATATCAGGGGGAGTTCTTAGAAATCAATGTGTCTATATGTGTTATTCACAAGCACTTTGGTCAAGAGAATAGTAATGATAATTAATTAGTACTTCACCAGGTGCTAGGCATCATGCTGATCACTTCACATGCATTAGCTCACTCACTACTCACGAGAATCCTGCAGGGAACTAAGTGGTATTATTCCCATTTTATAGCTAGAATAACTGAGTTCAAGTGAGGTTAAGTGACTTGCAAAAGGACATACGTATAGAAGGGAGGGACTTAGGTTTTAAATAAAGCACCAGAGCCTTTCTGTGCTCTTATCCAATGCACTATAATGCGTCAGATCAAGGCCTTATTTCCCCCCTTTGTTTACCGGTGGGGCAGCTGAATCCAAGAGAAGGAAATGTTTTTTCTCAAGGACAAACACTGAGTTTACGGAGAAAAAGACTAAACTCTGCATCTCCTACTTCCCAGCCTATCGACTTCCCACTGACAGTTTCTTGAAATTAACAAATGGCTCCTTGGGCATTGACTGCATGACTATTATTTCTGTAGCTGGAGGCTCCATGTAGTAGAAAACTTGAAAGGAAGGAAGGCAATCTACAGATAGCTGTGTAGAGTTCGTGCCTGTGAAGATACCATCAAAGCATTCCTATAAGGACGGCCATCACAAGAGTTACAATAAAGGAACATGATCAAAATTTCATTTTTGAGCTTCTGGCCCTCATCTATAAAATGGAAGAGCTATGCCCTCTTTCAGAGTTGCTGTAGGATTAAATGAGATATTGCACCTAAAGCCCTTAGCATGAATCCTGACAACACACACTCAATAAACAGTAGCTACCAGCCCATGGGGCACCTTCCTTCTGAGATGTCAGCCTAAGAGTCATGGAGAGAAGACAACATAGAAGATTTCAAAATGAAGAAACCTTAAGGATTTTTTATTCTAAATTCTTCCTTTCACAAGAGCAAAGCTGAGGCTGTAAGAGAAAAAGATAGAATAGGTCTGGGTCCACAGATGAGTGATGCCAGAACTCGAAGGGCTGGAATCCTGGTCTCCTGACTCCAGACTGGTATGCTTTCTAGCACAGCATTCCGCCTCGAAGGACTCACAGACTGCGCAGTCCTTACTAAGTGGGCAGGGAGAAAACCATTAACACGTTTCAGTCCTGGTCTTTTCTCTGAACCGTGAACCTGAATGTGAAACTTAAGAAAAGTTTCCAGCAGATACTGCTGCCTCTAAAAAACATTTGTATGAAGATGACAAGTGTGTGTGTGCCTGTGTGTGTGCATGTGTGTGTGTGAAGATAGAAAACAGCAGGAAGCTGATGTGCCTATGTGTAAAATGGGCACGAGTTCATAGTAGGGCCTGATGATAGAAAATCTTTGTCACCTACTCCGCTGAGCGTGTTACAAACACCTCTATTGTTAATTCAGAAAATTCTGACCCTCTGTCATGTTCCTTTCACATGCCAAGGCTCATTTGCATTATAGCTCATTGTGTGCACTTTTCATGAGACAGGATTTAGGGGCACAAATCTTATTTCTTTCTTCTTTTCCTCTCTTCCTTCCTCTTTCTTTCTCCACCTCCTCCACATAGCCCCCTCTTGCTCCTCCTCTGGTTCCCTAACCCCTCCTCTCCTCCTTCCTTTTCTTTTCCTTTGGTCAAAAGGATTCAGTCTGGCCCTACCTTTCCCTCTGGGCAATCACCCAAGGACATGCCTTGCAGGCAGCAAATGAAGTGGTGATTCTTTGATGCCTTCATTTTTTTTTTTTTTTTTTTTTTTTTTTTAGATTTTTAAATAGTAGCTAGAATTCATTCTACAAGCATTTATTGAGTCTTTACTATGCCCCAGGCATAGCACATGTTGCTTGGGATGTAAGAATGAATAAGACTGTTTCACCATTAACATTTAAAATCTAGTTGGGAAAATTATCTACACTGTATTCATGGACTTACTAATTTTTAACATTTTTTCACCATTTAAACCTTTATTATTGTTGTTATTATCTACATGATGTAATCTATGCAGAAATAGAAGTATAATGATGTACACCTGAAATTTTTACAATGTTATAAACCAATGTTACTGCAATAAACAAAAAATTAAAAAAAAAAACCTTTATTATTGCTCATTCAAAGGTTTTGATAAGTGATAGGCACTGTAAATAGATGAATAATGCATGCTTTTAAGGAGCTCATAATGTAGGAGAAAGAGATCAAACCATTTCCAGTGGGTTCAGTTTGATACAATCCCACAGAGAAAAAAAATCACAAAAATACCTCCATCCCAGATGGGGAAATCACCTATGGTACCCTAAAAATGTAGTTTTTTTCAATCGCAAAAGTGGTAGGATTCCTGAGAAAATATAACACTGGTTAGGCTGTGAAGAGAGTTCTGGACTATTTGAGCCAGCATTAGAAGTTTTCTTTTATTTGTTCTTATGTAAAATGGAGATAATAAAACAAACATGCTCTGTTTAACTCCTGAGATGACAGTAAGGATCCATAGATGGACCCACATAGAGTCTTGAAAGAGAAACAAGCTTGGAGTCAGAGGGCCTAGAGTGTGGACTCTGTATCCACTTGGCTGATCTTGCCTTAACTCCCGTGGTCTACAGTTCTCTTAACTCTGATAAGAACACCAGCATTCGCTCCATTGACAAAGCCATGCCCTAGTATTCAGCACTGTGTTGGACATTATATATGCATTGTCTTTTTTTTTTGCTGAGGAAGATTCTCCCTGAGCTAATAGCTGTTGCCAATCTTCTTCTATTTTTTGGCTTGGGAAAGATTAGCCCTGAGTTAACATCTGTGCCAATCTTCTTCTATTTTGTATGTGAGTTGTTGCTGCAGCATGGCTGACGAGTGAATGTAGGTCTGTGCCTGGGAACCGAACCCACGAAGCTGAGTTGCCGAAGTGGAGCATGCTAAACTTAACCACTACACCATGGGGCTGGCCCCTGCATTGTCTTATTTTTAATCCACATGACAAACTCCTAAGATATTTATAAAATATCTCCACTTAGTAGATAAAGATCTTGGATCTTCGATAAAATTGAATAAATCACTTGCCCCAAACTATCCAGCAAGTAAGTGGTGGAACAGAGATTCAATATGCAAGTATATAGGGTAACCTATATGAAATCTTAAATATGAGTTTTTATCATTAGCAAAATCTAATATTTATTAATCTGTGTGTCACAAGATGTATTGAATAAATAAGCCAAGGTAAACAAAAGCCCACTTACATGTTCTCTTTATGAAAAATACATATTTTTCAAAGTTTTTTTCACATTTTTGAAATTAAAACTTATTGCATTGCTATAAGAAGTATATACTCAAAGCTGTATAAAGAAAAAATACTCTTCTCCCACCCCCTCACTCCTCATTCCTTCCTCACCACCCTGGAAGTAACCAGCATTAACAGCCTGGTGTTTGACTTTATTTTTAACATTTAGCATTCCTTGCTCACATAAGTCACCACTTAAGAACTCCTAAAAGTCAAACCTGTCAGGGAAGATTCAAGTTACAGTTTGTGAATGACCTGGGCATCAGCCAGGGAAGTAGGAGGTAAATCATTCATGAAAACCAAGAGATGACCTACAAAACCAGGACCTAATTTGTCTGCACTGGAGGCTGCTAAGAATCCTTCTTATTCTTGCCAGCAGGAAATGTCCTGTGGCCATTACCAGATGGAGTGGCCTGGCTTGAGGGCAGTCTGCAAGTATTGTGTCCAGGGATGTCCTGTATCTAGAGCTATTCAGGAGCATTCACACTTGCTTCCTTGAATTAAATTGCGCAAAGCTCCGTACAGCTGGTGACCATAATGACAGTCATAGAACAGAATCCTTATTGCCTCCCTCTACCTCATTCCTGCCACCAGAGTAGCATGATTTATTAAAATAACTGTTTTCCACTTCAATTCCCTTCCCTGGTAGCTTCTTGTCTTTTCCTAAGGTGTTTGTTAATATCAAGCTATAGGTTGCTGTTTTATACCACACTAATTGATTTCCAGATAGATCCCAGGAGCTACCATGCTTTCTGGGAATAAGTTATAAACAAGTTAGCATCACCAAGCCTGAGAAAGTGTCTTCAGTTGCAACCAGTTTCCCACCCGGGTGGTAGACAGCTGTCAAAGAGTTAATAGGCCCCATTCCTAATAGGGCAGTCAGGGGCTTGTTTGATCCCAGTTCTAATCACTTCCTAAGTCTTCATCCCATCACATAGACAGATGAATGTGTTGGGGCCTAAAGTTTGCTGTGGAGGGCAAGTGAGTCGTAGACAAACTTCCTCTCTGAAAGGTTCATTGAGGGAGCCAATTAGCCAGGGAGGAGGTGCTGTTCTGCATGCTCTAATTACCCAGGGATGCGAGGGGTCAGATCAGAAGGTTGACCCCCACAAGTAACCACACAAAACGCCTCAATAGAGTTTTCGAGGCGGGAAAACTTAAAAGCCGGCCTCATGTCTGCCTTAGCAGCCCTTTCTCAAGAATCCAACAAAGGTCGGAGCCTCGGACAATGGCCTGGGTCCTCCCATGGACCACCTCGGGGACAAAAGGGGAATGCAATTGCTAAGATCCAAGAGGCCGAAGCTGCTGCCTGTTCTGAGGGAAGGTGGGGAAAGTGTGGCAGTTTCTAAAACCTGATTTTTCTCTTGGTCCTAAAGAGGAGCTTTTGATCTCTAAAAAGGGGGTGGGACGAGGAACACCACTAATGAAAATACAAAGGTTTCCAAATGGAATGCAACATGAATTCGTTAGCTTTATTATTATTATTATTATTTTACCTTCTTCAAGGCATTTGATCCTAGGACTTCAAAACTTAAAAAAAAAATAAATTTGCAAAAATTGGATTGAACCTCTCTAAAATGCACCTCTAACGACCTGGTTATATGTACTTCCCTTTGGTGGCCCACTTGGTTTGTATGTTTGATAATCCAAGGTGGTAGGTTGGAAAAGAGAGCACTCACACATACAGCAACCAACTTAAGGGGCAGCCTGGAATTTGGGTAAGATGAAAACTTAAAAGTAATCTAACCAAACCCTCTCGTCCTTAAGTGCTTAAGTTCTGGGACAAGAATGTGGACCTGCTTGTCCAATGTTCAAAAGCAAGTCAGTTGCTGATAGAAAATATGTTGTGGAACACACGCACTCACGCACATGCCTAAATGCGTACGCACAGATATTAGTTTTTTATATCTGGAACGTATTTATTTTCGGTTGACTTCCCTCAGTTGAGTTCTTATTGGAGAATGTTCCAGGGTTGAAATTCAGGATCAGAAAAAGAGAGTAACCTGTTTTTGAGAAAAATTAGACTGTTTTGAAGTGGATAAAGAAAGTAGGATTAATGAGCATCTTTTGGAGCTCCCAAGTGAGGAACCTGGGGGTAAAGAGGACAGAGACAAAAGTGACAATTCAGAAGCCATGAGGTCACTGTGATGTACCTCCAAGGAGAAGGTTAAATAGGGACAGAGGCACCAGACTGTGTCAAAAGGAGACTGACAGCCAGAATAGCCTTTGTCTTCACTCCCTGTGGGTCTAAGTCCCTTACCTTGTGCCTCAGTTTCCTCATCTATAAAATGGACCAAGGATACTAGATGATCTCTAAAGACCCTCCTGCATTCACAGTTCTGTACAACACTGGCCACTCAGGAAGCTAAATTGGGATGATTCTGGATAACTCTGCACAACCTGTATTCCTTTACATTCTCTCTGAGTGAGGGCTCTCCTCACCCACATGAACCTGACCAGTCACTTCCAGCCTCCTGACCACCCCTTCCTGCCTCCACAGCCCACCTCTCTCAAGATAAGGATGCACTGAAAGGGAAGGGAGGACAAGGAGGCCTTATGCAAGGTGCCAAGGGGCTAGAGTAAGAAGTGAGGAGGAGAGAGTATAAATGGAGGGAAGACAAAAGGAGGCAAGGAGGGATTTTCTTTATGAACGTTGCCCCCATTAAGGTCCAAGAAGCACATGGTGGAGTCCTGAAGTGTCACCTTCATGACCACAGAATCAAAACACATGTCAGCATACAATTCAGGGAGAAAATGGCGTTGTATTTCTCCTTCTCCCTCTCCTGTCCTCCTCTGCCTTAGCACTAGACTCTTATTTAATTAATTAATTAAAAAGTGGTAGCATGCTGCATTAATGACGATGTTGGTAACTGTAATAGTTCCAGTTTTCGATGTGCTTATTTTTTGCTAATGGCTCTGTTTACTCCGGGTAAAAGCATCAAAAGCACCCTACACTCCTTTTTTTTTATAGATGAAGACATGGAGGCTCCACCAGGTTAAGGAACTCATCTAAGATAACTTAGCAAATAAGTGGCAGGGCCAGGAACGTTGAAAAGCATTTAGATTCTACTTCTCAAAAGACCTGTTAGAGCCACTGGTTCTCTGCAACTTGCTGACTGTGTGATCCTGTGCAAGTTGTTTAAACTCTTACCGTCTCACTGAATTTCCTCACTTGGAAAGCAGAATTAGTAATAGCTGCCTTTCAGGACTTAAACAGCTAGATGTGGGGAAAGGCACTAGCATGTACCTGGCACATAGCTCATGTTCAATAAACATGAGCATCTCTTTTCTCTTTGCCCCTCACTTTCTAAGGTCTGATTTTTAAATAATTGGCTCTATTACAATTTTGATCCTGCAGTTCTATAATCGGAGCACTTTCCTGGTGCTGAATCCACACCCAAGAAGCTTCATTTTCCCCAAGCCTCTGCCTCTACAGACACTAAACTCAGACAATACACACTCTTTCCAGTCGTTGAAAGGGATATGGCTTTGGAGTAATAGGGGGAAAATATATCATGAGTAATATTAACAAGAAACCTCCATAAAAGTTGGCCCATAGCTTCTAAAATTCTTGTGGTTTATCATTTAAATGGAAACTTGGTCTCCCTATGGTAGATGGCAGCATTTTAGGGTCCATCTTTCTACAAGTCACTAAGGATTATTAATGGAAAAAATTATAATATATCATTTCAGCCGAGGATAGAGACACTTAAAGAAATTTACCCAAAGAACATCAAGAAACAATATAATATCAGCAGGATGTCAAAGACCTCGTAATTCCTATTTGTGAGTTGGGAATATGGAACTGAGAGAGGTTTCCAAGTGTCTATTAATTCAGTACATTCTGAACTGAGTGGCAAGACGGCATGAATTGCCCCCATCCGTCTGTTAATCTTTTATCTTGGCTGGCTTTTGAGAGAAATACATCCTGCCCTGGAAAAGTGAGTAACAGATTAGAATCCTCTGTCAACATTGCTGTTTCTTTTTCTAACATCCCTGCTTTTTTTTTTTTTCCTGTTGCTGTCAGAAAGCAAAGATGAGTAATTGGCAGTTTGGTTCTTGGTTGTGAGATGATCCACGCCTGTCTCCTTTGGAACCCAAGGATTTGCTTGCCCTCTATGAGGTTAATGCTTAGAATTTCTGATCTGGAAGAGAAATGAGTGACCATTTGGTCTGATCCCCACCCACCCCCTCTTTTTGCAGATGGTTAGATGAAAACCCAAAGAGATTAGCTGTAGAGGCAGTATTAGAACTCAGATTCTCTGACGCCCAGCCTGATGTATTTTCTATATACTATTCTGCTCTCCTCGAGACTAGATAATTTAGCTTGATATTTGAGAGCATACAACCAGTTTATAGGAAAACTGCTCTCACTGCTCACGGCTTGTGAATTCAGTCCACCAGACCCCTAACTCATTTCCTTGTGAGCAACTTTTTAGGCCTTATTCTATATGAATGGGACCAAGATGTAGACTCAGTTGATCAATAGGAACAATTTCTATGGAGGATTCTAATAAATATAACTCATAAGGTATTTTATTTATCAATATTTTCAAGGTGATATCCCTATTGGTGACTAGAAATAGTGTGAAAAAAAAGTTGGTCTGACAATACAATTGACCCCTTCTTCTACATTACCATTGTTTCAGTTCTGGCTTAGGTTAGTAAATGCATGGATGCATTCTAGAATGCTGTGCCTCTATCCCCTATAATTGATCCAACCATTCATTAATTCATGTTATGGATTCAAGAAGTATGCTGGTATCCAAATTGTCCCCTCCACCTCTCCATGGCTCCTTGACAAATGGAGCAGTCAGAAGGAACAATAATCTGATGATAAGGAAAGCACTTCTTTAGCGATGGTTCAACAAGTTATCTACTGAAGTTCCATGGGTAGAGAATTTGACTCAGCACAAGAAGGAACCTCTCACTTTATAGCTATTCAAAATCAGAAGGGGGAGCTACCTTGTGAAGTAGAGGACCCCAAGTAAATGGGAGCATTTAAGTAGAGTCTGGAGAACCACCACTCTGGGGGGGTGGAGATGGAGCTGTTAGTGTGTTAGGAGCTTAGTCTTTGGAGGCAGGTAGAAGAGGCTGTAAATGTACCACATCCCTACCTTGAGATTTTGTATTGTTACCAAGGCTGTGCTAGTATCTCCTGGGAGCTTGTTAGAAATGCAGAAATTTGGGCCACACCCCACTGAGTCAGAACTAGATTTTAAAAAGGTCCTTAGGCCATTCATATGCACGTTAGAGTTTGAGAAGCACTGACCTAGGCTTTCTAAACCTTGGCTTGGTTATTTACTTATTTAAAAAGTGATAATAATATTTATCTCTCAGGTGTGCTTCAACAATAAAGCAGATCATGTTAGTAAAGGTTTTAGCAGAGTGTCTAACATTTAATACTCAAATTGTAGGTTCTATTATTAGCCTCTCTATAGATGAATCCAGCATTGGGCTGGAAATTGGACTAAGTTACTTCTACAGTCTCTTTATTACTCTAAGACCATGTGATGCTATAGTTTTATTTCACATATTTTGACATTTTGGGGTCAAATCATACTCCAACTCCCACACAAAGAATATAAATATATTTGGAAAAATTATGTTATATTATGATATGTCTGTTAGGCATATGTTCTTTCTGTCCCCTCACACCCACGTTGTAAAAAGACTGCGTTGTACATGCTTGACAGCAGGCATTTCATTTCACTCACCCATAAATATGCGTTTGGTGAGGAGTGGGAGCATGTTAGAGTTGCATTCCATCAATTTTACTGTCTGGGAACCAGAGATCCTCCTTTTTTGCTGCTACTGAGAGATCCTTTACTGTCTACAATCCATCATTCTCCAGTTGAAATTTACATTTGTTGTGCCTAATGCAAAGCACTGTGTTCAGCACCATGCAAGAAAGAGAAATTTAACAACACAGTTGATGTCCAAGACTCCACAGGAACATAAACCTGACGACATCACTCCTCTGCTTAAAGCCCATTAATGATTTGCTGTTCTTCTAAAAATTCCAACATCTTAGCAGGACCTACAAAGACCTAAATGATTTTTCCCATGCCTGCTTCCCCAGTCCTAGTGCATGCCTTCTTTCCTCTTGTTTCAGTTGTCTACTGCTGTGTAACAAATTACCCCAAAATTTCATGCCTTAAAACAATAAATATTTATTATCTCACATGGTTTCTATGGATTAGGAATCCAGGAGCAGCTCAGCTGGGGAGTTCTGGCTCAGGATTCTCATGAGGTTGCAATCAGGAGGTCATCTGGGGCTGCAGTTATCTAAAGGCTTGACTAGGACCAGAGAATCTACTTCCAATGTAGCTGATTCATACACCTGGCAAGTGAATGCTCATTGTTGGCAGGAGATCTCCGTTCTTCTCTATGTGGTCCTCTCTGTAGGATTACTTGAGTATCCCCATGACATGGCAGCTGGCACTCCCCCAGACTGAGTGATACAAGGAAGGGCCTGGTACAAGATGTAATGTCTTTTTGACCTGGCCTCAGAAGTCACGTGCTATCATTTCCAAAATACAGATTCGCTCTATTTAATGCAAGAGGAAATGATACAAGAGTGTAAATAAATACCAGGAGACTAGAATCATCAGGGATCATCTTGGAGACTAACTACCACACTTCTCATGCCCTAAGCATTTCAATTGGTCAATTCACATAGAGGTCTCAGAAGCACCCTGCTCTCTTTGTCTCCCAGCCATGACACATAGTTTCCTCTGCAGGGATCTAGGTTAACTCCTTCTCATTCTTCATTCCATGCATTAGATGCCATTTTTCCTGAGAAGTCTTTCCTAAATCTTTTCCCAGGCAGTTCAGGGGTCACTCATGTAGGCACCCAGTGTCTCCCACATCGCAGCATTTTTTTATAGTAGACTGTAATTTTCTGTTTTTGATAGTTCTTCCTGTTAGACTTAAATAGCATTGGGATACCATTCTATTCCCAGACACTTGCCCCGTACCTAGAATTTAGCAGATGCTGAACAAGTGCTGATTACATGGATGCATGGGTGGAAAACAGAGGTGATAAAATTAGGTTTGTCCTGCAAAATGGGTATGACTTGGATTATAGGAGAGAAAAGGAAGGATCTGCAGTATGAGGGTGGTGTGAAGATTGCTCTGAGCAAAAGAACAGCATCACTCTTCACTAGAGACTGATCACGTCCAAGCTCCAAGACACTCCAAAATCTCCATCACTCTCTCTCTCTTCAAACTTTTTCTTAGTTTTGGCAATGGGGTTGGGGGATGTATCAATGTTTAATAACTAAGGTTAAGAAGTTTTATCTAAGGAGATAGGAATATAAAGGAGAGAGAAGGGAGAAGTGGAGAATGAGAGAAGGACAGCAGGACAACTGAACAGAAGGACAGAGGGTCAGTACAAGGTTGGTATATTTTGGTGAAGCATACGATTCAAATAGAAAAGTTATCTCTCAAGGCCCCTCTTTAAATTATGGGCTCTGACCTCCTCCATCTGGGATATATGGAAGCTTCTAATTCTAGTCAGCACACTTCCCATCTGCTTGAGACAATGATCTGAGCTGGTATTTTCTGGATCCTTCTGTCAGCTCATCGCCTAACACCTGACTGCCTGGGCCCTCCCCAGCGGCAAGATCCAGGATGCTACATGGCCTCTGTCATCCCCACTGTGATGTGGGCTCCAGCAGTTCCAGTATCCAGCTTGCTTGGGTACTACCAATCCATAGATGCTTTAACTGCAGCCATGATCTCTGAGGGTGTCAGATGATGCTAACTGGAAATATTGGAGAATTAACTTCTTTGGAGAACATTATGACCAATGAGATACAGCAGAAGGTGAAGACTAAACAGATAAATTACTTTCCCTTCCTCTTTGCTCAACTGTGAATAACTGTTCTGATACATAATGATTCCATACAGCCTTTCCAGAGACATCCTCCATGAGTTAGCCATCAACTGTGAAGCCATCGTCATGTGAAGTTGTGGATAGCTCAGTAATTCATCATCTTGTGCTTGCTTTTCCTTCTTCCCTGCCTCACTTCTCTTCCCCCTACCCCTCCTTTGAAGTAGAAGTCCCAAGAAAGTATTAGAATGTAAGCGTTGCCTCAGACTCTTGTGTTTGAAGGAAGGAGGCTTTTCAGTGACCCAACTAAGTGCAGCTCTGTGAAGAAAGTCCAAGGAAAATGGTGCAAGTTTTAATCATTGTGAATAAAGGAGAGAGCAAAGGGGCAGACTTTGGAAGAATGGCAGAGTGGGCCCTGGGAAGGGTTACTCTCCATAAAATGAGAGTTAACCACAAAAGACCTTATAGATTGTACTTTGGCATGGAAAACAGTGAAAGAGAAAGGACCATGCCCTGTTCTGACCATGGGGCCCCTATAGTCAACCACTTCGGGGACACTCAGTGCCCTAAAGTCTCATGTCACTAGTAAAACTTAGCTGGGAAACAGGACTATCCATCCTTGATTTGTTGGTACTCACTGTATGACCTTGGGACACGTCATCTCCCAGTCTGCCCTGTATTTTTGTTTCTTTTTTTTAAAAAAGAGATTGGGCTAAATCAGTAGTAAGATCCCTTAGAGCCTAAATTTTCTTTCCTAATTTGCTTTAAAGCCTCTGAATGCCCAAGATTAACATCTGCACAGCCAGATTTTGGTTGTGTTTCAACTAATAACACAGAGGCAGTGAGTAATTTCTTCCTCAGAGCATAGTGGCCTCTCCAGAGGGTCAAATGCACAGCACTGCTTTCCATCCTGGTGTGCCATTTAGGAACACCCAAGGAAATAAAAGTATGAAAGGTCTTATGTGGAGACCTAATTTCACTCCCATTTAAGATTCAACAGGAACATGCTTCAGAGGCAGGGCACTGGGAATCTGAGCCAGCAACTGACAAATTTAAACCAGCCTGTCCACCCACCACAGGCCAACACACACAAGCAGTCATCCTGCTTCTTTTTTTTCTCTTTCTTTCTTTCTTTTTTCCTTCCTTCCTTCCTTCCTTCCTTCCTTCCTTCCTTCCTCCTCCCTCCCTCCCTTCCTTCCTGTCTTTCTTTCCCTCTCTCTCTTTCTCTCTTTCTTTCTTTCTCTCTCTCTTTCTCTTTCTTTCTTTCTGTCTGTCTTTCTTTCTGTCTTTCTTTCTCTCTCTCTCTCCCTCTCCCTCTCTTTCTTTCTTTCTTTCTTTGTTCGTTCCTTCCTTCCTTTCTTTTTTTCCTTCCTTCTTTCCCTCCTTCCTTCTTTCCTTCCTTTTCTCTCTCTTTCTTTCTTTCTCTTTCTTTGTTTCTTGCTTCCTTCCTTTTCTCTCTCTCTCTCTGTCTCTCTTTCTCTCTTTCCTTCCTTCCTTCCTTCCATCCTCCCTCCCTTTCTTCCTTCCCTCTTTCCTTCCCACCTTTCCTTCGTCTTGGGAAAGATGATGAATGTAATGAAAAATAATGGACATTCAGTGTTGGCTCTGAAAAAAATGGTCAAATGAAGGCATATTATCAGTTTCTATGATTAATGGAACATCCCATCCCTCAAAATGCAGTCAAATTTCCAAACCCCTCAAAAGCTCGCTGAGATGCTAACTCCCCCTGGATCCAGAGTAAACAGAATTCATTTTTCTGGCTTTTCTATCTTGAGTATCCTCAGAGTTGTTAGAACAGCTGAAGGAGCAAAGAATAGGGAATCCACAGACCTGGATCCCAGTTCTGTGGCTTTCTTACTGAGTGGCCTGAGGCACATTCTTTTACCCTCTGGCCTCAGTTTTCTTCTTAAGGAAATGGGAAACTTCACAACAATCTTCAGATTTCATACCAGGCTTGTTGGCAGTGGTGTTCCTTGTGGGACTCTGCAGTCCTCCCTGGGATGGTGAAACCTGTTTAGTTATGTCAAAATTTCTAGCTAAGTAAACACTGGTGGAAGCAGACAATAAGGGAGGAAAGTGCTGCTCCAAGTGGTCGGTGTTACAGACACAGTAACCCCTAATTTATTTGCATTTCCCTTTGTGCAGTAGGGGGCTTCGGGAGGAGTAGGTGAGAGTAAGCCAGGTTAGTCAGACAGACATTTCTTTCACCTCCCCAAGAAAAACACAAAAAGCAAGAACCACAAAACCTCTTGGGAACTTCTGTCTTTTCTTCCAAGAGAGTCAAAGACAACGTGGAGTGCAGATAGTGGGTCCAGAAGGGAACAGCTAGAGAAGACAGTGGAGAGAGAACAGAGACAAGATGAGACCTAGAAAGTCATAGAAGCCATTTAGGGAGTCCACCTACATTATATTCTCAATTAAATGCTAAATCCCATCCATCAACTGAGAATGGAAAGAATTCTGATCATTCCTGCAGTGTGGCCTCTTGGATATTTTTCTCCCCCATGTAGCAACTGACTTGGAGAAACAAGATTTGGGCTTAAGTCACAGCTCCTTCACTCTGAGTGGAGGACCTCAGACAGCTTACTGCACCTCTCAAGTATTCATCAAAGATCTACAATGTACAAGACTCCGCTAGAGCCCCTGGAGCTGAGGTGGAAGAAGACACAGACTCTGCACTCAAAAAGGAACCAGAGACAATAAAAAGTGAGAAAGGCAAAAATAAATCTATAGTGAAATAAATGCCATAGTACAGGGAAGCACAAACTAGTACCTACAGGAGACAAAGTAGAAAGATACTCAAGGAAGACTTCCTAGGGGAGGCAGTGTGAAACCTGATAGCACACAGGTGTTACCCAGAGAAGAAGTGGGGAACACAGATGAGTGAGGCGTGGGTAGAAGTGAGGAGAAGTTTCAGTCTGGTTGAAACACAGGGTCTCATGGCTGGGGATGGGATGTAAAATGAAAATTGAGACTAGAATAGAGTAACTACTACCAATATTCAGATCACAAATGATCAATAGTAGTCAGATCACAAATAACCAATGTATGAATTTACCCTACAGACTCACAAAACCATTAAAGATTTAAGAGGGGGAAGGTGCTATGATCCGACTTTTGTGTTACAAAGAACACTCAGTCCGTTGTGTAAAGAATGGACTGGGTAGGACCAAACTCAATATTCAGAGGTTGGTTGGGAGGCTGGCAATGATGATGGCTTGAACTGGGATGGAGGCAGTGGGGGTGGATTTCGAGATTATAAGAAGAGAGAATCTACAAGAGATGGTAACTGACTGGACATGAGACTGCAGAGGGAAGGAAAGGTCTCTCTCTTGGATAATTGGATGAATAGCAGGTGCTTTCCACTGAACCAGATTACCTAGGAAAGCTGGAGGGGGAAAGAGAGGGATGAGAGGCGATAAGGCCAGTTTTGAACGTGCTGAGTTTGAAGGGCCTGTGGAACATCACAGCAGCGCTGTCAAGTTGGTGGATGGATACGTCTCAAGTTAAAATTCAGAGCAACACAAAATAAAAAATTGTTCTTGGATCTCAGTTTAGTAAAATGGAGTTAATACTATTTACTTCATGAAATTGAAGTGCAGACTGAATAAGGTAGTGAACCTGAAGATACTTGGTACAATGTATGGTGCTATACAACTGTAAGATATTTCTTATTAACTGTAGAGCCCAGGGGCATAAATAATTTGATTAGATTCATTGCATGATCTGTACCAACAGCGCTATTCTCATAGATGACCTTTGGCTAAAAGAAGCTCTCTAGTCCTTAATCTAGTTTTGCAAATAGAATCCAAGGGAAGGAACTGGGTAGGAAGGAAAGGAGGGAATAAAAAGGAAGAAAAAGCCAGAGGCACACATATGAAGATATGGAGCACTTGGTACCCCAAGAATTTTCTGGGTACCTTCATAGGTATTTGCTTAACTGTCAAAGAGATCCTGATGTATGGAAGGAACATTGCTGCCCAGATAGATCCCTGTCTCCCACCCTCACCTAAAGAAAGCCAAAGTCATCTAGGTCAGTTACATATGGACTGATGTTTTCCTACTTGGTTGCTAGGTGTAGGACCCTGCTGGAATTTGCTTGAGGAGGACAACTGTAACCCCCAATGCCACTACCACCCTAAAATGGAGTGAGACTGCCCAATAAACACCTTTTCTCTGCATGCTCATAGCATTTGATGAGAAGGAGGGGATGACTCAGCCATAGACTAAAAGATGAATAAGTATCGCCAGCCCCACTAAATTATGGAGCCAGAGAGAAAGGCAGTGTCTGCAAAAGTCAAAACAAATTTTCGAAATAGTTTCTCTTCCAGGCTCTGAAAAACCTGCTCATTCAATTCCCTTTCTGTTGATGACTTTGGCTTCTGAGACAGGGCCTTTCTCTGGCAGCCCAAAGCTCTGACAATCCCCCAAATGTCAGGGCCTTGGAGAGCTCTTTGGGGTAAATGTGTCCAAGAGGACAAGGCTCCCAAGCCTAGGAATCTTTGCTGAACTCCAGTTTCCAAAGCTACAGTCTCCTACAGAGACACTGTGAATTGTTGGAACTCCTCAACCATAGCCTCCTGGGTGTTCTAACAGCTTGGGTTCCTTCTGTGCAGCCTTGTAGTGATTAATTATAACCAGCCAGCCAGGTTTCATGGGACCCCACTTCCACGGCAGCCACAATGGACTTAACTTGGCCATTTGGAACAAAAGACTCAGCTCAGACCCCAAGTGCCCTTCACAAGCCTACCAGAAAAGAAGGGTTTATTATAAAAAAGGCATTCCTGCCCCTTCCTCTCTTCAATTCAGGGTAGATGAGGAGAGATGTGTTAAGGCAGGAAGTGTGATGGACAGGGCCATTTAGTCTAGGCCGTAATTGTAATCCTGGCTCTAACCCCTACTGCCTGTGTGATCCTGGTGAGGTATAACTTCTCTTTTCCGAGCTCCAGCAACCCTCAAGGAGTTATGGGGAGGGGGTCCGTGCTCTATCACACAATAGATAGGAGACAACACGATTGACAAAGTACCCTTGACTTCCTCTTCTCCAAAGCTACACACAACATCACATAAAGTAGGCAATAGTTAGTTTATCACAGGACATTTTGGCTGGCATCCCTGTTGCAACAGTGGTAATTCCCCATGTATGTGTGTATTACCCATCTCTATGTTTTTGCTCAAGCTTTGCCCTCTGCCTGAAATGATCCTCCCTTCTAACACACCTGTGGCATCACCTCTTTTACTTACAGTCTCAATGTCATCAGGAAGTGTCCCTTCTCCAGGCTCCAAAAACATCCTCTGCTTACCCCAGTCATGCCCCTCACCACTTACCGCATCAGTTTACCATTGTCTCTGTATCTGTTTCTGTCTCCGGCATAGAGGAAGTGCTCAGTTAATGCTTGTTTATTTGGGTAAACTTGGCTCATTTCAAGAATGGACCACTTTATAATCATAAAATAATGAACTTGAGTGACCCTCCAGCATTTAAAAAACACATTTACATATATTTCTTCATGCGAGCCTAACGGCACCTCTGTAAAGTAGGTAGTATTAGCCCCATTGAATAGATACAGATACCAAGCTCCTTAATTAAACTTATACAACAAGGACGTGACAGAATGGGAATACAAACACAAGTGTGTCTGGCTCTAATTACAGAGACCTTCCTTCAAGGGCTGCTCAGAAGTTCTCCTAAAGGGCAAATGATTGTAGCAGAAAAAGGTTTACTGAGTGTCTGTTATGCACTAGGCACTATGCTAGGTATGGGGGAACAAAGATGAGTAAGACTTGAGTCTGTTCACAAGAAGCTCACAGGTGAGTGAATAGAATTAATAAAAACAGAACCCATTCACCTGTTAAACTCACCTTTCCTGAGAACCCACAGCGTTGCTGGCATCAGGCTACGTGCCCGTTATGAGAGTTTACACTGTGATGAGAGAATGCGAATTAAATCCTAGTACAACCCAAGGTAGATCATGTGATTCTACATTTGAAATAAGTTTGAATTTTATGTAAGTAACATGTATCCATTTGTAATCAGGGAAAACAAGTTAGAGGGGAAAAAAAACAAGAGAGGACTCACTGCTCACCTTTATCTTTCTATATCTGTCTGTCACCATTAGTTTATCATCTTTAATCTGTAAGCGAAAGAGCAATAAAGATAAAGGGGGTAGGATTTCAGAATAGGGAGAGTACACATCCATGTGGAGAATCAGTGAAATCCTCATTTTATTTGAGATTTATGATGATAACTCTTTGAATAGTCCTTGGCATAGGGATTCCTAAGGTGTTCCCCGGAAAGCCATAGTTCTAAAGGATGTAAGCAGATGTTTCCAGTAAAAAATTAAAAAAAAAAATAAGTAGGAGAAAAGGCAGAGTGGTGAAACAAAAGAAAATGTTTTTTTTTGTTTGTGTTTTGTTTGTTTTTTCCTGCAGGATGTCTCAGAATGTTCAATAAGCACAAGTTTCTTGAGATAATGAGTGGAGATAGGGAGGGGGGGAAATATTTAGGATTTCTCAAAAGTATTTTCTGAAAGCAAGTATTGAGATTAGTGTTTCCAAGAAAACAGTTTGATAAGTGTTGCCCTTCTGGACTCTTAATATTGCTTTAGCTTCATCTATGGAAAGTTGACAATTGCTCAGGTGAGGAGGCACAAGGATGAGAAAAACGGGGTGTATTTGGAAGGTACTTTGGCCACATAACAGTTAAGCAAAGACAGGTCAACTCCACCTTAACAATGCTTCCTCTGTGGACAGCTATAACAACCCCACTTGATATAAAAAAGAAAACAGTACCATCTTGTTTGCAGCCAGGAAACCTTCCTCAGAAGGCTGATGCGTACACTTGGATTTGAGAACCATCTACTCAGTTCCTATCAGGCTTCAACAGTGGAGATACTGCAACAGTGTTTTCCTGGACACAAGATTGCTTTGAGGAACTACAGACCTCCCTCCTTTTTGAATCGTGGGGAGCCAGCTATTGTACTGGAAATAGTATGATGTTTGGAGCTAATTTCCCCATCCAGCAAATGGGGATAAGAATGTGTCTCATAGAGTAGGTGTGAGGATTATGTGGGCTAATTCATGAAAAGAATATAATAATGCTAGACACATTGTAGACACTCAGTAACGGAGGCCATTATTAACTGCTACTTCCGCAAGAAGTTGAGGCTCCTTTACCGTTTTGCAAGATGAAGCACCATCTTCTGACCCGACAGAGCAATACAATTTAAAAGCCCCTGCTGAGAATGAAGGTCGGGCATCCATCTTCAGTAATTAATACATGCCCTGGGGGATGCTTGAGATTGGAGATGGGAGGGCGGGGGACTGTTTTTCCTTTTTGATTGAGTGTCTTTTTTATCCCAAGCTATTCTAAATGTCATGGAGAGTTAATGAAGACATGTTGTACACCCACTGTAAATGCAATAAAAGAGAAAGTGCAACCAATTCTACCACTGTCTGAGTAGATTAAATCCTCAGTTACACTGGAAATGTAGGGGAAGAAATGAGAGCTGTGTTAAGAGATGGATGTGAATGATGCTGGTTACAAAGGCAGAAAGGATGGAGGGGGATCCTATTCTATCTTTCCACATTTCCCCTGCTACTTTTTCTTCCTGCTTCAACCCCTCTCTTCCACACGGGCTAGGGACAGGGAGTGGGCACAAATTGTCTGTACCCTCTCTAGCACCAGATCATAAAATCAGCATAATTCAGTCTTAATAGTGTGTACAGAGTGATGATCTCTGTATTTTTCTTACCCCCACCTAGCAAACTTGCCATGGATAATCTAAAAAAGAAAAGCAATACCTGTTCCATCAGTAGCTCTTCCTGCTCAAGGGCTGGCCTCAAATAACAGATGTGAAGTTCTTCAGTTTAGCTGCCATTCACAACACTTGAGATATCCGACTGGGAACAATCTCCCAGTGTTGGGATAAACCAGATGATCTAATGCCTGAAGATCCCCCCACTCCCGCCCATCTCTTATGTATATGATACATCTGAGAAATGGTTGAATGCGTTCTCCCCAAAAGGCTGGGTAGGACACTTCTTCTTTCATGAGACAGCAATTTGGAGGGACCCCAAGGGGGTGGCCGAGGAGGTTAAGAAACTCTGCAAAATTGTTTGAAATCCTCTAGAGAAAAGTTTTCTGCATAAATCTTAGCAATTATGACTCTCTTTCTCTTAAAGAAAGAAACAAAGAAGAAAAAAAAACAAAACAAAACCCAGTAAAACAAACCCTAGATTGATTTCTACAGTGTGGCTATAAAGTGAACTTTTTTTCAGAGGAACAAAGTGATCTCCATTTTTAGGGAATTTTTAGTTCCCCTCTGCTCTTCTAGAAAGGATCTGGTATACTTCAAACCAGAGTAGATTGAGTCATTAAAAACGATGGCTCTGCTTCATACCCAAAGCAGTCCCCAAACAGAGAACCACAGTTACATCAGACAAGGAAATTGTCTCCAGAAGAGGAAAGGGTGCATGGTTATAATCTAGTGCTTTTCCACACAGGTTCAGGAGTCAGAACTGAGTTCAAGTCTTAGCTCCTCCTTCATGCAACTTAACTTCTCTGAGCCTCAGTTCTCTCGTTTGTCAAGCAGTGATGATAATAATGATAACAAATGGCCCCTCCGTTGTGAGATTAATTTATTTGTGTGATATTATTTTTAAGGGGACCGTGATCATTAATTTACTGCATCCATGCTGACGTACACTATTCAGTGTTTTAATCTCTAGTTCTACATGGTAACAAAAGTATAGGGTGTCATCTCGGTGTCTGTTATTCTACATACATTGTCACTTTGAACTCTCTCCCTTGTCTTGAGATGTGTTTGACCACCCAGTAAGAAGCAGATCCCATGGAAATCAACTCACATGCTTAAGATCCCAGCCTCAGTAAGCTGCAGAGGAAGGAATCAAACCCCGTTCCATCTAAATCTAAACTCTTTACGATTTCCACTTTACAGCACTGCCCTGGGCTGGGAATGTACACATTCACTCACTCACTCATTCGTTCCTTTCTTTCATTCCATCATTCAAAAAGTAATTATTGAAAAGTAATTAAAAATTGGAAGGAGGGCAGATTAAATATGTGAAAGCATTTAAAAAACTGAAGTCATGTGTGAATGGAAGGTACTATAATGAGGGTCTGAAAGCCTGTCTGCTTTCTCTGGTACTGTGAATGGGAAACACAAAGAAAATCTGCCTCCCTGATTCCTCATCCTATGGCAACAAACAGAAACCTTCATTATAGCTCATTGCTTTATAATCCATCTTAAAATCATTGGCCCTTCAACAGATTCAAAGTGTAACCTCTTGGGTTAGTTGTATCACAGCAAATGAGGCAATGGAGACAACTGTCAGGAAAGTCAAACAAACCTCCTCTTCACATGCCCCAGAAATTTCCCCCGTCACCAGACTGGCATAGAATCTTGCTGGCTAAGATCATAAGATCATATCACCGAGCCATCTAAGATAATTTGATATAGAAGCAGTGCTCAAATAGATTCCAGACGGGGAATGGAAAAACTCAAAGAGGGTGGAAACTATAGGTTTCAAAAGGTCCCATTGTACCTGAGCCAGGTGATCAAGGTCAACATCAACAGCCATAAGTCATGTCAATCATGTGCACCCTTAATATGATGTGATGAGAATAGCACTTTACCTCCCCAAAAACCCATGAGAAAAACATCAGACAATTCTGAAGTTAGGGACATTCTACAAAATACTTGACCAGTACTTATCAAAATTGTCAAGATTATTAAAAACTAGGGAAGTCTGAGAAACTGTCACAGCAAAGAGGAGATAAGGAGACATGATGATTAAGTGTAATGTGGTATCCTAGATGGGATCCAATAACAGAAAAAAGACATTAGGTAAAATGTGAATAAAGTATGGACTTTAGTTAATAATAACGTATCAGTAGTGGCTCTTTATATGCAACTAATGTACCGTACGAAGTGTAAGTAGTTAATAACAGGGGAAAGTGGTTGTGAGGTATGCAATAACTCTCTGTACTATCTTTGCAATTTTTCCATAAATCTAAAATGGTTTTAAAAGTAAAGTTTATTTTTTAAAAAAGGTACTGTTTTCATGCAAAGGAAAAATGGAAGCCAAAAGGATTTGATTTAAGGATAACCAACTCTCTCGTTATCCCTTTAGGCACTGTTGTGCCTTGTTGTCTCTAGAAACCAATATAATTTACTTCATTTTGACTTGTGCCTTGTCTTGATCCAGAAAATGCTTCAGGTGACTTACAAGAAGATATAAAAATTAAAACTCAAGAAGCTGTTAAGGGGCGGGAGTTGGGAGGGGAACAGTTTGGCATGGGGTAGATAGAAAAGCTTTGGAGTCAGGTGGACCTGTGTTTATGCTCTGCTCCTTGGTGAAGTTACTTAACTTTTTGTAGCTCTATTTCCTCATTGGTGATGTGTGTTTAATAAACAGTCAAGATGCCATATGCAATGTTGTAAGCAACATAACAGATAAGTACTTAACAAATGTTTCGTACTTTTATACTTTGGGTATAGTGGCTTTTCCGTGGCTGAACATCCCAGAGATATTCCAGGACCCCACCAAGGGATCCAAATTGGAGTAAATGTTGGTTTAGCCAAAAAAGTTGCTGGAATATTTGGAGTCCCACCAAAATGTCTTCGTAATGGAACAAAGTTTTCTACACATGGAAGCTTTTTCATCAATTTTAATGTAAATTCTTTCATTTTATAGATCATAAAGCTGGGATGATTTGCCCAAGATCACCCAAGGAATTGGGGGCACAATAGGAACTTGAACACAAGTGTCCCACGTGCTAGCTTGTATTTTTTCCCACATAACAAGTTGCATTTTTTTCCTTCCAAATATACTTCATGTATAATCTTTAAAATAAAGGAGGAATAAGAGATGTGCAATTTAATATTTCAGTGTTAGGAATAAAAGATTTCCTCAAGTATGGAAGTGCTGATTGGCTGAGATATCTACACCACTCTTTGTGGATCTGTATTAATCAAAAAAGATTCCTTTATGACATATTCTTGCAATAAATTTGAAGTAATAAAGAAACATCTCCTAGGTTTGTTTTGTTTCTGTTTTATCCTAGCAACAATTAACACAATAGTTAAGAGAATAGACTTTGGAGCCAGGCAGATAAGGATTAAATCCTGGCTCCTCTGCCTACTAGCTATGTGACCTTGCTCATGTTAGTAAACGTTTCTGAGCTTCACTTTTGTTATCTTTAAAATAGAGATGATTAAGATACCAAATTCATAAGATTTATTGGGAATATAAAACTAAATGCCATATATACTCATAACAAAGAGATTGGCCCATAATAAACACTCATTGAACTACAGTTATTGTTGTTGTTGCTGTTGCTGTTGTATTATATTCTCTTCTTGGGAAATCAATAATTTGTGGTTCCCGGGGAGGTACTCAGCATAGCAACAAGGCAATGTTGAGTCCTTTTGACTGGGCATCAGGAGACTTGCTTCTTTTTATGTCATTCTTACAACTTATTAATTGTGTGATTGGGTCAACGTATTCCTTCCCTGTCCCCAAATAGTCCCATATATCAGATAGAGCATTTTCTGTTACAATGGGACAAAGACCTGGTCTCAACTAGTCTTAAAGCAAATGTGGAAGTTATAGGTTTAGGTAATTCAAACCTCCCCAGGTAATCTCTCCTTTAGACTCAGCTTGATCCAGGACTCAAAATTCATCAAGAAATCTGTTGTTTTCCTGCATTGCTCAAATCTGCTCTCCTCCGTGTTGGCTTCATTCCCAAACTCCACATGGTGGCAATATGGTTGACATCAGCTCCAGAGCTAAATGCCCTCAACTTCAATTTCAGTGAAAAGAGAGCACTTTTCTTTCCTAAGCAGATCCAAAAAAAAACCCCTAAGCCTGATTCTCCTGGGCACAAATTGGGTCACATGCCAATCTTGAGCCAATCACTGTGGACAAAAAGATAGAACACAGTGCTTAGCTTAAGCTTGGGTCATATGCTGTTTCTGGAGATGGAGGTGAGATAATCCTGTTCAAATAATCAACAGTAACAGAATGGATCCTATATTAGTTTCTATTGCTTTATAACAAATTACCACAAACTTAACAGCTAAAACAGCACAATTTTATGATCTCATAGTTTCTATAGGTCAGAAGTCTAGGCACAGCATAACTAGATTCTCTGGTCAGGGTCTCACCAGGTTGAAATCAAGGTGTCAGCCAGGACTGTGCTCTTACCTGAGGTCCAGAGTCCTCTTTGAAGCTCATGTGGTTGTTGGCAGAATTCAGTTCCTGGTGGCTGTCTGACCAAAGTCCCTATTATCTTGCTGGCTTTTGTCCAGGGATCATTCTCAGCTCCTACAGGCCACCCTCAGGTCCTGGCCACATGGCTCTATCTTCTCACAATATGGCAGTTTTCTTTTTTCTCAAAGTCAGCAGGAATGCCTGTGTGACACTTCACTTTCTCTTAAAGGGCTCACCTGATTAGGTCTGGCCCACCCATGACAATCTCCCGTTTGATTAACTCAAAGTCGACTGTTTGCTGATCTAATTATGAGAGTGACATACTGTTAGATTCCATTGGTTCTGTTACACAGGGAATCTGTATGAAAGCAGAAATCTTAGGGGCCATCTTGAAATTCTGTCTACCCCCAAAGGAAAATCAGACTCTGGTTTACAAAAGGAGATTAATTGTCAGGCAGCCAGGAAAACAAAATCTCCCACTTCCCTTCAGAAAAACAAAAGCTCTGGGATTGGCCCAGATTACCTCTAACATCCCTTCCAATTCAAATCATGCTTAATTTTTTGAAATCAAATATATCTAAATATTTCCAATGCAACTGGGGGAATCAGCAGTAACTTTGTGTGAAAGTCACTAGAAATAGAGGGCAAATTCTTTAGAAATATCATCCTCTTGAGTGTTTTCTCAGCAATTTCTGCAATCCTTCCCCTTCGGGGGGCATCTCTTGCCCACCTCATTAATATTTTCTGACGTGCTGTTGACAGCCCATTTTTTATAAGACTGGAAGGACACAGTCTAATCGAAGACCCAAGGGAGTTGAAGGAGCCCTCCTAAAACATGGCCTTGACCCAGCAAGCGAGTCACCTTCCCCGAAGTCTTGGAGCTTGCGCTATGGTTTATCTCTGGCCCCTTGTTTTTGGCAATGGAAGAGGAGGATGTGGTTAGGATCGCAAAGGCATTACTCAGAGCCAGTTTGGTTCAGAGGAAGGAAATAAGGCTGAGATCTATTCCTACACGGCTCCATTCCTGTCTGTGAACGAGTCCCAGAGGACTGTCTTCAAGACCTTGGCCTTAGTTAGACACTGACTGGCCAGCAGAATTTGAACACAGATCTCCCAGTCCTGGCCTTTCCCTATGAGTAAGTGCAAGGAAAGACATGAGAGAGCAAACCACCTCTTCCTTGGGAACAAAGCTCTCTACATTGTCTCAGGTTCACTGCGGGAAAGTTTTATAAATGATTGAGCATCTACCATGAGTCAAAACATCATCTATATCCTCTATATCCTGGCTATATATAGTAGAGGGCCAGAGAAGGCCCCTGTCATGGAAGAATTAACAGTATACTGGCTGAGATTCAGAAATGTGTTTGGACAATTCCAGCAAAATGTGAAATGTTACAATAGAGAGAAATGCAAGATACAACACCTAATGTAAACCAAGGCAAAGGGATTCACAGAAGGCTTCCTGGAGAAGGCGGTATCTGAGTTGAGCTTAAGGAACAGACAGATGTTAGCTAGTCAAAGGATGAAGGTCAGAAAGGTATTCTGAGATGAGCAAACAGCATAAGAAAAGCATCTAATCTGTAAAACATCCAAGTGCATGCAGAGGAAAATACAAGCAGATTGATAGCATTGGCATATGAACTTGGTTACGCTGGGATACAGACAGGTGAATGTGGAGAGATCAGCAGGAACAAGGTCACAGAGAATCTTCCATGCTACTGGAAGAGTTTGGTCTTTGTCCTGTGCACAGCAGGGAATCCCTGAAAGGTTTCGAGCTTAGGTGGTATTTGTTGTGAATTACTCTCTGTTTTGTATGGAAGAGATCCAAGGCTACTAGCCTGGAGCTATAGAGCACTTGGCTTGGCTGTCACAATGCTTCAGGTGAAGGATGGTGAGAGTCTGAACTCTAGCAGCGAGCCTGGAGAGAAGGAAACAAGCTTAAGAAATGTTTGGTCATAGTATCTGCAAGACTGGTGATAGATTGGCTATGGTGTCTGATGGAGAGAATAGCATCAAGAAAAATGCCCAAGCTGACTCGCTTTAATTTTTCCTCTTTTTTGGGGTGGACTCAGGTTGAAGTTCAACCTACATTTATTGAGCACCTATTCTATTCTAGGCCTGTTCTAAACACTTGAGTATACATAACCACACTTTACTTCCCAACAAACAACCCTATGGGACCACAGATAAGGTACCGGAATCTTGGAGAGAGAACCAACTTGCTTGAGATCAGCTAGTAGCAGAGGTGGAAGTAGTTTGCACTTGTTTCACAGAAAAGATGGACTTTGCTTGAGTCCTAGACCATTTAAATGAAGACTTTATAAACTCAGAATGCATATTTGGAGTTGTTCTGAAGAGAAGCACAGTGGAATAAAGATGATAGTTTTACATAGACTGCTATCTTTGTGTCACCAGCTCCAGTGGTTAAGTTTGGAGACTTCCAGGCCATATTTTTCAACCTTAGCTGTTCATTGGAATTACCTGGGTAACCCTAGAAGATCCTGTTGCCTATGCTCCATTCCAAGAGACTCTGATTGAATTGTTTTGGGATACAGCCTGGGCATCGGGTTATTTAAAATCTGCAGATGATTATCATGTGTAGGCAAGGCTAAGAACCATGAAGCCATGCCCCAAAACAAGCAGCAAATGATCTTCTTTGCTGAATCCTGTTCCTAACCCTAGTTGCCTTCTTCTGCCTTAGTGTGACTCTCACGTGAGCATAAGAGTATCTTTCCTAGGATGGCCCTCTCCCCCTGCTGCAGCCTCCCTCCCCGCTGCTGGTGGTCCCATGTTCTTGGCACAGATGGATCTGCTACCTAATTGCCTGCTTATTTGTCAAGTGGTTGTCCCCAGCAGATGTTCCCATGTGGAAATTTAGAGGCCAACATCTGTACACAAACAGCTGATTGCATCACTGTTCTGCTTTTGATCTAGTCCTGTTGAGGCACCACCCAGGTCATACATGATCTTCCAAAACTAACCCAAGGATGAATTCTCTAATCCCCTTTTTTAACCCCAAACCCTTTCTTTCAATCATCTTCAGTGGTCTTAGAAGCTCTGGATATGTGCTCTTGGATTTCTTTCTCCTTCTGCTTTCTTCTTCTTCTTGTTGTTGCTACTGATCTTTCTGTTAGAATCACAGAGCATGACGGGAGCTTCAGTATCTTTGTAGTACAAACATGCTAAGTGGGACCCAGAGACGAAAAGGAACTTGGACAGGATCAGGATAGAGCCACTCAGGGACTGAGTTTTAGTTCCTTTATCTCTTATCTCCATTATCATATACTCATTCCCATACTCAGACCCACAGAAATATCCATGGGTTCTATGGCTGGTTCTGAAACCTTCTAGCTGTGTGGCCTTTGAAAAATTGCTTCACTTCAGCTTGCAAGAGAGTAATCATCTATGGCTCTCAGCACCACTGTGGAGTTCAAAAATGCTGTATATGAAGTACATAGTACCGTGTTAAAAGAGCAATTAAAAAAGGTATGCAAACATGATGTAAAATTGATGATGATATTTAGCATGATGATTAAGTGCACAAGTATATGAGTTAGATATTCTCAAGTTTGAACCCCTGTTATGGCTACTCATTAGCAGAATTTCCTCGGTCCAGTTACTTTACTTCTTTCAGCCACCATTTCTTCATTTTAAAAATGAGAATAAAAGTAATATTAACCTCACAAGGTTGTAATAATATTGAGTGCTTATTATGAAGCTTGGTGCATAGGAAGTGTTAGGGATAATGGTGAATATTAGGGATGATGATACGAAAGAAGAAGAAAAGAAAAGAACCACACAACATTTTCTATCATTTAGACAGAACACTGCATGAGAAGTCAAGATACCTAATTTTTAGTCTTAGCTCTGAGACCAGCTTGCTGTGTGATCTCTGATAAATTCCTTTATATCTCTATGCTTCAGGTGTCTTATCAGAAGGACTAGATGATCTTTGAGGCTTCTTCCATACTGTGATCTTGTATATCTCAGCAAAGTTCTCCACTTGTCCTTCAATTCCCTCATCAGCCAAGGGATGTGACATGCCAGGGTCTTCTGTCCTCATAAAATCATCTGCCTTTGATGTCTTCTTCCCTGTCTTCCTAGCCTAATTCCAACTGCCTTTGAGTCTGTACATAAGGAGACAGTCTCACCCCCTCCTAAGACCCCTTCCTTAGATATGGGGAGAAGGACCCTGGAACCCAGCCTTAGAGATGAACCACTAAGTGCTTTCAGAGATAAGCCATGAGCTCCTTCTGAGAAGGCAGGGCTGTCAAGTGGAAACACTGACAGCAGACTTAGTTCCAGCCATGTAAATACTATTACTGCAAAGACATATATTTAGCATCTATGACATCAGCTTGATTTACCTTGATTAACGGAGCAATTTGCTGTACATTTTTCCAAATGCTGTAATCAATTAGAACTCAAAATAGATTAGAAAACCCTCTATGGTGTGGCCACAGTCCAAAAAGGCTAATCTATCATAAAATATATGTATATATCCTTTTCCAACTATGCAGTGAATAAAGATTTGTGTCTTGGAGGAACTCAGAGTGGTTCAAGTTTATACAGTCGGGCACCAGGCACTTTTGCCATCAGCCATTACTAAAGGCAAATAAGAAGGAAAGGAGCTTTGTGATTGCTACTTCACTTTCATGTAGCTTCTCAACCTCTTTTTACTTATAGGCTCTTCCCTGCCTATCCCCACAGTATGTTTATAAAAGACTGGTTATAGACCCCTTGTAGCAACAGGATAGATCCTAACCGCTTAGAATGGCATTGACAGCCCTTTAAAATCTGGTCCCCTATTACTTTTCACCTTCATCTCTTCCTATGTCCCTATCTGTGTACTTTATCATCCTCAAATTCCCCCATAATATATGTTATACTTCCTTACAACTCTATATTGGCTCCTATAGTTCTTTCAGCTTGTAATGTTAGAATGAAGAACTAGTGTTTATTGAGTATTTACTGTAGACAAGGCATTGTGCTAAACGCTTGCCATACACTATTACACTTAATCCACTTAACCACCGCATAAGACCTGGGAGTTCAGATACTTGCCTGAACGTATACACGAGTAAGTGGTGATAATAAAATCAAACCCAGGTCAATCTGACCCCAGAGCCCTTGGTTTTTCTTCCTCCTTCTGTATCATTCCTTCATCTTTCACTCTTTCTCACTCCTTCCCTGTATCTCAAACTCTCACGGTGCTCTTCTGTCTCAGAGGAAAGATATTTATTATACTTAATGACGGTTAGATATAAGGGGCTGAATGTATAGCCCATTCACAGATAAAATTAACCCACGTCCAGACTGTGCATCCTACAATGACTGATTGAGTTGCTGCTCAATCAGTAAAGCACTGTTTTAGGCCCTATATATGGCACAGTAGGATGGAGTCTTGTTTAAGGAATGGACATAATAAAGTGCTGGTTGACAAATTACTTAAGATTAAATTCTAGATCTTCTACTAACCATGTGTGTAATTTTGAGTCTCTCAAAATCTACACTTCATTGTCAATGAATAGGCATAACGTTATATGGATTGTTGTCCATATCAATTGAGTTGATATGAAGATAGGAAAGTGCTTTATCAAGTGCTGTTGAGCCTACCTGGCCCTGGACCACACGGAGCTCATGATCTAGTAGCTCATTCTTTAAATTGCATCTGAGACTGCTCTATAAACTACAAGGCAGCATGAGTTCCCATTAATTTTGAATAAGAGTTAGAGGAGAACTGACCCTAAAATCATTGGGATTACTGCCTGGTTCTTAATGACGTCCCCAGGACTTCGCCAAACACCTGGACCATAACTGGCCCTCAGAACACACATACTATGTGAATAAATACTGTTGTTGTTGCAGAAGCACCAGACGGGGAAGGCAGACACCCCTGAGCTCTGGCCCCAGCTCTACTCCCCACAGATGTTAGTAAGTAAATTCAACCACTTGTGTCCTCAGTTTTTTTATCTTTAAAAAGAGGGTATAAAATCCCTGACTTCATAAGATTGTTATGTGGAGCAAATAAAACTGTCCACATGGAAGCGCCTTGTAAACTATAAAGAAATGTATATGTATAAGGGGATGAACAGGATTGACTTGCATTCTTAAAGGAACACATAGGCATGTAAGTACTGTGCTTTGACGCTCTCAGGGGATTCCCATCCAAAAGTCTGCAATTCAGAGTCCAGCGGTTCATTCCATTTTCACAAATGACCATTCATCTTCTTGACCTGACACTTAGCAAATGAACTACAAAATCCTCCAATCCACTGCTTAGCATATTCTTGGCAGAAAGGACATTTGAGACCAATGAATCCAACATCTTCTCCCCCCAACACACACAACTGTACTGATGAGGAACCTGACTCGTAGAGGGTGAAGGCTGTATCTTTCACCCTTCCCCAGCACCTAGCTCAATGGCTCACCTATTCTATAATCATTAACTGTTTGTTGAATAAGTGAATGAATAAACAAATTACATCATTTGTTCAAGATATCCTCAGGACCTAGCATAGTACCAGATCCATAGTAGGTGCTTGTTTGTTTATCAAATGAGTGAATAAATAATGGTCATCCAACAAGTTGGTAGCAGCTCTGGGACTTGGACCTTTTACCTCGGAATCCCTTCCCAATGTATCAAAAGTTAGTATTCGTCCTGGCTTGCATTTGTTACTAATGGATTTAAGTTTGTGCATTTTGCCTCTACATCTGTAATTCCAAATCATTAAAGGAAGCAAGGGACCATGTCTTCTGCTACTGTGTCTCTTGGAACATGTGGCTTGGGATTGGTCACCCAGTAGGTAATCAATCAGTATATCTTGATTGTTTGAACCTGGGCGAATTAAAAAGGCTATTTGGATTGTGACTTCTGAGGAAGAGACTGGGTAGGAAGTGCTTTGTGTGGTCTGATAATGTATTTATTTACGAGACTAAATGTTTATCTAAGCCTCTAGAAGACCTCTGGCTTCATTTTGGTGTCTGTGTGCATTTATGTTATTTTCCATGGTCACAACAGACCCATCCTTCTGGGGTCCAGCTGGGCTACGAAGTAATAAACAGACATAAAAATTGGCTCACTCCTTGACAAGAAGTGGGAGCAACCCAAAGCCTTTAAGAAATTCTTCTCTGAGTAGTGAATGCACCAGCATCCAGCTAGTTCAAGTAGGGTTCAAGTAAGCACTCTAACTTTGTGAAGGCTATTTATGACCAATACAATGAAACCTCTCTATCCATTCAGTCGCTGGGCGTTTGAGAGGTAGTTATTTTTCTTACAGTCTGTTCTTTGACAGCATTCAACAACATCGGGTTACTTTGACAATTTCAATAACTAATTCAGGGTGTGAGCCCGCCTCCCCTTTTGTTTCCTTAGTATACCCATTTGCGATTTAAGAATTCAACAGGGGCTGATACAAATCAATGATCATACTTAATTCTGAATTGGTGGAACTGAGTAAGCTCAAAACTACTGTCTAAAATATCTTACTGGATGTTTCGAAGAGGCCAAATCACTTTCCAAGGTTCATCACGTCTCATTGCTCATGACACTTCCTTCAATAGAATCCCCTATAGTCCAGAAAATCACTGTACTGAGTTGAGTTGCAACTGGTAGACGATTCATTCACCAATATGTTTATTTTAAGACCACTGAATAAATCAACTTGGGCTGAGAGATAGGGTGAGTAGTAAAATCTATGGTCTGTGCCCTCTAGGAGCTCATGTTCTGGCATGAAAAATGAACCTAAGTATCCATTTCTATGGCACCAGTTAGACAGTGTTCACCGACACACAAGAGGGCACATGGTGCTCCAGCCGCTCAGATGAAGGGTGGCCACTTCTAGAAGTGGACAGGAAGAAGGAGATGGAATTGAGAAGGTAACACTTGAGGTGGGCCAGCAACATGTACACAATACTCATCAGTTGTAAGTGAGGGAGGGAGTTGGGAGCACAACCCAGGCAGGAGGAAAGCATGGTCTGTGTCAGCTCACTGTACTTTCTTGCTCCACTGAGGTCCTGACACTAAGTGTCTACCCTCTCAGGGCCACTCTTGGAAAAATAGTAGTAACCAAATTTACGCTATGCCAGAGATCATTTGAAGCACTGTCACACTCTAGCTGCTTAACACAAAGGTTTGTGAGGTAGGTGTTATCCCCATTTTTGTGGACTTGGAAACTGGAACTTAGATAAAATTTGAGTCATTTGTCTAGCATCACAGAATTAGTGGCACAGCTGGGCTCCGTCCCAGTTGTCTCTTACTCCTTAACCTACCTTCTTCAACATCATGCTGGCCACCTCCTGGGTCAGATGGTTTAATTGTTCCATAGTTGAAAAGAGGTAACGAGAGGAGGGGGTTTGTGGAAGCACCTGGAGTGATGTCCTCTTGGAACTCCCCCAAGACCATGCATGCGCTCCATAAGTATGCTTATATGAGACAGAACTCCCAGGCCCCGTGATCTGAGCTCACCATCAAAGGAGAGGCAGAGACTCATACGTGTCAAGTGTTCATTCTATTCCAGATTGCACAGTGGTGTTTAATCCACTCTCTCAGGTTATCCTTACAAGATGCCTTTGGACAACGGATTATTTCCTCCAGTTTGTGGATGAGAAATCTAAGTCTTGTGTAGTTTCACGATGTGCTCACTTTCCCACAGCCAGTCACAACCAAGGCCAGGATTCGCAAGTAAGATACTTAATTCTTCCGAAGTGCAATTTCATTTTACTCCCTTCCTCTGTAGACTGTAAAGTGTCCTAGAGCATATGGCATAATGATCATGGCAAAAAAGGAAAATAAAATAAGGCAGGGAGGAAGAAGAAGGGAAAGAAGACACTGAACGAGAAGGAAGAGGAGGAGGAGGCAGAGGAGAAAGAGAAAAGGTAACACACAAGTTATTTATGTACTTTAAAGAAGCTATGAGTATTGAGGGATACTCATTAAGATGTGACATAGACATAAACATTCAGGGGACGTATTCTGACCTGGATTTTGAACAAGAGAAGGACCATAGTATGAGAGTGAGCAGGGTTTTCAGTCTTTTGAGATCCCAGATTGGACACAGGAGGGAAGACGGCATGACTAACCTGGAGTGGCAATGGAGTTGGTTATTACATAGCAATTTGCTGAAATATCCTCAGCATAACTACATAGTCTTCTCACCCTGAACATCCTCTTTGTTTATTAAATTAAATGATGAATAAGAGGCTCAATTTTATTTTTCTATCAGCCTAGGGGATTTATTAATCGAATAATGATTGCCCTCACCTCGAGTTATGTTTTCATTACATTTGTTACTTGTCTTCTGGGCTCCGGCTTTGTTGGAATGAGGTTTGCATCTCTGCAAGGTCTGTTAAATCCCTCTACTTTGCTGATAGCGAGCAGCTCAGAAACAAAAAAAAAAAGCTTGGAATCTATAACATATTTCCCTGCCTCCTTCTTTTTTTTCCTCTCCTCTCTAACCCCTCCCTTAGAGAATGCCAGAGAAATAAAAATAAAGTCATAATTAAGAAAAGGACTAAGAAATAAATTCCATGCATTTAACCAAAGTTCCATCTCTGAACCCAGGAGGATTGGTGCATAGCTGTGGTTGTGCGAGAGGAAGCGCTCGGGGAACTCATGCTGTGCTTTCAAGACAAATACAGCTCATAAGGAATAGTTTATCACTTAAACCATCTCTTTAATTCTGCAGAGTAAAGGCAAGACCTCAAAAAAAGGCTCAGATACCACCACCACCACCATTGGGGTCTCCCATTCCTGGAGTCCCTCTGGCCCAAATAGCTCAGAGCAATTCACAAACATTTATTGACGAAACCCCATGACCCAGCCCCCAAGTGAATACTTTAATATCTCATTCTGCAGAGGGCAAAATGGTAACATGGAGAAGTTCAACGCTCTTGGCTGCCTGCCATGCAGAGAAAAGGAAATCGTGGCTGGATTCTGAAAGAAAAGCATCACCAGGTGCACAGTGGATTATTCAAGAAATGTGGTGAAAAGAGCACTGGGCTGGAAGTCAGGAGACCTGGGCTCTGATCCTAGCTGTGTCACTCACTCGCTGGGGGATGGTGGCCAAGTCACCTCCACTCTCTGGGTCTTAGTCTCCCCAAGTGTAAAATGGGAGGTTGAACTAGAAGACCATAAAGCCCCTTCTCCCTCTGAAATGATGGAGCTCTACATCCACCAAGACAAGGCACTGTGACTCCTAAACTACACGACATTCATTCCTGCTGGAAGGATTCCTCTATGCCTCTCCAAATCCAGCCCTCCATTCCAAACCTGGTTCTACCCATCCTCCTACAGGTGGTATTCTCTGATTTGTTGCAGCCCATAGGAATTTTGCAGTCTTTAGAACTCTTGATTACTTACTTTTCCACATGGAAGGAGCTCAATAAATATTTACTAAATTACCAGATTCTGTGTAACTTAATCTTTAATTCATCTGCCTTCATCTGACCAGTGAGACAGTAACAATCTTGAGGACAGAATAAGGAAAGTGCTTATTAAATCTTAAATGTCTCTATAGATCTTAAACCTTAAATATCTATTAACAGATGCCTTTCTTGTATCCATCTGGATTTTAAAATCCCAATGATATATGTCCAGGAAGGTGGTTTGTAATATGTAGGTCCAATTAAGTGCAATGCAATTCAATTTGGCTATTAATTATTGATCATCTACTCTTTGCCAAAAACTATACTAGCATCTGGAGTTACAAAGATTTCTAAGATTTAGTTCTTGTCCTGGATGATATTCTGCTCCGTGGGGGAATCAGGAAATGAAAAAGGCTGCTGTGATACATTGAGATTAGTTCAATAGCAGAAGTGAGTACAAGACAAATAGAGGGTATGAGACAAAAAAAAAAAAAAGGCCAATTACAGCTTAGATTTCTGGTGAACTTGCTTTACCTTAGACCTTAAAATAAGAAAGTTATGACATAAAGGTTTCAACTCTGATGAGATTTCACAGCATGATGTTTATTTCCTTATTGTGCATATGTGTGGGGGGAGGCAGCTGCAGTAGTAGAAAACTTGAATTAGACACTATTCTAAAGGATAATGCAGTTGGCATGAAAGTAGTTTCCAAACTAATGGATACCAAGGCGTAGACCAGCTCTAATGAAAAGTAGGTCATTTGAGATAATCCCATGGCTTCACATATAGGAATATTTCTCCTTCCTGGCTTGGTTTCCTTACATACAGAGGGGGTAGTTAGATGAGATAATCCCAATGATCCCTTCCAGCTCTGGTGTTCTGTCCATGGAACACAGACAGTGTCTTCTCCTTTGCCTCCCACAACATTTACTGTTGGGCCGAGCACTAGAATGGAAGATGGGAGAGAGGGAGGGTGGGTTGTATTTTCCCTCCAGGGACTCTGAATTTGGGGGAGAAATTTGAGTGAAATTCAGAGATAATCAGAAAAAAAAGGAGGAGCAGTAGAGAAACCATCATTATAAATTGATTGCTTAGGATGTAATACAGGTTTTTATCTCAAACAGTGACATGAATATGACACTGATAATCAGAAGTCTCAGGTTCAAGTTCTAGCATTTTAGTTGAAAAGCTTATAGATTCTTAGGAATTCACTTAGTCTCTTGAGCTCAATTTCTCCTCTGTGAAATGGAGTAAATAACCTTGACCCGGTTAACTCAGCTATGTTAAGTAAAATAATTGAGTGAGACGTGCTTTGTAAACTACACAATGCTATACAGAGGTGGGTTATTGTTGCTGTTATTATTATCATCATTATTATTATAAGGGGGTGCAATGCCTTAACCAAATGATGGTATTATAGACATTTGTGGCAGACTATAGGGGGAAGAATTTGGGAAAAAGGATCATCAAATCTCCTGGGCTATCGTGTTTTATCCTCATATCAGCTGTGAGCCTAGCCTGTCCTCTTTCACAGAGCAGTAAGCAGAAGCTGTGAACTGCTGATGGGCTCTCGCAGGCTCACCGATCTATACACTCCGAGAAAAAGCTGCTAGTAATTTCCAGCTCACCCTGGAGCAGAAACACACATAGCAGCGTGATTGCTCATGGCCATAGAGGGGCCTCCACTAGTGAATTTATAGAGGGCTGGTCTGCATTTTTAAGCAAGATAACTAAGCCTCCAGAGGTCACCCTGAATATTAAAAAAAAAAAAAAAATCTTTACAAGTGTATGAGTCGCACAAGCTGGGATTTATGTAGAGATTTAGGTCTGTTGATGTAGAAGGTAAATTTTTAATTAACACAGAAGATGGAAACCAAAGTAAACCAAAGCTAGGATGTGGGCACCATCTAGTGGGTGTGTGTAGCCAGTGCACACACCAGAGGAGAAAGGGATGGGCAGAGGAAATGTGTGCTCTCGAAGCTTTGGGGAGGTTCTGCAGTGGCAACAGTATCTGTAAACAGAACCTTAGTCAGGAGCTCTGATAGTCAGCATGGGTCAACATGTCTATACCACAGCTAGCGCACCATGAGACATTAGATTAATGAAGCAATCCTGTCAGAATCCAGACACTGCCTATTTTCAGACTCCGCCGCTGGTCAAGTCACTCAACTCTCTAACTCAGTTTCTTGGCCTGTAAAAAGGGGATGATAATGCCTACTTTAGTGGGCTAATGTATTATAATTATAGTACAATATTAATCTGTAGGCATTTGGAAAAGTGTCTGATAGGGAACATCACAACCCCTGTCATCTCCCTTAGATCTCAATGAGAGTAGCCGTCAGTACCTTAGGTTTCCAAATAAGAAGATGAGACTCAGTGTAGGTTAGTGACACATCCAAGGTGACACAGCCAGTAGGTGACAGAACTGAGGTTTGAACACAAGTTCGATATGTTGCAAAGCTCTCGTTTACTCCACCATACACACAAAATTTGCTTTTTCTTCCCCCTTCTTAAGATGAACATTTAGGTGCTGTCATGTACCTGGCTTTGTGCATACACTATTTTATTCAACTTTGAAATAAAGATATCATTTTCTTTGTACAGATGAAGCTGACACTCAGAGAGGCTACATAGTCTACCAAACATCAAAAATCAGTGAGAAAGCTGAGATTCGGAGTTTCTGATTGCAGACCCACTGCTTTAACCCACCCTCTACTGACTCATTTGCTCATCATTCATCTCTAATTGTGAAGTATGTTTCTGTTTATATTTACATCCCAAGAGTTACTTTTTTAGTCAAAAAAAGACATCTGCATTTATTAAGGTCCCTGACTCGAATTGTGATCGGTTTCTCTGCCCATAGCGGGATTGAGGGTTAGCTTTAGTATATGGCATTGTCTCTAAGGTCCCCTACAGCTGGGAGGAGAGCGGTCTGTCTCGTGAGGACTGGAGGACAAGCTGGCTGGTTGAAGAGAAGGTCAGAGCTGAGCCCATGAAGGAGCCGTTGCTCCGCGTTTAGGTTAAAAATGGAGACTGAAGGACCTTACAAAGAGAGCCAGTGGGAAAGGTTAGGAAAAGAAACACAAGGGATACTCCTGTTTCCTTTAGGCATTGTACTGTGTGCCTAGGGGGACCCAGAGACACAGAGAGCCTGAAAGCGGTTTGCTCGAAGCCAATGATAGAGCTTGACAAAAATCAGCTTCCTGGACTCCAAAATCCTTGGTAGAAGGAGATATGTTGCACAAACCCTTAGAGTCTGACCCAGAGAGATTAACTTATGCGTGTTGTAAAGAAACTGCTCTGTCTAGCAGTTGCCTCCCTCTAGTGGTCAGATTGCCTTCAAGCAAGATGCTTATGATCACATCTCAGAATTAAAGACCTAAATGTAAAAATAGAATGCTGTTTGACTGGGGCTTGTCTAGTGTGGTCACCCAGACAGTCTTAAAGGAGTACGATGACAACAGTAACAACAACACGAAATACTGGGAGTTGCTTGTATTCTGGTCTTTGCAAAAGTGCGTTGTCTGGAATATATGCTTTAAATTGAATTTTTCTAATCTGAGATATGCACACACACAGGTATGCACACACACACGCACACACACTCTTAGGAACATAATTTAAGAAATGTTGATCTGCTGTTCTTTTTCCTGCACCATGACATTAATTCCCATTTTAAAGATGAGACAATTGAGGCCCATAGAAGGACAGTCATCATACAGTGGTCCAAAGCAGTGCTTATACAATGACAATGTCTTCTGCAATTATGTATCAAGACAGAGCCTCCATCAGCCTGTGTGCCTGCATGAACTGTGATGAACAGAACCCATGCCAACCCATAATGGACTGTAGTCAGAATAAGAAATAACCTTTATCAAGTCATTTGATCTTTTGATTATTTGCTACTGCAGCATAACCTCACCTACTCTGAATAATATACCACATCTCCCATTAGCTAGCTTCTGTTTTGCTTCTCTCTGGGCTAAAGGGTGCAAGGGACAAGGAGATTGACCATTTCTCATGCCTGGTTGACTTCTCACTCTCCGGGTTTAGTAAAACATTAAAGCTAGTGTTTTTTCTTTTCCTTTTGAGGGTAATCTCCTGCACTTCTCAGAGACTGAACACCCCTCCTCTGCAGTTTCCTTGCCCCCAGGCTTGTCCAGGTCTATTCTGGGAGGTCTCTGGGGATCTGTCCTCATTCCGTGGGCCTTCATAGGTGCGCTACCATTCTCTTTTTGCTGAGTTCTTGTTCCTCCACGCAGACCTATTGGACAAGACCCTGCTTAGGGCTGTTCCTGACTTGGCCCACACACGTTTCTTGGGAAACAATCAGAGGTTCTTTGTCCTGACAGACTGTAACTGCAGGTCGGTCACAATGCACCAGCTTCTGCTGACGCTGATCCAAAGCAGTCAGCCAGCCCTCCTTTTCCCTTCTCCATTTGCTGGATTGAATCCAGGCCTCCTTTTCAACAAATCACCTCTAGATTTTGTTGACATTTTTTTTACTTTTTGTTTAAATTTCATTAGTTTTTCTTCATATCATTATTACTTACTTAACTCATTAATTCTATTTTCTTTAGTCTTACTTGTTATTTTCTGTTAGATGCTTGCATTATTGATCTACAGCCATTTTTCTTTTCTAATATGATTATTCAAGGCTGACAAACCTCTTGAAATACTGTTTTCATCGTATCTCAAAGTTTTGATAGGTTAGTGTTGTTATTACGCTAATAGTTTTACTTTGATAAAATTTTCCATTATATCTTTTTTATTTATTTATTTATTTATTTATTTATTTATTTATTTATTTATTTTCTTGGTGAGATTGGCTCCGAGCTAACATCTGTTGCCAGTCTTCCTCTTTTTGCTTGAGGAAGATGGTCCCTGAGCTAACATCTGTGTCAGTCTTCTCTATTTTGTATGTGGGACATCACCGCAGCATGGCTTGATGAGTGGTGTGTAGGTCCGTGCCTGAAGTCTGAGCCTGCGAACCCCGGGCCGCAGAAGCAGACTGCGTGAACTTAACCACTATGCCACTGGGCAGGCCCCATATTTAAGAGTATTTTTAAATTCCCCAATATATGTGATATTATTTTAGTTAATGCTTTTGTTATTGATTACTAACTTGATTGTTCATTGTAGTTAAAGAACATGTGCTGTAGGTTGCCTATTTAAAATGTGTTGAGTATTGCTTTATAACCTAGTATGTATATGGTGTACATATGGTTGAAAAACAATGTGTGTTCTCTAATTGTTGGGTGTATGGTTGGCATGCAAAATACTACAACAGTTAAGATTGCAGATTCTAGAAGCATAATGCCTGGTTTCAAATCCCAACTCTGCCTACTAGCTGTGTCAGGAGAGGCTAAGAAACCTGGGTAGATAAATTAAATTTTCTGTGCCTCAGGCTAAGCACCTGAAAATTGGGACTTTTACTAGTATCTATCTCATAGTGCTGTTGAGGGGATTAAGTTCGTTAATACATAGAACAGTGCATAGCACTTTGGAAATATCTTCCATTATTACATATTCATCAAATCAATTTTGTTGATTTTATTGTTCAAATTTTCTATATCTTTCCTTTTGTTCTGTTTTTACATATAGTAAGAAAATTATTAAAATCTTTCACTATGAGAAGTTTTAAATTTAGTCAAATTTCTCTATTTCTTCCAAATATTTTTATTTACTTTATATATTCTGATGCTATTTTATTAGGTGCATACAAGTTTAGATTGGAATATCTTCCTGATAAGGTAAGCCTTGTAACATTAAGTAGTAATCTTCTTTTTCCCTAAAGATTCTTATGATTTTAGGGTCTCTTTTATCAGATATTTATAAAATTGCTTTAGCCTTCTTTGGATTAGTACTTTTCTAGTGTGTAGTTTTTCTGTTCTTTTATTTTCAACATTACTTTGTCCTTATATTTTAGATATGTCATTTGTATGGAAAATATAGCTTTAAAAAAATCCATTCTAAAATCACCACCTTGAAACTGGTGAATTTAACCTACTTATATGTATTGTGAATACTGCTATATTTGTAGGTACTCAATTTATTGTGTTGTGACTTTTTTTTTCCTGTTTTTCTAAGCTTCTTTTTCACTATTCTTTTATTTTCTGGATTCATGGATACTTTCTTATTTTTTTCTTATTCTATTTTTATCTCTTTAGTCTGAAAGTTGGATGCTCTATTTTTAGTCACTTAATGGTTACCCTCAAAAATTTACTATGCGTACATAACAAAGTCAAAAGTTAATCAGTTTCTTAACTGGCATTCTGAATTCAAGGATCTAGGATCACTATAAACCTGGCACTTGATGCCTCAGTAATATGATTTTATTGATGTGTATTTTGGTACTTTATTCTAACTCACAAATTAGTGATTATAATTATTGTTTTATACAGATCATGCTTGTTTTCTTCTTGTATCTCAGGCCTTCTCTTGGTAATAATTTTTCTTCTTCCTGGAGTTAATCTTTTAAGCATTGATTTGTTGACACCTGTTGGTAGTTTATACTTCATTTATATTTGTCTGAGTAGTTCTTTATTTCATTCTCTTTTTTGAAAGAGAATTCGGTAGGTACATAATTGTACACATTTGTATACATATTTGGTACATATTTGTTTTTTTCTAACCACTTTGAAGTTATTTTGTTAAGGTCATTTGATTTTTATTGTTGAGAAGTCTACTGTTAGTCCCTTTGCTATTTCTTTGTAGATATGTGGCTTTTCTTCATGGCTGCTTTAAAGATGTTCTTTGTATCACTATAGTGGTGATGTTTTTCAGTTGCAAGACAGTGTATATTATGAGACCATTCCATCCTCTATGTCCCTTTACCTATTTCTGATATATTAAATCTCCCAGTTTTTTTGTGCTGTACTCTAGCATTATTTTCAGAACTATCTTATAATAACTTTCTCTTGAGTTATGCCTAATCTACTGTTTAATCCATCTACTAAGGTTTTAATGTAATGACTCTATTTTTCATTTCTTAAAATTCTAATTTGTAGATTAGATCTCCCTTTTTTTTTAATATGGCTAATATGAGAAGGTAAGAAAACAACTGGTCATTTTTAATAGTTTGTTTGTTATATTTTGAGTTAAATTTTTACATGTTGTAACATAGAAATCCAAATTCATTCTTTCCATGTGGATATCCAGTTGTTCCAGCATCATTTGTTAAAGAGACTATTCTTTCCCCATTGAATGGTCTTGGCATCCATGTCTAAACTCAATTGGCCATAGCTGTTTGGGTTCATTACTGGACTCTCAATTCTATTCCATGGGTGTATATGTTTATCCTCATGCCAGTGCTGCATTAATATTTTGATCATTGTAGCTTTATAGTAAGCTTTGAAATTGGAAAGTGCAAGTTCTCTAGCTTTGTTCTTTTTCAGTATAGTTTTGGCTATTTTGGGCCCTTTGTAACACCATATGAATTTGAGGATCAGCTTTTCTGTTTCTTCCAAAAATGCCATTAATTTTAATGGGGATTGCATTGAATATGTAGATTACTTTGAGCAATATTGCCCTTTACCAATTTTAAGTCTTGCAATCCATGAACACAGAATCTTTCCATTTATTCAGTCTTCTAAAATTTCTTTCAGCAAAGTTTTGTAGATTTCAGTATACAAGTCTTCTACTTCCATGGTTAAATTTATTTCTAGGTATTTTTTTTTTTTGGATACTATTGTAAATGGAATTGTTTTTATAATTTCCTTTGGGATTGTTTATTGTTAGACTATAGAGGTACAATTGATTTTTGTCTATTTATCTTTTACTCTCTCCCCAAGTCTCGAAGTCTATCTTTTGTCATTAGGGGTACTTTTGGGGAAAAGAAGTTTAGAAAAATCTTAGGGTTTGGGGCCTCGAAATAAATGTCTCCAACTAAAGCCAATGGTTCGTGAATTCACTAATATAACTGAGCAAGGTTTGGTTCCCATGTAGAAGAGGAGGGTAGGAAAAGGAGAGAAAGTGTTATAAGGGCCTTGCAGGTCTAAATCATGTGCATTCCTCTGCTATCAGTAGAGATATCTGAGGAAAGCCTACAAGATGGGAAATTTCATCAGATCCTGCCTGCTTGGTCTAGGGCAAATCTCACTCAAGGTTTGAAAGACTTATTTAAAACAAAAATGTCCCTGTCCCCTCTCTTTCCTGGAAAGGGCCAGATGTTTTCCTTGAAATTAGTTCTCATTGCCAAATAGTAGTTTTAAAAACTACTTTTTAACGTCATTTTTCCCTTTGAAAGTCCATCCAAGGAAAAAAAATTAGAGCCAGTTTTTCAGATTCCAGATAAACAGACAGAGAAAAATATACAGTTCCTTACAGAAGAATTCCATTTAATAAACGTAGAAAGAAGGAGAGAAATAGAAAATCACCATTAGGACACCATAGCAATAATTGCTACAGGCAAATCCATCAAAGGATGCTAAAAGGAGTCAGAGAAAGTTAAACAGATGGAATATTTGCACGTCCAAGAGTCTACCAAAATATTACATGATTATAAAGTGAAACTGCTAAGTTTACAGTGGAGAATTCCATCAGTCACTCACCTTAGCCAAATGATCAAGGTTAACATAACCAATAATACATATTGACATTGTATCCCCTGATATGATTCAGTAAGAGCCCTGTACAGTCTAAACCATGTGCATTCCTCTGCTTTCAGTAGAGCTGTCCAAGGAAAGCCTCACAAAATGGAAAATTCCATCAGACCCTGCCTGTATGATCTTGGTTAGAAGTAAATGGTTGGAGGTAAATCTCACTCAAGGCTTGGAATACTTATTAAAAACAAAAATGTTTCTGTCCCCTCTTTTTCCTCGAGAGGGCCAGACATTTTCCTTGAAATTTCATTTATAATAGTATTTAAAAGAATAAAATACCTAGCAATAAATTTAAGCAAAGAAGTGAAAGACATGTACACTGAAAAGGGGCAAATAACCTCTGTCTCCTTGTCAATAATGCAAACCTCAATCTAATCGAGAGAAAATATAGGAAAACTCAAATTGAGTGCTGTCCTACAAAGTAACTGACCATTAGTCTTCAAAAGTATTGAAGTCATAAAAGACAAGCAAAAACTGAGAAACTCTCAAGATTAGAGAAGTCTATAGAGACGGAACAACCAAATGTAGTGTGGGATTCTGGATTGGATCTTAGAACAGAAAAGAACATGAGTGTAAAAATGAGTAAAATCCAACAAGCTCTCTACTTTAGTGAATAGTATTGTACCAAGGTTAATTTCTTAGCTTTGGCAACATGTTCTGATAATGTAAGAAACTAATGTAAGAGGAAGTTGCATAAAGGGTATATGAGATCTATACTATTTATGCAGCTCTTCTGTAAGTCTCAAATTATCTCAAAATAAAATAAAAATTAACTATTAATAATAAACAAATATTGTACATACAATTCACAGGATTCCCTTACCTTTATAGCCCATTCCTGGTGGCCATGTTAAGAAATCCCTAATGAATGAAAGCACGGTGTCTGCTGGAGTTGGAGTTTGATTGGAAGGGATCAACTATAGCTCTATTTGTGCAGAAGATGGCAGGCTGTGGATAGCCTTCTCACTAACCCCCCGAAAAATCAAGAGCAGTGCGTTTAAAGATGGTGTCTAAGACGGGATGACCATCATGGTGTGGTCATTAACATTGCTGTTGTTTATATTTTGAATGAACAGGAGATGATGTGGAGAGGTTGTAGGGCTGCATTTACCAGAAGTGCTACAGTCAGTAGGCAGTGGTATATCTCCTTTTGTTTTTTCTGTATGGGCTTTTTTTTTCTTTTTTTTTTTTTTTAATAACACTGATCTGGATTGAATCCAGAATCTCCCATTTTGAGATAGGCAGCTTTGGGAAAAGTATCTAAGTTTCTTCAACTTCCTTCCTTGGAAAACGTGGAAAGCAATGCAAGATCTTTCAAGATGTTGGAAGAATTGCATGATCACACAGGCACCCAATTGCTGATGATTATTATTGGTTATAAGAACATGAGAGAGCATGTAGAGCTTTTGTGAAAATGTGAAGTGGGAGTCCTCTCATGAGAGATGCAGCCAACACATGCTTGTCTTGGGTGGAGAGCAAGCTGAGTTTTAGCACACATTTGCCTCCTTGCTGGGTGGATCCATTTGCAGAAATGCCCTCTGCAATTGTATACAGTTAACAATCAAGTGAATAATTTGGATAGACTCTGAGCTCAAGGTGAAACTGAAACCCAGAGTTGGGCTCAAAAACAAAAAAAGCGACGAGACACAAGGAAATTGTTGGAGGTGACAGATAAGTTTATTACTTTGATCGTGGTGATAGTGTCGCGGATGTATGCCTATGTCCAAATTCATCCAATTGCATACATTAAATATGTGCAGTTTTTTATATGTCTGTTATACCTCAATAAAGCTGAAAAAACTGAACTGAAGATGCTTTGTTTGAACCGAACTTTATTAATCATTAGATTAAAAGTAAATTGTCTAAATACTTCCATTAAAAAGGCAGAGATTGTCAAGTTAGATAAATTTTTTAACAAATGAAAAGAAAACAAGACCCAACTACCTGAATAACAAAAAACTTGCCAGGTTCTACTACCAGAGGAGCAAGTTCGTATAAAAAGGAGCCACTTTTTAACTATCTTATCTTTGTGTCTCAAAACATACATTAAATAATGCTATTTTCAAATGAGGTCATTTCGAAGGGCAATAACTGTTTTAATTAGGAGGGTTGGCTCAGAAGTCATAATATCTGGGTTGGAATTCCAGTTCTGCTACCTGTTAGCTACGTGTGTTTTGGAAAATTCCTTAACTTCTCTGTGCTTCATCTTCCTCATCAATAAAATAGGTATATAACAACTTAAGCCATGAGTTGATGTGTTATTTAATGAGTTTATATTTCTTAAATGCTTAGAACAGTACCAGAAATAGAGTAAGAGCACACTAAGTTATTTACTATCATATTTTAGGAGAATACGCTCAGGAAAGCTCTGTTCGCAGCTTGTTCACAGGCTGAGGGTGCACTAGCCTTGATCATACCATGAATCTGCTGGGGTGATTTTGTATCAGCCCTTAAGTGTTCTGTGCCATTTTCAAATGGGAAGAGGAGTATCTGAATAACCCATCTCACCAAGCAAGGCTTGAAGTATTCATTTTGATAAGGACAAACAAACAATAATGTTATTGGCATATGCTATTACACCTAGTCATAACTCTGAGAGAATTCTCTTAACCTTCAGTATTTGGTTCCTAAAACATGAACTAATCTGGAAGGCTAAAATAATCAGCCATCTGTGACCCAGCCTTGAATGTCAATGGCTTTTTACGAATGGGCTCATTTTCTGTTATATTCTTGACAGTGTGCACTGGCTGGCATTTTTTTTACAGTTCAACAAATATTTTAAGCACTTGATAGGTACCAATTCTCTCTGCTGGACAGAGAGGAATAATGGCAAATAAGTTACTTCTGGCATCACATATAGCTGTTTTGCTTTAATTTATTTTCTTAAAATGATTTTTTCACATGTATGTATATACAGTCATGCACCACATAACTATATTTCAGTCAATGATGGACAGCATGTATAATGGAGGTCCCATAAAATTAGTACCATATAGCTTAGGTGCATAGCAGACTATACCATCTAGATTTGTGTAAGTACACTATATGATGTTTGCACAATGACAAAATCGTCTTGACACATTTCTCAGAATGTGTCCCTGTTATTAAGTGACACATGCCTGTATATTCAATTCTAATAATGTAACTACAGAGATAAGTGGAAAATCACCTTTGTGTTTCCATTCAAATATAGCTACTCAATATTTTGCCATGTATTTCCAGTATTTTTTTCTATGCATATATGTATATCTTTTAAAACAAGCAACTTTTTATTCACATGGCAGACACTGACCCAAAGACACCATTAGTTGCCATCCCAAAATTTGTCCCCACTATCTTCCGGCTAACAAAATCCCAATTTAGTTCAGATCAGCAAAAAGCCCACTAAATAGTCTCATTCCCACCCTCTTTTCTAATTAGGCCCGGCCGTGAGACCAACAGGTGTGAGGCCACCTCAGCTGTGTGCCACATGGACTGAGAGAAGAGGAAGGCAGGCTTCCCAAAGTAAATTTGAGGTATTGACCCAGAGGAAGGGGAAATGAATACCAGGCAGAAAGAATAATAAGTGTTACCCTCCTACACTTTATATGACTTACAACTTCTCACTGACCCCCCCTATCCATCCACAGGATGCAAGGTACTCTCAGAGACACTTGCCTCCAATCAATTGATTCTGGTCAATAAGAGGAGGAGGTCAGATATAAGTGACATTTAGATAACAATTCACCTTCAGCTTCCTTTTTCCACCACTTGCCAGGTGTCCTGGCCCATGCTTTTCAACTCTCAGGTGGACAGAAAATTTCAATAATATAGCAGTCTCTAAGTCCAGATACTGTTCAAGTCTTTGGGCAGAACATTTTGTGGGCAAGTCAGGCAGAACTGTAAAACCCAGCTTGAGCCTAGCCTTGAAACAAAAATGCAAGTAGATAAAATAGTCCTGCCTAGAATTCTCCTAATTATTTGTTTATTTATTATTTTTTTTTTTGGCGAGGAAGATTGTCCCTGAGCTAACATCTGTTGCCAATCTTCCTCTTTTTGCTTGAGAAAGATTGTCCCTGAGCTAACATCTGTGCCAATCCTCCTCCATTTTATATATGGGATGCCGCCACAGCACGGCTCGATGGGCAGTGTGTAGGCTTGTGCCCGGGATCCGAACCCGTGAAGTCTGGGCAGCCGAAGTGGAGTGTGTGAACTTAACCACTATGCCATTAGGATGACCTGCCTAATTCTTGAATCTTTATTTCCCTCTTTGGTAAACACTTTAATTTAATCATAGCCAAAATACAGAAAAGGACATGAATTATAAGTGGAAGTCTCAGTGAATTTTTACAAAGTGAATTCACACATGTAATCCTAAAGTGGATCAAGAAGTGGGATATTACCGAAGCACTCTCCTTGTGCTCCCCTCTAGTCATTACCTTCCTCCTGCCAAGAATAACCACTATCCTGACTTCTAATACTGTAAATTGTTTTGCCTGTTTCTGGATTGATATACTCTTTTTGAATCTGGCTTTTGCTAAATATTATGTTTGTGAGATCCATGCATATATCATGACTGTTTGGCATTCCATTGTTTGAATATATGTTTTTCCATTCTTTTATTGATGAACATAGATTGTGTCCAGTTTGGTGCTATTAGAAATAGTGCTTCTACGTACATTCTTGCACATGCCCTGGGTTTAAATACCTACCCAGGTTCTGGGTCATAGAATACGTTCAGGTTTGTTAGATAATACTGAAGTGGATATACCAATTTACATTTCCACCATCAGTGTGTATTGTTCTCTATGGGTGGGAGAGGAGAGTTGATCTTGCTCTCTTGGAAAATATCTGCAAGTATTTTTGCTTGTCATAACTGGGAGCGTGGAGTGGATAGAGGGGTGAGTGCTACTGGCATCTAGTGGGTAGAGGCCAAGGATTCTGCTAAACATCTTACAATGCACAGGACAGCCCCCTACAATAAATATGACCCAAAGTTTCAGGAGTGCTGAGGTTGAGAAACCCTATCCAATGCCACCTTTGTTAATGTCTGTTCTTTTATTTTTGCCAATATGTTGGTTGCATAGAGGTATCTTGTGGTTTTTATTTGCATTTCTCTGATGGTTGGTGAAATTGTGCACCTTTTCATATGTATATTTTGTTATCCTTTTGTGAAGAGCCATCCAAATCTTTTGTCTATTGCTTTATTGCATTCTCTGCTTTTTCCTTATTAATTTGTAGAAGTCCCTTATAAAGTCTGTTCATAAGTCTATAAGTCTGCTCAGTGAATCTGTGGATCAACTTGGGGACAGTATGCATCTGAACACAATTAAGCCTTCTAATTCATGAATATAGTATGTCTGTCCATTTATTTAGGTTTAATTTACTTTCAGATGCATTTTGTTATTTACATTTTGATGTTTGGACATCTATTATATTTATTTCTTGCTGTTTGTGGTTTTATTCAATCAAATTTATTGATATATATTTTAACACCTTTGTTGAGATGTAATTGAACTAAAATAAACAACACATACTTAAAGTGTACTATTTCACAAGTTCTGACATACGTATACAACTGTAAAACCATCACTACACTCAAGGTAATGAACATATATATCATCTCTCAAAAGTTTTCTAGTCTCATATTGTAGTCCCTCCCTCTTGCCCATCCCCTTCCTATCCTCACCCTCATACCACTGATCTGTTTTCTGTCACTTTTCATAAGTTTGTGTTGTCTTCACAATTATATAAATGGACTCCTACAGTATATGCATTTTTTTGCTTGCTTATTTCACTCAGTATAATTATTTTAAGATTTATCCATGTTTCAGCGTGTGCCAATAGGTTATTCCTTTATATTGCTAAGTAATATTATGTAGCATGGATACACCACAATTTGTTTATCCATTCATCCTTTGAAGAATACTTGGGTTGTTTCTATTTTTTTACTATTACAAATATAGCCACTAAGAATATTAGACCACAAGTCTTTGCATGTGCATATGCTTTCATTTCTCTTGAATAACATCTAGCAGTGGAATGAGTAGGCCACGTGAAAGGTGATGTATGTTTAAATTTTTAAGAAATTGACAAACTATTTTCCAAAGTGTCTGTACCATTTTACTTTCTCACCAGAAGCGTATGAAAGTTATTCCATGTCCTTGGCACACTTGGTATGGTCCATTGTGATAGGTATAGTGATATCTCAATGTGGTTTTATTTTTCATTTCTTTAAGGACCAATAATGCTGAGCATCTTTTTGTGTGCTTGTTTACCAGATATACACATTATTTGATAAAGTGTCTTTCAAAACTCATATTTCATAAATCGAATAGTTTGTTTTCTTATTATTGAGTTTTGAAAGGTTGTTATACATTATGGATAAACATCCTTGTCATATACATGATTTGCAATTATTTTCTGGGTGTCCACATCTTGTCTTCTCATTCTCTTAACAATGCCTCTCAAAGAGCAGAATTTATTAACTTTGATGAAATCCAATTTGTCCATTTTTTTCTTCTATTCTGTTGTAAGTAAGAAATCTATGCATAACAGAAGGCCACAAAGATTTTCTTTTGTGTTTTCTACTAGAAATGTTATACTTTTAGGTTTTACATGTAGGTTTATGATACATTTGAAGTTAATTTTGGTATATGGTGTGAGGTGTGGATCAAAGTTAAAGTTTTTGCATTTGCATATTTAATTGTTCTAGTACTTTTGTTAAAAATGTTATCCTTTTTCCATTTTATTGCTTTTGCAACTTTGTTGAAAATCTAATTACCATATGTGTAGGTCTATTTTTGGACTCTCTGTTCTGTTCCAGATTGATCTATTTTTCTGTCTTGATGACAATACCACATAGTCTTGATTAATGTAGTTTTAAATAAATCATGAGGTCAGATAGCATAAGTCATCCAAATTTGTTCATCTCTTTCAAGACTGTTTTGGCTATTCTAGGTCCTTTGAATTTCCTTATGAATTTTGAAGTTAGTTTGTCAGTTTCTATAAGAAAAAAGCATGTTGGGATTTTGAGTAAAATTGCTTTAAATCTATATATCAATTTGGGGAGCATTGATATCTTAACTCATAGGTATCGTTTGATCAATGAACATAGAATATATCTGCATTTATTTAGATCTTTAATTTATCTTGATAATGTTTTGCAGCTTTCAGCGTACCTTGTCTTGCACATCCTTGTCAAATTTATCCCTAGAAGTGTCTATTTTTGATGCTATTGTAAATGGTAATTTTAATTTAAATTTCTAATTGCTTATTGCTAGTAAACAGAAATACAATTAATTTTTATACATTGATTTTGTATCCTGCAATCTTGCTAAGCTCAGTTATTATTCATAATAGTTTTTTTTAGATTCCATTTGATTTCCTACAAAGATAATTATATTTTTTATGATTAAAAACAATTTTAGTTCTTCTAGTCCAATCTGGGTGCCTTTTATTTACTTTCTTTCCTCATCACACTGGCTATGACTACCACCAGCACAAGATTGAAAAGAAGGGCTGAGAGCAGATAGCCTTCTCTTGTTCCCAAGCTTAGGAGGAAAGCATTTACTCTTTTGTGATTAAGTATGATGCTAAGTGTAGATTTTTGGTAGATGTCCGTTATCATACTGAGGAAACTCCCTTTTATTTTTAGTTTGCTGAGAGATTGTTGTCAGGGTGAACTCTGGAGTTTCTCAAGTGCTTGTTCTCCGTGTATTATGACAATCCATCTTTTTTCTTCTGTAATCTATTAATATGATGACTTATATTGATTGATTTTTTGAATGTAGAACTGGCCTTGAATTCCTGGTATAAACCCCAATTGACCATGATGTATTATTATTTTCATATATTGATGGATTTGATTTGCTAAAATCTTGTTAAGAATTTTTCATCTGTTTCACTAGAGATATTGTTCTGTAGTTTTCCTTTCTTGGAATGGCTTTGATTTTGGTAACAGTGCCTCTTAGAATGAGTTGGGAAGTATGCTCTACTTTTCAATTTTCTGGAATATTATGGGAAGATTCCCCTATTTAAGCAATCTAAGTCTGGAGTTTTCTTTGTGGAAAGATTGTAAAGTACTTGTTCAATTACTTGAATAGGTATAGGGCTATTCAGATAATCGATTTTATTTTGAGTAAGTTTGAAATTTTTTGTCTTGCAAGAAATTTGTCCACTTCATCCCAGTTGAATTTAGTGACATAAAAGTATTCCTAATTTCCATTATTAACCTTTTAATATCTGTAAAGTCTATAAAAAAGTCACTTCTTTCGTTTCTAATATTAGTAATATATCTTTACTTTTTCCTTATCATTCTGACTAGAGGTTTATATATTCTATTGATCTCAAAAAAACAGCTTTTAGTTTCACTGATTTTTTCTGTTGATCTTTTGTTTTCTATTCCATTATGTTTCCACAATACATTTATTATTTCCAAAAGGAGTTTATTGCTGTAAAATTTTCCCTAAGTCCTGTTTTAGCTGCATCCCACAAATTTTGATATGTTTTTATTAATTTCAAAATACTTTCTAACCTCCCTTTTGATTTCTTTTTTGATCTATTTGTTATTTATAAGAATTTTATTTAATTTCCTAATATTTGGGGATTTTCCAGATATCTTCCTATTATTGAGATCAAATATAATTCCATTTTGATCAGAGGTCACGCCTTGTATAACTTGAACAGATTTAAATTTAATTTGAACATTTAATTTAAGTTGAACTTGATTTATAGTCCAGAATATGGTCTATTTTGGCAAATGTTCTTTGTGCACTTAGAAAGAATACGTATTTTGCTGATGTTGGGTGGAGTGTTTTGTGACTATCAATTATGTCAAGTTGGATGATGCAGTTTTTCAAGTTTTATTTCTCCTTATTTATTTATCTTAATGTATTTATCTTGATTGATTTTGTGTTTGCTGCTTCTCTCAGCAATTAAGGGGGGAACAATGAAATCTATAATTATAATTGTGTATCAAGTTTTGCATCATGTGTCTGTTATTTGGTGCTAATTTTTTATAATTTTTATGTCTTCTTGATGAATTTACTCTTTTATCATTATGAAGTGAGCTTCTTCATCTCTAGTAATATTCCTTGCTCTGAAATAAGTTTAGATTAACATTAATTTTAGCACTCCATATTTATTTTCATTAGTGTTAGCATGGTATATCAATTTTTATGCTCTGTACTTTAATCTATTTGTCTTTTTTTTTTTTTTTGTGAGGAAGATCAGCCCTGAGCTAACATCCATGCTAATCCTCCTCTTTTTACTAAGGAAGACCGGCTCCGAGCTAACATCTATTGCCAATCCTCCTCCGTTTTTTTCCCCCCAAAGCCCCAGTACATAGTTGTATGTCATAGTTGCGCATCCTTCTAGTTGCTGTATGTGGGACACAGCCTCAGCATGGCCGGAGAAGCGGTGTGTCAGTGCGCGTTGGGGATCCAAACCCGGGCCGCCAGTAGTGGAGCGCGCGCACTTAACTGCTAAGCCACGGGGCCCGCCCGAGAAATGCATTTTTTAAAAGACAAGTCAAAACAAAACTCATCATGTTAAAGTAGAAGCTTGGAACCTTATATTGTGCTAAAAAGTAGAGGAATGTTCATAAAATGATGAGATTCTATCAATAGGAAAAGAAGCCAAGTTGAAGGTGTAATTTGCATGACAATAATAGTGCATAAGATTTTGATAAGTGTAATGTGGTTATATACATGGCTTTCTTTGCTCTGAGGAAATACGCTGAAATAATTGGAGTAGAGGAGAGTGATGTCTCCAGCTTACTCTCAAATGGTTCAGAGATAATATAATCATTGGTGAGTCTGATATTTGGGAGTCCCTTGTACCATCCTTGTAACTTTTCTATAAGATTGAAATTTTATCCAAAAAGAAGTTATCAAAAAACTCAAAAGAAAAGAAAACAACCAAAAATTCTAAGCCATAATACAAAAGTCTGCAGACCAGGTTTCTCCTAAGTACCGAGAATGCAACCTCTTATGTAATCCCATATTCTTATTTTTCAAAGAGAGAACTTGAGACCTTGAGTGTGTAAGAGGCCCAGAATGTGTAAAGGACTTGTCCAAATGGCAGAGCCAGTTAGTGGCAGAGCGAGCTCTGACAAACAGACCTCCTGACAACTACCCCCACCAAGCCCCCCCCCCAAACCCCAATATGCTGTTGTTACGTGGCCAACTCCCTTTTTATTCTCTTTTGGTATTCTCCATTCTACATCACTTCAAATACTCAATTCTGGAACAAATAGTGGCATTTAAAAAAATAGATGAATAGTTTATGTGCCAGTAAAAATTAATTTTTTAAATTCATTCATCCTGGTGCAGGTCCAGATTTTTGAGACCATTTCTGATCAAGGTAACATCGTCTCCCAGGAATTCAGAGCCTGAGGATATGGGGCCAAATTAAGGACTCGGAAAACTGCAAGTTGCCAGTAATGCATGCTACCGTTGGGGAGAACACGTTTAAGATGTTGTATGACATAGAATATTGTATCTTTTCTTCTTCATAAATTTCTTGGTGTGTGGATGAGAAGTCATTTGCTGAAAGCACTTGGAACATTTTACCCACTTTGGAAACAATGTAGAAGCTCCAGAAAGGAGACTTGGCTAGTCAGGATGGTTTTGTTTGTTCTTAGCTAATCGCTGAAATATAAAGAAGAAAACAGAAGGTAAGCTTTGGAAATATTGAATATTTTCTCAGTTTAAATAGCTGAGGAATAAATTCTCAGTTTAAAACCTGATGTTCATGGATGTTTAAAATGAATGACTTCCATAATATTTTGCAAAAGAAAGAAGGTATTTCTCTATCATTTCCACTATACCTGACTGAAATTTCCCATATCTCAAAATCCAATGTCGTACTTTCTGTAAAGTATTAAACTAGACATCATTTTTTAAAATGATTCAGGCCATGGAAAGAGTAAGCACTCTCTCCTTACTGACAGCAATGTGCTGATGAGCATTCTTTGGAAAGGGTGAGTTAACCAGTTGTAAATTGACAGAGCATTTAACAGCTGCCGGACATTGCTCCTTTCCATGTTTATTTAAAGTTAACAAGCAATTTGAGTCCTTCCTAGGGCCAATGTATTGCACCAGGTCTTCTCTACTATCTCAGTCTTCTCTATCTTATCACCTCATTTATTTATCTGATCATTGCATTCTACGCTGGAGGGAAATGTCTATGAGATCAGACCTCCATTGTATCATTACCGCTTTATGCCCGACATCTAATACCAAGCACATCCTAGTAAGACTTTGTTCAACAAATAACTGCTCCCAGCGTCTGCGATAAGCCAGGCACTGCCTATCTGTGAAGCTGTGCAGTGCGATAGTTAGAAATATCAGCTTCAGCTGCCTGGGGCTAGATTCTGACTGCACCACTTACTAGCTTTGTAACTTAGGTGACCTTTTGTTGAACACCTTTCTGTGCTTCAATTTATTCATCTCTGTAAATTGGTCAAGTGGTAGTATCTTGGTTTTATTTCTGGCTTTATTGAGATGTAATTGACATACAAGATTGTGTAAGTTTAAGGTGTACAACTTGTTGATTTGATACGCTAATATATTACAAAACTATTACCACTGTAGCATTAGCTAATACTTCCCTGTGCCACATAATTATAATTTCTTTTTTGTGATGAGAACATTTAAGATCTACTTACTTAACAACTTTCAAGTGTGTGTATATATATATATGGAGAAAAGGGAACCCTGTGCACTGTTGGTGGGAATGAAAATTAGTTTAGCCACTATGGAAAACAGTATGGAGGTACCTCAAAAAATTTAAGACAGAACTGTCATTTGATCCAGCAATCCCACTTCTGTGTATATACCCAAAATATATGAAAACAGGATCCCGAAGAGATATCTGCATTCCCATGTGCGTTACATCATTATTCACAATAGCCAGGATATGGAAACAACCTAAGTGTCCATCAATGGAGGAATGGATAAAGAAGATGTGAGATATATATAACTCAGCCATGAGAAAGAAGGAAATCCTGTCATTTGCAACAACTTGGGTGAACCTTGAAGGACATTAGGCTAAGTGAAATAAGTCAGACAAAGAAAGACAAATACTGTATGATATCACTTATATGTGGAATCTAAAAAAGCTGAACACATAGAAACAGAGGCTAGAATGCTGGTTACCACGGGCTGGAGGGTGGGGGAAATGAGGAGATGTTAGTCAAAGGGTACAAACTTCCAGTTATAATATTGTATTATAGACTTGATAGTACTGTTATCATGGAGTGATGTAAAGCTTTACCTGAAACAGAATGAGTGATCAATAAATGTTAGCTATAATAAAAAAATATATGTATATATTAGTGTCTCAGGTTCACAGATGAAGGAATTGAACTCAGAGAGACTAAGTAACTTTTTAAGAACACACCACAGGTGAGAGGCAGTACCAATTACTCGAACCCATATTGGTCTGATTGTAAAGTCTAGGCAGTTTGTGCTAACCTCTGCTGTCTGCCCACTACACGACACTGGCAACACTAACCTCCAGCAGTTCATAGTCTAGGAGAATGTCATGCACACATGTAAATGACTCTGTCAAAGGGCAAACTGGCCTTCCTGCTGCAAGGAGAAGTTCACAGGGCTCCGAGCGTAGAAGGTAGTGAGAGGTTATCCCATTGCAGGTGCTCTGGGAGCTTCCTGGAGAGGGAGAGATTTGAACTGGGCCAGGGGAGAACCCTGTCAATTGCCTGCCAAAAAGTAAGATTCTCTGCTTCCAAAGCCATCCCCGATCCGTCAGTCTAGTAACCCTATCAAAAAAGGAAACGAGACTGCCTGGGTAATGGTTTCCACATGTTCTCCTTTTTTTATATGTTTGTAGGTTCCAAACCACACGCACAGGCAAAGAAACAGAATGAGGTCATTATCATTTTCATTTGCTCCTTTTTGTCTTTGCAGCTGGACTCTGTGTCCATTCTGTCTACAGTGGCCCGGGGTGAGTAAATAATAACGACTGCCCATATTCCTTAAGCCCTTACTAGGGGGCAGGCATGGTTATAAGATCTTTATATGTAGTAACTCATTTACTCCTCATAACTACTAAATCAGAGAGGTACTAGTAGTATTCCTATTTCAAAAATGAGGGAACTGAGGCGTGGGGAGATTAAGTATCTTGCTAAGATCACAGAGCTAGACAATGAGGAAGCAGGATGTGAACTCAGGGAGCTGGCTGCTGGAACCTGTGTGCTTAACCCCCAAGCTGTCTCTACTGTCTCTTTGAGCTCCAGAATCTTTAGGAGAATTAGCAAGTACCCCTGGAGTTAGAGAGGGAGTAAGTTTAAGGAAAGTTAAGTCCCTTTGGAAGTTTCTCATGGGCAGGACAGCACTCTTCTTTTGACCCTCCTTCCCTGACGCCAGTGTCCTAAACAGCGAGTTGACAATTCACTGAGAGTCTCTGAGAAAGAGAGTGACTTTGTGTATTACATAAACTATTGTCTTAAATATCTTTAGAATGTGTCCCCGTTCTCTCCCTCATGTCACACAGGAATCCTGTAAGGTGCAACCCACCGTCTTATCCAATTTTACCCTCTCCAATTCATCCTCTACTCTTCAGTTGGGTCGCAGAGGGAAACAGTTGGCACACTCAAAAAGGGAGTTAAAGAGGGTTGAATGAAGCAAGTATTTAGGAAGAGAAGCCATCACACCCCAAGACCTGAAGGGGAAGGAGGCAGAGCATAGTTACCAGAACCTGGTGGGAGGTGTGGTTGTGGGAGAGAAACAGTCATTGTAAAGCTGTGGTCATGGCAGGGAAGCACAACCACTATCAAGACCAGCACCTGCAGGGAGCAGGGACAAGATGAGGATAAATACCCATCCTCTCTCTTCTCCCATCTTCTGCTGCCTACTGGAAACCAGAGGGCCGGGAGACCATGTGATTAGTCAGTACAGGCTGAGAATGGGCTAGAAAGGTTAAAGGAGACTAACCAGCAGAGGTTATTCCTTCCTAATTTTTTGTTCTGTTTGGCTTTTTATAAGCAATGCTGTAATGAACATCATATGTACGTCTTTGCATACTGGGCTTTGAATTTGGTTAGATAGATGGCTAGTTTGGGATGGTCAACACAAAGAGTTTTGGAAATTGTAAACGTTTATGGATGCTACCAAATACCTTACTGAAAAAACTATAGCAATTTCACCATCACTGTATATACACTTTCATCAGCGGTAGATGTTTTTAATGTCTTAAAATGTATCGATCAGATTGGCATAGATTATTCATTACTATTTTATTTTCCATTTCCTAGATGACTGGTGAGATTGAGCATGATTTCTTAAGTATATAATGAGATCACTTCTGTGAATTTCCTGTTCCTATTAGGGATATTTAGTACCTTTATGCCAATTTTTATTTCACTTGTCTGTCTTCTTTGTTCATGTAGTCTTTGCTGTATATAAGTTTTGGGTATTTTTTGTTTGTTTAGAGTCAGTTTTCCAAAACATAAATCTGACCTTCATCGTAAGACCCTTCAGTGACTGCCCCTTGCCTTCGGGATGAAGTCTAAATTCCCTTGCTGACTTAAAGGGCCCTTTAAGGATGTAGTTCCCAGCAAGCTCCTCAGCATTGTCTCCTGGTCCTCCCCACCAACTCTCCATCCATATCTCAGGTACAGGTGCAAACCTGCCACGCTCTTGATGTCATCTTCAGTGCATTTTCACACATTATTTTCTCTTCCTGAGATGACACACTTCACTTCCTCTTTGCCCATTAATTCTTGTCCTCTTTCAAAGATTAATTTCAACATTGTCTCCTCTGCAAGGCCATCCATGTTCTGGCCTCCCTTGCCTTCCCTGGCTGAGTTGTAGATGGCTGTCAGGCATGGTGAACTGGATTAAAGGCAAATAATAAACATTGTGCTGGGGATGGGAAATACCACGATGAATAAGCTCCCATACCTGTGTCCCAAGGACACGCTGTTTAGTGGCTGAGTTTCGTTGCCCATGTTGAACAGAGCAAGCATCAGCAAAGTATTAACAATCCTCACTTTGATTTTTCCTACTAGCAGTCTTCCCAGAAAAGAATCAAGGAGGTGATTGTTCCTAGAAAAACCATTTACCATTTGTCAAAGTCCCTTCACAGTGACCTCAGTAGGCCAGCTGCAATGTTCTAAGGTTACTTCAGAGAATCATACAGCTGCAATGAAACGCTCTCAACCACCACTACCAATATGACATTTTGATGTCCTGTGGCCCTGGGGATCCCCCGTGACAAAATGAACAAGGCTTCACTGCATAAAGAAGCACTGTTCTAATGCATTACTTTCTCGGCAGGCCCGTTTCCCCATGGCATGATATGTAAATACGCACTGGACATTTTAGCCCTATTTTTTATGCCTATTGAGACAACCTCCAATAATCCCATCCAAGTACTTCCTGCCACCTCCACTTTAAACAAACCTAAGTATGAAAGTCCAGACTTACAGAGCAGTGTGATATTCTTTCCAAAATAATTCAAATAAAAATTAATTTGCAAAACAATTCTCCAAACAGCTAGTTCTCTATTGCACTTAAACTAGGATTTGAGAGGTACTGTGTCAGAGCACACAGTGGGAAGAGCACAGTTCCCTAGGAAGACCTAGAGAGGCAAGGGACTCCACCACTCTGAGCCTCAGTTTCTTTGTCTGTAAAATGGGGATAATGTCTATATTGCAGGGCAAGGGAGAGGAATGAAAGACTGCAAGTTTAAGAGACAGCTAACACAGTAAATGAGAAAATATAAATAAGTGGTGGACAATATTCCCTTTCATTGTTAATCTAGTCTCCATTTCCTCCGCTCTTCTAGATGCGAAAGAAGACACAAGAATGTCAGGCCAATGTTTCTAGTCCCACTTCTGGCACTAACTCATTTTATTTCTTTATCTTAAACTCTGTGTATTTCCAAGAATTTGAGATGACTCCATAACCAGCAAATAAGATAGCCCAACAATTAAAGATTCATATAATCAAATGTGGATAACCACATTCACCAAACTCTTTCTTGGAGAAAGTATTATATTTCTGGGGGGGGGGGGAATGATAAAGTACCCTGGGTAAGGTGAGATTAATTGCCGTTTAAGGAGATGAGCACAACCACCCTTTTTGGTGAGCACTCTGATAGATATAGGTCTATAATTTGGGAGAGTGGTAAAAAGCAGAGAATTATCTGAATTTGTTTTAAATAATACAGAGGTAGGAAAATTAAAGTTCAATTGGTGACTATTGTTGAGGGAGAATCATGTGAAGAGAGAGTCTGAAAAGGTTATTTGCTGTTTGGGAAATAAGACAAAAAGAAATATACTCTAGTAGTGATCAGTGGGATGAAGAGAGAGGGCACTTGCTCAGCTCTTACAGGACTGACTGTCTATGTAGTAGAGCTCCATGTTAATGGTGGTTGTTCGTAAAGAGCATAATGGAAAGAGTGGCCATAAACCATAGAACAAAAGGGGTTATAGATGTGTCTCAATGCTTGGGAAGCAAAGAGCAAGAAGACAATGTTCCATTGAGTTCATTCTTGGCTAGAACAAGCTAACTCCTCCGTACTGTACTCAAGGGCAATCACCCTCTCTTTCCATTCTAAGAGAAAGAACCAAAGGTGATGAAAGGTAGAACCGCAGAATGTCAGTCGGGGTTGAAGGGAACTTGGGAAAGGTGGTTGGATAGAAAGCATGTGGGCCTGTGACTCCAAAAATGTGAGTGAAAAATCTTCAGTTAGGCACACACTAGCTGGAAGAGCTTGGACAACTTTTTTAAAGCATTCTGATTCTCATTTTGTTTACCTACAAAATGGGGATAGCAATACATGCCCTGAAAAGATGCTACGAAGATTAGAAATGATATGAACAAAGAACCCAGTTGAAGGCGGACATTTAGTAAAAGACAATTACTATTATGTTAACCTCCTTTATTCACCCTGTTCTAGGACTCATCCTCTGAATGTAAATGTTGGATCAGTAAGAATATGTGCTCAACAGATAGGGATCCTTTTCAATTTTTTTGGAACCATCTGAAGCCCTTGCATATGTCCTGTGTCCCTTGGACTAAAAAGATCATATCCCACACCACTGAAGCATTCCTCAGTTTTGTTCTCCATTATGGAACAAGCACTTGGATTTTTTTCAACTTTCATAGCCTGGTCATCTTTTTAACCTTTTATAGAACTTAAAATGAAAGATAAGTGCTGGGATGAATTTCTATGATGTCAATGGTCTTTTTGACTTGTAAATATGACACTTAGGCAAATTAGATTAAAAATAAGAAAGTAATTAAATTAATAATCTCTTTTTTTGTGTGTGCTAGAGTGAAAAAAGATCTAGAAGATCTAAACAGCACTGTTCTAAGCAGTTTGTCTAATTAGCATTAATATTAACAGCTTGTATTCTTTTAACACCACACTTCACAAATCATCTTCAAAATACATCTTAAGAAAAAATAAATAGGTTAAGGAAACTCATTTGGATTTGCTTAACAAACCATAGAGCTGCATTGTTTATAAAGATGATTTTTCCTATACATTTGAAACATCTTGAAGGGAAATTTATTCTGTTTGGGTCTTAAATGTAAAAACATACAGCTTGACAGCAAAGAAAATGCTGGACTTAAATGATATCTTTTCTGCTTATGGGTGGTTATAACTTGGGCAAGTTATTTAACTTCTGAACCACAGTTTTCTCATATAAAATGAAGATAATGTTCTCTATCTCATAGGATAATTGTAATTATGCAGCACTTAACATGACACTGCATTCTAAGACAGGCTTCCTAAAGCAAATATCTTTCCACCTCTCGTTCTTCCTTTGCTGCTGTCAATAACTCTTGCTATAGACTAAAGGCTCACCTCCTTACGTGGCCTTCAAGATGCTGTCTATATTCCGACCTTGGCCTGCCTTTGGTGCAATTCTTATTTTATATGCCTTACATAGTCCAAGCTGAACTCCTCACTATTTGCTTCACATATCCCAGAAGGTCCTAAATTACGTCTTTGCTTTTGCTATTTTCTCTGATAATCATGCCCTGTCTCCAGCATATCAAAATTTTGCCCAGCCTTCAAGATTTAAGTTCAAATGTTTCTACCTCTTTGACATCTTGAAATTTCCCCTGACATGCTCAGACTGGAAATGCCTCCCTTTCTCCTCTCAATCCTCACAGAAGTCAAGTCAACATTCATTTATCATGTGCTAGCTGTGTGTCCAGCTCTTTGCTAACTATCGGATTTATAAAGACAAATAAGACACAATTCTTCTCTAATAATGAATCAGATATGATTTCATATAGAACTTACTAGAGAATTCTTACAATTCAACATATCATCTTCTCCCTTTTCTTATTTTATTATAAATAACTGCTATTTACTCCCTAGCCTAAGATAGACACAATAAAAGAGTTAACGGCTTTGTGATTAGTATTATTCCCATCTTAGCAATCACACAACAAAAATCTAAATTTCAGAGAGGTTAGAAAACATGTGAATGTCTAGGTTTTATAACTGAGATCTATCTGACTTCATGACTCAAACTACACTACTCATATCTAAGATTTCATATTAAATATGACGAAGGCATTCCTTCTAAACTTAGGAAGGGTTGTATTTCATTAGAAAGAAGGGACTGTGAAATTGTGATATACAATAGTTGAGGGGCCACATGTAATTAATTTGTATATACATCCATAGCACTCAGCACATGTTTGATACTGGGTTACTAGGCAGATAGGAATTTGAGATATGACCAGTGAGGATGAGTTAAATTATATTGCTATAGCCAACAACACATTTTTTTTTTTTTTTTTTTTTTGTGAGGAGATCAGCCCTGAGCTAACATCCGCCAATCCTTCTCTTTTTTTTGCTGAGGAAGACGGCCCTGGGCTAACATCTGTGCCTATCTTCCTCCACTTTATATGGGATGCCGCCACAGCATGGCTTACCAAGCAGTGCGTCTGTGCGCGCCCGGGATCCGAACCAGCGAACCCCGGGCCGCCGCAGCAGAGCGCGCGCACTTAACCGCTTGCGCCACCGGGCCGGCCCGCCAGCAACACATTTTTTAGCAGCTTACAGCAACACAGGGTTAATTTTTCTCACACGTCATTTATGCCCGTTGTAAGCTTCTTCCAACCAGTATCTTGGCTGACAGAGTGGCCACACCAGCTTCATGTTGTAGTTTTAGGCAACAGAAGAAAAGATCTTTGGATGGCTCTACACTGAAAATCATTGGTCCCTCAAGACTTAGCTCATTCTTTGTTGTTATTGCTGTTAAGTAAGAGTCTTTCGATCATCTAGTATATACCAAGTAACATGGTAATCGTTGGTGATAAAGCAAAGACTAAAACAAACAAGGTACCTACACTCCAGCAGATGAGTTCACTGTTAGATAAATAGTTACTCCCCAATTCTTTAATTACGATTGTGATAAATGTTATGAACAAAATTACATGGTGCTATGAAAGTATATAACAAGGATACCTCATAGTCTCAGAGTTTAGAAAAGATGTCTCTAAAAACATGATATTTAATCTGATACCTGGCAGAAATTGAAATAAGCCAGGTGAAGATGGAGGTGATGGGTGAGAAAGGTAAGGAGAGTGGAGAACAATTCTGGAATCTTCCTGAATATACTTCCCCAGAATTGGGTTAGCTGCCACTTATAATTATAGCCCAAGCCCACTTCTTCTATTTATTAGCGCTTATCATATCATCTTAAAGTTTCTATTGTTAGTGTGGCTATCTGTCCTCTTACTCTAGACTGCATTTCTTGAGTAGAATTTTGTTTTCATCTCTGTATTTTCAAGCTTTGGGACTCAATACATTTTCAGAAATCTTTGTTGAAATGATAAAACATTGTAGCTTGCTAGGCCTGTAGAGCAAGCAGGTGTTGAATGAAATTTCAATTTTTTAAAATATATTATAGAGGCTGGCCCCACGGCTTAGCAGTTAAGTGTGCGCACTCCGCTACTGGCAGCCCGGGTTCGGATCATGGACACGCACCGACGCACCGCTTCTCCGGCCATGCTGAGGCAACGTCCCACATACAGCAACTAGAAGGATGTGCAATGATGGCATACAACTATCTACTGGGGCTTTGGGGAAAAAAGGAGGAGGATTGGAAATAGATGTTAGCTCAGGGCCGGTCTTCCTCAGCAAAAAGAGGAGGATTAGCATGGATGTTAGCTCAGGGCTGATCTTTCTCACAAAAATAAATAAATAAAATAAAATATATTATATAATATAGAAAAAAATTTAATATAAATCAGCACAAAAATTCCACCACAATTTTATTTACCTCTCCTCATCTTGTTCCATTCTCTAATACTTTCAATATTTCATAAAAGCAAGATAATAGTGTCCTATTTGTATATCTATAAAATTGTGGGCACCAACAGATGATTCCTGGTGCATTTTCTTGCTAAGTGATATTAAAGGAAAAAGAAGGTTATTAAGTTTTGAAAATTGATTAGAGGGAAAATATAAACTAAACTATCTAATTTCCAAAAATAGAGGAGATTTACATTTAGAAACGCATAACTCCACCAAAGAAAGACTAAACACATGAAAACAGTTAATGCTGTTGGAATGCTGGGGTGTTGAGCTATTGGAAATTAATGTTCCACTCATTCATTTTCAAAAAATGTTTGGTAGGACTTATCCCATTTAGCAAGAGGAAAAGAGAACTTACACATTTCTGGCAAGAAAAGGGCTTCCCAATTTGCAGACAAATATTGATATTGGCTTTAAGACAGCAAAAAACACACACAAATTCAAATACAATAGACTTTGAGGAGCCTCAAAGTATTGCATTCAGTATCCTTTCTCTTAAGGTAGACTTTAATCAACATTTTTGCTGTTGAAGGTCAACCAAGGCAGCAATTTGGCTGTCAATTCAAAGAGCATACAGATTTTTTTTTAATGCAGATTTCTTTAAAGATAAAATTAAATTCTGGGAGATGCACAATGTTAAGTTACAATTCCATTAGGTTTGACAAATGCATCCACCCACGCAACCCACATACCTATCTATAGACTATAACTGTCAACCTAGAATTTTCTCTCCAGCTCCTTCTCAGTTAAAGTATCCTCCAGAGGCACGACTGCTCTGGATCTTTTTTCAACACAAGATTAGCTTTGCCTCTACTAGTAATTCGTATAAATGGAATCATGCAGTGCATTCTCTTTTGTATCTGGCTTCTTGTGCTCGGTATATGTCTATGTAATCCAACCATGTTGCTGAATGTATCAGTAAGTTGTTGTTGTGTTTATTACTTAATATTATTCCATTATGCAAATATACCACAATTTTCTTATCCATTCTAGTTTTAGGCTATTATGAATAAGGTTTCTGTGAATATTTTTTTATGAGTCATTTTGTAAACATAGATTTTCATTTCCCTTGGCGAAACACCTGGAATTGCCAGGTCGCACAGCAGAGGTGTGTTTAAATTTATAAGAAAATATCAAGACTTTTTCCCCAAGTAGTTTCTTCAGTTTTGCGCTTCCGCCAGAAATGTGTTAGAGTCTGGTGAATCCTCAACCTCACCAACATTTGGTGTCACCATTCTTTTAGTGGCATCTGCTTGTGGTTCGAGTGTGCATTTCCCTGATGATTAATGGTGCTGAAAACTTTTCTTGTGCTTATTGGCTACTCATAGTTCACCCTTTGTCGGCATTGTTACGGTAGATGCTTTTATCATATTGATAAAAGCTTCTATTCCTTGTTTGTGAAAATTTTTTTCTTGTTTCTTTTTTTGCTGAGGAAGATTTACCTTGAGCTAATATCCACTGCCAATCTTCTTCTTTTTGAATGAGAGCTGCCCCCACAGCATGGCCACTGACAGACATGTGGTACAGGTCCATGCCTGGGAATCGAACCCAGGCCACCGAAGCAGAGCATGCCAAACTTAACCACTAGGCCACTGGGGCTGGCCCTCTGAAAAGTTTTTATCACAAAAAGATATTAAACTTTTTCAAATGATTTTTTAGAATTTATTATTATTATATTTTTTTCTTTTACTCTGTTAATAGAGTTAATTTCATTGCTTGATTTTTAAAATACGAAAATGACTTTTTCTTCCTGGGACCTAGATTGCTCACATTTTTATGCAATTGTTGTATTCAGTTATGTATTGTTGGATTCAATTTGTTAATATTTTGTTCAGGATTTTTTCTGCTAAATTCATGAGAGATATTGGGCTGTAACTTTATTTACTTAGAATATTTTTTTCAGGTTTTTATCTCAGGACAAAGGCCTCATAAAAGAAGTGGTGAAGTGTTCTCTCTTCCCCTATTTTCTGAAAGTTTGTGATTACTACTATTGATTTCTTAAATATTTGATAGCATTCACCATTAGTAACAGCTGGGTCTGGAGATTTCTTTGTGGAAATATTTTTGACAGTAAATCCAATTTCTTTAAAAGAGTGGTTGTCAAAGATTGGCATCCATCAGGATTGCCTAGAGGGCTTTTAAACAGAAATTGTTGAACATCGTTTTCAGAGTTTCTGGTTCAGTAGTTTTGAGGTGAGGCTAAAGAATTTCCATTTTAATACAGTACTGCGTAATGTTATAGTCCTGGTTTGGGGACCAGACTTTGAAAACAATGGCTTTAAAAGATATAGAGTTATTTAGATTTTATATTTCTTCTGGAATCAGTTTTTTTAAGTTGTGTTTTTTCAAAGTTTTTTCCCCCATTTTATCTAAGTTGAATTTATTGGTATGAAGTTCTTAATAATATTATCTTAATATCTTTGTAATATGTGTAGGATATTTAGTGATGTCCTTTCTCTTATGATAAAGAGAATTTATGTTTCTGTCTTTTTCTTAATGAGTCTTGTTAGAGATTTATCAATATTTTGTGCTTTTCTAGAGACCTAGGTTTTGCTTTTTTAATCTTCTCTCTTGTCTTTCTATTTTATTGGCTTCTGCTCTCAATTTTATGTTTCCTTTCTTTTACCAATTTGAGTTCATTTGTTCATCTTCTTAAGGTAGAAAGTTAGGTAATTGATTCTAAAGCTCTTTACCATTCTAATGTAAGCACTTAAACTATTTTTTTCTCTAAGCACTGCTTTAGAAATATTCCAACAATTTTGACGTGTTCTTTCAATATCATTCAGTTGATAATAATTTCTAGTTTTTCTCATTATTTTTCCATTTTCCCAGAGTTATGTAGAAGTGTGTTAATTTCCATATGTAAGATATATTGCTACTTATCTTATTTTTATGACATTCAAATTTAATTTTTCTGAGATCAATAAATGAAGTCTATAACAAAACAATTCTTTTCTAGGTCATTGAGACTTTCTATGATCCAACATATTGACTGTCTTGGTAAACATTCCAAGTGAAATTGAGGAAAAATGTGTATTATGCAGTTGTTGGAGTAGTTTTCTATAAATGTCAGTTAGACCAGTGGTGATTGACATTGTTTAAATTTTTTATAGCTTTCCTGATACTTTTGTCAAGTTTTTTTGTTTTTTGTTTTTTTAATGCTGAGAGAAGAGAGTTAAAATTTCCCAGTCTGGTCGTGGATTTGTTTATTACTTTTAATTTGGTACTTACACATATATGAGTTGATGTTTTTCTAATGAACTGACCCTTTTATCATTATGAAATGTCTCTATATTACTTTGGTAATACTCTTTGTTTTGAAATCTATTTTCACTAATATGTATATGGTCACTCCAGCTTTCTTGTAATTAATGTTGTTATATTTTGTGTTGATATATTTTTCCACTGCTTTTCCTTTTATTATATTATTAAGCCATGGTTTAACCTTAATTTCTATCTTTGGGTGTATATACATGAGTAAAACCATGTGGGCTTTTTTACATCTATAGTCTTGGACATCATCTCCTATGGAGTAGACTATGTATCCAACATAATTTCAAAAGAATCACAATGATTTCTTTAGAATACCTTACCATCCATCATCAGTCCTACTATATAAGCACTTACAGATCATTAGAGTGGATTAGTACTGCTTTTATCAGTTAAAATCTATTGAGTAGTTCTGATATTAGGTGCTGTTTGAAGAACTTTATGGGTAATAAATTAATTTAATCTCTATGTCAACTCTATGAGGTAAGAACTATAATTTTCCCTAAATTTTAGTTGAGGAAACTGAGGCATGGAGAGGCTTAAGAAACTTGCCCAAAGTCATACAGTTTGGAAATGGCATCACGGCCTCTGAATCCAGACATTCTGGCTCTGGAATGTTGGGGGCCATATTGCATACATTTTTTATGATAATGAAGGATAGAGACATATGGGACCAAAAGGAAGGGAAGAAAGAGAAGGAGAGGGATGGAAGGAAACCAATAAGCAGAGAGTGTGAGGAAGGAGGGAACTGTCAACAGCAGCAAATGCACCAGAGAGACTAATCAAATAGTAACAGAACACAATCATTGGACCTGGCAATTAAAAAGTGACTTTCATTAGAAAGTCTCAGCCGAGCACAGGAGGCAGATGTACGTAAAAGTGGAGGTGATGAAGTGCAGAGTGCAAACTTCTGAGAAGTTTGTATGGAAATGTATTTGCGGGTGAATGGAGGTGGGAAAGGGCATAGTGGTTTGTTATCTTTTTGTTTGGGGATGCCTTGTGTTTTAGGATGAGTGAAAAGTGAGCGTGTTTATGGGCAGACAGAAAGGAGCCAGCAGAAAGGGAAAGATTTGTGTATAAGCCTGGTTGCAAAATAATTGTGAAGGCCGTCAGAGCTCCCTAAAACACACAGAAAACAAAACAGAGGGGTGTGCATCTTGGAATGGGGGATGTGAAACCACTTCACCTGCTTTTCTAGATGTTTCTCACAAGCTCCCTTGCCTTGCGTTCCAGACAGACTCGGATTCTGTAGTAAAACGCTAGAGGCACATCAGAATGTGTTTCTCCAACAAAGCTGTCTGCTGATGAATTAAGTGTGAATGAATCAGATACAGATGGACTGAATTTCGTGAAAATAAACATGAATTACAAAATTAGAAGAGGAAAAATCACTTGTGCCAACTGAAAATTGTTTGGAACATTAATTTTCCAGCCTGGCTCGATATTCCTATCCATTCCTTTGCCTCCTTTAACCTGCTCCCAATTTGCATAGATGACAATTGTCAGTCCTTTGGAATGGGTCTGGAGAAACCATGGAGGCAGGGAGTGCTGGGAAGCAGTGATACAAGATTTCTGTAGGCTTTTATTAGTCAGCATGGGGTGTGTGGGGATGCCGGTGAGAAATGATTCTGACATTCCTCAAGGATGTCCTTCCCCCTTAGCTAGACAGACTCACACATGGCAACATATCAGAATGGAAAAATCCATGGGCCTCAGAGTCAGACTCACTTGGGTTGGAATCTTGGAAACACGCTACAGTAGCCATGTGCCCTTAATCAAGTGGCTTTACCTCATATGCCTCAGTTGCATTATCTGGAAAATGGGAATCACAAGTGCTGTCTATCTCACCAATATTAGGCTCCAATGAGGCTGTGCATTCACAAAGCAAACAGAAAGTACCTGACAAAGGCTATATATCCAGAAAAAATAAGCCAATATCTATGAAGAGGGAATCACGGAGATCTGCTGTCATATAAAAAGTAGAGCAGTGGTTTCTAGCTTAAGTCTCCTGAGGCAGAGACTCCCTGGATGGGATTCAGAAATATATTTTTTCAAAAGCTTCTCAGCTGATGCTGATGATTGGTTACGTTTAAGAACTAAAGTTGGGGGAAGAAAAAAGCCTATACATGTCCAGTGTGAGATTAGCTTCCTGAAGACCGCTCATGTACTCTGGGTTATTCTCTGCTTTTCTTTGTTCTCAGCCTTGTGGAACCATGTGATTTCACAGGAAAAACAATATTTAATTATAGTGTAATTAAAATACTAGTCCCAGATGGTTATGTGGTCTTTCATTAAAGACCTTCTCAGGGCGAGGAAAAGGGAGTTGTTGAAATCACCTGGGAATAAGCAGCAGTTTGTCTCAGCTCAAGGCCCAACTCATCACTCGTAGCTCTAGAAAGTAGAAAACTTACCTTATACCTACAATTCCTAATGTGTTCCAAAAAAAAGACTGTTCTGAGGGGTAAATGAAATAATATAGAGAGAGCACCTTGACAGTCAGTAAATAACCGCTCAGGTGTGACAATTAATAGCCCAACTAAAGCACCAGCTGGGAGTGGCCTATCACTAGATTTTATCCAATCAGACATAAGCAGAGCTGTTGGTAGAGTTTCAGAGAGTGGTTTTTAAAATGGGTCCACTCAGCCAGTATATACCTTTTATTCCATGCTCTCCCCCTCCTTCTTGTCTAGACCATGATTGTAATACTGGAACTAGTTCAGCCACTTTGGTGGCAAACACATACTCAAGAATGGCTGGGATAAAAGACAGGAAGAACCTGGGTTCCTGTTAGCATCTTGAAATAGCTGTAGAAGCCCTGGATTGCTTACCTCTAGATTTCTTGTTATATAGGAATAACAAAACTCCTGATCTATTTGTGACACTTGTTGATGGGCTTCTGTTACTAGGAGTCAAAGCAATTCTTGATACATGAGTTATAAAACATCACCGAACATTTTGAGTTCAAAAAACTATAGGTTAAATACTGTATGATATCACTTATATGTAAAATCTAAGAAAAACCAAAGTCATAGAAAGAGAGAGTAGAATGGTGGTTGCTGGGCGCTGGGAGGTGGGGCAAATGGGAAGATGTCGGTCAAAGAGTACAACCTTACAGTTATAAGAATAAGTTCTGGGGACCTAATGTACTGCATGATGATTATAGTTAACAATACTGTATTATATACTTGAAAGTTGCTAAGAGAGTAGATCTTAAATGCTCCCACCACACACACACAAAAATGGCAATTATGTGATATGACGGAGGTGTTCCCTCATGCTATGGTGGTCATCATTTTGCAACATATAAGTGTATCAAATCAACAGGTTGCACACCTTAAACTGACACAATGTTATGTGTCGATTATATTTCAGTAAAGCTGGAAAGAAATAAAAAGAAAAAAAAAAACACCGTAGAATAGATTTTGCTTTACAAGTTGGGAGTCACCTTCTAGGACCCTGAAGTAGATGGATTCTAATGTCTAGATGAGGGAAAATGAAGGGCCGATGCTGTTTGACCCATACTGACTTAGAAGTGAGATGACTAGGAGCCAGGGACACTGAGAAAGGTCGGGCACTGGGGGCTGTGATTGGAATTGATGAAGGCTATCCACTGGGGCTTGAGGGAGATGCAAGTAAGCTGAACTTGTATCTATAAGTAACACAGATGGATGACAGAGCAGGTGGAATGATTATGGTGTCAGAAGAGGTATCGGAACAATTAAGCTTGACTTGAACGCACACCGCAGAAGACTCACCCAACTAGAGAAGCTTTTTGGTAGAAAAAATCTCAGGAGCTGCTAACTGTTCAGGCCTCATTTCTTCATCTATAACATAGAATATTTGATACCTGTCTCAACAGAAGGAGGTTATGGAAATCAACTGATGTACATAAAGTAAAATTCTCCGCCAAACGTATATAACGTGTTTTGATCTATCTACCTTTCTCAGGGATCCTGCTTTATATTATGGGGATCTTGAAAATGGAAAGGCTAAATGGGGAGGAGGGGGAGGAAGGGGACGAGGAGGAGGAAGAAGAAGAAGAAGGAGAAGGAGAAGGAGAAAAAGAATTGCTCTTTGTTGATTGTCTACTATGTACGTAGTGCTTGACATACATTATTCTAATTCTACAACAAACTCTCATAGTAGCTAGTATTTTCTTCATTTTAAAGATAGGAAAACTGATTTCCAGAGAGTTTAAGTGACCTCTCCAGCATCATGGAGTAGTAAGGAGTTCATCTTAGCGGTGAAATTTTAATACAATCACCAGAGATATAGTCATTCAACAAGTATTTATTGAGTACCTGCAGTGGAGCAGTCCATTGTTGTATGTGCTGGGGATGCAATGTGTATAAAAAGACAAATACCCTGCTTCCGTGGGGCACACAGTCCACTGGGATAAAGCACCTTGCAGAGATCTGGCTGATGCTGACTGGAACCCACCATGGGGGAGGGCACGTCTTCTCTGTACTTCGGGGTATGATTCTAGATGGGTGGCCACTCATTTCAACCTCCATAAATATCTTGCCAGTTGACCTTGGTACTTAATTCCTCATGTCATGAGGCCAGAATCAGCAGGAAAAGGAAGAAATCAGGTTAGCACAGTCAATTTGTGAGACCATTAATAGGGTGACATCAGCAATTTTCAGGTTGTATTGTCCAGACCAGAAAGCAGAAGAGAGCTGGAGTTGGGCCCAGACACTTCAGCTCTTTTTCACATCAGTCTGGGACATGTTGGTATTCAATATATACTAGTAGGGTGTCACTGTGAGACATGAGATCGGTGATGTGCTCAATTGTGACATTTCTTCCCAACTCCATGTTCAGTAAAATAGACCATAGAAATTAACAACTACTATAAATCAGTCTGCCGCCACCACCGCCTTGAGCTAGTTGTTAAACACTTACCAGCACACCACTGAACGAATATTATCTCTCTCTGAGTCACAGTTTCTCCGTCTGTAAAAGGGGTAGAAGGATGAAATGATTTTAAAAGTAGAAGCCTGGGTGATGTATTAGGAAAAACCACGGTTTGGAGCAGTGCAGACTTAGATTAAATTCTAAATGCTGGCCATGCATTAACCATGGGACATTTAGCTAGTTATTTGCTTCTCTAAGCCTCATTTCCCTCTTGTGTAGAATGAGGCTACTCATTCCTACATCATTAGATTTTTCTGTGCATCCCATGTAATAAAACGTAAAACATGGGGCATATAGAAGCTAGTAAGTGTTAGACTTTTCCCATTCTTATTCCCTCCATGAAATATGAATAAAAGAAAGAATGCATATATGAATATTCATTCTTTTTTCAGAGTTACCTTGCCTCTTTCCTGCTTGGATCACTTTTAATTTCTTGATGTTACCTAATAAATACCCATTATTTACTGTTGTTTTATTATTATGTGCTCTAAATTCTTGCTCTATACCTATAACATTTTTTAAGGATTTTCTAAACACAACATTCTGAAGCCAATTTCCTTGAAAAGGACAAGCGAACATGAATTTATTCAACAGCTATTTGGTAGCGGGCGTTGTGTTGGCATGTTACATATTTCGCTCATTAAACCCTCCAATAAGATAAGAGTGGGGTCTACCTCTCAGAGAGACATTTTCTTTGGACATCTGCAAAAACCTCCTTGAACCACCAGGGAGCAGTAAACAGCTGTTATTCAGGATTTTGAAAACTCAAGCACCCACTATCAGATAACTGCATTTCTTTCAGGATTCACCACGTTGGCAAATATTGAGTAAGGGAGCTGAGAAACTAAGGGCACATCTGTTGGAAGGATGGGTGTGTAACCTCATCATTCAGTGGAAGGACAAGCCAACTCTATGTGCATGAAAAATATGCCTTTCCTTTTAAGCCGATTCCCAGAAAGGGAAGGGCACAGGGATTCTAAATTGATGATACATCAGATTTCATAATTAATTTGACCAGAATTCTTGGGTCTAGCTGATAACCTGAGAGAGAGCTGAGTTTGGCCTTGAAAGAACTGAACATGAGGACTTTCAACATGGGAGCCCAACAGCTGGAGGCCTCTTGGCCTCGCCTGGTTCAGAGGATGTGAGCCTGTTCTCCCTTGAAGAACCACAGCAGGTGGCACAGCGATTGGACAAGTGAGGCTTTGTGGAAAGCTGAGCCAGCGTGGCCTGTCAGAGAGGCAGTTAGGGATTTCCAAAGGGTTAGATTTGGCAGTTAAAAGCCATGGCAGAATGTTTGTATCTGGCGCCACTCTTCTCACTTTATTTTAGAGGTTGGACTGACTTCGCTTTTGGATGTCATAAGCCCACGTTTTGTTTGTTGTTGTTTCTGTTATAATTTTGCTTGTTTATTTTTGACAGATTTTGGGGAAACGGTACTCTAAAAAATTGACAGTGTGGAATAATGAAGTAATATCATGGAATAATATCCAATTGGGATGCAAATGGGGATCTGAGACATTAATTACGAAAATAAAACATGTGACCATTTTTCACTCTGAGTTCAAGAAGCAATTCATAGAGGTTAACTGATATTGGAGATGCAGATTTCTGTGGGCACATAGAGGAGGGATCCCAACAGGGCTGAACCAGATGTCAGAAAAGGCTTCCCAAGGAGAGATGCCTGAAAACGAGTGCAGGTGAACTCAGAGAAATGGTCAAAAAGGGGGAGTCTGGGTGGTGGGAACAATCTATGCAAAGGCATAGGTGCCTAAAATCATATCCAAGCCTCAAATCTTTTTCATTAACTTTGTCTTGTTGTGGGGGAGATCAAACTTATAGACTAGTAGAGGGAATCGTTTTGTTTGTTTGTCTTGTTTTGTTTTTGGCACATCAGATTTGGAATTCTGCAGGGCTCGAGCATCAGGTTCACGAGCAGAATGAATAGAAGAGACTGATGGCCTTGCTCCATGGGGTAAAGACTCAGAGTGTTCCGTGGGAAACACTGTCAGAGAAGGAATCTATTGGCTTCTAAGGAATGAAACCTCTGAGTATTTGGAGCACAGGGTGGTATCTCCAGCCTGAGCTGGAGACCTCCAAGGAGAGAGGGGATCAGGACGTACATAGTCATTTCCCAGTCACTGTTGATTTGATCTTCATAACTATCTACGAGGGAGACGGGGCAGAGCTATTCTCTTTTGACAGAGAGGAGTGTGAGCTCCCAAATGGCGGATGCCTGTCAGTGAGGAACGGAAGCCAAACTCACACCTACACCTACAGATCAGAAAAGCAAATTGTGTTCTCTTCCTGCTTTCCATCATTTCCCCTCTCTTCTCCCATTGCTTCTGTAGCCCAGCTTTATTACAGATTCTGGCTTCAAGCAATTTACTGAATTGGCTCAAAGCAATTCCCCTGCTTCATCTCCTGGCACTCGTCCCATGCCGCCCCACCCTTGATAGCTCACCTAAGTCACATTGAATAACTTTGAATTCTTTGCAACCATCAAGTGCACTCTCAAATCCAGCCCTCCAACCTCAGCTCATTTTCTATTCATCCAGGGAACAGTTCTTTCCATCCCCATCCCTATTACTGGACAACTCCAATTATTTCCACAAGTCGTGGCTTAGATGTCACCTCCTCCAGAAAGACTTCCCTGACCCACATGGAATAGCATTTGCTTCTGTGTCCCCCTTGTGCTTTCATTAGCACGCTTCCTTCTTCCATATCACCATGTTTTGGATTTGCCTGGCTATTCACCTGTGTTTCGCACCGGAGAAATAGGCTCTAGCAACTAGTGAGCAGGGTTATCTTATTCTCCATGATCTCTCCAGCACCAAGTGTGGCATTGGACAAATGATGCATGCTCAAAAAATACATTGATTGGATGAGTAAATAAATGAATGACTAAACCAACTAGTGCAGACCACTTGTGAGAATTTAAAGGCAGAGGCGAGGAATGTGACAATGCTCCAGTGTAACACCTGCCCGTGTTTCCATGGTAGCTTGGGGCGCCTCAGTTCTGTCTCTCTCAGCCGTATTCCCACATCCTGCCCTTGCTCTAAGGGTCAAGCAAGGTCTTCTCAAGCAAGGAGCCCATTTTCCTTTGGAAAGTATTCATTGCTTCTATTTTGCATTCTTTTGCTTCTGATGTTGTCAGTGAAGCCAAGAAGCTTCTGGGATCTCTATTAGCACCAGGCTGTGTGAAGAGACTCCAGGCCAGAGTCGCAGCTGGGAAGAATGCCCCTGGTGTGAACAGAGCTGTTCTGAGTGCATGCAGAGAGGGGAGGCAGCATTCGCTCTTGCTGTGGGCAGGCAGGGGGGTCAGTTGTAAAGCAGAATGAAGGAGACTCAAAAACGTGTTGAGTCCCTCAAAAGCAGTGGGGCACTGTAGAAAAGTGAGTTTAAAATCTGGAGGCACACATCCCACAGTTAGAATGCAGGTCCGCCACTAACTATCTGTAAGACCTTGGACAAGGAATTTATCTTTTCTAGCTTCGGCTTTAACTGTTAAATTAGACTAATATCTGTACCTAACTCTTAGGCATGTTCTAAGGATGAGATGAAGTGATTCTCATGGGCTTTTTAGATGAGTTCTGAGTATTTAGTAAGCTTGCTCTTTCTCTCTCTCTCTCATTCAGGGTTCTCCAGAAAAACAGAACCAATAGGAAGGAGGGAGAGAGAGAGAGAAAGATTTTAAGAAATTGACTCATGAGATTGTAGAGGCTGGCAAGTCCAAAATCTGGAGGGTGGGCTGGCAGGCTGGAGACCCAGCGAAGAGCTGATGTTGCAGCTTGAGTCCAAATGCCATCTACTGGCAGAATTCTGTCTTCCTTGGGAAAGGTCAGTTATTTTCTTAAGGCCTTGAGCTGATTGGGTGAGGCCCACCCGCATCATGGAGAGTAATCTGCTTTGCCCAAAGTCTACTGATTTTAATGTTAATCTCATATAAAAAATTCACAGAAACATCTAGCATAATGTTTGAACAAATATCTGGGTACTGTGGTGTAGCCAAGTTGACACATAAAAGTAACCATCACCCCATCTATCTGTCATATAAAATGTGTGAATGAATGGGACTCCTCATCCTTTAAATATACTATGATTTCGCAATTCTTAAAATTAACACAACATCAGGGGCCTTCATTCCACTTTACTCTTCTACTATAAATGCCCAGGAAACAGTGACCTAAGTCTCTAAGCCAGTACCAAGAACCCTGTGTATTAAAGGGGTCTACATATTACCAGTTCTCTGCAACCAAAAGATGTGCAACAATATCTGTTAAAAGAAAAGCCTAACCTGGTTATGTGAAAAAGTGGACAAATAGTAGCCTGTGCAATAATTGTACCAATTAAGGACTATCTGCTACCAGAAATGGTGATGCTGGATAAACTCTGATTATTTGTCCTTCTCACCCCACCTTCATCCATCCAATCAAAGCTGTCATCTCCTAGGGACAGAAGGCTCTAATGAGACAGGGGAGTCAAACATGTGTGCAGCTAGCACTGCTGCCAGCCAGAAAGCCTGGATACATGTCTCCGGTAGATAAGCCAAGGCTCCCATTCCTGTTGGCACATCAGTATCCAGAGAAGCTATTCATGCATTGAGCCTTCTCCTGGGCCAAGCCTGGGGGTGCTTCCCTGGGTTGCTAACACACTTGGACTTCAGTCCAGCAGCACACAGCTCATCCCCCTTTTCTCTATAGACATAATGGGGCCATGTTTGACTTCCTAGCCAATCAAATTGGAGCCATGCCAGTCTTTCTTTAAATCCTGCTAAAAATGTATTTACATCGAACAAGAGACATCTCTCAGACCCAGACATCAGCTGTGGAACTGACTAAAAGTCTCTGGTCCTAACTCATTGGATTATTGTTGTACTGACAAAGTAAGACATCATCTACAGACTAGCTATAATGTGCACTGAGCATGGTATGCTGTTGTGTCCATATCTACCCAGTCTGATTGTACAACCCTCTTTGTCTGGTAACAACATCTCTTTTTCTATGGTAAAATTATCCCTCGGTCTGTGTGGTCCTGTTAGGAAAAGGAAGATTTTCATTCTTTTGGCTTCCAATTACCCGACTACGGATATATCTAGATTAGACCAAGGTGTTTGTGTGTGTCTGTGTGAAAGAGAGAGAGAGAGAGAGGGAGAGGGAGAGAGAAGAAGAAGGAGGAGGAGGAGGAGGGGGAGGTAGGGGAGGAGGAGGGTACAGGGAGAGGGGGAGGGGGATGGGGAAGGAAGAAGGACTTTTTTAAGACTTAGAATCTGTAGAATCTACCACAACTGGAGTCAGTTCCACTCCCCAGACAGCATAGATTATACACTTGTGTGTGTGTGTGTGTGTGTGTGTGTGTGTGTGTGTGTTGGGACTATACATGATTTACGTTTCCTGTGGATTTGTTTTTAATTATTTTTTCTAGATAAAAAGAGAAAAATACAAACAACAGAAAACGAAGATAAATATATTCCAACAGAAGGAATTTGATGTTGCAATTCAATAAATTCTATTTATAGTGTGAAGTTAATAGTATTAAATAATAATGATGATAACAGTAAATAAAAATAGTAGGGAGGAATCTCACCCACACAATATTGAGCTAAGGAAGTCAGATCCCAAAAAGTGCATGCTACATGATTCCATCAATATAAAGTTCAACAACAGACAGAACGAACCTAGCAGAAGCTATGGTATTAGAAGTCAGGAGAGTGATTACCCTTGGTGGAGGGTACTGGAAGGGCAAAGGAGGAAGACTTCTGGGTAGATGGCAATGTTCTGTTTCTCATTCAGCTGCTGATTACAGGTGTGTGTTCAATTTGTGAAAATTTATCGAGCCATGCGCCTGTGATGTGTGCACTTTTCTATACATGTTATACTTCAATGGAATGTTAAAAAAAATTTTTTTAGACAAACCTTGTCCTGAATCATTTATATCAATTTTTTAGGAAAGATGGCTAGATTGTTCTGGTGTGCTCAGGGAGAGCATCCCATAAATTCATTGTGATGTAATTCATATCTTCTTTTTTAACATTCCAAACTAGTCCTTACTAGTTTGAAAATTAATGACTTTTGCACTTGTGTTCCTCCATGCTTCTTTTTTAGCAATTCTCCGCAAAATGCTTCTGAATCCACCCTTCTCACAAATTACTGTGGCATTAAATTAGGCATGTTTTTCTGGGCCTTATCCATGATCCATGTTCTGTAAGGGTAAAGAGAAACCAACTCTGCTTTCTCTGAATGGTAATATAGGCCTGCCCAGTGGTTTATGAGGGGAGAGAGCAATAATTATTGTGCTATGCTTTTCTTTAGAGAAACCAAATTGAGGTGCACGTATACAAAAAGTTCCCAAATTTTAGATGTAAGATATGTAGATGTAACTAGTATAGCAAAATATTATTGTTTTAACAACCAGCACCAGTTTCCTCTTTAGGGAGTAAGTTACCTTTTACTGGGCAAAACTTCCCTAATACGAGTCTGTGATAGACATTGAGGTCTCAAGGGCCTCGATGTTGACTGGTTCCAGGACTTCAGAGAAAAAAGGCAAAGTAGCTCTTTGTAAGAATGGGGGAGGAATGGATTTGTGATTCTTTGGAGAAAGGGAAGATAAGAGAATGAAAGAAGTTTGGGAAAGATGAGTGGAAGTCCTTGGTGGTGTGGAAGGATATTTTAAAAATGGAGATATGGCTGTATTTCATTTCATCACTTGAATTAATCTGATATGAATCCTAACTGTAAACTCCATTGTGTCAATGGCTGCCTGGTCTGAATGGGGTGTTGTGGAAGCTGGAGACAGGGCTGGGTTTCTCATTGAGATTGACATCATGCCTGTTATCAGAGAAAGAGAGACTAGAGAAAGAACGAGCTCAGCAGGCAGTATATTTACTATAATTTTAAATATATACAACAGCTTAATGGTCCTCAACACTTTTGTAGAAGGGAGAGTTGCGCTTCCTTTCACAAAAGCAAATGGCTCATCCCAGATTCGAGAATTTACAATGTGCACCACATCTTGTGTTAGGTGCTGGGGATGCAGTGTTGAACAACCAGAGATGGCCCTGGCTTTTGTTTAGGCTTATGGTCTAGCAGAGGCAGCAGCAATGAAACAAATTATTGCACAAGTGTTATGTACTATGGAGGAAGTTAAGATCCTTTGGGATTCTGTAACAGTAAGTGCAAACTTCATCTGGGGGAAAGAAATCACAATATCTCAGGGAAGAAGATCAAGATGGCAGACGATGTGCATCAAAGTGCCTTAAAGACCAATTAGGAGTGGTATAAAAAAGCAGAGGCACTCAGATGATGTAAAAACCCACCTCGTTCATCCCAATCCATCTTAGGTAGCTATTCGATAACTTAACAATCAATCAGATTACCTTGTAGACGTGTCTTCATGTAAAATATAAAAATGGTTTGTAATGAATTTGTGTTATATTTAATTAGTTGTTAAAAATTACCCTCATTTTACAAATAAATTTTTTTGAAAAGTTATTCAAACCATTAAATTTTTCTTTCTAGAAACAAAATGATATTTAAGAAGTGGTAAGAGAGCTTCTGCTTGATTTAGCAGAAGGTCAAAGAAATAAAATTCTGTTTTTCTGTATCTTATGTATCAAATTTTCTTAGAAACAGATAACATGAATATGACTTTTAACATTCAAAAGTCTACGTGTTTAAAGATCTAAAAATGTAGCAGCACCATCAGAGACTTTTCCCACTAGAATGGCATTTTTAAAAATATAAAAAATAACCAGTCATGGGAAGATGATTTCAAAAGAAGAACACTTGCTGAGAATTTAAATCAGTACTCTCTTTCGGAGGAAGAAGTTATTAAAAAAAATTAAATTGTGTCTATCCTTTTATCCAACAATTTTATTTTTAGGATGCTATGCTCAGATTTATTTTCACGTTTGCATAAAATAAATATGTAAGAATGTTTTTATATTGTAGCATTTTTTATAATTGTTAAAAATTGGAAAACTGAATGTCCGAGAGTGGAGAAAAGGTTATGTTAACCTGCAAGGATTCTTCCTTTGAGAACAGTGCAGCCTTTACAAAAAATAGATATAGCAAAAAATTGCTAAGATATAATATCAGCTGAAAACTCTTAAAGAGCCAGAACCATTTATAAATCTGTGCATCTATCTATCTATCCCTTTTCTGGTCCCACTCATATCCAAAGAATCTCCAATTATATGAATATATATTTACATATTGTGTATTGTGTGTGTGTGTGTGTGTGTGTACTTTTTTTTCACAAAAAAGCCTAGAAGGATAGGTATTCAGAGTGGTGAGCATTCAGTGACATTTATACTTTTTCACCTATATATTTTGATGGAACTTAAACTGTGAACGAGCATGTATTTGTGATTTATCATTTACTTAAAAAAAAAAAAATGGACCTGCCCGGTGGCGTAGCGGTTAAGTTCCGGCGTTCCACTTGGTGGCCCGGGGTTCGTCGGTTCGGACCCTGGGGGCACTCATCAAGCCATGCTGAGGCGGCGTCCCATATAGAAGAGGTGCAACTCTACAACTATCACATACAGCTATGTGCTGGGGCTTTGGGGAAAGAAAAAGAGGAAGATTGGCAATAGATGTTCGTGCAGGGTCAATTGTCCTCAAAAAAAAAATAAATAAATGAATAAAAAGCAAAAGGGAAAAAATGATCTGATACCTCTCCTGGTTGTCTTCATCTGCCTCTGGGTGTAACAGCACAGTCTTGTTTGTTTAGGGCCATCTCTGTCTGGAGAACAGAGGCTGTTTTTTCTTTTTTTTTTTTTACCCTATGCCCAGCACCTAATAAGTGCTCAGTAAATACTTGGGGAGTGGATCAGCGACTTCTCAGCATAGACAAAATATTTCAAAAGTATAAGGAAACCCAGAAACAACATAAATGCCTATCAATTGGGAACTGGTATAATATATAGTTTATCCAAATATCCAAAGATGGAATAGCACACAGCTATCAAAAACTACAGTTTTATGGAAATAGTGAATAACCTGGTAAGTGTTCAGAATATATTGTGAAGGTTAAGTTCCTAGATGCAATGTACGCAGGACTCAGGTTGGGTACCGTAAGAGGGAATCCTCCCCTTCTCCCATTCCGCCATCTACCCACAAATGTTCTCAACTTGAAGCATGCCGACAGGAGCACTTTCAGCCTTTTCAGGAGGAAACACAGCTACTCTGTTTTCCGAGTATAATAAAGGGTCTGACTCTACTTTTTGACATCTGACTGCTGACGACTTTTAAGTCTCAGTCTTCCCTCTTCCCTTTTTGCCCCACATCTGGGCAAGATGATAAGAAAGCCTGGCGTTCCCTCCCATGGGGCCAGTGGAAGATTCAAACCGTGCAAGCCCTTGTCCACACAGAGGAACCCTCAGCCCACCTGTCCCTTGACCACAGTAACAACCCCGAGTCGGTAACCTTTTCCTGCACTCTCAAGTTCGTCTTCAGACCAGCTTGGGAGCCTGCCCTGCTGAAACGTAATTATATGAGTAATAAACGTTTTCATACCTTCTTGGTATGTGTGTGGTGTCATCAGTCTGTACATCTAAACCAAATTTTGGATGGGGTTCCATCCTGTTTCTGCAGAGTGGCTACAACACGGACCTTGGCATTCATTTGGCTGCATCCCAATTTTTAAATGAGTCTTAGCTCCCAAACCACCTTTTTATACTCTGTACTCTGAAGCTGGGATCTGGGCTTTGCAAACCACATCCCTCCTTTACCACTTCTCCTCCCTTTAGGCTCTAGAAATAGCCTTGGTCTGGAGAAGGGTGAAGGGCCTTGTTCCTTCTGGATTGCTTACTTTTCTCATCAGCCTAGCTCTAGCAATCACTCCTCACTCACGTAATGGCAGTTAGTTCTAGCTTCCAGACTTTTGCCCACACACTCAGAACCAGTTTCATCATGCACCCTTAAAAAGACCACCTCCAGCCAGGCTCTGTCCTTCTTTGAGATCTAAGTCATAGCTCTTGAAGCTCCTCCTCCAAGCTCCTGACATCCCAATACATGCTAGCCAGAAAACCCACAGGACCACTCCTCCATGCTTCTAGGTTTGGATAATCCCAACCTCTTCTCTTTGACCCTCAAATCTTGGTACCTGCTTCCTACAGTTACTCTTTTTTTAAAATCTCATTTATTCTTTTGTTTTTTTGCCTTTTTACTTCTCCAGTTCCCTATATTAAAATCTCTCTGTTAGAATTATTAGTATGGTTTCTGTGTTCCTGATTTGACTCTCCCTGAAAACTTGTACTAATGGGTGAGGCTACTCCAAACTGTGAAAACAGGCGGTCACCTTTCTCTGCTTCCTAGATTTGAAAGAAGAGCTGGGGTTCCTCTTTGGTTTTCCTGCTTCCAAGTGCTAAGAACACCTGGAGATGAGCTTGGGGTCAGCCCCCTAGAGATGAGCCCAAAGTCCCACTCTTCACCCTTTCTCCTCTGCCTTCTGTTCTTTGTGAGGCAGGCACCAGTGTCCATGCAGCTATCTAGGTGAGTACAATCAGATGTACTTCTCCCCACAGTACATCTGAGGACATAGATTTGGTGAGCAAGACTCCTCTGTGACATCAGATCTCAGCCACACTCTCCAATTCTGCCTTAATCAGAAGCCCCACAAGTTAGAAATTATTAAGCGTCTATTATTATTGGCTCCACATTTGACTCTTTGTGCTTCTTCCCAATGCTTGTTATAACTGGAAAGGAAGAATATTAAATGAGTGGTACCCTTAATTTCCAACAGGCAAAATAGGAGTAAAAATCAAACAGAGAGAGGCTAGAATAGTATTCCCCAAAATACATGAAATAACCGTTATCTCTGGATGATTTTTACAGTTTTTTTCTCTCTTATATCTCTCTGAATTTCATTTATAATGAACTTGCATTATATTTCTGTTAAAGAAAAATTGTAATAAAATTCAAATGTGAGAGGAAACTGAATCTAGAGAGAAATTACACTATGGAAGGAAAAACTGAACTTTCAAAAGCATAAGATTTATAATCAAGTCATGTTGCCTCAGCCGTGCCCTCAATTTCTTGTGTATCCTCCTGGCCAAGAGAAGAAATAATGGTCCAAAGAGTACAAGAAGAAATTAACCAAAAAGACACGTAAAGGGCTCATTTAAAAAGCATTAGCAGAAGACCGTGATCAGGTAGGGAATGGAAGGAGATGTGAGCTCGAGAAATGAGGGGTAAAGAGGAGGGAAGAGAGAGCACAGATTTTGCACGCAGCCGTGTCTGATCCTCCACCATCTATGGAGATTTCCTCCAAAAAGGAGGTTGGCTCCTGGCAACTGGCAGCATCTCCAATCTTGCTCTCATGTCAGACATCTGTCAGCACTCTGCGAGGACCATTGGAAATCAAGGCCATTCACAGTTTGTCTTGGACCTCTTCAAGTCTTCCCACCCCTACTAGCTACTGAAAAGGGAAGGGGAAAAAAGTTATAAAGTTTCTCTGGCCATGGTGAGGATAGCCAAGAAAAGAAAAGAGAACAAGACAGCATTAACAAAGGAGACATGTTCCCAGGACTCCTCATTGTCAAAGGCTCCATTCATTCATTCATTCCTCCAAATATTTATTGAGCATCACTGCCTGCCAAGCAGTGCGGTAAGCACTGGTGACACATTATTAACGCCGACCTGAGCAAAGCGTTCCTTATCTTGCTCCATGTTCTTCCCCTAAACAAGCTACAGCTCCTGGAACCTCAGCCCACATCCACCTCACTTAAGATGTTCTCTCTCCCCTGAGAGCAGAGTGTAGATGTTACCTAACGTGTCCCTAGATATCTGGGAAAGGGGAAACAAGACAAGGAGACTTGTTTTCAGTTTACTACCCCAAAAGGGGCACGTATCTCACCAAAAATGCTTTCACTTGCTTTTTCATTGACTCTGAAACTTTCTCCAACCTCAAGAATGCATCCTTGAATTAGGTATTAGTCTCCAAAAGTGCATACATACATAAAAGCTTTTCACACCTTGGTGCCTTTGTCCATGGAGTTTTCTCTAGATTTTCCTTTATCTTTTCTGTGTTTACTGGCAAGCTCCTAGTCAATTTCTTGTTTATTTTTTTCTTATGAAATATTCTATATCATATAGACAAAAACATATCTAATGTGTGTAGATAGATAGATAAAGAAATACTAAGAAAATAAAGAACCGTGTGTACTCCACCCAGCTTCAGAAATAGAACATTACAGAAACTTTGAAGCTGCCATGTGCCCTTCCCTACATACATTCTATTATCCCTCTCCCAACCTCCAGAGGTGACCACTATTGTGAATTTTGTGTTAACTACCCCTTGTTTTTCCGTACAGATTTTGCTACCAATATATCCCTCTCTTAATTGTGCCTGTTTTATACCTTTACATAAATGGAATTATACTACATGTATTTGCCTCATGAATTATTACTTTCATTCAATCTTAGGTTTTGAAATTAATCTACATTGATTTTTGCACTGTGTTCACTCATTTTCTTTCTGCTGTATAGTTTCCAGGGTAATAACTATACTACAATGGATCTATTCTACTGATTATGGGAATTTGAGATGTTTCATGTTTTTTGCTAGTAAAATCAATGTTGCTGGAAACATCCTTATAGAAACATCCTTATAGAGTCTCCTGTCGTACATGTGCGAGTTCCTCTAAACTATATTCCTAGGTATATAATTATTGAATTTAGAGTTTTTGAAATTTAGTAGCTAATGTCAATTTATTTTCAATGTGTTGGATCGATTTGCATTCCATCAGCGGGATATGAAAGTTACTGTTGTTCTACACTCTTTACAACCATCAATATTTTCAGACTTTCTTTTTCACCAGTCTCAAGGGTATGAAATGGCAATCTTATGCCATTTTATTTGGCATTTCCTTTTTAACTGATGAGAATGAGCATTTCTTCAAACGTTTATTGGTGATTCATGTTTCTGCTGTCATGAAATATCTGTCCACGACTTGGTTCACTTTTATATGGGGTTGCATGCTATATACTTTATACATTCTAGATACTAACACTTTTTTTTATTGTGTTAAATGTTGCACATACCTTTTCCAAACATATGGCTTGTATTTTCACTCTCTTTATGATGACTGTTGATGAACAGAGATTCTTTTTTTTTTTTTTTTGTGAGGAAAATCAGCCCTGAGCTAACATCCATGCTAATCCTCCTCTTTTTGCTGAGGAAGACCAGCTCTGAGCTAACATCTATTGCCAATCCTCCTCCCTTTTTTTCCCCCCAAAGCCCCAGTAGATAGCTGTATGTCATAGTTGCACATCTTTCTAGTTGCTGTATGTGGGACGCGGCCTCAACATGACTGGAGAAGCGGTGCGTCGGTGCGCGCCCAGGATCTGAACCTGCGCTGCCAGTAGCGGAGCACGTGCACCCAACCGCTAAGCCACGGGGCCGGCCCCGAACGCTTAGCTTTATCAATCTTTCCCTTTTTGATTTGTGCTTATGTATCTTTTTTTACTTTCATGCTTCAAGGTTACATACACGTTCCTCTTTTCTAAAATTTTAAAGATTTTAATTGATTTTTACATGTAGTATAAATAAATATGTTCTTTTATTTTTCCAATGGTCAGCCTCATTTATTAATTATCCATCCTTTCTTCCATGGTTCTGCAATGCCATTTTTGTCACATACTATTTATATAAATGCTTGTCTCATCACTTACCTTTCTGTCTGATTCCATTAGCTTATATGTCTATACCTGCAGCTATCTAAAGTGCCTTAATCACTGTGCTTCAGTCAAGTCATGCTACATGCCTGGGCAAGTTCTCCGGTGTCTTGTTTGTCTTTTTTCAGGAGTGTCTTAGCTTCTCTTAGCCCTTTAATATAAATTTCAGAATTAGCTTGTCAATTCCACACAGAAAGAAAACCCTGTAGAGATGCACTGTTGGTGGGAATGTAAATTGCTACAGTAATTATGGAAAACAGTATTGACATTCCTCAAAAAATTAAACATAGAACTACTACATGATCCAGCAATCCCACTTCTGGATATACATATGAAGGAAACGAAATCTGTATCTCGAAGACATATCTGCACTCTGATGTTCATTGCAACATTATTTACAATAGCCAAGATGTGGAAACAATCCAAGTGTCCATCAATGGATGAATGGATAAAGAAAATGTAATGTATTTTTTATATATTATATATATATATTATGGTATTATATTAAAATATTGTAATATAATATATATATATAATGGAATATTATTCAACCATGAGAAAGAAGGGAATCCTACCATTTGTGACATGGATAAACTTGGAGGATGTTACGCTAGATGAAATAGGCCAGAGAAAGAAAGACAAATGCCATATGATCTCACCTATATGTGGAATCTAAGAAAAAAAAAGTCAAACTCATAGAAACAGACTAGAATGATTGTTGCCAGTGAGTGGGGGAGGGAGGCAGGAAATAGAGAGATGTTGGTCACAGGGTACAAACTTCCAGTTATAAGATGAATAAATTCTGGGGATCTAATATATGGCATGGTGACTATAGTTAATAATACTGTATTGTATACTTGAAGTTAGTTAAGAGAGGAGATCTGAGCATTCTCACCACACCAAAAAAAAAATGGTAACTATGTGAGGTGATAGACATGTTAATTAACTTCATCATTGTAATCATTTCACAATGCATATTTATATCAAATAATCACATTGTGCACTTTAAATATATAGTATTTTATCTGTCAATTATACCTCAGTAAAGCTGGGGAGGGCAATAGGAAGAAAAAAAGAAAGTACTGCCCTCTTGAGAGTTGACATTGGTATTCATAAATAGAGGTTAACTTGAATATGCCTTTCATCTATTGAGATGTACTTTTATCCTTAAATGTCTCAATATGATAAAATATCTTAATAGGTTTTGTAGTATTGGATCGACTTTGCTGTCTGGATTACAGTGATAATGGATTACTCCTGGGTTTAGGTTATGACTCCGTCACAATAGTCATCACACTGTATGGTTGAATGTTTACTTACATATTAATTTTTTTTAAGTTTGTTGGTCTACTCCCCCAAACCACATCGTGCACCACTAGTAGTACACATACCTCACTTTATGAAACACTGGGCTGGATGATCTTCCAACCCAATGTAGATTTTAAGAGTCCAGTAAATGGTACAGATGAATGCTGACTTCAAGAAGAAAAGAGGGCTTCCTGGAAGCATTGGGAATTCTCAGTGAAGTCGTGTGCTGCGAGTAGTAAAGAGATGAACTTTAGACTGTCTGGGACTGTCTGGCTGAATTCTAGCACATGGTCTGTCATAGTAGTAACTCAATAAATATTTATGACATAATTAAGTTTGCCAGAAGGCTTGACCTGAATTAGATGTCCCTGAGATTCACTCTATAAACTGTAGACCACTAGATGCAACCAACTAATCAGTTTCTACATCTGACAAGATGCCATCTGACAAGAAACTCAATGTGAACTTATTGTGTGCCTGATGTTACTATCTCATTAGTGTCAAGGTTGCTTATGAGAATGTTGTCAGGATTTTACGGTAGAGTCATTAGGAGCAAGGGCTTTCTCCAAATGATGTAGTACCTATAAAGGACACTAAGTATATATCTTAAACAGCCTCAGTGCTTGCTTACTCAATAAATAAAATATTCAGAAATTCAATGAGCCACTCTTTACCTGGCACTATGCAGTTCCTTGTGGGTGGGAAGTTGTTTTCATGGCTAGCTTTTCCCAGGAACAGGGGACAGCTTGCTTTTTTCTGTTCCTGTTTATTTTACAGCAAGTTAAGTATTTCCAAACAGCAGTTAATGAGAATTTCAGAGACAGTGGACTGTCTTTAAAAATCAATATATTCCACAGGCCACCTGAGTCAAGATTTCAAGCATGCAAGTAGCATGTTACAGTTTTTGAGGGGCGCCCACCCATCCAAGATGACCTGGGCAGCATCTTTCCGTGTTGCAGGGTAAGAGGCATAGAATGGGAGACCTGGTCTTCTCATAGTCTTGTCTAGTAGGCACAGTGGAATTTTTCTTTTTGAAATGGTTATCTGTTAATCCAAAAACATATCGGACTCTTGAAGAATCTGCTACCAACTGTTCACTTTTGACATATAATCTCATGTTTCTAGTTAAGATACTTGAATTCTAGTCTCAGATTTGCCTTTAATTTACTGTCTGACCTTGGACTACTTACTGATTCATCTAGGCCTCAGTATACCTACGATAAAAAGGAATTAAAATGATACAAAACAAAAATGGGATTGAGGGATTGAGTAATCACTAGGATTACTTCTGTTTCAAAGATAAGTGGTTCTAGAATGTGACTGACATCCAATAAGAATTTTATCAACTATAACTAGCTAAGAGGCTACTTCCAGGAGCAAGTCTTCTGTGGGTATTAATTCTCAAAGATAGTCTTCTCTGATTCATGCCCGAGACATGGGAGGAGCTGGCTGACATGAACACATACCTTAGGAAATCAGTAAGCAGGGTGGAAATAGGATATCAGGATATTGCCCAACTCCGCCATCAATGCACCTCCAAAGACTTTACATAAAAAAAATAAAGATTAAATTTCAAAAGTTCAAAAGGTCTTTCATCAAATATAACAAAGGCAGTCTAAACAACTAAATGGAGATTAAACAGAGTGGCAGGCGTGGGGAGAGATTAACAGACTTGGGAATTTCAGAGGAGCAGAAATCATGGCTTAAATTTTAGATGGCTGAATACTAACTCTTGGCTCCACCATTTACTAGCCTTATGACACTGGGTGAGTTGCTTACCCAGGGCCAGCTTCATGGGTGTTTGACCTGTCCAGTCACCTAAGGCCCTGAACTTAGAAGGACTCCACTTTTGGTTTGATATTCTGCTATAGTCATCTTGAAATTCTCAATAATTTGCGTGTGTGTGTGTGTGTGTGTGTGTGAGGAAGATCAGCCCTGAGCTATCATCTGATGCCAGTCCTCCTCTTTTTGCTGAGGAAGATTGGCCCTGAGCTAACATCTGTGCCCATCTTCCTCTACTTTATATGGGATGCTGCCACAGCATGGCTTGACAAGTGGTGTGTCTGTGCGCGCCCGGGATCTGAACCGGCGAACCCCGGGCCGCAGCAGCGGAGCACGCACACTTAACCGCTTGTGCCACACCGGGCCAGCCCCAAAATTCCCAATAATTTTTGAACAAGGAGCCACGCATTTTCACTTTTCACTGGGTCCTGCAATTTTTTATCCAGCCTTGAGCTTCACCTTTCAGAAACTTGGCTTCTCCATCTCCAAAATGAGACTAGTGATACTTGTTCAGGATCATAGTGAGAACTGAGTGAGATCCTTATGGAAGTTCCCAACAAGCTCAGTGTGTGATGTGCTTGCTAAATAAGGGATAAGTCTTGTTCTCTATTTCGATCCATTTCTAGAACAAATCTAACTGTTCTTCTTTAAAAGGAGACATAAGAGTAAATTTTTTTTTTTAATTTCCTTCTCACTTTATTTTCAAAGACTGATGTGGTCCAAATGTGGAAGCATAAAACCATCTTGGATAAAAGCTGGTTTGGGCCAGCTCAGAAATATAAATACAATAAAATCTCTCATGTGTTTACAATTGGTTCTGGGGCTTCACATGGACTGATCGCTCTGATAAAGCTCTTGAGAATTTCAATGGTACACTGCCTTTCAAACAGTGCAATGTGCCCCCCAACAATAATCAACATTAGGCTTGACCCCTTGGGCGTCTTTTCTAGACAAATAAGCCCTTACATGGCCAATATCTTACTGCAACAAATCTTCTTAAGTTATGGGGAAAATGCGAGTTGTTACCATGGAGATGTTACATCATTTATTTCCCTTGAACTCTCCATACTGAACACATTATTAGTTTTTAAAGAATGCGAGTTCTTCAATTTCAGAAGAGGTCTTGTCTCCTCACCACTTGCTGAAGAGATTTTGATGAATATCTTTTGTTGTTTGATTTTGTTTCCACTTACAAATTTTATTTATTTTAAAATAATTTGACATTGTAGTTGTATAGTTGCATTCTTACCAAGAATGGAGTGGAATTGGGTGGCAGTTGAGAAATTTCTAACAAAGTAAATAATAAAATCATAATGATAGCTCATATTTAATGAATCATGTACCAGTATTCTCAATAATTTAACATGACTCTAATTTTATCTTCACAACAGCCTCATGAGACATGTGTTATTATCTCCCATATACAGATGCAGAGAATGAGGTTTAACGAGGTGACCTAATTTGACCAAAGTCACATTAATTGTAGCACTAGACTTGAATCCATACCTGCTAAATTCCAAAGCCTGCATTTCTAACTATTATGACATCCAAAGCAAAAATATCAGATGTGTGAAGGACTCATCATAAGGAAGGAGAAAGGCAACTAAATTGTCACTCATTCATTCATTCAGAAATCCTATTTATATTCATTGAGCACACCATGAGTCAGACACCATCCTAGGCAACGGAGACACAATGCCTAGAATAGGTATAATCCTCACCTCAAGGGGCTTAAAAAGTGAAAGGTATAGCCACTCAAGTAAATATATTATTTGAATGGTGCTAAATGGTATGAAGGAGAAGTGCAGGATACTTGGTGAGTATATAACAAGACAATGGGTTCCAATCTGGTGTGACCAAAAAAAAAAAGATCTCCTTGAAGAATTGATAGTAAGGCTAAGACCTGCAGGAGGAGGAAGGATAGGTGGAAAATAGGGTGCACTGACCCTCAGGGTGTGGCCTGAGTCTCTATGTCAATGGAGGCATGAATTACTGGAATGGGGAACATGATAAAGCTTCAAGAGGACACAGATAGAGAAGGCAGTGGGTAAAGCGATCAAGGGATCCATGTTTGGTATTGCAAGCCTGAAATGCTCGTGATGTAACCAAGCAGAAGGGTCAAGTGGGCCTTCTTATATACAAGTCTGGAGCTCAAATGAAGACTCTAGGCTGGAAATATAGACGTGGGACTAGTGGACAGAGGGGTGAGATCTTGAAGAGGTGGACAGTAGAATAAGAAGAGGAGAAGAGAGTAAAGGAGAAGAGAAAGAAGCAAAACTAGGAGAAAGAAAAGAAACAAAGCAGAAGGGGACAAAACTGCGCTGACAAAGTCCTCCTTCCCTGAAGAAAACAGAGGTGTCTGCAAAAAGCATGAGATAGAGCAACCAAAATAGTAGGGGAAAACCAGGCAAGTGTGGTCTCCTTAAAAGGATATTACAGGATGGGAGGCAGAACACAGGTGGAAAGATTGGGTCTTTGAAAGATGTAGTGATACATTGTCTTTTGTGATAAGTGGGAAGGAGAAAAAGAAGATAAGCATACAGGTAGATACAGATGTAGTTATGTTGTAATACAACATATAAGTACTATAATGGAAACGTGGACATAGTACCAAAGGACGTAGAAAAAAGGATTACTAAACTCCATGGGAAAGAGGAGAGAGGACAGGATTAGAGAGGCAGCATAGACCCTATAGACAATGTAACATTTGACCTACATTTTTTTTTTTTTTGGTGAGGAAGATTAGCCCTGAGCTAACATCTGTTGCCAATCCTCCTCTTTTTGCTGAGGAAGACTGGCCCTGGTCTAACATCTGTGCCCATCTTCCTCCACTTTATATGTGGGATGCGGCCACAGCGTGGCTTGATGGGCCCGGGATCCGAACCTGTGAACCCTGGGCCGCTGAAGAGTGAACTTAACCGCTAGGCTATCAGGCCAGCTCCTTGACCTATGTTTTGAAAGATGAATGGGCATTAACCAGGCTGATATTGTTGTCAGAATTAGCAAATACAAGTAGAGGATGTCTCATGCAAGGTTTAGGACAAACTTATACTAAAATGTTTTCTTCCGTTTAGCTGAAATTCATGTTATACTGGGTATCCTGTATTTTTTTCTGGCAATCCTTTAGGCAGAGGAGTTAGGAGAAAACAATTCTGCAGAGGGCACAGCAAAAACAAAAGCACGAGCCCTGACAACGCAGGATGTATTTAGGGAATCCCAAATAGCTTGTAGTAAGCAACTGAGAAGTGGTCCCAAATGATTGGGCCACAGAGATATTCCAGGGCCGAAACAGGAAGGTGTTTGTTTGGTTGCAGGCTAACGTTGGGCGAACAGTTCTGTCTGAAGTTCACCAGGTAGGTGAACCAGTTCAGCCTGCAGGTACGTGTCACATAGAAATGGGAGCATACATTATGGCCAAATATAAGGAAGGAAGGAAAACACGCATTTGTTGAACACCTCTGATGTGCCAGTCTCTTTTCCAGACTCTCTCTATACACATATAGATACAAGTACAGATGTAGATATAGACGTAGGTATAGATATAGGTATTGGTGTAGTTATAGGTACAGGTATCTATATAGGTAAATACCTACAATATATCTGTCTATCTATATCTTTCTATCTATAGTATCATTGATTGTTTAAAAAATTGTAGATAAGGAAATTGAGATCCAAAGGAGAAAACCAACCTGCTCAAGGTCACACAGAAGGTCAATGGAACATTTGATAATTCCAGCTCCTAGTCCAGAGCCCTTTCCTCTGCAAGAGGGTTTTACACAATCATAATGGATTGCAGTTTCTCTCCGTAGGATCATGGGACTACATGCAGAAGTAAAATATGCTTTTCACTGATGAGAACTCATATCTACAGAAGTAGTCTGAGTCTCCTTTCGTAACTCTCTCGATACTTCAAAGGATGCTATCACTTTCATTGAAGCCCATACACGCACATCTCCTTCCCTAAATGATCACATCTCTCTGGACAGTCCTATCCTGTTTACCATAAAACCAAACAACTTTGAAGATCTAAATACATGTAACTTTTTTAAAGGTTTAAACATGTTTCTTCCCCTGGAGATTTATGTGCGTGTGTACACTCAGGGTTTCCAAGCCTTGGACATTACCTCAGGGAATAAGACGGCTTGTTTTGGCTATAGTTTGGGAACAGCACAATTGAAACGTTGCTGCTTGGATAAATGACACAAACTCCACCGGTGATGTCATGGCTTTGCCATGGAGCTATTGCAAAGGAATCCATTTAAGTTATTGAAAAGGAGTACTTAAAGGGTTCCTCTCTATCTTGGGCTTTTGAGAAACTGGACCTTTATTATAAACTCATTATTTTAGACAACTTTACTATGACCGCAGTTCAGATCACCTTCAGAAATACATATTTAGTGTCTACTATGTACCAGGCATGGTGTTTGGTGCTAATAATTTTGTAATGAATTAAACATTATCCTTAATATCCCTCCTTGCTCTCCTGCTCTATTTTTTGCTCCACTACTCCATCCTTAAATTTTTGTTGCTTTAATCACTGAAAGACAATTTATAGTTTGTAGGAAATACCACTTAATCACTATATTTCATGAACTCCAAGAAAATTCCATGTGAGTTCCAAACTTCCTTGAAGGTAATAAGTAGATAGCTGGGTGCAGAGGTAATTTCAAGATAATATTTTTTAAATTCTGTGACAAAAATGGACTTAGAGCATTTTTTTAATTGGGTGGTAGTTAGTTGGGTGACTATTATTGTCTTAATGGGTTTTTGAATATCTTGAATAATTTATAAAGTGTTGTGATAAAGGTAATAATAAACACAAGACGGTGTAAGGGCCTAAAGAGGAGCTCTTGATTCAGGTTGGAACAGGGAATGCGGGTGAGGATATATGACAGAGAAGTCTTCCTGAAGGAGGCAATGCCTGAAGAATCAGAAAGATCCCTTTAAGGAAGGAGTGAAGAGGAGTGAAGAAGAGCATGTTCCAGGCAGAGAAACTCCTTTGGATACAAGGCCGGCTCTACCATTTTACATATAGAATTCCCAGCCTATCGAGAGGAGGTGTAGGTGTAGGGTACTTGCCTAATATTTTAGAGTAACTAATGCTTAGTACAGAGACCAGAACACCAGCTTCCTGACTCCAAATCACTGGTTTTCTATGCCAGAGTGAGATCTTTGTTTTACATGTTTAGACGACATTCCAAGACCTCATTGTTGGTCAAAGTTCCTATAAACATTCCAGTTATCCCAGGGAAAATTCCTCACCACAGGTTGCCCGAGATGTACAAGACCACCCTCTTAGTTAGATGAAGGATTTATTGGAGTCTTTTACCGGATGAACAAATCATGGAATGCTCTAACTTTCTAATGGGGATGGGTCTTAGTTAGTGTTATTTTGAAAAAATTTTTGGAGCAACTTTCAATTGACCCAAGTGGAAAATCTGAATTTGACCCAGCTTTCTCCTCCTCCTCTGATTTCTCCCCTGCTACTTCATTCTCAAAATTTTATTGGTCTAGTCACTGAAAGATAATTTATGTTTTGAGAGAATAGATTATTTCATTTCCATGTTGTGTGAACTTCAAGAGAGTTCCATTTGAGTTCTAACTTTCCTAGAGCCTAGATTAAGAATGTAGCAGATAGGCTGTTTGACCTTGAGTAAACTATTTCTTTGGTTTCGTTCTTCTTATCTGTCCAGTAAGTGGGATTGGATTGGCTGGCTTTTCAGATTCCTTGTAGCCCTAATAAATTTTGTTTCTCTAAGTTGCTGGCAGAAAGGTTGAGTTTCTTGCAGTTACTTTTCAAAAATTAAATATTTTCCAGGAGCTTGATCTAAGAAAGAGCTAATTTCCCAAGCATGAGCCTGCTGATGCCTTGCACAATGTTCCCCCTGCTTCTGTAGCCAAAGAACATCACTGTCTTTTCCCACCTCTTGAAGCTCTTTTCATTCTTCTAGCATGGCTTCCTCTTCTCCTTGGATGATTTTCCATGTTTCTCCTGTGGCCAAAGAAAAACAAAAAGAAAACAAAACCAAAAACAGCAATTGCTACAATTTTGTGGAGGGAAGCCATTTGAAACACAACTATTAATATTTCAGCTTTCTAAAACAATTTCTCAATTCCCCAAGAAAGTTTGTCATGATCCCCGCTTTTCTACCATCTGAGGAAAAATATCCCATGTGAGTACAAGGCTAAATATATAAGGGTGGAACTAATTTCTCTTTGGGGATTGCTATAAAACGGAAATTTTTTTTCTTCTCTCATCTCTAAATGTGGTAACAAAATGTTCCAACAAAGCTAGGTGGAAAAAATGTTGACATCCTCCATTCCTCAGTTATAAGATCACCAACACCCTTTGGAGAACTGATAACACTTAAATTAGTTTCCTCACATTAAAAGAAACCCTGTTTTCCCAGTGGAACAGTTGGGAGATTCTGGGAAAATGCTCACAGAAATCTGCCTTACAAGCATGCTATAATATAGTCATGCCTGGTTTCCTCATCTCATTGCCTTTGACACCTTGCCTTTGCCCAATAACGTTCTGCTTAGAGTTTGCCAAACACCAAATGATGTGCCATGTCTTTGTCCCAATTGTTCCATCTGTGAGGGATGCCCCTTCGCCACCTAGTCATCCCAGCACTTCCTGGAAGAGTCCCTCAGATCACTCCTCCTGAGAATCCTGCCGAAGCATCGAGGAGTCGAGTTGTCATCCCAACCACCTCTGGATGGCTGTCATCCAATTCCACCTCTATCATGACAGTTCTTACATTGCACGCCAGTTACTTTTCAGCATCTTCCATGCCTGGAGGACAGAACCTCCATTTGATTCAACTCAAAACGCTCAGCATGTGCCCAGCTAGGCTCTAAAGAGCACTGTATAGTACTTAACTAAGAGCCAATCTTTCAACATAGTAGACCTTCAACACATGTGTTGAAATGACTAATAAATTAATTTTAGCTAGAAGAAGATAAAACGCATTGTTTTGGAAGGATGTGACATTTTTGTTGGATAATTTAAGAAAACATAGATTTACCTCCATTCAGGAGTGTCAGAGATTTTTTCTGAGACAGTCGGCCCCTTTCTAATTAAAGATGGCTTTTTTTCCATGAATATGAAGTTTCTGTTATGCAAGACGATTAAGTTCTAGAGATCCGCCGTACAACATAGTACCTATATTGACCAGTATGGTATTGTGCACTTAAAAATATATTAAGATTATAGATCTCATCTTAAGTGTTTTTACCAAGAAAACACACACGCATACAAGAACACAAGGAAATATTTGGAGGTGATGGATATGTTTAGTACCTTGGTTGTGATGATGATATCATGGGTGTATGCGTATGTCCAAACTCATCAAAATGTATACATTAAAGGTGTGCATTCTTTTGGATATCAATTATACCTCAATAAAGCTAATTTAAAAATAGGTTTCAAGGTAAAGAAAGAAGCATAATTTCCTCTTGCTTATCCCAAGTTGCCCTCTACTGGGTAGGAGAAAGAGAGCTCTAGAGCAGGGGTCAGCAGCCTCGATTCAAATCCCAGCTCTACCACATGATACTGTGTTTGACTCAGCTTCCCCACTAGTAGAGGGGAAATAAATAACCTGACAGTGTTATTATGACAATTAAGAAAGGTGACACCTATGAAAACATTTGGTAAATGTTAAAGTAATTTGCAAATATTAAGTCAAAGTAGCATTCCCCTTTTACTACTGAACTATCCAGTCTATTGTTATTTTTCTTAACCAGAGGGAAATTGGAGGATGTGACTAGCAGAAAAAGCACCAGTTTCTTCTGTCCCTTTGATTCCAAAGCCCTGCCTATGGCTAATTTGTCATTTTCAGCTTTATTGAGGTATATTAGACAAACAAAATCACATATATTTAAAACGTGCAATGTGATGATTTGACATATATATATTTTGTGAGATGATTACCACAATCAGGTTAATTAATAAATCTATTACCTCACAAAGTTAGCTTTTTTTTTTTTTTTTTTTTTTTTGTGAGAAAGATCAGCCCTGAGCTAACATCCATGCTAATCCTCCTCTTTTTGCTGAGGAAGACTGGCTCTGAGCTAACATCTATTGCCAATCCTCCTCCTTTTTTTATTCCCCCAAAGCCCCAATAGATAGTTGTATGTCATATTTGCACATCCTTCTTAGTTGCTGTATGTGGGACGCGGCCTCAGCACGGCTGGAGAAGGGGTGCGTCGGTACGCACCCGGGATCCAAACCCGGGCTGCCAGTAGCAGAGCGCACGCACTTAACCACTAAGCCACGGAACCAGCCCCACCTTTGTTTTTTTAATGTGGTGAGAACACCTAAGGTCTACTTTTTTAGCAATTTTCCAATGGCTAACTTTTTAAGATGCGAGAGATGGTTATAATGAGCTGTTGGCTGATTATTATATTGCAAGGCTTTGGCACCTTGTTGGGTGTTTTGGAAAGTATTAAATGAAGTTTGCCTTAAACCAGTTGTTAATTGGAATTCAATTATCAATTAGAATAGATAGGTTTGCTATCTAGCTAAACATGTGTATTTGATCTTGTTTCTTTCCTTGTAGTGTGGATAAAATTCCATCTTGTTCATCTCTCCCCATATATTCTTTAGATTCCTCATGATTCAGAGTGCTTAATACTCTGTATATTGCAAAATGGATTGTTAAATTGCAGATATTCCTCAAATTGTCCATACGCCTGCACGTATTAGTGTTTTCATGTTAATAGTGGTTATTGGAAGACAGTTGACCAAAGTATGAGTCCTGGCTCCCCTACTTTCTGGCTGTGTGACACTAGTCAAGTAGTAGAAACAATACTTGCACTAATCCAAATATTGAGGCAGGAAGAAAAATAATACCCTACCGTATCTTCAAGTTAACCCATTAATCATTCATTGGCACATCCTTTCATTAAGCAAACATTTATTATGTAGCGAGCCCTATACTGGGTATGCTGCCTTAAGCAAAGAAGACACGTTCCTGGAATAAATAAGATCCACCCTATATCTTGGAGATTGGACAGGGTCCTGGATTAAAAGAAGTTTGTGATTGAGAGGCATGCCGAAGTATCTCTTCCAATGGTGGATCAAGATCTGCTTAAATACTTTCAATGGTGAGTAACTCTCTCCCTCATATTTTCTGAGGAATCACTGCATTTTAGATAGTTCTTTCATTTTGTGAAATTGGTCCCCCTGGGACTCTTCATTTTGTCCAAATCTTAGCTCTTGGTGTCCCACAGAAAAAAATTTCCACTTGGCGGTTATATCACATATCATGTAGCTCTTAATTCTTAGGCAAAACTGAAACAAAGGAAACAAGAAGATCCTGAAAGTGAAAATTCTGACACAAAACAAATTTGTTTTCAAAAATATCCTGTGATGGTTAATTTTATGTGTCAACTTGCTGGACCATGGGCAGCCCGGACACTTGGTCAAACATTATTCAGGGTATGTCTGTGAGGGTACGTCTGGATGACATTAACATTTGAATTGGCAGAGTAAAGCAGATTGCCCTCCCTAATGTGGGACTCATCCAATCAGTTGAAGGACTGAAAGGAACAAGAAGGCTGAGTAAGAGGGAACTTCTCCTGCCTGACTGCATTGAGCTGGGACATCATTCTTTTCCTGCCTGAACATTAGCTCTTCTTGGGTCTCAAGCCACTGGACAGGGGAAGGTCTATTTGGATGGGAAAGTTACAGGCTTGATCCCATGCTAAGACATCTGTACCATCTCCTCAGAGCATGGAAAAGTTTTGGAGAGTTTTAATCAAGGAATATATGTGTATGATTTGCCTTTAGAAACATCACTCTGGCAATTGTGTGGGTTATAGGTTGGAGGAGACTGGACTAGAGGTAATTGATATCCCACCTTCAATACGTTGATTGATTTGATAGATCCTGAACACTTGTAATGTGACAGGCATGTTGCTGAGCGCTAAAGTTGGGACAAAGATGAAGAGTGGGAACACAAGAATAAATCAGATGATATTTTTGTCCCCCATGGATCTCACCATCCAAGGTGGTAACATAATTGTCATGTTTTCAGGAAAGATTTTAATGTTCTTCTCAGGCTTAATGCCAGACTCATAGCAGCTTCTCAATAATATGTGTGGACTAAATGATTGAGCAAGTGACTAAATAAATTAAAGTATAGCTATCAGTCAGAGTCCAAAGTGTTAGGCGAATCGAAAGTTTGACAATTTCAAAATCCGTTTCCATTGACAAAGAATTTTCTCATCCTCTACCTGCTATGATTATCAGAAAGCACTGCAATGTAGGTAATCTTTTTGATCATATTCATTTATAAATGAGGTAACTGTGGCTTTAAAGAAGTTAACTTTTTTGTTTATTACACAGCCAAGAAGTGTAGACTTGAAATCACATCCTCTAATTTCAAATCTATTTTTATTTTCGTCAGTCTCTCTATAGCAGTTAAAAATATGCATCCCCAGAAGTAGTTTATAGAGAGACTTGAGCCCTGTAATAGCCTCCCCAAGGAGGCACAAAAGCAGAAATAAATAGAGGGACTCACTAGCCGACGAGATAATCCATGCCCAGGTTGCTAAATCATCCTGGCACCAAGTGAGTAAGCAGGTGATTTTCCTCTTCTGTGCCAGGCTGATGTATCTTACAGGAGCTTAAATGGCGTCCTGACATAGACTCTGTTCATGGCTTCCCGTGGAGTCATTCACTTGTTCATCTACGTACTCATTCATTCAGGATGTCGTCCAGCATATTAAAGCAGGCCAGGTCTAAAAGGATGATCTCACCCTGTCTGGGGAGCTCAGACCCTGGAATGGGATCTGGAAGGGATTTACTCTTCTATAAATGTGGGTCAAGAGGCCTGGGAGGCAGCAAAACAGAGGCTATGGGCCAAGTAGCCCCTCCTGGGGGGAGGATGGCCCCTTCTGAGGCAAACATCTGGATCATATGTCTGTATGTCCCAACCCTCCTCTGGCCCAGGGCACTGTGCCTGTCTTTTTTAAGTTCTGGAAACAGGAAAACCAACTCAGATTCCACCTTCCTTGCACTGAGAGAGTCATTTCACATAAAATGTAAATTCAATCCAGCCTCCAAAAAGATTCACTGCTTTCCAATCCAGTTATGTGAGCCCAAAAGTGACATGTTAATAATGAAGGAAATAGGGCTTTGAAGTAAGAGAAAACAGAGTTTAAATCCCATGCTGAACTTGCTGTGTGAACTTTACCAAACGACTTACCTTCTCCAAATTTTTAGTTTGCTCGTCTGAAAGATGGAGAAAATATTAACCTCACAGGATGGTTGGAAGTATTAAATGGAAAAAAATTTTAAAATAGTAACAGTGGAATCATTTGTCATGTACTAGGCCGTGTCCTAGTTATAAATTCTAATTGAATCATCACAGAAATCATTTGACTGATGGGCCCTGAGACTGAAGGATGATGCATGACTTTCCTGAAGGTGGAAACCGCATAAGTGGTAGAATCCAGGGTTCAGAGTCAAACCTGGCGTGTCTGACTCTACGTTCCTGCCCATCAGCTTGATGATATGTGATCTCTGTGCTCTTCTCTTTTGCTGTTTTGCTAGCCAGCCTCCCCCCAGCTCCCTTTCTCTGCCTTTCCTTTCTTCATCAGTGAAAATGATCGTTTGATCCATTTACAGATGCAGATGCCTAGGTTTGTTATCTGAATCCACTGCAGCCCGACACCAACATTCTGTGGTCCTCCTACTAATGAGTCACCTAACTCAAGTGATATCATGTGTTGGGGACCCAGTAAGTGTTCATCTTTATTTCTTTACAACTGACTTCAAGGTAAAGCATCTCTGAGACATTCCGCTGGATGCCAGCAGCTGTGACTGTGTGTAGATGGGAGGACATTCTCTCTGCGATGGAGAGGATGAGCAGGCACTGGAGCATGTGGCTGCAGGATGTTAGATGGTCTCTGGAATGCTCACTACAGTTTGCATGTGTGTATCCTGTGGTGGCATTTTCCATCTGCTCTCTCTCCTCCGGGTTTGGTTCACAGCCAGCAGAGGTCTTGGTAGGCACAAATACCAGTCTGCCCCTTAGACCCTCTCTCCACCCCGACCCACACTTAAAGCAGCAACTGGAAACCTGTCAGGGGAGTTGAACTCTTTGGGTACCGGTCCCTCAGCAAAGATACTGTGAGGACACGTCACATCTGTTGTGACTCTGCTGCTAAATCCTGGGAACTAGGATTTAGTTCCCAAGAAGGGAACTGCCCTTCTTGATGCTTTTTCAACACCCCTGGGATGCCTTTACTCTACATTTCCCAGAGTGCCAACCACCAGTCCTTTGCACATCCACTCCTCCCACCTAAGAGCCTGGGCTTAAAACCATTTCATCATCATTCTGTGCATCCAGATTCACAATGTCACTTGGAGGGTGAGATGGGCGAGAGTGGATATGGATGCCTTAGCAATGACGATGGCCTGACAAGGACTAGATGTGGAATCAGTCAGAATCAGGCTGCCTAGGGGGGACAATTTTCATCCTATAGGCCCTTGCATATACAGCTTCCTCAGCCTAGAATGCTATTTATTTCCTTTTCATTAACTAATTTTATTGATCCATTTGCCTCTTGCATTTAGGGTGTTTGGGTGAAATACGAATACAGTCTAATTATTGCTAGGTTAGTTTCCAACGTAAGCTGAGGGTCATTCCTTTATGCAACTGTGCACTGAGAATTCTGTATCATTCACAATGTGTCACATGATGGTACTAACTGCTAGAAGGTCAAAAATGCTAAAATTCAAAATGGCAGAATGATTAATGCTTGTGTGGCCCAAGTATATTTAAAATGCTACTTTGATGTGGAAAGTGTGAACAAGGTATCAAACTTTAAATTTAGAAATTTGAGCCTGGGCCAGCAATTTCAGATTAAGAATCCTTAGGAAATTCTGTGGATACCTCTATTCCCTTTTTGGGGGGCAAATGTGTGTCAATTTATCTATACTGGAAATATTTAATAATATTTACTGTAAATAAATACAGGGTTTAATGAAAATATGCATATTGTAGAAAGGAAATAGTCAATTTCTGTGTAAAGCATTGAGTCAGGTGTTTGTAAGCATAATCTAATTAACTTACATGATAATGTATGAGAAAGATACTTCCTTTACCAATGTAGAAACAGTTTCAAATAAATTAATCTATTTGCTTGAAATAACACTACTCTGGAACCTATATCTGTCAGATCTGGAAACCTATGCTCCTGCCATTTAATAAAAGTCAGTATTGATGACAGCCTGTTTTTAAGGCCCTCTGCTTTTTCAAGGCCCTTGAATTTGTAGCTCCTTATAGAGAATAAAAGGGAGGAAGAGATTTGGGTTGCTTTCCAGATGAATACTCTCAGACAAAGAAGTTGCCAGCTAGTTTGGAAATAGATATCTGCTTGTCTCGAGAAGGCCCACCTCTTGGACAAAGTCCAGAGGCCTAATGCATGCTATTCTGTGATGGTTTCCACACCCTTGATGACTGGTTATGTCTTATCTTGTCAAAAAGACATCTGGGCACCATGAGCGCTGAATGTGGTTGTCTCTAGAACCTGAAATTAGTAGCCATCTGGTGAACAGCATGCCTCAGTGGCTACTCTGAAAGGAGCTCCAGAGGCAGGGGAAGTGGGATGAGTCCTCCTGGGTGGTAAAGAATGACAATGTGTCCCACGTTGTTTTGCCATACCCCTCTCCTCCATGTCAGCCAGCATACTCATGTACCCAAAATCTCCCTCGGCTAATGGGGCCCTGAATGTTAGCCTTCTGAGGGACCACATGAGGAGATGCTTGGCAGGCCTCTCCCCGCTGTTGTTGGTTGCTAGGAAATTGAATCCTGTCCCTCCACAACCATGTGGTCTGTCTCTCTCTGGATTTTGGAAACAAGAGTATTAACTTGAAGCCTTTTTTTTTTTTTTTTTTTTGCTTTTCTAAGATTCATTAGATTGAGCAGTTTGTTGGCCAGTGCCTGTACCCCTGTTCAGAGCCAAGTGACTCCAGAGGTTTTCTGTGTGGCCCAGATTTTCAATTTGGGTTTTGAAAGCCATTATTGTCTGGACCCTGTGTATGAGAGAGAAAGTAGAGAAAAAAGTAAATATGGTTCCTTGTTGGCAGAATTCCATTGCAGGTAAAATAGATGGGGGTGGTGCCAGGAGGCAGTAGTGGGTGCTAAGTTCTGTGGCAGAAGAGCAGTGTCGGAATAAACCCTTGTTCAAGACAGCTGGCTTCCTGCCTGTCTCTGATACCAGCAGCAGAGCCGCAGGAGCTCGCTCTTTTACTAGGGAAAAGAGCAAGGTCAAGTTCACAGGTGTGCTAGTTGTAGAAGTGAAGGGGCAGGAAGGTTGTGAAAAGTCTCTCTGGGGACCTTAGAGACCAGCAAATTCAGCATCCCTGTTTTACATATGAAACAGCTAAGAATCTACACCAAGGAACAAAGAAAGTGATCTTGAAAAGTTATGCATTCATATGTGAGGATTTAACATGCTCCCACCTTCATTAATGCATTCATTCACTCAACTCAATACGTTATCAGTGGACCAAGCACTGATCCAGGTACTGCTGAGGATCCAGCAGTGAGCAAGTTCTTAGACATGAGTTTTAGAGTTTAGTGGGGGAAATGGGCGAATAAAAAGAAACAAATGAATAATAATCTCCTGTTACAGTAATTACTATGAAGGGAAAATAAAAGCAGAGTATTGAGAGAGAATACTGGGGATAAAGAAAATCTCCCTAGACAGAAGTCTTTTTGAGAACTGAAAGATGAGAAAAAACTACCCATGTGAATCTTAGAGCAATAAACATGCCTGGAAGAGAAAACATTTTGTACAAAAGCCCCAAGGGAGAAAGAACTTGGAAAGTTCTAGGATTTGGGCAAAAATACCATTGGCCAGTGTGGTTAAAGCATGCTGTATCGAGAGACAGTGGGGGAAAGATGAGGTAACAGAAGCAGAGCTGGGATCAATCATGGCCTTGAAGACAATGAATGCTAGTGAGAATTTTATCCTAAGGCTATTGATAAGTTATTGAATTTTCAACTTACCTTTTGAATAATTAATATATTCGTATGGTTCACACATATAGAAATTTAGGAAAGTATATGATATAAAGTGTCCCTACCATCTTTATCCTGTCTAGACAGTTCCCATCACCATGTCCTTCACAGACAAATGCTGTTGTTAGTTTCTTCAGCATCCTGCACATAAAAGAAAACATGCACACCGACTTCCTAGGTATGCTCCTAATTTACACACCAAATAGAATACTATACACACTGACCTGCCACTTGTTCTTATTAGTTAACATATCTTGGAGATCTTTCTCTATAAGTATAAAGATATCTTCCTGATTGTTTTTATAGGTACAGAGCACTCCATCTTACAGATATGCTGTAATTTATTTAACCAGTGGATTTGAGGTTATTTTTAGTCATTTACTGTTACAAACAATGCTAAAATTAATAACCGTGGGCAATCATCATTTCACCATGTGCACAAGTATATCAGTCAGATAGATTCTTAGAAGAGCAATCTGTGAATCAAGAGATAGATGTTTTTGAGGATGTCATGGGAAATGGCAGAATAGGGAGTTCCGAGAATTGGTCCTTCCACTGAAGTAACCACAAGGGGTCAAAACCGACAGAATCAGCTTTTAAAGAACTCTGGAGTCTAATAAAAATCTTACGTCAACCAGGGGAGTGCTTAATGAAGAAAAAGGCTGCTAAATTTTGGTAAGATGGTGTTGTGATGCTTTTGCTTACCTGTCTACCAACCTTCACTCCCCAGTTTTGTGGCAGCGTTGGGGAGGGTGGCCCACATTTCTGGTGCAGATGCTGATGGCAGGGGGAGGGGAGCAATACAGACTTTGTTCTCAAAAAATTGTTGTGTATTTTGACCTATCTGGCAGTTCCCTGAGGGACCATAGCAGAAGCTTGCCTTTGTCTCACCGCCCCCCTACCCTCAAGCTTAGTGGCGTCTGTTGAAAGAATTAAAGATCAATTACCCATAGCCACCTGGGGCAAGGAATGACATATGGGGCAAGCATCAGATAGACCAAAAAGCCTGAGAAAGAGGAAACTGAGAAGGAAGATTCTTCTGGGTATAATGGTTTGAAAGGCTATCGTGTATGCCAGGGAATACTGAATGCAGTGTGCATTCCTAGGGCTGGACACATACTCTGGAAAGTCCTAAGAAGATCCTAGGCTTGCATCTCTTGGCTGATCTTTGGGCTCTTGACAAGCAAGAGGTGAAGGCTAGGGCAAAGCTCTGAAGGAGTACTCCAGCTCAGAGCCAATCTGCAAAGAAAGACCAGGAGAGTATTTCTGTTTTTTTGTGTGTTTTGGTTCCAGGCATTTAAAGCCATCTCTGTCAGGTCACTGACAGACTACTGAGATAATCAAACAGAGACTTCAGAGACCACACATGACAAAGAAAACAGTCTTTACAAAAAGTAGTTTAGAATGGTTACTAAACAAGTAGATGACTGCAGCCCTTACCAGGCAACAACAACAAAACCGTAGGGAGGGCCAGCCCTCCCTGCTATCTACTGAGGCTTTGGGGAAAAAAAAAAAAAGGAGGAGGATTGGCAATAGATGTTAGCTCAGAGCCAGTCTTCCTCAGCAAAAAGAGGAGGATTAGTGTGGATGTTAGCTCAGGGCTGATCTTCCTAAAAAAAAAAAAAAAAAAACAAAACCTTGTGGGGGAGAGAATCTGGTTTCCAGAGTTACCATATCATAATACTCAAAATGTCTAGTTTTCAACAACAAAAAAATTACAAAGCGCACAAAGAAACAGGGAAGTGTAGCCTGTTTTCAGAGAAAAAATTAGAAATTGAGAGAAACTCTGAAGAAACTCCAGAATGGGACTTGGTTATGTTATGTATTTACCCGTGTAGTTTAGTTACCTTTATCACAGTTCTTTGTTTCTTTGTTTGAGTTACTGTCTGCTATCCTTTCATTTGCACCTGAAGAACTCCCTTTAGCATTTTTTTGTAGAGAAGATCTCATATTGAAAAACATGCTCAGGGCTGGCCCCGTGGCTTAGCGGTTAAGTGCGTGTGCTCCGCTACTGGCGGCCCGGGTTCGGATCCGGGGTGGGCACCGTCGCACCGCTTCTCCGACCATGCTAAGGCCGCATCCCACATACAGCAACTAGAAGGATGTGCAGCTTTGACATACAACTATCTACTGGGGCTTTGGGGGGAAAAAAAAGGAGGAGGATTGGCAATAGATGTTAGCTCAGAGCTGGTCTTTCTCAGCAAAAAATGAGGAGGATTAGCATGGATGCTAGCTCAGGGCTGATCTTCCTCACACACAAAAATAAATAAATAAATAAATAAATAAATAAATAAATAAATAAAAGAAAAACATGCTCAGCTTTTTAAATCTGGAAATATCTCAATATCCCTTTTAATTTTGAATGATAATTTATTAGACATAGAATTTTTGGTTAACAGGTTTTTTTGTTCTTTCAATGCCTTAAATATGCCATCCTTCTGGCTTCTGTGGTTTCTGCTGAGATATCGTCTGTTCTTCTTATTGAGGATCCCTTGTACGTGATGATGTGCTTCTCTCTTGCTGCTTTCAAGATTCTCTCTCCATATTTTGATAGTTTTAGTATAATGTGCCTCATTGTGGATCTCTTTGCATCTACCCTTCTCGGAATTTGTTGAGCGACTTGAATGTGTAGATTTGGGAAATTTTCAGCTATTATTTCTTCAAATACTCTTTCTGTTCTTTTCTCTCCATTCGTTCTACGACTCCCATTATGCATATGTTGGCATGCTTGATGGTGTCCCACAGGTCTCTACAAAATCTTCAAAACATCCTTAAATCTTTACTAATGCATTTATATGGGGAGAGTCTTCCCAGGGCCTCACAAAATGTCAAAGATCTGTTCCTAGAACCAGGTGTACAATAGGATACCACACACGGGTATGCAGGAGTGCTGGAGAGGAGAATATGAGTCCCCCCAAAATTAGCAGAAATTGTGACAAGAGCTTTGGGCTTTCACAGGCTATGGTACCGTCGGAGAATTCATCCCAAGTCTTCTGGTACTCTGAAGGACAGAGGGCTCCTTCTGATAACTGAGTGATATCTGTATCAAAAATGCCAGACACTTGGTAGATACTAAAGAAAAAGTTGCAATGAATGAATGGGAACCAGAGAAAATGCTGCTCAATAAAGTAGAGAGCAAATGAGTTCAAAAAGGAGGGGGAGGGTCGGGTCTGTCTAAATCTAGTACTAAAATAACTTACTGAGAATAGCTGGAGTCTGAGCCTAATTTCCAGAGACCTGGAATAAGTCTGGATGAGGGGAACTGAACTACGTTATGTGATTACAGTCATCCCAATGTCCGTTCATTATCTTATCTGTTTCTATGTGTTCTGCTCCATCTTCCTCACCACAGCTCTACTTGCCTATTCATTGAAAGCTTGATTCCTCTGTGTATATTCTCAGATGTACCAGAAAGATGGACACTTTCAGAGAGAGCTCCTTCATTAGCAAACATGAACTGACTGAGCTCATTCTAGGCTAGGTCTCATGCTGGGTACTGGAGATTCAGAGATGATTAAGACATAATCCTTTCCATGTTGAAAAACTGAATTTATAGTGAGAAAAATCCCCTAAGTACACAACTATAATATAGACAAATATAATCCTTCCTTGAAGAATTCAAGAAAGTTATTTGTTCGTTCTTCAAACCTTTATTAAACTCCCACAGGGGTCAGCCATTGGTCTGGGACAGGGAATTCACTGGAGAACAAAACTATCAAAACCTTTGCACTCATGGGGCTTTCTTGCTTTGTGTGCTTGCAGAAGGTAGAGGAGCATACACAAATCAAGTAAATGGGTAAATAAACAAGGTAATTTTAGATTGTGTGAAGTTTTTGAAGGGAATGCACTGTGTGTTAACATGGCTAGAGCGCAGCATTAGTCTGATGGAGAAACAGCTACCGTTAAGTCATGCTTCCAATGAAGTCTTAGCAAGAGACTGATATAGATAAGTCCTTAAACATGTTTACAAAACAATTCAGTTCCATTATTTCTGTTTATAAAACAATATTAGTCCCTTTTACAAACAACGTCAGCTCCATTATTTTCGTTGGATTCTCACAGCCAGCACATTAGAGTAGTTATCTTGTGGAGCTTGGATTATGTAACTGAGTAATTTGTAGTATTTATTTTTTTCAGAATCTTAATTTCTCCGTCTGAAAACAAAAACAATCAATAAATCCCCACTTCACTGTATTACTTAGGGGTTCAAATTAGTGAGATGCAACATACAAGAAAGAGCTTATCAGTGGTACCTACTGGATTTCAGCAAATGAAAGTTGAATCTAAATCTGACATAGGTTATTCAGGGACAACTATGCATTTCAAATTATGGTAAGTACTAGACCTCGGTCTTTAGAAGTATCCAAACAGAAGTAGGATATCCCTGTGTCAGAAATATTTCCAAAGAGATTCGGGGATTGGATTGGGCCACTAGATTGAAAATTCCAAGGCAAGGATCCTCCTAACTTTTCTATTACGCGATTTCCAAGACCCAGTTAGGTGTCTAACTCACTGTAGGTATCTATAGTAGATAATCCATAAATATGAATAAAATGAGTGCGTGTTCATGAACTTTGAATTTATTTGATGCCTTTGACTTCTCTGCCTCCTATTACTCTAAAATATGATTCCTAAATTGTTTAGCATTTTCCCTGAGCTAGCATTTGGCAAAATCATTGATTCTCTGCAATCAGGCAATCCCTATATTAAAGGGGAGTACTCCGGGACACTCCCTACCTCTCAACACACTGCTCTGAAGTTTGGGGAATGTATATGTCCCAATCAAGGTATTGCTAGCTTCTAAAAGCCTCTGGAAGATTAGATATTGATTAGAACATACCCATGGAGTACTTAAGAGCTCTTGCCAAGCACGCCTGGAAGCATATGAAAACAATTAATGAAATATGTACCAAAATGACCTACTCTAGGGATTAGGTGTTCTCTAAGAAAGAATTCCAGAATGGTTGGTTTGGGATGATTTCTGTTCACTTTTTAAAGAAGAGAAGCACTCTTCCTTTATAGTCTTATTTGTTCTGTGAGAGACAAAGGCTTGCCAAGCAATAGTCTTAGAGAGGAGAGTTATGCACACAATTTAAGGAGCATCAAAAATGCAAAGTAATCTTCAGTCACCATATATTTCAGTATCCTGATGCTTAGAGCTTTCTTGTGTATTTTCATAAAATAAAAAAATACTTATCCAATGAACCTAAAGTCAACAATCCAAAGAGGCTTATGCACCCCTATGTTCATTGAAGCATTATTCACTATAGCCAAGAAGTGGAAGCAACCTAAGTGTCCCTCAACTGATGATTGGATCAAGAAAATGTGGTGTATGTATATACCATGGAATACTACTCAGCCATAAAAAAACACGAAATCGTCCCATTTGCAACAACATGGATGGGCCTGGAGGGTATTATGTTAAGTGAAATAAGCCAGAAAGAGAAAGACAAACACTGTATGATCTCACTCATATGTAGAATATAAACCAACACATGGACAGAGAAAACTGTATTGTGGTTACCAGGGGCAATGGGGGTAGGGGGTGGGCACAAGGGGTGAAGGGAGACATATATATGGTGACGGACAAACAAAAATGTACAACCCAAAATTTCACAATGTTATAAACTATTAAAACATCAATAACAAAAAATACTAAGGGGTGGCTCCCCTATGTTCATTGCAGCATCATTCACTATAGCCAAGAAGTGGAAGCAACCCAAGTGCCCATCAACTGATGATTGGATAAAGAAGATGTGGTGTATATATACAATGGAATACTACTCAGCCATAAAAGAAGACAAAATCATCCCACTCACACAAACATGGATGAACCTGGAGGGTATTATGTTAAGTGAAATAAGCCAGACAAAGAAAGACAAACACCATATGATTTCACTCATTGTGGAAGATAAACTAACACACGGACAGAAAGAACAATTTGGTGGTTACCAGGGGGAAGGTGGTTAAGAGGTGGGCACAAGGGGTAGAGGGGCACATTTATATGGTGACTGACAAATAATAATGTACAACTGAAATTTCACAATTTTATAAACTATTATGACCTCAATAAAAAAAAATACTAAGGGATGGTCTCTGAGAAAAAGTAGGAGAATTTCCTCCCATAAACTTCATACAAATTTCACAAACCTCACATCAGAATAGCAGAGCCATCCTGGAAATTCCTTATGGAAAGACTTACTGGAGGCTGTATTTATTTTTTTATATTTTCACAATCTCTACAGAAACAATGTTGTATGTACAGAGAAGCAATGGGCATATTTTGCCAGGATCTCTCTGTGGGGTTCCATGCTGTTTTTCAAAATCTTTGTTTACATTGGGAGTGTAGTTAGATGATTGAAGCCAGAACTTGCAATGGCTACTTGCTTGTTTGAAGAGACCAGACACCTGGAGACTGAAGGTTTGGGCTCTTCCCCTGGCTTTGTCACTCCCAGCTCTTAGATCCTGAACACAATTCCTCATCTCTATGAGCTCCTGTGTTCCCATCTTTATCATGGGCATAATACTACCCACCTCACAAGGTTGTAAAAATTAACTAATTAATAATCATAGAAGAACCTTAATAAAGCTACATATTTTGTTATTTAAGAATTTTAAATTAAGGGCTGACACCTGACTTGTGCTTTTTGCTCGGGACTCATGGTTTCAGTCAAATCAGTCTGCATATTATTTTCTCTTTCTTCCATTCTCTACACATAAATGAGACTCATCCTAATCTTCGAACCTGCTGTTTCTTCTATCAGATATACTGTCCCTGAACCTCTCTCTCTACACAAGTCCCACCTATCCTTTGAATCTTGGTTTAAATACCAAATTTCCATGATAACCTGGGATTCAAATCAAGAGTAGAGATGAAATGATTTGCCCCAGTTTAAATAGTGAGTTAGTTACATGTGTTATTGCATGTACTTACCATTGTCTTGAGTTTTCAGAATACAATGGCTCCATATGAAATTTTGAAAATTAGAATTCCAATGGCAATGAAAATCTTTGAAAGTTTATGGGTTTTACTTGCTATTGTAAATAGTAAATATACAGATTGTATATCTGTAAAAATAGCATTATCATGGGCTGGCCCGGTGGCATAGCGGTTAATTTCACACACCCGCTTCGGCGGCCCAGGGTCTGCAGGTTCGGATCCTGGGCGTGGACCTACGCACCGCTTGTGAAACCATGCTGTGTCAGCATCCCATATAAATAGAGGAAGACGGGCATGGATTTTAGCCCAGGGCCACTCTTCCTCAGCAAAAAAGAGGAGGAGTGGCAACAGATATTAGCTCAGAGTTTATCTTCCCCCCCCCCAAAAAAAATAGCATTGTCATTCTTGTTCCTGGAAGAGCCAGTTAAACACTGATATTCCTCAAAATATCAGCTAAATTTTAACATAGAATACCATTTAAGATATTTAACACAAATTCCATCCTTTTGAAGAAGATGTTGCTATAGACACCCACCAATGTAATTTCCAATTAACATTTAGGAATAATTTTTAGTCCACACCTCAAAAGTGGCATCCAGCCTCAAGATGAGAGCATGTCCCCAAAGGACAACTAATATACAAGCTGCATTTTGCACCAGTGTCATAAAAGGATGCTATCACAGATTGTCTCAGCCCAGAAGTCAACTAGGGTTGGTGTGAGGACACTGACATCACTCTCTACAGGAGGACAACTAGTGCAGAGCTGGCTCTCAGGGCCTGATCAATCCATATGCAAGGTGACTTGTAGTAGTTTATAGATTACTTTTTGTCCTGATGGTTGGGGACAAGATTCCAGGGGGAGAAAAAGGAAGTCACTTGCTACTCGCTTATCTATTTCCTTTACAACACGGAGACTATACTGTGTTGATTTTGGCCTGACAAGAACCACAGTCTAAATCTTCTAATGTCAGACTAAAGTCTGCAGAGGGGAAGTGACCTGGGTAAGGCCCTATCATTTGTTAAAGTGACAAAATTGGGACTGAAATTTATATTTTTTAACATCCATTTCAGGCATAGAAATATGAAATTTATTGTTGTTTTCCCTAAAATGTAATATGAATTATATTGTTCCAAAATTCCTAGAGCTTCCCTTTTCCTCATCCTCACCTTCCTACCTCCCATAAAATCTCCTGTAATTTATTATTAAGTAATTTGACAATCATAACATCCTACCTTCAAATCACAACTTCCCCAGAAGTTTCTAACTATATCCAAGCCTCTTTCCCTTTGATTTTTGCCCTTCCCTGGACCTGAATGACCCTACTTGATGAAATCCTTTAATGATCAGCTCAGATACCACATCTAGTTTTCATAGCTCCTCTAGTTTTATTGGGTTTTACCCTTAAAGAATGGTTTATATTTTACTTCAGATAACAGTCATATATTTTTTCCCTCCCCCTAAAATGTGGTCACCTAGAATCTGAGAACTGTGTTTTCTTCATCTTGATCACTTCTGCAGGCATTGGCACCACTAAGCTTTCTACAAATGTGTGTTGAATTTGAATCTGCCATTGGCCAAAGTCATAGACAAGCTAGTAAAAAAGTAGAGCCTAGATCTTCTGAGCCCCAGTTCTGGTTCTCTTTCCATTCCAGCTTGAAAGTTAACTTTGACTTAGATGTTGACCTTGAGTGAGGACCTGTCTCCTGTCCTTGGCTTCACATAGGATGCTCCAAGCCAGCAATGTATGGCTTGATGTACAGTACTTGCTGAAATCATCCTCTCTTGTCCCGGAATCTTAGGAGGTCTCACATCTAGTAGTCCCAACTGCAGAGTCCAAACTCTCCATTTATGAGTCCACATGGAATTTTGAAATTCATGAATGTCCTTGTCAGCCCAAACTTTTGCTGCTCTAAGCACAGTTTCCACTCCACACCAAATTGCCCCTCTAATCCCACCCATCAACTTCTCAGAATAGTCGTGTAGCAATAATTGTTCCACTCATCGCTTGTTAACATCTGAGATTTCATCATGCCCAGCTGGTTGGAATATGCAGAGAAAGATGCAAGATTGATAAGATACACAACAGAAAGACGCAAGTCCCTGCACCCACATCCAGTACCTAATTCAAATGCTTAAGCGTCAGAAAGTCTAATCAGTTTCATCACTCCCTTAGAGGTGTAGTGGGGTATTGACGTGAATCACTTGCAATTTGAAATTAAAATTTTGGCAGTTTCTAATGGGAATACCATATGACATGCCTGAGAGAAATGGAAACAGTTACCCAGTTACCCTTCTTTCGCAGCCATAGCCCTAGTGTTCGAGCTTCGTGGACTTTGGTGGCTGGCTAAAGACGGATTTGAAAGATTCATATGGAGTCCTTAGAATTTTCTATCTATACTGAGGCCTCTTGGCAAAACTGGAGGAAACTTTTCCACTCTCTAATATGTAGCTCCCCAAAATGACTTCCTGAGAATACTACTTCCATGAAATGTGAATAGATATTTTGAAAAGAAAGGTAATGATGCTAAGTAAATTTGGGAAACACTAGGTTAAACCAAATCTAACACTCTGTGCTACTGTTTTCTAACTGAAGAAAGCCTTTATTGTGATAAGATACTTTGTAATTGCCCAAGAGGACAGACTATGTGGCTTATTCGACCATTAAAACACTTTTTCCAGTAAGACTAATGGTAACTGGAATACATTTACAAAACAAACAAAAACAAAATAAAATAGACAAAAAACTCTGATCTACTCCTGCCGTTCTTTTCTTCTTCTCACACCAACTTTGTGTAGTTACTTTTCTCTCTTATTATCTCATTTCTGTTTTACTTTCATTTAGTTTCTTTATTTTACTAATTTATTTACAAGAAACTACATGCCAGTTTTTTCCTTTAAAAAAATACATTTTCAATATTGCTTCCATGTGTTGTTCTGAGGTAGAAAGAGCAATGGCCTTGAATTCAAACAAATATGAATTCAAGCCTTTGCTCCGAGTCTTACTGACTGCATGACTTGGAACAATTCTCTTTACTTTTAGTGGCTTTAGCTTACACTTCTGTAAAATGAAGAAAATATTCAACTCTCAGGATTATTGCAAGACTGAAAAAGAATATACATGAAGCACAATAGATCCTCGTGATAAATATATGTGAGGCACTATTTATATTATTGCTATTGTTGTTGTGTTGACAGCAGTGTTTGCAATAGAAATAGAACTAAAATGCCTTTGAAACAGCATACCACATGCATGTTATAAGACTTACCAATGCTATTTTAAGTTATGAGGCACAGTCAAAAGCTTTTATACTCTACACCTGCCTCGCAAAAAGTTATTCCAAATGTCATTGCTCATTTAATGCTGAATTCCCTGTCTAGGGCGCTCTAGTCAGGAGGCATGCAGGCATATTGAACCCCTCAATTCTTGGGGTAACCAGAGCCCTTGGACTGGTCACTTCTGTCCTCAAAGCAGCATTTTTTGGTTAACTCCGTGTTTTTTATAGATATGATGATTGTTAACTCAGGGCATCATGATGTAAAGCCATGCAGTGAAACACACTGGTTAATGTCATGGTGTCAGAAACACAGTCATGATGGTACAACCAGCTCTTGTCAGGCGATCAGTTTAAACATTTTAGCTTTATTCGAAATCAACCAAAGCTCAATAATTTTTGACTGAGAAACTGCTTGTTTGGGAATGTGGCTTAAGAATCGTGCTTCATTAGGGAATGAGATTAGAAGACCTATAAAGACCCTTTAGACATTGAGATCATTAGATTTTATAAATTGACTCCACCATCTGGCTAACTGCTTGACCCTGAACTTTGCAGTCTCTCAGTTTCCTACTTTATTACTCAGAAATAAAGGCTAGAGCCTCTTCCACTAGCATCAGCTTGCCACTGTGTGGGAGGTTGAGGCCTAACAGGCAAAATATGAAGAAAGTTAAAAATTGCACGGGAACAAGGAAGGGACCGAAGGTGTCTCTGGTTCATGTGGCTTGATTGGGTCAAGAGTTTTAGAGACAGAAGGGTTTCAATTGAAATCCTAACTCTAGGTCTGTCCCTGAACCCTACTTATCCACAGTCTAAACTGAGATGGCGGAATGAGCAACTCTGATGATAAATGCGGGGAAATCTTTTGCAAATAGTAAAGGGCTGTGAACATGTGAATTGTTGTATTCTCCTAGTCTGGATCCAGGGGACTGGTTTGGGCAAATGGAGACTGAGCCAAAAAGGCAGCATTTCCAACTCAGGCCTTACTTCTGGCCCTTGCCTTTTCCATTTTCACATTCTCACGTTGGGGCTCAGACTGGGGGAATGTGCCCTAGAGACTAGTGGTTTCCATTAGAACACAATATTCACGTTCCACAGCAGCATTCCCAGCCTCGGCACATGTTGGTCCAAACTCTGAAAAGCCCCAGCTCCACTCTTCCAAGCTGCTATCAGTCCCCACGGGACGGCTTCTTGCAACGTATTGTTTTGTCTGTCCCCTGTTGCTACAGCAATCCAAAAAAGATTTATGTTTCCAATTCTCTGAAATGGAGACATCTGCATGCAATTTTGAAAATCCTTGTCAGGGTCCTCATTTACTGTTTTGATCAGCTCTCTCTCACATATGGATAGAGGCCCCAGAGGTTCAAAGGGAAAAGACCCCTTTAGGCAAACAAGTGCTTCCCATAAGGGCAGCCTGCTTGTGGATTCCAGTTCCCCAAGAAATGAAAGCACACAGCAAAGCCCTGAATGCTCAAAACCGAAATCCATCCTCCAATGCTGACCCCAGCCCAAGAGGGAGAGGGATCAAAGAAAAAGACTCAGGTTAGGACCCCCTCAAATGTCACTTCTGTGAACAGGGTTGTCTCCTACATTTCCATGTGAGTCCTAAAAATCCTGCCCCTTACACATGCCTCATTTTGAGAGGTGACAGGAGGTCACATTGTTTAGTATTGGACAGCAGGTGTCCTGGGTTTTGCTCCTCATTCTAATTAATCATGTGACTTGAGGTGTGAGAATCACATCTGGACTTCAGGTCTCTCATGTGTAAAGCGAGTCAGTGGCATGTCCATGGCCTCTTCCAAGTCTAAAATAATTCTATGCATAAAGATTAGCCAGAAGAGGGGCTCCCACACACCTGCTAACCCTGGGCAGAAATTTACCATTTTAATCACTGGGCTATTTCTGGGATAATGTTAAGAAGGAATGTTTTTCAGTTCCATGATGGAGTGGAAGATTATTTAGAAGTTAAAGTCAGATAGATCTAAGTTCAAGCCCTCATATGCCTTTTGGGGAGTGTGAGCCAGGGCAATTTATGTAAGGCCTCTTACATAATATATATATATATTTTGTGTGTGTGTGTGTGAGAGAGAGAGATTGGCCCTGAGCTAACATCTGCCAATCCTCCTCTTTTTGCTGAGGAAGACTGGCCCTGGGCTAACATCCATGCCCATCTTCCTCCACTTTATATGGGACACTGCCACAGCATGGCTTGACAAGTGGTGTGTCGGTGGGCACCCGGGATCCGAACTGGCGAACCCTGAGCCTCCACAGCGGAGCGTGCGCACCCAACTGCTTGCCCCGCCAGGCCAGCCCAAGGCATCTAGGATATTGGCAGCAACTGTATAGGTAATTCGTGGGAAGTAGGTAAAGTAATGTATGCAAAGTACAGAGCACGGTGTACGGAACAAAGCATCACTTATGTAATTTCCCGTCCCTCTCTTTTTTGCAGTTTATCAATTTTCTTTCCCCAAGCTATCCCATATCCAAGCATAAACTGACATTTAAAGCCCTTAATACATATCGGTATACATAGGCTTACATACATATGTACAGTTGCGAAGTCACCCAAACCAAACCCATAGCATGTCTTCTTGCTTATTTAGGGTTAAAACTTTTGAGAAACAAAGGTGTTTTTTTTTTCCAGATGAAATTTAATGATGTTTTTTTTCCTGAGGGACCTTATAAAATATATTCAGTTCTTTCTTGAGCATTCCAAACCTAATTTTTCCTTGGATTTTCAAAGACAACATTTATACTATTTTTATTAATCTTAATATATGTAGTATGTTGATGCTCCCATCAATGTGGGGCAGCTGTTTGCTCCTACACTGAATATCCCTGCAAGAATGAGCTCTGTGCGATGCTCTTCCTCACACCTTATCCTGCTGTGAGTTAAGGGCTGTTATGCCTTTCACTGCTGTCAAATTCCTTTCTTTGAACAATTCTTCCCCCTCTTTCTAATTTGATGCTTCTCATTTGTGGCAGGCCAGGTTATTGGAATTTTTGTTAAAATAGCAATGCATGGGCTCTGGCACCATGAAAGTTTGGGGACCTTAGTTTAGTTTATAAATAACATCTGTTTGAGTGGCTCTGAAGCCTCTTCTTTCCTTTCTCCTTAGCTATGTTCCAGATTTATGAGATTATTATAAAACTGAGTCTTGGAAGGGTACATTTTCACCATAATTATGACTCAAAGCCCATGACTTTTAAGGGCCACTGTGTTAGTTTTCTATGGCTTTAGTAATAACCACAACCTTAGTAGCTTAAAACAACACAAATTTATTATCTTATAGTTCTGGAACTCAGAAGTCCAAAATGGGTCTCACTGTGCTAAAATCAAGATACCAGCAGGACTGTGTTCCTTGAGGAGGCTCTAGAGGAGAATCTATTTCCTTGCCTTTTCTAGCTTCTAGAGGCTGCCTACATTCCTTGGCTCATAGCCCCTTCTTCTACTTTCAAAGCCAGCAGCATGCACATTCAAATGTCTCTGTCTCTCTGACCTCAGCTTCCCCATCTTCACTTCTATGACTCTAAAACACCTGCTTCCCTCTTCTAATGATTCTTATGATTATATTGGGCCTACCATGTAATCCAGGGTAAAATTCCCATTTTGATCCTTAATTTAATCACACCTGGAAAATCCCTTTTGCTGTGTAAAATATCACATTCACAGATTTCAAGGATTAGGACATGGACATCTTTAGGAGACCTTTATTCTCCCTAGCGTAATTACCAATGTAAGATCACCTTAAGTGATTTCCATTCCACTGTGCTCCCTCTTGCCCACCAAACAATGAGGCAGCCTGGGGCTTGGCCTTCGGGATACTTACCTAACTAGACTAGCGTGGCTAGTGGGCCAGACAAGAAGATACTTCTGCTGCCTCTCCAGCCTTAACAGTGCAGGCGCCTGACTTCCTTTGGCTCAAAGGCCCAAACTGAATCTTCTCCTTCCAGTTCTTGGTGAAACAAGCAGGTTTTCCCGCTGGGATCCATTCCAGGCCCATGTAGATCTAGTATCTGTGTTGGAAAAGTGCTAAATGGCAGTGAAGACAGAGGAGTAAACACAGCACCTATCTCCGTGCCTGCCCCAGAGTGGGCAAACAATATTCATTTTTCCCATACTAGAAAAACTGGGCAAACACCTCTGAATTGAGGGCTTCCTTACCCCTGGTGACTGATTCAGTAACACACATATGAAGGGGAGAATAATACAATAGCTAGCATTTACTGGTTTCTTTTTTCCAGATGTGCTAAGTATGGATACATACTTTCCCAGTTACTTCTTGGGTCTACCCTATGATGTTTGTACTATTATTAGTCCTTTTTTATAATGAAACAAAGGCTCAAACAAGGGACTTGACCACGTTTAGATGACTAGCAAGTCTCACTTTAAGATCCCGCACTGTGTCCTAATTTTCCAAAAGATTGACTATTCCAGGGTTTGGTCCACGTACCCCTTCTTTATCCCCACTCCTTAGGTGATAGCACCCAGTCCAATAGCTTTACAAACTGTTTATATACTAAATATCCTTAAACTTAAATCTCTAGCCTGGGTCTCCCCAAGGAACTCCAGACTCATATATCCAACCACCCATTCATCACTTTGATTTCAAGGTCTATTAAACATCTCCCACTCATGTCCAAAACCAAATTCTATTTCCCACCCTCCCCAATATTCTTCCCCTTCCTCTAGTGATTAATTTTCATCTTAGAAAATGTCACCTTCATTCAGTGACATTTTTACATGCCTACATACTATTCATCAGCAAATCCTATCCTCTCTACTTTATAATATATATAGAAGCTAAGCACTTTTCACTACCTGAGTCTAAACTGGGGTATCCAATAGAAATATAATGTGAGCCACTCACGTGATTTTAAATTTTCCAGTAGTCACATTAAAAAGTAAAAAGAAACAGTCGAATTATACATTTTAATAACATATTTATTAACATATTTAATAACATTTTATTTCAGCAATTATCTGAGCAAAATATCATTTCAACATGTGATCAATACAAAATAAATATTAGCGAGGTATTTTAGATTCTTTATTTCCTACTAAGCTTTTGAAGTCTGATGCATACTTGACCCTTAGGGCACGTCTCACTTTGAATGAGCCACGTTCCAAGTACTCAGTCACCATATTTGGCCAGTGGCTTCTGTGTTGGACAGTGCAGAGGCAAGATCATACTCCTCCTAGAATTCTACAATAGTCTCCTCACAAGGCTTGGTTCTTCTGCTCTTACTCCTCAGATCCTATGGTTCACACAATAGCTTAATTGATCTTTTTAAAATGTAAATCAGATCTTGCCATTCTCTTGCTCAAAATATCTCCAAGGTGTCCCATTACCCATAAAATAAAAATCCAAAGTCTTTCCATGATCTGGTTCCTAGCCATCTCCTTGTCACAGTTGTCTACCCTTCTGTTTTTTCTCACCGTGCTCCAATATGCTGACTCCAGCAGACACAGATGATGCACCACCCACATCCCTTTGGATCTCTTTATTGGTTCTCTGTGCTCATCCACCAGCCTCTGGAAGCCATACCCTCTAAGAGCTGACCCCTGTGACCTTCTTTCAGGGACTGCCCTTGGAGTGTAGGGGAGTTTCCTTCCTCCCTGGCTCCCTGAGGTGTAGTATAATCTCCAGGAAAGATCAAGCTAAGGCTAAGACTTTGCCTGAATTCTCACCCTTTCCTGTCGTATCTCCTCTACTTCCTTACAGCTTCCTCCTGAGAGCACTTCCTTAATGAATCACTTGTAAGGGACTCTGGGCAACCCAACCTAAGCCATTGGCCTTAGACTCTACCCTGCATCAGGGGTGCCTTTGCCCTTGCTGTTCCTCTGCCTGGAACTCTCTTCTCCCAGGGAGAAACATAGCCTGCTGCTTCCACTGCATTCGGGTCTCCACTCAAACATCACCACCTCCAGAGAAGCCTTCTCTGATGTACCTGTCCATTTCTCCCTGTCTCCTTCTCTGATTTTTCCACGTATCTATAGCTGTCTGATATATATTACATAAGTGAGTTTTGTTGTTGTTTTGCCTATATTATATTCTTTTACTAGAATATGAACTTGATGAAAGAAACAACTTTGTTTTGTTCACATAGTGTCCCCAACACTTGGAGGTATGCTCACAGATGCTGATAAATATTTGTTGAATTAATAAATGAATGCATGCATGAATGAATGAACTGGTGGAGACAGGACCAAATGAGACAGTCTAATTCCAGAGTTCACACTTCATGTGATAAAAAGCCTAATCTGTAAAGAGTGTTTCCAACTATTAGTGTGCACACACATACACATATGCTCTTCACTAAGCATTTGGCATTGTTCATTCTATATGCCTAGTGCAGCACACTCACCCTGCCCCTGCCTCTGCAACAAGGGAAATGGCCCTACCTCTTAGGGCAGAGAGAACAGAAGCATACATTATTCTCCTGAAACCCCATCAGCTATTGGAATCTTAGTTTCTGACTTTCCAAGCTCATTTGTGATTCCAGCCAGTAGAGCAAACAGCATTAACCAATGTTAGACTGAATACATGAAAACTCAGGTTAAGTAAATGAAATAAATACAAAATGCCTAGCACTGTTCTGGCACATAATATGCCCTCTACTCCCAGTAGCTGTAATGATCATGGTGGTTATTTGCACCCTGACATCTTATTTAAAACCTGAGTCTGTAATTCAGTTATACGAATGTGATAGATTGAGGTCTGGCAGGGAACAGAACTCAGCAGGGGAAGCTGATGAAATATGCAGTGCCACGTTTCTAGGACTTTGTGTGCTGAATATTGACCACTGTAACCTGCACAGCAGAGGCGAGAAGCAACAATGAAGGGGAACATATGATTTCCCCAGAGGGAAAGAATTATCATCTCTGTGGCTTTCGTAACAGGGCTGCTCAGTAAACTTTGCTAGTAGTTTGCAGCCTGTCTGAAAATACTAGCACATTCTTCCAGTGCCCCAGCCAATATTGCTTTTGGAATGGAGATTATTGGCAGATGTGAAAAGACGACTGAAAGAGCTTAGAAATGAGATTTCTCCTGTGCTAATCACTCCAATCTTTTCCTGTTTAAGTAAACCAACGCAGGGAGCAGGCACTGTGTCTTTAAATGTCAATTAGCTTGGGAGCCATTTGATTCACCAAGGAAATGCAATCAAATGATAAAATTATGATTACACTAAGATCCTTAACATTAGCATCAAAACCACAAACAACATAGCAAATGCCATGACATTCCTGGGGAAATGAATATCAACCATGTTCCTGCTCTACCAAGAAATTATGCTCCTGGGAATGAGCTCAAGTGCACACACTTTCCTTCAGTCCCCTGGATGTTACAGTCCTCAGGATGTGGTGCCAGGGTCTGGGAGGAATGGTGAAACGGGCAGCTGGTGGGTCGTGTTTATTGTCCTTTTTGCTGCTGTAACAAATGACCACAAACATAAACAGGTTTTAGTGGCTTAAAATAACACAAATTAATTATCTTACTGTTCTGAATGTCAGAAGTCTGAAATGGGTCTTACAGGGCTAAAATCTAGGTGTCAGCAGGGTTGCGTTTCTTCTGTAGGCTCTAGGGGAGAATTCATCTCCTAACCTAATCCACCTTCTAGAAGCTATGCTTGTTCTTTGGTCCTGGCTTCTTACTCATGTTCAAGGTCAGCAGCATCTTCAGATCTCTCTCTTTGACCTTTGCTTCTGTCATTGCTTCTGCTTCTCTAACTCTGATACTCTTTCTAAGTCCCAACCAGATGATCTAGGGTAATCTATTCTATCTCCAAATCCTTAACTTAATCACATCTGCAAAGTCTCTTTTTCCTAGTAAGGTAACATATTCACAGATTCCAGGAATTAGGGTTTGGACGTGTCTGGGGACATTATTTTGTCTACCACAGTCCCCTCAATAGCACCACCCTTATTCCTTCTGTATTTTCTGCTCTTTCTTCTGTGAACAACTCTCATGAAGCCCAAAGGAGTTGCCCAAACACTGTGCTAAGATAGTGGACCAAACTTTAGCTTGGCTTCCACCTGCTCTAGGCTGTGTCCCTAAAGATGATCCAGCCCGTGTGCTGTGTCTTTGCTCAAGAAAATGCAAGGCTACCAAACCTCAAAATGTACATTGTCCCAACCCACCTGGACAATTTTCAGTAATTCTCCACTTACCTTCTTCTTAATTTTCCATTTCCACACATCCCCTTCATCTTTTGTGTCCTCTCTTTTCACTTCTCCATAGTCCCTTTTTGTTCCTTATCTCTTCTCCCTTTTAAAAACCTTTGCTACCTTTGTCTTAGTTGGAGTTGAGCTCAGTCTGTACTGGAGTCTCTCTCCTCTACTATAGTAGTTGAATAAAATCTGCCCTTCCACCTTTAACAAGCACCCAGCTCTGTTTTTTCTTTTGTGCATCTATCACAGCAAACATCAGAAAGGGATCTGCTATAAGCCTTTCTGTGATTTGGAGTCTCTGTATTTTCTCATAGAAATGTGGGTCAGAGTTTTTGAGATACTGCGAGAGCAAACAAACTTACCAGTTTGACACAATTAGCAAGAGAGCAGGTGTTTTATGGGGGATGCTCCTAGAATCACAACACTTGGCTTCTGCACCAGGCAGGGGAATGATGTGGACTAGGGTTTGTAGAAGATTACTAGAGCAGCTCCATGGAAGAGATGGGGTTTGAGATAAGACTTGAAAAATTATCAAAATCTTCTGGTAGGGGAATGAAAACAAAGAAAGGATAGAGGAGTAGAAAGGTAGGAGAGGTCTTAACAATGTCTTAACAATTCTGCCCAGTTATTGAAACTCGAGAACCAGGAAGCACACGACAAACGTCCTCTATGAGGATGCCTGAAAAAATCCTGATTTTTTTCAAGTGCCATTTCCTTTGCTGGTCAGTTACTTTGAGAATCCACCCTCCTTATTCTCCATTGTTCTGCTGCTCATTCTCCCTTTATAATTTTATCTTTACAAGGATACAGCAAGTGTAGTTGTTTATATTCTCCACTGAGATACAGTGTCTAGTGGTGCTGCAACCACATGGAGGGGCAGTGGTGCCTGGGTTCTAGTCACCTGTGCTCTTTTCCTCATACTGTGAGGGATCAAAGAACCCCAGGCTCCCAATTATCTGGAGTTAAAGACCCAATGTATCTTTGTTTCTACTGTTAATAGTACTTGCTACACCTGGGATTCCAGGAGTAGAAGGGATGATTGACCCTCAGTCTGTCTTATTATGCATATTTATCTCTGCCAAAATATTCCTTCCATGGTCAGAAACAGAACAGAATGATAAATGTTACAAATACAGGCATGACTCCCTTCTTGATGACTAATCTACTCTAATCAAGACTTTCATAGGAGCAGGGTTTACTAACAATCCTAGCCCACAGGTGGTTTGGAATCAACCTTCAACTGAATCCTTTATAACTTGTTGCAGTTCACAGCCTGGCCGCCATGAAAGACTCCAGCTATGGGATGTTGCTTTTTTTTTTGTGTGAGGAAGATCGGCCCTGAGCTAACATCTGCCAATCCTCCTCTTTTTGCTGAGGAAGACTGGCCGTGGGCTAACATCCATGCCCATCTTCCTCCACTTTATATGGGATGCTGCCACAGCGTGGCTTGCCAAGTGGTACATTGGTGCACGCCCGGGATCCTAACGGGCGAACCCCAGGCCACCGCAGCTGAGCGCACGCACTTAACTGCTTGTGCCACTGGGCCGGCCCCAGGATGTTGCCTTTTTAATGGGCCAAAGTTACTTCTCTCAAATGCTCTCACATCTAATTAAGAGATAGCTAGTTTTCCACAAAGAGATATGTATTTATTATGTTCCTTAAAAGATTAATAAAGCTGCAGATCTGTATATTAAAAGGGGAAAGGAGATTGTTTATTTTCTTCTAGTGTCCATAGCCTATAAGAGAAAAATGATAAAATAAATATAATATCATACTTCTATGATATTATAGAGCACAATGAGCACATAGGGAAAAAATTGCCTAGGTAATCAGGGAAGGTATTTCAGAAGAGGTTATAGTTAAAGTGATTATTTGTGGTGAAATAGTATGAGTTTGCTGGGTATAGGATTTTGAGGGGAAGGTCATTATAGGCAAAGGAAATAGAATTAAGAAAGAATAAAAGAATATGCCATATTTATATAATGTCTGTAGTTCAGGGCTTTGGATTTTGGGTGCAAAGGGGCTCTTAGTGAGAAATAAAATTGGCAAAGGAGAACAGGATGGATCATGAGAAACCCTGCATGCTGCATATGAGATTTAAACTTTGCCCTGTAGGTGTTGGGAAGCTACTGAAATACTTGGCACAAAGAGTGACTGTGCCCAGATGTATGACTAAAAATGATGACTTGATCTAGTAGTGTGAAGGATTTTGAAGAACACAATGAATAATGAAGCAAAGAGACTGAATTCCAGGCCTATGTAATAGTCTTAGCCATTGTCCAGCCTACTGGAAATATTAATAGTGAAGAGGAACTGAATATAAGAAAAACTGAGAAAGTAGAATGGAGTAGACATGGAAACCAACTGATTGTGAGGAACGAGAGAGTGGGGGAAATTTTTGGTTTGCGTTATTGGGAAGCATTGGTGCCATCAACTGGTTGAGAGAAAATAGAAGTAAAGTTTTCTCCAAAGATGTATTACACCACTAACTTATAGAGTTGGTTGGAAATAGCTCTTACGACTGGGTTTACCCCATAGCCATTGGAAGGCTGTGACTTCTTATAGACCTCCTTTGTAGGAAGCAGTCACCTCCTTGATGCCTACAGTGCTTAAATGGGTGGAAATGCTCAAACAGATTGTCTGGAAAATATTTCATCATTAGAAGTGATCTAACTGTGAAAGTGTCTATTTGAAACCAGCCACAATTCCCAAACTCCTTGGAGCCTTTTCCTCTCAAGAGGAAAGTGAAATAAGCAATACTAACTTCTACCCCACAGGGTCAGAAATTTTGCAAGAAGAAATGCTGGGAATAGCTAATTCTTCTAAGAAAGTGAAGACCAGCAGGGATGGCAGTGGTGCATGGAATCACTGCTTCTAAAACTGAAAAAAATTGGAACGGAATCTGGCTGGAGGGCAGTCTTCCACTGGCCTGATAATGTGAAATCCTCTGATAAGTAACTCGGAGACAGACAATGGGAAGAAAAATACCAGCCAACTGAGTGATAAAAACAGTTTTTCTGACTCTTTAAGACATGTTGGTTCAATTCAAAATGGAAAATAACCAAATCCCAGAGCTATGTAGGTCACAGCTTAGAGATGAACTTCTCTAAATCTCATTTTGTAAAAGAGAAAGTTGGAGTCTAGGAGATATTAAGGGACTTGCCAAAGATCAAATAGTAATTTGGAAGTGGAGACTAATTGACTTACATGATGGACAAAGTTGGAAGGCCTTGAATATAAATGAGTAGAATTCATTGTATACTTGCTCTATGCAGGGATGTATCCCAAATGCAAGACACCTCAAGTATCAATGATAAGTTCAGGTCAGTTCTAGAATAGTAAAATATTCATGGATAGGTTGGGTATAGTAAAATTTTCATTACTAGCATCCATCTTTATTATTTAAGACTCTATTAATCAGTTCCTCAACTTATCTTTTCTGCAACAATAACTCAAGCCCTTCAAAGATCCCGCAGTACCTTCAGAAACCATAATACCATCATTGTCATCGTCACTGCTAATGTTTCTTCAGTGCTTTCTACATAATAGGCACAGCACTAAATATTTTATATCTACTATCTTACCTAATCCTCACAATCATCTTATAAGACTGGTATTATTATTATCCCCATTCTGTAGAAGAGAAAAGTTAAGCTCAGAAAGAAGTAATGTGTCCAATATCACATAGTTGGTACAAGGCGGAGCCTGCATTTAAGACTGTAAGAGTTAGAGAAGGCTTTGGGGTTATGTCTGCCAAACCTCTGCGTGCTTCTCAGCAACAGGACATTAATCCAGCTCCTGCTTGAACTCAGTCACGGATGGGGGTTCATTACCACCAGAACAATTTGTCTTCATTTCAGACATCTGCAACTGCTCTTCCTTATAATGAAGCTAAACTTGGTATCTTTGTAACATTTAATCATTAGTCCTGGTTATGTTATCTTGAGACCCACATAATAGTTCAAATGTGTCATCCATCTGAGAGTTGTCCAAATATGTGCAGACACAGTCTTCTCTCTCCAATAGTTTCCTTTAGTTATCTTTCGTATGTCCTGACTCCTGGATCTCTTACCATTTTTATTATTCTCTCTTAGAATTTGTCTTTCAGTTCAAGAATTCCAAAAAACTCCAGAGGTAGACCAACAGCCCTGTAGAGAACAGAATTAACAGCATGACTTTAAAAGTGATTCATCTTAGTAAAGAAAAGACTATGTGCAAGAGATCAGGGTTAAATCCTGACTATGTATTTTGCTTAGCTAAGTCCCTTATCCTCTCTGAAACTCAGTCCTCACCTATTAAATGGAAATAATGATATCTCACTCATTGCTTATTAGGAACAAAATAAAATTATGTATACAAAGAACATCATACTGCCTAAAACTGAGCTAAAAATATAAAGTCTAAAAAAAAAAAAGAAGAATATCATACTATGCCTGGAGGCAATAAGCATTCAAAATGATGGTTTAAAATTATTGATAAAGGACTTATACCTCTAGGAAGTTGAAATAGACCTACTTTTCTCCTAATAAGTACAACTGTAAAACTCTAGAAGTTATACATAAGACACACATAAGAATACTCTGAAAGTTGAAGAGAGGAAGGCAGACATGCCAGAGACCTCAGGACCCGAGGAACAAGAGGATGATGCATTCCCTGGGTTTGCTTTTTCCTCATATATCTCAAACTGGGAGATGAAGAAGCCAGCAGTATGGAAACACCTTTGGGCACAGACAAAAAAGCCCCAATGAAAGCTTCTTCTCTCAATGAAAGGACCAGAAAGGGACACAGTAGCAAGACATAAAGATTTTAGGCAATAACCAATCTACTACAGCCAAACACCACAGGACAACTGTGGACCATGCACACCCACACCAGCACATGCCAAGAAAGAAGCAGCCTACACTTCCATCCTCACAATGCTGTAACAAAATGCCCCAACACCCAAGACTGGGGTGATGTCATAGAAGGCCAAGTTGGGAACAGGGCTTTCATTCTCATCAACCAGTAAAGAGCCATCCTACTTGTGTCACTGGAGGATATCTGGGACACCTGGATTTCTACTCTAATCCACCAAACTCCTCCTCACTGGGACAGCGTCAGTGAAAGCCGAGTGGAGAGTCACGACTTTCACAATTACACAACAGTAATGAAGATACCCTCACTGCAGCATCCATGGAGATCACACAGGGAACCGGACTCCTACCTAGCAGTAACCGTGAGCCACCCATTCTTGAGTATCAACGGAGACCAAGTGGGGAAACTGGACTTTTACCTCCATCTGGCCGTAACAAGGTATTGCTCTCTCTCCCTCTGCCAGAGCAGTGTCAGAGAAAGCCAGTTCTTATTTAAATAGTAAAATTTAAATAAGGCCAAGACTTTGACAATATAATCTCTTGATTTCTATTGAAAGTCACTCATCATACCAAGAACCAGGATGATCTCAAACTGAAGGACAGATGGTAATCGATAAATGCCAAAATCAAGATGACAGAGATGTTAACACTATCTGCCAAAGATTTTAAAGCAGCCCTAATAAAAATAATTTAATGGGCAATTACAAACAGTCTTGAAGCAAATGATAAAAGAGAAAGCCTCAGCAAAGAAATGGAAAGTCTTCACAAAGTAATACAAGACATAAAGAAGCGAATGATAATCTTAGAACTGAAAAAATAATTTAATTTCAATAATTTAGGTTCAACAGCAGAGTAGAGGAGACAGAGGAACGAATCAGTGAATAGAAGATAGAGCAATTGAAATCACCCATTCTAAACAACACTCTAAAAAACGTAAACAGAGCTTCAGGGACTTGTGGGACTATAGTAAAAGATTGAACATTTGTATCGTCTGAGTACTGGAAGGAGAGGAGACATAGGTCAGGGCTGAAAGAGTATTCAAAGGAAATCCAAGTAAAAATTTCCTGAGTTTGGCATGACTCATAAACCTATGGATTCAAGAATCTGAGCAAACGACAAACAGGATAAACCCAAAGAAATTCATACCAATCTACATCATAATTAAACTTTTGAAAACTAAAGACAAAGAAAAAATCTTGAAAGCAGCCAAAGAAAAATGACATCTTACCTAAACGTGAAAAAAACAATTTGTGGGACAGCCCCGTGGCGTAGCTGTTAAGTTAGCACATTCCACTTTGGCTGCCCGGGGTTCACCAGTTCGGATCCTGGGCGCAGACCTACTCACTGCTTATCAAGCCAGGCTGAGGCAGCATCCCAGATAGAAGAGCGACAACTCGACAACTATGATACACAACTACGTATGGGGGGTTTGGGGAGAAAAAAGAAAATGAGGAAGATTGGCAAGGGATGTTAGTGCAGGGCAAATCTTCCTCAAAAAACAACGACGACGAAAAACCACATACAAAAAACAATTTGAATAACAGTGGGTTTTTTAAATCAGATACCAGAAATCCAGAAGGAAGTGGCACAATATTTTTGAAATGCTTAAAAAAAAAAGAATTATCAGCCCAGAATCCTATATGTACTGAAAATACCCTTCAGGAATGAAGGGAAAATTAAGAAATTCTCAGATGAAGGAAAACTAGGAAAATTTGTCACCAGCAGACTTACCCTAAAAGAATAGCTAAAGGAATTTCTCCAAGTAGAAAGAGAAAAATAAAACCTTGGAACATCAGGAAGGAAGAAAGGACACTACAAGGAAAAATATTGGTAAATACAATAGGCTTTCTCCCTTTGAGTTTTGTAAATTATATTTGACAGTTGAAGCAAAATTTTAACACTGCCTGATGTTTCTAAACTTCTCTACTTCACTTACACTGGTAAAATGATGACACCAGTAGGCTGAGATAACTTATGTATATTATAATGTAATAACTAGAGAAACCACAAAGAGATACACTCAGATACACTATTGATAAATCAAATTGTAATTCTAAGAAATGCTCAATAATCCACAGGAAGGCAAGAAAAACAAAGTGCAAATAGAAAACAAAACATAAAATAGTAGATTTAAGCCCTAAAATATCAAAAATTATAATAATGTAAATGATCCAAGTACACCAATCAAAATACAGAAATTGACAGAGTAACTTAAAATATATGACCCTTGGGTCCTGTCCAATGGCATAGCGGTTGGTTTCGGCACATTCTGTTTCGGCGGCCTGGGGTTCACAGGTTCGGACACTGGGTGCAGACCTACACCACTCATCAAGCTATGCTGTGGAGGCATCCTGCATACAAAATAGAGGAAGATTGCCACTAGGTAAGCTCAGGGCCAATCTTCCTCAAGCGAAAAGAGGAGGATTGGCAACGGATGTTAGCTCAGGGCCAATCTTCCTCACCAATATATATATATATATATATATATATATATATATATATATATATATATATATATATATATATAAACCCAGATATTCGTTGTCTATAAAAATACTTACTTCAAATATAATGATATATATAGGTTAAAAGTAGAAGGATTGAAAAGATATATCATGGAAACATTAATCAAAGGAAAGCAGGAGTGGCTATATTAAGGTAAGATAAAGTAGACTTCAGGGTGAAGAAAATCGTGAGATACTATAATAATGGAAAAAGGGTCAATCCACCAAGGAGACATAGCAATCCTAAATGTGTACGCACTGAACAATAGAGCTGAAAAATATGGGAAGAAGATGGCATTGAAAGGAAAAATAGACAATTTAACAATGATAATTTAACAATTATGGTTGGATACTTCAACACTCTTTTCTCAACAATTGATAGAACAACTAGACAGAAAATCAGGAGGCATATAGAAGAATTCACAGCATCACCAAACAATAGAATCTAATCAACATTTAAAGAACTCTGCACCAAACAACAGCAGAATACACATTCTTTTCAAGGACCAGAGAACATACACCAAGATAGATCATCTGGGACAAAAAACAAATGCCGAAAAATTTTAAAAAATTAAAATTATCCAATGTTCTCTGACCACAATGGAATCAAACTAGAAATCAGTAACAGAAAGAGGAAAATCTCTAATCACCTGGAAAATGAACAACACACATCTAAATAGTCCATGGGTCAAATAGGAATTCTTGAGGACATAAAAAAATACATTGAACTAAATGAAAATACAATATGTCAAAATTTGTGGGACACACCTAAAGAAGGGCTGAGAAGGAAATTTATAGCATTAAATGCATACATTTGAAAAGAGGTAAAGTCAAACTAAACCCAAAGCAAGCAGGAGAGAAATGAAAAATGAAGGAGAAATCAATGAAATTGAAAACAGAAAAACAATGCACAAATGAATTAAACATAAAGTTGAGCTTTTTTTGTAAAGATCAATAAAATTGACAAACCTCTAGTGAGACTGACAAAGGAAAAAAGAGAGATGACACAAATTACCAATACCAGAAATGAACTAGGAGGGGAGATCACTACAGAACATGAAGACATCAAAAAGATAATAAAGGAAGGCTACAAACAACTCTAGACACATAAATTTGTTAACATAGACAAAAAGGACCACTTCCTCAAACCCCCCCCCTGTTTTTTTTGATGAGGAAGATTAGCCCTGAGCTAACATTGGTCGCCAATCCTCCTCTTTTTTAGCTGAGGAACACTGGCCCTGGGCACTGGCTAACATCCGTGCCCATCTTCCTCCACTTTATATGGGATGCCGCCATAGCATGGCTTGACAAGTGGTGCATCAGTGTGCACCCGGGATCCGAACCCTGGGCCACTGCAGCACAGCACAGGCACTTAACCGCTATGCCACCAGGCCAACCCCCCAAAAAACACAAATTATTATTCAGTATGTAATAGATATTTTGTCTAGCCTTATAAATATTCAGGAAATTACATTTATAGTTATAAGAGCTCACCAAAAAGAAATCTCCTGGACCATATGGTTTCACTGGAAGGAAGATTCTACCAAACATTTAAGGAAGAAAGAACACAAAGTCTACATAATCTCTTCAAGAAAATAAAAGTAAAGAGAAACTTCCATTGGTTTTAGGTAGCTAGCAGTGCTCTCAATGGAAGAAAGATATACTTTTCAACAAACTGTGCTGAGCATTTGGATACCTAGAGGCAAAAAATGTACCTCAACCTGTCTCACATCTTATACGAAAGTAACTCAAAATACATCATGGACTTAAATGTAAAAACACAAAACTATAAAATCTTTATTAAAAAAAAAACATAGGAGAAAGTCTTCACAAATCAATGTAATCTACCATACTAACAGGTTGAAAAGAAAAATCACATGATTACATCAATCAACACAGAAAAAACATTTGACGAAACTGAACACCCATTCATGATTAAAAAACAAAAATCTCTCAAAAAATTGGAATAGAGGAGAACCTGTCAAACTTGATAAAAAGCATCTAAAAATAAACCTACAGTTAACCTAATACTAAATGGTGAAACACTGAAGGCTTTTTCCTCTAAGATTGGGAATAAGGCAAGGATGTTTGCTATACCTATAAGAAAACCTTAAAGAATATACCTATAAGAATAGCTTGCTATACCTATAAGAATAGCTTAAATAAAAAATAGTGACATCAAATCCTGGCTAAGATGTGGGAAAGCTGAATCACTCATACTGAAATATAAAAAGGTATAGTCACTCTGGAAAAGTTTGGCAGTTTCCAAAAAAAAACTAAACATTTAACTACCGTATGACTCAGTCTTACACTTCTGGGCATTTAACCCAGAGAAATGAAGACTTATAATCACACAAAAACCTATACAGTAATGTTTATAGCAGCTTTATTCATAATAGCCTAAATCTAGAGACAACCCAGATATCCTTCAGCAGGTGAATGGTTAAACAAATTGTGGTACATCGATACCATGGAATACTACACAGCAGTGAAAAAGAACACACTATTGATACATGCAACAAGCTGAATACAGTTGAATTATGCCGAGTGAAAAAAGCCAATCTCAAAAGACTACATACTGTATTATTCCACTTATATAACTTTTTGAAATGACAAAATTCTGGAAATAGAGAACAGATTAGTGGTTGCCAGGGCTTACAGAGGGAGTTGGGGCAGGAGAGAAGTGGGTGTGCCTGTAAAAGGGCAACTTGAGGGATCCTTGCAGTAATGGAAATGTTCTGTCTCTTTACTATATCAATGTCAGTATCTTGTCATGATATTATCCTATAGTTTCGCAAAATTATCATCAATAGAAGAAACTGGGTAAAAGGTACATGATATCTCTATTACGTTCTACAATTTCATGTTATAATTACAATTATCTCAAAATAAAAAAATAATTAAAATTTATCAATAAGAAAAAAATGCATCATAGTTCCTTGAAAATTTATAATCTGTCTCTGACATATGTTCTGTATTAACTCAAACAGGTGTTTCCCACTGTGATCTGGAGGGTAATTGTAACTCTTACATAGGAGAAGGAATTTGTCATCACATGCATTTGGGAAATGCTGGCTTAAACCTATTTCTCTTTTTCAGGAATTCTCAGAAAAATTTATTATACTTATCTGTCTTGTGATTTTTCTACTGATTGGTAGAATAAACATCATTCTTCCTAATTTCTCAATCTATGAGACTTGGCTTCTCCTCCCATTCTCCCAAAAACACATCCTCAACACATCTGAAGAATATTTATGAGACTGGTGTTCCATGGAATTCACTTAAGAAAATGCCAGTGTCTACAAAATATGCGATTTGTTACTCGGGCTTAATAGTGAATGTAAGGAAATTCTAAGCAGAAGCAGTAACTTATCAGAAGCCACAAAAGCATGAAATAGTATGATCTCTGGAGTTGTGACTGAGAACATGAGAATGTGTAGAGGGTGTGCAGGAGGTACATCTGGAGGAGTGTCAAATGGCCAGATCATGAAGGGACTTGAGTGCCAAGCCAGGGAGTTCAAACTTTGTTCTGGAAGCTAGAGAGTATCTACCTAGACCCCAGGCCCATCCTTTATTCTGCAAACAAGGACATTGAGAGAGAATTATCAGGATGACTCACTGCACTATAGCTGTCTAGCTTTGACATCATGAATTCTAAAAGTGTGAGTAGAGCTTATAGACTATAACATTAGCCTTTGACTTCAGTGATTACGAAGCACATATAGATAAATTTAAAACAAGTATTCATAAATTCACAGGATCTTGTATGGACCCATAGCTGTGAAGTCATTCTTCCTCAAATCTCTTTATTTTGCAGATGGGGAAACAACCCCAGAATAACAGATGCAAGATAAAATCCAGTCTTCTGTCTCCCAATACAAATCTCTTTGCGTTTTCCATCTTTTTTTCTGAAGGGCTCTTTTAGCCTGCAATCAAACAAATATAACTTTGCACCTGAACTTCTGGAAGACTTGGCAACCCTGGGATTAATTAAAATCCTACACACTGATTAAAAGTATCCCAAGCACTTCAGGCTCAGTTATGAAAGCTTTTCATCATGCAGCCTCAGTTAGAAAAACTTGGTAAACAGCTCCCATTTCCAACCTGTATTTTGAGAACAAAAGTGCAGATCTGTCAGGAGGGAGGGAGGATGGGGGCTGGCATTGGGATTGTTTTACTGTGGCTTTGGTATAAAATAATCTGGTTTGAGTTGTTGTAAAGTACAAAAGCAAATGGCATTCAGCCATGGATCTTAACTCACAATATCAGTTTGAAAAAATGTTGTTTTCCCTTACAACTCAATGGAGCATCATGTTTGGCAGCTGGGCCCCATTACTGAAGTCCCCACAAGGGAAATGTAAGGTCAGGCATTATTTACAATCCCAAGTTTATTTTTTCGCTAAAGCCTCTCATGGCTCTGTCCACATTTCAAGTGACGGGCCATCAAACCAAAGTCATTTACACTCTGTTCTGTCACATCGTAAGATTTCACATCTTAACATCTTTAATACCAGAGACTACAATAAGTCTTCCCCACTAAAATTGTACTTAGAATACTGGATATTTCTGTTAATGTATTCCCTGGCAAGGAACAACATACATGGGCTAATATTAATTTATCCAATGTTATTATAAATGTTCAAAAAACAAATAGGAGTGATTGCAAACTGGTTCCTGCCATACGATTGGTGCCAGATGATTTCAAGTGAGCCAGAAAATATACATACGCATTACATGCCATGGCACTCCTATGTCTGCACACAGGACCATATGAACATACTAAGTCGGGAAGTTTCCATGGCTCTGTTTTTATCCAAGTTTGACCTCTTGGGAAAATGAGACAGATTGATCAGCTTCTACTAGAAGAACCAAGTCTCTGACAAAAGGCTGTTTCTTTATGAGAACATCAGAATCAGGTTTTCGTGAATGCCACTTCTTTCTCTAAGTTCTTCTTAATTCCACACAGCTCAGATAGAGTAGAGAAAACATGACTATGTAACCAGAAACACCTAAAGTCAAGCCTATACCTGAGCAATGGTTATCTTTAGGCAGGTTACTTTAATTTCTTTAAGCTATTTCCTCGGTTGTTAAATCGAGATAAGGATGTCTATTTTGATGATCGTTGTGAAGGTTATGGGATTGTATTTGTAAAACTTCTGGCTTTTTGGAGGATGCTCAATAAATATCCAGTCCTTTCCCCCCATCCAAATTTCCCTGAAGGAAATTCTCTCAAATCCCTTTTGTCTAAAATTCTCCTTATATTATTATGGTTTACGTACACCATGAGCTTCTTGAAGACAGGTGGTTCCTTGGTAGATGATGTAGTAGATATAAAGGTGCGTTCTTCCTTGCTTCAAGCACAATGGATCTCATATAGTAGAAATTCAACAAATGGAGTAAGTAATTGAAGGAATTGGAGCCATTCCATGCCCTCTATTCTGTGCCTTGGGTTCTGAGATTCCTGAAGGTAGGGATAGCATCTTATTCATCTTTGTACCTCCTATTCTTAGCACAATGGTCTGCATATCCTTGGCGATCAACAGATGTGTTACTTTGAATAAAACTTACTTGAGGGGCTGGCCCCGTGGCTTAGCGGTTAAGTGCGCGGGCTCCGCTACTGGCAGCCCAGGTTCGGATCCCGGGCGCGCACTGACACACTGCTTGTCCAGCCATGCTGAGGCGGTGTCCCACATACAGCAACCATAAGGATGTGCAACTATGACATACAACTATCTACTGGGGCTTTGGGGAGAAAAAGGGAAAAAAGGAGGAGGATTGGCAATGAATGTTAGCTCAGGGCTGATCTTTTTCACAAAAAAAAAAAAAAAAAACTTCATATTTCTTAGTTCCTTTCTTCTGTGCTGGCTGTACAGGAAATACTCAATAGAGCTCAGCAAATCATTTTATTTAATGACCTGACAGAAACTCTCTAGGAAGCCACAAAGCTCATCACCCAAGCAGTGTGTCATTTGAGAGTTACATGGACACACCACATTCATTTCTCCTATCTTCAAATATATCCAGCTTATGTTGCTTTAATTCTATAGGTTGGAAGACAGAGAGGCCAGAATACACACTCAAGGTCACAAGTGAAACCTTCTTTACTTGCTATGCTCTTCACGATGTTCTCCCTGTGGTTTCATCTTCCACTGCAGCTCATTCAACCTGCCTGCATTCCAGCCACACTGCATTTCCCGCATCTATGAACTTTTAGGAGCAATTTCAGTTGCCTGCAGTGTCCTAATGCTCTGTCTGCTAGGCAACCCTATTCCTCCTGCAAAACATGACACGAGTTGCACTTCTTCTGTGAAATAGTCCCCCCAATTCCTAAGCAGAGTTCAACAGGCTCTCCTCTCTCCATTCATCATGACCCTGCATCACACTTCACAGCAGTTGTCCCGTAGCTTGGTAACCTACTCTTTACTAAAATCATGAACTACTTAAGAATTTGAATTATAGGGCACTGCAGTGCCTGGCACATAAAAGAAACTTGGTAAGAATTTTCCAGATTCAGTGAGGAAGTGTAAGGGAGTAGCCAGGAAGAAGAGGAAAGAGAAACTGGCTCAATAAGAAAAAGAACAAGTAAACTAGGGGCATATTTTACAACAAATTAATTTCCTAAATACCTTAATTCGAGACATTGTTTCTTTACTGATTTGAAATAATGATATAAATATATGTGGTTTACCAATAGATAAACTCATTGATTTAGGGGAAAAAAATCTTAAACTTTACTTACTGTCAAATTTCACATTTTGAAGCCTAAAAGCTCCTTTTCCAGAAAAGCTTTCTAGTTTACTTGTGAATATTTTAGCCATGGCAAGGTGGCAACCAGAAAGCTAAAAAAAAAAAAAAAAGAATGCTAAGTGTCCATTAGACAAAAAAATAATGACACATGTCTGCATTGCACTTTTACTTCTCTACATGTTTCAAGAAAATTTCAAAACCACCCAAAAAGAACTGAAATCTCAGATTAATCCACATTTTCTGATTGTTCAATTGTATTGTAAATTCCCAGTTCCTAGTTCTGCTCATTTGTTAGTGATCTGAGGATAACACACACACACACTCACACACACACACACAATCTTTCATGAGTCATCTTCAGCTCAGAGCACAGTAGCTATGAGGATAACACGTTTTTCCTGTCTGACATTTCAGTTCTCTACTTTAGAAATCTGACTGCAGTTGGATTAAGTTTAAATATGATGTCAGGTTTTCCACTACTTCATGAGAAAAACATGTTTCTCCTGAGTTTAAATAAGCCTAATTGTGCTTACTCTTGTGTTAATGCGGGGAATTCCTGGATTCTTTGGCAGAGAGGGGGAAACAGCAGCGTCTAGTGTAGACGATAAGAGGAGAGGAACACTGAGAGAGATGTGTTAACAGCAGTGCTTCTTCAAAAAAGAATTAAAATACATTAGGGTAGCAGGAGCCGAATTGGAAGTTTTAGAGATGATATAGACAGAATTTTTGTTGGAAAATTGAAAGGACAGTCATTTTAGTGGGCATAGTATCCTCAGCATCTAAAATACTGCACAGAGTAACTGTTCAACAAATATTTGTTGAGAAAAATGAGTGGATAGGTGATATACTGCCTCACCAGGTAGAGGTTGCTGGATGTGAATGGCAGGAACTTCAAGAAAAGGACATCTTGCAGAACGACGGAAGCTGTCTTTTTATTTTTCCACCAAAAATTATTTTGAGGAGTACAAAGATGAACTCTTTTTCCATAACATAAAACAACCCTAGAATTGCTGCAGAAGACTTAGTCCAAAGGTCATTGCCCTTCTTGCCCTCCCCTCCGCTGCTCACAAATATCACCATCTCCACACCAGCCACACTAAACAGTTCTGTGAGCTTAGGCAAATTCCTTAGAATTACTGAACCTTAGTTCTCTTTTTGTATGTAGGAAGACAAGGCTGTTTCTCTCTTTGTGCTGTTTATTTCTCCTCATCCTCTCTCTGATTGTGAGACCTTTTTTAAGGTAATTACATCAGTGCTACGTTATGAGAGGTTATTAACGTAGCGCTAAAGAGTTTTATTTATTGTTGTTGAGCCAGTGTAAAGAAGTGAGGATCCAGGCTAAACCTGGCTGGGCAGCGTGAAAACAGACAGTGGTGATAAGATGTTTTGGGAGCCTGGGGGGAAAAGAATGGGGAATAAGAAGAAAGAGGGAAGACGAAGAAAGTGAGATTTATGAATATCCAACTCAGATGAGCTATGCAGAAGAGTAAATAATGATGGTGCATGCACTTGCTTGTGAATGATCATGAAGAGGACTGGATTCTTTCTGGTACTGAGTAATCCAGACATTTCAGGCAAGCATAAAGTAGAGTTATGCAAAATGGAGGAAAGAGTACAAGCTCACTGTAGTAGAAATTACTAACACTTACCGTATCTGGTTTTCTTCTCCTTCCTGGGAATATAGGAAGGCGTCCCAGATTCCCTTGCAGTTGGGCTGAGGTCGTGTGACTGGTTTTGGCCAATGGGCTGTGAGAAGTGTCACTTCCAGTGGGAGGCTTTAAGAAGCAAGGATGTGTTCTCCATACTTTCTCTTCCCTTGCTGCAGCAATCAAGAAAAATATGTGTTGATGGCAGAGCCACAAGGTAGAATCACCCTGGCTCCCTGCATTGCCACATGAAAAGCTGTCTAGAAGAGTTGCCTATCCCCTACAAGGCATGGTATGAGTAAGAAACAAACTTCTGTTATTTAAAGCCATTGAGATTTAGAGGTATATTTATCATCGCATCATAGGCTAGCCTAGCATAACTGGTTCACTTAACTAGTTGTTGTGAGGATTAAATGAGAAAGTATTTGTCAAGAGTTCTGGAAACAGTTAAGTATGCTAAATGCTAGTTGTTATTAATTTTGATGAAAGGCTTTCTGGTGGCAAGTTTTTATTACCAAATATCTCTATAAATAAATGCTAAAGAAAATGTTCCAGACAATACTTGCTGTAGTTTTTCGTCAAGAAATTGTGTCACATTTAGGATCAAAACATCTATGATGGCATGATAAGAAAAAGCATGCATTTTGGAGTCCAATAGACTTACACTTCAATCTCAGCTCTATCACGTTACTGTCTTGGTATATCGGGTAAACTAATCAATTTGTGTAAGCTTCAGATTTTTCATCTCTAATGCGTGGTGGTAGGAGGTGCGGGAAGACAGAAAAATACCTTGATTGAATCATTGTGAGAAGGAAAATGAAAATTTATGTGCCCAATAATTTCTAGTGCCTTGTACATAAAGTACTAACAGTTGGCGATATCCAATTAACATTAAATATTTTCTGATTCCTATAAATCAGAGTGAAGGATGACAATAAATAGCTGACAAACAGATTTCACCTTTGTATAATCTTATCCTGTGGAAAACAAAGAGGAGAAAAAAGTGAGAAGCAAAGGCAGTAGAAGTTTCTGGTTATGATCCACCTTAAGAGAAAGTTTGAGAAGGAGATAGCTTTCTTTCCTTTGACGTTTCATTGGCCAAGTCCAATGTTGACATTACCTAGTTAAGAATATGGACTCTAAAGATTAAATTATATTTAGGCAATTAAAACCAGCCCAGTGGAGTGATGTGAATAAAGATTGTCCTCTAGGGCCAAGATGTAGTTGTCAACCACCATAAACAGACATAAACCCGGGATGGAGTAGATCTTTGCAGAAAATATTTATGTCGGTTACTATGCACTTGGGTTTTGTGGGATATGTCTCTTTTTCCAACAGTTAATGACATGTGGTATTTAACGTGCTCAGGTTAGCTCTTGACTATTCTCTCTCTCCTTTTTTTTTCCTTTTCTTTCTTCTTTCCTTTCTCCCTCTCTCGCTTCCTTCCTTCCTTATAATGACCTATTCCTATATATTTTGCCTACATCCCCAATTTTGGATACATGAAATGGCCAATACTCTTAGATTCCCCCCTCATCCTCATTTCTGGTTTTGTATTAAAAAAAAAAAAACTTTATAAAATATCAGGATGATCCTTAATATCAATTGCTTAGTTGTTTGATTTCACTATTCACTATCTTTGATTGGTATTCAATCCTAGCCCTGGATTCCAAAGTAACTTTTTAAACTATTTCTTAAACTGGTATCCTAGAAATAGAGAATAAAAAACTTCAGAAAGATTTCACAGTTCCTTTTATAGATGAGGAATCTGAGACTCATTCTTTGTGATCCAGAGCTACTGCATTGACAAAGCTTAGACTCATCCAAATCCCAGGATTCCAGTGACCCCATTTCTCATCATAATTAGCCATCCCTACATCTCCTATGAGGTAAAACACGCTTAAAAATGCACAGGTGTAGAGCAATTTAAGAAACAGTTTTCTTGATCCGCTTCTCCAAGTAGTCATCTCTGTCAGTTAATGACCTCATAATTCTTCAAGTTAATACCTTTTCCAGGCTAAAATGAAACTCCCTTGAGATTTTTCGGTCTTTTATATCATAGCAGAATTTAATTTGTGATAATCTCATGAGAATATTCCTGGATGGAAAAGAGCAGAAGAGCATTAATCAAGAAGGAAAGAGAAAGTCACAAATACTAAGTCTTTGAGAAGAAATACCAAGAGCAAACTTGATCAGCGTTTGCCTAGAGCCAACCCAAGGTATTTAATAGCCATATACATATTTGCTTTTACTTATTTATCAAATTTTTTTTCCTACTAAGTGAAATTCACTATCCTATGTACTGACGTAAAACAGAGTTTAGTAGGAAATGGTTACAAACTTCTGGAACCTTACAGGTAAGAAGACAGTCTGTCTCATGTCATTTAACACAACGATAAAAACAGCATAAAATGCTTACAACTCAACACTTTCAGGGAGTAGAGAGATTGATGTTAACGGGGAAATGGTGGAAATAGGAAAAGATTCCTTAAGGATATGACCTTTAAACTGGACCTTTTAGAGTTAGCAGCAAGGAAATGAAATTTTGAAGCTGAGGGAATGTCATACCTAAACGTCCATTGAGCATCTTACAAAGATTTCTTGTGCTCTTTGCTGAGCCCCAAAGTTATAATAAAGAAGATGTAGTCCCTGACTCAGGAGTTTTCTGCCTCATATAAACCACTGAAGAAAACATTAATTTAATATGAAGTAGCTGGAAGTGAACAAAAAGACTTGGTTAGCTTATTCAGCTCTAGGTAAATGGTCCATCCAGTTCATTCTCTGTAGATGGTGCTTCTTGGGTAATATTTTCATTGTTTTTCAATAAAGGTAAAGGAGGCAGCCTACAAGGAGCAGGCTTGTTTGTTCAGATCTATTTTCCTTCCCTGTACTGTTCCCACTTGAAGCTTGGACTACAGAGGTGACCATCCCTCTCTGTAATGAGTTTCCTCATCCTTCTTTTGTCAGAAGCTCTCCGCCATAAGTTTTGATGGTATAATCTTGTTAGAAAAACTGTGTTCTTTAGAGCCTGAGACCAGGCTCTTGTTGTTTAGGTACTATTCTTGAATAGCAGATCCAGATTGTGTGGTTTATGCCTGGGTCCCTTGGGATACCTCTGTCTTAACGCTCTGTGACATCAGCAGAAGTCATCACACTTCTCTTTGAAGTTCAGTTTCCCCGCCTGTAAAGTGAAGATAATTTGATGCTTTCAGGGCAAAGGGAGTTTCTTCTTTCTCATGTGTGTATGTATTTGTGGGTGTGATTTGTGGAGGAAAAGTGGATACTCTGAAAATCGGAAAATCTCAAATCTACCCCTGGCTATATCCCTATATTGTGTTGGGAAAAAATATGTTATGCCTTGTAATGCCTGAGTCTTCTATTTAGGGGTCAACACATGAAGATTAAATGTAAAACTGATCAACAATATAATCAAGTACGCCAATTTGGTGAGGGGAGAAGAGTAGAAACAGGCCAGTTAATTGCTTGACCAAATAATTTATTATTTGACCCAATTGACTGGACTAATCAGAACCATCCATCTAGTAGCCAAGGGTGTGAGCACATATCAAAACAATTTTCAGAAAAAGACTTAGGAACATCTGCTCATTTGGAATAATGTAGACAAAATGTGGTTGATTAAATGCTTTGATATCTTTTAATCCTAGTTGAAGCTCTCAGAAAAAACAACAATATAATGAAATCCATGGGCTTTATTAAGCCTTGGAGAGTAGACAAAATTGTGTCTCTACATATTTATTTAAAAATCATGATGTCCCTTCCATGATCCAAATACAAACTCAGGCATTTGTGTTTCTTGTTTTTTCTTTATACAAAAACAAAGGGACCATAACAATAATAAAGATAATGAAGAAGAAGCAAAGAGAGAGAAGCCCTCTCTTCTTTTTTTTCTGCTCTACTTAGCATGACTTATCTCATTACTCTTTGAGTACTCTTTGAGTTACTCAAAGTAACTCTTCTCATTACTTTGTTTTCTCTGTTTCTGCTCCTTCTCCAGATTAACTTTTGAGTTTTCATTTCCTGGAAAAGAATGCATCTCTCTTTCTCTTTGGTCACTTTCTGAATCCCCACAAAGGCACTCTGATGGCTCAGCTTGCATTACATCCTCAACCTTGATTCAATCATCAGTGATCTCTGACAAGTTCACAGCTGCTGGGACTCTTAACGTGTGGGTAGAGAGGAGTAGAAAGGGTGAGCAGACAGCCTAAAATGTATCTACTGTAAGTAATTTGACTCTGGTTACAAAGCAAATTCACTCTTGAACAAGTATTTGAGCTCAGGTCTGTCTGGCCCTGAAGTCCAAGATGTCTTTACCACACAATGATGCCATCATGCTTAGTAGTTTGAAGAAAGACCATGAAAGTTTCTCCATACATAATGGGTATCTAGACTTTTTCAATTAGGGAGACCCCAGCTAAACCAAACTTAGAGTACGTATATACTCAGATCACAAGTGTTGGGTTTCCACTATATGATTAACATGCTGGTGAGCAGGATAATAATAGTAATGATAATATTAATAATGATAACAATCTACATTTATACAACCCTTACTATGTGTCAGGCATTCTCCTAAATTCTTTACCTGTGTTAACTTGATCAATCCTCTCAACAACCCCGTAAGGTCAGTATTGTCATATGATCTCCATTTGATAAATGAGAAAACTGAGGCACAGGGAGGAGAGTGGAAGGTATCAGGCATTTTCATCTCGCTCAATCTTTTATTGGAAATTTTTAAAGGAACACTTGATAAATTAATTGTAAGCAAGACAAAGTGAAATACGATGTACTAAATTTTATGGAACAGGGAAAGGCTCTAAAAATTACCTCGTATACAGTGCTTACAGTTCACTACGTGCTTTAGTTTTTTTCAAAAAAGAAGAAAAGTCCTTCCAACAATCTCAAGGAGAACAGAAAGAACACCTCACTCCCCTTCTTTGATAGAATCACTGAAAACTGACGTCATTGTCCCACATTTTCGGAGTCAGTTCTCCAGCCTGTGGTATTGGTCTCTAATGATTTCAGAAGAGGGAAGACGTTGAGCATTTGAATAGTATATATGTTTCCTATGGCTGCCGTAACAAATTACTACAAATTTGGTGGTTTAAAACAATGAAATCTATTCCCTCGCAGTTCTGGAGACCAGATGTCTGAAATCAAGGTGTCAAAACGACCACATTCTTGAAGGCTCCAAGGGAGAATCTTCATTGCCTCGTCCACCTTCTGATGGGTCCAGGAATTTCTTGGCTTTGGCTGCATATGTTTTCCCTTCTAGCACAGGAGGATCCATTCCTTTAAGGATCCACTGCCTCAAGGATCCAATCTTTAACTTGATTACATCTTCAAAGACCTTCTTTTCCAAATAAGATCATATTTACAAGTTTTGGGTGTTAGGACAGGGACATGGGGTTTGGGAGGCCATCATTTAAGCCACTGCAAGTAATTAGGGAAATTCCTACAGGTTTTCGTAGGAAACATAATGGTGTTCAAGATACAACCCTGCATAGTTTACTTATAACGGAGGTAATTGTAATTCTCGTGTGCTTCACAATGACCGCCCTGGGGCCATTATCAAAAAAAGGACTCTGACCTAGGGAGATAAAGAGCTTGGGAGAGGCTTGTTTTGACTTCATAGAGCAAGAATAGAATAGACTTGTAAACTTCCACTTTCCCTCTTTAAAATAAAATACTAACTTTCTTAACTACAACTTTGAATTGGCAAAACACTCATTCAGACATAATTAAGATCATATGTTTTAGTTTTCCCTCTTTCGGCAGGCTTCAAAATGTCATTCAGATATGTTAACTTGGCAAAAAGAGAAAAACAAAACTGTGGGGAAAATGAGTAAGAAGATTTTAAAAATGAAAAAGTGAAATAATTTTTAAGGATAAGGACAGATTTGCATATTACTTTTAATATTGGAGCATGCATTCTCGCTTGTCTTCTACATTTTTTAGATTACACGTTTTTAAATATCAGAATTCTCAAAATCTCAAGAAATTTCCATCAATTTAAAACTCAAAATAGCTTGAGTCCTTAGAGGAAAGATGTGATTATGGTTGGGAGAATATAGTAATGCCTTTGAGAAATGACCTAAAGATTTATCTGAATATCTATTGCTACAGACTGAACATTTGTGTTCTCTCAAAATTCATATTTTGAATTCCTAATCCCCAATGTGATGGTATTAGGAGGTGGAGCCTCGGGGAGGCTATTAGGTCATGAAGGTACAGCTCTCATGAATGGGATTAGTGACCTTATAAGAGAGCCCAGAGATCTCTCCCTTGTTCCACTATGTGAGGACAGGAAGAAGATAGCTGTCTATGAATCAGGACATGGGCCCTCACCATATACCGAATCTGCCAGCATCTTGATCTTGAACTTCCCAGGCTCTAGAAATGTGAGAAATAAATTTCTATTGTTGGTAAGCCACCCAGTCTATGGTAATTTGTTGTGCAGCCTGAATGGTCTAAGATATCTGTGAATCTCAAGTTGGAATGGTTACACAGTGGTGAGAGCTTGGCAAGATTCTTGGGCATTTTGTTCCTTGTCCTAAGGAAACAGTATTTCCCAAAGTATGGCCTATGGGTCAGCTGCATGATATTCAGTTCCTTGATTCTAACACATACCCAACCCCCATTTTAATGGTTCTGAAATTAGGTTGTCTATTACACAATGCCAAAAGATGTTTCTTAGCCACTAGGCCTTGCTTGGGCAAAGCTTAGCTGTGCATGAGTAAGGCCCTTTCATCTGATGATCACATCAGTCAAGTTATTTGTATTTGTTGTACTTCATGTGGCTAAATTTAACTTGGGTCCTCAATTTTTGCTTATAAAAGATTATAGTTCAATGTTGTATTGAAATGAAACATTTTTATGAAGGCAGAAGATTGACAGTCACAAGACAAGCGATCCAATTTAAGGTAGTAGACGTTGCCAAATCTCTTGAAGTAAATCATAAAATGTTGAAAGCTGAGAGAAGTTGATGTGATTTATTTAGGAATTGGACTGTTTTATCTGTCAAAGTCTTCCAGCTGAATTTCAAGAGAAGCTGATTAACTTTGAGAGATATATACTTAAATTAAGTATATAATGGGAAATGCAGATAAAACTCTAAAAGACTTTCATATAAGATATAATTATAATGTCAATCCTGAAGATGCTAAAGAAGTCAATATGATGAGCGTAATTTATGAAAAGCAACATGTGAATTTGATGTTATATTGAACCCCTTAGGATGATGGAAATCTTCCTTTTAGGATTTACAAAGCTGTATTAGCTTATTAAAAGCTCTTAAACATCCTATAATAAAAAAATCTACTTACTTTTGTTTTTACTAGCATTTCCAAACACATGTGAAACTAGAACTCTCCCCACTGCCACACGCACACACATATATACACACATACACCCCAGATACTGCCACTTACCAATGCAGCATCCTGGTGAGCATACCTTGAGGCATGTTACCCTAGGGAAGAGATTGTTATGATAATTTACCTGGTCCTCACTTTTGTAAATGATAAAGTCACAGAGACCATCGAAAGAATAAAAGACTGTAATTCAGAAGACCCTACTACCATTTTTTCATTAATTTACTTTATGACCTTGAGGAGGTCCCTTCTTCTCTGAGCTGATTTCCCTATCTCTTCAATAAATATGTTGGTTGTACAAAATAATCCACAATTCCCCTTACTGCCGTACTCTTCAATCCTGCAATGAGGTCTGTTGGGGAATAGAGTATCAGCTTTGGTTAAACAGACACTTCTCTCATTTGTAAATCTTTTTGCAAAACATAAAACCGCAACTTATTCTGTGGTTTTTCAAGAACAATGTATGAATTTATTTGATACTTATTCTTTCAGATCAGTCACTCTTCCAATGCCACATTCTGAGAGTGCTATGCCAACCATCACAAGGAGAGCTATGAAATAAAATGTAACACCTGGTGCTCATTTATCAGGTTCATTTCATATGCTGACCCTGTTCTTTGCATTGAGTAGAGTCATCTGAGGCCACAAAAGGGGCTTTTGCATTCTTGGCCACATATTCTACTTATGGTGGTAGGAGTGTTAATGGTGGTTGTTCTCCTTCTCCTTCTTCTTTATCATTGTCATCATCATCACCATCACATCTCGCCTCCAATCCACCTTCCATATTACTTCGTATAAGATTTGAGCCTACATGCCCCTGCTTAACACTTCAGATGCTTCCCATACACTCAAGGATGAAGTCCAATCTTCTTGCATGGTTTATCAGACCCTTCATTATTTAAGGGATCTTTTTTCCTCTCCGTCCTCATCTCTTGCCATTTTCCCACTGACCACAATACATTCCAGCTGTGAATGAGTTTTGTTCAGTTCCTTGAATGTGCTGTGCCCTCTTTTATGTCTAAGCTTCTGCACATGCTGTTCTGTTATCTGAGGATGTTGTTTCCATCCCCACCTCTCTCTTTACACTGCCTCAATTTGGTTATTGCTTTAATATAGTGTCATCATCACTCTGGAGGTAAATCCTCTGGGAAGATTGATGATGCCTTAGTAACCAATACTGCATTAGGTGGTGCTCCTATTAGCTGCCACAGCATCGTGTACTTTCCCTAATACAGCACTGTCAGCACTGTGGTGTGATTGCCTTCTTTCTAAATTTCAACCTCTGGGACAGCTTTTCAGCTGGATAATTTCAGATGGTATAAGGGTCCTGTGAAATGCCAGAGCTCTGTTCAGCAGTGTGGCCAGATCTGAAGTCTATTGTCCAAAGCATAGATATGAGAATATGAAGGATATAGCCCCACTTGGAGTCATTGTGGGTGACATGACTTTTCAATCGCATCAATCCAATGTGATAGCAAAACAAGTGTCCAACAGCCACTGCGTCACAAAGCACAAACAGCTGCGACAAATGTCATGCTTCAGAAATGATCCCCAGTTGTCCAAGGTATGGCTTACACTCAAAGTCTTCTTATGCAGCTGCAGATCTGAAAACTTTCCCTTCTGTTCTAGCTTCTCTCTGACACACATGTTGACTGACCACATGTTTGCCTGCTTGGGGGTAAGTTTCTCTCCCCTCCTATCACCAAACACAGCTTTCACTTTGAAGATGCAAATCAAGCTAACTGCCTGACAACCTCTGGTATTATAGTCATGAACTCCATGTGTGAAGGTCATGGGATCTAGTAAGCAAGTCATTTTTGTAACTCCAATGTATCACTAATGTCGTTTACTAATGTAAAGACAATGAAAAAAATTGTGACTTTTTGTAAGAGTCTACTATGCTCTAGGCACCTTAATACACTATATTAGTTAATCCTCTCAACAATCCTGCAAGTAAGTATTATTGCCTCATTTCACAGCTGAAGAGACAGAGTCTCTCAAGGGCTTAATGGCTTTTCCAAAGTCATGCAGCTGGTAAGTGTCAGAACTGGTGTTAGAAAGTACATCTCTCTGATTCCAAAGCCTGCGTTCTTTCCACACCATGAAGATGATTCTCAATGTTTCAGAACAGAATATCCAGTGCTTGCAGAGTCAGTAAAGTAAAATGATTTATTTGGAAACACTTACTTTTCATCTGCAGTGGAATAGAGTAAAAAAGACTCTCCTTCTGGGCCAGCCATTCTCACTGGTCCCTGAAGGGGAGGACTGCCCAGCAGTACCACCAACTAGGACACATCTGTGGCAGGTGTGGTCAATGGGACTCACCTTCCCCTCTTCTGAGGAACATTCTGTGGGGGAAGAGGAAGAATCCCCCTCTGCCCCTTCCCTTAAGGTTCTTATGGCTGGCCAAATAATCAACAAGACAGGTTAGCAGGAGAAAATAATACCGAGTTTAATAACATGTATACATGGGAGAAACTCAGAAATGAGCAACTCATCCCTCTGTCTAAGTTGCTTGCTTAAGTATTGTAGCTAAAGGTGAAGAAGGTGTTGGGGGTGGGTAGTGGTTTGGGACTTCAGAGGGCAAGAAGACAATTCTTTTCAGGGTCATCTATAGATAATGTGGTCAGGGAGAGAGAGAGTTTTTTGATAAAAGGGGCTTGGTGCACCTCCCATTGTAACCTCTATCTTACATTATCTTTACAGCCATCGTGATAGAAGGTCTGTTCCAGGAAGGAGCCACCATGTCAAATTCTTTAGGCAGTTAGTGGGGGAGGTCAAATGTCCTTCAGAGAAAACAATCAAGGTAAAGAGATATATTTCAGGGTGGCCAAATCTTGATCTCCCACAATTCCCTGAATAACCGTCCCACTCCCCACCCAAGCCGTTCTTTCATTGCCACATTCTAGGAGCTGGCAGACCACTGGACCTGGGGTTAGGCAGACCAGAGTTTAAGTCTTGATTCTGCCACTTAGCACTCAAATGAATTGGGTGACCACTAAATTACTTCATCCAGGAGAAGGAGATGGGGCTCTCAGAAGATTGGAGAGGGAGCCACATCAGTGAAATATTACATGTGAGAAAACCCCAGAAACTGTAAAAGTACTGAACATATATAAGGTGGTATTACTGTACCCTCCAAACCAGTAGTCACTAAAAACTTAAGACACCAGGATTTCATGTAGATATGTTATGTAAATCATTAGCTCTTTAGGAAGGGAGACACAGTCTCATTGTTTCTCTGTTTGCCCCTACTTAACCCCAGGGCCTTAAACCAACGAGCAACTCCACAATGATTTGTCCGTTGAGACCTGCAAGGTGATGATCACAGCCCCGCATCCCCCCACCAAGCTGGAAGGAAGTGGCCTCTCATTGCTCTGAAAACACTCAGTCTGAAATCTTCATCTGTCCTTTGAACCTGCTCGCTTAGCTTGTTTTTGTTTTAGTTTGTCTATTACATGTGCATAATAATGTTACCAGTGAACATTTATAAAGTGTTTAATTTGTGCCAGGCAAATAGTACTTTACAAACATTATCTAATTTAATCCTTTTAGCTACCTCACATCTTATTATTATCCAATAAGTATCGTCATTTTTACGTGTGAGTAAAGTGAGACTCAGAGACGACACCTCACTTTGCCTGGTTCATTAAGACCCTGATGGAGAAGGATCTGAGCTCAGGGCTCTTAGGGTCCAGAACCCTTACACAGCCCCTATATCAGGCTGGTGGCTTTGCTAAATTTTGACTTTCAATTCAGAGAACATGGCTTCACCATGGTTGTTTTCTCCAAGGAACAAGAGACTTGCATGGAGTAGTTGTTAAATTAATATTTTCAGATTCCTCATATGCAAAAGAGAAATAGTAAGGGTCCCTACTTCATGAGGTTGTATGAGGATAAAATGATACTATATATAAAATGTTTAACAAAGTGCCCACCACAGATAAACATTCGATAAGTGAGTGGCTATTATTACACATTCTCTTTGAATATCGTTTTCTTTATTCCCCTCCCTCCTCTGGAGCATAATATCTTCAAGTGTAGTGTCAGTACTAATAATTCCTTTATTTTTGGCCCACATAGGAACCTCTACCAGATCTGTAGCCCACAGGACAGGTGTGAGTTCCAGGAGGTCTGCTGGGATCTGACTCACAGGGTAATCAGTTTGGGGATCAGAGCCAATGACCAAATGGGAACAGTTCCTTCACAGGTGGACAGCACTCTACAGTTTAGAGTTAAGCAGTACAGAACAATGGTTGGTGACGTGGACTTTGAAGTCCGCCTGAGTTAAAAAACAAAATCTGGTACTTTTATTGATTCAATAAATACAAATTAAGTGCTCCCTATGTAACAAGCACAGGGAAAGAAATTTCATGCTCACTAGTTTTGTGAACTCATGCAGGTCAATAAATTCCCCAAGCCTTAGTTTCCTCGTGTGTAAAATGAGCATAACACAGTCCATCTCACAGTGTTGTCAGCTTTTTAGGAAACAGTATGTTGACAGTTCTTAGAACAGCGCTCAGGGATTGACAGCTCTACTTAGCCTCTATATATCACCTCTACCTCATTTGATTCTCACAATAATCTTGAAAAATATTTTTATTACCATGATCCTCCTTTTTGGGATGAGGGAATTGAAGAGACTCACTTGTGCTTCCCACCTTGTGGGTGGCATCAGGAACCTAAAGGGCAATGTGGTTGACAGCAGGTATTCATCAGTCCTTTCTGGAGGAGACTTAAGGGCAACAGAACTGTGTAGGTCACCCAATGGCTGCAGAGGAGAATATTATCCCAGCTGTCTCTAAATCTTCCCACCAGTGAGTCTTAGAGCACCAGACACAGCCACGTGAATTTGCTGGGCCTCCAGGAGCCTGAATGGAGGTGGGAAATCTGCCAGCCTTGGCCTCCTCCCTAGGAAAGTTCTGCCACCTTTTGTTGCCAACTCAGATGCTTGTCATATTAGTCATACATGTGGTATCTTCTGCAAGCAGCCATTGGCTCCCCAAAGGCTGGCATGGATAGGCAGGCACTGGAAGCTCAGAAATCCAGACAAGCAGTGGAAAAGTCTGGCATAAATTTGGGGGCCTGTTAGGCTCATCAGTGTGTGTCAATTCTGGAAAAACCAAGAATGGTCTCCCAAGGCTGGCGTCCTAGGGGCCAGTCTATCATTCAAGCCATGGAAGCCAAGCACCATACTCGACACTGTGTGGGGAGAAGGATGGGAGGTGTCTTGGTCTGCTCAGGCTGCCATGACAAAATATCAGGTGGCCTAAGCAACAGAAATTTATTTTCTCATAGTTACGGAGGCTGGAATTCTGAGATTAAGGTACCAGAATGTTCAGTTTCTGGTGAGAGCTCTCTTCCCGACTTGCAGAGGGCTGCCTTCTTGTTATCACATGAAGAGAGAGAGAGCAAGCTTCCTGGTAGCTCTTGTTATATGAACACTAATCCCATCATCAGGATCCTGCCCTCATGACTCATCTAAACCTAATTACAACTCAAAGGCCCCATCTCCAAACACCATCACACTGGGAGTAAAGGCTTCAACACATGAATTTTTTGGGGGTGGGTGTGGGGTTAGATAATTCAGTTCATAGCAGGAGATAAGCATTCAATTGCTTTTGAAGTCTGCTCAATTTTGGCTGACGTATTTAAGAGGATCATTGACAAACTAGGAAATGCAAAGTCAGAATAGTACAGTTATGTGTTACTTAACGACGGGGATATGTTCTGAGAAACACGTCATCAGGCCATTTTGTTGTCATGTGAACATCATAGAGTGTACTCACACAAACCTAGATGGTATAGCCTACTACACACCTAGGCTATATGGTACTAATCTGATGGGACCACTGTCGTATACGCAGTCCGTCATTGACCGAAACTTCGTTATGCAGCGCATGACTGTAAAGGATCGTAAAATCATAATAAATGAGAAAAAAAGAAAATAAGTCTCCTTAAAGGAACTGCTGGGGACCTGCACTAGTGTAACAGGAGAAAACAGTTACAAAAGTACAAATTGTTATGGTGCTATCAGAAAGATACTAGAGCCTTTATTACAAAATTATTAGGGTGATAGTGAAATTTTAAGATGGTATTTACAAACATTTAGCATTTTTGTTATAATCTTAAGATACAAGTTATATGGTTAGAGTGTCAATTGCAAATGGCAAGAGTGATCATTGCAAATGACTACTGTACACCTTTAGTAATTAGCACATTAAAACTCAACCCCCCTGGTCAACCCTTTTAGTAATATTCAAATGATTTGAGCAGAACATCTTCTTTTGTCTCCACTCACAGATGAACAGCGATACACTACTATTCAGTGTTGACATTTTGTGGCAAATAAATCAAACCCCAAGTGAATCCTCATATCAGAACTCTTAACTCATTTTTGTTTTGGGTTAAGGACCCATTTGAGTAGCTGAGGAAAGCCATAAACCCTTCTCTCAGAAAAATACTTAAATGGGCAAATCCTGACGTATAGTTTTATAGAGTTAAGAACATAGAGGGATAGTTTCATAGGCTTAGATAGTGTCATAGTTGGTGCTCAGTGATTATTTATTGAATGACTGAATGAATAAATATTGAAACTTATTTTATCTTGGGGTAAGGATAGTTGATAATGTATAGTTGGGTACCACTTTTCCCTGCTGAGGCAGAGGCCCTTTCCAAAGGTTCCCAGGCACATCTTGTGACATCCATTGGGTTCTCTTGGGCTCTACTGGGTTTAACTTCCAGCTGTAGGTCTGGGGCATGTCTGCTTTTCCTATCTCATTATGCAGTCCAGGCTAAAGGGGGCAGTGGACACCCATGCCATGTGCTCATGGTGATGACAGAAGCAGAAGAAATCGTGTCGTGTCATGTCAATAAGTCAACAGCCTAAAATCATGGAGGGAGCATATACTCCGGATAGCAATGGTGTTGATGGTGTAGCAATGGTGTTGATGGTTTATACTACTGCAGGGGAATGAAGAATTGAGACCAATAATTCAATCTGCCAAACTCCCTCCCTTCCAGATACTTCACGGAATTCACAGAGCTGAGTTTTTTTTGTTTTTTTTTTTCAGGGAAAGATTCACCCCGAGCTAACATCTGTTGCCAATCTTCCTCTTTTTTTTTTCCCTCCACAAAGCCTCAACCATAGTTGTATATTCTAGTTGTAAGTCCTTCTAGCTCTTCTATGTGAGCCACTGCCATAGCGTGGCTACTGACAGACGGGTGGTGTAGTTCCGTGCCTGGGAACTGAACCTGGGCTGCCAAAGTGGTGAGAGCACTGAACTTTAACCACTAGGCCATCGGGGCTGGATGACTTTTGAAGGACAAATTGAAGGAGGCAGAGAAAAATGTCAGGCAAAGGAAACAAAGATGAAGAATTAGGAATAAGCAAATGAAAAAAAGAAAGCAAGAGAGGGAGTGAGAGAGAGAATTTCAAAGAACAAACTGGTAGGACATTTTTGATGAATCTTATCAATGTTTGAGGCCCTTTTTTGTTTACTTGTTGTTGAGAATTCCTTGAAGTTCTGAGACCTGGATAGGAAGCCAGAAAACCTGGATTTAGTTCCAGTTCTAATGCTATGAGTCCTTAGTCAAAGTTCTTCCCTTCTCAGTCTTGTTTCTCTATGTGTAAAGATGAAGGATTCACCCAAGTGAAGTCGAAAGGCCCTTGTAGCTTTGAGAATGCTCATATTCTGATCCACCTGGAACCAAATGGAGATATTCTGGAGTTCCCCTCTATAACCAGGAGAGAAGGAGGGATTAATCAGTTGTGCATCTACCAACTTAACAATGGGGACAGGCGATAATAAGATGACACTTTCCAAAAGAGACGACAACCCATCTGGGAAATTCAAGCTGGAATGTTCCCTCCAGGTTGGCCCTGGAAATCCCTACGAGTAAAGCATTCTCACCTCCAAAGTTCTGAACGGGCAGGGGGAGGGCAAGCCTATGTCTGATGCCAAACACAGAAAGGTCATTCCAGTTAGTTAATGGAATCTGCAGCTTGAAAAGAAAGCAACTTGTTTTGCATCTCCTCTGTTTCTGTTCACACCAGATGACCTCAGGTCAGCAGAATATGGAAAGGATGGCCTCGGCCAAGGCCTCCAATAGCCAAAGCTAATGAGGCTCTAGGGGAAAGCCTTCAAAGAGTCCACAGATATTACTGTGTCTGCCAGTGAGACTTTTGACCAAAATGAAGCTGGACTGCTAGCTCGGGCCAGGCACTGGGGAGTGTGGAAATGCTGGCTTAATGACCACTGACTATGGACACTTCCATAAGCTGCTCTTTGGAGATCTGACCTGGTTTGGCTCAGAGGCTATGCCAGGGAGAGGCACTCCCACCTAACTTCTCTCAAGAGGTAGGGAAACTGGGAAGTTGGACAACCTGCTTATCATCACCCAGCAACAGGCAAAGACATCCAGGCACTGAAGAGAGCTGGGTTCTGGCTCTGAATCAGCCCCTGGTTCCTGCATGATCTTGTGCAGGTTACTCTCCCTGTCTGGGACCTGGTTTTCTCACTGTTAAAGAAGAAAGTTGGGTTGGCTCTGATGCTTTGGGAATAGAGAGAAGCGAGCTTTGCAATAAGCAGCTAATATACGGCTGAAAATTTACTTTAGGCTGCTTTGTGTGTGTGTGTGTAGCAACTTTAGAATGGAGGAAACTAAAGCTCAAAGACAGGCATTTCCTATGGTCAGTTCAGTCGAGTAAACACGGCTTAGGCATATTGCTAGGTTTGGGGGGTAGAGGAATGAGTAAGACTTAGTTCCTTCTCTCGAGGAGTTTCCAGTTGGTGACAAGATAGACCTGTAAAGAGATAATCATAGAGCAATGTGATGCAAGCAACAGAAGACCTAAGGCAGCTGATTGGGAGAGATAGAAATAAGGCAGGGGCAGAAGTAGACCCTTCTCCAGTAAGTGGCAGGAGCGGAGACTGAAAGAGAAGTCTTGCCAGTAGGAAAAGAATTCCCGAATTATCGTGTGTGTTGATTATGGTTTTATTTTAAAAAGGGAGGAGAAGTGGCTAAGCAAAAGGATAAAGGAAGGCTTTCCAAGATGAAAAGCAAAACATAAGACGTGGAAATGTGAAAGAAATAGCATAGCATGCAGGGGAACTGGAAACCGTCTGATTACCTGAATGTTGCTGAAGTGTGAAATAGAAGGAAACAAAACAATGGCTAATCTGGGCTCAAGCAAATATCTTCTAAAAGCAAATCCATCCTTCATTCATTAAACCACTCTGCCTTTTACTTCATTTTGCTTGAGAATAATAACTTATAAAATATTTTGATATACAAAATGTTACTAAGAATAAAACAATTAATACCCATATGCCTACCATCTAGTTTAAGAAATAACACATGGCCAACGTAATTACAGAACCTTGCATTCCCCACCCTGAGCATGCCCACGGAGAGCAAATTCATCTCTCAAGGTTGGCATCACAGTAATTAAACTCGCATAAATGGGTATAAAATTGGAATTTTAATTTATTAATTTATATTGCAAAATCTGTCACATGGACTGGAATATGGCTGTCCCTGAAGTCAGTACATTCCTTCCCTGTACTAAGCTACAGGGTACACCACATCTTAGTCAAAAGCCAATTTGTCGGTTAACAGTGAGAGATTCCAGGCAGTCTGACCAGTTTATTCTTTCCCAGTGGCTCGTTCCTCACGAAATGTCAAATTATAGACAGATGTTCTCTTGGTAAATCTGGAGTCAGAATCAAAAATCTAATGGCACAAACCTAAGGTAGGCTGATTCATAACTTCTTGCCTCCCTCCCTCCCTCTCTCCCCTCCTTCCTCCCTTGTTTCCTTCCTTCTTTCCTACCATCTTTCCTTCCTTCATTCTTCCCTTCCTCCCTTCTTTCGTTCCTTCCTACTTTCCTTCCTTCCTTCCTTCTTTCCTTCCTTCCTTCCTTCTTTCCTTCCTTCCTTCTTTCCTTCCTTCCTTCCTTCCTTCTGTCTATCCCTTCTTTCCTTCCTAGAGTTGCAAGATAAAATACAGAACACTCAGTTAAATTTGAATTTCAGGTAAACAACAAATAAATTTTTAGTGTAAGTATGTCCCAAATATTGCATGAGACATACTTATATTAAAATATAGTTCATTGTTCATCTGAAATCCAAATTGAACTGGGCACTCTATATTTTTATTTGCTATGCCTGGCAATCCTCTAGTTCTTTATTCCTTTGACAGATATTTATTGAGAATCAACCACGTGTTAGTGAATGGGATATTTTTCATATTTTCTTGCTACCCAGAACCTTTCGAATTCCTATATTATATTTTCAGGGATTTCTAGCTTTCTGAATCCTATCTCACAATGGTAGAATGGAAAGAATTCAATTCCCCAGATCTCTCTGAAGCTGGATCACAAGCAGGTCACCTGCTCTACCAATGAGATTCACCCTTTCTAAACTTTGGGTGGGAAGCCAGCAGCTATGGAAGGAAACGCCACTCAGAATCCCTTTTGTTAGCAAGGGTGGTTTCAGAGGCTTCCAGTCTTTGGTGGTGGGAGTATTTTTAAGGTCAAGTCTGAAGGTTTTCTCTATGGAGTGCTCACCAGGGCAGCAGTAGGGACAGAGGTACCCTCATCATCTCAGTTCTGCAGCATGGTTTGGAGCATTATTTTGTGGAAGTTCGGGCCTGGACATGATTCTTTAGCAACCATTACTCTCAACAGTGCTGCAAAGGGTGGCCTCCTATTCCTTTTAACAACAAACACCTGGTGTTTGTTGCCTACATACATATAAGAATCCTGTTTATGCTAAAAAGCTGTATGACTAATGAACATACACAGGCCCCAACCACATGATACTTATATATTCATGGACGAGGCAGACATTAATTAAATAAATACAGAATTATAAATGGTGATAATTTATAATTATCTCTATGATGTAAAACTACACTATAAGAAGTGATAATGGGGGAATCTAACATCACTTTCAGGGGATTCGATAGCAGCCTCCAGGTGGGTGACACAGAATAAATAAGATGTTTCTCCTGAGGACAGTGGGAAGCCATCAAAAGGTGTTAGGTAAGAGTGTTGCCTGATCTAATTTGTTCTGTTTTGTTTTAAAGTTTACTCAGTGTGTACAATAAATTTGCACTTGGTCAAAAGTAGAAGTAAGAAATTCCTCCCCTGACTTCCACACCACCACCACCACCTTGAGTGTGATCTGTACTTAGGGATTCACATCCAGAAAGTAGTACGGAAAAGGGAAAAACAGTAACTTTACAGAGAAGAAACCTGGCAAACACGCTCTTAATCAAATGGTCAAGGTTAATGTCACCAACTGCTCTAGACAAAATGTTGGTGCCCTCCTGTAACTCATATTTTGAAACCTAATCCTCAATGTGGTGGTGTTCGGAGGTGAGCCTTGGGGAGTGATTAGGTCATAATGCTGGAGCCCTAATGATTGGGATTAGTGCCCTTATAAAAGGGACCCAGACAGATCCCTTCCACGTGAGGAGATAGCTGTCTATGAACCAGGGAGTGGGCCCTAACCCCTGAATTTGCCAGCACCTTGATCTCAGACTTCCAGCCTCCAGAGCTGTGAGAATAAATTTCTGTTTTTTAGAAGCCATCTAGTCTGTGGTGTTTTAGTATAGGAGCCGTAACAGACTAATACACCAGCAATAGGCCGTGCTGATAATAAGTAACTCCTGATATGACGTGATGATAAGGGAATTTCTCTGTGGACTTCTTCCCCCAAATCCATACACTCAGTCTAATCATGAGGCACACATCAGACAAACTCAGATTGAGGAACATTTTACAAAATACCTTCCCTCAGGTACTCCTCAAAACTGTCAAGGCAAAAAAGTAAGAAAAGACTGAGACACTGTCACAGACCAGAGGGGACGAAGGAGACATGATGACTAAATGCAATGTGGTATCCTGGGTTGGATTCTTGAACAGAAAAAAAAAAACTTTAGTGAAAAAATTGGTCAAATCTGACTTCTCAATCAAAGTTTAGTAGCGGTGAATTTCATTGGTAGAGTAAGTGACCTGCCTGTGACCCAGCTTCAGAGGCACCTGGGGAATTGAATTCTTTCCATTCTCCCTTTGTGAGATAGGTTTCAAATGTGATCAAATCTGAACAAAGTCGAGAGTTTAGTTAATGATAATGTACCCATAGTATCTGTATTATTTGACAAATGTGTCATGGTAATATAAGACGTCAACATTAGGGAAACTAGGTAAGGGATTTACAGGAGCTCTCTGTATTAATTTTGCAACTGTTATGTAAATCTAACATTATTCTAAAACAAAAAGTTTATTTTTAAAAAAGGAGAAGCAGGAAAATTGTCAACTGACTATTGCAGGCAGTTGTCTAGGCAATAGAATGGGCTATAGTGAGGGCACTAAGATAGAGAGGGGTGAATCAGAGCTTTATTTTAGAGGTAGAAGTGGCAATTCCAATAGGTCCTTCTGACATTAGGGGAAAGGTGCTTTCCAATGGTAGGAGAGCAGGGCCCAGAAACAAAAATCTAACACTGGTCAAGGCTTCACTAAGTGACTAAGTGCCCCAGCAACACACACCAGATGTGTGCATATTCCGTGTTCTGATAGAGTTCCAATCCTCTAATTCTTGGGAAGAATAAAATCTTTTTTTTTCCTAGTCCCAGAAGCTCTCCCCCTAAGCTTCTTATTTAGATGATTTATAAATGTTTGGTTTTTCATTTGCATCAAATAAATTGTTCCCCACCGTGAGCTGGTGATTCATCCTGGGTGGGAAGCTCCCTCCTGTCCTAGGGCCATGCACTTGCTAATTTGTCATGCAGTGCTTATGACCTTAGGAATCCCTTTATTTATCCTGTAGTTAATGACAGTAGTTCCATCTTCAATTAGTAAAAGGCTAGGTGGACCTGAAGTGTGTGTTTTACTTCTCAGTGCAATATGGTTTTGATGGATAACTGGAAGGAGACAAAGAGGAGGGAGTGTGTGCATGGGCAGAGGTGGGAGTGGTAGGAGGGGATGGGGACACATACTTAGCAAGTTTTCCTCAAGCCCAAGGTTGCTGTTTTCAAGGAGTTTGTAGGTTATCATAGTGTTTAAGCTGTGAAATCCAGCATGGTTACTGGATAGAAAAATAAGAGGCCTGAGGGCCAGGAACACTGAGATATTTGTAAGTATAATCCATTGACAAAGGTAGAGTAGCAGACCTATATTCTTGCCTTTTTGTTCCTCCCTTATTCATGTTCTATGAGGTTTCCATTCTCCCTTGGGTGAGGCTTATCTCAGCCCTTGATAAATGAGAGAATTCCATCCTCCATCCACAGTCGAGGATGCAAGGATGGGACAAAGAGGGTCATATCGGGAAAGTTTGCTGTAGATATTGGAAGAGAGACGTTCTTTCCATTGGAGTTGCCAGTTGTCAGAGTACCAATTCAATATCAGGAGGACATGGGTGGTGGGATAGTTAACAAATACTGGGCTTGAGGTAGGACAATAGGACTCTTGATGACGAAACGATGAACAGGTAGCCTGACACTTCCAGCATCCAGCTTTACTACCCCAGGTTCTCTCATTATGAAGTGAAAGTCTGCTTTATGATGAAACCAATAGATCTGATAGCAGAGTGAGAGGAAGACAACCTGAGCTCTGATAATGTTGGATCCAGCCATGCCTAAAGGCAAATATTCATTCCCTCAATATATATGTACATATTTAGTTATATGAGCTAATGAGTTATGTTTGTATTTTATTTTATCGATTTTTTAAGATTCTTATGTGATAAAAAGAGGAGTAACACCTTCTAAATGCCCATGAATGACAGCAGAATATGCCACTTTTGCATATTAATTATTTTAGCTAAAGAAAATTGAGAAGAAGCAGATATAAGAAAAGCTCTCTACCCTCCCCCTATTTGTCTAAAAGCAGGACATAAATTTGTCAAGGTGTCCCCCTCTCCTCTCTGTCAGGAAAGATAGAAGTTAAGCATCAGAAACAAGTCTAGACCCTTATCCTCTCAGACATGGCATCAGAGGAATCTACATAACAAACCTTGCTAAAACTAACCCTTCTCTGCTGTTAGTTTCCCTGTGTATTTGCCTTCCTACAATTTGCCACCCCTAGAAGCTCAAAGTTCTTTTCCTTTGTCTTGTCATTTCTCTACGAATTTATTATTCTTTGCTAAGATGCTATATAAGCTCAAGATTTAACCACCCCTTTGAGTTATTCATCACTAAGTACTCCAGTGTATGTCCTCTATGCCCACATTAATAAGCATCTGTTTATTTTTCTCTCGTTAATCTGTCTTTTATCTGTCTAATTTGCAGAGCCCCAACCAATGAACCTAAGAAGAGTAGAGGAAAAAGAAATTTTTTCTCCCCTAGACCTGCTGAGCCCTTCACACTAACCCTGTCAAGAGCTTATGTATAGTTTCCCCATTAATCCTCATACAAACATTGTGAAGCATTATTTATCTCATTCCCAGGTAAGGAAACTGAAAAATAGAAAAGTTAAAAATCCACCCAAGCTTACCAAGGGCTTAAGCAACAGAGCAGGGATTACACCTGAGGTCAGTCCCACGAGTTGGGGCAACACCCTGCTAATGTTTTCTTTCGGACAAAAACTGTTTTGTGTCTTTGGAGTGAGGTATTTTGGTGGAACTAAACAGTTACCCAGTTCTGCTGATTAAACCACCTTAGTATCTCCCAAATCTTTTCTCCATCCCCACTACTGACACCAAACTCAGGACATCCCCTGAGAATTGTGACAGCAGCCTGCTCAACAACCTCAATGCTCCTGATCTTCCCCTCCTTTGTTCTCTGCTCTGCATCCAGAGTTTGTTCTAATACAGTTTTAATCCTTATTTTGTATAGTATTGTTTTATTTATTATTTTGTTTTATTGTAAGGTCCTTGAGGACAAGGATTTGGTTTATTTTTCTCCATGCTGGATGCCTGGTGCCTATCAATGTTTGATGCTCCTCCTTCAGTGTTCCCATTCGTTTTTCTATTCCTAAATACCTTTTCTAGGCTAAAAATGCCCACGTTTATATTCCACACCACACCTCTCACCAGAACTTTGACTTTTAGATCTGTCGATTTGGTCAAACTGAACACATCAAAAACAAATTCCTGATGCTCTCCCAGAACCTGTTCCTCACTTTCCTCCCACAGTCTTCCCCCTGGGACTTGGCTCCTGGCAACCCATCCTTCCAAATGCTCAAGCCAAAAACAAGAGGTCATTCTCTGGACTCCCCACCTGTTCTTGCACACCACTTCCAATCAATCAACAAATCTTGTTGGGCTCACTACAACTTCCGACCGTACTCACTGCTCTCGCTACAGTCCAAGTCACCACCATTTTTTCTTCCTGGGTTACTATATTAGCCTCCTAATTGGTTTACCTGCTTCTGTCCTTGCCCTATGTCAATCCCCAAGAATCCTTTTAAACCAGAAGCCTGAGCACTTCATGTCTCTGCTCAGAATAATCTAATGGCTTCCCTCCTGGCTCAGTGTAAAATCCAAAGCCCATACAATGGACAACAAGGTCTATCATCTCTCTGGCTTTGCCTCCACTCCAGCCCCGTAGGCTTCCTTGGTGTTCCTCAAACACGCTATATACTCTCTTGCCTCCAGACCTTTGCCCTGACTTTTCCCTCCGCCTAGAATGCTATTCCCCTGGATGTCCGCACGGCTTCACCTCTCACCTCCTTCATGTCTTTGCCCAAATGCCACTACCTTCTTCGTAAGCCTTTCCAAGCCCTCTCTATCTAAAACTGGTACCTGCTCCTTCAAGGAAGGATTTTTTGTCTGGTTTTTCATTTGTTTGTTTTTTTGTGTGTTTGTTTGTTTTTTCTGCTTCATCTCCAGTGCCTGTATGTGCCCAAAAAGTGTTGTTAAATAAAAAGTACTAGACGGTAAATATTTAATGAATGAATGCACACATAAATAAATCTCACCTAATCATTGATGGCTCTCCATTGCCCTAGAATAAAATTCAAATTGCTTAGAACACAAGGCCTTCCAGAATCTTGTCTTTGATTTTCTCTTGATCTTTATCTTTCAACAGCCACCACACCACAGCTCAGCTGCACTCACATACCCTGTGCCCTAGCCACACTTAAATATTTACTTAAAGTGCATACAAAACTCTTTCTGTCTTTAGAGTCCATTGTGAAGTCTTCCTTGGCCTATCACCTTGGCCCCAGGTGGAAAGGGTGACTGAGCTTCACAGGGCTCCCCCAGCACCCTGTTCTTCTCTCTTGTCGTGCTCATCATTCTCTCTTGCTCTGCAATAATTTTCTGCTTCTGAGCGGTATCTGCAATGAGACTCTGACATTGCTGGGACCGAAGGACATATTTTTCTAGCCACCGTATCTCCAAGCCCAGCACAGTAGCCAAATCTGTCTGGCTACTTGCTACCAATACTTTTTTTCACTGCAAAACACTGCTTCCATCTCATCTAACAGTGAACGCCCCCACCTCTGCTCCATTACAAGCCCATAGCTAATCCACTTCTCATTTTGTTCATATGGCAAATGAGAGTGGTAACAATAAAAAATGAACCATTTATATCCCTGCAAGCAAAACAAAACGCCAAAAGTTTGAGTAACTTTAATGTAAAATTTTAATTTTAATATGTATCTTTCTGTTTGTTTTACTGGAAAACTAAGTAAATTAGTCATCACACACTCACGTTTATTTAGTCTACACCTAACAGTCATATGAATAGTCATGGTTTTATTTAGAAGAATTAAAACACTAAAACATAACAAAATGTCAAGTTGGCCAAGCATGAATAACAGAAGTCATGCAACGTGCAAATGACATTAACTGGCACAGTCAGATTAAGTCTTGAGAAGTGATTACCTTTTCCTCCTGGAAAGGACTCCCCTCATGCCCGGCCTGGCTTCTGCTCCCAAAGCCTTTGATCTGTGCTCTTCCTTAGGTGTTTAGGACGTAGGAGACACCAGCTCATCTAGATCATGCACTGATGGGAGAGCCTACTTGAGAGCTGGGCACCCGGAAGTGATGATGCTTTACACACATGCTGGGGAGGAAATGGCTTTCCCTTGTGGGAACTCTGTGTTGGCCATTGGATGTTGCATCAATCAATGAGGGGGTGGCAGAGGATCTCAAGGAGGCAGAGTCAGTATTCAGAGGCCTCAATTTCTGCTCTGGAAATCCTATCAGTCGGACCATCGATTACCTCTTTTCCCATTCGGATCCTTGGCTTTTCCACAGACAACAATTCTTTGACGAGATGGGTGGAGGCAGGAAAGATGCACAGCAGTAATCACATAGGTTCATGGGGAAGAAGATCCTGAGTGGGCTTGTTCATTTTCCCCTGCCTCTCCAGGTCTTGGCTTTACTCATATTAATCTAAGAGACCTGTATCTATGGCTGGCCCATCATATGTGTCTAAACCTTTCTCCCAGTTGACATTTCCAGTCTTCGTTTCCAAATTGGTGGTGTGTTGAAATTTCTCCTTGGGATGTCTGCAATTTGTTCTTAGAAATGCATGAAAGTTGTTCGGTCATTTTCATAACTGATGCAAGGACCAGGCCTGGTCTACAAGAACAGTTCTTTGATCATGGTTTCGATTTTTCCAAGCTGGAACTCCATTGTGCATCAATGAAATTGCCATGAGATCAAGATTCGGAAAACCTATGTTTTCTCAAAGATATTTTAGCTCTATGAAACATTTACCCTATATTATATGTTTGGGAATATAAAATCAAATCATTGTTGTAAAGCTGTAGTTATTTGGGGATAATAAAGAATTTGGTTACTTGTGGTTATTAGATGCTGACAAATATCTTCCTTGTTCTCTTTGTCCTATAGGAAGCTTAAACTTCTTAAACCAAGAGTAAACCAAGTGTCCTCAAGCTCTCTGTCTTGGGGGAGCTTTCTCTTTCATATTCCAATGACATAATCCAAGCCCCAATATTGAATGTACACAGGAAGATTTGCCTGTTTCTCAAGCATTTCTGGAAGCGGTTATACTGTCCATGAATTTATCATGGTTGAGCCATCCTTCATTCCAGGTCAATACCCTCAGCTTCTCCTCCATCACCTCTAGACATTTTGCCACCATCTCTCTCTGCCGCTGCAGCCCTCTGTTTACCTCCATGTGCGGAAAGAACCATCTCACTTTGCTCCCTTAAGCACGGTGAGACAATGCACTCGACTTTATCAAACTTTACTAAGGCTTGAGCGTGTTGAAGGGGAATGACAGTACAGAAAAGGAAAACAGAACTGAATACCAAAATTCCCTCTCCTTGAGTGCCCAGTATTGCTCTTTATAGGACATCCCCTATGGTCATCTTTCTCCCTAGCAGATGGTTTAGTCCCTATTTTGAGATGTCATAAAAATCAGTCCCTTTTCTCAAGTCACCTCGCTGTGAATATAAGGCCTCACCCTGCAGTCTCCTAACCCCAGCAGAAGAATGACGAAAGTTGAAATCAATTAACATCATCATAATCCCTGAAAGATGTACCCTGTTTACAATGAACATCGTGCATTTGAGAACATTTCCCTAGAACAAGAAATGAGAACTTACATCTCCATGGCAGTAAAGTCTCACCCAAGAGCCTCCTCCAAGAGCGAGATTTCATTTTTCTCTACAAGAATGCAGAAACCACCCACCGACGTTGTTGAACTAGCTTTATGGGGGTTTGAGAAAGAGTGGACTCCTGCACCCAACATTAGCATTTGGAGGGCTTTCTGAACAAGCAGACTTATGAAGCTGTGTGTTTAGGTTCTGAGGATACAGCATTTAACAGGACAGACCCAGATTTCAGTCTAATGAGACGTTTAGACAAGAAGCCAAGCTGCCTTAGTAGCCATGATAAGTACCATGATAGGGCATCTCATGGGGGCTCTGGAGTCTCAGAGGAGCAGTGTTATTTCTTGTAAAACCCCACACACTTAAAGGCTGTGGCTTAGAGGTTAAATTTCGATTAAACCTCTTGAGTTTTGACATATGGCAATACAGGAATTCCTTTAAAAAAAAAAAAAAAACAACAACCACACCAGAAAACCACACACTCTACCTATTAAAGGTCCCCTGGCGTCTTGGATACTAAATAATTCTTGTGAAAGAATCTTTCTCAGGAGTTCAGGAAACAGTAGACAATATTTAACTTATGTACCTATTTAAAGGCATGTTATTAGAAATAAAGAAAGGGAGGTACCTGAAAATAAAGAATGGCTGGGCTCTAAAATGATGAGATAGTTGAAACACAGTTTAATATATTGTGTAGAATGCATAGATAATTCTACATTTTCTAGAAAGCAAAAATTCTAGATTTTACTATTTTACTATTACTATCATTTACTATTATTTTTATAAGCACACACAATGAAGATCACTGTATATATGCATTTTTAGCATTTGTCTTGTTATTTATAGGAATGTAACTGTTTTGTCAACAGATATGCTCCTTTATATATTTGATGACTATCGTCAAAGTGCCTTCCAGAATTTATACTTTCCACACGCTGTACAAGAATGTCTGGAAAATGCTCCCTTTGAGGCTGAGTATGTGCCTGAGCACAGGGACTCTCCCAGCCCTGATGTCCTGGAAGTTCAGAGTACCAGCTCTGGCTGTATATAGCTTGATCCAGCTAGACACTTTGCCTGGATTGGTGAATATTTAGCCAAGTCAGAGTTTCTACTGGATGTGTGATTCTAGATAAGCTTCTTCCTGAACTTTCTTGGTCTCAATTCCTTCACTTTTAAAATGATGATAAAATACACACTGTGGTTGAGAATATTAAGAGGTAATATAATAAAATATATAGTGCCTGATTCATCACAGGCACTTAATAAATATGTGCTCTTTTCCTCCATTCTTTTGCAAAGTGTGAGTTTTTATGCCATGGTGCCTGGTAAAAAGATGCTCATAAACTGATGTTGCTATTTGAATCCTTTTACTCCTGAAAAAGGTATTAAGAAGTAATGGATCAAAGAGCATATCTATGGAGTTAGCTAGCCTTGAAGAGTGGAAGAAGAAGATGATGATGAAGACGATGGAGATGGAGGAGGAGAAGCTGGAAGAGGGGGAGGAGGAGGGAAAGGAGGAGGAAGTGGGAAGAGAGGAGGAGAAGGAGAGAAGGGGGAGGAGGAGAAGGAGAAGGAAGAGGGGAAGAAGGAGGACTGGATTTTGAAGACAGGTAGATGTAGGGTTGAATTCTAGTCTTGTCTCTTACTAGCTGTGTGAGTTGGAGTTTTGAGTTAACCTCCTTGAATCTCAGTTTCCTGGTCAATAATGTGCAATTAATGACTTCTTTCTCAGTGTGTTCTTGTGATGATTAATAGTGAGAATGCAGGTAAAAGTGTTCAGAGTACTTTCAGACAAGCACCATATGCCCAATAAAAGGCAACTCATCTATTATTGCCATCACTTCCACTGTTGACATTATTATTCCATCATTATGTCCAATGTTGACATTATTAAACATTGCTTCTTGTGATTAACTCTCCAAGAGTGTGGATTAGCACAATAAATCTATTATGACCCCGAATAATCCACTTGAGTGTCATTTATCCATTCGTTCATGGGAAAGATTAGACCCATTCATGGAATTTGTGTCTCAGCTGATCCAGGGCTTTGCAGGTAGACAGCGACTGTCCAATTAATACATGTTATGGACTTAGGAGTCAGGAAGAGTTCAGCACGGAAACAGAGCCTCTTTCTATCTTTTGCGTTCTGCAGACAATTTGCACATCATTCATTGCTAACAACCATTATTCTAAATCTATATCTATAAATACATATATATCTTTTATGTGTAAGTCAACGTCTGTTCCTTTATTTTGGTGGTGGTGGTCTTGTTTGCTGGTTTGTTTTCTGTTTTTGTGTTTTGTTTGTCACAAAAAGAAAACGGGGTGTAAGATCTGGCTTCAGATCTTGAAGCCAGAATAGACAGCGGCAGACCAACTCCAGTCGTTGTAAGAGCTGGTGATAAAGGAAAACTTTGGGGCAAATGCTGTCTGACAGCTGTACCACAATGGACTTACAGAGATGAGATGAAATAGAGCGGTTTTTTGCATTACCTCTGACTGCAAATTCACCAGACTATCTAAAATAGAAAAGACCTTTAAATTATGCCAGAGAAGTGATATACATGTGTCTTCCAGGCCATGCTCTTCCTTAGCTACAAGTTGTACACATACCCTACAGAGAGGACCCTACAGACCTTTCTAATAAGTCATAACTGAGGCTTAACCCTCTCGCTAAAGTGTCAAAACATTTTTAAGTACAATATTGTAGGTGAAAGTCACTCTAAAATGGTCAGTGCACATCTCTGATGATCCTAAACTTATTTAGTTTTTTGTTGGTTTAGTAACCCAAAGTTATATTGCCAGGGACATAAGTTCCTTTGTCTGCTTTGCTTTTCTTTTTCCCTCCTCTATTCTCACGCTGTCAGGTCTTCTATTGACATTTTCACTGTTTCTGAAAGCTCCTCTTCCTTTTCCAAGTCACTTGTATTTAATCTTCTGGGGGATGAAAAAAAAGCAAATAAATAAGCTTGCTAAATAAAGTGTGTCTAGTAAAATTTCATGAGACACAGCAGGACAGCCAGAGGATTTGTGCCTTTATTCGTTAAATTCCACCTGCAAACATTCTTTGGGCTTCTTTTATGCAAATCCTTGTGAAAATCCATGGGCTACGACTTGTTCTAGGCAGTAAAGAACATTGTTTGAGGGCTGTAACTTTTTCAAGGGTATATTTCCATTTTCAGAAGCCTTTTCAAATGTCTGAGTTTATGGCTAAATTGTGAAGGGTCAATAATGTTATCTTCTGACTTCTGAAGATTTCATTAATTACTGAACTACCCTGCCTATATATATGTGAGTTTCCATGTCTCCCGAAGCATCAACACACACAATCTTTTGTTTTGATCCTGCGTTTGAGGTAAGCAAGGTCAGAATGTTTATCGACTTCTTAGAAAAGAGACTCATAAACTGTGAATCATTTAAAATACTTTGAAATATCAGACTAGAATTGACTCTTCACTTAGGCAGCAACCCATGCTCTGAGACTTTGTCCAAACCTCAAAGAAACAGAAATTTCAGATCTCTTGTTACCACACCTAAGATCCCATATTGGAAAGGGCACTGGCCCAGGAATCAGGAGACTTGAATTCTAGTCTGAAATCCACAAGGAACTCACAAGCAAACATCTCTGGGCCCCAGGTTTGCCTCTTTTCCTGTGTACAATGAGGATGACCATATCTGCCTCATAGGATGAAATGATGACATATTTTTAAGCACTATTATTAAGCCAAGTGTATTACCAAACCCCTCTGCAGCCTTGGACCTAACCAGAGATAGAACAAAATTTTTTCCTCCATTGTAGTGGGGCCCTGCCTGCCAGTTTACCGATCTCCCTCCCTGCAGGAGGAATTAGCAAAGCCCAAAGATAGTAGAGACTCAAAGAAGCTGTCTGTATAGACTGTCTCTCTGGCCTCACCATTCACCTCATTCCTTCCACACTAGGCTGGGCAGGATGAGCAATTCTGGGAAAGACTACGGTCGTGCATTAGCGGCCTCCCTGGGAACCTCGGTGTGTTTCTCTCTTGCTGGCCGCTGGCTGGCCTGAGGTCACGCACAGTGAAGAATACCAGCTCCAACCAAACTCCTTGCAAGAATTTCAATGATGCATGCTGAAGACTAACAGATGTGCTCTTTCTCCTCCTGCGCAGTCTGAGGCCAGACACCAGCTCTCTAGATGTGGGGCCTCTCTCAAGGCTCCTAACAACAAGCACCTGACAGTCCCTCGGTAGGGGTGGACCACATACGACAGCCTTTGTTTTAAATCTGGAGAGAGATGAGGGTGGTTAAGAGACTGGAGTAGACAGCCCTGGGTAGATTGCAGGCTCTGAGACTTTCTAGCTATGTACCCTTTTTAAAAGCAGTTCTTTTATCTCTAAAAAAGGGATAGCCACCTTTGTAAAGATTTAATGAAATAATGTAAGTAAAATGCACATTAGCGTGTGGCACAAAGCACGTGCTTATAATTTATTCTTTTCCTACCAGCCTACCTGGCAGATCCAATAGAAACCACTCTATTCCCCGTAAGATGTGGCAATAAATGAAATCCTCGTGGCAAGTTCTTTCTGACAGTTTCACCATAAAGAGCTTACAGAGACAGTGATGAAAATCTGTTTTTTTGTTTTCTTAGATTTTTTTGCATTGCCTCTAGCGGCAGACTCATCAGATTAGATGAGTCTAGAATAGATAACTGACCAGTGTCAGTCATATTGCCTGCTACCCTGGTTCTCACACACTTGGTCTGTCATCTGTACTCCATGCCTATGGAGGGAGGGGGAGGGGGAAGTGTCGAGAGGATAAGGCAGCTGCTCCCTCCCACCCACAGGGCACCCATTTATGTGAAAGGAGACAAGCAAAGACAAGAGATGGCCAGGGGTGGTTCCTTCTCTGCCTTCAGGAACCGCCCGCCTTTCTTCTCTGAACCCCTGAAGAACCCTCCTTGCCTGGCTTGATTCTGACCTTCTGTAGGGAGGACTCACAGTCACTGCCTGTTGAGAGTATTGAGCAGAAGCTAGGGTTGTCAGTAAGTCCGGTGTTTTACACATCTATAAATGGACCTAACGATGCTCCTGGGATGCTCCTTCTGAATCAGGAGACCTCTTAGTGGCACTGGAATATCCACAGCAGTTACAATTTGAGTACTTACTATAAGCCGGAGTATAGCACTAAAAGCTTTATAGCCATTGCTCATATTTAAGGACATAAAGAATAAGAGAGATTAAGCAACGTTGTCAAGGATCACATCTAGAAAGTGACAAAAGCAGGATCCACCCCCAGTTCTGGCTGAATCCAAAGCTGGTTTCCTAAACTGTCATGCTGTTGTGCTGTCCTGATTGCTCTGGGTCAGTTTTGCAGTGTTCCTCAGCCTCTGGCCTCACCAGCTTAAAAAGCAGCAGCATTTGCAGTGATGTGGAGGCTCTCGGTGGTGCCCTGTGTCCCTCACACCCAGAGAGGCTCTGTCTGGTAGTGTGGCATGGTGACAGTCAGGTCACCTCTCTGAGTCTGTTCACCCATTAGTCAGAGAGAGATGATACTAGTACTGGCTCCCTCCTCCTTAACCACCAACCCGCTGAGAGTGATCCTGAAGAGACTAACTAGATATTCTAAATAGTCCCAGTGCAGATCCTGGCACAGAGAAGGCATATTAATGCCCTTTTCCCCTCTCCTATGTCAAAGGAGAGAATATGATAGTATTTTTGGGAAAAGTTCGCTGTCTACCTATCATTAGGCCAGTTAGGTTTCTGACTTTGGAAATTTTTTTTTTTTTTTTTTTGTGAGGAGATCAGCCCTGTGCTAACATCTGCCAATCCTCCTCGTTTTTTGCCAAGGAAGAGTGGCCCTAGGCTAACATCCATGCCCATCTTCCTCCACTTTATATGGGACGCCACCACAGCATGGCTTGCCAAGCAGTGCATCAGTGCGCGCCTGGGATCCGAACCGGCCAACCCCAGGCCGCCACAACGGAGCGCGCGCACCTAACCGCTTGCGCCACCAGGCCCGCCCCTGGAAATTCTTTAATAAATGATATTCAATAAAACATCACAAAATTGATGGAAGATAAAAGCAGACAGTTAGAGGGATGGATAGATAGATGGATGGATAAATAGACAGAGGGATGGATGTTAGATGGGTGGATAGGTAGATGAATGGATGGATAGATGGATGGATAGATAGATGATAAATAGGTATGTAGATAGATAGATAGGTAGATAGATAGATAATACTGTAGTGGTGAGGAGTTTAAATATTTTTCAGGGATTGGTGTAGTGAATAATGTTCTACTTAAAAAATAATTTAAAAAAATACTAAACATGCTGAAATGTTCAAGGAAACCTTGCCACAAATTTATTATCTTCTTAAGAAGAAAGGAAAAGAAAATTGTTTTAATTTTAATTTTTGATGTTGTTTTATTGTCTTATTTTCCACATCCAGCACTGCAGTGACTTGGAGATTCTCTGCTGTAAGAGTCTCAGATCACTGATGCGTGCTGTGATGTTGAAAACTGTGATGGTCCGTGGGTGTGGTTTTGAGCAGCTGTTAGTGAGATGGGGACAAGAGGTGCAGCCAATCTGTGCACTGCTCTTCTTGCTTTGGAAAATCAAAACAAGAAGCGAATCTCAACCATCTTTAGTAACAAGGCTGAAAGAAATAGAGTGGGATTGGGAATTTTAAAAAAATGTTCTTGGGGCCGGCCCGGTGGCGCAGAGGTTAAGTGCGCAGGCTCCACTGCGGCGGCCCGGGGTTTGCAGGTTCGGATCCCGGGCACGCACCAACACACCGCTTGCTAAGCCACGCTGTGGCGGCGTCCCATATAACATAGAGGAAGACGGGCACGGATGTTAGCCCAGGGCCAGTCTTCCTCAAGAAAAAAGGGGAGGATTGGCATCGGATGTTAGCTCAGGGCTAGTCCTCCTTGCAAAAAAAAAAAAAAAAAAAGTTCTTCTTTATTCTTTTTCATAGTTTCCAAACAGTCTCAGGTCACAGTGAAATGTGGTTAGTGTGGCTCCATGCTGTCACTGAGAATCCAGGCTCCTTCCATCTTACAGTGCTTCCATCCTCAACACAGGGTCTCCATGGGTGCTGCAGACGGGGAAGAGTTTAGAAGACCACACCCCAGGTCTTAAGGCCAGGCCTGGAAGTGGTGCCATCACTTTTGGACAAATGTCAGTCATGTTCTGCTAACTTCATTGTGAAAAAAGAATAATGAGTGTCTTCCTTTTCCCTTCAACCTAATCTCAATCCAGCAGCCAACAGAATCATTTAAAAACATAATTAGATTATGCCGCTTCTGTGCTCAAACCTCTTCAGAGGTTCTATGACTGTTGCAGAGCAAAAGCTTAAATCATTGCAATGAATGCATGGCCCCACATGATCTGGCCCCCATTATCTTGCTAACCTTGCCTTCTACTTCTCCCCCCTCACTCGTATGCTCGAGCCATGACTGTCTCTTTCGAGTCTCTTTCTTTGCTGTGTACTCATACCTGGAAAGCTCTTACCTAGATGACTCTATCCCTTACCTCCTTCAAACTCAAATTCACCTTTTCAATGAGGTCTACCATGATCATCCTATTCAAAGTGTTAATTATCCTTTTACCCAATAGCTCTGACCTCCTTTATCCTGCTCTCTTTCTTCCAGATCACTTACCACATTTTATCTAGTATTTAAACTAATATTATGATTATTGTCTGTTGTCTGTGTCCCCCACTGCCCTAGACAATAAGCATCCTGAGTTGGAAGTCATGTTGCACAAGAAGGTGGGTGTGAGTGGGAGAGACTTTACACGTATTTTATTCTATATCTGGCTACAGGGGCAGATACTTTTGTCCGTTTTCTTCTGTGACATTATCCGAGTGCCTAGAATAGTGCTCCCAGTGGGGCAGGCACTCAATTCATATTTGCTGAAGGAATGAATGAGTGAGAGAATTTTGGGACTGAATGGAATCAATGAACTCAGTGAAAAGGCCTGAGACATTATCCGTTTTTCAAACAGGTTCTCAGTCCCAGACTTTGCACTTAATAGCACTGGACCTTGGTAGATTGACTGCCTTTGCAATGCTCCATTTCCTTTCCTGCAAAATGAGGATTTTCACCATATCTATTACATCTACCTGTCAAGGTTGCTATAAACAGTGAAACATTGAATAAGATATCATAAGAAGGGAAATAATTTTAACAACAGAAGCACTAATTTACATTATCTAGGGATATGGTTTACTGACTCTGCTTCTTGCACAGAAAATATGTGTTGCTATGACCTGATTTCTGATTGAAAATTGGTAAGAGTCCCTGGAACAATCCCATGAGTGTCTGGTGTCTGTCCACTGCTTGCCTAACTACTCCTTCGAAGAGCCAGACTGCACCTAATTGGTCCCATAGAGAGGCCCTATAGAGGAGGACTCAAGGTTCTCTCTTGAGACACCCAAGGCAACTGGAGACAGACCAAGCCAGTACTGTTGTTCTTGCACCGACTGGGACCTTCTGTCGAAAGAAGTGCCTTCTCTCTGGTCAGGAAACAAAGAATCCTTAGCCTGTCTGACTTCTCCACCTATGCTGTCCACCAATGCAGTCAGCTTGAACTGTGAGGCCCAATCTTGTCTGGATTGATAAGGAATAAGAGATGGTAATCCTTGAGTCCTCATTTTGACTAAGAGTCCTACCCTTTCCTCTCTGTTGCATCTCAAGTGAGCTCCAGGAGGTAGCATTGGAGATTGAAGCGTTCTTGTGCTTTATCCATCCTCCGTGAGTCTGCGTCCTCATGTAAAAGTCTGCTCACCTAGAGGAGACCCAACCTGCTCTAACTCCACCCTGGAGTTTGGATGTTAACTCTTAACTGGAGAACACCAATGTCAAGGATCTTTGTGAGAAGTCTATGGTTACTTGCTGTGAACAGATAAGGATTATTTGTAGCTGCTTAAAACTGTATGAGTGCCTAAACATGCCTGAAAAAATGTGTTCGTCCAAACAAGGTTATTTTCTCCATGTGGTTCTATTAATACTACTTATTTTTTGATGTGGTAAAATTATCATTATCATGAAGGAGCCGGTCTAAACCACATCCTATCTAAGTGATCATCTATACTTTCATTTATGAAATTAGAAAATTTTCCTAAGCAGATTGCCAACCCCAAATTCCCACTTTTACTATAATTTTTATCTATGATCTGTTCACCTTTTCCAACCCCATCAACTTGCCTGTAGCAAATTGTTTCTCTTTTCTCTTGTAATCTGTCCTTATTAAGAAGAGTTTATAAGTCCTAAGGGAAGTTTCAGAAAGGGTTTCCAGAGGCTGTTTATAAACCTCAGAGAGTCTAATTAGTTGATTGAATAGGAAAGTTGGCATCCTGCCTCATGATTGGAGTAAGATAAACATGGGGAAGGTAGAAGGAAAACTGCCCTCCACGACCAAGTTCCAGCCCGAAGACCCCTTCTAGTTCATCCAAAGCTCTGAGAACATCTGAAAAGGAAGACTCTCAAATAAATCAATGTTCCCATCCATGACCGCCTCATTCCTGGCTCCTTCTTGGAACCCCTGAACTTGCCACTGAAAGCCCTGGAGAGCCATATCTGGAGCCGTGGACAAACTGATTTCAGGGGGTTTCCATGTTACCAGAATGACATCTGGGCAACAATAGACAATTTACTCAAGGACATGCTCCCTTTTCCTGTTATCTTCACCCCTCTGTTTTCTTAAATACAACTGAGTGTGGGAATAGACAGACATAAATCACTCCCTCAGCTCCCTTCAACACTGTTTCTACCTCACAAACCAACCCCCTCTCTCCATGTTTCTGACCTGATAAGCCTTTATTCCAGCTCCTGTCTATTGAGTTCCTACTGTGGGCCAGGCCCTGTACTCAGAGACTTGTATGCATAGCATCGTTTCATCCTCACATACCCTATAGAGCAGGATCTATTATTATGACCATTTAACACAGGAAGAAGCTGAGAGTCAAAGAGTTTAAGAGATTTATCTGAGGCTGCACAGCTAGGAAGTGGCAGAGACTGTGTCACAGTAATGCATACTTCTTTTTTCTTATCTCTTCTCCATGAACTTCCTCTATTGGCTACTTCATCAGTTCTTGGAGGACATTGAGCGGTCTACAGTATGTCACAACAGCTTTGTGACCTTGAACAATCCCTTCTTCCTCTCCAAATCTCGGTTTCTTTTTCGGTAAAACAATATGACGGGGTTAAGCTTTGTTCATGCTGCGACATCCTTGGACTCTAAGGATGCAAATGATGGCAGCAAGTGACTTGTAAAACATCCCAATTTGGAAACTCTCACCTACCTGCTTTTACTAAGCCTATTGAGATGTTACCAGCTGGCAATTCTACCTGCCTCAGAAAGAGGAGAGACTGGGGGAATCTCAGCTCACAGGTCAAGAGAAATAAGTCCAGATGCAGAGATTAGTTAGTAAACATTTTTCTAATTTTTGAAAAATTAAAAAAGATCGTTGGCTTCTCAAACAATTACAGTATAAACTCTAGAATTGGGGAGACTCTAGTTCATGTTCTCGCTCTATCCCTAGCTTATTGTGTGATCTTGGGCAAGTCACCAAATTCTTTGGGAATCTGTTTCCCCATCTGTAAAATGGAGATGCTAATAACCATGCTTCCCTCCCAGGATAATTAAGAGGAACAAACTGCCCCACAGACAGGGTTAACCTCTGACTAGCCCATCACAGCCTTTGCATGCAAGGTTCACAAATAGATATCCAACATACTCCCTTCTTTTCAGCCCTAGAGGGTTGACCTCTTATGGGCATAACTCTAGACAACAAAAATAGTCAAAAAAGCATGGGAGGTGACTAACTTTCTTCCCCAACAGCTTGACCATTAATGGAATTAAGCAAGAACAGAATCTGCCATCCCTTGCACTTGCTCTTCTGAGCCAGCAAGACCCAGAAAGTGACGCCCATTGAGACATTAATTCTGTTTTTTGGCCAGTAATTTTAAATACTTATTTGATCTTGAGCTTCTTAGTTTTGGACTGAACGTCTTTTGAAAGCTCCAATTAAATTTACTACTCTCTCCTCTCTTGAAGCAGATTCTTCTTTGGATAACCTTGAATAAGAATGGGAAACAAAGACGTATTCAAAAGCCCTGCTTTACTTTCCAAAGCAATGGCCCCTGATGGGACTGTAGTCTTGACTTTTATTTGAATCTGTGTCTCTAGGCACAGAGGAAACATGCACCCAGAAATGTGCTTTCCCAGCATGCTTCGCTCCAGGGTCATACCCTCTTGGGTATTAGTCATTCTTAACTCATAAGATCAAAACTAAAGCTACATAAAAGCTAAAAATGGATGATTTGTCACCCAGCAAGCACCAATAAAATGTAACCACACGGAAAGATGAGTTAAGCCAAACCTGTCTTTCTCTTAAAGATAATTCCCTCCGATGTCTCACAAGTTACCGTGTTTGTTTCCCTACAAATCTTTCCTGACCCAAATAAGCAAGCTCTGCTCTTCATTCCTCCTTTATGAGCCCACCAGTTCTTTCCTCACAGGAAAATGCTGCTGCATGGTTCGTTGGGAAGAATTGTGCTTTCTGATTTTGGCAGGTGCTGTGAACCTGAGTGGATCAGAATTGACACCACCCACCTGCAGATGCCCACACACCCAGCCAGGACATTTGCCAATCTTCTTTCTAGTGCCCAGCCCCGAACAAGACCATCCCAGATGAATTCTGATACAACAACAAACTCAAGTCTGGTTTCCTGGGGATTGACTCTGTAGAGAAGATGAAACCTAGTCCTGGTCTATCTTTTCAAAAGATTATCTCAGCTTGCCCAGCTGTTGGTCTTCACCATGGGTACCATGGTCTGTGTATGGACTTTGACTATGGATATTTTTATCTTATGTATTACTTAATAATATGAAAACAAATAATAACACAAAACAAAATAATTATTAATACTAACACTAAACAGTATTGTTAGATAACACTAATGACAAATTCATGTTTCTACTAGTCATAGTTCTGATAATCAAACTACTAAAAACTATGTAACACTAATAAAATTAGTAAGAATACACCATATGTTGAAAGCTCACTCTGTATCAACCACTCTGCTATACATTTCTCTTGCACTATCTCTAGGTAGCTGTGAGTAGATCATATAATCTTCATTTTACGCGTGAAGAAACGAAGGTTCAAAAAAGTTAAATAAGTTGCCTATATTATATAGTTAATAAAGGCCAGGGTCTGCATGGATGCACAGAGCTGACTGGGAAGCCCATGCATTTAACTACTCTGCCCCTCTTCTCATCCATGTGGTCAGGTAAATCATCCCTGAGAACAGGGTGGTGTTTTGTCCTCTGTCTGCAAGGAATAATCAACGTAAGGGAAGATTTGAGTTGGACCTACAGCCTCCAGTCCTACTAGGTTTGACATCTACCCTCCACTCTTTCCAATACACATCTTAATCATCCTGTTGTGAGCAGTCCTGGCTGAATGGACCAACATCTAGACACCATTTGAGCCAAATAAATGATGTGCCATTATTATACATTTTAGGAAAAGGGAAGAGCTTGGGATGTGTGATTTTTTCAATCTCATCCTTGTCTGTTAATCTAGAAATTGAAGGAAGGAAAGAAGAAAAGAGGAAGAAAGAGAGGGAATGAGGGAGAGACGAAGAGAAGGAAAGAGTAGCATACATTTGTACTGGCAGTTAACATTTATTGAATTGCACTAGTTAGTGAATTACACTAAAATCTCTACATATGTAATGTCATTTAATCCTTCCATCAGTCTAATGCAAATGAGAAAGATGGCCCTGCTGAGGTTAAGAAATTTCTCTAGGTCACATGGCTGATAAGTGGTGGAGATGGGATTCAAGACCCCCCTCCCCCAGCTGGTTGCTTGGGGAAACTGCATGTTTTACCACAAGGCTATAATTCCTCATAGGTGGCAGGCACTGTGCTAGACACTTCACATTATACCATGCACACTGCTGTAGCACTTAGAGCATGTATTGAGTGTTCCTTTCCTCTCTCAAACTTTCATTCATTCTGACGCTTTTTGCATGATATATAAGATATATAAGGCCCCACACGATCTGTTCTTTGCCTAAATCTCCAATCTTGGCTCCTACCACCTACCCATCTTGTTCTGTCATCTAACCATTTTGGACTCCTTACACAGTATCTCACCTCTGGTTCATTGTCACGTGTTATCTTCTTAGAGCACCTCTTCCTGCCCGTTCACTTAGCTTATTCCATCTATGCATTCAACATTTAGCCTAGGAGTTGCCTCGTCTAGGAGTCTTTCCCCGGGTTGCTCTAAGCTTGGCTTAGATGCCTCTTTTGTGTACGTCCTGCACATCCTGAGCTTCTCTCCACCATAGTACTCATTTCACTACACTGTGCTTGTAGGTGGATGTGCCTGTCTTCCCCTTCGCCTGAACTTGGAAGCCCTTGAGCACAGAGAGCTCCTATACTCAATTGCGTCCCACCCACAAAAGTAGTGTCTGATGCACAGTAGACATTCTAAGGATATTTCTGAAATAAAAAAATAAGTGTATGGCTTGCTGGCTGGATAGTTGGGTGGAACAAAATTTGAGAATTGTAGCAACAAATTGTTGCAGATGCTAAAGCTTAGGCAATGGAATAAGCCACAACCCCTGACAGCCCTAAAGACTACAGAGAGGAAAGTACAGTAATGGGCAAGACTGGTTAGGAAACAGGGGAAGCACATTCTAGAGAACCAGTGAGGAAACATTTACCTCACAGCTTATTAAGTTCAATACTCTTATTTTGCAAATAGGGAAACCGAGGCACAGAGAAAGGGGGTGGTCAGATAATGCGTTATAGTCAAGTGGAAAATAGAACCAGGTCTCTTGACTCCCAGTCCAATGTTCTTTACTTTTTCCTCATCTTGGGATGCAAGGAATGGGATGCTGCCCACATGAAATATTTGTTCTAATGAGGAGCCTGGGTTGAAACGGGTTCTCCTTATTGAGAGGAAGTGTGTGGAATGCCAAAGCCAGCAGAGTCTGGCCAATAAAAGGCAGTAATGAGAGCTGCAGTTAGAGTTAGACTGGGGAGATAGGAAGTGCATCTAATTCCCTGGAGAGGGAGTAAGACACAGGAGCTCCCCAGATGTATAACACAACATCACAAGATGCCCAGAACTCTGGGTCACCTCCCTAATGATTCTTGGTTGTAACACACGCATGTAATTTAAAATGTGCATAAGGAGAGGCATGAAATTAACAAGGAAGATTTGATGCCAGAAAGCTCAATAAGGTGGATTTGAGAACAGTAAACTCTGATGAACATATCTGATAACACTGAGATCGCTCCATAATCTAGACACAGGTCTACAGACTAGAACCCAAGGAACGTTACACTACAAGTATTTATTCATAGTCTCACTGCTTTAATGCATCCTCCCCTTGTACATTCTCCACAAAGAATTCAAAATGATCTCATTAAACTATAAAGCAGATCCGTGTCACTTTGCTTTTTAAGATCCTTCATCTGCCACACTTAGAATGAAATTTGAACTCCACACAGTGGCCTGTAAGACCCTTAGTGATCTGACCATGACTATCTTCCTATTCCTCTGCTTTCCTCCTTCCTCATTAGGCTCCAGCTACTGGCCTGGTTTCCTTCTTTCTTTCTTTTTTATTTTTTCCCCCAACACACCAAATTCTTTCTTGCCTCTGGATCTTTTTACTTGCTGTTCTCTTGACCTAGAATATTCTTCTACCTAACTATTCAAAAGACTGGCTGTCTTTCATTTTTCATGTCTGAGATCAGATGCCAAGTCCTCAAAGAGGTTTTCTCTAACTACCCTTGCTGTAGCAGCTCCCTGCTGCCATCCCCAATAAGTTACCCTCTGCTTATTTTCTTTGTAATATTCCTGATGATCTAAACTCACTGTATCTATGCCAAACTACATTCCTAGAGGGCAGGGACTTTGCCAGTCTTGTTCACCACTAAATCTCCTAGTACCCAGAAGAGTACCCATCACCAAGAAAGTTATCCACTATCTCTGGTTAATGAATAGATAACAAATTCATATAACAAAGGTTTATTGAGTGTCTACTATGTGCAAACCATTGTAATTGGTTTTCTGAGGGACAAAGAGAAAAATTAATCTTGGCGTCTACTAGGAAGGATTTGATAGACTTATAGAGAAGATGATTCCAGTAACTGGAATGAACAAATATAACTCCAGTATATTTTAGACATGGCTGGAGAGATAAAACAATGTGGAGATAAACTTACACAATATTACACGTCAAATGTATTTGATAACAATAATTTTAAAAAGATGGAGGGGATTGTATGGGAGAGGTTAACTCCAAATAGAGTCAAAGCCTGGGAGAATAGGTAGGATTTTCACAAAGATGGAAAAAGGAGAGTAACGTTGCCAGCTGGGCTGTGAGCTCAAGGACTGGGATACTGATGATGGTCTTCATTGTTTTATGAAGACCAGATTTAAGAAAGGTACCTGGCATGTAACAGGGATTTGATGAATATATGTTGAGTGAATAAACAAATACATAAGTGACCTTATTTCAATAACCATTTCTACAATATATTAAAATATGCTTGCATCCACTTAATGGGAAATACAGTCCCCTATTCTTGTCCTATTCCGGGTATAATAAAAAGTCTCCTTTCATTTCTGTTAAAGCAAGGAAGCACCCTCTTCCTCTCCTTGCATCCACTCGAATTCCAGGATTATTACTTTGGCAATGAATTAGCATTGAAGGAGAAGGCAGCACTTATCCCTCCACGTCCTATCATCAAAAAAGAAATGGGAGCTAAAATTCCTGGGTGAGAAGAGACCTTCCTGTGCTCAGATCTGACTGTGGCTGTAAAGAGAAATGAGGAAACCCACATGAGAGGAGTGGCTATGAAGGTGAAGAAAAGCCTTTACAGTTTCTGCTCTATGGGATCAATTTTTAATGGCTTTATTGACATTTAATTTACACACCATAAAATTCCCTAATTTCAATTGTAAAACACTGATTTGTACTAAATTTGTGAAGTTGTGCAGCCATCACACAATACAATTTTAGAACATTCCCGTCACCCCAAGAATATTTCTCACGGCCACTACAGTCACTCCCCATTCCCACCACCAGCCTCAGCCAAGCACCAATCTGCCTTCCAGCTCTCTAGATTTACTTTCTCTGGACATTTCATATAAATAGAATCATACAAATCCACATCATCAATTTTTATATCAAAATTTTGTGACCGTTTGCTATTTTGAGGGAGAATTTGAGCATAATCCTCTTCTTGCATGACTTATGTATTCTTTTTGTGCCTCGGTTTCTTCACTTATAAAATGGGATTCATAATACTCCCACACATGATTAAGCCATTTAGTACAAACCTGGTAAATAGTACACGCTCAATAAATCATAACTGTTGCTGTTGTTATTGTTATTATTATTTTCTTTTACCCAGCACAGTTCAGCAAGGCTGGGATAAAGAAATCAGAAAAGGAAGTCCGTAGAAACCCACACAAATGACACATTAAAAGGAAAGGAAATATTTCCATTCAGAGTCTAACAGAAGAAAGCTTATTTCTATTCCAGGGCTTTCTGTTTGCATTTTTTCTTTGGGGATAGGATGTGGAGGGATGTGAGCAGCCATCTCATTCACCGCTGATTTACTGCCAAAGAAATGATTCTGGAATCTGAGTCGATGTGAGTGGAAGGAGAGGGGGTTTTTCTGTTGTACTAGAAATGAAAGGAGGCTTTTAAGATCCAAGTGACAAGGACAGGGCACTGGTATTTCCATTAAGCAGACATAGTAGTGTTTTCATGTCTGACCATGGCATATCCATTAACGGGAACATTGAAAAAATCCATTTCTGTATTAGAAACCCTTGTGGAAATAAAGTTGTGTTTTGTTTTTTTTTTCCTGAAGAAAATGATTTCTTCCGCCTTTCAAGCTAAAGAGAGAAAATATATAGTCTTTGATTTGGAGTCAGGAGACCAAGTTTCTGTTGCTGGCTCTGTCCCCAGAGCAGTTGACTTTGAGCAAATCAGTTCCCCTCTCTGAACCTCAGTTTACCTTAACTGTAAAAAGGAAAGGTTTGACCTCTCTGGTTCTAGGGCGATGTGGTTCTGAAAGTGAAGGCAGGGCTGACGATAGATGGAGAAGAGCACAGAGGCACGATCTTTCCTACAATATCATGCATTTTACCAACCAAAGGTTCGTGTTGGATGAAACTTCCTTTCTCGTAAATCGCAGAACATTTACATTCCTTATTTTAAAGCGGGGGTGAGCAAACTATGGCCTATGGGCCAATTCCAGCTCACCTCTTTTTTTGTAAATAATGTTTTATTGGAACATGGCCACACCCATTTGTTTACATACTGTCTATGGCAAAGCCTAAAATATTTACCGTCTGGCCCCTTACTGAAAAATAATTTGCTGATCTCTGATTTAAAGAATTAATTGGTTTTATGAACCACTCTAAGTAAAATTTAAAAATAAGTACGGTATATAGTTGAACAGTTTCAGAAAGCTCTGAGTAATGGCTAACATGAGTTCGCTAAGGTCATAGAGCTAATGAGAAAGAGCAAGAAAAAAGAGCCAGTATTGGAGGATGATGATGGTGATGATGATGATGATCATAGTGATGATGATATTTACTGAGTATTCAAGGAAACAAGATAATCATTTAAATACTTTATGCTAATATGTTTAATCCTCACAACTATCATCTCATTATCTCAACTTTATAAATGAGGAAAATAAGGCCTGGGAGTTTAAGAAACTTGGCCAAGGTCATATAGCTAGTAAGTCATGACTTGGGATATGGGACTATATGGTCTGGTGTAATTTTTCTGTTATGAACAGAAAGACAGCAATCAAGAGAAGGAAAGGGGCTTGCACAAAATCCTTTATGGCAAAGAAAAAGGGGACCCAGGCTTCCTGACTCCATGACCAATATTCCTGCCCTTGCGGCGTGCACTAGTCCATCTGTTGATGCGTGGGAGATTCACGTACCTATGTATTACCTATCCACTGTACTGACAACTTCCAGGCTACTACAACCAAGAAGATAAGAATCACATCTTCTATTTCTTTTTCTAGAACTTAGCACATGATAGGCATACAATAAATGCCTAGTTATAATGATAGCAAACATTTACTGAAATAACATGACGTTACGAGAAATTATTTTAGCACTTTGTATGGATTACCATAGAACCTAACACTTTGTGTCCTTAAAACAGTCCTGTATGTTAGGCACTCTCATTATCTGTAGACATTATGCACAGATGTCTAAATTGAGGAAATGGAGGCTCAGAAAGTCAGGAACGTTTCCTTGTTCTCAAAGCTAGTGAGTGGTAAAGCTTGGATGTGAACTTGAGCAAAGTGCCATGGTTTTAGACCTGGTGACTCAGTGCGGTCCACGGACAAGCAGGCATGACATCACCTGGGAGCTGGTTAGGAATGCAGAATCTCAGGCCTGCTGAGTCATGATCTGCATTTTAATAAAATCCTCAGGTGATTTGTATGCACGTTCAAGTTTGAGCATCTTTGCTCTAAATCAGCATGTTATGCTCTTTGTTGATTGAATAAGAAAAGGAGCAAATGAGTGATTGCTTTCTGTGCAGTGTCAAGAAGTAAACTGGTCAGATAAAAATTGTGCTCTAAGGGAAGGGATCAAAGTGTCCATTTCTATAAATCAAACCTACTTCAAAACTGAATGCATTTTCTCAATTCTGTACTGATATTGCTGCCCCTGCAGGCTCCTAAAACCACTTCACTACAAATGTCTAAGATCTATATTTATACTCTTGGCTGCATGATAAATACAGAAGCAAATGCTTCAGGACTGAGTAATAGAGCTATAACCGGGCTGGACTTTGCTTGTGACGCACCCAAAGAGTGTTTTTAGACAAGAGGCAGAGGGGAAATTGCCATCTGCTCAGTAACCCGTGAGTTACTATTTCCCGAAAATCTAAGCTTTTTCCAATTCCTTTAACATGAATAAAAATACACACGTAAGGCAACAGTCACTTTTGCCCCTGGAAAATGCTTCTGACTTTCTAGATATAGTCAAAGGTGGCAGGGGCTACAGGGACTCATTCGAAGTGGTAGGATTATTTTGTGCTTGGTTATCCTTTCTTTAATTTTTTTTCAGATTTTTAATGAAAAATTTCACTAAAATTCATCAAAATAAGTTTTTTAGCCTAAATCATCTCTTTTAACCAGGCCATGGAAATGCGCCCCACTGCTTCAAGGAGATGGGAATCTGAGCATGCAACTTATCACCATTTCAGTTGGAAGGTGGCAAAGAGTAACTATCTCCCTCTGTTGTAACCAAATCCTTTGGGTCTGGCGCCGACTGTATCTCTTCTGAGCCTCAGTTTTCTCAATAGTCATATGAAGTTAGTGCCACCTACCACTATTGGGTCTTGATGAAGGTTATTTTCCTTCATTACACTGAACTGTTCATAAAGCCACTAACTTAGGGGTTTCCAAACATTCATGAGAATAACAGTACCCTGTGAGATTATAAATCTTCACATCCCAATCCCAAATAATCTAATAGGGTAGGTGCCATTAGATAATGATGAGACCTAGAAATCAACATTTGAAAGATGCTTTCCAAGTAATTTAACCAAGATGGTCTCAAAGCCATGATTTGATTTCTCTCTCCAGTGCTTCTTTGCATTTCTCTAATACAAATTCCAACTCCCTAGGCAAATATGGGTCCCCACAACAGGTTAAGCCCAAATTTGAGAGGATGCCTTAGCAATTAGGGGCAAATCCCATGGTAGGCTCCAAGCCCTGGAATATGAAACTGGGCTGAAACTTATTGGGGAAAAAAGTCACAAAGAGGCAGGACAAAGGCTTTAAAAGCTTTGCATGGGGCTGGAATGGCCCTGAGTTAAATGTATCCATTTGAGTCTCAAATCTTAACTCAGCTGGCAGGTGATGGGGCCACTCTGCTGCAACATTGTGTAGGACACCCCGAAGCATGTCCCACCATACCTCTGTCAGGGACTTTGCTTGGTGTACCCAACTGTTATTAAAATAGCAGCAGATTCCACTCAGTTTGTGGATCTCACCTTGACTTGTTATTATGAACAATTGGACTCCGTTGGATTGCTTTTCACTTGCAGTGGTAGCTGCTCTACAGCTGTGATCACCTGCAGTTGACAGTGGTGCTAACTTCTCCAAGACTGTCTGCATCATTCTCCTATCCCACCTGTTTTGCAGTGGGCTGGCAGCATATCAGCTTATCTATTGTGTGAATGCAGATCTCAGGTCAGGGGCATATGTTACCACTCATTCTAATGCCTGGGCTGCATTCAGATTCTTTTTTGTCTTTGCCACATCCCAAATCCCTCTTATCCTAATAAAAATAAAATAATTTGAGGACCAATTTATGCCATTTCTATATGTCAAGATCCAAGATGAAAAGTTTGCTTACAATTTTTTCAACAGTTTGAATCCCCCCATGCGTACTGTCTACTAGGTTTTAGATACAAATAATTGCAGTGATATGAAAATTAAATTTTTATTTTACTAATAATATTAATAGATGCTCTGAATTATTGAGTATCAATAAACTATGTTAAGCAGTTTTCACACATTATGTGATTAAATTTTACAATCATTTGGCTACGTCATATATTATTCCTATTGCATTTGAAATTAAGAGATAACTGTCATCGATTAATCAACAAAGTTAAGGTTTGAACCCTGGGCCATCAGAGACCAGAGGCTGGGTATTTTATCACCACAACCTTCCTCTCCCAAGGGAAAAATATGACATCAGAACTTGATGGAGAGGTCAAGCTCCAGTTGAGATCAGCAGTGGAGAAGACCACTAACACACTGGATGTACTGTGGCAATCCCCCCCTCTCCCCGGACCCCAGAAAGTTGTTCTGGTTGACTACCAAACCCCTCACAGCTCTAGTATTATATGAATCTTTTAGCTAACTCTAGGGTCACTCTGTTGGAAAGGCTTCATAGTTTCTGGTCTTTTGGTGACCCTTTAGAGAAAGATAAAGTTCTGCTATGATTAATGAGCCCACATATGTTCCAAATTGAGAAAAATTTGAGAACGAAAGGGGATTCTATTAATAATTACACCTGGATATTAGTCAAAAACTGTGACTGTCCTGGGCAAACCAAGAAGTATGATCATGAAAGCTATGATATGCTTCTCTCTCTAAATTCACAGCTACTAGCTGAATGTGTTCAATAACATGAAAGATGAGTACCTCTAAGAAAAGAAAGAGTGAGGGTAGGGAAAAGAGCCATTGGATGGGACAAAGTTAGCATTTCTGCCAGAGCAAGATGAGAGGGGTGTGGAAAAGAGACTATACAATAAGAGGAGACACATGCAGAGGAGTATAAGAAAAAAAATTCCTAACTTCCCTATTGTGCCTTAAGGTTGACCCTAGACTGTGGAGCCTCTGTTCATAGTAGTGACACACATCAGAGCAAGATTTTTCAAGTTTCTTGTAACTCTATCTTGAGGCATTGCAACAGCTGCTGTCCTACCTTTCTCTTTGAACAAAGTCTCCGTGGGGCTGACAGATGTGTCAGCTACAGGCAGGTCATATCTTATCTCAGAAATAGAAGGTGACAGCTAACTCTATTTCAAACAGTCCCCCAAGCAATGAGGTCACAGAGAACATGCCTCTACCAGATTCGGCAGCTGGAATGGAACAAGCTTGATCATTAACTGTGGCTTATGAATTGCTATCTCAACCTTTCATATTCAAGGTGACAGCTTTTTTTATTTTTGAGAAAATGTGAATTCTTACCAGAAAGGACACATACACAGCTGCCCTCTGCCTCTTCCCCCTACTCTCAGCCATCTTTTAAAGAATTAAGCACACAAAATAAGAGAATAAAGTGAGTCAAACCTTGTATTAGGCCTTGAAAATTCAGTGATGAATAAGATATAATCTTGCTTTTGAAGAAATTAATTCTTATTTAAAGAAACAAATAGATATAGAGTAAATTCAATATATCACCATTTTTTACAGAAATTTATTCTATGCCAAACATATACCTCATTTAATCTTCATACCAACACAATAGGGTATGTTTTATCTCAGTTCACAGTACCTTAAAACACACATTGCAAGTCACAGAGCCAAGATATCAATGAAGGTCTATTTCATTCTACACTCACTTTTCTGGTCATAACTCCAACGGTTTCTCATCTTACTCATGGGAAAAGCCAAAGTCTTTACTATGACTTTAATGGCTCTATTGTCACTTGCCGAATTTATAGGTTTCCCCTCAGTCTGGACACATGATAGGACTGTACTTCCTTATTCCATATTTTGGGTCAATTCAAGTAACCAGTTCAGTCCAACAAATCATGTGCAGAAATAATCTGTGTCACTTCCTGGTTGTGTATTGCATTGCCAAGGTGAGACCTATGGGAGATCTTTTTTTTTCTTATGTCAAGGTTACCAGCAATATTACAGATATTGGTTCCTCCATCAGTCTGGGTCCTAGGGTGAGGAAGACAGTGAGGATGTGGGAGCAGAGGCCCCTCTTGGCCATGATGGGCATGAGGCTTGCAGGAGAAGTCACTGAGAGCTCAGAATTGTTGATTACTGCATCAACCTAGTGTCTCCTAACTGAAACAGTGGCTTTCTTTTTTTTTTGCCTTAACATCATGACTCACCTTGTCATATAGTTTACTTATTTATCATGGTATATTCTGTCACCTACACTAAAATGCTATCTCTGTAGGGGCAAGGAGTTTTGCCATTTTTGTTCATTAATATACTCCCCTGTGCCAAGAACAGTGTTCGGCTCATTGTAGGAACTCAATAAATCCTTGTTGAATGAATGTAAGAACAAAATTACCTCATATTACACCTGTGAGTGGTGAGATAGAGTTAATTTCAGGCTGCTACTGAAACACAGAGAAGAGATTGATTCAAAACAAGGCTGGACTCCTGTCTTTCCCTTGTGTGTCCCCAGTGCTTAGTGAGGGCCTTCAGCATTGTGGGAAATTAGTAAAATTAGTCTATGATTGTGGAGCTGTTACAGTGAAGAGCTTCCACTGTGGTTTCCATCACCAGTGGCTCACCATGCACACATGTAATAATTACTGTCCTAGTGGAGTAATTATTAATTACTCCATCCATCACCCTGGAGTCTTAGTCATGCCTTAGTCATGACCAGTGACTCAACTGCATCTGGCTTTCCCCCAGGGACGTTCCTGTCCTCCTTTCTCCGTGTTCATTCTCCTCCTTTCTCTTTTAATTCTCACTTCACTCAGGTGTGTCTTGGACTTTTAGCCCCAAATGACTCCTGCCTCCTTCCAGACAAAAAGTACCTCTTTTTGTCCCCATGTCAGTGGAGGCATTTCTTCTAGATTTCAGTCTCTGGAAACCGCTATGGACAGACAGGTGTATCTGTTAGTAGATTCTAAGGGAGTCATGCCCTTCTCACCAAAATATCTTTGCAGGCTGGAAACAATGCTGACTTCTCTTTACCTCTGAATGAATGTGCTTCTAATGGACGTCCATTTGGTTTCCCTGCTGACACATAAAGCACAAAATTTCAAATCTGAACACATATCTTTCTCTTCCTGAATCTCTTCTCTATTTTGGTGTTGATGCAATTTCCAGATACCCAAGATCTCTTCTTACCCAACTTGCCACCTTTACCTAAAGCAAGGAAAGGATATTATATATATGGAATTGGCTCACGTGATTGTAGGGGCTAGTGAGTAAATTTGCAGCGCAGGCCAGCAGGCTAGAAATTCAGGTTAGTGTTGACATTGCAGTCTTAAGTCCAGAATCTTTAGAACAGGCCAGCAGGCTGGAAAGTCAGGCAGGATTTATATGTGAGAGTCTTGAGGCCAAATTCCTTTTTCTCTGGGAAACCTCACTTTGCTCTTAAAGTCTTCAACTGATTGGATGGGACACATTGTCAAGAGTAATCTCCTTTATTTAAAGTCACTGATTGCAAATGTTCGTCACATCGACATAATATATTCAGTCAACATCTGGACTACTTGTTTGACCAAGCAACTGGGCCCCATGGCCTAGCTAAGTTAACATGGAAAATTAACCATCACATTTTTAAATCCATACAGCCATTGTTGATCAATCACTGCACTTTCCCAGATAAATTCAGATGAGGTTTTGTGAGGCTTCTCCCAACAACACTCTTGCCAGCCATTACCAATGGATCAACTCTGGCAGGTGAGTTGAAACGCATCTCTGACTCTTAGTTTTAAATGCAACTCTAGTGATTTTTCTCTCCTGCTCCATGACTCTTCACTGCCTGAGATTCCTTAGGCAAAGCGTGTTTTACAAAACGTTAATCTTACAAGATATTCTGTGAAAAGAGATTTTGTCATCAAAAAGGTTTATTATAATTGACATACCGTGTTTTTTCCCTAGAATCTTGAGAACTCCTGCAGGCAGCAAAACAATTACACTTTGAAAAGCCAGCTTTCCCAAAATCTATTTGATCACTCAAATCGTTGTTAAGATTATACTCACCAACATTGAGGAAAACACATTTTAGGAAATTCTTGTCACTCAAGGCCTTTCCATATTTGGTATCAACTATCGTTCCAAAAGAAATATTCTTTGAATCAAAGGGTTCCTTGAATATCCCCTATCTGCATCCTCTTTTTCCCTCAACATATTCAATTAAAACCATTCCACAATATCTATGCCAATATCTCTTGTGGCAGAAACAATGCTGTATGTGCAATGAAACTTCTCTTGTCCTGGGCACACAGAAAGAACACATTTCCAAGCCTCCTTTGCAGTTTTTGGGGGCCATGTTACTGAGTCTGTCAACTGGGATGTGAGTCAAATGAAGTAAGACGCTTCCAGGCCTAGGTCCTCAATCTTCCACACCATTCACTCCATTCACTCTCTCTTCCCTGTTTACCTGGCTAGACACATAGGACTTTCAAAAAGTAGAGTCACATGATGCAAGAAGCCTGTATCCTGAGTCACCACTTAGGAGAGAGCACTGCCTAGTCCCAACACAAAGTGAGGGAGACATTCTTATTATGTTAGACCTCTGATATTTTAGGGCTGTTTGTCACAGCAGCTAGCATTCATTATCTTGCCTATTACACTCTTCCGTAAAGCCTAATCTGACGCCTTGGCAGGAATAGACTTTTTCTTTCTCAGACCCCCATAATACGTTGACCCACTCATAATGCTTATCACTTTCTACCTCTCATTAGAATGGTTCCTGTTGCTATCGTATCTCTATACCTAGACTTTGAGCCTCTTGAAGGAAAGATTCATATCCATTTCATCTCTGTATCCCCCCACCTAACTTGGTAATCATCGATGACTGTTGAATAAAAGATGGCATGAAGAGTATTCACATTCTAACATAAAATTTCGTCAGGATAAGACAAAGCTATGAGCCTTAAGGGAATTTAGGACCTAAATTCCCATTTGTCAGGGATTCTCTGTTGCCAGCTCTGATAGGCTGATCAAATTGACTCACACTGATCCCTATGTAACTCTTTGGTACTTCTTGATGTAGAAAGCCAGACTAAGAAGTAGAAAACACTCAGAGTTTGGAATGAGAGAGTACTTGGCTGAATCCCAGTTCTCTCACTTGTTCCTCTGACTTTGGATGAATGACTTTACACTTTTAAATCTCAGTTTCTTGTGTTTAAATCTGACAATAATCCCTACCTTCTTGGACTGCAAGGTGGATTAAATGAAATCTTGAATGGAAAGTACCCAATAGAGGGCCTGGCACATGAGTAAGTGCCCAAGAAATGGCAGGTCCCTCTGCCTGGGCTGTTGCTGCTGGCATGTCAGCAGGGGCCATCCTAGCCGGGAAAGCACGCCAGAGCCCTAAAGGAAATTGGATGCCTTATAAAGCAAAGTTGATTAAATATGATTTTGCAGCTCCTGCTGAGAGACGAGCTGCGATGGAACAGCTGTGTTGTTTTATTGGAGAATCAAGGATTGAATGTCATATGAAGTCCTCTTAAAAAGAATCTAAAACTAGTCATGATGCTACTAAGCAAGTTTGTTTAGTAAACAAAGTCCTCTTTCAAAGAGCCATGGCTAAATGGTGAGGTTGGAACAAAAAGTCAATAACAGTTTTCTTTCTTCATTGGTCTTGACAGATTAAAACATACATTTATCAGTGTGCCTGCCTGCCTCAGGCTGAGCTAATGCCACATTGATGCAACTCCCTTTCTCAGTGAAAAAATGACCAATTAGAGCAAAAGAGTAGTCTAATCTTTTACGTAAACATGTTAGGAAAGGGAATCCCTGGATGGCAGCTTAAAATGGGAAAATAACAGTGCATTCCTGTAACTGCCCTCCTTCTTCATTTGGAAGTGGTTATGGGGAATGGAAGGTTGATGAGATGGACACATAACTGTTTGGGATCTGTGTTTTCTCTAGAAGTGTCAGTGAAATGTGGCAAAAAGTGTATGAAAGAGAGCTGGGTTCAAGGCCCGGCTTGTCCACCATGTCATCTGAGGTAAATGCCTTCCCGTCTCTGGCCTCAGTTTCCCTGACATAGGAAGGAGTCCCATTGGGTAACATCTAAGCCCTCCTGCAATCCCATTAAGTTTAATGTTTGAAGATTCCTTTTCAAGCATTTCTTGGGCTGGTGAGGAGACCTAAAATGGTTATATATGAGGTGGAACTAAGAGACTTAGTTTTGAGAAGGAGCATTTGGTCTGGAAGGAAAATAATGAGAACATTTGGTTCAGTTCTCCATTAAAAGATAACTATCAAATTTGAAGTAACCAAATGGAACAAAAAGATGATGGTTTTCAGTTTATTGAGCTTCTCTGTGTCTGTCCAAGTTCTCCTTCATAATTTCCTTTTTATGCAGAGACCATGGAAGGAAGGATTCTGAACCAAACCCCACAAATCCTGTCTCCTCAGATGAGTAAGAGCAGGCCCTCATGATGTACAGGCACTATGCTAAGTGGTTTATAAACTTTATTTCATTTTTCCTCCCCACAGCTATAAGAGAGTAGAGATATTATTCCCATTTCACTAATTAGAGACAGGAAGTCAATTGCCCATGTTCATGAAATCAGGGGCAGGACTAGAATGCAAAGCCAGCTCCTTCAGTTGCTCTCACAGAATAGTTGTTCTATTCTGTTATGCCTCCTGGAGTCCTTCATTTATTCCTTCAACAAACATTTGCCAAAGAGCTGCAGTGAACTAGGTGCTGGGGATTGATTCTGTGGCGAGGCAGGAAGGGATCCTGTTCTTGGAGAACTTGTGTTCTAGCTGGGAGGTGGCAGAAAATAAAATCATAAACAGAAATATAAGAAAAATACCAGATAATAGTAAATGACATGTAGACAATAATCTTAGAGTAAATGTAAAGAGGGAGTGGGTGACTGCTTTATATTGGGTGGTTTGCAGCCTCTCTCTCTGAAGAGGTGACGTTCAAGCTGAGACCTTGGGAAAAGCAGCTGACCTCTCTGATCTTCAGGTTTCCCATCTGTAATATGAAGAATAATAAGATGTTCCCAGACAACAGGATTACAGGAAGGAGCAAATGGGACTGTGAAGGTTAATAGCTTGATACACAGTAAAATCTTTGCAAATGCAAGGATTTAACACCCAAGTGTCGCATCCTTGTATCAGGCAACTTTGCAATTGAAAATTGCATGTGGTTGAGACAAAGTAATAATAATAATGATAATGGCAAAAGTTTACTGAGTGCTTAGTATGTGCTAGCTAGTGTTGTCAATACTTTGCATGTATTAAATGATTTAATCCTCTCAATATCCCCATGAAGCAAATATTATTATTAGTTTCCTTTTATAGTTACTGAAACCAAGGCTCACAAGGTTAAGTCAGTTGGCTAACTCTATGCAGACAGCAAGTAGTGGAGCCGGGCCATGGACCCAGGTGCTCTGATCCTGAGGTCATGTCCTCAATCATCACACTTTGCTGTTTTATATATAATTGTGTTTGACCCCGATCTCCAAAACCCCCTCTCATCCTACCAGGAGAGAGTGGAAATGCTTGTGAACGTCGTGTTGCCCTTGCACTACTCAATTTTGCACCAAACGTGGTAACCTCGGCCTGGAAGATAATCTCTCTGGAGGACAATACACAGCACTGCACTTTCTCCAAATGATTTGAGATCCTCCCAGCCTTCAGTGGGCTCTAAGAATGTGCTTCATGATGAGAAGCACAAGGTAATAACATCAAGCTTCCTAAAGTAGTAAGCTCCCCACCACCACAGGTATTCAAATAGAGTCTCAATAGTCCTTTGTCAGGGATGTTGTATAATGGACCTTGCACATTAACTAGAGCATTGGCCCAGGATCGCTTCAAAGCTAAAACCCCACCTTCCCGTAGAGATTGTTCAATAAGGGTCTCCTCTGCCTTTCTGTGCCCATGGGTGACGTAAGAGGCTGCCTATAAAATGACACTGTGGGGGCCGGCCTGGTGGCGCAAGTGGTTAAGTGCGCGCGCTCCGCTGCGGCGGCCCAGGGTTTGCTGGTTCGGATCCTGGGCACGCACCGACACACAGCTTGGCAAGCCATGCTGTGGCGGAGTCCCATATAAAGTAGAGGAAGATGGACATGGATGTTAGTCCAAGGCCAGTCTTCCTCAGGAAAAAGAGGAGGATTGGCAGATGTTAGCTCAGGGCCAATCTTCCTCACACAAAAAAATAAATAAATAAATAAAATGACACTGTGGTGCAACCCCTCCCCACTTCCCAAGTATACAATCCACACGTCTGTTGCTCTCAACCTGGAAATCGCTGCTCCTCTGATTTAAGGCACAAAAGACTTCATTTAGAACAAAATTGTGATCTCTGAAAAGAAGTGACTTATCAATGACAAAATCAGAACTGCCAGCTCCTACATCAGGTATTACCCCACAGGGGACAAGGAAGATTTGCTGGGATAGTGAACGGGTCAGGAGTGGAGTCAAGGTCCAGATTGGAAGCTAAGGACAGAAATAGAGAAGTTGGAAGTTAAAAAAAAAAAATTCAGAGTATTTCATATTTTGCCTAAGGCCACCCTCATACTTCTAAAAATATCCCTAAACCATAGGAAATGTTTTCGATATAAATTATAATCTGGGAAAACAGTGGAGCCAGGAAGCAAAAAAAAAAGAGCTCCTTATAGACATTCCTGTCCATTCTAAAAAAAGGGCCCTTGTACTCACAGTCCAAGAGGAGAGTAAAAACCAGCACTTATATTTTCCAGGAAAGGGTCTCGTTTATAGACTCGAACATGTGTTTCAGAAGCAGGTTTTCATTTTCTGTTATCTGTGTCAATTCATAAATGTCAGTCTGCACAGGGCCATTGAAATGAAAAATAAAGGTTGAAAATAAATTCCCAGAGCCCAAAGAGAAGGGGCTGGCTCTGCAATCTGAAGGGCTGAGTGGAGAAACTCGTTTTCCTTGAAATAAGGGTCAGACCTAAGGTGATCCATGAAGACCTGGCTTCATGAAGAGGCATGAAAGACCATGCTCACAGAGTCCTAGAAGAGAAAACAGGGACCCAAATACTGTAAGTTCCAATTCTTCACCGAGGGTGCTACTCAACAGAAACCCAGGGTTCTGAGCTTCTGTTTTATTGAATGAGTTTGAGGTTTTGCGTGTAGGTCATTTCCACCTGAGGGACCAATTTATCAAGACAGCAGCAGGTCAGCATGGCCCACATTTACACCTGGGACACTAAAGATTGCATCATATAGTAGTAAAAACAAGCAAAACAGACATGGGTTCTTATTCCTCCTCTACAACTTGACCAAGTTGCTTCCACTTTCTAAGCCACTTACATCTTCTATAAACATAAAATAACAGTCCAAACTTTATTCTTGTGGAGTTTGGGTGGGAGAATGTAAACAGCATGCAATACCTAATACAGTATGAACTTAAAGTAAATGCCGTTATTATTAGCATTATTTTTCTTAGACATATTATATAAATTTATATTTATGATTGAGAGAGATTTCTACTGCAAATAGCTATCCCATCTACCTTCATATCTTCAAATCCAAATCTTAGAGGTAGTCTGTAGAAATGTATTAATTAGGAAACATCACCTTTGGGTCATCAGCTAGCGGTTTTCATGTGTCGGATGGCCACTTATAGCCCTGTCAGAGGTACAAATAACAGCCTACAGAGGCTTCTATGAATCAAGACTGTGGACATGTAGTTTTAAGTGGAGGAGGCCTTAGATTTATCTGTCCAGCTCATCAGCTGAACCAACCATATGTATATAAAAACTCTTAAGAGAAACCCCAGGCATTCCTGGATCCCCTACACTCCTTGGGATCTAATCAGCAACGGGAAATCAAGGGCAAATTAAATATTCCAACAAAAGTGGTCACCACTAGCTGTTGGATATCATCTTCATCATAGATTCATAGTGTAGTGGCATCAAAGCCCATTTTCTCCTGCTCTTTTCTTTTCATATGGGAAACCTAAGTTCAGAGAGAGAAAGTGACTTGGGAAAATCACACAACAACCTCTTTATCACCCAAACCACTTCCAGCTTCAAGGCTCAAGTCTTACCTCCTTTGCACAGACCTTCTCATCCTTCCATGTGAATGGTGTTCATGTCCTCTCTCTTGTGGTCCCATTGTTCTCAGCATCTGTGCTATTTACTTGGGACTTAATTAGACTCATTCACTCACCTTATGCAGAGACGTATTCTTGAGCACCTCCAATGGGCCGGATTCTGTATGCAGAGTTGAACGGGACACTAACCCTACCTTCAAGGGGCTCCCAGTCTAGATCAGTGCTGTCCAAATGAAATAACGTGAGCCACAAATGAAATTTTACGTTTTCACGTAGACACATTAAAGAAGGTGAAGAGAAAGGATGAAATTAATTTTAATATTTTTATTTAACCCAATGTATCCAAAATATTTTAATTTCAATGCGTAATCATTATACAATTATTGTTAAGACATTTTACAGTGTTCTTTATACCAAGCCTTTCTAGTGTGTGATTTTTATGTTTCCAGTACATCTCAGTTTGGACTACCACATTTCAAATACTCAACAGCCACGTGTCATTAATGGTTACCATATCGGAGAACCCACGTCTAGAGAGAAAATAGAGTAAATCCGTAAACACAGAAGATAGGTAGGTTTGTAGGGTGTTTGGGAAGGGCAAATTATGGCTCCCTAAACTGGTATTGGGTGTTTGTGTGTGTGTGTGCGTGCAGGTGTGTTGATATCTGCTTGCAGGTATCTGACTGTGTGTAGTAGAGTTAGGTAAGAGAGAGGAGTTCATCAGAAAAAAGTTCTCAAAGTTTGGTTATTTTTTATAATATTTTTATTGAGATATAATTCACATACCATAAAATTCATCCCCAAAAGTTTTGCTACTTAAGCTAAATCATGAAGGGCGACGTCATTATTTAGACAAGTAAGGTAGGGCATTCCGGGCTGAAAGAACAGTACTTGCAAAAGCTTAGGTATGTGACTAAGTATAGCATGTAACAGAAAATTGTCGTATTTTTGTATGGTGGTAAAATGGGAATTTGAAGAGCAGCAGGAGATGGGGTTATGAGAAGCTTTGTACATTTTCTAAGGCATTTGAACTTTATTGTGACGGTGATGAAAACCCATTGAAGTTGTTTGACTGCAAAAGTGGTTAGAGCAGTGCCCAGCCCAATGGCATAGTTGTTAAGCTCAGCACGCTCTACTTCAGCAGCCTGGGGTTCGCGGGTTCAGATCCTGGGCGCAGACCTATACCACTCATCAGAGCCATGCTGTAGTGGCAACCCACATACAAAATAGAGGAAGATGGGCACTGATGTTAGCTCAGGGCTGGTCTTCCTCAAGCAAAAAGAGGAGGATTGGCAATAGATGTTAGCTCAGGGCCAATCTTCCTCACCAAAAAAAAAAGTGGTAAGAGCAGACCAGGATCATTGTGGTGGGAACAGGAGAAGGTAAGCGTAGTGGCAGGAGGGCTTATCTACTGACAGCTTGATTCATTTTGGGGAAGGGATTAATATTTGGTCTGTCTTGTATTTTAACAAATGGTACCTTTCTGTGTTGTATCAAATAGTGTGGGGGTCCCTCAAGAGCAGTGATAATTTATTATGTTTTTTTCGTTCGATATTCTTGGTCACTCTGATTCCTTTAGATGTGTTTCGGCTCTAATCTACACTGTGACCAGAACAAGAAAGCCTTAATTCATACCATCTTCTGATGACAAAAGACAAACAAGTTTGTAGTTTAATAAATGTGGTCAAAGCTGACCTTTGAAGTGAACAACAAACATCTTGTAGCCTGAAATTTCATCCTAGGTACTTGCCAAGGACATTGGAGAACATGATACCTTGATTCTTCTGCACATAGAGTCCTGGGCATGCAATTTCCAAATGCGTGTCCCAAGTCTTTCCATAAAAATACTTGTGGAGCTCTTTCTTCTAAGATGCTAAGACAGTTAGAATGATGTCTCAAAAAAAAAAAAAAACCGTGGCTTGTCAAGCCAGGCCCAACATGTTAAGCGATAGCTTCTTAAAATGATTAATTATATGAAAATTAACTTGGGACCGGCCAGATGGAAGCTGTCGCCTAATGCTTTTACCGTTGTGGAGGAGCTGCCTAAAGGAAGAAATGTAGAGAGCAGACCATGGAAAACTTAAGCTAGAGTCAAACTCAAGCCCCAGTCTCTGATAAATGACAATACAATATGTCCCTTGGATACTAAGCTATGTAAATAAATAACAGCACAAAGATGCTACCACTCACAGGCATGCCTAACGTGCGTGTGCACCTCTGACGTACTCTTGTCCTGCCTCATTTGTGAGTTAGAGTTTAAAATAATCAGGGGAATTAGCTAAGTTGTTTGGGTAATGCCTTGAATAGTTGGGTGCTTGTCATGACTAGTTGAAACCTCTCTTGTTTGCCTCTGTGTACTTAAGAGAGACAGCGAAGAAGAGCATTGTTCTCGTGCCTGCTTTGTGTTTACCAGCTTGGGGAACTTATACAAGACACTTTCTCTCCCAGGGCATCAGTCTGCCTTTCTGAGAAATAAAACATTCACACTTTAATATTCCTCTAAGCTCTAAGAATGACCTCCGGTAGTTATGGGCCAGATCATCCAGTCGTGCTAAGTGACCCCGATGATCTGATCCAACAGAAGAAACATTCATTCTTAATGTAAATGTTGATTGGATCTACACAACTGTTGCTTCAAGACAATGCTTGGGACTTTTGAACTTTGTCTCCTGCTAGAAGGAGATGGCCATGTACACCTTGGGATTACCATCCATTTCCCTTTCTTGAGAATAAGAGTTCTACAAATTTCCTTAGCAGAACTGACGCTCTGCCATTTTTATTTATGCATTTTTGGTAGGATTGACTCATCCTCAGCTCCAGAGGCTGACTGTGACTGATAAATGCTAATCATCTATGCTAACCATCTACCTGGCCACATGGCTGCTTTAGAAATGGGCTGTGACCCAGTTTAAGCCAACGAGATGCAAGGAGGCATATGCTGAAGACTTCTAGGAGTGAAGCTTTCTCACACTTCAAAGAGAACTAATGGAATTCTACTTAGCCATAAGAAACGATGAAATCAAGCCATTTCTGACAACATGGTTGGACATTGAGGGTATTATGCAAAGTGAAATAAATCAGAGGGAGAAGGTCAAATACCGAATGATCTCACTCATTAAGTAGTAGATAATAACAACAACAAACAAACACGTAGAGACAGAGATTGGGTTGGTGGTTACTGGGGGTGGGGGGAGTAGGCAAGAGGCAGGTAATTAGGCACATATGTGTGGTAATGGATTGTAATTAGCATTTGGGTGGTGAACATGATGTAATCCATGCAGAAATAGGAGTATAATGATGTACACCTGAAATTTATACAATGTTATAAACCAATGTTACCACAATACACAAACAAAAATTTAAAAAAATAAAAAAAAGAGAACCAATGAGACTGAAGTTCTTTCTATCCCTGCTTATGAATAAACATGCAGACCTAGAGCCTCTGGCCACTATCTTATATCCATCTGATATTTTAAGATGGTAACAAAAAGGTAGAAAGCACAGAAAAGAAAAAGACAGAAAACAGGCCTCGGGTCATTATGCTGAGCCACTGGAGAGAGCTGTACAGAAAGCCTGCCTTACCTCTGAACTTTTGGATATGACCATCAATAAATTTTCTTAATTATCTAAACAAGTTTGATTTATTTCTTTTATATACAACCAAACAGTCCAATGAATTCAGTGGTGAGGACTACCTCATACCTGAATATCCTCTCCTGCTTGTCAAACTCCCTGGCCCCAAATATCTTCTCTGTTAGGAAATCAGTTTCACAGACAGATCCCAGACATTCGGCAAGTCTCTTCACGTTAAACAGAGCCCTGTTTTTCTTTGTGTATAGAGGGCGATTCTTAGCTAGATAATAAAAAATATTTGTGCAATACCACAACTTATTCCAGCTAATTCTGTGTGATTCAAGCAGAGGCTTAGGCAAAACTGTAGTTTGGTTATTGGTAATTGTCTAACAATCTACACAAAATAGGATTATTTCTGATCTGAGTATTAGGGGGCTAGATAAGATGATTTGACATTGTTCCAAAAGACAGCTTCCGTGAGACTTCAGCTTATAACCTCATGCAGCATGAAATCAGAGTTCCCAGGTCCAGAGGCTTCACATGTAATGTTTCAACATTTCGTGTATTAAATGGCTGAATATTTTTAATAATATAAGAAAGCATTTCAATCCTATGCTCCGGAGCAGACAGCCTGGGGTTGAATCCCAGCTCTGCCACTTCTGACAGTGCATCCTCATGTGAACTCAGATTTTCTCCCTCTGTGCTTCTGTTTTCTCCTTTGTAAAATGAGGATAATAGAATTCCCTATCTTAAAGGGTCTTTGGAAGGATTCAATCAATTATCACTTTAAATCAGTGCCTGGCACAATATAAAGACTCAATAAATATAGTTATTCTTAGTGGTATTTTAGAAAATATCCAAGTTGTGTGATGGCTTCTTATCTTAAATGGTTTGTGCTGAGTATCCCAGCAGAAATATGGGTACTGTGCTAGAAATTTTATATATAAAGACGTTATATATAAAGAATTGCATACTCATGACAACCCTGTGACAGGATGTTGTGACCGCCTTCCAGATGAAGAAACTGGGTCTCAAAGAGGTTAACGCCCATAGATGATAAGGGACAGAGACAGTATTGGAACCCCATTCTCTCTGAAGGTTTAAACCACACACATTCCATTCATTTGCTTATCCACACTGGATGACTTGACAGTCTCTGTATTTCTTTGGGCTTGACACAGACCTGCCTTATTTAGTCTGCTCCCAAGGATGAATCTTCTTCTATCTGGCTCCTTCTTCTGGTTCCCCATATTACCAGTGATTGCAACACATGGAGGAAGACTGTTCCTGTTGTGTCAAGCCCCTGTACAAGGCATTGAGTGAATCATTTGTTTACCTCCATCGTATGATCACCTAACACAAATCAGAAGTTAATTTAAAATCAGTTAAGGACTCATCATTGTCCTCAGAATAAAGTTTGCTGATCCAGTCAGTATTTCAATAAGGATGTACCAATGTTCCAAGCACTGTGCTAGTTCAAATTCCTTAGATGACCTACAAGCCTGTCAATACTTGCCTTTTGTTGTTTTTCCAACAGCTTTTGCTACATCCAACTTTATACACTAGCTTTCATGCATTCTTTGCCATCTCTTGCTAATCCCCATGTCTCTATATTCTTTTACTTCTGGCTGAAGTGCACCCCAAAACCCCACGTCCACTTTGCCTGACTGACGTTTACTTATCCTTCAGGCCTCAGCTCAGATGGCTCATCCTCTGTGTTCTGGCCCCCGAAAGGAGATAGGAGCCTGACTTTGTCCCAGCCCTCTCCCTGTACCACCATCCTGTCTGCTATAATCTATTGAAATTTCCTGCCTACTATCTAATCCTCCACTGGAAGATAGCATTCATAAGAGCAGGGATGATAATTTATTCATATCTAAATATTTAGCACGAAGCAGAGTGCTTAACATACAGTGTAAGCTCAATAAATATTTGATTCATGAACAAATCAGCTATGTGATCTTTAAACCAGTGAAGGTGGGTTTGAGAGGAAGGGAAGACGCTCTTGGGAGTCACCATCTACCTCTGGTCACAGAGGATGGAGGGCGAGTATAAGATAATAGGTCTCAAGTGATCCTAGTAATCAATTCATTTAAACTGAATCCCTGATGCTTGAGTGCCTGACTTAACAACACCATAATTCTCTCTTTTGTAACTTCCTAAGAAATCATGTGCTCAGTCACAAATTCAAGGGAAAGACTTGGCTTAGGGTGTCCTTTAAGGGGAAAATAATCTGTCTCTCTGACCAAATTCCACACCAATGAAGAGAGTGGAAACTTGGGGAAAAAATTAGACTTAAGGGAGATGAATTGGAAGAATGAGTAAAGTTTTTCCAAATTCCCATGAGTTGTGTAATATTTTTTTTAAGGTCTTGGTTGGAAACAACACCTCTCAAACCTAATTGTTTTAGGAAGGTCACAGATCCAAGAACAAACCCAACTTTACCTACATCACAGAATTTCATTTTCTTCTGGTTTCAGTGAATTATATCAACAAAATTTAATTGAGCATTTACTATGTACCCAAGAAATAGCATCATTGGGTAATTAGTCTATGATAGACACTAAATGCTTTTCATAAGTTATCTAAATTTTCCCTTACAGCAACTGTATGAAGTAAATATCATCATTTTCCTCATTTTACTGAGGAGAAACATGAGGCAGAAAGAGGTTTAGTAGCTTAGATCTGGCATTCAAACCTGGGCATTCTGGCTTCAGAGATTGCCCTCTTAACCAGCTGACCATGTTCCCTTGTTTTCATATATATCATGTCACTTAACTCTCACAACTGTCCTACCAGATGGTTACTTTTATTTCCATTTTATAAAGGAAGAAATTGTGATAACTTACCAAGATATATGGATGGAAAATAAGCATATGAAAAGATGATCCACTTCATATGTCCTCAGGGAAATGCAAAATAAAACAACAAGATACCACTACACACCTATTAAAATGGTCAAAATCCAGAACACTGACACCACCAAATGCTGATGAGGAAGCGGAGCAACAGGAAGTTTCGTTCGCTAGTGGTGGGAATGCAAAATGGTACAGCCACTGGAAGACAGTTTGGAGGTTTGTTACAAAACTAAACATACTCTTACCATAAAATCCAGCAATCATGCTCCTTGTAATTTACCCAAAGGAGTTAAAACTTTATGTCCACACAAAAACTTGCACATAGGTATTTATAGAAGCCTTATTCATAATTGCCAAAACTTGGAAGCAACAAAGATGTCTTTCAGTAGGTGAGTGGATAAATAAACTATGGTACATCCAGACAATAGGATACTATTCAACACCAAAAAGAAATGAGCTTTCAAGACAAGGAAGAAACTTAAATGCATGTTACTAAGTGAAAGAAGCCAATCTGAAAAGGCTACGTACTGTTTGATTCCAACTATTTGACATTCTGGAAAAGGCAAAATTGTGGAGACTGTACAAAGATTAGTGGTTGCCAGAGGTTAGGGGAGCAATTGGGATGAATAGGCATAGCAGAGAGCATTTTTAGGGCAGTGAAAACACTCTGTATGATAGCATAATGATAGATACCTGTCATTATAAATTTGTCCAAACCTATAGAATATATAAGACAAAGAGTGAACCCTAACATAAATTATGGACTTTGGGTAATTATTGTGTGTCAGTGTAGAGTCATCAGTTGTAATAAATGTACCACTCTGATGGAGGATGTTGATACTAGGGGAGGCTATGCATGTAAGGCATTAAGAAGTATATGGAAACTCTCTGTAATCCTCTTAATTTTGCTTGAACCTTCAACTACTCTAAAACAAATAAAGTCTTAATTTAAAAAATTACCCAAATTTATGAATTCAGCCAAAAATTTACAGTAAGGTAGCTCTGTATGGGCAAAGAACATATCTTTTCTTTTTCTCTGCTATAATTTCAGCTCCCAGCACCATGTCTGCCACATGGCAAGCACCCCATGTGCCTTCTTTGGATACACAGAAAATGCTTCATTGCTTCATGATCTTTGCTGTCATCCAGTTAATGCCATGCCAATCACTCACTGGTACTACACAGCGTCTCATCATAGGAGTTAGGCAGGTCAAGATTTTATTAAAAAAATAACTCATGGGAGTACTTAAAAGTAGAATTTTAGAGGGAAATGAAAAGAAAAAATAGAAGGTATCACTTGTGTCTATATATTGAAAACATCTGGTCAAGGAGACTTCTCAAATTTTGAAAAAAAAAAATTACATAACTCTAGAAAGCTATAGGGTTGGAGACATCTGGAGAAGTGTCTGAATCTTGTTCTTTTCCACTGGAAATGTAGACTGTAGGTGCATGTCTTTCTGCACATATAGCCATAGTAAAGTTTTTAAAAAACGTTAATAAGAGGGAGGAAGAGAGGGAGGGGAGGGCATGATTCCTATTCCCAAAATGCAAAACATGTTTCATTCTGCTCCCAAAGCTCTAATAAGATCAAGGTTACCATTGAGGGGATGTGTCTGTCAGAAATTCCTTCAACCAAATCCAAGTCTGGAAATTCAGCCACCTCCATTCCTACAGAGACTTACAAAGCCCCACTATGTCTGCAAAGTGTCCTTTCACTAACAGGCAAGCCTGTTCATGCCATTTCTAAGAAAAGTCCCTCTTTGAAACAAGAGACTAAAGAGTAGCCTCAGCCCAGAGTCTGCCCTTATATCATAAAACTAACACCTCAGCCCTGAAAAGGAAGGACATAGTTTTATGGGTAGATGAATAATGGAACTTCTTTATCTACCCAGAACAGTAACTGTCTCTCACCTTGTGAATGTAAAGACCTGCTGACATGGAGCCTCTGGAGAGGCGTTCCTTGAATCCCAGGCACTCTTTCTAGTCTAAGAAAATGTTTCCAAGTACTTGTCTCCTCAGATAGCATAGTCACAGGGGTAAGAGATAAGTCCTGGTGGGGAAAAGGGAGCAAAGAAAGTTCACCTCTTTTGAGAGTATTGTGCCCGCAGGTATCCTGGTGATACTGGCAAATGCACCTCCTTCCATCTTCTGGCAAGGGAAATTGGAAAACTAACATGTACTAAGTTATACTGTGTGTTGGACCCTGTGCTAGATACTACGTGCACCAACTTGTTTACATTCATTACTGCTAGAGAGATATTTTTTACCCCATTTGACAGGACATTGAAATCCAGAGAGGAATGTGTTCATAGTCACAGAATAAGTCAGTGGTAGAGCTTGGATCTGGACCAAGATCCAACTGGCTTCACAACCCACACCCTTCACAACACACCTTACTGAAGGGGAGAAAGCAAAATGAGAAGCAAGAGTCTGAATCTAACATTAGAATCTGTAATTTTTAGTGGCAGTATTGGGAGAACGGGGATTATAAATGTGAGGCCCAGCCCTATCTTTGCCACCAGCACACTCTATCACCTTGGGCCAGCACTGAATTTCCCTGGGCCTCAGTTTCCTCATGTGAAAGATGAGGGGGTTGAGTTTGCATGAAGTCTACTGACTCCATGAGGAATAATGGATAATTGTGGGATAATGATTACTGGATAATTCCTTTGCTAACATTCAATAGTGGTTTTTTTTTTTTTTGAGGACGATCAACCCTGAGCTAACATCCGTGCTAACCCCACTCTTTTTGCTGAGGAAGACCGGCTCTGAGCTAACATCTATTGCTAATCCTCCTCCTTTTTTTTTCCCCCCAAAGCCCCAGTAGATAGTTGTACGTCATAGCTGCACATCCTTCTAGTTGCTATATGTGGGACGCGGCCTCAACATGGCCGGAGAAGTGGTGCATCGGTGCGCACCCAGGATCCGAACCCGGGCCGCCAGCAGCGGAGCGCGTGCACTTAACCGCTAAGCCACGAGGCCAGCCCCAATAGTATATTAATAATCACATGTTTTGGTATGCTTAAATCCAAACTACACCACGTGTGATGCAATATGATACATTGGAAAGTTTTGGTTTTGTGGTAGGACATTTATAGAAACAAATTTTTGCTGGACCACTTCTTAGCCTTCCTACGGCTTTCTCATCTGTAATACGGTGTTTGTGAAACTGACTTCAGGTGTTAGAAATGTAAAAGGGATAATATAAATAAATGTGTGTGAAAGTGTCTGGCAAAAAGTAGGTGCCCAATAAGGATTAGCTAACTGGAGGATATGGGAGGATTATAAAATTGGGGCAGTCACCTGATGTCAGAGATAGAAAGTCTTTTCAGGCCAGAGTTATGGGAAAAAAAAATTGCAGCAGAAAATTTAAAACATAAAAATACGTGCGTTGAAAGTATGTTTTTCTCTGTGCATTGCAGAGTTGACACTATGACCCACTTTCTCCAGGAAGAGCTCCTGGAGCTACATACCCTCTCTCCACAGTGACCCTTCTTTTCCTCACACCCTCTCACCGTCACTCACTGTCACTTTTCAGGTCATTGTGGGTATGTCAAGTAGGAGATGACTTTGTGATTGTGCTGGAGTTGCTTCGTTTTTGCATTTGCATCTCACAAGGCAAAGTAGAGAGCAGGGCGTGACTTCTGTTAGGTATTCGATAAACTGCAGTCTTCTTGGAGGAGGGAACTTATCTTAGTCACTTCTACCCACATTCTTCAGTATGGCAGCACAGGGTGTGGTGTGGTGTCGGTACCCAATGAGTGTGTATTCAAGTAGTGGGTGAAGGATTCAGTGGTTTTCCAGCTGTGCTTTGCCATCAACATGTGTTTGCTCTCACCTATGGTAGAGAGTCCACACGCCCAAGGCAAGCATGAAAACCATTTCATATCTAGCCCACATCTACCTCTTCAATCTGATCCTGGCCATGTCTCTGAACCAACCCTGTGGTCCAGGCAAACCAAACTATTTGCAGTTCCTGAACACACGATGCTCCGTCAGACCTCCTTTTCTTTTTCCTTTGCTCATATTGCTTCTTCCATCTGCATTTCCTCTTCCCAAACCACATATGACCCTCGTGCATCTGACAAAAGCCTTCTCACCTTAGAGGGCTCCCACCAAGCTTCCTCTTCTCTAGAAAACACTTCCTGAAAACTATTCCCTGGTAAAATTGACTGTCTCTAACTTCTTCCCACCCAGGACTCCATTGGGCTCCCTACTACCAATAACACTTCAATTGTCTTATTTTTTTCAGTAGTATCTTTTCCCCACATGACTAGGGGATCTTTTAAAGCAGAGCCATATACAAATTTTCTATGTATTCAGAGAGACCAGCACAGGCCCCAGAATATAGTAGGTGCTCAATAAAAGGACCTAACTCATTTGCTTATAAATACTTACTGGAAAACTTTTATGTGCCGGGGACCACTCAGGGGCTTGGGAAACAAAAGCAATCCAGTCCAGACATGTGCCTTGCCTCCAGATAGTGGTCAACTAGTCACTCAAAAATGCCCGATTAGAAATATGACAGGTACAGAGAAGGAGAGATAGAAGTCTGTAAGAGAGGATTTGACCCAGTGAGGGAAGTAAGGAGAACTTCCCCTGAGAAAATAACATTTGAGGTGAAGTATACGTAAAAGTCATCAAGTAAAGGAGATCAGGAGAGGAGACAAGTGAATATGGTCTCCAGGTGCCCAGGGAAGTATGCTTTCTCCTAATATACCCTGAGACCCTGGGGAATAATCTTATCTCAATGTGTGTTTTTTGAGAAATGAGAAATGAGAAATATGTTTGAAGCACCCTGCACAGTCCCTGTCATAGAGTTCCTGCTTGATAAATGCTAATGCCCCTAAACATTCCCTCAATAATGGCAGGAGATAGAACACGTGGCTCCTTGATAGGATACCCCAAGGAATTGGCTCACACTGAAACGTAACAAACTCAATACTCCCTCCAAGTGTGAGGATAGTTTATTTCTTTCTGAGCACCCTCTCTAGATTTGTTGTCTTTATTTGTCTGTTTAGTTTGTTGGATTGAGATTTACGAGATCTAGACTTTAGACTTCAATTCTCCTGTTAACTCACAGGTAAGTCCAGAAGTTGAACCTGATGATTGATAATGTTTCTTTCGTATGGAATTCTCTCCTTTCTTCCTTCTTTCCTTTTCTCCCTCCTTCCTTCCTTCCTTCCCTCCCTTCTTCTCCTCCTCATTAATTCCTATTTTCAGCCATAGCTACTATGGACCAGGTGCTGGGCTAGGTACTGGGAACAGAGGGATGACCAAGGCAGATATGTCCTAGCTCTTGAGCTCCACAAGGACTAATGGGGGAAACAGACATGAAACACAGCTAAGGAATTGCAATTGGGATAACCACAATGGAGAAGATCGGGTTACTATGGAAATATGTAACAGAAATCTGACCTAGTCTGGGAGGTCAGGGAAGTTATGTTTCACCTTCTTCCTAAGGATGAGTTGGAGTTAGCCAAGAGAAGGGTTAGGCAAGAAACCTTTCCAGAATGAAGGAATAGCATTTGCAAAGACCTTGAGGAAAGGAGAATGCCTTATTAGAGGGACTAAAAGATGGTAGTCAGCCTGGTTGAAGGGCAGATATTGAAGATGAGAGTAGCTCCAGAGACAGATAGGACCTGCTCATTCCAGACCTAGTCGGCCACATTAGGCAATTTGAAATTTATCTTAAGAGCAGTGAGAGTGGCATGATGCTGAGATCCCTCCAACTCCTCCTCAAAACCATGATTTTAAGGCATCTCTCATTTTATTGCATTTCACTTTATTGCACTTCACAGATAATTGCATTTTTTACAAATTGAAGGTTTGTGGCAGCCCTGTGTCGAGCAAGTCTATTGGTGCCATTTTTTCCAATGGCATTTGCTCACTCCGTGTCTGTGTCACATTTTGCTAATTCTTGCAATATTTCAAACTTTTTCATTAGTATGATATTTGTTGTGGTGATCTGTTATCAGTGATCTTTGATGTTACTATTGTAGTTGTTTTTGGGTGTCACGAACTGCGCCCATATAAAATAGCAAACTTCGTTGATAAACACGTGTGTGCTGACTGTGCCACCAGTCAGCTGTTCCCTCATCTCTCTCCCTCTCCTTGGGCCTCCCTATTCCCTGAGACACAACAATATTGAACTTAGGCCAATTAAAAACCTCACAATGGCCTCTAAATTTTCAAGTGAAGGGAAAAGTCATACATCTCTCACTTTAATTTTTTTCCCCACCAAAGCCCCAGTAGACAGTTGTATACCATAGCTGCACATCCTTCTAATTGCTATATGTGGGACGCGGCCTCAGCATGGCCGGAGAAGCAGTGTGTCGGTGCATGCCTGGGATCCGAACCCGGGCCACCAGCAGCGGAGCGCGCGCACTTAACCACTAAGCCACTGGGCCGGCCTACATCTCTCACTTTAAATCAAAAGCTAGAAATGATTAAGCTTAGCGAGGAAGGCATGTTGAAAGCTGCGATAGGCTGAAAGCTAGGCATCTTGCACCAAACAGTTAGCCAAGTTGTGAACGCAAAGGAAAAGTTTTTGAAGGAAATTAAAAGTGCTACTCTGGTGAACACACGAATGATAAAACAAAACAGCTTTATTGCTAATAAGAAGAAAGTTTTAATGGTCTGGATAGAAGATCAAACCAACCACAACATTCCCTTAAGCCAAAGTCTAATCCAGAGCAAGACTGTAACTCTTTTCAATTCTATGAAGGCTGACAGAAGTGAGGAAGCTGCAGAAGAAAAGTTTGAAGCTAGCAGAGGTTGGTTCATGAGGTTTCAGAAAAGAAGGCATCTCCATAACATAAAAGTATAAGGTGCTGATGCAGCACTACATCAGCAAGTGCTGATGTAGAAGCTGCAGCAAGTAATCCAGAAGATCTAGCTAAGGTGATTAATGAAGGTGGCTACACTAAACAACAGATTTTCAATGTAGACAAAACAGACTTATATTGGAAGAAGATGTCACCTAGGACTTTCATAGCTAAAGAGGAGACGTCAATGCCTGGCTTCAAAGAACAGGCTGACTCTCTTGTTATGTGCTAATTCAGCTGGTGATTTTAAGTTGGAGCCAATGCTCATTTACTGTTACAAAAATCCTAGGGCCCTTAAGAATTATGCTAAATCGACTCTGCCTGTGCTCTATAAATGGAACAAAAAGGCCTGGGTGACAGCATATCTGTTTACAACATGGTTTACTGAATATTTTAAGCCCACTGTTGAGGTCTACTGCTCAGAAAAAAAAGATTCCTTTCAAAATATTACTGTTCATTGACAATGCATCTGGTCACCCAAGAGCTCTGATGAAAATATACCATGAGATTAATGTTGTTTTCATGCCTGCTAATACAACATCCATTCTTTAGCCTATGGATCAAGGAATAATTTCGACTTTCAAGTCTTATTGCTTACGAAATACATTTTGTAAGGCTATAGCTGCCATAGATAGTGATTCCTCTGATGGATCTGGGCAAAGTAAATCGAAAACCTTCCGGAAAGGATTCACCATTCAAGATATCTCTAAGAACATTTGTGATTCACGGGAAGAGGTCAAAATATCAATATTAACAGAAGTTTGGAAGAAGTTGATTCCAATCTTCATGGATGACTTTGAGGAGTTCAAGACTTCAGTGGAGGCAGTAACTGCAGATGTGGTGGAAATAGCAAGAGAACTAGAATAAGAAGCGGACTCTGAAGATGTGGCTGAATTGCTTCCATTTCATGATAAAACTTGAGTGGATGAGAAATTGCTTCTTATGGATGACTAAAGAAAATGGTTTCTTGAGATAGAATCTACTCTTGGTGAAGATTCTGTGATGATTTTAAATGACAACAAAGGATTTAGAGTATTACATAAACTTAGTTGATCAAGCAGCGGCAGGGTTTGAGAGGACTGACTCCAACTTTGAAAGAAGTTTTATTGTGGGTAAAACACTATCAAACAGCATTGCATGCTACAGAGAAATTGTTTGTGAAAGGAGGAGTCAAGCCTAGTGGCAGACTTCACTGTTGTCTTATTCTAAGAAATAGCCGCAGCCACCCCAGCCTTCAGCAACCATCCCCCTGATCAGTCAGTAGCGATCAACATCAAGGCAAGACCCTCCGCCAGCAAAAAGATCGACTTGCTGAAGCCTCAGATGATGTTTAGCATTTTTTATCAATAAAGTATTTTTCAATTAAGATGTGTACATTTTTTATACGTAATGCTATTGCACACTTAATAGACTGCAGTATAGTCTAAACATAACTTTTATATGCACTGAGAAACCAAAAAATATGTGACTCGCTTTATTGCGATATTCACTTATTTTGGTGGTCTGGAACCGAATCCACAATATCTTCTAGGTATGCCTGTATTTCTCCAAAAACACTAGCAATAATTCATGGAAACCATTTCCTTCTTTTCCGTCTCCTCCCCCACTCATGCCTGGAGTGGCCCGCCCTAGATTTCCCCCCAGCCTCCATCAATAAGGCGTGATTGTTAGGAGTCCCAGCTTGAAAAGTTGCCCTTGGATCCTGGTGCGGCTGATGCTGCCCACCACGTCACTGAACCAAATGGGAATCAACCAGGAATTATTGGGTGAAGCCCATCCACTGGCTGTGTCCCCAGCTATGCAGTTACAACGGGAGAACTGGCCCCTGAAATCAATCATGCCTGCCCATCGAGGAACAGTTGAGTCAATAGCCCCATTCATGGGCCTGCCCACGCCTCCCAGGTCTCCTTCTCTCTAGCGATATATGGCAGGATATCCATATATGCAGCTGTCAGTGGAAAACCATGGAATGGGTGGGGTGGGTGGAAAATATCCTTCTTTTTGCAAATTTATGGAAAGCAAATATTACAGTTCTCCTCCCTCATGATGCTAAATATAACAGGTAACAGATCCTCCTTTTAAAACTTAAAATGGACATTGATTTTTTCATAAAGAAAGAATAGCAAAAACACAAGAGACAGACAAATCTGCTACAATCATTGAGTATTGATTCAAAGGCCAATTCTTTCCAGCTAGACCCAAAAACCACCCATGCAAAGGATGGCTGGCATGCAGTCTTAACTCAGAACTCAGTATTAACAACGGCATGCTCATGTTCAGCACATTCTTCCCAAGGCTCCAAGTCCCACTCTGAAGTATTTTCCTTTTCCCCTTCTTTCTGCCCAGCAAACACATTTCCTTGTGTACTCGCAGCCTCTAATCTCAGTCCCTCCAGACCTGATAGTGCTATTTGATATTAATGAGATAAAAATACAATTTTAATAAAGATTAGTAACTTTAGTCCATTCCAGGATTTCTCAGTCTCAGCATTATTGACATTTGGGACCAAGTAATTGTTTGTTGTAAGGGCTGTCCTGTGCATTGCAGGACATTTAGCAGCATCCCTGGCCTCTATCCCCTAGATGCCAGTAGCATCGTTTTCCCTTTCCACCCAGCAGCTGTGACAACCCAAAATGTCTCCAGATATTGCCAATTATCATCCCTATGGGACAAAATCACCCCAGGTTGAAAACCACTGGTCTGTTCTCAGACTAAAAGTGGTAGTATCATCTTCTAGCACCCCCAATAAAGTGCAGACCACCGTTCTGCTGCTGAAACATTGACCTCTATTGCCTCCGCTTTCAACCTTCTAACTAAATCCAGTAGTCTTATATTGTCTTCAATCTCTCTTCCACATCAGAGACTTTGGGGGGGATTGTTTATTTGCTTGTTTGTTTTCAGCATCCTTTTTTAGATTCCTTCTGACTTAGGAGGCAATATACCACAGAGGTTAAGGCATGATAGACTTTGAAATTAAAAAGAAACTAAGTGTGAATCTTACCTCTGCAATTTAATCACTATAAGACCTGTAGCAAGTGATCTAACATCTCTAAGCCTCAGTTTCCTGAGTAACATGAGGAAAAGAATATTTACCTTTTAATGGTGTGTCGAGAATTATATAATATAATGTGGGTAAACACTTTCAAAGTCTGGAATGTAGTAATAACTTAATAAATGTTAAGTTATCATTAATTGGCATCATTATTATTAAACGCTATTGTTCAGATGTCTCCCTCCTCTTTTTCCATTTCCATTTCCTTTGCTTATCTTTCTTTCTGTATTCACATATTTTCCTAATAGCGATCCATCTGTAAATTGAGACCATGCAAAAAGTTGCTCTATCATTGACATTCCCTCTGAAGTCTAGTCCTCTGTTTCTAAATATCTAGAAAACTGCTCTGCTTGAATGTCATGGATTGTATCCAAAGCAGAATGTCAAAAAACAAACAAGCTCAAATGTATCAGGGATGAATTAGAAGATTACAAAGAGAAAGGCAGAAATGTGAATTGTTTAAATGACTCAAATGAGGCCACGGTTCTCAGCAATACAAAACAGATATCAAATCTCTTGTGGGGCAAAGTCAAGATTTAATATGATTATAGTGATTTTAGAGCTACATTAACAAACTGTAGGGAGTCTAGAGTAAAGAATCTGGATTGAAGAAGGATCTGATGAGGAATCATCAATCCAACTGATCAACAGTCATTCACTCTTAAAGTCTAATTGCACATAGGTGTTTAAATTGCCTACAATACAGTGTAGTAAGCACAGAGCTGTCTCTATCTCATAGTGGAAAGAGGTGTTAGGGAAGCTACATTTAACTGATATCATTTAAGCACAAGTTAAATAATGACAAATGTTAGAAGTTACTGAGGTGGTTCAACCAGAAAAAAGATATTTAAAGAAAAAAGGTATTTAAAAGATAAAAAGTATAGGGTCATTGTAGCAATAAGATTCTCATATACTCAAGTATTTAAGCTTCTTTGATGTGGTGTGATAAGGCAGACCTAACAGCAATGAGCGGGAATCTCAAGGAGTTGATTTCTGCTATTTTACTAAGGACACTCTTGCAGCAATGGGAGAATTCAGTTGGAATGAGTTGTTTAAGGTTAGTTCTTTCCTGGGCATCAGAGATTGATTAGAGACTAACAAAGTCTTTATGGCAAGTATCTTCTTAATGTCTGCTTGAGAGATGGGAAGTGGAATCATGGTTAATAGATGGAGCTTTTGAGTTGGTCAGATTTTCGCTGAAACCTGGACTCGGCCACTCACTATTCATGTGGTGTTGGTTAAAGTGTTTCCCTGTCTTTCCTAATCTGTAATAAGTTTCCTAATCTGTAATCAGAGACCATGATACTTACTTCCTTGGGATGGTTAATAAGATTAAATTAGTTTATTTTCATAAAGCATTTAGCATAGTATGTGGAATGGAGCACATGCTCTGTAACTGGAACTAGTTGTTTTAATTAGAGGGAAATCTTGCATAGAGTAGAGTTGGACTAGGAAAATAGATGGAATTCAAATCCTAGTGAGTTTTGTACCCTCTAGTTCCCTCCTGCAAACAATGAAAGTATAACCAAGATATCGAAAGATCAGGACTCTGAATGGCACAGCAGGGAGGGAAGAATTCTATTCTTTTTCCCATTGCCCGTTCAGACATATTCTGGATATTAGTTCTCCTGGGACTGGATGTAATGTTGAGTTGGCTCGATGGCTCGTCCGATTGCTTTCCAATAATAAAAACATCCACAGGACAGCCTCAGTTCAATGATTAATATGTTCAATCCTATGCAATTATCACAATTGTAACTTCATTTATAGTTCAAGTCTCCTTTCCTCAGATCAGGCCTACAGCAGGTTTGGTGCTCATAGTTGCCTTTCTCTCTTTTTCCCCATTGAGAGCTTCTATCCCTCCAACCCCTTGTGAGGCTGCCTCTGGCTCCTCCAGGATTGAAGTGGAAGACTGAGAAGAGACAAAGGCCAGGAAAAGTCTCCTTTTATCAACGCTGATATAATCTGACATTGGTCTCCTTTGGGAATAACGGGATAAAAACTGAGACTAGGTTCAGGGGATGTTTAAAGCTGAGACTTTCTGGTGATATATTTGTGTGTTCTTTACAGACAGTCCTCCATCACTCCTGGATATCTCACGCTCAGTTCCCTGCATGTGGGCCATCTACAACTTCCCCTTTGGCCTCTGGTAGTCTCATTGAGCCTCTTTACTGGGGTCCCAACACTCATCCAGAAGTTCCTTTTGGGAAAAGCCTTTTTAGGATGACTCTTAGCCCCCTGTTTTCTGCTGACCACCATCTGGTCCATTAGAAGCATATATTCTTTGCTCCAAAGAACCCTAGAAGAGCAGGTCATTCCCAATACAACTGCCCCTCATCGTCTATCATCAGAACAGATACCAGGCACAGTTTTTCTCCATTAGACTTTAACAAGCATGAGTCCAGTATCAGCCACTGTGGCTACAGATTCCAGTCTCCTTAAAACATGGCTCATTCAGCCCAAAGTGCAGTAGAATGAGCTCTTATCTCCCCTCATGTGCAAGAGGCCACATATCTAACAACTTTTTCCTATGAAAACCTTTCTCACTTTTCAAGTCTTCTCCTCACTTACTTTTGTACCCTCCAGGTGAATATTGGGCTAATGATCACATAACTGTTGACCTCATTCTTTACAAGTTCTGCATGCATCCTCTAACACCACACTCTAGAATGTAGAAGTAGTGGTACTATACATTCTGAAACTAACTCACAAAAGGTTCCATTTTAACATCTCAGGACAGAAAGCAATCTTCCAAAATACCAAAGTCATCATTGCATTGAAGTCTTACAGTGTCCCCTAAAGAAGCCTTACAGTGTCCCTTAAAGTTATGTGACATCCTGGCACTCCCACCCTTTTGCAGACCCAAGGAAGAGCGCAGTGGAGAGTGTCTGGAGAGTTCTTACAATCTGTGAGCCCGTTATCAAAGCAGTGTGAGTGGCTAAGTATCTTGGATAATAATATTTTATTTTTTTGTATCTACAGACAGAATCTCGTCTAATATTTTACCTTTTTTTCCTCAAACTCATAACATGGCGGAAGGATAATCATCCATGGCGGGCCCACAGTGCAGTGTGGACTGCCAGAGTGTCGCCTGACACTTGACAAAGGGTTTCATGATTAGGATTTCTACTGTTCCTTTTTCCAGAGCTTAGGAAAGGGAGTATAGTGTAGCAGAAAGCAGAGGAATTTTGGAGTTAGGAAAGTCAAGGGGCAAATTCCAGTTCTATCACTGCCTTGGTAGGTGACCTTAGGAATAGAGCTTAATATTCATGCATACATTATTCATTCATTTATTCTATTCACAAATATTTAAGTTCTACTATATTCCAAATACTCTGCCAGATTCTGAAGGATGGTGAATACACATACAAAAATCCATAATCCATATCCTTCACAGAGCTTACAGTCATCAGGGTGACAGATATTAGAGTCCAGAGTCCAATGATAGAACTCTTGAAGGAGTAATATAGTTCTCCTTAGTTACAGATTTCAGAAGATAGAAGCATATCCCCTCAAATGTGAGTCCTGATGACTTGCTGATGACCTTTGAAAAGGTTAAACATATAGGAAACTTGTATTTTGAGTGCAAAGGGCATATTAGTGTCAGATGTAATGAGACCTATCGAGTATGAGAGTTGTTCAGCTCTGCAGAACTCACAGTTATAACGTATTTCCTACAACATCCTCCTTTGCTATTGATTTTGGCTTATTATTCTATTGAATTGTCCAAGGGCATAGTGTATATTTCCTAATTTCCAACTGTCATCTCTTTCTTCTTTATTCTTTCTCCATCTTCATTTTCATTTCAACCTAATTCTACTTGATCACTATTCTACTGTTTCATTAGCATGTCTTCTTTGATTAAGAAAAATAGTCAAAGATAAACATATTTTTGAAACCAGTCATTAACCAGATGTCACCTCTCACTGAAATTACAGTCATCCAATGTAGCCCATTTAAAATATAAAGGTTTATTTTCATTTTTCTTGATTTTAATAGAAAATAGAACTCAATCTGAAACTAAAAGAGTTACTGAACTTCAAATAAAAGTTTCTTTACAAAAATAGGTACCACATATTAAAATTCCCTCTAAAGTTAAAGAGGAAAAAATATTATTTAAAACATTGATATTGAAGACATTTTTAAAAATTATATGCTTCCACCCTAAATAGTATCTGATGAATCCTTGCTTTCCCCATTCTCTGATTTTAAATACTATTTTTCATTGTCAAGTTCTATAATATTTTTTCTACTAGATAACAGTAACACTCAGAGACATTAATATTAGTTACTTATTTAAATGCATTTAATGTTCACCACTAATTGTTTTTAATGTGAGTTTTCCACTCCTAAGTGTTTTATTTTGTCTCTTCATTGGGCGCATTTCTTCATCTAGTGTCTGTCCTTTTCATTCCAAGGGAGTTTTTTGCATGCTGTAGGTTGAATTTCTGTAGATTTGAGGACGTGTATCTGTTAGCTTAATATTCGAAGGACACACTATAGCTGGATGTAAAATTAATGAGTCCACTTTCCTTCCCTCCACACTTTATGGACACTATTTAACTGTCTTCTGGCATTACATGTTTCTGTGGAAAAGCAAAAGGCAAGCCTAAAATTTTTCCTTCTATATTATTTTTATCATTAGTAGTAGTAGTGGTAGTGGAATATAATAAATTTACTAGGATCTGTGCTCATCTTTCTGTATAAAAATTTCTTGGCAGAGGATACAGTGATGTTTCTTTCTATTAAATCATCTTTATTTTATAAAATATTTTCTTATGTGATTTTTTTCAAGCACAACCTTATCCTTGACTATATTTTCGGTTGAGTTTATTCTGCTTTTGGGACTTTCATGTGGCTTTCATCTCAGTGATACTTTAAGTTTTTTCTTTGGTTATTTCTTGAGCTCTTCTCACCTTCTGTAATGATATAATTTTTACTAGAATTCTTGCTTTCCAGCTTATAGCTCATTATTTTTAATGCGAGGGAAATATCAAGGTAACTAATTTCCTTGAAACTATTGGGAATTGAAAGATTATTTACGTGAACTCTTTTTTTATGAAAGTTACATTGGTTTATAGCCTTATATAAATTTCAGGTGTACATCATTATATTTCAACTTTTGTATAGACTGCATTGTGTTCACTACCAGAAGGCTAGTTTTTATCTGTCATTGTGCACATATGCCCCTTAACCCCTTTTGCCCTCTCCCAACCCCTTCCCCTCTGGTAACCACCGATCTGTTCTCCATATCTATGCGTTTGTTTGTTTGTTTTTCTTCCACATATGAAGTCATACAGTGATTGTCTTTCTCCATCTGACTTATTTAGCTTAGCATAACACCCTCAAGATACATCCATGTTGTCACAAATGGCATGATTTCGTACTTTTTAATGGCTCAGTGGTATCCCATTGTATATTATATGCCACGTCGTCTTTACCTGTTCATTCATTGATGGGCACTTAAATTACTTGCAAGTCTTGGCTATTGTGAATAATGCTGCAGTGAACATAGGGGTGCATATATCTTTTCAAATTAGTGTTTTCATGTTCTTTGATTAAATATCTAGACGTGGAATAGCTGGATCATATAGTAGTTCTATTTTCATTTTTTTGAGTAATCTCCATACTGTTTTTTATAGTGGCTGCACCAATTTATATTCCCACCAGTAGTTTGTGAGTGTTCCTTTTTCTCCACTTTCTCTCCAACAGTTGTTCTTTCTTGTCTTTTTATAATAGCCATTCTGATGGATGCAAGGTGATCTCACTGTAGTTTTGATTTGCACTTCCCTAATAATTAGTGATGTTGAACATCTTTTATGTGCCTGTTGGCCATCTGTATATCTTCTTTAGAAAAATGTTCATATCCTCTGCCCATTGTTTGATTGGGTTGTTTGTTTTTTTGTTGTTGAGTTGTATGAGTTCTTTATGTATTTTGGATATTATCCCCTTATTGGATATATGATTTGCAAATATTTTCTCCCAGTTGGTGGGTTGTCTTTTCATTTTGTTGATGGTTTCCTTTACCTTGCAGATGCTTTTTATTTTGATGTAGTCCCATTTGTTTATTTTTTCTTTTATTTCCCGTGCCTGAGGAGATATGATATTCATAGATATTGCTCAGACTGATGTCAAAGAGTGTACTGCCTATGTTTTCGTCTAAGAGTTTTATGGTTTCAGGTCTTACATTCAAGTCTTTGATCCATTTTGAGTTATTTTTTGTGTATGCTATAAGATAATGGTCTACTTTCATTCTTTTGCATGTGGCTGTCCAATTTTTCCAACACTATTACTTGAAGAGATTTTCTTTTCTCCATTGTATGTTTTTGACTCCTTTGTCAAAAATTAGCTGTCCATAGATGTGTGGGTTTATTTCTGGGCTCTTCATTCTGTTCCATTGATCTGTGGATCTGTTTTTGTGCCAGTACCATGTTGTTTTGATTAATATGGCTTTGTAGTATATTTTGAATTCAGGGAGTGTGATACCTCCAGGTTTGTTCTCTTTTCTTAGGATTGCTTTGGCCATTTGGGGTCTTTTATGGTTCTACATAAATTTTAGGATTCTTGTTCTATTTCTGTGAAAAAATGTCATTGGGATTCTGATTGAGACTGCCTCGAATCTGTAGATTGCTTTAAGTAATATGGACATTTTAACTATGTTAATTCTTCTAATCCATGAGCATAGACTATCTTTTCATTTCTTTATGTCTTCTTCAATTTCTTTCAATAGTATCTTATAGTTTTCAGTGTATAAGTCTTTCACCTCCTTGGTTCAATTTATGTCTAGGTTTTTTATTCTTTTTTTGTGATTGTAAATGGGATTATTTTTCTATTTCTTTTTCTGCTAATTTGTTGTTAGTGTATAGATATGCGACTCATTTTTGTATGTTGATTTTGTACCCTGCAACTTTACTGCATTCGTTAATTATTTGTAATATGTTTTAGTGAATTCTTTAGGGTTTTCTGTATATAGAATCATGTCATTCACAAATGGTGACAGTTTTACTTATTCCTTTCCAATTTGGATAATTTTATTTCTTTTTCTGGACTAATTGCTCCGGCTAGGACATCCAATACTATGCTGAAGAAGAGTGACAAGAGTGGGCATCTTTGTCTGGTTCCTGTTCTTAGAGGAATTGTTTTCACTGTTTCACTGATGAGCATCTTATTGGCTGTGGGCTTGTCATATATGGCATTTATTATGTTGAGGTACTTTCTTTCTATACCCATTTTATTGAGAGATATTATCGTAAATGGATGTTGAATCTTGTCAAATGATTTCTTTGCATCTATTGAGATGATCATGTGATTTTCATTCTTCATTTTTTTTAGTGTGGTGTATCACATTGATTGATTTGCAGATGGTGAACCATTCCTACAGCCTCAGAATAAATCCCACTTGATCATGGGATATGCTTCTTTTATCGTATTGTTGTATTGGATTTGCTAATTTTTTTTGAGGATTTTGCATCTATGTTCATCAGCAATATTGGCCTGTAATTTTCCTTTTGAGTATTTTAGAGATCAGGTTGGTTCCCCTGCAAACTCTGAATGTCACAGGCTTTCTGGTTCATGATCTGGTAATCACAGATTTTCATTCCATCCTTCAATTTCTCTTTCTCAGAAGTGGAGTGACAAATCTAGGTGAGGAAGGAGGAGCTGGTGAGCTAAATCACAAACAATTACTAATGCTGTTGTATAGGGCCTGTCTCTTCCTGCAGCGTTCTCTCTCTGCTCTTCCAGGGTCACCCGCAATCTTAGGTCCTCCCGCTTTAATCAAAGGATCACTGAAAAGTCTTTTTAGAATTGTGACACTTCTAGGAAAATCTGCACCCAGTTCCAGGTCCAGGGAGTCACACTTACATTCTCAGTATCCCCTCCCTTGCCATGGACCAGATTTCACAGTACTGCATAGGAATATATCAAAATCTGTGGTTTGGAGTTGTAACTATTTCCACTTTCACTGAAGATAGAGTAGATTTTATTTTTCTTTCTGTTTTTCTTTCTTTTTCCTTTTATCATTTTCAGGAGATTTAAAGGAAGGATTTTCCAATCTTTAAACCAAAGTTTCTTCTTTGAATGTTCAATAGACCTCATGTTAAGAATGAACCTCGAAATTCAGGGAGTGACGTCAGCATCATGGCGGAGTGAGCTTTCCCGTGAACTCTTCCCCCACAAGATACAACAAAAGCAACAGCCACAGACCAACAACGGAATCCCAGACAGTGAAAACCTAGAGCGGAGGGATCCACACTGCCACACATCTGAGAGCAGAATGTGCCGGCCCCCGGAGGAAGTGGGGAGAGGTAAGGAGAACTCCGCTCCCTCCCCATCAGATCAGCGATCCCGGTCCGCGCGGCTCCCAGAGAGGGGGGAGGGGCGGCCCTCGGCGGGGAAACTGTGGCTCTTCGGACTCTCTCAGCCAGTGGGAAACTCCCGCACAGAGGACTCAGAGGAGCCACAGGGCTACCATCAACATCTGAGCACCCCAGAGAGCGGATAAAGAGGGGCAAACGAGAAGCCTCCCATGTTAGGGACCCAGAGGGCAAAAGAGAGAGCTCCCCCCTCCCCGCAACCCGGAGTCTGCAGCTCGACCAGACCAGACCTAGCGATCCGAGGCAGACCTGATCAAACTGGACTGGACCCATGGATCGCAGCGGGGAAAAATAAAAAAACAAAACTGCGGATCGCAGCAGAAAAACCGGGGCAGAGCGCAGGGGGCTTAGACTACACAGCCTTTTACCACCAGACAGTGGCAGCAGGTGGAAATTGCAACCAGAGACTTCCAGGATGAGGAAAAACAAAACCAACACAGGAACCACAATGCAAAAATATATGAAATCACCAGACCAGAAACAAAATGACAAGCACCCAGAAATCAACCCCGAAGACACAGAAATCCATAAACTAAATGACAGAGATTTCAAAATAGCTATCATAAAAACACTCAATGAAATACGAGACAACACAGACAAACAATTCAATGAGATTAGGAGTTTCTTCACAAAAGAGATTGAAATCATAAAGAAAAACCAATCAGTGCTGATGGAGATGAAGAACACAATGGAGGAGATAAAGGAGAATCTGGAATCTTTAAAGAACAGAGCTGACAATATGGAGGAAAGAATTAGTACTTTAGAGGATAGGAATACAGATATACTCCAGATGGAAGAAGAGAGAGAACTAAGACTAAAAAGAAATGAAGAAAGACTCCAAGAAATATCTGACTCTATTAGAAAATGTAACATAAGAATTATAGGTATTCCTGAGGGAGAGGAGAGGGAAAGAGGAACAGAGAGCCTATTCAAGGAAATAATAGCTGAAAATTTCCCAAATCTGGGGAAGGAGCAGGAAATACCAGTAAGCGAAGCCAACAGGACACCTATATATATTAACAGACAAAGGCCTTCACCACGACACCTAGTGGTAAGCCTAGCCAGGGTCAACGACAAAGAAACAATATTAAGGGCAGCTAGACAAAAACAAAAAATAACGTACAAAGGAACTCCCATCAGGCTCTCAGCGGATTTCTCAACAGAAACTTTTCAGGCTAGAAGAGACTGGAATGATATATTCAAAATACTGAAAGACAAAAACTTTCAGCCAAGAATACTCTATCCAGCAAAAATATCCTTCAAATATGATGGAGAAATAGTAACTCTCCCAGATAAACAAAAGCTAAGGGAGTTCATGGCCATGAGACCGCCACTACAAGAAATACTCAAGAAGGCCCTCAGGCCTGAAAAAAAGAAGAGTAAAGGAACACAAAGCTTGGAGGAAGGAGAAAAGTAGGTAGACAAAATCAGAGAAATAGTAGATCTTTACCGGAATAGGTTAGCAACCACTTAAATACTAAACTCAAAGATCAAAGGAAGAAATTCACCAAAAATAAATTTAACCTCATCACTGTAAACACACAGCCACAACACAAGATAGAATAAGGTATAACAAGAGCAACTTAGAATGGGAAGAGGAAAGTGACTGAATTGACTTAGTATAAGGAAATAGGAGGCTATCAGATAATGGACTATCTCATACATAAGATTTTTTGCCCAAACCTCAAGGTAACCACTAAACAAATAATCAAAGCAAAACCACATATGATAAACAAAGAGAAAACTAGAAGAATCATAAGACAGAACAACCAAACTGAATTGGCAGTCCAAAACAAATGGGACAAGAAACAAAGGAAATGCAAAAGAACCAGAAAATAAGTGACAAAACAGCAACATTAAGCCCTCATATATCAATAATTACCCTAAATGTAAATGGATTGAACTCTCCAATCAAAAGATACAGAGTGGCAGGATGGATTAAAAAGCAAGACCCAACAATATGCTGCCTTCAGGAAACACATCTTAGCACTAAAGACAAGCACAGGCTCAGAGTGAAAGGATGGAAGACAATACTCCAAGCTAATGGCAAACAAAAGAAAGCAGGTGTTGCCATACTCATATCAGACAAAGTAGACTTCAAGATAAAACAGGTTAAGAAAGACAAAGAAGGGAAATATATAATGATAAAAGGGACACTACATCAAGAAGACATATCACTTATAAATATATATGCACCCAACATAGGCGCACCAAGGTACATAAAGCAACTATTAACAAACCTAAAAGGAGAAATCAACAACAACACAATAATAGTAGGGGATCTTAACACCCCACTTACAGCAATGGATAGATCATCCAGACAAAAGGTTAATAAAGAAATATTAGACTTAAATGAAAAACTGGACGAGATGGACCTAGTAGACATATACAGAGCACTCCACCCAAAAACAGCTGACTACACATTCTTCTCAAGCGCGCATGGAACATTCTCTAGGATAGACCATATGTTGGGAAACAAAGCAAGCCTCAATAAATTTAAGAAGATTGAAATCATAACAAGCATCTTTTCAGACCATAAGGCTATGAAACTGGAAATGAACCAGGAAAAAAAAAACGGGAAAGTGACAAAAATGTGGAGATTAAACAACATGCTACTGAACAACCAATGGATCATTGATGAAATTAAAGGAGAAATCAAAAACTATCTGGAAACAAACGAAAATGATAACATGCCATATCAAACCATATGGGACGCAGCAAAAGCGGTCCTGAGAGGGAAACTCATAGCGATACAAGCCCACCTTAACAAACAAGAAAAAGCCCTAATAGGCAACCTTAAATTACACCTAACAGAACTAGAAAAAGAAGAACAAACAAAGCCCAAAGCCAGCAGAAGGAGAGAAATAATAAAAATCAGAGCAGAAATCAATTATATTGAGACCAAAAAAACAGTAGGAAGGATTAATGAAACAAAGAGTTGGTTCTTCGAGAAGATAAACAAAATCGACAAACCCTTAGCCAGGCTTACTAAGAAAAAAAGAGAAAAGGCTCAAGTAAATAAAATTAGAAATGAAAGAGGAGAAATTACAACAGATACCATGGAAATACAGAGGATTATAAGAGAATACTATGAGAAATTATATGCCAACAAATTGGACAATCTAGAAGAAATGGATAAATTCTTAGACTTATACAACCTCCCAAAATTGAACCAAGAAGAAATGGAGAATCTGAATAGACCAATAACAAATAAAGAGATTGAAATAGTATTCAAAAACCTCCCAAAAAAATAAAAGTCCAGGACCAGATGGCTTCTCCAGTGAATTTTACCAAACATTCAAAGAAGATTTAACACCCATCCTCCTCAAACTATTCCAAAAAATAGAGGAAGATGGAACACTTCCTAAATCATTCTATGAGGCCAACATCACCCTGATACCAAAACCAGACAAAGACAATACAAAGAAAGAAAATTACAGGCCAATATCGCTGATGAACATTGATGCAAAAATCCTCAACAAAATATTGGCAAACCGAATACAATACATTAAAAAGATCATACACCATGATCAAGTGGGATTTATACCAGAGACGCAGGGATGGTTCAACATCCGCAAATCAATCAACGTGATACATCACATCAACAAAACAAAGAATAAAAACCACATGATCATCTCAATAGACGCAGAGAAGGTATTTGACAAGATACAACATCCATTTATGATAAAAACTCTCAATAAAATGGGAATAGAAGGAAAGTACCTCAACATAATAAAGGCCATATATGACAAACCCACAGCTAACATCATACTCAACGGGGAAAGACTGAAAGCCATTCCTCTGAGAACAGGAATGAGGCAGGGCTGCCCACTCTCACCACTCCTGTTCAACATAGTACTGGAGGTTTTGGCCAGAGCAATTAGGCAAGAAAAAGGAATAAAAGGAATCCAAATAGGTAACGAAGAAGTGAAACTCTCACTATTTGCAGATGACATGATTGTATATATAGAAAACCCAAAAGAATCTGTTGGAAAACTGTTAGAAACAATCAACAACTACAGCAAAGTTGCAGGGTACAAAATCAATCTACAAAAATCAGTTGCATTTCTATATGCTAATAATGAACTAACAGAAAGAGAGCTCAAAAAGATAATACCATTTACAATTGCATCAAAAAGAATAAAATACCTAGGAATAAATCTTACCAAGGAGGTGAAGGACCTATACAATGAGAACTACAAGACATTATTGAGGGAAATCCATGATGACATAAAGAAATGGAAAGATATCCCATGCACGTGGATTGGAAGAATAAACATAGTTAAAATGTCTATATTACCTAAAGCAATCTACAGATTCAACGCAATCCCAATCAGAATCCCAATGACATTCTTCACAGAAATAGAAAAAAGAATACTAAAATTTATATGGGGCAACAAAAGACCCCGAATAGCTAAAGAAATCCTAAAGAAAAAGAACAAAGCAGGAGGCATCACAATTCCTGACTTCAAAACATACTACAAAGCAATAGTAATCAAAACAGCATGGTACTGGTACAAAAACAGACACACAGATCAATGGAACAGAATTGAAAGCCCAGAAATAAAACCACACATATACGGACAGCTAATTTTTGACAAAGGTGCTAAGAACATGCAATGGAGAAGGGAAAGTCTCTTCAATAAACGGTGTTGGGAAAACTGGACAGCCACATGCAAAAGAATGAAAGTGGACCATGTGCTATCGCCATTCACAAAAATTAACTCAAAATGGATCAAAGACCTGAAGGTGAGACCTGAAACTATAAAACTCATAGAAGAAAATATAGGCAACACACTATTTGGCATTGGTTTTAAAGGAATCTTTTAGGATGACATGCCTACCCAGACTAGGGAAACTAAAGAAAAAATAAACAAGTGGGACTTTATCAGATTAAAGAGCTTTTATAAGACAAATGAAACCAGAATCAAGATGAACAAACAACCAACAAGCTGGGAGAGAATATTTGCAAAACATACATCTGACAAGGGGTTGATCTCCATAATATATAAAGAACTCACACAATTGAACAACAAAAAAACAAACAACCCGATCAAAAATTGGGCAGAGGAAATGAACAGACACTTCTCCAAGGAAGATATACAGATGGCCAATAGGCACATGAAAAGATGCTCAACATCACTAATCATCAGGGAAATGCAAATCAAAACAACACTAAGATACCACCTCGTGCCTGTTAGAATGGCTATAATCACCAAGACAAAAAACAACAAATGTTGGACAGGATGTGGAGAAACAGGAATCATCATACACAGCTGGTGGGAATGCAAATTGGTGCAGCCTGTATGGAAAACGGTATGGAGATTCCTCAAAGAATTAAAAATAGAGATGCCCTATGATCCAGCCATCCCACTACTGGGAATCTATCCAACGCACCTGAAATCAACAATCCAAAGAGGCTTATGCACCCCTATGTTCACTGCAGCATTATTCACCATAGCCAAGAAGTGGAAGCAACCTAAGTGTCCCTCGACTGATGATTGGATTAAGAAAATGTGGTATATATATACAATAGAATACTACTCAGCCATAAAAAAAGACAAAATCGTCCCATTTGCAACAACATGGATGGGCCTGGAGCGTATTATGTTAAGTGAAATAATCCAGAAAGAGAAAGACAAACACTGTATGATCTCACACATATGTGGAATATAAACCAACACATGGACAAAGAAAACTGGACTGTGGTTACCAGGGCAGCGGGGGTGGGGGGTGGGCACAAGGGGTGAAGGGAGTCATATATGTGGTGATGGACAAACAAAAATGTACAACCCAAAATTTCACAATGTTAGAAACCATTAAAACATCAATTAAAAAAAAAAAAAAAAGAAATTCAGAAACAGCCAAGTACAGACGGAAGACCATGTGGAGACTCAGGGAGAAGATGGTCATCAACAACCCAAGGAGAGAGGCTTCAGAAGAATCAACCCTGCTGACACCTTGATCTCAGGCTTCTAGCATGCAGGTCTCTGAAAAAATAAATTTCTGTTGTCTAAGCCAAAAAAAAAAAAGAATGAACCTCAATGCCCTTAAAATTCCCATTGCTCTGCTTCCAACTAGAGAAAAGCCAGAATGTGTATGTGAGGGAGGTATGGAAGCTGCACTTGTGATGAGAGAAGACAAGAATGAAGCCTGAACTTGCCAACATGGTTCTTAAGAATCAGATACCCTGGCTCACTCCTTCTCCTTGCTATGAATCTTCATATTTACTCAGCCTCCTTCAGTGAAAGATGATCATTTCAAAAGATATATATTTTTCCCTGTGTTTAAAATAAGACTTAAAAGAGGAGAAAATTGACCTAGAGTTCATTCATCATGCCCCTTCTCTGTGCTAGTTCTGTACTTTGGACAAACTCCACTATCACATCACTTAAAAACTATACCTCTTGCACTAGTGTAGGATCCCCTCCAGTGCCTAGCACAAGCCATAGCTCGCAGCACTGCTCAAATGGTAACAATCAAGTAAAAGATTTCAAGGTACTCATTGGGCAAAGCAAATCCCATCTTTTCAAAGCTAAAGTTCATCTTTTCCCAAACTTCTATCTCACCTCCTACAGCTTTCCAATACAAGCTCCCCCTTTCCAGAGATAACGGTGCAGGAGAAGCTTGTTTGCTGTATGTGTGCAGGCAGCATCATGTGAAACAGGCACAGGAAATGGTTTCCTTAGACCTGCAGTTTAAAGCCTTTTCTTTTTTCCACTTTTGTTCAAGACCCAACCGTCCAACCTCACCCAGGCCTGAAGCAAGAATGAAAAATTGAATGAAAAGTTTAAAACCAATATGCTCAGAATCTCCATCCCATCTCTGAAGGCAGCCCCTGGAAAACGTGCGTCACCCTTTTGAGTAAAACCATCTCTCCTCCCTTCTTTTTCCTTCCTCCAAGGCTCTGGAGCAAGCTTTGGGTGGGGCCCCGCTTCTCCTAAGAGACCGACTTGCTATTTTGGGGACTTTATGTTTCAAAAAGTCTAATTCTGATTGGGCTGCATGTTAACTGGAAACTTTGCCACAGGGAGTGGCTCAAGGCCAAGAGGGGCAGCTTGCATTTGAGTGGGTGTCAGGACAACTAATACATAGGTGCTTTCACATCAAGCAACCTGGTCCAAATCTCAAATCCTGGCTCTGCCATTTTCTAGCCGTGTGACCTAACACAAATTACTTAACCTCTCTGAACCTTTATTTTTCTCATCTATAAAATGAGCTCAGTAGAACCCATTTCACATGAACACGCATGCATAATAATTAGCATAGTTTCTACCATAGAAAGTAGGCACTCAAATGCTAACTTGTATGCACACTCTCTCTCACGTGTGCACACACACACACATATACACACAATGATCATTCACTGGGTACCAGCTGCTTGACTAAGTATTGTGCCCGTATCCTTGTTCAAGTCCTATGAAGTTGGTATCTAGTACTATTATTTTGCAGATGATGAAAGTGATACCTAGAGATGTCAGGTCACTTGCCTGAGATGGTACAACTAGTAAATAAAGCAGTGAACTTCAGATTTGAATTTAGATCTCAGACTCCAAAGCTCATGTTCTTAGATGCTCTGGCTGCTTCATTTCATATCAGTAACCCAAGATATCACAAGTTCTCTTCCCAACCCAAACGAAAGTTTCCAAAATGCCTTTACATCAGGTTGACAAAGGACCACGGCAAGGAAGCCCCCATATTGACCGAGTCACAGGATATCTCTGTAGCCTCAGGAAGGAGGGTCCTCCCCTTGAATGTCTCTAGCAGAAGACTTCAACTCGTTACTCCCTCTGTGAAGGATTCTCTGACTCCCTCTACCCCACAATTCAGAAACAGTTAGTCTTATGCTCTTCTGTAGTCCCAAAGATCTTTATCATTTCTCTCTCAATTAGTACTTCTAATTCATCCAAGACTGTTTTCCTGTATCTATCTCCACTCCTAAACCAGTCCTGAGAGCAAGGTCTGTGACTTATTTGTACATTCTCTATCTGGTATCCAGAAGATGAGGATAATGTGTGTTGAATGAAAGATTATGTGAACAGCTCCCCTTCAGCAAAAAGCAGTCACATAACAGATGCTGGGCCAAGCACTTTCCATATGTTCTCAGTTTCATTCTCACAGTCATTTCATAGAGTAGGTACTATTGTTGTCCTCATTTAATAGAGGAGGAAACCGAGCCTCAAGGTGATAAAGCAATTTGCCGTGATCTTACTTAAATGGTAGAATGGGGAAATACACCAAATTATGCCCCTCTCCCGGGACATGCTCCTTTCCCTGCTCCAAAGTGAGTGAAGAAGTCAGTTTTCACTGTGACGTACCTCATCACTGCACTGCAGACACCACCCTCACACGTACAGACAGGCACAACCACACTGAATGGCGTCCCACAATTAGGCTGTACTTCTTAGGGTCAGTGTGACTTCACCATACAACAAAACCTCTTCTTTTTTTTTTTTTTTGAGGAAGATCAGCCCTGAGCTAACATACATGCCAATCCTCCTCTTTTTGCTGAGGAAGACCGGCTCTGAGCTAACATCTATTGCCAATCCTCCTCCTTTTTTTTTTTTCCCCAAAGCCCCAGTAGATGGTTGTACGTCATAGTTGCACATCCTTCTAGTTGCTACATGTGGGACGCAGCCTCAGCATGGCCAGAGAAGCGGTGCATCGGTGCGCGCCCGGGATCCGACCCCCGGGCTGCCAGTAGCGAGCGCGCGCACTTAACCGCTAAGCCACGGGGCCAGCCCAAAACCTCTTCTTAACACACACAGTTCCCTTCTCTGCTCCTCTACGGGAGCATCACTGTAAATCCTTGTCTGCTATTTCTTTAATCAAAACTGAGGACAAAGAATGAGGCCTGAGATGGATGTCCAGGAAGAGAAAATGTTAGAAAAGGAGAGAGAGGACTGGAAGGAAAGCAAAAGGCCATGGAAGGATTGAGGTTGAGGGCAGCTCCCGCCATCCCCCGCTGTTCGTGGGCAGCCCAGGAGCTGTGACTGTCAGCAGCAAAGTGAGCAAGGCCAGGGCCCTCCCTGTCTGCCTCTGAGATCATTCTCCAAGTACTCCGCCATCCTGGCTCGCCAGGGATTAGCCTTGTCTCTCAGGAAGGCACTGCCCCTGCCTGACTCTGTGTCCTGGTCCCAGACGCTAAGCCATCCCAGAGCTGACTCAGTTGTCCCCTCCTTTGAGCACCTTTCACACTGGGAATTGGCCTTCCTGTCTACTTGTCCATTTGACTCTCACTGCAGAGAGTCACATTTCTCTCTGCGCCCGAGCACATAGCACAGGGCCTGACACAGCTTCCGTGCTCGCTCAATGTCTATTGGCTTTAGAGGCACCACGGTGTGGAGAAGAAAGTACAGGTTTCAGAGTAAAATACACCAGGATTCGAATACTAAACCTGCCACTTCATCTCTGGGGCACCGTCTCCCCAAGGCTCCTTTTTCTCATTTACAATTGGGAACAATAATTCCTCTGATTCAGCATTGCTGTGTGGATCACAGGAGATAATCTAAGGAGTTTGTAAACTCTAAAATGCTGACCAATAAACAATTCTCATTGTGATCGAGTAGTCTAATATCACACTATTAAAGCTGCTTGTCTTAGATCTTTCTAACTGGAGACCCATTTTACAGGGTTTGGGTGCACAGCCCTCCCAAAGTTTTGCCTTATGCCTTCTGTGTGCTTGGAAGTGGCTCCTTATGTCATCATTATAATCTACTGCATTCATTCATCATTCATTCATTCATTTATATTACTTCATTTGGAAACTATTTATATATCACTTATTCTTTTCCAGGCTGTGTGACAAGTTCAAGAGATGTCAGAGTGAGCAATGTAATCATGGTTTTTGTCTCTTGGTGCTTATAGATTAATGGGAGAGAAAGACATGATGCAAATAATCATTAAAATATTTTATTGTAGTTGTGATAGTGCTGAAAAAATGGAGAAGACAGGAAATCAGAGAAGTATATAACAGAGAATGAACTGTGTGTGTGTGAGTGGGTGTGTGTGTGTATCCATGGTAGTGGGGTTGGGAGGCAAAGCTTAAAAATAGTGAAGACGTTCCTGAGGACATGTCAATTACACAGCTGAAGAATGAGGAAGATGTGAGTGGGCTACATGTCTATCTGTGTGTGGTGCGTGTGTGAAGGCATGGATGTGGGGTGGGAGGCAAGGGTAGTTAGACCAAAGCCTTCCAGAAAGAGGGATCAGGTTGACAGGAAAAAGACCATTAGGTAGGAAAGCGCTTAGCACCTTGAAAGCTGTTTGGGGGACAGACAGGAAAAGACACTTTCTGGAAAGTCTGAAATCTGTCTCACTTTTTCCTATTGGGTTATATGGATTTTCCCAGCTCCATGAAAGAAAGGAGGAAAAGAAAGAGAAAGAGGAGGGAGAGGCGAGGGAGAAGGACAAGGAGAGGGGAGATGAGGAGGAGGAGATGGAGAATTTTTAATTCCTTACAACTAAAGGGCATTATTTTTTACAGAACTTCCTCACTCTCTACCTAGTTTCTCTACCTGGCCCTGCTTCACTCTGTCATTTGGACTAAAAAAATGAAGATTGTCCTAATCTCTCTCCTCTTTATATTCAGCATCCAATTACCACTGCTCCTACCCATGAAATATATCAAATCCAATGCTGCCTCCTTCCTATAACTGCTCTGTCTGACTTAGGCCAGACTCTCAGCACCCTCCAACCTCAATTCTTACAACAGCTCTCATCCTTAAGGAAAAGCCTAAACTCCTTTTCTTGGCACCAGGACAGGCTTCAGAATTCGCAGGGCTCAGTGCAAAATGAAAATATAGAACTCCTTGTTGAAAAATTATTAATATTTTCAAGACAGCAATAGCAAGCATTAAGCAAAGCACAAGGCCTTTCTGAGTACAGAGTGTGTGCCACTGCACAGGCTGCATGCCCAAGGAGCCAACCCTGCCTGGCACTACTGGCCCCACATGAACCAGCCCCTGACATCTCTCCTATGCTTCCCAGATTACGTATTTCTCCCCAGTAAACCTCACCTTCTGTCATGCCTTTTATTTGTACATGCTGCTCCACCTGGACTCTCTTTTCCTTCTGGATTAACTACTTCTCATCCACTAAACTTCACCCCAGTCACCATCCCATTGCTATTCTGCAGGGTAGATGGCCCAGTTCTGGGTTCCCACAGCCCTGACCTTCCCTTGCTAACAGCAGTTACTGAACCTCCTTGAAACTGTTTTATTTCACATTTTTCACCCAGATCTTGAGTTCTCCAATGAAAGAGACAAGGTCTTCCAACTCTAGAACGTGAATGCCTAATATTGATCCTTTCTGGCATCTGTTGAGTACTTACCTAATACCCTGAACTAACTGTGCTAAACAATTTATATGTGTAACCTCATGTGATACATATTATAATAGCGGAAGTAGTTACTCAAGATCACAGCTAGGAATTCACAGTGTCAGTAGTCATTCACAGGAACCCGTGAATGTTACCTTATGTGGCAAAAATAGGATTTTGCAGACACGATTAAGTTAAGGATCTTGAGATGAGAAGTTATCCTGGATTATTTGGGTGGGCTCTAGATGCAATCACATTTACAATCAATGCATGCAATCAATTTGGGTGGGTCCTTATAAGAGGGAGGCAGAGGAGATTACAGATGGAAGAAGGGAAGGCAGTGTGACTGCTGAGGTATAGACTGGAGTGATGTGACCACAAGAGAAGGAATGCCCGCAGCCATCAGAATTTAGAAGAGGAAAGGAATAGGTTCTCCCCTAGAGCCTTTACACGGCCCTGCTGACACCTTGATTTCAGCCCAGTGACACAATTTTGCTCTTCTGGCCCCTAGAACTGTGGGAGAATAAATTTCTGTTGTTTTAAGTCACCACATTTGTGGAAATATGTTACAGCAGCTACTAAAAACTAATATATAGGATAAACGTTTATCTAGAGGAATGAATGAATGAGGGTGAATGCATGGAAGAATGAATTGTACAGTGGATGATTCTTATCAAACACACACACACACACACACACACACACACATAACTTTCAACTTCTGGGGTAAGAACTGCCCCCATTGTACATATGAGCAAATTGGGGCTAAGAGTTTAAATGACTTTTATAAAATCACCAGCTAATGGGAAAAGTATCTGGGAGTAGACACCAAGCTGTCTGACTCCTAGTTCTGAACTTTTTCTACCATAACCCATTTTTTCCTTTCTCAGTAAGGAAAAAAAAATCAGCTCAGGAGAGATACAACCCATAAGTAAATATTCTACCTCAATCTTTGAATCTCTGTGTTACTCCACCCTTACGTCCACCTGATATACAACTGGTGGGAGCACAGCCCACAGATCCTCAGCTGCCACAGCAGTGAACCCACCGAGGGCAAGGACCACCTCTTCCTCATGACTTTAATCCTGGTCCCTGGCACAGTATTTGGCACCTAGCAATACTTGGTGAATGTCTGAAGAAAAGAAGAGGTGAATCAAAGAAATCCAATACCAGACTTAATAAAACTTGTGATTTTAAGTGCCTTTTTTTACATATCATTATGACTTTGGATACCCAAGCCACTAAAGTATTGGTAAAAATAATCTTCAAACAAGTGGAAAATATTAGCTTGTAGTATAGTTCTAGATGTGTCTGTCTTCACTACTAGCTGAGAATGCTTTCAGAGGAGACAACGTGTTCCTATGTCTCTGTGTCTGTCATCTCATGGGAGGTGTTCAATAAACCAATATTTAATGTAACTAAAGTCATGATATGACCCCTTCCTCTGCCTTGAGCAGGCAGAAATTTTATGCTTCTGGGACACAAATCCGACCCTTCTTTTCCTATGACTTTCTGTGACAGTTCCAACTTGAGTATAAGCAGCATTTGTATCGTTTCAGCCACCATGCATCTCCATCACTGTATGTAATTGAGAGCTAACTCTGGCTTCCTCAGGGAGGAATTACGTATGGAAGATTCATGCCTTGGGGATGTGAAGTTCCCAGTTGAAAGGGCTCTGTTAATTTATAGGAGGTCATAAATCAGCAGGAAAAGAAACATTGGCTCACAATCCATGGAAGGAAAAGACATCCTCCAGGACCAAATGAAAACCAGGCTGCAAGCCTAAGGATGATTTACGACCCTGGGCTCAATTATCTGTCCCTGTCTGATTTGGATTCCTTGGGACTTCTCTGCTTGGGCCAGGAGAAGGGAGGTTTCTGCACTGACCATTGACCATGAATTGAGAGGGATACAAAATGTTCTTCAGCTCACTATACATCACCAACAGCGCCATTTCTGCTCAGGAGAGCGATGCCATGTATTGCATCATTTACCATGACCCTGCCAATTGGCTGCCGCCATCATGGTCCCTCAGGCCAAGGTTTGTACTTGTAGAGGACAGCTCGTATTCAGATACTGATTTAAAACTGGAATTCTTAGGCTTTGCCAAGGTATTTAGAAGACTCTTCTCGTGGGCTGGAAACAAGAAAGAGAACAGGTGGAAATAGTCTATGACTTGTTTGAGGTGGTAGTTACCTAAGTATATACAAAAGTCGAAACTCATCTAACTGAATACTTCAGAGTTGTATATTTTATTCTATGTAAAATTATAAGAAAATGCCAATGAAATTGTTTCTGGAAGCAAGAAAATGGTTATTTAATTATTAGAAACTAATTGCCTGGAAATGTAACTATCTCCACGTAGTTTGTGATTTCTGATCAGGGCAAGAAATATTTCCTGAGCACCTACTATTATGGGTCAAGGTGTGTGCTAAATGCTAAAGATAGGAAGTCCCTGCCACCAAGGGGCTTCTGGACCACAGGAATAAGCAAGGCATGCGAACAGGCAATTAAAATAGTCTGATAAGTGCTGTGATGGGGAAAACATAGGAGGGGCCATGGGAGCAGAGACAACCCACTCAACCCAGTTGGAAGTCAAGGGTAGAACAGTGAGGTTTGAAGGATGAGCAGAAGTTTTCCAGTCAGAGGTTGGGGACAGCAACTGGCACAGAGAAAAGAGCTTTAGCAAAAGAACAGACGGTAGGGTGAAATAACAGTTTTGTGTCTTGGGTTTTTTTAAATCATTATGAGTAGTCGGGGTGGGAGAGGGTTGTTGGATTAAAAAGGTTGAGGTTGGAGAGGGCAGTCGATGAGACTGGAAATGTTAAGAAACAAATTTTTTCCAGATGAGAGTTTGTCTCAGCTGAGCTAAAGGAAAGCAGACTAGAGGCCATATTTTGGTGGACATGAGAACAGGGAACATTATTTTGTTCTAATTTACCCATTTACATGGCAGAATAAGAAAAGAAGATGATAAAGACAGCATTGTATAGGGGTGAGTGAGCTACATGGAAACTAGAAGTCTTGAGTTTCAGGCCTTTCTCTTTCATGACATTTACTGTGTGACTTTGGGCAGATGTCTCCCTCTCTGATCCTGTTTCCTCACCAGTCAGTTGGGGATAATGATAGCTACTTAATAAAACTAGAGTGAGATACAGAGATATATTGGATAAAGCACTTTAAATATTGTAAAGAGGTTTTTATATATTTTTTAAATTTGCTTATAAAATTGAGAGGAGCAGAAAGGAGTTTAATATATATATAAAAGGGGTCTATCTCTACAAAGTTCTTTCCAACTTTTAATTTCCATGAACTTGTCAGATGACCTGTGAGTGGCCCATAGGAAGATGTTCATGGAGATCTGACTGCCTGAATGGAGGCAGGAATACATCAAGCTAGACATTCAGAGAAGAGTATTATGAGTAGTCAAGAAAGGAAAGAGGCAGTGTTGGGAAATGCAGGCTGCTCAAGAGCAAGGGCAGGGAAGGTTCTGTGGACTTGATGAATTTTGTGAACTCTCTGCAAGGTTCTTCCAAATTTCCCCAGCGCGGTGGGACATTGAAATCATGTCACGTTCCCTGCTCCAGGGCCTTCACACCAAGTGGGAGGCAGGGCTGTAATTCCCTGGGCAGAGTCCAGGAGTGGGCATAGCATTTGGCACCGCTGAGTCACCCACAGGATATTAAGAGATGTTGAGCGGTTCCCCTATGCCTTCACTGACCCGTCTTAATGTTCTGTTGAGACTCAAATCCTGTTTGTAAATGGAAGACCCCCAGCTCTCACAGGGGTCCCCCACTGCTATTCTGTGGGAGCCATCCAGTCCCGTCCAATTGATTGATTTCTCCGGATACGCTGACGGTGGTCCTGGGGGAAGGGGGTCTTGGCAGGATAACCCCCCATATTCTCAGCTCATTTGCCACTGTGTTCTTGCCAAATTTTGCTTCCTGTTGCATTTCATCAGATCATTCCTTGGTCTGCCTCCTTAAGGCACATTCAAAGAATCTGAATGAAGCTTCAATCAGCCCTGACTTTCCCCAGAACGCGTTGTTAAGGAACTTGCCTACAAAGGCAGCCCGGGCACTGTCCCAGACTCCAATCTCCCTTTCCTCTCCTCCTCATGCTTCTCCTCATCATTCAATTAATCCCCAGCCACTTTTCCTCAGTGGCTTCTACTCTCCTGGTCATTGGACAAGCCCTTGTGTATCCTGAACAGCTATGCCAAGAATCTGCCCATCATAGCCCTTCTCTTCTGCTCACTGCAGCTGTGAGGCTTTTGTCTAATTATCTCTGGACTTGGAAGCAGTCTCATTTTCTGGAGAAGAGCTCCAGTCTCCAGCTTCCCCTATACCAAAGACAGGCTCCTTGGGTATTAGGGCTGCTGTAAGTGCCTCCTGCCAAGTGCTCCCACCTACACAAAGCAAATCCTTCTTGGAGACAAAAGAGAGAATTAACTTGCAATATCTTACTCATAAGTCATATATCAGAGTAAGTGAGTACAACCTTTGTCTGTTTCCACAGCATTCTCTAAGCTGAGAGGTTGTTAGCAAATATTCTCTGAAACGTCAACAAGAGCTTTCATGATGTGGCTATTGAAAGCATGGGAAACATCTGCCTATCAGAAGCAACCAAAATAAATCCCTCATCTAGTGAGTTATCTCCATTCCCACTGCTATCACTCTAGTCTAGGCCACCGTTAGCTCTTATCTGGCCCGTACAGTAGCATTCTACATGGTCTCCCTGTCATCACTTTTACACCCTTTAATCCATTCTCACTTGACAGCTAGAGGAACTCTTTAAAAACGTAAATCACATCTCATTTTCCTCTCTCCTACCTCCAGTCAAAATCCCTCTTAGGATAAAACTCAAACTCTTTAGTCCTGCCTACAAAGCCCAGTGGTTTTTTCTTGCCTGCCTGTCCAAGCTTGACTCTCGTCACTCTTTGTCTAATTCACTCTGATCCAGCCATTGCAGTACTTTTTTTTTTTTGTGAGGAAGATCAGCCCTGAGCTAACATCCATGCCAATCCTCCTCTTTTTGCTGAGGAAGACTGGCCCTGAGCTAACATCTATTTCCAATCCTCCTCCTTTTTTTCCCTTTTTCTCCCCAAAGTCCCAGTAGATAGTTGTATGTCATAGTTGCACATCCTTCTGGTTGCTGTATGTGGGACGCAGCCTCAGCATGGCCGGACAAGCGGTGCATTGGTGAGCACCCGGGATCCGAACCCAGACTGCCAGTAGCGGAGCATGTGTACTTAACCGCTAAACCACAGGGCCGGCCCCTGCAGTACTTTTGATTTCTCCAATTCCCAAGCTGGTTCCATCTTAAAAGCCCTTACAGTAGAAGTTTCCCTTTTCATGTGATAGTCTCCCTTCTGATTTTTATATTCCAGGTCCCCTCTTGTCATTCAGATCAAAGCTCTTCAGAGAGGCCTTCCTTGGTCACCTAATTTGGATTATGTGACATATAGTATGAAGTTAAGCCATATGAAATTGCTATTTGTTAGGTTAAATTTTGGAAGTTTCATAAGATTCAACCTAATGAAAGCTCTGCACATATTTGTCTTGCATGAATAGTGAGTTTTTCCTATTTTACAAACAGTGAGTTGTTCACACTGTTTTTATATAGCTTTATGTCTGATACATGGTAGGTATTTAATAAAAGGTAGTTGCTGCTGCTATCACTGTTGTCATCGTCATTGTCAGTATCATCATCGTTCTAAACCATGAAGGAAGATGTAGAAGATGAGGAAGAAGTAGGAAAAGAGGAAACCTCAACCTCAACATAAACTGGTTTGGGATACAGGAGACAAGAGATCTGAGATTGGATCTTCCATTGTTGCCAAACTGTGTGATCTTCGATAAGGCAGTATATTTGGGAAATAACACAAGGGTTGGATTTTCAAATAGACCCACAAGAAAGAAATACCTTACCAAGTATGAAGCTGTATGAATAATTTCAAAGCTACGAGTCATCACAAGGGACAGGGAAAACAGGGAGAGGCCAGAGCTGCCAATGCCACTTTCCAGGCCCTTTCTTGCCACATTAGGACTTGCCCTGATCCAGATTTCACATATAGGTCTCTAAAAATATATACAAGCACATCACTTGCACGAAAGCCAGCTCTCTTGGTCATGAAACGTCTCCATTTTATAATCCAGTTAATTACATAGCTTACGTGACATTTTTCAGGGAGCCATGCCTCGTAGCTCCTTAGACTCCAGGTTTATTTACCATAAGTAATCCTAGAGTGATAAGGTACATGCTGCTAAAAGTATCCCAAAGATAAAGACTCTGTCCCTAATAAATACCATCAGTAGTTTTTCCTGGAATCCTTAATAGGGTATTTACAGGATCTGACCAGGTCACATTTCTTCCCTGGGGGCATACCCAGGAAAGGAAAAGAATGATTGCAGGCCTGTGTAACCCTTTCCATCCCACTTCTGCAGCCTATGTTTCCCTCATCTGTAAAATGAAAACTTGCTCAACATAGCTGAGGACCCAAAGGGTTTTAAATCTCATTGAACCCATGATAAGTGAGGCAGAAGCTACATAAACAGAATGTAGTCCAAGGGATTCTCCATCAGGGGGATTGTTAAACTCAACCCAGAAAGCTCCCTCCCACTAAAGATTATTGAGTAAGAAGGATGTAATGAAAAGAGTGTGAACTCTGGAGTAGAGATGCCTGGGTTCTAGGCTCAGATCTAGAATTTAATGGCTATAGGTCCTTGACAAAGTAGCACGATATGTCTACGTCTCTGTTTCCTCACCCATTAGATGGTAATCATGAGTTTTAAGTGAGATGATGCATGTCAACATCAAGCACAGTGATTGGCATAAAGGAATTGGCAGTGATGAAGTCATTAATTCATTTATGCCATTGTATGGATCTACTCTTTCACAAAGCCTTGCTGTCTATGATGTCCACAGCGTACAAAGATAAAATAAGATGATAGGAGTTAGGCACACTCTAGTGGGAGCACAGATAGACCACTAGCCATGCACACCTCTTTTGCTTCCTACCATCTTGCCTCTGGCTCCAATTCATTGTACACACAGCTTCCTGAACTTCAGATCCGTGCCTTTCCTTTGGTTAAAACTCTCCAATAGCTCCCAATCACTTCAAAGATAAATCCTAAACTCTTCGTCCCCATGAGCAAGGCTCTCAGTGACTAGGCTGCTGTTTTCCTTTCCCTGACCTTCAGGGTTAGTCAGGGTAGACTAAGTGCTGGAACAAATAATCCCCAAATTTTAGCAGAATAAGACAATAAAAGTTTGTTTCTTATTCATACCTCCATCTAATGTGGGTCGGCTGAGACAGGGGTGATTGCCCCAGGCAATAATTCAGAGCCCTTGTTTCCTCTGGTCTTGTGGGTCACCCTCCTCCGCTGGGTTCTCAGAGTTCTCTCTCTTGGCCAGAAATAAAATCAGAATATTGTTCCACCTAAGTACAAAGGAGGCTGGAAAATTAGATATTGGGTATCTTTACCATTCTTTGCCTTGTTCCTTTCCACTGACACTGGAGCAACTCTAGACTGTTTGTACTCATCTGCCACACCATTCAGGTTCACATCTCTGTGCTTTTGACCCTGCTTGTCTCTCTGTCAATAACACTTTAGGTAAACGTTTTATCCTTCAGTGCTTGTCCAAGCATTGCTTTCTCAAGTCTCCCTTTACTGGGCCCCTTCCCTACCCAGAGATAAAGGCACTTGCTCATCCCTCTTAGTACCTCTAGACTTTGCCCACATTGTCACTCCAACCTGTGGTTTGTACATATGCTTGCCTCTCCTCTAGAATTTCAGCTGCTTCTGAGCAGAAGCCTGTGCTAATGCCTCACTGTGTCCTCACCATCCTGCACACACCCCAGTATGAGGGAGCTGCTGGGAAATTGCATTGATACTCAATGTCCTCAGAGAAGTAGAGCTGAGTGTTACAAGCCAAGTTTAAAGTCAGACCACCTGGTTTTGAACCTTGACGCTGTTGAATAACCTTGATCAAGTTGCTTAGTCTCTGAGTCTCAAGCACCTCATCTGTAAAGTCAGAAGAAAATTAGCTCTCCATATCACATGATGGTGAAGAGTTCATGAATTCATGGATATAAAGCTCGGTATAGTGCTTGCAACACACAAGGAACACTCAATGAAATATTAGCTATTGCTATTTCATACCCTTCTGATCTGTTTTGTGGATGGGAACAGAAATGCTCTCCCCTGACTTTGAGGAGCCTTGAATTAGGACATAGAACCTCTTGCTGTGGACACGTGGCCCCCAGGGAGTGACTCAGGCAGGCCAAGGCCTTAGTGAGCTCTCATGGCCCTGGAAGGGTTCCTTGAGTGAGGTCTGGCAGGGGCAAGGAAAAGCTGACAAATTAAATGGTTTAGTCTGCTCAGCAAAGCAAACGTGGCTCCAGGAAGCTAGAAGTAACTCCGAATGGAAGCTCCAACTGCCACTGGGTGGAGGAAATTTTTTTCCAAATTCAATTTGTTTTCACTTGAGCTGCTTCATTTCATCAACACAGCTCTTTGGAACATTGGCTAAATTCCCTGAACAAGTCTCCCTTTTTAAGTGTTTTTTTTCCCCCTCCCTCCTCCCTAGTTCCTCAAATGCAATAAAAATTAAACACTTGGAAACCTAGAGAAAGCCCCCAAAATACCAGGTCAGCATAGGTGTGCACCAGATATGTGCTTGCAGATTGGTTAGCCAAGGTGGGACTGTAGATTTAGATGTGAAGTTGCCATAAGCAGCACAGTGACTACAGTTAAATCATTCGCCAGAATGGCCTTGCAGTTGATAAATGGCCTTCTCTTCACAAAGACCCTTTCATCCAGGTCAGTCTTGTGTGAGGCCCTCAGGGCCTCCCTGTTTCAGCCTCAAGAGGAAGGAAGAGGAAGGAAGTAGACCCTCGCCTGCAGCAGCACAAAAGAGTTCTCAATCAAGAGTTCAGATTGCAACCCATTCTCTGTTTATGCATTTGGGCAATGGACACCCTCACTCCATTGCGCCACCAACATGACCGGGGCAAGGGCCCAAAGCCAGAATATACCAGAGGAGTTTCCTTCCCTATTACCTGGAATTTATTTAAAAAGAGAACAATAAACCAGAACCCTGCTTGTACTGGCCCATGCAAGATTCTGAGATGGCCTAACCCTTCCAGTTCAGAACCAGCTAATTCCAAACCAGCTCTGGTTTCTTCTGAACATGAGCCATCCCAGTTTGAAAGTTTTAGTTCTCTCTGTTGGAGAGAAAATATATAACGTCAACAGAAAAGACTACATAAAGGATATTTTTCTTCTGTTTTTTTTCTTCGATCGCCTCTTCACCTTTTTTTTATTGTTTTTATAAGAACTTGGCAAAGCGGATAAATTAAGCAAATTTTTCCACACAAGGAGTATAAGGATTCATTATAAACTGGATGCAGGAGTTAACATGACTATGGTGGCCTAGATTAGGAAGATATTTTTACTTGATTTTTCTCTTTAAATTATTAGGTATTTAATGCCTACGTATATGAAAAATTGTCTGCAAAAGAATAACAAAAGAATAACACCGCTATTTTATTGGTACTTGTCAAGAGACCCGTACTCTGTTGTAATCCTCACACAATCCTGTAAGATCTCTTTGTTCAGAGAAATTTGAAACTCCTAGAAGTTAGGAACTTTGCTCAAGGTCCTACAGATAGAACATGGCAAAGCCATCAATCAACAAAATTTTGGCTTTTCAGACTTTAAAGCTCACTCGCACCTACAACTATGAATCTCTTTGCCTCACTGTCCCCTTCTTCAAAATGGCAGTATGATCTGCCTCTTGGGGTTGTTAGAAGGATTAAATGAAATCTATTTGAATGAATCTATTTATCTATACCTTTTATGTGGTCGTATATGGAATTCCACCGGCATAGGGTCTGAAGCCTCGGTTGTTTGGAGTAGTTCAAGGCCACAGAGTGCGGGGGCGCAGGTCAAGGAAGGGAGCAGAGTCCCCCTTGACTTCCCTATGCACCACTCTCACCCTCTGCTAGGCTGGAACTTAGCCATGTCACTGCACTAACCATGTCACAGGACTAGTGGTGGGACTTGATTCTTGGACCTCTCTCGATGGCTACCACATAACTGCTTCTCAGTAAATAGTGGTGGAGATGTCCGTCAGTTGGGGTCTTTCTGACTTTTGAAATCTCAAGAAAATTAGCTTGGCGCCTTCCCCACGTGTGCAGCCTGTAGACATCCAAAACCTTCTCCAATACTTCAGCAAATTCCCAGGAACCCAGGAAACTCTTGTCTCTGAAGGTCTTTTGTCTAGGTAGGTATCTCTGTTCTATTCCATAAAGACCCAGCTGGGAAAAAAATAAAAGAAAAACAAACAAATAAACCCAACTATTTTTTTGAGTCTCTAAAAGCTCCACTTAGACATTTGTGAGAAGAGTAGACTTTACTCAGTTCTAGGGAGAGGAGCCCCAGAGGAGAAATCTCTGTCACCACCAGGAAAACAACTGTCAATGGAACAGAATATCACCAGTCAAGAAATGTCCTCTGGCTATCACACTACCAAGGTATTTCATAAACCCTTCATATCACCCAGTATCAGCCTCTCTCCACTTTGCTGACTTCTCCATTCCCTTTCTCCCTTTCTTCGTCTCATTACTCATCTTTCACTCACTTCACTTAAGGAGCACAATTGATGTCCTGTTCCTATCCCATGAAACGCTGACACTCTCATCTGTGATAGTTTGGCATCTATCAACACACACATCTTGAAGATCTCACCTACCCCGAAAGGATTTATTAACTCTCACTCACTCCTCTTCCCAGGAGGCATTCCAATGCTGGATGCTAAGATCATTGGATAAATAATAACAAAATGTCTATAGTTCTTATGTTGCACCAGGTACTGTTTTAAGCATGTTGTATGTAGGAACAAACTTAATCCTCACAACAACTCCACGAGATTGTTGTTATTATATTCCCATTTCACAGATGGAACCGAGGCGCAGAGAGGTTAAGCAACTTGCTCAAGGTCACATAGAAAGTGGTAGACACATGATTCGATCTCTGACAGTCTGATTCCAGAGTCTGTGCTAACTTCTATACATACTCATCAGGTAGAAAGAAAAATGGACAGCCAGCTATTTCCTCCTCCCACACTGCTACAAAATAAAGTGTGTTTACTTACAAAGTAAATAAATGAGTAGAATTTAAAGCAAAATTTTGAGGTTTTGGAAAATGTATAAAATGTAAACAATAAAAAGTAGACCAGAAACTATCAAGGTTAAAAAAAAATAGTAAGATCTAAGAGGGTAGTTTCAGAAGGAAGAGAAGGAGCCTCTGAGGCAAGCAATCATCAGGAACATTGAACAGACTCCAGGAAGTTATTTGCAGGGGTTAAATTGGGTCAGGGCAAGACTGTGTTTTAAATCATATAATCTATATCCCATACCTGCAGGAAAAGCATCATGGCCACTGAGCGGACTGCTTCCTTTTGAAGGTCCTTTGGGGAGATGGAGGTTGCAAAGAGACAGGAGGAGAGAGCACTTTGTTACATGAAGACTCAAGTTGCTGCAGAGGAAGGGCCCCTCATCAGAGGAGTCAACTCAGGAAAGTTTCCACTTCCAAGTGATCTTTGTGTTCTAACTGGAAACACCGTAGTGTGTCTACATCTGGACGATGATGTCTGTTATAAGAATACAACTCTCTCATCTAAGTTCAGCAGACTGCGTAAGCAGGACTGGGGCGTCTTAACGAGTTGAGGGAGTTACAGTTCTCTCCCCCAGTTCCTCTTTCTACACACTTTGCTCCTGTCAACAAAGGAAAAGTTAAATCATCTGAATTTCCAGATCCGTTATTAAAGAAGAGCAGGAAAATCACTCTGATGATTAGATTCTTTGACATTTGACGTGGTTTAAAGATCTATCTTGAAAAATAAAGATCTCATTCATGGACCAATTTTTTCTTTTCCATTTGGCAAACTCTCATACCCTCACCTTTTCTTCCATCCAGACTAACTGAAAGGTTATCTCATTAAGCACAATACTTTTTGGGGGGGCTCCAGCATCACATATATGCAGAATTATAATGATAATAACAATACTTTTTATTAAGTACTTACTATTTGATTACACCATGCTAACTATTTGACAAGCATAATCTTATTGAAGTTCTAAGACAACTCTGAGCTAAATAATATTGTCCCCACTTTATAGTTGAAGAATCCGAGGTTCAGAGAGGGTCCCGTGAGCAGTGAAAGAGAGAACTTGGACTCAGCCCAGGTCTGGCTGATTCTAGAACTTTAATTACTTCACTAATTGCTCTAGTTGAGACTGGACCACTACCATTGGTAGAGAATGCAGCAGCGCTCCCTGCCTCCACCCCCAGACTGTGTGCTCGCTCATCCATCCTGAGAGGACTCCCATCACCAGAAAGCCTCTATTTACTCTACTTACGTGAGTAACATTGAACCTGGAAACTCTTCAAGCCACATAACAGAGCACTCAAGTGGAGGCTGTTCTTCCTCCAACTCCCATGTCATCAAAGGCTGGGTGTTTGTGTCCTCCGTGCTTCTCACAGACACTTCTGGATTAGATTTCCTCAGTCTTTCTATAAAGTTCCCACTCATTTCAGGTGTTTGCTTTGTGGTTCTGCTTTGCTATCCTCTTTCTTAGCACTGTCATCTAAAGACCTTCTGTCCTGGTCACACCTCCCAATTCTTTGAAGATTCAGCTCTGCCTTCCAGCCTTTCTCCCCACCCCATACACTGCTTCTGTTTTTGGTGACTTAAGCATTGGATAATCCCACATCCTGGCCTTTAGGATTCCTTGCCTTCTTCATTTCCTATGATCTTCTCTATCTCTCCACCTTGACCACATTATCTCAATTCATTTATCCCCAATACACCATTTTATAGACCTTCTAGGAGCTTCCAGTTTACAAACCCTACTACTTTCTCCTCATCTCCCAGGGCTTCCTTGTTTTCACTTCTTTCATTATCCAGCTAAGATTTCATTGACTTTTGCAGCTATTACTTTTCTCAAAATCCTCAATTTCTTGCTTTGTGATGATCTTATTGTGAATGCTGTGTAAAACCCAAACCTGAATGAGCTCAATTTGCTGTCTTCTCCATGCTTGCACTTTGGTTGCTGGGTAATTGTAGGGGGAAGAAATTCACTCTGAATTGATAATAGTCTTAATTCAGAGCCCCCAACCTTAACTAGGCCTTTAAGGATGCCCAGGAGTCCCATTATGTTCCTATAGGCAATGATTTCCCCTTCTCTGAGGCAGCTATTTCAAACTGCCTTCTCTTCTCTGAAACACATGACCCCCATTTCTCCCTTAGTCTCCATATGACCTTGCTTCTCACAGAAAAATAAAAGACATCAATCAAAACTCCCTCAGCTTCCTGCCATAAAATTTATGTATTTGTGTCTTTGCTCATCCCTCCTCCTCCCTTCTTGATGGACTGGAAGGAATATCCTTTATCTTACAGAAAATTGGATCCCATACCTTCTTGGCTTCTCGGAAACCTTAATCCATCCATCTCCCTCTCTCTACTGCCTGCCTCCCATTAGCATGCAAACATGGCACTGCCTCCAATCCCCAGGTCCTCCTCCAGATTCCACACACATTCTCTCTTCTCTTTCATGGAGAAGTTTCTCTAAAGTGTCTGTGTTAAATATCTCATTTCATCACCTCCCACTGACTCCTCAGACCTCTACATCTGGCTTCCCCACCTTCACACCACTGATGCTACATTTGAAAAATTGACTGATGATCTCCATTGCATGTGGATTTTTCACCTTTCATCTTACTTGACTTCCCTTCAATTTAATATATTGGTCGCTCAAAGCATTCTCTTCCCTTGACTTCTGGGACATGGTATTCTAGTTTTCCTCCTAGCTGTCTGGCTATGCATTCCTTTCCCTATCTTGCACTATTTTGTTTCATGTTTACCCATCTCCCTGGTTGATCTCATCCTCTCTTGTGATGACTCCAATGTATTCATGCTTCTTAAACCTGCATCTGTATTTCTGGTCAGTTTTCTGTGCTCTAGACTTTTATACTCAATACTATTCTACAGATTGCACTGGGATGTCTCACAGCCACTTCACATTCATAAAACACCCCCACGTCACCCTTTATTAAACCCATTCCTTTTGCTCCTGCACTTTAGTTTCAGTGAATAGCGCCATCATTTGCCCAGTTTCTCAAGCTAGAAAAGTAACAATACCCTTGTCCTCATGCTTTGCCTAAGCTCCCATATGTAACAATAATTAAATTCTATGAAATTCTATTCCTCAGCTATATCTGGATAATACCTACTTACACCTAATTTCAATTTCACTCACAGGCCACCACCTGCTCTCTTACTCCAAGTTCTAGCCACATGTTACCCTCCCTTTGGATCATTACCCACATGCCCCCATTCACTTAGCATACTCATATTCTTCCAACAAATTTGCACTCAGATACCACCTTTAATCAAAAGTCTTTTGTAACCCCAAGATTGGGTTGAGTACCCCTTCTTGTGTACCTACAACATCTTGTGATTATCTCCATCATATTAGTTACTAGTTCATAACTTTGTCTTGAACATCTAGCCCAACCTTTGGCATAATTTTCACTGATAATAAGTAATCATTCAATATTTGTTCAATAAATGATCTATTTTTAAACTATGACTTTGTTTTCTATTAGTTGTGTAGTGACATACAAACATATATTACTCAATGAGTGTATGACTATTCTTTTAAAAGTCAGCTTTATTGAGTTATAATTTGCATACAATAAAGTTCACTAATATTAAGTGCCAATTTCTGTGAGTTTTGGTAAATGTATACAGTCATATAACCAACACTACAATCATAATATAGAAAATTTCTATTGCTGCAAATATACTCCTGTGCCCCTCTGCAGTAAATCCCTTCTCCTCTCCCTGAAGCCCCTGGCAATGCCAAAACTATAGCTTTATCTTTTCTAAAATTTCATAAAATTTGAATCATACAGTGTATAGTCCTCTGAATCTGGTTTCTTTCACTTAGCATAATGTTTTTAAGATGCATTCATGATATTGTGCATATCAGTAGTTCATTCATTTTTATTTTAGTATGGTATTCCATTGTATGCATACACCACAATTTTCTTATCCATTCACCAATTAATGGATATTTAGCTCATTTCCTATTTGGGGCTATTATGAAGAAAGCTGTTATGAACATTCAAGTACAAATCTTTGTGTGGATATGTTTACATTTCTCTAGGATAAATACTTAGGAGTGGAATAGCTGGATCACATGATAAGTGTAAGTTTAACTTTATAAGAAACTACCAAACAGTTTTCCAAAATATTATGCTTTTCCACTGGAAACGTTTGAGATTCCAGTTACTGTACTTCTTACTAAAACTTGGTGTCAATCTTTTTAACTAGAGCCATTATAATGGTTCTGTAGAGGTATCTCTTTGTGGTTTTAATTTGTATTTGCTGGTGATTAATGATGTTAAGTATATTTCCATGTTTATTAGCCATTTGTGTCTACTTTTGCGAGGTGTCTGTTAAAAATTCTTGCCTATTTTTATTGAACTGTTTATCTTCTTATTTTTCTGTTGCAAAAATTCTTTATGTATTCTAGAAAAAGTCCTTTGTTGGACATATATATTGCAAATATTTTCTCCCTCCATAGCTTGCCTTTCCATTTTATTAACATTATCTTTTGAAGAGCAGAAATGTTTAAATTAGATGAAGTATAAGTTATCAATTTTTTCTTTTGTAGTTCATACTTTTTGTGTCCTAAGAAAATTTTTCCTATTCCAGTTAGCAAAAATTTTAGTCCTATATTTTATTCTAAATATTTTATACTTTTAACTACTCCATTTAAGTCTATGATCCATTTCTAGTTAATTTTTGTATAATTCGTGAGATAGGAGTCAGTTCATTGTTCTCCACATGAATATCTATTTGGTCTAGCGTGATTTGTTGAAAGTCTACTCTTTCCCTCATTAAATACCTTGGCACCTCTTTCAAAAATCAATTGGTATAAAGGATCGGCCCCGTGGCTTAGCGGTTAAGTGCATGTGCTCCACTGCTGGCGGCCCTGGTTCAGATCCCGGGCGCGCACCAACCGCGCACCAACCGCGCACCGACCCACCGCTTGTCGGGCCATGCTGAGGACGCGTCCCACGTACAGCAACTAGAAGGATGTGCAGCTATGACATATAACTATCTACTGGGGCTTTGGAGGGTAAAATAAATAACTAAATAAAATTAAAAAAAAATCAATTGGTATGTATAAGTGAATTTATTTGAGGGCTCAATTCTGTTCCATTGACCTCTATGTATCTCTTTATGCCAATAACATACTGTATTAATTAATGTATTCGATAGTAGATGTTGGAATCAGGCAGAGTAAGTCTATCACTATTGTTCTTTTTTGGAATTATTTAGGCTATTCTAGGCTTTCCATTTCTTTACAAATTTTAGAATCTTCTTGTAAAATTCTACAAAAACAAATAAAACTGCTGGGAAATTTATTGAGACTGTATTGAATCCATTGATCAATTTGAGGAGAACCAATATCTTATTAAGATGTCTGATCTATTAACAGGGTATACGTCTCGATTTACTAGTGTCTTTTTATGTAAAATGTTCTGTAATTTTAGTATACGGGTCTTTCACATATTTGGTTACATTTATCCTTAAGTATTTTGTGGTTTTGATCCTATCACAAGTGATAGTTTTTGAATTTCAAATTCTAATTATTCATTGTTAGTATATAGAAGTCCAGTTTACATTTTGTATATTGACCTGTTTTAACATTGCTAAATTTACTTCTCACTTCTAGTACCATTTGTTATAGATTTCTTGGAAGAGTCTATGTACTCAATTATTTTGCCTGAAAATAAAGGTAATTTTTTCTTCTTTTTTTGATAGGCTCACCTATGTGATGTATGGAATAATTATGTTACTTAAAATGGGTTTTTAGATGATCAGTCAGGTGAAGACATGAAATAACATCACAGAGAGCTATGTGAAACTAATGGATTTATTATACTCACAAATCCTAGAAGAGGGAGGCATGGCTCACCACTCAGGGGACCATATGGGAGGAGCTCCAAGGGAGTGTGCTCAACCAAGCAGGTGAGGATCAGAGAGAAAGTAAGGACCAACAGACAAGTACGTTTATTGGGGGTTATAGTGGAGTACAAATTCAAAAGGCACAAGGAGGTTTTTTTGGTGCATTTGAATGTCACTAGGTCGCAGTCAGAGGACAGCAAGAGGGTAGCTTGTGCATGGACCAGCCTTATCACACTGGTGCACCTGGCCACCTAGATGAGGTGCTTACAGCCTGTTTGTGGGGATGTTGAGGCATAAGGAAAATATGAAGTTTTAAAAATTTACAATACGACCTTTTGTATTTTTTTCTTGCCTTATTGGATTGCACAGAACTTCCAGTGCAATGTTGAAGCCATGAAACAGAAGTCATCAAAATAAACAGTCTTACTCTGTTCCTGTTCTTATGGAAAAGACATTCAGTGTTTCACCATTAAATATGAGGTTAGCTGTTGGTTTCTCTTGTAAATTCCTTTTATCAGGTTGAGAAAGCTCCCTTCTACTCCTAGTGTTCTGAGGAGTTTTATAAAAAATACCTGGTGAATTTGTTCACATGCTTATTCTGCAACCATTGCGTTAATCTTTTGGGTTTCTTTTTTCTTTTACTTTGTAAATACGATAAATTTTGTTGTTATTTTGATTGAAAATAAACATTGCACTTCTGGAGTACATCTCACTTGGTCAGGCTATCATCCTTTTTTATATATTGCTGTATTAAATTTGCTAGTATTTGTCAAAGATTTCTGCATATTTGTTCACAATAAATATTCATCTTATTTTTTATCAGGATAAGGCTGGCCTTGTAAAATTAATTTGGAAGTGTATTAGTTATTGACTGATGCATAACAAAGGACTGCAAAACTTAGCAGCTTAAGGCAACAAATATTTATTATCTCATAGTTTCTGTCAGTCAGGAATCCAAGAGTAGCTTAGGTGGGAGGTTCTGGTCAGGATCTCTCGAGAAGTTGTAGTCAAACTGTCCACTAGGGATGAAGTCATCTGGGGCTGGAGAATTCACTTCCAAGCTCATTCACAGTCTCCGCTCATTCACAACTGAGGCTGGCTGAAACCTCAGTTCCTTGCCATATGAGCCTTTTCATAAGCTGCCTGAGTATTCCTTTTTTTTTTTTTCTAATTTTTTGTTTATTGCAGTAACGTTGGTTTATAACATTGTATAAATTTCAGGTGTACATCATTATACTTCTATTTCTGCCTGAGTATTCTTAAAACATGGTATTTGCCTTCCCACAATGTGATCGATGAGAGAGAGATCTGTCTTTTATAACCTAATCTCAGAAGTGACATAAAAACACCATCACATCCGCCATATTTTATTAGTTATACAGACCAAACTGATACAGTGTGAGAGCACATTACACAAGAGGTGAATACCAGGAGGTGGGACTCGTTGTCATTCTGTCTGAAGAACTTCCTGTAACACTTCTTATAGTGTAGGTTTGCTAGTAACAAATACTCTCAGCTTTTGTTGTGTCTAAAAATGTCTTTATTTCACCTTCTTTTTTTTGAAAGGTAGTTTATCTGGGTATAGAATAATAAGTTGTTATTGTCTTTTCCTTTCAGCCTTTTAAATATGATGTTCCACTGTTTTGCATAATTCCTCTTGCTTACATAATTTCCAACTAGATGTCTGCAATTTGTCCTGTCTTTCTTCTGCACATACTGTACAATTTTTTCTGACTGCTTTAAACTTTTTCCCTTTAATATTTATTTTCAGAAATTTTATTATGATGTTCCTTTATGTGGCTTTCTTTGTGTTTATCTTGTTTTGGGTCCATTCAACTTCTTGCATAGATGAGTTAATAGTTTCTGTCAAAGTTGGAAATTTTTCAGTCATTGCTTCCTCAAATCCTTTTCTTAGACTCCAGTCACATGTATTTAAACTACTCAATACTTTCCAATAGGTTACTGAACTTCTGTTCATTTTTTCAGTCTTTTTTTCTGTCTCTACTTTATTTTGGATAGTTTCTGTTGTTATATCTTCATCTTAACTAGTATTTTTCCACAGTTTTTAATCTGCAGTCCCCTTTTGTGAAATTTTAATTTCAGAATCCATTTAATTTTCTTTTATATCATATTTCTCTCCCCATTATATTTATGCTTTCTTTTCCATACTTGAGCATATGAACATATTTATGAAAGTGTGTTTAATATCCTTGTCTGCTAATTTCATCATCTTTGTCATCTCTGCGTCTGTTTCTATAGACTAATTTTTCACTGGGTTATGGATCCCAGTTGGCTTCTTCTTTGTTAGTATTGTCTATTTGATAATTTTACATTTTTTTCTTTTTATTTGATGAGGAAGATTGGCCCTGAGCTAACATCTGCCAATCCTCCTCTTTTTTTGCTGAGGAAGACTGGCCCTGGGCTAATATCTGTGCCAGTCTTCCTCCACTTTATACAGGACTCTGCCACAGCATTGCCTGACAAATGGTGCATCGGTGCGTGGCCAGGATCCGAACCGGTGAACCCCGGGCCACTGCAGCAGAGCACATGCACTTAACTGCTTGCGCCACCGGGCTGGCCCCGATAATTTTACATTTTTGAGTACTGTATTTTTTATGTTCCTTTGAAGACTGCTAGTTTTTCTTATGTCAGGCAGTTAAGCTACTCGCAGACTGATTTGATTCCTCTGAGTTTGTTTTTTACTCTTTTAGGGTGACTCTAGAATAGTCTTGTCTTACGAGTTAATTTAGCTTAGCTTCTAAGATGTGACAATTCTGAGATTTTGAATTAATGACTCCTGTATTCAACAAGGTCCCTCCATTGCGGCTTGTGGGAACTCAGATAATGTGCTCAGGAATCATCTGGCTTGAAATTCCCCAGTAACTTCTTTGCCCAGAAGTTGTTTCTTGTCTAAGCTTGACGTTTTTACTCTAAGCCCAGACAAGTTTGTATTCAGACAAGTTACCCCTTTGCACATTTCTGATACTTTTTCTTTGCTAATATCCCTCCTCTCAGGAGCTCTTATCTGTAAATTCTAACCACTTTGGCCTCCCCAAACTCCAGTCTGTCTTATCTGCTCAGCAAGACCATTCTTGCTCTCTTGGTTGCTCCTCCGTATAAGACATTCTGGAAATTGCCTCCAGGCACAAATTTTGGGTGATTGCAGAGCTTACTTCATCTGATTCCCTTCTTGCAGGAGCCACAGTCCTGTATTGCATGCTGGCCAATGTCTAAAAATTGTTGTTTTCTATATTTTGTCCAGTATTCTAATTATTTATGATAGGAAAGTAATTCTGGACTCCACTACTCTCTCATACCAGAAGCAGAAGTACCAATATATTTTTAACTACTTCCAAATTTAAGTTCTCTGATGGTAAGACATTTTCTTCTAGATCAAGACAATGGGGGAGGGGTGTATTTGAAGGCAGCTGTCACCTCATAAAGGAAAAGAAGTGAGAATATGATATATGGAGACTTTCTATTTAGATCAGAGGGGAAAGGAAAATCCTACTTCCTCTGGACAAAAGGTTAATGGGAGAAGAAGAGAGAGAAATAGGCATATGGGTGTTCCCAAGTCCTTACTCTCTATGATGAAAGGTTATCTAGCATGCACTGTCAAATTCCCCTCTTTCCTATATGGCATGAACATTGAAATGAAAGTCAACAGACATAATATGATGCAGGGAGTAGGAGTAAGATGCCCCAAAGCAGATGCTGTAGGGTAAAAAGCCTAAATCATAACCCAAATGGAGACCATGAGAGAGTCTCACAGAAATTTTTGTACCAATAAGAGTTAAGGAGCAGTTGAGTCAGCATGGAGGATCTATCTGACTCTGAGTCAAGAAAGAGATTATCAGACTTAAGGATAAGCCAGGAGTTAGCAGAATACCCACTAGAAGGTCCCAAAACATGAAAATGTGATGGATCAACTCTCCCACAGTGAATACTAATGCAAACACTACTGAAAAGCACTGTGAGGCCAGGAGAACCCATCCCTCCAAAGCTATTAGCTTTTCTCTCGTAAACCCAAATGAGATGACTGTGGGGAAAATGAAGTAATCTAAAAGAGTTAGTAAGTATCATAGAGAGTAGAGAGACTGAAAAGGTGCTAATACTAAAAGGTTGCCTAAATTATTAGATCAAACTAAGATTTAAACTGATGTGGATTAGATTCTATTTAAATTTTTTGTTTGTTTAGAAAACAACAGGGAAGGGGATTAGTATGAAGAATTTAACAATATTTTCTTTGCATGTCTGAATTGTGATGTGAGTAAATTTGCAATCCCCCTCCCCAAATATATATATATATATATATATAATTCTGATTGCCATCCTGGAAGACAGTATTATAACCCACATTTTACAGATGAGGAAATGGAGGCTCAGAGAAGTTAGCTGACTTATGTAAATTCACACAGCTAGAGTATTTTGTAAACTGTCTCAGTGTCCTTATGAAAACCCCCTGTGGTTCCACCCTCAAAGCTCATAAAATTTCTTTTCTCCCTCTGCCGTTCCCTTTTGTACATACTCTCACTCTAGGCCAGGGTTTCTGTCCCACTGACTCATACTTGGATACAAATCTCGTCCAATGCCCTTCAGGATGATGTTTTAGTTCAAACGTCTTTTCTGTTTTGTGATTTTATCTCTGACTGCTATATTTTGCATTCTACTCGGGACCATGACCTACATCCCATTGGTGAACACTGTTCTTCTTAGTCTTTTCTCCTCAATCCTCAGCCCCTCAGCCCTGGCCCCAGTCGGCATCCAGAACCCACTGCTCAGAGTATTCCAACTGTGAGGATCCAGAACTTGAGCCGACAGATGCTTGGTCCTAAAGTCCATGATTCTCTCTTTCCTCACTATGTTTTGTGGAACCCTTCTCTGTCTCCAGCATATTGTATTTATTTAAGCAACTTAAACTCACCTAGGATCTCATATGTTTTGATATATGTGTCATTTCAACCAAAAAAGCACAAGGCAAGAAGAACAATGAAGTTCTTTGTCTTAAAACATAGAATCCAGTTTACGAGATTTCTACATTCAGTTTGTACCAGATAAAACCTCACGGTATGCAGATGCTACAGGAAGGATGTCTGCTAGCCCATCAAAACAGTGCAGGGAATCCAAAAGTTCTCAGATTTCCTAGGCAGACCACACGATCTACACCTTCTCACATTTTCCTGTACTGCTTTAAGCAACTCCTACATCACAGACAACTGCTTAATGCAATCATGTCTCTAGAACTGTCCTCATCTATGCAGTGCCCCTAGGCAATGTTGTGATTTATAAGAAATATATATATTTTGTCATTCCGATGACCAGAATATATTTCTCATTTATATTTAGTCTTCATCCACCACCTGACCCACAGGTCCCAAAACCCTTGGAATTTCTTGAGTGATAAGAGCAACATGAGTGTCTTTTGTTATAATATTCTGTCTTTTGTCTTCAGTTCCTGAAAATGCTTCAGGGCCATAAAGATTAAATAGGTGTGTTGTTACTCATAACAAACCCCTTTCCACAACAACTGGGCTTATGTTAATGAAGGTGACTTTTTGAAGGCACCCAAGGATGGGGGCTAGTTTTTAGGGGAACCAACCATGAATAGATACCTGGAACTTTCAGTCTTACTACCTGATTCCTGGGGAGGGTATGTTACCACCCAAGGGGGGTGTCATCTGACCCCTGCAAGACATGCCAAGAGTCAAGAGGCAAGGAAGTAGGAGAGAAAGGAATTTATTACAGCTTGCTAGCAAGAGGGAAGATGGATGACTAATGTCTGAAAGAACCATCTTACAGAACAAAGACTGCAGGCCAGTTATATAGGGCGCTGGTCTTCAGGTAGTGGAGGCATCTGGTCTCAGAGTGGGGCATCCATCTTATCTCTGGGTGGAGATAGACATCTGCTCTCAGGGAGGGGGTATCCATCTGTTCTTAGTTCCTGATAGTCTTTTGTTTCACTGGATAGGCATTAGAGACCAAAGCAATGCTCTGTACCCTGATCTTTCAGTTGCCATTGATGATGGCTATCAGCATAGACTTTCTACCCAGGGGTCATCACATTCCTAAGGAACTCAAGAGAACAAAGTTATCAATGTATAGCTGCTGAGACAGGCCATAAAATCCACAGAGTATCTCTAGGTTAATTAATCAGAGGTCATTCAAAGTTACAATAGGGTTTCTTTTCTACAATATGGCTTCCCTCGTGTCAACCTGGTGTTGAGCCAGTATCAGGGAGAGGGGGCTAGAGGTTGAATCAGTCACCAATGGCCAACAAGTTAATCAATTATGCCTATGTAATGAAGCCTCCATGAAAACTCAAAAGGAGAGGTCTCAGAGAGCTTCCGGGTTGGAAAACCCTGCCACAGTGTTGGACTCTGAGCTCCACAAGGACAGAAGCTCTTTTGTTCAAGACCTCGCCCTGTGTATCTCTTCATCTGGCTGTTGATTCGTATCCTTTAATATCCTTTGTAATATACTGATAATCTAGTGAGTAAATGGGTTTCCTGAGTTCTGTGAGTCATTCTAGCAAATTAATCAAAGCCAAGGAGGGGGTCACGGGAACCTCTGATTTATAGGCAGTTGGTCAGAAGTACAAGTAACAAGCTGGACTTGCGATTGGCCTCCTAAGTCGGAGGTGGTTGTTGGAACCTCCAATTTGTTGCCAGTTGTTCAGAAGCACAACCTGGGCTTGTAATTGGCATCTGAAATAGAGGGCAGTCTTTTGGAACTAAACACTTTACCTGTGGAATCTGATGCTATCTCCAGGTAGATAGTATCAGAATTGAGTTAAATTCTTGGTGTGGAGAAGCCTACACACACACACACACACACACACAAGTTGGAATTGGGTCCGGGAACCCAAGAAGATCCTACTAGTTAAGAATAAGAATAATACCAGAAATGATCAGAAACAGTGTTTCTTTGAGGCCAACAACCAGATTTCTCAGTTAATTTCTCTTAGGGCTATTTCCTTCCACAAAGGAGTAACCTGAAGATTAAGTGAGACTGTATATATAAAATCCAGATCACAGTTTTGTCACAAATTAAATGCTCTGAATGTGGAAGTTCGTTTTTGTTTGAGTGTATGTCTGTTTAAGTTGTAGTCTGCTTTTGTTCTACACTAAGATGGAGTGGATAGACAACACTAGATTAAACTTTCAGAGCAGCCATTGAGGGGAAGTCAGTCTGAGGATCTAGCTTCACTATTCACAGTCGTCAGCAATTTGGAGACACATAGGTGACATGCATTGGAAGTTATGACACAACATGTGCTTTCCAGAAGAAACCTAGGAAAGACTCTAACTTCACCAGAAACAAGTATCTGTTCTGCCCAGATCCTCCACAAGCAACCTTAGTTCCTGCCTCTCTAAAGCTTCCACAGACCCCCAATGCATCCCACTGTTTCATCTGTCACACTTTTGCATTAGTGATTCTCTGAGTGTAAATATTACCATAAACTCATGACCAGTCATCACTTCCAGGAAGACTTCACTTAGTTTAAACCTAGACCATGTGCCCCGCCTTTGTAATTCCATCATGCACATCATCACAACATCTACCACATTGTACTATAATTACATATTTCCTTATTTCTTTTTCTCCCTGGACCATGAACACCAGAAGGGCAGGGGCTGTATTTTGCTCATTTCTATATTTCCAGTTCCCAGCAGAGTGGCACATTTTTGATGATCATGAGTTAGGGAAACCAAGATGAAAAAGAGAATGATATAGCAGATGGGAATAGAAATGAAGATGAAATGAAGTCAAGAGAAGGAGAGAAAAAATAAAGAAAGGAAAGATGGAAAATGAATATAGAAAGGAAGGAAACAAGGGGGGGAAGGAAGGAGGGAAGAAAAAAGGAAAAGAGAAAAGGAGAAAGTAAAGAAGAGAAAGAGTAAGGAAGAAAAAAAGGAAGGTTGGTCTTTCACCATTCTATTCAGGAGAAGCCAACTTTAGGAGTCTACAGTTCTGGAGATTTGTTCCTTCTTTACAAGTTGAAAATACCATTAGATGAGATTTTGGCATTTTATAACTCTTTTGAAAGCTGGAAATGCTGAGTTGGAATAAAAAATAATAAAGGTGGGTAGACAGGGATGAATTAATAAATTTATAATGTTCCAAAGGCATCTTCCAGAGATAGGAGTTTTATGCTAGTTCACTAGTCTCATCTATGGAAGTGGGGCATGGGAAGGTGGACTTACCTAGGCTTCAAAGGCTAGATTTTCTATTCAGACATTTGTCAAAGACTGATTTCTTCAACTAATTTTCATCAATGTCATGTTAAGACCACTCAGTAGAGTATGTTTTTGGCCTCTGGATGCTATCTGTCAATACCAACCAACCTGGGAACTAATCCACGCCGTAGAAATAAAGAATCCCAGAGAATGCTGAACAACAGAAGCTATTTGCCTGTACTTATGAACCATGTGGAATTTTCAGAGATAAAGAACAATTCTTTTTAAATCGAATTTTTAAAAACTCTGAACAATCCCAGTAGAGTTTGGGTTTCCCACTCATACCTAGTTTTACCAATTTTTTATTGCATCTTCTGTTTACTTTAAAAAAAACAGATTTCAGTCTTTTTCTCCCTTGATTAAAAACCTATCCTTGGATCCCAAACCTATAAGATAAAATGCAAAACAAACTCCTTTATAACTTGACACTAATCCATATTTTGGGCTTTATCTCCTACTGTTTTCTTTCTTGTACTATACATTCTCACAAAGTGACCTCTCTAACATATTATAAAAAATGTCTGTATGTTTTTTATTCATATCATTTCTGTTACCACCCAAAAAATGAGGTTCGTCTGCCCGCCACAAGACATGCCAATAGTTGAGAGGCAAGGTGGTAGGAAAGAAAGGACTTTTTATTACAGCTTGCTAGCAAGGGGGCAGATGGCTGACTAATGTCTCAAAGAACCATCTTCCAGAACAATGATTACAGACCAGTTATATAGAGGGCTGGTCTCCAGGTGGAGGAGGCATCTGTTCTCTGGTTGGGGGCATCCTTCTGATTTCCAGGTGGAGGCAGACATCTACTCTCCCGGTGGGAGCATCCATCTGACCTTCAGGTGGGGGCAGACATCTGTTCTTAGTTCCTTATAGTCTTTTGTTTTACTGGCTATGCATCAGAGACCGGAGCAACACCCTATACCCAGGTCTTTCAGTTGTCCTTGATGATAGCTATCACCATAGACTCTGTTCGAGGGGTCACCACATTCGTAAGGAACTCAAAAGAACAAAGTTATCATCTTATCACAGCTGGGAGGTACATGCACAAGCAGGGGTCGTAAAATCTACAGAGCAGTTAGATCTCCTGGAGGGTGCATATCCAGCTGGGTTAATTTGTCAGAGGTCATTCAAAGTTACAATAGGGTTTCTTTTCTACAATATGCCCTCCCTTATGTCAACCTTGTCTTGAGCCGGTATCATTTCCTCTTGCTGGAATATTCTCCTTTTATTTATCTACCTACTTAACCTAATACCCTTCAATGTGTACCCTTCCTAGAAGACAATCTGGCTTAATGGACTTAGGAACATGAACAGTGGATTCAGCCCAAGTTTTGAATTTTCTACCTAATCATTGTGTGTTCTTGGGAAATTTGTGGCAACTGTCTTAGCATCAGATTTTTCCTCTCCAAAATGGTGATAATAATGCTGACCCCAGAGAGTTGCTAGCATGATCCAATAAAATAATATCTTTAAAGACTCTAAACAGTGTCTTGAAAATAGTGTTTAATATTATATTCTTTATATTATATTTCTTATCATTATCATCATCACCAGTATCTCAAGGTTGTTGGATTAAATAGACAATTCAAGCACAGGTTTATTTCTGGGATTAGCACTAAGAAATCGATGAATGATGATAGTTATAATCACCATTATAATAATTCTTATTTTATTATACTTAATAAACTCAACTTTTTATTAATCAACATTCTTCCTCTGTTAGTCTTACAGATGTGATTTATACCTCCCTTTTCCATGGTACTCATCATAACATTTCATAATTATCTATTTATGTCTCTCTCTTAGTCTGTGATTTACTCGATGGCAGTCCTTGTTCAAGTTGTCTGTGTATCCCTACAGCTTAGTACAAAATGAGCTCTTAGAAAATACATGTTGAAGGAGTAAACAGAATTAATGGTACACATTAAGCCAGCTCCATTGTTTTTTGTTTTGTTTTGCCTGTTTACAACCTACACCATTTATTTGCTAAATGACTGTCTAAAGTGAGGAGTATAGTCTAAGAGCACTAGAATGGGATGGAAGGCACAAGCCATTGGCCTTAATAGCACCATATTCCCAAACTGAACTAGATAGGCTCCCTTAAAAGTCATGTCGAACTTTAAATACCCCAAAAAGTCCTTGATTGCAACTAGCAGGATTGTTTGGAGAGACTTGGAGCCTACCCATGAGTTTTCTCCAAACACTCATTACCAATTCTGGGATGAGTTCATAGGAACTCACCACTGGTCATTAAATGATTCTTGCAGCGTTTCAGGATTTGGAGCCACCATCCTGCTCCATGGAAAGTTTTAGAGGAAATTAGATTATAGTTGGGAACATTGGCCAACTAGATGAAAGGGAAATAAGCGTATTTAATAAATACTCAGCTTTGTGGCTTCTAGCAGCAGTCTGTGTTTCATCTATCAAAAGAGGGAAAGTATTAACTCCTTCAAAACCTCACCAAAGCTGGCTTCAGAGCCAAGGTTTAGGTCCATGTTCCATACTCAAATAAAAAAAGGAAGCCCCAAGGTAATGAATGCAAGATTTTTTAAAAGTAACCCTAAAGTAAGGAAAATACCACACAAATCTTAAATTTTACTTCCTGCCTAAACTCAGTATATTGTTCTCAAGAAGGAGTACTTTACTGGAATTAGTAAGGGATGTGGCATCAGGCAGACCTGATTTTAAATCTTGGCTTTGATACTTGTATAAATTACTTTGCCTTTCTGAGCCTAATTTTTCCGGCCAATAAAATTAGAACAATGTTTTTCATAATATTGTGATGAGGAATAATTGTGATGTGTTGGTGAAAATGCTTACCACAATGGTTAGTATTCAGATGTTCAAATACTACTTTCCTTCTCGTTTTTCCTTAGCTCTTAAAGTATTCCTAAAAATAAAGTCTTATGAGTTTGTGTTGTGGAGAATCCAAATATATACCAATGAATTTCTATATTAATTCATAAAAATGTAGAGATAAATTCTACAAAATAGAAGAATATAATCCATGTATACCCACCCTCGGTTTCAGTGGCAATTTTTTTTTTTTTTTTTTTGCAGCAGTATGAAATTGTACTGAGTCCTTGATGCACACGGATTGGGCATCTCCCTAAGAAGCACTAGTATCCTAATATAAGTATGATAAATTACAAGGGTTTATTCACTTTCCAAAAGGCTCCTTTACTTTACACAAAAGGATAAACCATATCACTCACTTTAATAGTCAGTTCCCCAGGTGCCTATAAAATAACATCTAATTTTTTTAAAAATACCATTAAATAACTTTCAAAAATGAAGTCCCTGTGTGAAACAAAATAATACTTTATGAGATTAATTCAAATAAAGTCAATCAGATTGGCTAAGTGTCAAAAAAGCATGGTAGATGATGAGACAGATTCCCCTCATGAGAAGCTCTTAGGTTGCATGTTTAGTGTTACGGAAAGATAGACTCATCCTTTCTACAAGTGACCTTCTTTACATGTACTAGTGATAAACTCAAAGGATGAGGAAATCCTAGTGATTGATGGTCTTTGCTGTGCTCCAAGTCTAATGTATGTGTGACATCATTGAATTCTCCCAACAACCAGATAAGGCAGGTATTATCATCATCATTATCTTGAATATTATGTTATCATCATCATTATTTTGAATATTATCATTTTACAGAAAATGAAATGTTGAGATCTCAAGATCATCCAGCTGGTAAATACCTGCCCCAGGATTTAAACACATTCCTGTCCTACTCCAATACTCATATCCTCTCCTCCACTGCATTGGACTTTATTGCATAGGGTCAAATGAAATGGTTCAAATACAAGTTCTCTAGATGTGCAGATGATGGACATATTATCTCAATTTGGGAATTAAGGAAAAATTTGTAGATACGTGGCATCTGAATTGGGCTGAAAAGAAAGGGAAAATCTAAAAGCACAAATTTTTTAGTTTCCAAGCATATTCCTAGGAGCTGATTTAGATGAGAGCACACAGATCCTGAACTTCGAAAATCTACCAACAAAAATCTAGATTCGTTGGCTAGGCTTGAGTCCCGGGGATATTCCAAGACTGTCAAATGAAAATCATCATTGTTGAAGGAAACATCAGTTTAATAGTAAGTTAATCTGTTAAACTATAAGGGGGGAATGCAATAAGTAAACAATTTGTTTCTAGCAGCCTTTAATAGCCCTTGAAGTTTTACATTTCTCCTTAAATTGCTCTATTCTTATTTAGACATGTTGGCAGTAACATCAAGTCTTCAGCCAAAAGAAAGGGACTGGCCAGACCTCGTTAAGCTGCAATTTCAATTAAACATCATAAAGGAAAAGAGAGAGTTGACAGCAAGTAGGTTACAGAAACAGGAAAACATTCACCACTGGGCAAGCAGCTTGGCCTTCATGTTCTGTCTTATGCCTGGCTAGTCAAAGAAACCCGCATCCTTTGACAAAGTTGAGGCACATGGCCTGTCAGAGAGGCCCAGGGTAGGGAAGCATCCAAGTTACTTCATAAGAGCCCTCATCTTCTCTCAGCTTAAGCTGTCAACCAGCACTCCAGGGCATTTGAGAATCCAGTATCAGCTTCCTGCCTCGGAGGCACAGTAGTTCAATATAGGACAATTTCTCTTCTTTTCTTTTTTTAAATTCCTTTTCTGAATTTCTTTTTTCTAGTATAAAAGTAAAGAAAAATCCATGAGCACTAATACGAATAACTAGAAAATGAGGAAACTGAACATAAGGAAGGGGAACTAGAAGAAAGAAGATGTCAAATCATGAGTAAGTATTTCTGTGATGCAGTGTAAGAAGAAATAAGTGAAAAGGAGACATAAAAAAGACAAAAGAAAATGAACAAACAAAATGTATGTGACTGGGAACGGAAATTTCTATCTGTCAATCAGAGATTAAGATACAAGGAGTGTGTTAACCAGGAGAGTTAAACTCTTATATGTTGGATTAAACTCTTGTATGTGCAGCCATGGAGTAATCATGAATGGTATTAAGGTCTCCAAACCTTGGTGCAGACACAGTACAGCAAAATGGTTAAGATTATGTGATTTGGAGTCAAAACTGGATGGGAATCACCATTCACCACCTATGCACACTTAAGCAAGTTATTTAAACTCCTTAAACTGTTTTCCTATCTCTAAACTGAGAATAGCGCTACTATCCCATATGATTTTTATAAATATTACTTGATATCATGTATACAAAGTGTTTAGCACAGTGTCCAACACACAGTAAGCTACCAATTTAATCAATTATCATTCATGATATGTTACTGTGGAAGGTGGTTGAGATACTTCTTTGACTTGTCTGGGAATTTAACTGCCATTGCTAAAATGAGTAGGCTAAATGAAAGATATCTAGATTTTTTTCTACGTAAGGATCTCAGTTACTTCTCTGAGAGGACTCTTGGCACAGCAAGTGGGTGTCAAAAGAATAATAATTTGTTTTACTTTGGGAAAAGTGCATCAACAGGTAGTGTAATTAGAGTGCAGGCCAAGGTAAAATATGATTTTTAAGTACTAGCATGTATGGGGAAAAGAGTAAGTGGAATATTCTAGCAGAAAAGAGCTATTAGATTAAAATTAGAATGTCAGAAAAGACAGTAACACTAGATACAAATCCTCTTCCCCCAAAAAACAAGTTTTAAGTACAAGAAAAGAAATTTATAGACTGCAAAAATCTTAATTTTAAAAATCTTAAGTAAAATACTAGCATATTAAACCTAGCACTGTTCTAAGATTAACTAATGACCATTATGGTCTTATTTATCATAATGGTCAGAATTTATCACAAAGAGGCAGGTATGATTCACTAAGAAAAATTGTATCAGGTATGATTTTCCAACATATAAGCAAATTAAAAGAGAAAACAAATGAATGTTTCAATCGATACATAAGTATTTGCAATAAAATTCAACATGTATTCATGATAAAACTCCAAGCAAATTATCAGTAATTTTCTAAGAAAACTTCCTTAATCTAATAATAAGCAGCTATTAAGAAACTACTGCAAATACAACACTCAATGGTGAAGCCTTAGAAGCATTTCTTTTAAAGTCAAGAAAAGATAATAGTATAGTCCCCGTAATCACCATTACTAGTCAACTGTATCTCGTAACTATGCAATAAGAGAAGAAAAAGAAATGAGGCATAAGAATTGGAAGTTGTCATTACATATTTAGAGTTTATAAGATTATCACACAGTAAATCAAGGAAAACTATAACTAATTGAGCAACTATGAGATCTCAGAAGGGTTAAATAATCTACAAAAATGTATGCATATTAGTAATAATGTAACATAAGTATAGTCATAATAGCAAAATAAAAATCTAAGAAGTTTATGAATAAATTTAAAAAGACATATGTGTAAAACCTTACAGAGGAAATTATAAAATGTCCTTAAGAAATATAAAAGAAAACAAAATATACGTAAAGTTGTGCTGTTTCCATGGATGGAGATGTTAAAAATCACAAAGCTATTACTTTGACTTAAATCATAGATATATTCAATGACATTTCAAATAAAATCCCAACAAGATTTTTCCTCTAGAACTCTACACATTTATTCTCAAATTTATCTGCATATGCACACACTGAAAATTAGCCTAGATAATTCTGGGGAAAAAAAGAAAAAATAGGAAGCAGTTTTTAACTACTTATCCATTAAAACATATTTTAAAGCTTTAGAAATTAGAATAGAGTGATACTGGAGTAGGGAGAGAAAGCCATGTCAATGGAACAGAATTTGGAGCCCTTAAAATAACTCAAATACATGTGAGAAACTGGCATATGATAGAGGTGGCATTCTAATCAGTGGGAGGAAAAAGAAAACTCAATAAATTGCATAACTTTCTATTTGGAGCTCACTTCCCATACAAAAATAATGAAGCAAAATTGTAAATGGAAAAAAATTTAAAATAAATGAAAATATAGGATAATAATTTTTGACCAGAAGATAACAACCAGATTCCTTGGAAAACTCTCAAATCAGTAGTTTATAGGAAAACATTGATAAAACTGACTACATAAATATTAAACTGTTCTCTACAAAACACACAGTGAAACATACTAAAGAAAACAAATGGCAGGCTTCGAAAAGATATTTGTAATATATAAAACCAACATGGATTAGAATACTGAATAGGTAGAGACATTATATTTCAGTTTAAACAGACTAACAATATAACTTAAAATTGGGGAACGGATGGAAGCAAACAATTTAGAATAGTCAATGAACATATAAGAAGATGATTGTCCTCACTGGTGATAAAGGAAATTCAGACTGAAACAACAGTGAAACACCATTTCACACCACACAGTTTGACAGGCATTAAACAATCTGTCAACACCAACTGTTGGTAACGACATGAAAAAACTGAACTCTCATAGCCTGCTGGTGGGAGTGTAAATTAGTACAATCACTTTGGAGAACAATTTGTCTTTTGATAATGAAATTTAAAATGTGCATACCCCATGACTTAGCAATTCTACTTTACAGAAATGCTTGCTCATAGGTACTGGGGTATCCAGGATGTTCATCGTAGCGTTATTTGTTTGCCAAGAAGAAAAATTAGAAACAACATTTATGTCCTTCAACAGGGAATGGGCAAATAAATTATCGTATATTCATACCGTTTATTATAATAATAAAAATTAAAATGAATTAATTAGACCTATGTATAAAAACGTAAATAGATCTCAGAAATGCAATATTGAGTAGAAAAAGAGGGGGGAGAAGCAAGGTGTTAAAAAGTAAGTAGTATGAAATCATTATGTAAAAATATTTTTAAAAGCAGCAACTACATATAATATTTATGGATGCATTTCATAATAAACATAGAAAACAGGGGCTGCAAAATTCATGCTGGTGATTATCTCTAAGGGAGGATAATAGAGAGAGGGAAAAGGAGCTTCAACTTTATCTGTAATGCTGTATACTCTTTAAAGACATCAATTGTATGGTGAGTAAACTTTAACCGTTATAATTGGAGAAGGCGTCCAAGAGAAAATCTGACTCTGCCACTAGAATGTAAGCAATAGGAGGAAGGGAGTGATTCTAATTTGTGTGTTTGTTTGTTTTCTGTTCTCAGATTATAGAAGACACAATCATTGTTGGTTCTCCTCTCACAGGTATTGAAACCCAGAGTGTTTCTAGGACAGAGGGAAATGCAGAGATGAATCAGATACCATCCAAGTTTCCAGAAAGCTCAAAATACGTCAAGATAGTAGACATTAGACATCACATGCATGTATGCACAAGTGCACACATGCTTACACACACTCACACACTGGTTGTGCATAACCACAACGCTAAGGTGTCACAAGCTGTAGAGCTAAGGTTCATCCAAGGCTAGAGAGACACCACCTTGTTCCTTCCACCTGGGATCCCTTTGTGTGTCTGCTTGACCTACTTAAGCCAGCGCTGTCCAAGGCAACTCAACATGTCAAATCTCTCTACTTACCTGCCTTCTGTATTCTACCTGGATGCTCTCCAGAGCCTTATTTACTCCTTCATTCAATAAACGTTTAGTAAATTGACCAGGCTCACTCCTAGGTATTTTAGATACACTCTCTCTCTTAATCCTCAAAATAGCCCTATGTGGTCAGTATTTTAACTTCATTTTATAGGTTAAGAAAATTACAACACATGCAGTTAAAGAGTCTTATCCAAAGTCACACAGTTTGTAATTTGTGTAACTGGAATTCAGACCTAGGTTTGAATGACTCCAAGATTAAGCTCTATAAAGAGAACTGAAAATACAGTTGCTGAATCAGCCACTTCAGCTACCACTTCATTCAGTGCTTCGTACCAGACACCATAGAAAGAATAAAAGATAAATAAGATACAGTCTCTGTTGCAGACCAGCTTGGAATCCAGTAGTGGGCTTATCTCATTGGAGGTATAAGAACACTCTATGTACTGGGAGGTTATAATTAAGCCATCCTACAGTCCCCTCCAGCCGGAAAAAGCCTGCTACATTTCATCTTTGCACATAAGTCTTATATTCCAGGCCATTGCAGTTTCTACCGGATTCCCACATCCCTTTCGGGTTTGGGGGCCAAGAATTAATCGCAGACCTGCAGAGAGGGAAAGACCTATACTGTCTCACTCCAGCCAAGAGTTCTCACGTGTGGTGTAAGGGAATCCCCTTCTTGGTACAGCCTGGAGGTCTCAATGCAATTAATGTTGTTTGCAAGTTGCAAGAAGTAACACCTAAAGCCTCCCTGTTGATGGCGAAGCCCTGATGAATTTTTCAGATGTGTTGGATTATTTTTCCCCATTTGTCTACATGCAGTGTCTGCTGAGCTCATCTGTAGCCGGAAGAAAGATCAGTGAAAACACCAAGAGCAGGTAGGGGACGGGTCTTCCCAGCATAGCTAGAAGAATAAAACTCAGTTCCTGGATGTACTCTGTCTACTAAAACTTAAAGTTTAAGGAAGACTGTTTTTTTTGGCTACATTGACTGCCACATTTGGAAAAAAATAACCAACTCTCCATCCCAATGAACCACAGAAGCAATTTATTATAGAATACCCTCATGGGAGATTAACCATATGTACTTTAAAAAAATGGCAGGGAGTTGCCTCAGTGCCAATTGTGTGAGGAGCAATCATCTTGGCTTTTTCCGCCTGCGAAACCTGTGTCCTGGGTGGTGGGGAGGGGTGCAGGGGCGGAGGTGAGGCACACTGTGGTTACTGGAATGCAGTGGTGGTGATTGTGGAGGCCACACTGGATGTCAGATGCCAGCTTACATCTGCAGAGTCAGCAGGAAGGAGAAAGAACTAGGAAAAAAGTGCATTCAGAGATGTTTGACCTATAAGAATCCTCTGGCATCTCCTGATCCATAGGTCCTCAAACCTGTGGGACAGCAGCGTCACCCAGGAAACTTTTGAAAATACTGATTCCTGGAGCACACACCAGACCTACTGAATCAGAATCTATAATTGTGAGGCTACAGAGACATGTTTGGGAACCACTCTTGAGTCTGAGACCGTTATGACAGAGCTGGAGAAACTAAAGCTAAAGAGGGAGCTTGATTTGCCCATAGACAATGGCAAAGTTTATCCGAAGCCAAAGCACCTAACTCCAGCCCAGAACTCCCTGGCTGAAGTCTCTCTTCTCTCTAAACTCATTATCTCCACCTCCTCCACTGTTCCGGTCTCAAGAAATGGTCCCAGCAACTACCCAGAGCTCAAATCTGATACTTGAAAATTATCATTACTCTCTGCGTGAAACCCATGACCAATATTGCCAATTTTACTAATTAACGTTGACTGCATAGGTCCTCTTCCCCACTGCACTTCTCCAGTTGGACCACAACCATCTCTCACATGAACTACTCCAGCCTCCTAATGAGTTTCTCTGTCTTGGATTTGGCCACTCTGTCATTCTCCACACTGAAGCCAAGAGGATTTCTGTAAAGAGTTAAAGCATGAGTCCGATCTTGTCACTCCCCTGCATAAAACCTTTCAGTGGCTTCCAAAGAATGAAAACATTAAGACTTTGACCAGCCTTTTGTAGCTGTCCGCGTTTTTCATACTATTCCCCTTACATCTCCTGCAACACAAATCTTCTATTCCCTTATATGCACCATTCAGTTTCATGCCTTCACTCATGAATTCCCTTTCTTGAGTGCCTCTCTCTCTCTCTCTCTCTCTTTCTCTCTCTCTCACACACACACACACACACACACAAACACACTCACATATACACCATATCTTCACTCTGTAACACTTAAACTCAGTGCCTCCTATGAGAAGCCTTCCCTAATCTCAATCATCTGGGTTAGGGACTTTTTCTCTTTGCCTCTGAAGCATCCTATGATTTCCCCCATTAAACCCTTTATCATACTATATTTAAAATATTTCATATTAATTTACTCGATTTCTCTCTATGGTGTGAGGCTCTTCAGCATCAGGATTAATTCCTTGTTCACTTCTATATTCCAAGAAAGAAACACATGACCTGGCATGTTAGTACTTAAAATGTTTGTTGGACCAAATCAACTTCTCCTGAAATAGGTTGGTGAACCTAGTTCCTAATTAGTAATTCCTAATTACTCTCCAAGCAGCTTGTTTCCTATGAAATGTGATTTGAGAGACCCCAGTAACCCAGCCAACCCTTGGCCACCTGAGGTAGTCGGTGCCACCCGGGTCTTCTGCTCTCCCTAGCTGTCCAGTGCTCTATAAGCTAGATTACAGGTTTATGAGCAATGCTCTGGGATTGGACAAATAATACCTCCCATTTGACTAGACACTCTACATATATGTGATTATTGAGTCTTTATCAACACCTTGAGAGGGAGATGTTATTGTTCTCTATTTTACATTTGAAGAAATGGGCTCAGAGAGAATACATCTAAGACTACACAGCCACTGTAGGGTAGAGCTAGAATTCAAATCAGACCTGTGTTTCTCCAAAGAATGCACCCTACCAGTTGACATCACAACACTCTGGCTAGTGTAAGGCTGAATCAGAAAACAAAAGAGAACCTTAACAAATGGACCAACATGTCACCCACTCTAGAAGATTCCAAAGGGTTTAGCCTAAAACCCCAATGAGTTTCTTTCTTTCTGGTGCCTTGGTCCTATTGGGCAGATATGTGATAGAGAGAGGAGACCCTTAAATTCAAGCCAGCACATTTCTCTTGCGAGAGTTAGCCTATCTAGGTCACATAATATCCTAGAGGTAGCTACTAGGTAATGAGGATCACAAGCATCTCAGCTGTTGCCAGTATCTTGATCAGCCACGAAGAACGCAACAGTTATTTTCAACTGTAATTCATGAGACCCTCTCCAGCCTTTCCCTCTCTCTGCTGTTGGGACCCTCCCCACCGCAGCCCATCTCATGTTGCATAGATTCTCCACACTTAATGTATTGATATAATTTGAAGTCACAAGTTCTAGGTTCTAGTCATAAATTTGTTGATTTCTTGCTGTGTGTTCTTTGATGCAAAAAGAAAATTAACATGTTTTTAACATTTTCCATATGAAAAATTAGATTACACTTATTTTCCTTGGTTCTTTTACAAAATAAAAATACCAAGAATTGAGGACCATGGAGGGAAGCAAGTACTTTAATGGTAACGATGGCAAGGATTCAGTACAACTCTTCTGGAGGGTGACTAGATAACACTTACAAAAATCTAGAAAAGTGTGTACACTTTGACTTAGCAATTCCACTTGTGGGACTTTCCTAAGCCAAGAGTTTCAAGCCATGGCCCACAAGCCAAATCCAGCCTGCTAACCCTATATTTGCAAAGTGTTCTTGGAACACAGCCACACCCGTTCTGTTAGTATCACCTATGACTGCGTGTATATGACAAGGGCAGAGTCGAGTAGTTGCAACAAAGACCACATGGCCCACAAAGTCCAAAATATTTATTATCTGGACCTTTATGGTAAAAGTTTGCTGACTCCTCTTACAGAGTCGTGAAAATGTCACTGGGCCATTGCTGATTCAAGTTCCTTTTGTGAGCCATCCATGTGCTTCTTCAAACGATAGGGCTTCCACTCCCTCGATCCCAAGTATGTGGCCATAATGTACTTAGATTTTCAGGTCCATAAATCTCCAAGCTCAGCTTCTTCATCTCCATCTGGAGCCAAAGGGCAAGCCCTCCCCGGGATGCTGTGTCAGAAGTAGCCGTTCAATCATCTGCTTGCCAGTAACGCACAGTCTTCTTCCCATCCTAGAACTCCTCACAGGGGTCCTACATTTTCCCCCTATTTAGATACTCAAAAATAAAAGTTCTCATTTTCCTTCCTTCCCTGAGCTCTTTGACAGAGTCCAGATCACTATAGCAGAGACGAAAAAGATTTTCAAAGCTCATTTCCCCTAACAAGGAGCATCAACTACCTCTGGTGGTAGACCTCTTCTTCCATTTTCGGAAAGAGAGCTCCATTCTTGCCTCAAAAGTGAATCATCCTCCCAAGAAAGACCATGGTAACTTCTGGCTCTTTTTTCACTAGAAGAAAAAAAAAAAAGTTAAATAGTTAACATGGCACCCTGCTATACATGTATTCATTGTATAATTGAAAAAGCAATAGACTATCTCAAAAACATAATAAAAAGAAAAAGTCGAGTTCACAGCTGGTTTTGAGAACCAGTTAAGATTATTCAAACAACTAGCTTTTATAAACTCCAACATGCTTCATCGATATAAAATTGAATTATTAATAAAATTTGATATTTCAAAACAGAAAGTGAGGATTATTATTCATATTGCAAAAGTTATCTTTATAACCTGCCATAAATTTTATTTAAAAAATTAAGCTCACTCAAAAGCAAATCTCACAAAAGGAATAAACCATACATACAAATAAATGTGTACCCATGCACCATTTTCTCCCCAAAAGATATCTTATGAAACTTTAATGAACCCCTAAAACAGATAAAAGCAGAGCTGTTCTTTTGAACATGGCCCTACTCACCATGTATACCCCAATTTACTGAATGGGCCCACAGGACATCTCAGAAAGACCTTTGAGTTCTGCAGAATTAACAAAAAGAGAGAATTGCCTGTGCTATAAATTATGGAAAGTTGACACTGGAAGAAAACTTAGGGAACATTTTGAGTCCATTCCTCATATTCCAGATCAGGAACTGATTGCAAAAGAAAAGAAATACATTGCTCACAGTCACAGAGAGCTCATCGGTGAACGGACATAGGTTCAAACTTAGATCATCAGCCTCCAAAACTAGACTGTTTGCTACTCCTCTCTCCCACCGAAAAAAATCAGAAACATTCCTGAGATGAGATCCACCTGGAGAAGGCACAGACGATTTTAGGTTCACAAAGGGAAGGGGGACTACCTGACCCTCCTGAGAGCTTTGAAGAGACCAGGTCACCCTACACTGAGCAAGAGGCATCCAGCACCCGCAGAGTTGCCAGGCCCTCACACCATTCATCACTCTCTTCTGAACCACTTTCCAGACCTACACTGGACTCTACTTCCTGACAGGTTGTATATCGTTTCCGTCTCCAAGCTCACGGTTCATTTTTCTCCCATTTATGGCCCTGTTTTACCCTTTGGCAAAACGCTAACCGCACTGCTCCCGCTTTGCCTGGTCCAACCCAGGCTGTAAGCGTCGGCACACTCATTCCCAATGGGTGGTCCCACCAAGACCTTTATCCTCTGAGCAGGACTCTGGCAAGACTGAGAGCTGCTCTTTCTTGCAAGACCAAATCCCTAGCCTAGGAGAAGGAGAGGTTCCGGCTCTGCTTGCCTCACTCCCCAGGAGCACCCATTTGCTGAATTTTACCCTCACAACCCGAGGGTGGGTACCCACAGCATCATCAGCAGATGATTCACATGCACACACGTAATTTGGGTACCTCTTACTCTGCTGGCAGTTACCTGCCCTCATACTAATAAGTAATATCACTTGGCACTTACAAAAGATCTTTCAGCTTTGAAAATGCCTCACAAGTACAAATTAATTGAACAGACTTGCCAGCTCCAAATATTTTCATTCTATCTCCCAAGCCTCTGGGTGTTTATCCAAGCTATATCATGCCCCATGCAGAACTTTCAGCCTCGACTTTGTCTTGGGAAGCTGGCAAGAGCTCAGGGAATCTCGGCTTGTCCAGCTTGCTCTCTGGACCCCCATAGATTATCCAAGCCACATGACTCCCTCTAGCCGAGTCTCAAACGACCACTGTTTCCAAAAATTTCAGAGAAACAGAGATGATGTATATCGTTTCTTTGTTGTTGTTTTTTTGTGAGGAAGATCAGCCCTGAGCTAACATCCATGCCAATCTTCCTCCACTTTATGTGGGACGCTGCCACGGCATGGCCTGACAAGTGGTGCGTCAGTGTGTGCCCGGGATCCGAACCTGGGCCGCCAGCAGCAGAGCATGCGCACTTAACCACTACACCACGGGGCCGGCCCGATATATGTTGTTTTAAATTCAGAAAGATTGGGATTCAAAATCCAGAACACCCATTGGGGAAAATACCTAACCTCTGAGCTCCAGATATTTCATAGGTAAAATAGAGATGGTAATACCTGAATGAGTTGTTATTAGGATGAAAGATAAAGAATCTGATGGGTTCAAGGTGTCACATAAGGGGTGACACTTACTGTTTAATATTTTATATGGTGTAACTTACAAAACCTCGTGAGTTATGTCTAATTGCTACCACCAGTTTAAAGGTGAGGAACTCGAGGCACAGAAAGATTGAGTAACATGTACTAGACCACATGGTGAGTAGGTGGGTGGTTGGGATTTGAGCCTGGACAGCCTGGCTCCAGAGCATGACCTGTAATGACCACACCACCCTACCTCCTGAGAGTGGTTCCCAGTGAACAGCAGTATCAGTACTACCATTATACCAAGATCAAGCTCTTCTGAGTTATGGATCCAGGTGAGGACACATCCTATTCTCTGCTGTCCTGTGCCTGGCCCCTCTGTGATTTTCTTGAATTTGGGCAAACAAAATCTTATATGGGTTTTACATTCTCTAGAAATAATAATAATAATCTATCAGAAAAAGTTTTGCATATATATTTTTCTGTTTTCAGCAGTTTTTGGCCACTTGTGGAAAGAGAAAATGCCTGGAAACAGGCTATCTGAGTTGAGCCCCAGCTCCACTCTCCTCTTCTCCTGCCTCCTCTGTGGAAACTATTTTCTCACCTGTAAAAATAGGATCACAGCATCTTAACTCGAGTACTGGAAAGGAAAAAGATGATACTAAGGTTCTCTGTTAACTCAAAAGTTCTCAGAGTCTTTTGCTGTACTATTTGTGACAATTTCAAAAAGAGTGATTTACTGAGACAAATGTCCATTTGGAAAGAAGAAGGCATGAGCATTCCGTAAACTCTTAACTCCACGGGGACCTGAATTTACCCAAGCTCCCTGAAAACTGGCAGTTCTGTCTCTCTCTTCTCTTTGGCAGAAAAATTACAGTCTTTATCTTGTTCAATTAACCTGTTTGGCAGTACTTACTATTGCCAGATCCTGTGTGAGGCTGCAAAAGCATCAAGATGAATAGAATACAGACCCTGCAAGGGAACACCCCACCATGTGATAAATGCAATGATGGCAGAATTGTTGCTTAGGAAACAGAGTGATTAACTGTTAGGGGAGTCAGGAAAAATTTCAAGGAGGAGGCAAACTTCTGGGCTGGATTTTAATGATTGAATAGATTGGATGGGGGTTTGAAGGTGGTGGTCAGGGTCCAGGGCTGGGAATAGCCTTCCTAGCAGGAGAAACAGATATGGGAAGGGATGTTGGCATGAAGCATCATGATGTGATGGGACAGCTGCTAATTCTTCTGTTTGTTAGACGTAAGTATGCCTGAGATGGGTGATGCTGGTGGACAAAGCTAGATCTGGAATGGCCTTGGATGCCAAAATTCAGCAGCTTGGAGTTACATTTCCTTCTATATTCAGAATGTACAGAAATGTTATGTTGCCTGGATCATGTCCCTCTGGATCCTAGGAGTCACTGACCCTCTTACACCTGGCTCTCTGACAAGACACTTCTCCCCTTAACTGAGTAACCCCCATCCAGGCCCTGAGTTGGTTCTGCCCTTTTCCTCCAGCACCCCCACCACCACCCACAACGTGAAATGCTTACGGCAGCAGAAAGTGGGAGCTTCCCCCCAGAGCAGTGGAAAAATAAGTTGCTGAAAGGTTTATTTCCCTGCTCAGAATATTTTTACAAAGCAAATCCACAAGGCTTGTCAACACACACTCAATTATTTTTAAGCTTCCTGACCAGAGCTTTGGGATAGGCCTTTGGGGACAGTAAATGATGGCAGGGAGGTGGGAGTTGCTCTTGGCTTTGGGTAAGCTGGGTCTTCTGGGAGCCCGAGGATTTGGTTTGGCCAGAGAACATTTCTGGGGGAGGCAGCGGGGGTGAAGTGGAAGCAATTAGCCCCCTTGTCTGTGTACCTTGCCCATCTTCTATGACCAACGGGAACCCTAATCCCTTGCCTTCCAAGGACACAGGGGCTGCCAAGAGAAATGAAGCTGAGATTTCCTCTCCCTCAGTGCCACTGTATCATGGATTCAGGCCACAGACAAGGGGGCCTTAACTGGTTTTGTACCATACACTAGGCCTGGGTCATGACTCAGCCAAACAGATTCCTTTCTCTTCCACATTGACGGAAGCCTCAGCCAGTTGGGGCTGGTAGGCGGATGGCTCAAAAGCCAGAAAGGGCAAAGCTGTGTGGGTGACAGGGCAATGTCAGAGTTTCCTACAGTGTTGTTTCTCGGCTCCTGAGGTCCCAAAACCAGTCCAAATACGAGGTCAAGTGAAAACGATCCAGGTTTTTCTGGGAACTAAGGTTGACTTTGTCACGTCTTGTCTAAATAATGGTGAAGTGTGACTGTTTATAAAGAAAAGAAGTAACAACACATTCATCATGCTGAGCAGGGGTCCTCAGATTGAATTGGTGCAATAGTTTTAACCAAAGTTTACCTGCATGTTTTAACAGAGTTTATGACATGTGTGTCACATGTGTTCCTCCAAATGACCCGGTAGTGTATGACACTGGCATCTTCCTCATCTCACAAATGAGACCACTTATGCAAATATCTAACTGTTGCAGAGTAAATATGAAGATGCAGATCTTCTGAATCCTAGATAAGATTTTATAAGTAGATACGGTACAGAGCATGCTGAAAAAATTTTAAAGTGTATGTTAAGTAATAGAAGTACAATGAATAAGATTTCTCTGAAGCTCAGAGAGGTGAAATAAATTGCTGAATGAAACAAAACCTGTAAATGACAAAGCCAAATTTCAAACTAATTCTGTCTGGCACAAAACGTGTGGTTTTTATTCCTTTCTGTAGTGTTCCCTGTATACCTTTATTTTTGTTAACACTCAATTTGAACATCGTATTCCCCATTTGGCATACTTTTGAAGTTTGCAGGGATGTGGGGTGCTTGCCTGCTCTGAGTACATTTCTTTTCAGCTAAATCAGGGGTCAGATAACACTATTCTGAAAGGTCCTAGGCCACTGGCCTCCCTAGGGGCTATTTCTTCACGTGTCCCTGCCCCTGCCCACCACAGCGCTCCTGGGACCTCCTTTTTCCTCTCTACTTACATCCTCAGTTTCACAGCCCCAATTAACTGCATTTAGTCATTTAGCGAGACAATGAAAATTACCCTACTTTGTTAAGCAAATGGCCCTAGCTTGCTTTGTCATATCACCCCTCCCTCCAACTCTCCATCTCTAATCAGAAGGGAAAAATCTCAATCTGCGACCTCTTTTCAAGACAAGAAAATTTTTTCAGAGGCTCCCAGAAAGCTTCACAATCTCGTCCGCTGTCCACCCCTAGACCAATCACTAGCAAAGGGACTGAGCAAGAAGAGACCAGTAAAGATTTTCTTCTAGAGCAAGGGATAGGATCACCCTCCTTGAGGTTTATGGGGTAGGGGTGTCATTTGAAAGAGATCAGAGCTGTAAATGCGGAGGACACATTGAGTATACCCATATTCGTCATTAGCTGCTGTAACAATCCACAAATCTTAGCGGCTCCTTTTTACATAAGTTTATTTCTCACTTAGAGTCTGATGTAGGCCTGGCAGCTTTCCTAGATGGCTTTCCTCCAAGCAGTGATTCAGGTGTCCAGACCCCTTCCATCCTATGTTTCTGCCAACTCAAAGCCTCCCCTTACAGCTGCAGGGGTGAGGGATGAGGCGAGGCAAATTTGAGACTTAACTATCTCCCCTGAAAGTGAGCACATTACTTCCACTCGCATTCCATCACTCAGAAATAATCACATGGCCAACCTAAGTGCAAAGGATGCTGGGAACTGTCAAGGAGAACATGGTTATCAGTGATACTAGTAGGTTATGGCATGGTGGGCAATTCACAGAGTGTGTGTTCCCTTCAACAAGAGAGTCATCTCATGCAAGTCTGCATTCTTTACAAAACAAAAAAAAAAATCAGAAGATCTGACATTATAATTTCTTCTTAAATCTGCAGCTGTTCCATACCAGCTCTTTAGGTCAAATTCATTGTATCATACCTGTGCTTCCCTCCTGGCCCAAGCCTTTTCCTCCAGCATTTACTTAAAACATAAATAATGGTGTGGTGGGCAGAGAAAAATTGTTTTCCATTGCCCAAAGGAAACACCAGGGATTAAAGCTTTTTTTCTTGTTATCCACCCATCTCTCTTTATCTGCTTTGATTTAACATCTCTATATAAGTCACACTCTATCAGATCTTACTTTCAGAATTCCATTTTCCTAAATTAAAGGAAAAAAAAGAAACAATGCTCCAAGCTATCTTTTTTCCAAATAAAACTCTTCTTCCTCATCATTTTCTCTCTGTTTTGGCAAACAAGCAAGAATTATGTCATAGCCTTGTGGTCTGGGTCTCTTTCACTGAGGCTTGTCGGAGAGGGAGTGAAGAATGAGGAAATTTGGATGATTTCCAGTTGAATTCTATGGTTTTCTTCCTGTGGTAGCCGTTTGCCTTCAGAAAATTCTAGGGAAATCCAGTGTGGGCCGTGGCTGACAGGAAATTGAAGGTTCCAATTCTATCCCCAGTAGAGTGCAGGCTTTGTTGCTTAGCCACAGTTAGTTAGTGGAGAGGAACATGTCCCTTTGCTTGGTTCAAAGATCCAAAGACATTGTCAAGCTCTGAGTGCACACGGGAGGCCAAACACCAAGAACTGGAAATGGAAAATTGTAAGAAACAGTCTCTAATTCAAATGAGTTTTTCTCCAGTGGATTTTGAACTTTCCAAAATGGCATTCTTAACACTTCCCTGTCGTAAATTAAATTACCATTTACCTCCATGAAAAGAGCAGGGCCTCAATGTCAGGCTGAAGTTAATCAGGAGACTTCCATCTGTAGCCAGCTTTGCTATGAACTAGTTCTGGGATCTTGAGCAAAATAGTCCCCTCTATGGGTCTGTTCCCTCACTGAACATTGGAGGAACTTCAGGGTCCTGTCCAATGTAAGGGAGCATATCTCGTTTACCTCTATGTTTCAGCACTTAGCACATGGTCTGATTCTCGAAAGTGTAATTAATCATTGTGGAATGATTGAAGAATGAGATTACATTAGTCTGTTCAGGCTGCCATAACAAATACCACAGACTAGGTGGCTTAAAAATGGAAATTTATTTTCTCACAATCTGGAAGCGAGAACTCCAAGATCAAGGTGTCGTTGGGGTTGGTTTCTAGTGAGGTCTGTCTTCCTGGCTTGAGGATGACCACCTTCTCACTGATTCCTCACATGGCCTCCTCTCTGCGTGTGCAGAGAGAGAGACATCTCTAGTGTCTCTTCCTCTTCTTATAATAAGGACGCCAGTCCTATTGGGTTAGGGCCCCACCCTTATGATCTCATTTAATCTTAATTGTCTCCCTACAAATGCAGTCACATGGGGGTTAGATCTTCAACATATGAATTTGGGGATGGAGGGAGGAGGACACAATTCAGTCCATAACAGAGATCTAAGGATGTCTTTCCTTAATTCTTATAATGGAGCAATACCATCTTAATTCATTACATTTCTATTGTAGGAATTTGGGTAGGCTCTATATGCTATTCTCATATGGTTTATTATCATCAACATTGTCAAATATAAATAGTTGTTACTGCTGGTAATTCAGAAACATCTAGATAATTGAACTTGAAGACAAATTTAATGAGATTTTCACTGTAGAGTGGGTCTCCAGTTCTGCTAGCCTTGGGGTATGATAATCTATCTCACAATAATTTTGTCACAAAACTTAAAATTAGATCCCTTTGGGTACAGACTGACAAGACTGTTTTTCCATCCTAGAAATAATGTCTTAAAATATGTAGAGATTATTGTTTAATTCTTCTAATTTAATTATGAAAGTTTATAAGGACCTTATGACTTATTAAAATTGACGTGTCAACAACTTGATGCAGGGGGACCTTACACTGTTTCAGATCCTTTCACATCCTATTCAGATATAGGTTCAAGTCACAGACTGATGATGAACAAAAAGGAAGATAAAGAGAGAGAGTGTGTGTGTGTATGTAAGAGAGCTAGAGAGAGAGAGAGAGACTGAAACAAGACAGGAGCAAAGTACATTATTTATTCTATTGTGAAAACTGCCTGTGAAATTTAAATGCAGGTCTCTTGTCCTTAGAAAGCTGTTTTGATACTATCAAGGTTGCTCATATTACTCGTATTGTGGAATTATTTAGGTGCAAGTGAGATCCCCAGGTGCAAAATGTGGTAGATGACCTTCCTTCACTATCCAATGAAGGTGATTAAGATAATTATGTTAATATAAAATATATAATTATTTTATTGGGATTAATGTAATATATTCTAATCTCTAACATTTATATAAAAGTAATACAATTTATTATTACCATTACAAATCCTATTTGAGAGTCTCCTGCATTTACTAAAAATCTACCACACCTCAAATGCATTTCATATGTCATCAGGGACCATAGCTGAAACTACCCTCCAGTATTTGGGGCAGGATATATTTTATTTTAATGATAAATGAATTACTTCTCAAGTTTTTCTAGAAGCAGACATTCAAATTCACCATTGAGGGCTGATTGTGCCTTTGTCTGGGGGAGAGGGAGATTCAATGCTTTAATGAAACTTTTGCTTTTCAAAGCCCATTTTATTTCAAGACAATGAGAAAATAAACTGTTCTTTGCATAATAGCATAAATTTGGCCATCATTGTGGGTAGATGTAAGTTCTGCGATTATTTTTCCTTTCATGAAAGCCATTGTGTGATTTTTTTCCTTTCTTGGGGAGCTTCAGATGAGTTCTGAACTAAATGCAGAGAGTCGTGGTGGTAGTAATGTACCCTCATACGGTGATTGCCTGGGCCACATGGTTTGCAAATTGCTCTGCACATTTTAACCCAATTAATCCTTGCAGTAGCCCTATGAGGTAAGCACTATTAGTATCCCGTCTCTGCAGAGGAGTAAACTAAGACACAGAGAAGTAACTTGCCCAGGGTCACACAGATAGTAAGCAGCAGGATCTGGATTCAGACTCAGGCATCTTGATGGGCACTCTCACTGGGAAGAGGTTAGCTGGCCTTTGCATCACAGTGACCCACTGAGAGTGGGTACACAGAGTGGGGAGGAGAGTAGGGACAAGAAAATAGATAGCCAATTGGGAACCCAGATGAAGGGATTTCCAGTCATAAATGGCCTTGGGTAGGGTTTAAGACAGGCCCATATATTACTAAAATCTATTCTCATGCCAGTGGCACTAAATAATAAAATAGCAAATTTTATTCTTCTACGTATTGAGTGCTTAGCCTGTGCTAAGTTCTTTACGTGCATTATCTCATTTATTCCTTAGAACAGTGTAGAGTATCATTGAAGTAGGAAATCAGAATTCAACACATGATAAGGTGTGTAGGGTTTCAGCCTCAGGGCTTGGTGCAATAGGGAAGAATCCAGTGAATTCAGACATAGGTTGGAAAGCAGTAAGGTAGATAGAGGTGAAAGGTTCATGACTTGGGTTAGGAAAGCGGTGAATGGGTTCTTGTCAGATTCTGGCAAGGTGGATCATGGTGATATTGATACATTTTAATGACAGGACCAAGCTTCCAAAATTGATCAAATGGTATGACCAAATGCTTTATGTCATGGTCAAGTAAGTTTGGCCCACTCCATGGGAAAGGAAAATACTTTCAGGGACAGTCATCATGAAAAGCTTTGTTCTCTGCATTATCAGAGATGATGATAGGCAATTTCATTGTATCACCTCCTAAAATGGAGACTTATTTTAAGCATCTTGAAAGAAAAGGCACAGAGAGGAACATATGACAACATCTATTTAAAATTAGGGAATTGAAACAATGATAGGAAGATTACAAGATTATAAGAACTCTATTTCTCATCCCTCCGTTAAAATAATAGCTCAATTTAATTTCATGCTAGGATAAATCTGACTTTGTGGAAATCTTAGATCCGACGTCCAAAATATAATTGCCTTTAGATATTTATGGTAACATACAAATTGTAGTTTAAAAGATGGAAAAAGAAAATAGGAAGTTAACAAAATAAACAAACATCAATGACGCTCAAGTGATTTCTTTACAGGACTACACTTCTTATACGTATTTGAAAGGAGGCAAATGTACCGTGCAAGTATCTCTATCTATCTGTCTGTCTATCTGTCTATCTATCTATCTATCTGTCTATCTATCTATATTTCTATCTGTCTATCCAACACACACATCCATACACTTATGTACACTCAAGTACATACTGTTAAAAGTAAGAATTGGATCAATTAGACCCCTGCCCTTAAGGGCACCAGCTAATGCTCTGATATCCAAGGAGTTGCTGGGCAGGGGGAGAAAAAGGAGTGGGTGGGAACAAGAACAACAAAAAACAACAAACTCCCAATGGCAAAGCTTCCACTGCAACAATGAGCCAAGTTAGAATGTTTGAAGCACACTGAGCTTTAGACAATAAACTCGCTGTATTTGCATCTCAGAACACCAGCCTCTCATGGGGTAACTCGGGCTCCCAAATTCTCCTAGTGTAAAGAACATGAGTAACTCAGCATCTTTTTAGACAGGCTCTGGTTTCAGCCTATCTTCACGAGCCCCACGCTTTGCTGGGACTCTTAATTCCAAGTTCTATGAACTACCTCTTGCATTGGTGAATGAGCTGTGTTTCTAACTCTTCATTTTACCCTGCTGCTTTCCTCAAGATGCCTCAGAAAATTATTGCCAATCAGCTTTAAGTTTGCTCTTCTCCTGTGACTCCTAGAGCCACTATCCACCTTCTACAAGCTAAACTGCTCATATGCATAGCAATAACTAAGGGTTGCTGCCACAGAACAGATACAGATAGATGCCTCCAAAAACTCAGAGACTGTATCACCTTTTCAGAATTAAACTGAGAAAATCTATACTTATTTAGTACAGCACACAAGGATTTCCTGATCTCACTCCTATTTATCTTTCCAGCCACATCTCTTGCCACTCCCACATACGTGCATGTTATCTTCCAGCCAGTCTGGGTAACTTACATTGTCCTGAATACATCACGCCTGCGTGTGTTTCCTGTCACTTCACAGATGTTCCCTCTGACTTTAATGCTTCTCTCAGCCCATCACTCACCTGGTTAACACCTACACCTCTTCAGTCCTTGGCTGAGGCATATTGCCTACTCTTGGAAGTATTTGTTTACCACCCTCACCTACCTCTAAATTGGCTTCATTTTTATTCTTCCATGTTCATCCACTTGCCTCCTCTATCCCCACGAAAAAGACCTATTTTAGGATTTAGACTATATCCTCTATCATAGAATAGAATTTAGAATAGTAGATCCTCTGTTATAGAATTCAGTCGCCATCATTAATTTCCTTCTCTGTCTCCTCCAAGAGAATTGATGCACAGAACATGTCTCATTCATTTATGAATTTCTGGGGTCTTGTATAGGACTTGGCTCAGAGCTGAGACTCAATGTATGTTTGCCAAATTAATGGAAGAATGAGATGGCATGTGAGAAATATGATTGAGAAGACCTGAGAAGCTCTCAATTATAATCAAGATAAATATGATAGAACCTTTGAAATGAAACATAACCAAATCTACTTCAAATAGTACACGCTGTGTGACCAAATTTGCTTCTTCAAAAGTATAAATGTTTTCATTTGTATGTCTACAAAGTTTTTATGATCTAACTGCAATTTCCCTTCTAATCTTATCTCACACTCTACCCGCCTCTCCCTTAGAAAATGTTTCAGCCAAACTGGATTTCTTTCAGTGTCTGAATGCACGATCTTCTTACTTCCTTCTAGCCTATGCACATGTTCCCCATTCTACACAGTGCTTCCCTGCATTCCAAATCTTTGGCCTTAACAACTTCTGTCAGTTTTTCAGGATTCATCTTAGACAAGGTCTCCTACTAGAACAGAAGCCTTATCCAATATACAGACCAGAGTTAGATGCACCTTCTCCATCTTCCCATAGAACCCCACATTTTCTTCCGTAATGTTATTTATCACACTGTATTATAATAATACATTTATTTTTTTGTTTTATCTGTTGTGTTTATTTTATATCCTCAACATCTAACAGAGTGTCTATCATATAACCAAGAGGTATGCAATATTTTCAGAAGGTTAAATAATAAAATTAGGAAGGAGAAAAGGAAAGAGGAGTAACAGGATGTTTAAATGGGCTGTTGATTCATTTTCAGCTAGGAGCTCAAAACAATGAATGTCAAGGACTTGGAGATTTCAAAGTGAGATGCTTGGCCATCTATGCAGGACTGGAAAAGGAGGTGGCTTACAACCTACCATAAAGGAATAAATGATTTAAGTTGGACATTAGAGATGGATTGTCATTAAAGCATGCTTTGATCCTTACCTCCAACTCCATCCCATGACGGGGCTTATTCTCCCCTGACCTCAAGCTAAGTGAGTTTCAAGACCAATCGAAGATCCTACACATTTTCCCTGTGAGTTTGGGGGGACACTCAGAGGGCTGGTGACTGACCATGCTGACATGCCTGAGAAATCTAAAGAGGAGCAAGATGGCTGAAGCACCCTATAGCAGCCAAGTAGAGCAAATTGGGAAGTCATTGCACACTGACTGGTGATAGGTCCAAGAAACGGAGCAAGCTAGACAGACAGGAACCACCTGAGCAGAGTTTCTTTAAGAGAAGTACCAGGAGGGATGATGAAAACCCGGCAGAGCTTGTACGAAAGGTGGTGGCCTCCTAAGTGACCAACTAGAGGAGCTGCATTCATCCATAACATTCATGCAGGAGAGAGGTCCCTAGAAAAATATATGAGGGCAAAAAGAGGTCTCCAGTTACCCGCAGAACACCCCATAAGCGAGTCACCTTTAAACAGCTGCTGAGGCCAGAGAGCACTGAAACCAGCTCACAGCAATGCTAGTCTAAAAACCTTTCCCTGCACAGCTCACATCTCCATCCCTGACTCAAGATTGCTCCTGAAGGAATCAAAAACAGAATTTTCTACAAATGGGGAGGAGAATTAAAAGTATAAGGTGGAGAAAAAGAATAAAAACAACTGATCAAAGAACCCCCACACTTACCCTCTTACCTACCATGAGCTTCCTGAGCTAAGAAGGGAGAAAACTTAAACTGTAATGCAGTTCAGCATTTTGACTGCTAAAGGGGACTGGACATTTTGATTACTGAAACAAGATTGCATTGTGGTTTGAAATGGATAGAAGGCACATTTCCTCTAAGGGTGAGCAGTTTAGCTGTTGGGCTGCCAGAGCTTTTCATCTAAGGAAGCAGGGATAGAAGAGTCCATGGGGGTCCACACATTCAGCTATGAGAAGAAACACAGTCATTTTCTGATTGCACCCCATCTATTCTGCTCATGCAACATGCTAGGAACAGAAGAAAGGAAAGGAGAGAAAGTGTTTCAGAATGGGCATTGTCCCATCAGCATGAACACGCCAGTTTTTTTGGTAGTTTTGTCCCTACCTTGGAGAAAGTCAACCAGGAAGTCATGGGTCTTTCACATGAGCCAATGAGAGCCTTGAGTTGCCCGTTTTCCACTCTGTATCTTCTATCACTTTCTCTCTACTAGAGATTTAGCTCCCCTTGTAAGCATGTGTGTGTAGAGGGGAAAGAATCAACTGACCAGCTACGATGAGCACTCAAGCCCACGAGGTCATCCTAGTTCTTTCTGAGTATTAATGAGTAAAGTGCTGTTCTGCTTCAGACTTTAGTCACTTGCAGATGTTTTTGGGGTGAACACGTTCAGTCAATCACTTCTAGGACAAAATGCAAGAGGCATAGAAAAGCTGGGCTAAAACTTAGAACTCTACTGTTTCATTCCAGTGGGCATCTATCTGAGTCTCAATCTGTCCACTTTTTAGATAGTTCTCCCTTTAAATTCCCCTAAAATTCTTTTACAATCTGGTATATTTTAAGAAAAAAATCATTGCCATTTTTAAGGTTTCCTATTCGCCAGGTGCTGTGCCTGTCATCTCTTATTTGAGCATTGTAGCAACCTTATAAATTGGATATCAGTGTTTCTATGTTACAGACGAAGCAGCCAAAGCTGAAAAGGGCTAAATATCTTCTCCAAGAGCTCAGTTAGTAAGAGAGAGAGCCAACAGTCAACCTAAAGTCCACTACACCCACTTGCCTTTGTTCCCTGGATTATTTCTTTGGCAAGAAGGGGAAGGAAATTTTCTGAATTATGGAAACCCCCTTTCCTTAACTACGGGCTGTAGAAAACCTATACCCACCTAGTCATAAAGCGTGGTCTCTCACCCAGCCCCAGCCAGCTCAACAACCTGTCCAAAGAGATTTCAGCATTTGAATGGAAAGCTATGGGAGCTCCAATCTAGGTCAAGTCCAATGCGTCATTTTCACCATTCTGTGGAGAGCAGCTGCTAGAATCAGCTGAGGCTGGTGAGTTCCACTTACAAACCAACCCCATAAGTTATTAGAGATGCCTGAGGTAGCTTGGTTCAGTGCACCTGGACACAGAGCTTTCCAGAAGACAACCAATCTGCCTTATTTGACAAGCAGGGACAAGATTCCAAGAGCTCTTACCATGTCCAAAATAATTTGGACTCCTGTTTCTAAGAAAACTGCTGTCATATGAATCCCGTGGGATATAATTACACTTGAAGAAATCCCCTGCCCTGAGAAAGTCCTGGGGTCAGCAGGAAACTTTATTCAAGAACCTACACGTTTCTTATCTAAGCTAATTCTCCTAATGTTCAGGGATTCTCCTTACGGCCCAAGTACCTATGAATCATATTGATTGTTGACTTTCACCTCCTTCCAGTAGATTTAGACTGAATAACTAATATTCTTTTTGGCAAATGATGCTTTCTGGAAGAACAAAAAGGCTTCTAAAGAAAAGTCTGTGTGAGGTCCCATCAGAAAAAAAGTACGACTACTTTTCAATTCACAGATTTTAAAAAAGATGTTTTTTTATTGGCTCTTTAAGAAGATATTCATGTTGGGGCTGGAGTAATGTTAATCTTCAATGGTCCTCAGAAAAAGATCAGAGATGCAATATAATCTTCCTGTAGATTAGTGTTTCTATAATCCAGAAAGTCATGGAAACATAAATCTATGCATATAATGCCCATTTATTTGTAATTTTTCACCCACTGAGCCAAATATCTATCTTAAGCAGAGCTGCTTCCAAGAGAAAAGACACTTGAGACTAAGACTCTGTAAAAAAAATAAAATAAAATAAAAACCAAGAAACAAACAAACAAAAAACCTGATTTTAGCTTCTTAGTGAGAGTCTCAAAATGTCAGTATTTTTCATGGATTTCTCCCTGTCCAGAGTGTTCTCTCCTAACTCAACACCTATCCAGACCGAGATTAGGTCTCCACTCATATAGAAGTCTTCCCTAAATACCTCCCTAACTACAGAGCTCCTTCCAGGTGTTTTTGTTTTTTCTTTTTAACAAAATAGTTAATACATACTGATGTGTTCTCTTGGCAAATCATTTCATGTGTCAATGAAATTGTAGGCTTCTTGAGAGCAGAGAAAAGGGAAAAGCACTGAACTATGGGTGAAGTTCCAGTTTTCTCAGTGACTTTCCATGTGATTTTGAATAGATCACTTTTCTTCTCAGCTACACCATTTTTTCTCATTTATAAAAAGATTATTTGGTCTCCAAGACCTCATACAACTTTAATATTCAATGGTGTCATGATGGACTATATCATACTGGTCATTTATCCCCATATCTCCTTACCCAGTGTGTAAAGCATGGTTCACTAGTCTGTAACCACCATGAAAGCAGTGACACCATGTCAGACTTCCTTATTTCCAATGCCTAATACTGTGTGACAGATGGAAAAAGCTCAGGAGATATTCTATTGAATGAATGAATGCGTACTTTGTAAGTGAATTGACATTTATTAAGCACATAGAATATTCCAGACATAAATGTGCATTGCCTACATAGTCTTCACAACAGAAGCAAAGTAGACACAGTTATTCCAACTTAACTAAGAAAGACAATGAAGGTTCAGAGAGAATCAGTGATTTGTTCAAGATGCCACAGCTGGTGGCCGATTGACACTCAAGTCGGTGTGGCTCGTGCACATACTTTCTTTTCACCACTACACCACACACGTCTCTAAGCCTGAAACAATGAGCACACCCATGCTGCTGTATTCCATGCTTCTATAAGGAAAGGGCTTATTTATGCTGGTCTGATCAGGATGGCAACAGTACTCAGCCCTAATTTGAGGAACAAAGAATTAGGGAAGAGGTTGGGTTTCCCATCGGACCCTCCCCAGGCAAATGGGCAAGCCAGAATGAAGTTGCAAAAGGAGCCGGGAAATAGCATGCATGATGAGATGATGTTTTTTTAGGTTTGTCATCAGGAAAGCCTGAGGATCCTGCTACTGCTGCCAGGCCTGCAGATTAAGCTTCTTTCTTTCTTTCTTCAAAAGCAAGAATGCTGAGCCCCTAAACTTGTTTTCTTTTAAATGCTATAAGCCTTTCAGGAAACAGCTTTCTCTGGGAACCTGCTCATTACAGAAAGCCCCTTGAAGAAGTGCCAAAATGTAGTTAGCAGGGAGAGGGCAGGGGAGGGGAAAATATTGGGTTGATTCAGTGGAGCCATTTGAGGGTGAAAATGCCTTTATCAAGGGAGCAGAGAATAGCCTGGTGCCTTCTCAACCATGCAGGGCACACAGTCTCCTGGGAAAGGAACTCACATTTGGGTGAACTGCAGCTGGAAACCAAAATTCTTGAAACTGATGGGGATGTTGAACTTAATAATTACAATAATAGCTCCCATATATAGAGGACTCCAGGCCCTGGGCTAAGAGCTTTCTATTGTATTTAACCTCATAGCCTTTCTGTGGATGGATGTAATTACCTTTATAGAGGAAAAAATTGAGTCTCTGAGGATAGAAAAGACTTGCAAATATTAAACAAGCAGAACATGGCTAAGGCATTAATTGAACCCCAGTCTGACAACAAAGTTCACATTACACTATCTCATCTTTCAGTGTCCAACTGAATTCTAGATCTGCCAGGCTAATTTAAAACAAAGTAGTATCCAGGATGGAGAGAGTGGAGAAGTATTTTCATGAGTTAAGATTTCACATCTGACAACCATGAGGTCACTCCCTTTTAACAGTGAAAAAGAAGGACCTCAAGTCCTTGGTACATAACTATTGTCATCCCCCTGTGTTAGAATTTATAGGACATCAGTGAGGACGGTGCCACTTATTCCTGAGCATCATCCATGTGTGTAGGCACCAGGACCTAAAAACTTCATCCTTAGAATCATCTCTTTTGACAGTTCCTTGAGGAAAAAAAAAAAATGGGGAGGGACTGTTAGTAGAAAAGCAAAGATCTTGGGCTTTTGAACTATACAATGCTAGCTATGCACCCAGGCTCTGAAATATATTAGTTCTCTCTCTATGGGAAAGTGGCTTAACCTTGTAGAATCCTGACTCCTCTTCTGTAAAATGGGTCTAAGAAGTATTTAACTTGTAGGGCTACTGTGAGGTCAGAGAACATTCTAAAAGAGTGGTCAAACAAAGTGATCATTGCAAAGCAATTCCTGTAATATTGGTGTGCTTCATGGTTGTTGTTGATATTATTCTTGTTAGTGTTGTTATTATTATTATGTCTATCCCAGGAAAGATGAGCACATAAGCACACTGGCATGGATTGATTTATCAAATAAGTAATAATTGACTTAAATTAGAGCCATAACATTAATCAAAACAATGACATGTAATATTTACTGGGTGATCACTATGTGACAGGCATGGTTCTAAGTCCTTTCACATGTCTTGCATCATGTCGTCCTCACAGCAACCCTATTTGGTAGTGAATAAAATGTTGTTCACCTAGAAGGTGAAGAAACTGAGGCACAGAGAAGTTAAGCCATGTCTTCCAAAGTCACAGAGATAGTGAGAGTTTGAGCCAGCATTCAAGCCCAGGAAGTCTGACACAGGGAAGTTTCCCACAGGCACTTAAGAGTGGGAATTGTCTACATCACATATTTGCAAACTAGGTTCTGCAGATCCCTAGAAGTTGCCAAATGTAGTAAGGAATAATCTATGGGAGATGGGCTCCATGGTCTTCATACCCATTTCAGCAGCGTTGCCCTTATTCATTTTATGTGTAGAATTTTCACAAAAGATCTCATTTAAATAAAGGATTTTGTGGCTGACAAGCATTAAATAATTTGGTCTAGATACAGTGTGCTTCATGGAGTAGTTGTTCATGGGGTTCCAACACAGCTGGGGCAGAGTGAGGAGACCAGAGTGTTGTGGAAGGATCACATTTAATGCAATGTGGGCTTTCATATAATTTGTACAAGGTCTGGCCCTATTTATGTTGGTTCTAACAGGTGATTTATCTAATTTGGGAGGAGTATACGATAACTCAGGTATGACAGCCTCCACCGCCTCTACTGGGCACTAATAGCCTGAGAGTTTCAGCACTCTCTTCACGAACAGCAGCCCTAAGCTAAATTCCCAGAGGCCTGTGTCTCATGGAGGGAATGATAGTTTGGGCTCCAAAGTTGCTTGGTTGGCGGGCCTTGCCAGTGTAGTCAGTTGATATGAGTTAGAATGAATCATCATTATGATCATAAATTTTATTATTCTCTTTTTAACACACACATAATTTAAAAGTACTTTCAAATACTTCTGTACTTCTTGAAATTTCCCGCCAAAATACTTATTAAAAAAAGAGGATAAGGGTGAATTCTGAGATAGGCAATGGCTTTAAAGGAATAGATGGATATCCCTAAAGCAGTAACCTCAAAAGTTCTTTGCTGTCTCATGTTATATCTCAAAAAGTCAAAATGATCACCATATACATCTGACTGGGATTCAGATTTTGAGAAATTCATTCTTTCTTCCTTTAATATCTAATAGTTTCTAAGTAGGCTTTAAAGATTATTGTTTTTATTCTAGTTATTGTATGATTAATTTTTTTAGTGTTTCATTGCTTTTTGTTTTCATTTTTATTAATTTTAGCAGCATGTGTTTCCATGAGCAAAATACAATGAGAAGTCTAAAATAGCCAGAAGACTAGGAAGCCCCCCAAAGAGCTCACCAATGCTACTAGGAACCATATCATTTCCAACTTATTGTCCTTTTTGAAGTAGCTTTGTCAACAGAGTTTTTCCATTGACGTCCCATGTATGTACGAATTAATGAAGACCAATTTCACTCCATGTGACATTGTCTGCAGAGCACCATTAGTGAATTCAGTGTTCAGTGCTTCTTGGAGTTGGAGAACTGGGGTTGGAGAACTGAGGGCGCTCAGCAGCACACCTTGATTAGTTTATTCAGAGAAGGAAGAATTGACTTCCTTTCTCCATGGGCCCTGGGGACATAGGACACTGCCTGGATGATTCTCCCTCTGTGGATTCCCAAGAGGAGGCAGGCGCTTGAGATCTTCTCTAAGTTGTCATAGCCCTCTCTAACTACAGACTCTCCCATACTATAGGACAAGGGGCCTCAGGTGCTGGTCATTTACTCCTTAAATGGATGAATCATTATCTCCCCATGTCAGCTCCTTTCACTGCATGTCTTTTATCAATAAATGGCACCATTCTGATCCTAAGCTAGCCAAATAAAAAAATTTCTGATAGGCTGAGCCTCCTCAATTTCTTTTCCCTTGTCATCCAAATCCAGCTGGTCATCCAGTCCATTCTCTTTCCCTGGCCTATCCTACCTCATTCATTGACTGGGTGACTGTTGTAGCATCAAGGCTCTTTGCTTTGCCTACAGGTTGGCTCTTCCCATGCATTCGCCAGGCTGCAGGCATAATGAGATTTCCCAAACATGAATGTGACAGCTCATTCCCCTACATAAGCACTTCAGTGACTCTCCATTACCCAATGCAATGCTTTACAAACATTTAAAACTCTGGACCCTTTTCTTCAAGTGAGAGTTACAATACAGAATGGAAAAGAGATAAAATTAGAATGGTTCTGGTTTAAGTTATAGAAGAGAAGCAAAGTACTAAAGCTTACCTACAACAGAAATGCATGCACACACACACACACACACACACACACACACAGACGCCTGGTCCAGAAAGAGCTCCTAGAACCCCAAGGAAATCAAAGGAGTCCAGATTAAAAATCACTGTCCTGCGGATAATATCTGAGCTTTCAAAGCTCTTAAGTAAAACAACACACATGGTGTATCAGACTTCTCTGGTGCCCACTTTATCCTCTCAGCTCACCTGTAATTGGAGCTCTCACCATGGTAGACCATTTCCACTCATGTGATACTGCTAAGGCCCCTTGTCAACTGCTACAATATGTCTTTTTAAAATTTCCCCAAGAACTTTCTTTAACTCACCACAAGCTGGCTCACAGTACAAGCAGGCACAGCCCAGAAGTGCCTCTGGATTTATTGGCTCTGGGACCAACTCTCAACTGATGAGGAAAGGAGCTACTGGATACATGCTGCAGGCACTTGTCTTTCAGGTGAACAATTCTGAGGGGAATTCTGCATGCTTCTCAGAGGTCCTGATGAAATGAATCCCCAATGCTTCGCGATGCACCCTCACATCAGCTTTTTTCCTTGCCTGTCTCTCTGACCCAGACAAGAGTCCCAGCTTAGATACTGAAAGTCCTGCATCTCAGGAACCCCTTTAGTTATGGGCAAATCAAGATGGTTGGTCACTCTGTGATTCCCTTACAAATACTCTCACCCAAGTCTTTGCTTTGGGCTCTGCTTTGGGGGAAACCTAAACTAGGATATATGAATCATGTTGAAAAGCAAGTCCTGTTGTTAGGACCATTAGAACTGGAATCAGTTGAAATCTTAAGAGTTTAACAGCTGTGTCACTTGTCATGGACCAGTTGCCTTGCTTCTCTAAACCTCAATTTCCTTTTCTGGAAAATAAGATAAAAATATCTACCTTAACCAGATGCAGCTATCCATTTATCCTTTTCCATATTATTAGCTAAACACATGGCTGCCCAGAGTAAATGCTGCATTTCCTAGCATCCTTTACGCTAGGTAAAGCCATGTGACTAACTTCTGGAAAAGAAGATTCAAGCAAAAATATTGTGAGGTAGCTTCCAGAAAGCTTTCTTAGAACATCTCTAGTATATTCCTATGACCCTCTTTCTTTCATCCCTTCGTCCGTGCTGCTGACGAGAATGCAGACAAGATACCTAGAGCTGGAGTAGCCAAATTTGGGTCTGACATGGTCTGGGTCATGGAGATGGAGGAGCAACAAAACAGAAGAAGCCCATGTACCTGAGATCCTCTTGGGCCAGAGCCGCCATTATGTCCCTGCACTCTAGACTGGCATATGTATCTTGTTTATGTTACTGTGATTCAGGGGTGGTGGGGAATTGCAAATATTATTCTCAGCCAAATGTAATCCTAGTTGAAACACTAATTCTTTCCATTTTTGTGAGGATTAAAAGATATTTAATGTGTAAACCATTTAGCATGATTCATAGCACATAGTTGGCATTTATTATTGACTGTTTTCAGTTATGGTGGTGAGAGTGATGGGGTAGGGTAGTGAAGCACATCAAGGATGCATAACTGAGAGCAGCCTTCCATTGTCTTCCCTTCCCCAAATCTTCCCCCAACCAATCTTTCCAGTCTAGTCTGACACTTCTTCCGAGATACTCCAGACTACTCATATTTTATCATTCCCTAAATATCCTACAAGTACCTATTCTTCCAGGCACTTGCAATTCTATTCTCTCTGCCCAGACTATTCTTTCTTGTCTATTCCCCCTGGTGACTCTGATTCAGCTTTCATGACTCTGCCAACCACACTTCCCCAGCTCCCCAGGAAGAACTAAGGACTTACATCTGTGCTCCCACAACACACTGCACACCACCTCCTACTCCCCTGTAGCATCTACTACATTGGATTCCCATTAGCTATGAGCATTCTCCTGCCTGGAATCATTCCCTTTCAACACAGCCTTCCTCACTTCCTGGACATCACTCCAACTTCTGTCCCTTTTTTTTTTGCTTCAGAATTCAAGTTCTGAGTATGATATGTATCTTGCAGTGGTGCACCTAGTCCAAACTTGACTCACACTGGAAAATGCAATATGGCATGATCATATTGTTGTATTTCTCCAAAAAAACATGACTTCCAAAACCTAAGGAGCAGTGTCTGTGAGCCCTTAATATGGTGTTTTGAAAGGACCGCAATTCTAGAAATGCCACTTTGTTCAAATGATTTGATTGTGGAATGAAACCTAGTGGATGAAGATAACTGTTTTTTACTCACTTTTGACACCAAATGCAGAGTCTTTTCCAACACCACTTCTCCAGCTCTCCAACACCAGCTGAGTGTCCTACAATTCAATTCAATTCTGACACTATCTTCCTGGAGTTAGCTTCAGATCCCATAACTTAAATACTCAGTCCTACAAGACTGCCCCCAATTCAGATTTCAGTCACAAGTCCCAGGTTGTCACCAGTACTCTGACTGACCAGTTATACATTCAGGAGGTTCCCACAACCAACCCCTTCATCAGGTTCAATAATTTACTAGAGTCATTCTCAGAACTCATGAAAGCATTTTGCTTACTATTACTGGTTAATTACAAAGGATACAACTCAGGAACAGACAAATGGAAGAGTTGCTTGCATAAGGCATAGTATATGGGGGTGTGTGTATGGGAGAATGTGCAAGGAGTTTCCATGCTCTCTCCAGGTGCACCACCCTCCCAGCTCCTTGATGTGTTCACCAACCCAGAAGATCTCTGAACTCCATTCTTTGGAAGTTTTTATGAAAGTTTCATTACATAGGCATGATTGACTAAATCATTGGCCATTGGAGATTAACTCAGTCTCCAGCCCCTCTTGCCTCCCCAGAGGTTGGGAGAGGGGCTGAAACTTCCCATCCACTAATCATATTTTGGTCTTTCTGAAGACCAGACCCCATACTGAAGCTCTCTAGGGATCCCCAGCTATGAGTCACTCATTAGTATACAAAAGATACTCTTATCACTCCAAGGATTCCAACCAAGTGCCAGGAATCAGGGACAAAGACCAAATATATATTTCTTATTTTTTAGAGTGGCTTACTATTCCATCTTTGTCAACAAGTATAAATTACTTCAGAACAGTGAAGACTCTGTTCAAGGATAAATGGATAGAAAGACTCAGAGCTAAATTTATAGCCAGTGCTTTCTGATGCCAATGATAATACCACATCACAAGTCTGCCTGCAAGGCAGCTCACATCATCATCACATAATAATAATAATGATAAGAATGACAACCAGAGCTAATATTTACTGGACATGCATTAGATGCCAAAAGATACTATGCACTTCATAATGATTATTTCATTTTGTTCTCACTTTGTATACATATATATGACATGAACTCTTTCTCTTCTCATTTTATAGATAAAGAAACAGATCTGGAGTTCAGTCACAAAATGAGTAAGTAATAGAGCAGAAACTTGAGCACAAATACATCAGGCGACAAAGCAAAAGCTCTCACCACTCTTCCTGAATGCATTTCCCTGGATTAATGTCCAGCTCAGATTTAGCTTTCATTTTCAGCCTCCTCCAGGAAGAATTAACTGCCCCCTCCTCTGGGCTCCCGCACTACTGGGTACACCCCTCTATTAGACCACTCACCATGTTGTATTATAGTGATTAGTGTAAGTGTCTGTCTCCTCTACTTGTCTGAGTGCCAATTGAACTACATTGTGCATTATTTATCTTTGTATGTCAGGGCCTGGTAGAATGGCTTATACGAAATAATCATTCATCCGATTTAACAAATAATAATAGGCACATAATAAATACTTCTTGAATTGGAATGGGTCTTGGTCTCTCTACCTGTAAAACGGGGATGGTTCTATCCTGTAAACAGAGACAATTCCCATTCTTTGATGCCAGGAAATGCTTGAGACTTCATGAGCCAATACTTGTGTGCAACTGGCAAGGAACATCTTGGGAAAATGCTACCCTATTATTATAAGGCACTGTTGAAAAGGGACCAAAAAAGAAAATTCCTACTGTCCTAACATGATCCAGCTGCAAGAGACAAGTTGTCATTACACCAGCGGAAAGTTATTGCCTCTAGACTTGAAACTAGCAAGTTGGCCTCAAGGCACAGGGTACAATCTTTGTTGCATATCGCTATAAACTCTAGCCGCACTGTGCAAATACACGCCATCCCTATGTGGGGGAAGCTGCCATTGTGTCTCATCGCCAGGTATGCTGTCAGCGTCTGGTGGGCAGATTGCCAAGCTGGCCATCTGTGTTGTGCTTGGTTGCTAGGGCACGGACAGGGAGCTATGCAGTATCTTGATTCTCCCTAGCCACAAAGGCCTGGAGCAATGACAAAGACTGCTCAAAGCGCTAGAGCGCCAAGGAAATGTACATATTTGGCTTAATTCATGGAACTTCTATTGAAGACCAGCTCAGAAGACTGGGGTACTTGTCCAGGTTCTGCTGCTTTGGGACCCCAGGTTAAATATGTCCTTCTCTGATCATGTAAAATCCTCACTGGAGAAGGGGTCCCAAAGCTCAACGTTTCCCAAAGAAGGTCTGTGTACCACTGGCGGTTGTGAAATGTTGACAGGTACTACATGGACAAACTCGTAATCATTATAGCAACTGTGAATTATTGTAATGGGCACTAGAAAATAACTATCATATCAAATACTTGACATCACATAAGAAATTGATTAGAATGAATGTCAAGTAAATAGCTCAGGTTTTTTAAAAAAAGAATAAACATTAGAAAATATGAATACTGCTAGAGGTCTATGTGAAAAGGACAGAAGCTGTGGCAGTGGGACACAGATGAGTAGAGTCAGATGAGCTGGACAAATTGGATCTGACATTCCAGCATTTGACTCTGCAATTCTATCTCCAAAGGCTAGTTGGAAAAATTATCTGGACAATGCAAATGAAAGTAAATTTATTCTGAAAATGAGTCCATCTATATCTGCCAAGTCTATCAAAACAAACATTTTCTAATACCTGCAGGACATAAGACACTAGGCAACGCATTATGGATATGAAGATGAAGAGAACAGGGTCTTGGCAGAGTCTAATCAGGGACACACCTGGGAAAAGAAATATCTTTAATTTAGTGTAATGTTTATAATAGTGTGAAGTAGCCTGGGAGCCGGAAAGAGAACACCAACTCTTCCTGGGAGAGAGAAATAGCCAAAGAAGTCTTCATAGGGGATGTCGATATTGAGCTATGATTTGAACCTTAAGTAAACATTATCTGGGCATATAAGAAGGAGAAGACATTCCAAGCAGAAGGAAAAGCGTGTGAAAAAGTGCTAAATGGCAAATCTAATAAGCAAATTATGTTTTCTTACTTTATATTTCAAGTGTCAACAAAAGCAGCCACGTAAATATTTTGTGCACTTCATAAGTGAGAGAACCAGATGTTGAATGGAGTTGTATACAACTCCAAACCCATGTACTTTCTACTATATCATATCATATTTGCCATTCATATCTGAAACCTCACCAACGTATAGCTATTAATGGTATTTCCAGCTTATTTCTTCTTAACCCACCAAGTGTGAAATACTAATCAACCTAAGAAAGAAGAATGAGATCTGCTTAAGTTAGTATTAAAGGTTAGTATTCTCAACTGCAGGCAATTTCTAGACTTCACATTACTTTTCCTTGTTTAAAAAATTCTCTGTACAACAATTCCCCAAGAACTTTGCATTAGTTATTTTAGAAAATAACCGGAAAGTTTCAGACTCTCCCATGTTTTTCTTCCAGTTTATATACAAACACATTTCTCTGAAGCAAAGATAATGGAATGATCCCATTCCTAGGGAAAATTTCATTAGCGACGAGGCAGGAAGCATGCTGAACTATGGCATTGATTAATCAGGCCCTGAAATTTGGGGATTCACAGTTGAGGAATGCTCCAGGAGAACATCACTCTAGTGAGGATACTTAATCCAATCAAGTTAGAGAAACAACTTCCTTCTCCTACTCTTTCAAGTTTTAATTTGAACACCCAAGACAAAATGCCTCAAGTTCTCTACATTCAACTTTTAAACAATAGGGCTGATTTGAAATGAATATGGGTATGGTTTTGTTTTCCTTATTCGAAACCAGCAGCTATTCTAAGTCAAACCAGATGTGGCTACTGACTTTGGGTAGGTGCATTTCACCTTGGGAATGGGAAGGAAATTGTATGGAAGCCAAATATAAAAAACGTTGGTCATCTGTATATCTTCTTTGGAGAAATATCTTTTCATATCATCTGCCCATTTTTCGATTGAGTTGTTTTTTTTTGTTGTTGTTGAGTGGTATGAGTTCTTTGTATATTTTGGAAATTAATCCCTTATTGGATATTTGCAAATATTTTCTCCCAGTTGGTGGGTTGTCTCTTCGTTTTTTTGATGGTTTCTTTTGCCATGTAGAAGCTTTTTAGTCTGATTTAGACCCATTTGTTTATTTTTTCTTTTGTTTCCCTTGCCTGAGGAGACATGGTATTCAAAAAGATACAGCTAAGACTGATGTCAAAGAGCATACGGCCTATGTTTTCTTCTAGGAGTTTCATGGTTTCAGGTATTACATTCAAGTCTTCAATCCATTTTGAGTTAATTTTTGTCTGTGGTGTAAGATAGTGGTCTACTTTCATTTGCATGTGGCTGCCCAGTTTTCCCAACACCATTTATTGAAGAAACTTTCTGTTCTCCATTGTATGTTCTTGGCTCCCCTGTCGAAGACTAGCTGTGCACAGGTGTGTGGTTTTATTTCTGGGCTCTCAATTCTGTCCCATTGATCTGTGTGTCTATTTTTCTCCCAGTACCATGACAAACGGTCTTATCTCATCCCTTTTCTCAGATAATGGAAATCCACACACACACTCTTGTAAGGTCTTCTATGTGGTGAGAATGGGAGAATGCTGCTTTCATGAACTCAGAAAAAAAAAAATAATAATGTTGGCCTACAGGTGTGGGAGACCGAATGAGGAAAATATTAGTTGGGAGTCTTCCTATAAAAAGGAACATTTTCAGCTTAAAGAGAGAGTTCTACAGTGGAGAACTCAACCTAATGTCATGAAAATAGTGAAACAACTATGAATTTTGGAGTGAATCAGAGAGGAGTTTTAATTCCACTGTGACCTTACCAACTGTGTGACCTTGGGGCTCTCTCCTGTCTCAATTTTCTCATGTGCAAAATGGGGCTCATAGTACATACCATAAGGATTACTGTGAGGATCATGTACAAGTTGTAAGAGTACAACAAGAAGAGACATAGCATGTGCTAAATAAATGGGGGTTCTCCATACTCAACTACATTCAGCTGACAGTGCCATTTGGTTGTCTGATGGAAGACAGGGCTACTAGATAATCTGGATCTCTCCAACAATGGTTTTGATTTGTTCATTTTGTTTAATGTATATCGTTAAATTTTCTATTTCCTTAATGCTGACATATAAAAAAAATTATTGATTTTTAGTATATTTATCCTGTATCTGGTCAACTGTCTAAATTATCTTATCTGATCTAATATTTTTGCTAATTATCTTTGATTTTCTAGATATAAAATCCTATACTCTAAAATAATCATTTTATATCTTTCTTTCCAATATTTATCTCTTTTCTTTCTTTATATTGCATCATTGTCTTCTTGTTGGGTTTTCATTATTTCAAATAAGACAAGCTATATTTTCTTTAGAGTGAGGCAAACAACATAGTGACTTGGTTGCTATTCTTGGTTTCCACTGTGTTGGCTGAGCAGGAGAGATTTCTATCATCCTTTTCCAAAAGGTGCACCTGTCAACAGCATCAAATCAAAACTGCACCAAATCAAAACTGTGCCATGGGTGGGAACCAATTCTGGAGTAGTACAAAGAAGCCACAGAAGAGAGCTGCTGCTCTATCAGAGCAGAGTTGGGCTTTGCCCCAGGAGATTTTCTTTCACAATCTCATTGAAGACAACTTATATATAGGTATAGACACCATCTTGCGTTAAAGGTGTGAACAGCCTCAGATCTTGAAATGAACAGCTTCTTGGTCTCTACTTTTAGATCCATGAAACACAGGCTGTCAGTAAAATGAAGAAAATTAAGGCTTATGGATCAAACTCAGTATACTCTTCAAAGAAATAGGGTCCATGCCACAATCCATTCGTATAAGAAGAGGCATTTTAGAGGTGTGGATTTATAACTTATAAGTTCCCTCTGCTCTGGGAACGTTTAGCCTTCCCTCTTTTGTGCCCCATAACCTCTGCACATATTTATCCCCCTTTAGTCAGCAGAGATATCTTTATTATACCCATATGTGACCAACATATGTTTCTTCATTAAATCAATAATGGCTCATATTTTTCATTCTAATATTAACACTCCTATCACCACCCTGCCTCAGCATTTAGTGTTTTGCCCCTTTGTACCGAGTATTATGTCCTTCATTGTCTTTATTCCCTTTGTGTCTTCTATGCACAGTAAACTCCTGGTTAGTTAAGGCAACACCTCATCCAGACTTCCTCTGAGCTCTTATTGAGTCCTACATCTTCCTTATCATGGCACTTATAATAACATTTTGTTTGATCTCGCTGAAAGTAGACTTATTTCTTATTTCTTTCTATAGCCTCGCTGCCAAGAAATGAGCTTGATACATATTATTGTTATCTGCATCTATCAGTTAGGTTGCTTTTAGCAGCAAGTAGCAGAGAATCCTATTCAAACTGGCTTAATTAATAAGAAAATATACCAATTAAAATAGTTGAGGGTCAAAAGGTGGGGCAGGCTTTAGTTCTGATTTAATGCTACAGTTCTGGCTCAGCTTCCTCTCTGGTGAGTCTTCTTCATCTTCGGGCATGTAGCTAGATGGCCATGGCAATCAAGAGCCTCATACCCATACACCTTAAGTTACAGAGGAAGAGAGGGACTGATTCTTCCTATGGTCAACTTTGCCTCTCACAACACTTCCACAATTGGGCCATGTGCCCATCCCTAAGTCAATTACTGGAAAGTGGAGTGGGACTATCAAATCTATCTCCAGAGCTAGAGATGGCGTCCCTTTCCCGTGCAACACACAAACACTGCTCAAGTAGGGATTTAGCTGAGAATGCATTCAGTTAAGTAACTACTAGGCTTGCAGTGGTTAAATTAATAGGGGTTTAATTTCTTCACATAACAAAAGCTAGGTGCCCGCTGGTATTAATTAAGCTACCTGAAGTTATCAAGATTGGTACCTATAAGATTCTTAGTCTTTCTTTCATGCATGTTTCAGTGTGGGTTATGAACAGGAGGGATTGAAAAACTAAGTACATTGAAAACGCTGTGAGTTTGGTTTTTCACTGATGGAGAAGGGATATACAAACATGGAGAGGAATGAGACTAGAATGAACCCCGTGGTGTGGTGTAGATTGAGATGGAAAGTGATGAGATAAACTCTTGGTTTTTAATTTATGGAAATAAATAAATAAATATAGATAGGTATAGATTCTCTCTGTGTGCATATGCGTGTTCCATTTCTGTCCATTAAAAGGACCTAGAAACATTAGCATCCCTGTCACAATGAGCATGTCTAGTTCTTGGTTTCCATATACTACTATCCATTAAAAAAAACTAGAACCCCTAAGAGTAACAGTTTATCCATACCTGGAGAAGGAAAAATTCAAGATAGATCTGAAACATCTTATATCATAAAGCAAAGAATTGCTAAAGAATGATGGATACAAGGCAAAACACCAGTTTGACAGGATCCACTGGCCAAGTCTAGGACAATTTGTGCATCAAAATAATGATATTTACAGATTGTAACCCTCTGTAAAATAGAAATCCGTTAATTTATACTGATATAAATAAATGAGGGAGAAGGAAAAGCTCCAACTTGTGATAGAAGTCTTGAAGTATCAATCCCCAAAATACATTTTTATTAATCATTAATTGATGAGTACTAAATACTTATTAACTAACATCATAGTAGAGAAACCTTATAGGCACCTTTAACCGAGTAATAAAAGTTAATATCACCAGTAACAGGACAAATTCACCTTTGGTGCCTAATGATTTGATGCCATGAGAAGAATATTTGGTAGATATCACCGCTAACAACTCACAAATCTTGAGGAAACATCATAAAACTCAAACCGAGGGACATTCTACAAAGTAACTGGCTTGTCCTGTTCAAAAATGTCAGAGTCATGAAAGATAAAGACAGACTGAGGAAGTGTTTCAAATTGAAGCAAATAAAAATACATGACAGCTAAGTGAACACATGTCCTGGATTGGATCCAGAACATTAAAAGGACGTTGTTCAGACATCAGAGAAATGTCAATGGGCATATGTATTAGAAAGCAATATTGGGGAATGCTAACTTTCTGATTTTGATGGTTGTACTGTCATTATGAAGGAGAATATCCTTGTTTTTAAGAAATACAATCTGATGTAGCTTATTTGCAAATGGTTCGGAAACAATAGTATGTCTGAGTGTGAATGTTGTGTGTATGGGTGTGTATGTAAGAGAGAAAGAATGCTAAGACAAATGTGGAAAAATGCTAATGATTGAGGAATCTGAGTGGAGGAAATATGGGAGCTCTTTGTACTATTTTACAACTTTTCTGAAGATTTTAAATTATTTCAAAATAGAAAGTTAAAGAAAAAGAGAAATAATAGGGATATGGATGTTGCTTAGCAACCACGAGTGTTGATGATAACATACATCTCAGACATCTAAAGCCAGACCCTACCCCAAAACGTGCACGTCTTTATATTTCCAAATTGTAGGACATTATCCCTCAAGCTACTCAAATATAGAAAATTCATTCTTTTACCACACTCCACTAAGTATCTCTGGGAATGTCCAGGACACTTTAATCTGTCCTGGTTGTCACTTTTTGTATAAACCAGTCATTTGTCTCCAGATCACCATCTGCTCTTCGACAGGTCACCCCTTTCTCTACTGAGATGATTTCACCCAAGTTGCAGCTGCTACCCTTCCTCATCTTCCTGGTGTGGCCTCCTCACCTGCCCATGAGATCACTGACATCATAGCTTGACTGATCCCAGCTGTCCTCCACGGAGCTGCATTGGGCCCTGGAGTCTAGAAGGCTCTTCCTTTGCTGCCTCCAAACATAGCAACTACTTATTTTGAAAACCCAACCTCAGAGACAATTCCACTAACAATCTTCAGAGAACCCTGCAACTCTGAGTGCTGCCCCAACTGACTTCCAAGGGGGTGAGGGACAGAATTTATTTTCCCCAAGAACAGTGGGTAGGTCTCAGGGGTCGACCAACTGTGCCCCACTGGCGAAATCTAGCCTTCTGCCCGTTTTTATATGGCCACAAGATGAGAATGCTTTCTGCATTTTTAAATGGTTGGAAAAAAGTCAAAGGAAGAATAATATTTTATGACCCACGAAGATAATATAAAATTCAAATTTCAAGGTCCACAAATAAAGTTTTATTGGACTAAAGCCATGCTCATTCGTTTATATATTGTCCAGGGCTGTTTTGGTGCTATAATGGCAACATTGAGTACTTGTGACAGAGACCATCTGGCCGACAATGCCTAATATATTTACTCTCTGGCCCTTTACAGAGAAAGTTTGTCAATCCCTGACCTATATGACTGAAAGAGCCAACCAATGTGGTCCCTCTTCAAACAGGAACAAAAGACATAATCTATTCCTCCTAAAGCAAGTTCATATCTCTACTCCAGGAAAGTATAAACTATTTATAAGAACTAGAATGATAGCTTTTAATCTTAAGAATTATCTTAAGCTTCAGTTACTGGAACTGTGATACATTCAACTCCAAGTGAACATGTATCAAGCTGAACTGAGTCCTTGGGAGTGGGGGTGCTGGCACCTGGTTCCCCGCTGAGTCTCTGATGCTTCTCAAATAATTAATCCAGATCAGAGTAGGGCCTTAGTGAATGACACCTAAGCAGCAGAAGCCCATTTAGGGGGGCTTCCTAATGGTGGGAAGAGAAGAGCTATAGGGATGGTAGAAGTGGAGGCTGTGGAGGGGGGAATGAACTGATAAAGTCACACCTACTGAAGACCTGGGAATTTCTAACTGAGCTCAGGAAACTCTCCTGCTTTCGGTGCAACTTGAGAACCCACATACTAAAGAAAAAAAGCCTCAATTCTATTTTGATCATTATCTCCACAGGATAAATTTCTGATGTTCTTATTACTCAAGTTGAATTTAATAGTCAAATATCTACTTCAAAATTCATACCCATATGATTTTTGAGTGAATTTTGGTGCTTATATTTGAGGAATATTCTTTATATTGTTTTCCTTAAAATGGAAATGGAGGGCCCGGCCTGGGGGCATAGTGGTTAGGTTCGTGCGCTCCACTTCAACTGCCTGGGGTTTGTGGGTTCAGATCCCGGGTGCAGACTTACACATCACTCATCAAGGCATGCTGTGGCGGCGTGCTACATACAAAATAGAGGAAGATTGGCACAGATGTTAGCTCAGGGCCAATCTTCCTCACCAAAAACAAAAAAAAAAGGAAATGGAAATGAACCCAGAGAGAAGAAATTTAAATCTGCTGACAGCCATCAAAACACTGGGGCCCTCAGCCGTAGAGCCACAACGAAACAAATTCTGCCGACAGCCTGAATGAGCTTGGAAATGGATTCTTCCCCAGTCAAGCCCCCAGATGTAGACACACCCCAGCCCACACTTTGACTGCAGCTTTCTGGAACCTTAAGCAGAGGACCCAGTTAAGTCATGCCTAGACTCCTGATCTACAAAAACTATGTCTGCAGATATGGAATATCTGTGTGCTATTTTTTAGCTGATAAATTTGCTGTTATTTGCTGCACAACAATAGAAAACTAACACACTGGACAACATTCTTATGTCTATTTTTCCCTCCTCTAAGATGGTAATTTTCTGCTGTATGACCAAGGTTGTGTCTTCAAGAACCAGCTGTGTAACAAAGAGGCCAGGAACTCTTCCAGACTGATTTACAGATGCTTTCTTTGGCAGCCAGCTGTAGAGACTTCTGGAGCATCTGATACCTGAGTGAGGCCAGGAATGGTCTTACATGTGCCCCTCCCTCAATCCTTGCCCACCACCCATCCCTGTGCAAACATAAGAGAGCACTGGGAGACCAACCTATGGGTATGGGTGACAGTATGAAAGAGTACAAATGACTTTACATGTGTGTTAAACCTGAAATTAAAAAAAAATATTGTTTGCAGGCAACCTGCCACCCATACGGTAGGGAAGGAAAAGCATAATGTTTGGTGTCTGAACGTTTGTGTATTTCCAGACTTGGCTCCACCACTTACTGTAGGATTAAGGCCTCATTACATGAGGATTCTGAGTCTCTTCTTCCCACCTGTAAAATGTGCATAAAAATAATACCTGAAACCATTTTGCCACAAAATATTTATTGCACATTGTCAGTGTATATTAGGCATGATACTAGAAGCGAGGAATCTAGAAATAAATGAAATGTGGCACCTGCCCTCAAGACTTGGAAGGGATTGTTTTGTAAAAAATGAAACTACAGAAGGGAATCAGAATCTTTCCTCTTTCACATCCGTAGTCAGTAGGGCCCAGGAAATCACACAGGGATAGCCACTGTGTGTCTACTGAGCGCCTGGGTCTTGCAGAAAGTTGTTAGCTTAAGAACTGGTGATTAAATTGGACTTAGAGGAAAGGACAGCTTTCAAGTAGCAAAATCTCTTGTGGGTTATTTTGTTATTAACAAGTGGCACTGGCCAGGGCTAGGATAAAACAACTATTTCCTGGCTATTTTTTTTACCCAGGAAATAAACCAGAATATTGCAGAGGGAGGTTTAAGGTACTAGAAATGAGGAGGGAGGAAGAAGAATGATAAGACTAAAGATTGTGCTGAAATAACATCCATCCTGAGCTATAATGTTACACACACAAACACACACACACACACACACTCTCTCTCTCTCTCTCTCAAGGTGGATTGTCAGTAAGAGTCTGCTATCCGCAGCTCCCAGGTGTGAGTTTGGGGGAGATAAATTAAAAGAAGCAGTTTTGCAAGCTCTGATGAACGGCAGAGGGTGGGAGCGACTGGTTGGGGAAGCAAAGAGATGGAGAATGTGAGAGGCACGAGAGCAGGGCCAGAGGTGAGGATGTGAAACAAAAAGTCACCTGTCTGAATCCCTGGAGGTCATCATGAGACACCTGGGATCCCACCACCTGTAGGATGGGGCTTTAAGCCAAGGTTTACCTTACTCATAACAAACAAGGTGATCCCTGCAAGCTGAAGAGCTCGGGGACATATAGGGGCCGACACTCAAGAGATGAGCAAATGAATGGATGAATTGTCAGCAGCCCTAGAGGAAGGTAGATGTGACTGTCTAGGGGACAGGGAATTACTTTCTTTTTTGTTGTCACCAGTGAATTAGTTCAGGGGGTAGAAAGAAAAGCTGACAAAGAACATCTAGGGGTCATTTCTTCCCCAGAGAATAGTCAGGCAGATACTTGGAGAAGGAAAGCCATCAGGGAAGCATGATGGGGTCAGAATCTCTGGGATCAGGTCAACACCACAGCAGGCAGGAATAACTCAGTGGGGTCTGCATCCATGGTTCTCAGACCAGAAACAGCCTGGAAGAGTGAGTGTGGGGGCCGAGAGACTGCCTCTCCTTCCGGACTGACCTGCCTTCTCTTCAGAGAGCTGTTTGCTTTTCTCTCCCCACCCCTTTTTATTCAATCTTTACCTGATACCTGAGATCTGATCCTGCTACTAATTCTTTTCATTGAAAGACCAGAGAAATTTTCTTAAAAAGAAAGATAGAAAAAGAAAAAAAAAATAGAGAAAAAAGAAAAGACAAGCAGAACATTCATGTGAACGTGAGCATGCTTGCAGGGGCGCAGACCCATCTCGGAAAATGATTCTTTGGAAGAGAATTTTGGTGCCAAATAGTTGAGCTGCTGCCAGTCTTTTATGACTCCTTCTTTATCATTTCCCCTCTGATGAGGCAGATCAAGACAAATCTGCATTCCTTCCCCTATGTCTGGGGCCTGCTCCTAGCCTTTGTCAGCTGCTGGTTTGCTGATGCTCTTGGGTTTGAGAAAACCCGCCTGGCGGCTCCATGTCTGTTTGCAGCAGCACTTGTGTAGATGGGGTGTCATCTGGGAGCCATGGCAGCAGAGACACAACAAACAAAAGCATTCACTGGCTTTCAGGGGTGAACAGTGAAGTCCTCCTTAGCTTGCAGCACTGTTTATGAAGTATCTGAGTGGCCATATATCCCTTGTCCTTCAAAGCCAGAGAGTGGGCAGCTGTTGCAAATTCTTCCTGAAGAGCTAATACATAAAATAATTCAGGTTGAGTTTGACCATGAGACCATGAATGTCTCCTGCTGCCATTTGGTGGTGACTGTCACACTGTCCTCTTTAATATGTCCCCTCTTTCTTCTTTCCTCCCTCCCTCCCTCCTTTCTTTCTTTCTTTCTTTCTTTCTTTCTTTCTTTCTTTCTTTCTTTCTTTCTTTCTTTCTTTCTTTCTTTCTTTCTTTCGTTGAGCAACTGATAGATGCTAGATCCTGGAATTAGAACCAAGAACATAACAGAGAAGGACATGGTTTCCATCCTCATGGAGCTCAGAGCTGACTTGGAGAAACAGTCAGGCACATGACCAGTTGCCTTTAGTGTGGTAAGTAATACAACAAGGGTTGTGGGAAAGAGAAGTAGTGATTCCCTAATTAAGTCAAGGGCCTTCAGAGAAGGCCTCCAGGAGATAGTAAGGTCTGAGCTGGGCTTTGAAATACCAGTTAACTGAATGGAGAATTGGTGTATAGATGTCTTCCTGGAAAGTGGTACAGCATGTGCAGACAGGGAGGATTGAAAAAGCATGGGGCTACTTGAGAAACCCCACAGCAGCTCAAGTGTAGGGCATACGTGGTTGAGTGTGAGAGACGGGGTTATAGACCTAAACAGGAGTGAGAGCATAAAATGATATGTAAACTAACAGAAGGATTTCAGAAAGATGATCCAATCTGCATTTCAGAAAGATCTTGCAGCCAACAGCATGAAGAAGGATGGAATGGAGGAGAGGAGGGCTGAGAAGCAGAAGGCTATGCATGTAGACCTCTACTGAGTTACCAGCAGAAATGCTCCAAGAGGATAGTATGAGTGTTTAGCACTGAAGGCAAGAATAGCTCTTGAGCTAATGAGCCCACAGAAAGAGGAGTGTCAGCTCTCTTCACAGTTAAGTTCTGAAACATTTTCTCGTATATGAAGAGAATCCATAATGCCGGCTTCGTTCTGTCTTTCAATACTGCTCAACTTAATTTGATTCTCATTTACTGGTTACCCAATTTATGCCAAGCACTGCTAGAGGTACAGGGATATCAACACAGAATGGGTCATACTTTGTACTTTCATAACCTAATAATTAGCAGCTATTTGTGGTATTAAAATACAGCAATCAGTACCTTAACCCATTCACTAATTGTGCCCTTTTTACAATTTGTTTTCATTTGGAACATAACATTACAAGAAAATAAAAGAAAATTAAGAAATTTGCTGAATGCTTTGCAGATTAAATTAGCAATGGAAATACACGTGGTTTCTGTGGAATCCAAAGTAGCTGGGAGGTAGGTTAATGAGAGCCAGGCTGAGTGCTCGGTGAGAAAGGCAGTGTGCTCCATCTCTGCTTGTTGGTGTCCTATGGTCTGGTTTGGATGGAGTTCTGGACTGTAGGCAGATGATGATGTTGCTCAGCTTGCTGCCATGTAGAGCTAGGGGATGTGCAGGCTCTGCGGGGGGCAGTGGAACACCCAGCTAGGCCCCCAGGATATTGTTCCTTGAAAAATGTGGCCCCAGAGAATTTTGTTGGAGTGGCATATATCTGTCTGAGTTTGCCATTCAAGCCCACAGGCCCGAGCTTTAAAGAATGCTCCATTTTAAATCTCTTGCCCTCTGTCTGATGAACACACATTCATTTTCTAGTACTTTTTCTGTATGGCCTGCCTGAGGCCAGGAAGAACACTGCTAAAGCATTTAGTACATCTCCCCTGTAGTATGCAATATGGTGCATATGATAGTTTAAAATGATATGCAAAAATATATCATAAAATGATATGTACTACATGCACTATAATATCTAGCATATATTCCATGTGATATGATGTGAGATAATAGGATGTGCTGTAATTTTTTGTTTCCTTGACAATGTTAGCCATGAGGCTATGAGCTATTTGACAGTAGAGCTTATTCCCCATTGTTGCCTTAGATCTAGCAGTATCTGGCAGTTAGCAGGAGCTCAGGGTGTGTTTTTGATGAAGGAAGAAAAGGAATGGAATGGAAAAGGTGAAGGAAAGGAGAAAAAGGAGGAAAGAAACAAAAGAAGTAATTATCTTGCAAAGAACCAAACTCTAGTCTTCTTTTGAAAATGTGTTCCATATCTCACTAACTCGGGCTGTCTCTCTCTAATGGCTCTGGTACATTTTCAATCAGATATCAAAGAAAAAAAGTGAGAATGCAGGTTCCCTGTCTTCACATCTTCTCAAAAAAGGTCTAGAGTCCCTCATTTGTTTACTCTTACTCTAGGAGAGTGAGATAAGGAAAATAATAATTACACATAATGATAAGGGTCATTATTCAAGTGTGCACAAAGTAAGATGTGAGGGGGGGGGATAGTTAATTCTGCCCAGGGCGATCAGAGACGGAGGAGTATTTGAGATGGGTTTTCAAGGTGAAGCAAGAGATATCCTGAGAGGGAAAAGTATTTCAGGGAAGATGAGCCTCACCAGAGTGAATTCTAAAGCTTCCCAATGTTTGGGTCCTGGTTCACCGGTTGAGCAGTGGTGGGAAGAGTTTGAATATTTTCAGCAACAGTTAATACTTGTAAAGATGGCATCATTCCTTCAGAAACTATGCCCTTGGGAATTGATGTTGATAGAAAGTTTGATGCATAAACTGAGAGTTCAAAGTCCAGCTTGTTCATTTCACAGTTGGAAAATCTCAGGAACAATAGGTAAACATACTTGCTAAAATTTATTCACAGATAGAGACAGGGCCAGAATTGAAGAACTGAATCAAGATTCCTTAAGTCATCCAGAGGGCAACAATTGGGCCAAATACAATACTCCAGAGGCAAGCCCCCATCCAGCCTAGTGTGATGGCACATATGTCCTCTAGAGATGCTGCTTCCTATTCTGCATGGCCTCATCCTGAAATGAATTTATTAACAACAAAAGCCAATATAACTAAGCTCTTTGAAGGAAGATCTAAAATTCTGGAGAAGAATATAGACTCATTAATAAATACTTAAGTGTGCACCCTGCCTCTGCGTCTTTCTCTGTATCCTTTTATAAATTCACTTCTGTTTCTCTTCCTCTGTGTCTGTAAAATGGGAATGTTCATCCATAACTCGAAGACCTGTGAGAAGTCCATGATATACTGTATGAAAAAAAGTTAGCACAATTCCTAGGTGTCGTAGGGGAGGAAGACTATTCCTCTACCCTCTAGGTCCTTCTGGCTAGTCTAAGAATTAAATTGACAGGAGACAGAGTAACAGAAGAAAATCAAACAAATTTAATAACATGTATACTGGATTTCTGGGAGAAATCCAGGAAAACTGAGTAACTCATTAAAATGGCCAGAGGCATCACCTTAAATAACATCTTAAGCTAAAGACAAAGGAGGATGTTAGGGATAGTGTTTTGAGACTTCAAAGGAGAGGAAGGCAATTTACATGGAGATGGAAAAACAAATGTTTGGTCAACAAATGTTTGCCATACCTTGCAAAGACAATGAGCATTGGAGAGGACTTTAATCAAATGGGCCTTGCTAGGTTCCTCCCTGTCTACCACACCTAGTTCATGTTATACTACAGTTATCTATGGTGATAGCTTCTTCCAGGAACAGGTCTTCTATTTTAAACTCTTTTAGGTCGTTAGGGGAAAGGTCAAACTTTCTTTCTGAGTCTTTTCTTCTTAAAAATAATCAAGCCAAAGAGATACATTTTGGGGTGGCAAATTCTGATCCCCCACAATATAGTTGGCTAAAATGATGGTGCCCAAAAACATATACCCATATCCTAATATCCAGAACCTATGAATGTGACCTTATTTGGAAAAAGGCTCTCTGCAGATTTAACCAAGTTAAGGATGTTAACATGAGGAGATCATTCTGTGTTATCCAGGTGGGTCTGAAATCCAGTGACAAGTGTCCTTATAAGAGACACACAGAGAAGAAGAGGAAAGGTGATCACAGAGGCAGAGATTGGAATGATGTGGCCACAAGCGAAGGAACACCTGGAGCCACCAGAAGCTGGAAGAGACAAGGAACGGTATCTCCCCTAGAGCCTCTGGAGGGAGCACGGCCCTGCTGACACTTTGATTTCACACTTCTCTTCTCCAGAACGATGAGAGAATACATTTCTGTTGTTTTAACCCACCAAGTTCGTAGTAATTTGTTATGGCAGCTATAGGAAATCAATACAGTAGCTAGAAACTAGAATATAGTCAGCATTCATAAGCATGTATAAGTTCTCATCTCCATATGCCAGAAAGGTCATTATGAGAGCACAAGTGATGCCTTTATGCCTTTCCTTTTTCTTTGCTTTTTCTTCAGCTGGGCAGGAAGGGGGATAGGACTATGAGACATTTGCTCCATGAGATCTGTCTGGGCCCCAGTATGATATGCCTCTAGCTAGGAACAAATGGCAAGACTAAGACTGAAATCATTGTGAAAAACCCACCCAAGAATGGGGAGGCAGAGGGGAGGGATATGGAAAAACCAGCATCAGCATAACTCCCTTTATTGAACTCTAGCATTGGAGGGGGGAGGGTATTTCTATAGTTTTTTTTCCATAAGGCCTTTTCCCTGGGGATGATATGGTGGAAACATCACTGGACTGGGTATTATGAGCTCTCTCTGTCGATCTAGACTCTGCCAAGAACTATTGGTGTGGTCACTGCTTGTAACTCCTCCTTTTTGAGCTCAGTTTTCTCATTAATGAACTGAATATTTAGTGCCATAAAATTTTGATGGGAGAAATAAAAAGGCAACAAGCTATTGTCTACTCCAAATTACATCTAGCTAATTTCACTCTACCATACATCTAAACTTCAAACACAAAGACAGAAAACAATTCAGCCAATGATTTGGATATTTGTTTTATTATGCATTCTACCACTCCCACCTTGGGTAATAGCACTGTGTCCATTCCTCTGGCATCCAAGATCCTGCACAATCTTCCAATTCATTTCTTATAAACATAATGCTTCGGCCTGATTGAATGATTTTCCCCTTGATACTGTTTTCCTATATACAGATGGAATCTTAGAGACATCCCAAAACTAGACGTCAAGTAGCAGCAGCAATCCTGATAGAGGTCAGTGTTTGCTTTTGCCCAGACTCCTTGTACATCCCCAGTAACCCAGGGCCATCTTAACTTCCAAGAAACAATAGAGATGCTTGTGGGCAATGTAGGGTCTTTGTCACAAATTATTCGACAGTTATTCTATATGGTGATTTCCCATTTCGTAGCTCAGATCTGACCAATTTGTATCATAAAATGTTAGAATAAGATGAAAAATTAAGGGACATCTTCTCATTTTGCCAATAGGGAAAGCCAAGGCCTGAAGAGAAAAGAGATGCCCATCCACACACCACAAGTCAGTGACAGAGGAGGGAGGAGACTCCAAAATATCTTTTGTCATATATCCTGCAGGGTTTTTCAGCAGTATGACTGTTCAGTGCCCCAGCAGTGGGGAGCTTCAATGTAATGGTTATGTATAGAGGGAGTTGGGGAGGTTATAATGTTGTATAACCAGCCCAGTCAGCCAGTATTGGGACTCTATCCTTTGGGATGAAGGGTAAAGAAAAGAGGTATGAGTTACTACTTAGCTGGGATCCATTAGTATAGTTATTCTTAACCAGGGATGGGGGGCAGGTTTTATTCTCCAGGAGACACTTGACAATGTCTGGAGACATTTTTGATTGTCACAAGGTGGAAGGTGGGGGGTTTGTGTGCTACTGGCATCTAGTGAGTAGAGGACAGGAATGCTGTAAACACCTACAATGCACAGGACAGTCCCCTACAACAAAGAATTTTCCAGCCCAAATGTTAATATTTCCAAGGTTGAAAACCCTGTACTAGGATTTCTTTCCTACCAAGACAACTTCTAATGGGATCAGTATCCTGGTAACCTACCTCTGCCAGAAATTGAGAAACACTCAAGAGTTTTGGGTATAATTAATCTAGGATTTCAGATACACAGAAACTCATTGTAGTCAGCTCTACAGAAGTCAAAGAAATTACTATTAATAATGATAATCTATGATAGTATAATTTTTAAAATTCCACTCAGTACCTTTTTTCCTCTTTTTCCCTTCTTCTGGTAATATATCTGCGGTGGTTAATTTTATGAGTCAACTTGTCTGGGCCATGGGGTGCCTAGATATTTGCTCTTACATTAGCCTGGATATTTCCACGAGAGTCTTTTTGGAGGAGATTAACATTTAAATCAGGAGACTAAGTAAGCAGATTGCTCTCCCTAATGTGGGTAGGCCTTATCTAATTGGTTGAACAACTGAATAAAACAACTAGGCTGACCCTCCCCCAAGTAAGAGCGAATTCTTGCTGCCTGAATCCTCTGAACCAGGACATTGGCTTTATTTCTGTCCTCAGACTTGGTTTATATATACACCTCCTATTGGTTCTGTTTCTTTGGAGAACACTGACTAATACAATATCCCTCTGTCCAATGTTAAAAGGAAAGGGCTGTGACCAAGCCTAAACAATCCTAGTTATCCATTCCCTTGTAACCAATGATTGACCCAAGGTTAGACAGGAGACTAAATCAGGGTCACTCAGAATCATTCCTTGAAGTGGATATACCAGAGATCATTGGGAGATTTTCTCTTTTTGCTGGCTTGGAATACTGAAACAATATGAAGCTGGGCTCCTGGTGGCATCTTCCTCATATGAAAAAGACCTATGTGGAGGGGGAGAGAACACAGCCATCAGAGACAACATACAGGTGTAAACTGTGCATTTGAGTTATAATGAGCATTGGTCTGGGTTCCCAAATTCCTGGTTCTTAAAGTTCTTCCTTTGGGACTGTGAGCTACCCCAGAATTCAGTTACAAGAGCCAGTAATTCTTCTTTTTTTGGCATATGCTGATTTGAGTTGGGTTTTGTCACTCGTAGTGGAAAGGGTTCCAGCTAATAAACTCCCATTTATGGAGCACTTGAGAGTTAGTTAAGTGTTTTCACATTTGAGATCTTATATGAGCTTCACAAAAACCTATGCTATATATAGAGAGAAGGAGTAGGGAACATTATCTCATTGACATGTGTGAAACTGAAACCCAAAGTGGCTGAGGTTCAATTACCATCCTAGCACCACCCCCAAGATGTTGAATGCCATGGAACCTCTCCCTAGGAAAATCTGTACATTCTTAGAGTCAGAACAGCACAGGAAGAGGTCATATAATAAAAATAATAGAATAATAGTTAACACATACAGAGTGCTTACCATATGCCAAGCTCTACTCTAAGTGCTTTGCACATATTAAATCCTCACAACAAACTCCTGACAATAGGTACAATGATTTCCTCCTCTTTACAGGTGAGGAAATCAAGGGATTTGAGTAAATTGCCAAGTCCTCTAGATAACAAGTGACAGAACCAGGATTCAAATCCAGAGTCCTGAAACTCAACCATGGCGCCCTATTGAGTTACAGAGACGTTATGAAATTTGACCCAAATCCTTCCCACACATGGCTAGGAGGGCATGGAGCTAGAATCCGAATGCTGATCTAACTTAAAGGTCTTAATCTAAACTGGTACCCAGTACGCTTCCTCATTCTAGACAGTTGCCTGCAATGCAAGGATTTAAACCCAGATCTTCATATTCGAAGGCTAGTGCTAATATCTTCTCATATAGTCATTTAATACCTATTTACTGCACACTTAGTACACGTCAAGCCCTTTAGAAATTTTTTTGGAATGAGGAAGGGGGATGATGCACAAAGAGACTTATTGAATTACAAATCTATTCTTATCCTTGAAGAAGATGAGATTCATACTCAAATACGGCTTTGGAGATTTAGAAGCTTGGGGAGGAGAGCCATCTGCATTTTATTAGGGAAAGAAAGCTCCCTTCATCAACCTCAGAAGCCACGTTAAAAATATGCTAGTTCACAGTTCATAGCAAAAATTGGAGCCGTCACAGCAAAATCCCTCTTGTTCCAAAAGCACATGTGGTGAGGATGGTGAGACTTGTTTATCCCATGGCTCACTAGTAGTAAATGTGGGCTGAGGGTTTTTCTTCTGTCCCCCTTTCTTTCTCGCCACCGAAAAAAAAAAATTGGGGTCCGAAACAGGTGGCTTTTATAAAGATAAAAAAATTATGTATCTTTATTTTGACAGAAAAAGACACAATATTTAAAGGTGAAATAAATTTCAAAATCTTTGGAAATATGATACGAGAGAAACAAATATAAAATCAAGATTATTACAAAAGCTCTCATAAATTTCAAAATGCTTTCTGGATCACCTTCGTTTCTCAAGGCTTCTGAATTTTTTTGACACGTATTCTCACTAGGAATATCTTCACTTCTGGGATCTTCATTCTGTATAATCTGTCACTTTGATACCAAGACTGATCAGAAAGAACATCGCATATAGATACATATGAAGCCCAAAGGCCAGGCCTACAGGGTGGGGGATTTTCCAAGGCTTAACATGACCAACAGAAGCAGAACCTTGGCTCAGAAAAGACAGTTTGTCAACTTTAAGGACAGAAGCTTGTTTATCTGTTTCCTTATAGTTAATGTAAAGAGGGTGCTAACTTTCTTTGGTGAAAGAAACACCTTGAATTCCTTGGGCAAATTCATCTTTCTCTGAAAACTAGATATTATTTTCCCATTCTTCTCCCCCCCGCCAAAGCCCCAGTAGATAGTTGTATGTCATAGCTGCACATCCTTCTAGTTGCTGTATGTGGGATGCGGCCATGAGGCCGGAGAAGCGGTGCGTCGGTGCGCGCCCGGGATCCGAACCTGGGCCACCATCAGCGGAGCGCGCGCACTTAACCGCTAAGCCACCGGTCTGGCCCTATTTTCCCAGTCTTAAATGAGATGAGGAAGTTGAGGCTCAGAGGATTAAATCATTTACCCAAGGTCGAAGAGGTTGCAACTGGTACAGCTGAGAGGATGAGTCCTCTGCATCCTTAAGGCAACTCAAGTTCGTCATCTTTAATGCTGAGCATAGTGTCTTCCCCAAAGTGGCACCTCCTTGTGTGTTTCCTGTTTTGTGTTTGGCAGCAATGCCCACCAGTCATCATGGCTAGACATCTGGGATGTCTTGTCTCCTGGTTCAATCAATCACCAACTCCCCAGATCCTATTTCCATACTCTCCTTGGCACTGCCAGTAGTCCCATCCCCCCATGCCTACCTAGAATACTGCTAACACCTCCCGTCTGGTCTCTTTCTCGTCATCTTGTTCTCTCCTTCCTGCAGCCACTAGAACAGAATAAACGCACATTCCACAGCGTCACTCTCCTGCCCAGAGTCCCTTTCCATACCCACGTCACCTACGGGATCAAGTGCAAGCTTCTTGGCTGAGCACACAAGACCCTGTTCTTTCTGGTGCTGCCTCACCTCCTCAGATTCTCTCTCTGCATTCACTCTCTGCCTCATAAACCTCCAGGGTCACAAATTGCTTGTGGTATCCTCTCATATATGATGATGTTTCTCATCTCCGTGTGTTTGACCAGGTTGTTCCTCCACCTGACTGCTCTTCTCTTCCTCCACATGGTTCATTCCTCATAATCCTTTAAGATGCAGCTTAGTCATTCTTTTCTACTTTTGTGTGTGTTTTCCAGAAAGCTTTCCCTGAAGCCCCACCTTGAGGATCCAACTTGCCTGTGCTTCTTATTACATTTACCATAATGATTATCTTGATCTCTGTGTGCATCTGCCTCCTCAGTCAGAATGTTAGCTCCTTAAAGGCAGCACTGGTCCTGCTCTAGACCAAATGTTTCTAACAGAATAAGCCCACGATGAGATCCCCTGCCACCTCCCTTACGTAGACTTGCAACTGGTCCATTGGTGAAATCTTTCCTGTGTTTGAAGCAAACAGTGACAAGTCGTGTTCTATGTGAATGGAAAAAAGGAAAATAAAATGCCATGAACACCTCAGTCTCTAGCACTTACTTTAAGTGTATCTTCCCTAAAGTCATTTATGGGGAAAAAAAATTGCCAAAGACGAATCTCACTGGATCTTGCATTTTTCTGAATCTCGTTGCCTGCCACTCTTTAAGTAAGAGCTTTTGTATATAAAATGTCAAATCCATTTTACAAGTTTTTTTTGTTTTTTACTCTTTCTAGTTTTGACTTTCTATTGCTTAAGAAATAAAAGGCTCCTTAGCCAGGCATTCAATGACCTGCATAGAGTGACTCCAAGTTGTCTTTCTAGTCCTATAACCTGCCATTCTTTCCTAGCAGTACCCCACATTGTCCCAGCCCTGTGCTTTTGCTCCCAGCCCTCTCCTCTTTATTTCTCCTCTCACAAATACACAAACAACAGATGCGTACTGGGGTAAAATATAGGAAGAGAAGTCGGTTTACAGTCTGAACTCATCTGAAGATAACATCACTGCCATCTTCCTGTAGGAACAGAGAAATAATTCTCCTCCACATAGCATTGCTCGGCTTTTTCCCTTAAATCCTTTCTTATCCATTTCATGGCTCAGGCCAGACTTATATAATGCTTTGTCTTCCTTTCCCCGCATGTGTATGAGAACAATGCCACTCTCACTTGGGGAAAGAGAACTAGGATTTACCCTGTCCTACTATGTGCCAGATGCAGCACACAGCTTGTGTCATTTAATATTCCTGGCAACCTTCAGAAGTAGAGATTAGTCCTCTTTTATAGTAGAGGAAACTAAGGCTTAGAAGAATTAAATATCTAAAGTTTTTAAGTTAAATTGGAATCAGGATTTAAATACGATTACTTGAATCCAAAAACCTGTTTCTCTCCCTAACAGTGGGTCAACAAGGTTGTAGATGAAAATGTTCTGTGACTAAAGCTTCATATAGCCACAAAATTTCACTGTCACTTTTGTAACAGGGTGTTCTTTATATAGTAGGATCCTAAGAGAAGAGCGTTGTAGTTAGAAAGAGATCAGGAACTTCCATCCAGCATCGTAACTAAGGGATGAGCAAAAGCGGTGGAAAATGAGGAAGAAAAGGAATTGAGTCTGGAGATGGGGTGTGTCAAGTTATGGCGTTCTCTTCCCAAGAAAGGGGGTGGTGACACGTGGAGCGGTGCAATCCTGGAGGAACAGGGTGTGGCTGCAAGGGGTTTGGCAGGGTGGTCTGCAGAGCAGCAGGCTTTGTAGTAAATGGCTGTGTTTCCAAGCATCTGAGCCATGGGGGCATCTGGCCCAGAAGATGTTCTTGGAACCAGAGGCTGCAGAAGGAGGCAAAAATAAGGAAAGGCTAGAATAAATCACAGGCCATGTGTCAGGGTATTGCTATGCTTTGACTTGGGAGCCACTTTTCATGTTGGCGCTAGAGTTTTCCACAGATGTCCTATCCCAGGCTACAATTTCTTACTCGAGAGTTATTGGGAACCACACTGGAAATGGGTTACAAAACAGGGAGACTATATTTTGCCACATTACCTCGGAGGTCAACTCTACTTAGTGCCTCTCTACCAGAAGAGTATATGTCACTTACTTACCCAGTGTTGCTCAGTCTCAAGCCTACCCACTCCCAACTGTACTCCATGATGCTGGGACTAGAAGCCTGCAAACTACATTTCCCAGACTCCTTGCTGGCTCATTCACCATTAGGGTCCCTTGACAGGGAACTAGAAGTTGGCAGGATAAGGAAAGCTCTTTTCCTGTTTCCAGATCCTGTCAGGCACCTTCTGGAAGAAAGACACCTGTGGTTCCAGCCTCCAGCTTCCTTCAGCACCCCCAGTACTGACAGTGGGATGCCTCATTATAGGTACCAGCACCAGCTGGCCCGTTAGATCTAAGCTCAAGTGTTTCGTTCACATTCTCAGAGTTCTGGCACTGGTCACAGCATACTCCCACTGAGGTCTAAGTACGAGCCTTGGGGCACGTCACCAAATGTCTAAGCACTGCTACTGGGTGCCCTTCCCAAAAGTGGAAGCACCAATTACAAGACACTCCCACCCAGAAGTATGAGAATCAGCCATGCAATGATCCTTCTCTTAGTTCCTAAATTCTCCTAACACCACCTTTCCTTTATTCTTCCTGCTGCCTGAAGGATAGTAGCTACTTCCTGTAGTTACTAACGTCTGGATTATCTAGCATCTTCTATTTTCTAGGCCAGGTTTCTAGCACATGTGTAGTTAATTTCCTGTATTAAATCCTCTCCATTTGAAATTCCTTATGTGCTTTTTGTTTTCCTGACTGGAACCTGACAGATACAGAGGGCATCCATATCTTTAAATGTCATGTTATGAAATCTCTTACAAGGACAATTATATAAAAATAAAAAGTTTTCACTTCTTTAAAAAGGAAACTACCTGTCAAGTTGTCATTGCTGTCAATAAGAAGAGAGAATATACTAGCCCTGTGGGTAGAAGAGTTCTGATTCTTCCATCACTCTTGAACAAACTTGATCTGGACCACAGCAGAATGCCAGATAAAGTGTGCTAGGCTCTAGGGACACAACTTTGAATGAGTTGTGATCTCTATCCCCAGGGAACATATCAGGGGAAGAGAGGTCAGATATACTACCTCAAGAAAGGAATCTACCAGAGGTCAAGAAAGGACAAAAGACGAAGCCTGTGAACTTTGTAGGGAAGGTCACTACTTATCTGAGTCTTGAAGGGTGTATCAATCTTCTTATGGTTGTTTTCCCATTGCAAGGAGCAGAAACCAATTTTGGATGACTTCATTTCAAAAAGTATACTTTGGGAGGGTAAGAGTAAGCCCTGACTTGAGAGGAGAAGGCTAAAGACTGTAATAGATGGAAGCCAGGCAGCTCTAGAGGGTGTAGTTAGCAGAAATTGTCTGATATCTGGACGCAGAACCACTGCTAGAATGAAAGAATCCATACATTTCATGCATGCTCCCAGAGAGAAAGTCCAGTTGGCCTAGATCAGGTCAATGCCCATTCTATGACTGTACCAAATAGGTGAGACGAAGGATCCAGCAAAGCATCCTAACCACAATAGGGGAGATATAATTACCAAAGGAATAGCAAGGTGCTCTGAGAAAAGGGAATCAAGGATAACTAAACCAAAAAAGGATGGGAGGAATAAGACAGAAATGTGTCCACTGCAAAGAAGAGTAGGAATTTTCTAGCTGGACAAGAAGAGGATGGTCTCATCCAGGCAGGGAGAGCAGCATGAATAAAGTTACGGTGATGAGAATGACTCAGTGAGGAAACACAGAATCCTGAGACAGCAAAACGAGGGCGATACTGCTGACATAAACAGGGAGCAAAGGATGAAAGTTCTCCTGCATGGCGCTAAAGAACCCACCTTATGGTCTACCAGATCCAGGAGGCAGTGTGTCAGACGGATTTCAGCAGGCCCTCTATCTCTTGACATGGTTGCAAATGTGCATTTTTGCCCTTTTTTGGTGGAAGGAAACATTTAGAGCGTGGTAACCTTGACAAGAAAATCTTCAATAGAATGAAAAGGACAGAGCTTGGTTAGAGTGACCTAAGAAGAGAATGGGTGGTGAGGAATTGGAACTAGGATAAGAAGATGCTGTATGATTAAGTATGAAATTATTGGCACAAACTTAAGGTTGGGTAGGAGGTTAAGAAAGGCAAACTCAGTAGAAGCACCAAAGAGAGGATGTGGCGCTGAAGGGAACATGAACAATACACTGTTTGTTGTAAGAAAAGGGGCTGTCAGTGCCTTTTCTATTTACCAGACAGGCTAGCCTCAAATGCAGAGAAATTACGTTGTGAAAATCTTTTAAAAATAAATCGTAAGTCCCTGTAAACTCCCTAGACTTTAGACTCCTGCAGGGCGATGACTCTGCTTTGTTCATTTCTGTATGCCAAATGTCTGATAAGTAGGCACTCAAAGCAGCCTTTGAAATGAATTGATTGATTAGTGGAATGATAAAATTACAAGATTGCTTATGAAATGCTGATAATTATTTTAAATTACCAAAACAATATATGGTATGAAGACATATGTATTTAAACAAATGTGGGATACTTTGATGACTGTTCTGCAACTTGCTTTTCTACTTAATATACTGTAAGCAGCATTCTCTCTCAGTTCAGCACAGCTTTAAAGTCTCAAAATTAAAAAGCCAGAGGGCTTGAGATAGGATTACATTACACATCACTACCACTACGGAGACAAATCACTCAACTAATGGCTCAGGAAGTCCGATGCTCAAAGAGGTGAAGTGACTTTCCCAAGGTCACACAATGATTGATAGCAAGACTGGGTCCTCCAGCTGGGTGTCCTGACTTCCCCTGAGGGCCTCTGACATTTGTCCCCATCAAGACTGGGAAAGAAAGAGCAAGTGCCTGTAATTACCGCAGGGCCAGACTTTGTGGAAGGTGAGGCAGGCCCTTCTAAAAGGTATGTGGAAAAGTGCTGGCTAGGGCAGAGGTTTCCACACTGAGTTTTTCAGAGGAGACTGAGAGGAGACAAAGCTGTGGGTTCATGCAGAGCAGTTCAGCTTTTACCTGCCTAAAAGGTGGTGCTTTCAGGACTGGCCAGGTGATGTAGTGGTTAAGTTCGCGTGCTCAGCTTTGGCAGTCTGGGGTTCGCGGCTTTGGATCCCAGGTGCAGAGCTACACACTGCTCATCCAGCCATGCTGTGGTGGAGTCCCACATACAAAATAGAGGAAGATTGGCACAGATGTTAGCTCAAGGCTAATCTTCCTCAAGCAAAAGGAGGAAGACTGGCAACAGATGTTAGCTCAGGATGAATTTTCCTCACCCAAAATAGATAAATAAATAAATAAAAGGTGGAGCTTTCAGTTGCCTGCATAGTTTTAGCTGCTGTATCCCCTTGAATTCTCTTCTGTGAGCTCTGAGGTTGCTAAGAGAAGATCACAGGTGACTCAGCAAGGCCAGGCACCATGTCAAAGAGCAAAAGGAACTAACTAACTGAGCGGGTAATGGCTGAGACTGGAGATGACTGCATGCAGAGATCAGTCATCAGCCCTGCCAGCTACCTAAATGCCTAAATGCCCTAAAGGGAGGAAAGGACCTGGCACCAGTATATGCACGAGTGTACCCAGTACTGTTTCTTTCAAAAAACAAATTATCACCAACCAGCCATGAATGACTTCCATTTTCTTCCCTTATCTAACTATTTGCAGAGTAGTGTTACCAGAAAACGCTGCTGAAGTCAGATGTGGGAGATCTCGTGGAAGAGGGCATATCAACATTGGGGCTTAGCTGGGTAGTAACGCTGGCTTCCATCAGCCCCTTCCCCAGGGGATCCCTGTAACCAGAGCCCCATGTTCTCCCCAACTTAAGAGGCTGGATCTCTGATTGTGGCCTCCTTTCTGAGGACACAGAAAGGAGGCTGTCAATTTGAGGATGGCTAACAAAATTATCGGGGGATGTCTGCTGCATGGTCCCCACTGTGTTCCTTAAGTACAGGTGTTGGAAAGAGGAGAAAATGTAGAGTCAGGACAAAACACTACTTCTGTCTTCTAGCTTGACTAAGTCATTGCTCTCTCTGAGCCTCAATTCCCACATCCATAAAACAGAGTCCCCGTTTACTCCTATTGAGGCCTTTGGTGAGAAAAAGAGGAGAAAATTTAAATAAAACACCAAAACTTAGCAGGCATTCGGCTAATGGTCCTTGTGATATTGTGGTTTATAATAAGAAATATATATTTGGTCTTCAGCCCTGTTTCTGGCACAGAGCCCCTAAAACTTTTGGAATTTCCTAAGTGATGAGAGAGATCAAAGTGTCTTGTTATGTTAATGAGGTGACTTTAGACTTTTGGAAAGCACCTAAAGATGGGGGCTGCTTGCCAGGAGAACCAGCCATGTGATTAGAGGGCTGGAAATTTCAGTCCCCTGCCATTCCCCATTCTCCCCCCACAAGAAGGGGAAAGCGCCTGGAGATTGACTCAATAGTCAATGGCGAATGAGTTAATCAATCATACTAGTGTAATGGAACCTCTGTAAAAACCCAAAAAGGACAGGCTTCAGAGAGCTTGTGGGTTAGTGAACATCTGGAGATTTGGGGGGAGTGGTGCATCTGGAGAGGGCATGGAAGCTTTGTGCCCTTTTCCCACACCTTGCACTATGCATGTCTTCCCTCTGGCTGTTTCTGAGTTATACCTTTTTACAATAAACTGGTGATCTAGTAAGTAAAATGTTGCTCTGAGTTCTGTGAACTTTTGTAGCAAATTAATCGAACCCGAAGAGGAGGTCATGGGAACCTCTGACTAGTAACCAGTTGGTCAGAAGTACAGGTGACAACCTGGGCTAGTGGCTGGCATCTGAAGTGGGGAGGGGGCAGTCTTGTAGGGTTGAATCCTTAACCTGTGGAATCTGATGCTGTCTCTGAGTAGATAGTGCCAGAATTGAATTGAATTCTCAGACACCCTGCTGGGGTCCAAGAATTGCTTGGTGTTGTGTGGGAAGCCCTACCCTCCAACACACACATGTTGGAATTGAGTCTGGGAACCCAAAATATTCCCCCATTCTCATCCTTGAGTGAATTAACCGAGAAGATAGCAGAGTGACTATGTAGGAAGCACATTATATTTTTAGCGACAGAATAAACTGTTTATTCTGAGTTTTTTAAATTATTGAAATGCTCACAACTAAGTTAAGCAGTGGGAACGTGGCAACGCACAGGTTAAAGGATTTGCCCGTAAGAACACAGTCAAGGGGAGAATGACATGTTAAGAGGCAATGAAACTTCAGCATCATAAGTACTTTGTTTCTAAAAGTAGCATCTGCTAAGGGAACATAGACGAGGGTCATCTAGGTCATCTTCCAGGGTCAGGGAAGGCTTCATGAAGGAAGTGATGTCTAAGTGAGGAGATGAGGGATACATAGAAGTTAGACACGTGAAAGGAGGGAAAGGATGATGAGAGATGTTCAGGCATTCATTCATTCATTCATTCAACAAACAAGTCCTGAGTACCTAATATGTTCTAGGAACTATTCTAAAAACTGAGAGGACAGTATCGAACATGACAGACAAGGTCTTTGTTTATAGACTCAATCTTCCAGCTGGTCGATCACTAATAAATAATTAACAAAATGTCAGGAAGCGATCCATGCCATGTAGCAAATAAAGCAAAGCGCAGTGGAAAGGAGCTGTTTTAGACTTGGTGGTCATAGAAGACCACTCCTGGGAAGTTCCATTTCAGTTAAAACCTGAGAGAGGAGAAGAAGCCAGCCATGCAACCATGAGGACGACTCATGTGCAAGCGAAGAGAAGTGCTAGTGTAAAGGTCTTAAATTCAGAGCAAGCTTGGCGTGTTCTGGGCACCAAAAACAGGAGATCATGGCAGTCGTAGGGAGCACACAGAAGACATGAAATAGAAGAAGGAGGGCAGGGCCAGCTCTTGTAAAACCATGTAGAGAACGTAGGATGTTTGAATTATACTCCAAGCATAATGGGGAGACATTGGAGGTTTTAAGCAAGTAAGAGCTGTGATCTGATTTACATAGTTAAGACCACTTTAGTTCTTATAAGAGCATGAAAAGCAATATATGTAAAGGCTCCAGATGAGAGAGGACATGGCCTACATGAAGAAAAAATAAAGAAGGAAAGAAAACCACCTAGTCCAGCTGAGAGAGGCAGTATCCAGGGATGATCCTGGAGGGGCTGGCTGGGATCCCACGCTCCAGGGTCTTGGGTACTGTGACAAGGATTTGGACTTTAACTCAATGTAATGGATGATATGGAAGGATTTACAGAGGGAAGTCAGATTTCTGTTTCAGAAATGCACCAGTGACAGTGATGGCTCCAGAGACCGGAGTGGCTGACAGCCTTCTTCCCTCAGGGTCAGCATCTCTGTTGCGTAGGTAACGTGTATGCTATAGGAGGGCATGAGTGTGCAGAGGAGGGGCTCTGCATGTAGAAAGGGAAGGAAGCTGGATGAACACAGCTGCAGAAAAAAGTCAGAAAACCCCCAGCAGGACCCCCATGGCAGCTGTCTGGACCTCTCCTGGCTCTCCTAGGCCGTGGGTGCTCTAGGATTCCACATCCCCCTCAGTAGAGTTTCTCAAAGAAACCACAGGTCAGAGCTGGGAGGGATGAGAGTGATGATTATCTCCTCCAGGCCTATCATTTTACAGACGAAATTAGTCTCCTTATTCTCATGAGCCATATGGCTCCGAGGTTAGTTTCTCCAGAGCTCAACCACAAAGACTGGCTAGATTTTTTTTTTTAGTCTGGAGATATTGGCTAAAATGATTGTCTCTGTCCCCACCACAAATAATCTGCTTTTGTCTCTCAGTCTGTGAAAGGCCATGGGTTGTATATTTGATTTCCCATGAGATGACTTTCTCCTGCAGCAAGCTAGTCACCCAGATCCTGGAAGGCTGGGTCTCTGAAAGGCCTTGCCATTGTGCAGTGGGGGGACAGTCTGCCTGCACGAGGTCGTATCCTTTTCCAATAAGTTAGGCTTGGAAACAGGTCATGTCTGCAAAGCACCATTTCCTTCAATGGATCTACTCCAATTCACTGTTGCTGATATTTGTTTGGGGGTGAAATCTGTGGACCCTTGGGTTCACATGTTTTCACTGAGCCTAGAGATCAGTTCTGACAACTTTTTATATCAATTACTGTCTATTTAGTGATCTGAAAAACATTAATGAAGCACCCACTAAGTTCCAACATCTCTGCTTGTCACTGAAGACATGGTGATAAAGATATGGCCCTGCCTCAGGAAGCTTGAGATTTAGTGATTTTTATTAAAATTGAGAAAACATGAAACAAACATTAAGATCCTAAAATACATGAACCTCTATCTCACCCTGTCCTCAGAGATTCATAAACATTTTATAACTAATTTTATGGTATCCGGGAGAACAAGTGAAGTTTTAGCTCCAAAAGAACTGGAATTTTACTTGATACAAAGAAATTCTTGAGTAGTGAGTCTTTTACTCTTGGTTTCTAGGACACATCTTAAATGCTCAGTGATTGCTTGTTGTTATAATATATATGGCAGGCCTGGCAAAGGGCAGCTGCAATGGGAAATTAAGTTTACATTTAGGAATAATGATCACATCCCCGATCTCATTTAAACCATCACTACTAGCCCCATTTTATTAACAAGGGAACTGAAATCTAGAAAGAGTCAGAAACCTAACCAAACTCAATCAAGCAGTAATTTCCATCATCCTCAATATTGTCATCCCCATCGTAATTAATGTAATAGTCAATTATTGCATATTATTATAGTAGTAGTCATTCGTTCATTTGTTTTATTGACCAAATATTCACCTAATACTTGTTATGTACAAAACTTTGAATAAGACACAGTTCCTGCCATCAGGGAACTGCCAGCTCCATAAATTAAAAAATCCATTCATCAATTGCAAAATATTGGATTGTTTCATATTTTGGCTATTATGAGTAATGGTATGCTATGAACATTTGCAAACAAGATTTGTGTGGACATATGTTTTCAAACAATGGAATATTATTCAGCTGTGTAAAAGGACTGAAGTACTGACACATTTTACATGAATGAACCTTGAAAATATCATGGTAAGTTAAAGACACTAGACACATAAGTGCACATATTTATGATTCTATTTATGTGAAATATCCAGAATAGGCAAAATCCATAGAGACAGAAAGCAGATTGTTGAGTTGTCAGGGGCTTAGGAGAGTATATGGGAGTCACTGCTAATGGGTACAGAATTTCTTTTGTGATAATGTCAATGTTCTAGAACTAGATAGCAATGACAGTTTCACAATTTTGTGACTATACTAAAAACCACTGAATTGTACACTTCAAAAGAAAGAATTTTATGGTATGCAAATTGTATCTCAATAAAACATGTAAATACACTTTTAAAAATAAGTGTGCTATCGAGTTGAGCTCCTTATATATTTTGTGTATTAAGCCTTAATTGGATATAAGGTTTGCAAATATTTTCTCCCATTCTGTAGGTTGTCTCTTCACTCTGTCGATTGTTTCCTTTACTGTGCAAAAGCTTTTTAGTTTGATTCAACACCACTTGTGTATTTTTGCTTTTATTGCCTGTGCTTTTGGTGTCATAACCAAAAAATCATTTCCCAGACCAACGTCAAGAAGCTTTTTCCCTGTTTTCTCCCAGTAGTTTTACGGTTTTAGGTCTTAAGTTTAACGCTTTAATTCATTTTGAGTTGATTTCTGTATATGGTGTGAGATAAGGGTCCAATTTTATTCTTCTGCATGTGGATACCTAGTTTTCCCAAACCATTAATTGAAGGGACTATCCTTTCCCCATTGTGTGTTCTTGGCACCCTTATCAAAGATCAGTTGACCGTAGATGCATGAATTTATTTCTGGGCTCTCTGTCCTGTTCCATTGGTGTATATGCCTGTTTTTATTCCAGTGTCATACTGTTTTGATTACTATAACTTTGTAGTACATTTTGAAATCAGGCAATGCAATGCCTCTGGCTTTGTTCTTCTTGCCCAAGATTTCTTTGACTATTCTGGGTCTTTCGTGGTTCCATATAAATTTTAGGACTGTTTTTTCTGTTTATGTAAAGAATGTCATTAGGATTTTGATAGAGATTATATTAAATCTGTAGATCACTTTGAGTAGTATGGACATTTTAACATGTTAGTTCTTCAAATTCATAAACACAGGATGGCTTTCCGTTTATCTATATCTCCTTTAATTTCTTTTATCAATGTGTTGTAGTTTTCAGTGTACAAATATTTCACCTCTTTGGTTAAGTTTTTTCCTAAATGTTTTGTTCTTTTTATTGGGAGTGTTTTCTTAATTTCCTTTTCGGAGAGTCCATTGTTTGTATATAGGAATACCACTGATGTTTGTATGTTGATTTTGTATCCTGCATCTTTACTGTATTTGTTTATTAGTTCTAACAGTTTTGTTGAGTTTTTAGGGTTTTCTATATATATGATCATGTCTTCTGCAAACAGAGATACTTTTATTTCTTCCTTTCCAATTTGGATGACTTTTTTTTTTTTTCTTGTCTAATTGCTCTAGCTAAGACGTCCAGTACTACGTTGCATAGATGTTAGCTAGAAATTACTAAACCCGTTTTATAGATAAAGAAACTGAGACCTTCAGATGTTTAGTAAGCTCAAAAAGTTAGTATAGGTTGAAACTTGGAATTTATACTGGTCTCTCTGACACAAACTCCAGGGCCCACCAAACTTAATCAGCTTTCCACTTCAATCCGTAGATAGATGAGCTTGTATCCCCAACCTCCAACCTGGACTGGGTCCCCAGTCTATTCACTGAGCAGATCCATTTCTGCTCTCTTTCTCCTCAAGAACATTGGGCAGCCCTCCTCTGTTGCCATGGCAAACCCTGGGCCATGTGGCCTCACTAACAAAGAGCTGCTGTGCCCTCTGACTAAATCCTGCTCACAAAGTCTGATTACCACATGCAAACCCAGCTTGGAAAGGCTCCCTGAAAAATCAGCTGGCCGTCTTCATGAGTAAAGCTTTTTATTCTTCTAATTTAACATTTTCTTCAATTACCAAAAAAAGGGCATAGTTCCATATTCTGGTACTCACTGACACTCTTAGACATTATGTTTTCCTCAGCTCTGTTCTCACTCCCTACAATCTGCCTTCCCGGCCATGTGGTATCAGCCCCTTTCATCCTCCCTGGACCCTTTCTGTTGCTTAAGAAAGATACATAGATGGCTACTAGGGTGCCAGGAAAGTGATAGGAGGTAGTAGGAAGTGGTCAGTTCAGGATACAGTTTGCCAGTAGAGCTGACGGGTCCTGTTGATGGAGTGAATGTGGGAAATGAGGAAAATGAGCAACCAGGAGGAGAGAGTTGCCAAGTCCTGATAAGGGAAAGACTGGGGGAAGAGCAAGCTCGGGGCTCATAAAAACCAAGAAGTCTTCCTCTGTGTGGGTTAACTTAGGCCTACTCATTAGGCATCCACGTAGAAGTGTAGAACAGACATTCCAGGTTTCTGGAGCTCAGAACATCATGTGAAATAAAGACAGCCATGAAACACACACAACTTTGAAGGATTTTATATATTTTGGATGTCTAAAATGTAGGACGTATTATAGGAACCTAGGAGAGACAGGCAGAGACCAGGTTACAAATGGTTCTCTGTGGTCAATGGATATCTACTGAAGGTAAATTTTTAGTCAGTCTGTAATTATATATGTAATTCACAGTTACATTTTTTTGAAAAGGTCTAAAGTATTACAGACAAACTTTTTTTTGACATCCATCTCTTTATTCTGATCTCTTCTTGGTAAACTTTCTTTGACATCCATCTCTTTATTCTGATCTCTTCTTTGTCTACCCAAAGCAGCAAGTCTTCTTAACCTTGGTACTATTGACATTTGGGGCTGGATAATTCTTTGCTGGAGGCGGCTGTCCTGTGCACTGTAGGATGTTTACCAGCACCCCTGGCCTCAACTACTACCTGCCAGTAGTATCACCTTTTCCCCCAATTGTAACAACCAAAAATGTCTCCAGACGTTGTCAAATGTCCCCTGGGGGCAAAATTGCCCTTAGTTGAGAAACACTGACCTAGCACTAGCCCATGTTATCTATTTGCTGTAGAAGTTCACGGACTTATTTCAATATATTTACTTACACATATGTTTACCAATAGAACATGTTCTTTCTTTTCTTTTTCACGTATGTACTGTTATGTTATATGTACCATTTTTTTTTTTTGAGGAAGATTGGCCCTGAGCTAACATCTATTGCCAATCTTCCTCCTTTTTTCATTTTTGCCCCCCAAAGCCCCAGTAGATAGTTGTATGTCATAGTTGTACATCCTTCTAGTTGCTCTATGTGGGACACCACTTCGGCATGGCTTGATGTACAGTGTGTAGGTCCACTCCCAAGATCCGAACCGGTGAACCCCGGGCCACCGAAGCCGAATGCACAAACTTAACTGCTATGCCACTGGACTGGCCCCTATATGCATCAATTTTTAACTTGCTTATTTCACACGCATATGTGTTTGAAATATCTAAACATGCTGGTACATAGAAAGCTGTCAGTTTTTTAAAAAAATACAGCATAATATTCTGTAGTATGTATATATCACAGTACATCTATAACTATGTTATTGGAGCTTGAGTCTGTTTTGTCTTGCAAGCAAATTTGCAATGAATGTCCTAACATATATTTCCTTATGAACATGTGTAAATTTTCACTCAGGCAGAAAAAAAGTGGGATTGTTGGGTCACAGAGAATATGCAATTTTAATTTTAATAAAACAATGTCATCTACATTGTTTATAAAAATAGCTGCGATAATTCTCTCCCTGCATCCGGGCTCCTTTGCAATATGACTTGGCGGCTCCTCCCGTTATGAGATGGTGTCCTTTTCTCTACCTCTTGAGTTTGGGCTGGCTCTGTGACTCACTGATCAATGGAAGGCGGCACTGTACAAAGAATTGAGAACATGGGGCTGCCTTAGACACGGTCTTGCTCTCAAGGTATCTCAGTCTTGACCCAAGGGACAGTCAAATGTACAGGAGACAAAGCGTTAGAGGTTCCAACATAGTAATAAATACACAAAGTATCATAAGGGGAGGCATCAAGGAAGTGATTCAGGAGAGCAAGGAGGTTAAAATGCTTCTCAGGGGAAGCTAGGTCTTGAAGGATGGGAGGGAGATTGCTGACCAGGCACGTCAGGAGCTCATGCAAAATGCGAACCTTCAGCTTTAGCTTCTCCCAGGACAGAGCTGATTAATCCCAAAGACTCTGGCCCTCCTCCCTGTGGATATACCACAGGGAAGGTTGTCAGATACTGAACACCCACTAATGTGGTGAGATGAACAAGGGCAAGGTTATGAACTAATCTCCCATGGAGGAGCCCAGCTCTGCATCAACCTATCAGCCCACGAGGGAAGGGGTCTATTGAAAGAATATGATTTTTTTTTTTTTCTGGAACATAAAACATATCTCAGATAATTGGCTCAAGCAGGAATTAAAGGGACACACTTCTTTGGGATAAGGGATATTGGAGGCAGGTTGGTTTTGGCTGTGGGTCAAATCAGAGGGTAGGGGGCAAAGTCTTGAGAAGCTTTGGGAAAGAAATCTGGAAACTTCATCTTTCCCTCTCCCTTCTGTTGTACCAGCATGTCTCCTTTGACATCTGAAATACCCTCTTGCGCTATTCATCTCCTCACCAAAAAATCTTTTTTCTGAACTGATGTTCAGCAACACTGCAGTTCCAACCAGTGGAGTGGCTGGTAAACCCCTCTTTGTTTTCTTCGCTCCCACCCTCTCCTCTGCCCTTCTCTTCCTTGTCCCCCTTTTTCTTTTCCCTTTAGGGTTGTTTTCAATAGGAAAGAAGCATATCTTTAAGAAGCACAAAGAATCTAGTTAATGGTTTAGTCATTTTGGAGATGAATAACAGCAAGGCTGCCTTGTGTTCCTGGTACAAACTTCTGTGGGCATGAGGAAGTAAGTGTTGGACAGTCATGGCAAAATTGTTTGAGATACAAAAAATAAAAATAGAGAGAGACAGACACACTAACTAAAGATCCAATAACATAGATGTAGATAAATAAACTGATATATCCCTACTATGCAATATCATGCCATAAAAGAAAAACCTGACAGCTTCCTCCATACCAGAGTGTTTAGGTATCCCAAACAAAAACGTATGTGAAGTAAGCAAGGTAAAAATTGATGCATACAATATAAAAAGAAAAAGAAAAACACAACATGTTCTACTGGTAAATATACGTACAGGTAAATGTATGGAAATAAGTCCATGAGCTTCTACAACAAGTGGATGACACTGGTTACTGCTGGGTCAGTGGTTCTCAACTGGGAGTGCTTTTGCCCCCAGGGGACATTTGGCAATGTCTAGAGAACACTGGCTGTCAAAACTGTTGGGAGGAGAGGTGGTGCTACTGACACGTAGTGGGTGGAGTCTAGGGATGCTGCTAAACATCCTACAATGCATAGGACAGCCACTCCCAGTAAAGTATCATCCAGCTCAAAACGTCGATAGTACCAAATTTGAGAAGCCCTGTTGCTCTAGGTAGACAAAGAAGACAGAAGGATTAGACAGATGTCAAAAAGAAGTGTATCTGTAATGTTTTAGACCTTTCAAATAAAATGTAAATGTGCATTACTTAAGTAATTAGAAATTAATTAAAAATTAACTTTCAATAGATTTCCATTGACCCCAGAGGACCATTTGTTACCTGGTCCCTGCCTCATCTCTCCCAGGTCCCTGTCACACATCCTACATTTTAGGCATACCAAAGTGTTTATTTAAAGTTTCACGTGCTTCATAATTGCCTTTTTTTCCCCATCTGATGATCCTTCAGCTCGGAAAGCCTCTCTCCTCCTTCTTTGCCTAGTGAAATCCTATTCATTCTCCAGAACCCAACTCAAGTACCATTTTCTCTGCTTTTCCCAGGTGAAGCTGCTCTCTGCCTCTTCTCTGCCATCTGTGCAGTGCTTAGACGCCTGGTATTATTATTAGTACTCAGCACCCTGATAAGGGAAGGCTGGTTCTGTAGAGTGAGCCCTTACTCAGCCAGCCATGGGGGCCATGCTGGCTTCCTGCACACCCCACTGAAACACATAAAAAGGCAGGTCACATGTCACATGACTCATACATGTGAACCCTACAGAAAGTCAGGGACTCTCTCTCTTAGTGTCAGGTACGCACCTCACATCAGTAGGAGTCACACACTCAAATGTACAGTCTGTAACTGTACACGTTAGAGATTGTAAATACATGAGGCAAGTGTTGAGGGCTCTCTGGCACAGCCCCATCCAGAGAGGCAGAACTGGCTGTCTCCTGCTGATTATTTCCATGTAGACCCTATGCTGCCACATCTTCCATGATATACTAGAAATTCAGAATTTTATTGTACAATTTCTCAATTCTTAAAGTTTAATATCTAAATCAAAACTGCATAATCATTCTACAGGTGAAACAATAATGCATCCTTGGATCAGCTCTGTCTGAAGGGCTACTGATTTTTAAACCCTGAATTATAACTATTCATAAATGAAATTCCTGAACTGGATAAATAAAGAAATGAAAATTATAGTCTAGTTTAGAAGAAAGGCACCAAGATACAGGAGAACCCAAGACAGGTCACACATCACACAATCTCTAACATAGAGACCCACCCTACAGAGAAACATGGGTAAGTGGAGGTCAGGTCCTTGTCACCAGCAGATAAATGATACCTTCTCCTGTGGGGTTAAGTGAAGGGTTACTATAAAGAAGAACCAGTTCTTTCTCCCTGAAACTTCTCAGATGACAGAGGGTCAAATTGTATAAACTAAGGTGGGTGGGAACAGGAGAGTAAGAGGGAGGATGTTTTCTCCTACAATAAGTATACTAACCTAGATTCCCTTTGAACATGATTCTGTGATCCCACGAACTGTTTGCAAATACCCAACTCTCAAGTTTGCCAACCAGTAGACAGACATCACAGAGGACAATTACTCCAGGCTCATGCATGAAGTTCTCTTTGATCTCAGCTGCCTCAAGAATGGCACTCCTTGGAACAGGATCACGATGGACAGTGTCCAGATGATCTTTTCATCTCGTGGCCCTCAAAACCCAGCCAAGGCCATGAGCCAAATGAGGGCAGGAAAGGGGCCTGGGCCTCAATTTCTGATCTGCCACAACCATGCCAAGTGTCTTTGGAGCAGCCTCCATTCTCCTATCTCTCCAGTGGGATCCGTGGTTTCAGGATCTTGGACTCTGGCCTTGGGCGTTTCTCTCCGTGCATATTGCATAGAAAGAGGGTAGATGGGCTTATGGTAGAGACCATTCAAACAACTAGGAGGGAAGTGGCACATGATCAGATTTTCCTGACAAGGGGAGACTGTAAGGTACAGCCCCTTCACATGTAACACACTGAAACATGAGCCTGTTGCCCTGGAAACCCCATAATGCAGGGTGAGTAAATGCAGCCTGAATAGGCCCCATCCAAATGCTCGCTGAGGCCCGCTGCTCTCAGTTTCTTTCATCACCCTAGCTGGAGTCCAGCTGGAGCCAGAATTAGTGATGGGTAAAGAGCTCAAAAGGCTTCTGGTCCCCTTCCAGGGCATCTCCAATTTATGTAAAGTCTCTGGGGTTTAGAAGACTTGAGTGGCCGAGCTGTCCCGTGAGAGTTGCGGCTCCTCTCTTTCTCTCATCCTGGGCCACAAACTAGCATCTCACTCTGTGTGGGAGGAGTGGTGTGGAAGCTAATCAAAGAAGCTTTTAAAAGGCTTTCAGGGTTTGCAAAAAAGGGTGTTTTGGGTAGAGACCAGAGCATAATTTTTCCTCCCAGCCTGTTTCCTCTTTTTTCTTAAACACACACAGATTGAGCTCGGCTCTACAGAAACAAGATTAGAACAAGCAAAAACCATTAAACAAAGCTATTAAACATGATTTCCATTCTCCAGAGAGAAGCAGCAGCTATGGGCTATACAGAAATCCTGAATGCCCAAACTTCTATTCTGAAGATTTTACATTAATTAGAGTAAATAAAAACATTTCCCCCTCCCTCCTTTCTACAGATGTGTCCAATCAAGTTACATGAAGACTGTAATAACTAGCTAGAGCCCACCTATATAGCTGAACTATATTTCTAGGCTCCTAGGGTAACATAAATAAATATAGAAGTGGCAGACGCCATTTAACAGGAAATATCTCAGGAGACTTTATGGACCACGTGGAATGATCCATCCCATGGGAACAGCTAATGTGTAAGACCAAATGGCACCATGGAATGTGAATTTGCAAAAAAATTTATTTGCTTCAAAACCGAAATGGCTTGCACCTCCCCTCCTTTAAATGTCGTTATGTTCCTCACAGAACACTTACTGCTCTCGTCCATCTGGATGGGGGCAAGAAAGAGACACCAAGTAAGAGGCAACATTACCAGAAAGTCAACAATTTCCTTTCTCCTGAGACGTCTTATAAATCCTGAATTTATGTAACAGATAGGAGAAAAGAAATATTCTTCACTCTCCTCATTTCGAGTCTTGGGGAAGGGAGTGTTGTTATGTTCTGGAGGTATATTTGGTTAATAGACTTTCTAACTCAATTGACTGGGAATAAAATGGGAGGGGAATACAAGATAAAGCCAATGTGTAGATGTATAGTTTTCCATAGCTTCTACCTTGAAGAGTGCTGTGATTCCAAATGAGGGAAGGAAGCAGGGCACGTCATCAATTCATTTCACAGACGAGGAGACTGAGGTTCGGAGATACAAGTACCTTTGTGACAACCAAGCAGCTTCTTCAGCCACTCACCACGTGTGCCCAAGCACAGGACAGCATTTAATAAGGGCTTGTCCCTCGTCTTTCCAAGAAGATTCAAAGAGACAAGTTATTTAGCCAATTTATATATTTAAACATTAGAGATGTGGATGAAATAACAAAATCTCTACTTAACAAAGTTTAATTTATCAATTAAGTTACCATGTATATTTAAAGTGTAAAATTATAAATATATTTAATCACTGCTTTTTCTTCCAACTCTCAATTCTCGTGAGCTTTTACACAAACTCTTGACATCAAGATCCATCCATCATAAGTCATCTAACAGCTTTCCAGAGCCGATCATCCTTGCATTTATCCGAGTCATTTGAGGTCTAGTTCTTTTTCAATCCGCAAGCCACAAGTACATATTTGCCTCGCAGTAGAATACTGTTTATTTCTTTTTTAATTCATTCTGTAGACATGTATAGTCTTGAGTTCCACAATGCAGTCCATCAGGAATAATTGCAAAATATAATAAATATCATTGTCTCTTGCTTTACCATTTGGTCAGGTAAAGTTTGACTACATCTTCAAACTCTGCCTTGATTTAATGGGTTAATGTGTTTTCACCAAATAATAGTTTTGCTATTAAAAATAAAGCAATTAAGATTGTCCATAAATGTGCAAGGCATGTCAGGCCTTGATTCTAAGATGTCTCCTCTTTGCCAAGATAGAATTTTAGTGGACAAAAAGCCTTCTCCTTACATGTGGGCATACACAGCCCTGTGACAGAGCTGGCAAGGGATTGCAATCCTTTGGCTTCTGGTTGGGAGGTAATGCCACTGCTCAACACCATTGATGGACTGCAATCTTATCGAGGGAAGGATAGTGTCTTATTTATCTTATCCAGGCCCTAGCACAATACCTGACAGAGAACAGGGTCTCAATAACTGTTGAGTAAATGAATGAACTAACTAAATAATTAATCAAAGCATCTAATATTTCTTCAACACACTTTCCACTACTGATTAAGAAATGGAAGGGGATACTTTAAAATTCTAAATCTAACTAAGTCACCCTCTAAACTGAAAAGGCACATTGTTTCATTACTTGTGACGACCCTTTGTGGTTTTATTTAGACAGACCCATATTGCGACATCTCAGAGCTCAGGCTCACTAAACAGCACTAAATAGCACTAAATAGCAGAAGCAATCAGCCCAGAGCCGGTCCAACACTTAGTGGCCATAGTAAAGGGTCCAGGAAGGCTGATGCCAAGTATTTGGCTTGAGAATTCCTGGTCTCCTGGACTGATCCCCCCAGGAGAACAAACCTTTGTTTTGGTGCATTGTCTGTTACAATCCTGCTTTCTAGCCCCTGAAGTCCTCGAGAATCCAGTCATCTCCTCACCCTGGAGCTGGCACTGCCTATGTAAAAGGCTGCAGCTGTGACATTTTTTTGGCTTTGCTCACCTGCATGATAACGGAGGGCTGGGTAGAACAGTTAACACACATAGAAAGTAAGACAGGAAGGGAGATTAGGGAGAGCAAAGCTCCCAACTGCTAAAGTTGTTTGGACTTAGGCATCAGAAGAGCCATTTTAGGATCATGTTGCTGGGATGCGAGAGGGAGGCACAGAGGGGCAGGGGGCAAATCCTACCCTGAGCAGTTGTGAAATAGGCTAAATTCATAAGCAGTATTTTCTCCTTTCCGTTCAGGGATAACTCCCAACTCCCCAAGATGCCCTATCACCGTCTTTGCTGCCAGGAACAGACAGCTCAGGGGAGTCACCAAAACCACCTGTGCATCTCCTCGGTTTCTCCTACCAGTCCTGAGTCTCTCTTCTGGTCCAGAGCCTGGAAAATAGGAGATGCCCAATAGATTCCTGTTTTCATTTTTCCTTTGTATAATTAGCTAATTCATACCTGGTTCAAAGCACTTTCACAGACATTTTATTAAGAGACCTTTACCACAATCTTTTAGGGTAGGCTGGGCAGGGATTGGATGCCCATTTTAAAAGTAGACGAATCAATTTCTCAATGTTTCCTCAAAACTTCCAGGATAATATTCATCTTCTTAGGATAACCTATTACCCACTTCCAGCTCTGGTCTCTGCCTCCCTTTCCAGCTTGTCTCTCCTTGACTCCATCCCTAATGCTGCATTAAAGTTATGCTGAACTGCTTGTGGTTATTTGAAACTAGCATATCATTTCACACTTTGCTTTGACTCATGCTTTCCTCAATCTCTGGAATGCATATCTCCCATCCTCTGGTTTGTAGAGACATCTGGTCAACCACTACGCATGCTTCGAAATTCAGACCAGACATTGTCTCCCGCAGGGAAGCCTTCCAGGACCCTTTTCCTCTCCCAGGCTGATTAAAAGTCCCTGAGGTTTACCCTTAGCATACCAACCATCTCTTTTCAGAGAGTTTGCCTGTTCACATGTCAACTTTTCCTTACCTTCTTTTCCTTACTATCAGTTTCTCGAAATCCAGGAATATCTTGTTGTAAATGATAGTAAACTTTAATCAGCTTGATCTTAATTTTTAAAAAATGAAAGAAGGGGTGCACTGGCTAGTAACTCAGTACAATGCTTAAGGCACAGCTGGACCCAGCAGCTCAAACAATATCACCAGGATTCCATTTCTCCTAGTATCGAAGCTCTACTTTCTTCTCTGCAGATTTTATTCTCAAGAAACATTTTACTCCACACAGTGGCTTCTAGAATAGAACAAGCCAGTGTAAAAAGGGCACAAATAAGTTTATAGAGAGCAAGAGCCAGATTAAGCAGAGACCAGAGCCAGATTAATGTTAAGGCTTTTGGATTTTATAAATGCATCAGAAAGCCTTGGGGGATTTAGACACGAGAAATAGATGTATGCTAAGATGATCATTTATTTCTATTGGAGAAAATGAATGGGAGAGGCAAGTGTGGAAGAGGGGTCAGCAACTATGAGGATGTTACAAAAATCTACAGAGCAAGAGTGGTGGCCTGAACTGAGATAGTGGCTATGAAGATGCAGAAAAGTGGACTGAGCCAGGACATATTTTGGAAATGAAAATTGGAAGATTTTTTCATGGATTGAACAGAGAAAATGGTTATGGAAAGACAGAAACCAGGGATGACTTTTATATCTAGGACATGAGCAACTGGTGATACCAGTTTCTGGATGAAAAGAAAGATTGGTGGGAAGGGGGTAGCAAAAAGAGGAGGGAGGATGGGCAGAGGGCAGAGTCAACAGTTCCATTTGGATGTGTTCCATTTGGATCAAGTTCCGTTTGGATCAAGACACATCCAGACGGACTTTAATTTGTTTTGTGCACAGACTTGTCTGCCCAGACCTGCCCCAGATCTGAGTCTGAAATGGGATATCTAGTGGCTGACCAGGGAAGAAAAGGATGTAGAAAATTTGGAGAATACAGACACTGTGGTTAACAAATAGAGGTCATCTTTTAAGTCTTAAAGGTTTCATTGAAGAGACTTGGACTTAAAGATAAGCAGATAACTAGATCTGGGTTCTATTACCAGCTCTGCTGCATGATAGCTGTGTGATCTTGGTCAATTCACCTTCTCTTTCTGAACCTCAGCTTCCTCAACTGGGAGGTGATTCTATGCCCCTCATTTTCAGGGCTTTTGTGAAGATTTGCATGTTAAAAGGTATTGCAAACTGTAAAGCAATGAATATCTATAAATTATGGTCATTTTAATATACACATAGACATCAAAACCAGAGGAATTTTAAATAGAAGCGAGCCATGTAAGAGAAATTGGGCACCTTCTTTCTTCAGGCCCTAAACCTTTGAAACAATCCCAAGAACAACCTCAGCCTTCTGGTGTCAATGAAACACTTTGCTTACTTTTATTTTTTAAACTCTCCCATCAATCCCAATTAGTTAGCTCGTCCCCTGTGGCTGATGCTAAAACATATTTCTCTCCCTATATGTCCCAGTTTCTCAGGCTAAATCCATTCCATTTGGCTGAAGGAAGAGCCCAGACAATATCCGACGTGACTTTCCTCCCTCCAGCCACCAGGGAGCTAAGAGACGAGCTCCGGTATTTTGCCAACATATGACTGAGGGTTGAAACAACTACGTGTGAACTGACCATCATAGGTTTTATATTTTTATTTTTTTTAACAGCAAAGCCTGGGAATGCCCAGGAAGGGGATGAGATCATCTGTCTCGTCTGTGAGCAGCATGTTCTGCAGGTCTTCTCATTCCGCATTACGTCATGCTGGAAAGAGAAAGTGTCTGGACATTCCTTACACAATCTGCAGGGGTGCGAAGTGAGGGAGACACTGGCTTGCTAGAGAGTCATGATTCTCCAATTCTGGTCACACAAGAATATGCAGACTCATTGATTCTGCCAAAAGTTACAGAATGCCTATTAGGTGCCTGTGTTTTTTGTTGTAAAAATAATCTTGCACATCTATGCCCTTCTTCATTCATTTCAAGAATGTTTGTTTTGAGTGCTTACTAGGTAACAGTTATTATTATAGGTGCTGAGGATACAGAGGTGAACAAAACATAAAATTTCACCTTCATGAAGCTAGCATTATTGCAAGAGATGGCCAACTAACAAATCAACATGTAAATATATGATACAATGTTAGATAAGTGCTCCAAAGTAAAAATTAACAAGGATAAGGGGAAGGAGCATGATAGGATGCCTGTTTTGGATAAGATAATCAAGTGAAGTCCCTCTAAGAAGGTGACGTTTGAGCAGAGGCCGGAATGAATTGAAGGATGCAGCAACAAACATCTCTGGAGGAAAGAAGGAATTTCTAGGCAGAGAAGAGGAAGGACAGTGGTCCTGAGACTAGAAGACATTTTAGTAGAGAGGCTACCATTTCTCACGTCCATTATCTTGGAGCATCCCTATAACCCCATCCTAACTCCAGGAGTGATTTTTCCCATCACACAAGTGAGAAAACTATGCCTCCAAGAGGCTGTCAGTTCACCTTCTCCGTAATCAAGTCCTGATAAATGTTCCACGGATTCAGGCTTCACTCCCGTCTGCTTTTATCTCATTCTCACATGTACTTTTTGATTGATATTCTTTCTATAGAAAGAAAACTAAACCAAGAGTTATGTGATTGAGGTTAATAGCAAAGAAAAGGAACAGGAAAAAATTATCCCATTTCCTTTCTGGTTTGCATAAGAATATTGAATGTGCTACATTTGAAGAAAAAATTCTGGGTCAGTCTATTCAGCTGTTCCCTTGGTCATGTTTAATGCTCCAACCAGTTGAGAGTTATTCTATTGTGGTTCCAAGGATGACATGAAACCACCATTCTTTCTGTGGGTCAAAGTGACAGGCTAGCTGCTAACATGTGCATTTGCATCCAACGCAAAGAGCTGGCTCCAAACAGAGTTGTCTCAGCTTTTTGTCTCACCCCTTCGTCATCATGAATAGATATTATAACTCAAGCAGTCACTGAAAGCCACTTTCAAAAGGTGCTTTTACAGTAAGACGTTGGGGAAGCTTTCAACTCATCCATTTTGCTAACAATCAGGACCCATTTTCATGAAGGTTAATGTATTGGAGCTCTGGTTGGATCCACAGAAAAAAGTAGGAAATGGCAACAGAAAGCAAAGGACAGTTAAGAATGAAGGAAATGGGAAAATGAGTTAACATTAATTATGTACCAGGCACATTTAGTCCTCATCAGAATCTTATAAGGTAGATATCTTTATCTCTATTTAAAGACAAGTAATGGAAGTTTATGGAGAACCAGCTCAAGATCAAATGGCTAGTAATGCTTTAGTTAAGATTCAAACCCAGGTTTAGCTTCTCTGTACGATTCTATCTTCCACTGCCTGATTTTCTCTCTGAAAAGTCAGAGATAGTCCAAAAGTCCCTGATTTATGGTGGCTCCAGCTCTATTAATTTTTTCAATCATTAAAAGTCCAAAGGACTGACATTTTTGCTTTGTACCCCCAAATATCTAGTGATTCCATATTTAAATGGAGGATAATATCCCTTTAAAACCATCCTTCCAAAAAATTCTGGCCCCAATCTCCTGACTCCCATTTGAGGTTACTTAGTGGGGATTCTATAACATATATAAATAGAATTGAGTAATCCTCAAGGCTCCTCACTGAGTGACCACTGATACAGTCTGAGGTTTGGATGACACTCTTACAAGAAGCGTTGGAACCGCCTGGTACTGTGCTCTTTAGAATGGTGGCTTCTTTACAGAGGAAGTAGGACTATTCCCACTAAAAGGATATCACAAGTTACTTTGATTAATCACATAACCTTCCATGTTGTAATTATCTGTTTACATGTCTGACTTCCATTTGGAGTGCTGGCTGCCCCTTCAGAACAGAGACCATGGCTTAATCACCTAGATGTCCCCATGGCATGCCACAGTGTTGGCCCTCAGTTTTATTTTAGTAAATGGATGTTGGTTATCTGCTGCTGCAAAATAAACCACTCCAAATCTTTGTGGCTTAAAGCAACAACCGTTTATTTAGTTTACAATTCCGTGGGTCAGCAATTCAAGGCAGGCATAGCCGGATGGTTCTTCTGGTTTCTGCTGGGCTCCATCATGAGAATGCGGTTAGCTGTTTCAACTAGGCAGCTCTGCTTTTGAGTGTGGCTGTCTACATGTGTCTCTCCTCCTCCTGCACTCTGGCCCAGTTTTGTTCCCTTGGAATGGCAGGGATGCAAGAGTAAGTGAGGGAAACAGAAGCACACAAACCTTCTAACAGCCTAGACTCAAAACTGGCACATTATAACTTCCATCATGTGTTATTGGATGAATCAAGATACAAGGGCAACCCAGATTAAGAGCTTTGGGAAATAGATTAATTCTTGATGAAAGAGCTAAAACATCACATTGCAATCGGGGCGGGATGAGTAGAGAATCAGGGCCATTTTTTCAACCAGCCACAAAATATTTGTAATGAATGAAATGCATAGTATATCAAATTATGAGATATGGTCTATTTGCTCACTAAAATTAATGCTCCCTTCATAAATAGCTTACATTCTAACCTGGGAGAGGGAGATAGGTGTCACCAACCAACTGAGAGCATGAGATGGCTCATTTTCTACATGCAACCAAGGCCAGAACATGGGACTGGAAAGGTTGATGTTCCAAATTAGAATATTGAAGTTCAGGAGTTTTGTTTTGGTTTGGTTTTTCCCTTGGGAGAGGGGGAGTCGCCTACCTAATTGTCTTCATGGATTTAAATTAATAGTGCCAACTCTCTACTTTACCCTGAAAGACAGTGTTAGGTGGTTTGGTGAAGGAGCATATGTTTTGAAGTCAGATAGACTGAGTTTCAAATTCTGGCTCCTATGTGTTGCAGTCATGTGACCTGATGTAATTTAGCTCACCTTGCTGGGTTGGTTTCTTCGTCTATAAAATGGGGATTAATAATAACCATGTGTGTCTGTTGTGATTATTAAATGAGACAGTATATGCATAACACTTAACAGTGCCTGACACAACATAGGGGACGAATAAATATTAGTCCCCTGCACACTTTTCCTCCCTTAGCCTTTGCATTGCTGAAGGGTACTTTCCCATAAATCCGAGATAGGAAGATGCTTGCTGAACATTGATATAAAATGTTGCTCTTGAGAATACTCAAATACAATGATAAACATCGGGCAACATTTTTACTTGAAAATTAAAGTTATGAAATTTAACTGAAGAGCAATTTAAACAAGGATTTCATATTAAAACAAATACTAATGTGAATTCATATCTGGCAGGTATTTGATTAATAAGACACGCAGCTTCAAAGTAACTTCCAATGTGCAGGAGTCCACTTTAGGCTTGACCATATATATGTCCCTATAGTTGCAGAGAGATTGGAGGAAAAGGTCTGAGAATCAAACATAGCGTAATATCTACTTAGAGCCCAGCTTGCTACTCAGAACTCCTCCGAATGTTAATTTTTCTAGTTCCATGCCTGCAGTTAAACAAAAAGTCCCTGTTTTTTTCTTCCATTCCTGGCCTTTCATTCCTGAAAAGAGAACTGGCCGACATCAATTTCCCCTTTGTTCTATTCAATGTTCCATCTACCAGCTGAACCTCCCCCACATCCCAGCTCACACCCAATACTTACTTTTTCCCCCTTTTCCAAAATCCCGGAAGATTCCAGTCTGATTTGTTCAGCTTTTAGTTAAGCCTTGACCACATGAACACTGCTCATAAAAGAGCCTAACAGAAGGGGAATCCGCCGCAGTTTGCAATGATTCTTTCTGCCTGTCAGAGCTTCCGCTTTCTGACCGAGCTGTGTATTTCTTCCAGGTCACCTTTATATGTCGTTGACATTCGGTTCAAACTTCCAGACATCAGTGCAGATCCATCTCAATAACTATGATCACCAGTGACATGGCGTGCATCAAATCCTGTCCTTTTGACACACTGAGGTCACCAGAGAATAAAAGAACTGGACTGAGTAATACGGCTTTAAATCCGCTCACATAGACACCTGTCTAGAGCAAAGAGATTCTGAAATCAGACAGTCAGGCAGCAGGGTGGTGTGGTTACAAGCTCTGAGTCGGGACCCAGGGCCATACTGATTCACATCCTAGCCCCTTACTTCCCTAACTAGCTGTGTGGCCTGGAGTAGTCACTTCATTTCTCTGTGCCTCAGTTTTCTCCTTTGTACAACACGGATGATAATGAAATGTAACTTACAAGATCATTGTGAGGACTGAATGAGTTAATCATGTAAAATGTTTCAAAGGTGCTGATCTATACAAAGATTTGCGTTTTGCTAATATTTGCAGTTCCGATTAACTGACTGCTGCATGACCTTGGGCACGTTAACAAACCTTTTTGCATCTGAGTTTACAAATCTATAAAATGGAGATAATAATATTTGCCTCAAGAGATTATTGTAAGAATCTGAGGTATGCTAAGTGGTTAGTACGACACTCAGAGAATAGTAGCTGCTATTATTAGTAAAAACAATACTTGTCACAACCTGGAAGTCAATAATCAGGATAATGATTGCCTGAGGCAAATGATGAGTAATTTTTTAAACTAAGTAATTTTTTAAATTGAGTAATTTTCGATTTCATGGTACCTAAAATTTTTTTAAAAAGCAGAAAGGTATGAAGGAGAAATTCAGATTATACATATTTTAACACTCAACTAAGTACTGTTAACATGTTCCTACATAGATTTTAAGATAAATTTCGAAATAGATACATAAGTATGTTTCTCAAAAATCTGTTTTGATTACATTTATATAGATACTGGATGGATAGGCTCCTTATTCATGGATAGTATAATTATAGGTGATTTTTATTTTCTCCTTTTAGTCTTCTGTAAATTTCTTAATTTTCTAGAATTTATTCAATAATTCCTGTAATAGGGAAACTATAATTAAATGAAAGACAAGGTACTTGAAAAAATAAATAAATACATGAAGTGATTTTCAAATCACATTTGAAAATTAAGTCTTAGGAATCTATTATGCAGAGAGACAGACTTGAGAAGTGAGGGCATTGGACTTTACAAACTAAATCTGTGTTGTTAGATCCACCATTTCACAGGAGCAAGTCAACGAACGTGCTATTTGACTTCTCTTTGTTTCTCTTTCTCATTGAGAAGACTGGAAAAAATACTACCTACCTTGTGAGACTGTTGCAGGATTAAATGGGATACTATGTAAAGTACTTGGCATGTTGTTAGAGCTCAATGAATGGTAGCTATTCTAAATCAAAGGTCTAAGACAGAAAAATGACCTGTAATTTTTATTAATATGAAGTGATTGAAAAAAATAAAAAAACCTGATTTATCCTTGTGAGCTTGGCTCCGGCTAACCTAATGAAGATGGAAGAGAACAGAGGACTGAGGTTGAGAGGGACCAAGTCCACAGAGTGTGGAGGGAGTTTCGCTGAGGTTAGCTATAAGGAATTTGTGGTTTGATTCAAAAGACTTTGGTTTTATGAGGTTTGAGGGCCTTTTTCAAAAGGAAAACCAGATGTATCAACGGAAAGTTCATGCAAACAGTGCTTTCTTCAGCAAATGCTTCTTTGAGTCTAATTCTGTTATACTGCGGAGGGGTACAGTGGGGAGGGAGGCTGGGGGTGCTTTTTAAAACTCATTTGGTGCTGTCTGGTGGATCCTCAGTGATGTTCTCAGATGGGTCATGAGACTGGTACTTTGTAAGCAAAAGGCGCCAGAACCACAAGCAGAGGAATGATTCCAATATAGCCCAGAAAGCAGTAGGCTTCCCATCTCAAACTCCTGCTTTCAATCTTTGAAGAAAACCAGGTTTTCTTCCCCAAGAGTCCAGCATCTTCAAGCCCAAGACTCTCTCAGCACAGTCAATAGGGATGAGTTGCTTCCCAAAATCCCCAGTCCTTTCTCTCTAAATGCCCAGGAGGTAAAGGAGATTCATGAGACAATAAATAGCGTTTACATTAAATTTCTTTGCCACCTAGACTGCAAAGACAATGAATTTTCTAGTGAATTTATCAGAATTAACTGGCAGGCCTCATGAAAAGGCTTGGAATTATTTAAAATATATAAGGAAAAATCATCACAAAATCAATGATATAATTGCATAGAGCTTGGATGCCTCCTATAAGACATGGTTCCTGGCATTTTCCATATGCTATCTACTAAGTCATTAAATAAGTTAGGCATTATCTCCATTTCATATATCAGGAAAGGAAAATCCAGGGAGGTCTAGTGACTCACTCAAGTCTAAGTCTGAATCTCACAGTCTGTGTCCTTGTCGTGACACCATATTCGTCTCTGTGTGGTATGCTTAGCATCAATAGTATGTGAGATAATTGTAAGTGGTGCATGGAAAAATATGTTTCCATTTTAATGATTATGTATAAACTGTATGTATGTCAAAATATACAGGCATATCAGAGATGTGGTTTCGTGAAACTAATTGCTAACGATGAGGCTATTTGACCAGAGTCTATTTAAAGAAGACTTCATAATTTGAAACATGGATATGGAAAAAGTTGTGAAGAATGAGCAAAGGGTGGGAAATGCTGTCCTAGGCCAGGCCGCCCTCTGTGTTCTGTAAAGAATGGCCACAGGCTAGAACAAGTGGGATTTCTCAGAAAATCTTGGTCAATTTGTCAGTCCCCTGACGTCTACCAGCTCCTAATGACTCCACCATTCTCTCAGAACCTAAAGCTGAAAATCCAGAAATCAGTAATTTTTCTCATCTCACTAGCTTCCTTAGTCAATGTGAGCTGCTATAACAAAGTAACAGATCGGGTGGCTTATAAACAACAGAAATTTATTTCTCCTACTTCTGGAGGCTGGAAGTCTGAGATCAGGGTGCCAGCACAGTCATGTTCTGATGAAGACCTCTTCCAGATTGCTGACTTCTCCTTGTTCTCACATGCTGGAAGGGGCAAGGGAGCTCTCTGGGGTCTCTTTCATAGGGCACTAATCCTATTTATGTGGGCTCCACCCTCATGACCAAGTTACGTCCCAAAGGCCCCACCTCCTAATACCATCACATTAGGGGTTGGGATTTCAACATATGAATTGGTGGGGTGGAGGGGAGTACACAAACATTTAGTCCATAAGACTAACCAAGTCCTAGGGATTCTAGTTTCTCACCACCATCCCTACTCAGCATCCCTATTGGCTCTACTGCTTATGTTCATATGCCCCCTCCTCCATCTCACAATGCATTGTAATTGGTCTCCCCAACTCTAATCTTACTAGAGCGATCCTGGAAAATCCCAGAATAACCCATGTTACTCTCTGTGGTAGGCTGAATAATGCTCCCCCTTAAAGATGTCTATATCATAATCCCCAGAACCTATGAATATGTTACCCTACCTAGCAAAAGGGACTTTGCAGATGAAATTAAGGATTTTGAGATGGGAAGATTGTCCTGGGTTATCTGGGTGAGCCCAATGTAATCACAACGGTCTTTGTAAGAGCGAACAGGTGAGTCAGTCAGAAGGTGGTGTGACTATTGAAGCAGAGGTTGGAGTCATGTGGGGCCAGGAGCCAAGGAATGTGGGGGGCTTCTAGAATTGGAAAAGGTAAGGAGATGGATTCTCCCCTAGAGCGTCCAGAAGGAATGCAGCTCTGCCTATCCATTTCAGACTCCTGACCTCCAGAACCAAAAGATAGTAAATCTGTGTTGTTGTAAGCCATGAAATTTTTTGAAATTTATTACAGCAGCAATAGAAACAAATACACTTCTCTACCTGAGGCCTATCTTCCCTTTTGCCAAGATCTAGCTTCTTCATCGTAAAATAGCTCTTTGTGGTATAGCCTTTCCAACTTCTCAACCTTATCTCTTAATCCCCCAAACCCCAAATTAACATTAATAGCTAATATTACTTTTGCACTTATTGTATCCTCAACACTATACCAAATATTTACATATATTAATTCATTTAATCCTGACAATAGCATACAAGATAGGTATTATCATTATCCTTCTCCTACAGATGAGAAACTAAGAGCTTGGAAAAGTTACATGACCTACCCAAGGTCCAGAATTAGTGGTTGTGGAGGAAAGAAGTAAATTCAGGCTGGTCTGATTTCAGCATCTCTGCTGTTAAACACTATGCTGTATCTCAATCTTGAAGTTCTCAGGGAAAAGCCCACTGCTTCATATCCCTAGGAACACTATAGCCAAGAATCAAGCCATGAGATAGGGTCGGGAGAAACTGAGTAAGCTGGAGAGGGCAGGATTCTGGAAGAGAGGGGGCATAAGGACATTAGCAAAAAAAGTGAGATACAAAGAGAGTGCAGATGGCTTCGGGATGGTAAGGACTGGGTGAGCCAATGTTGGACATATGCTGGGCTATTTATTTTATGGGACCCTAGACATGTTTTCTGGGACAGGAGTAAATTCTTAAAGGGGCGTGGAGGTAGACGGCCAGGTGAGTGCTGTCAGGGCTCAAGGCTAAATTCTTGTATCTTTAAGTCCATTCTTCTGCCACCACCTCTTAGGGACATTCATTTAGGCTGCTGTGAGCACTTTCTCCACTTTACCTGAAGGCAAAGTTGAAAGAAGAGGCAAAAGTAAGTAAAGAGCCAGAGAGGAGGCAATATGGCGTGGTGATTAAGAAGACTGACTCTGAAATCAGCCAGCCTGCAATAAACACCACAGCTGAGTTTTGAATTCAGATTTTTTTGATTCGAAAGCATGTGCTCTTGACTGATTAACTCTGTGAATATCCATAAGACAAAAACATGTTAACTCTGCTAACCTGAATGACACATATAGAAATTTGCTCTTCCCTCTCCTGGCTCTATAGTTAATCAGAATAAGAAATCTGATATATCTGTCTGAGGTCAAACGTACAATGAGAAATGTTTTAAGTCAATGAAGGATGCAGTCCAAGCCACGTTCATGCTATGGCCCATTCTGCACATCCAAACATGTTTGCCCAACCTTGAGTATGACTCATTTGCTGAAGCAGACGTATATCCACCTCCAACTCTACAATGAGGGAATAAAGAGAGCAATTTCTTTAACTGGGCAATGCCTAAGTAATTGGGAGGGGGGAAGGAAGAGCATCTCCCAATCTCATGGACATCAGCAGCCTTAGTCTCATATCTTTGGTGATGTCCCTATATCCTTTTACACCGACCACAAGGATATGGAAGTGATCTCTAAATTTCAGACCTGCTTGCGGCATAGATCGCCACCTTTCCTAAATATCAATTCTCTGATTCTTGTAGAGTAACACAAAACCTGATTTTTGTGTGGGCCCATGGCTGTCCAGAGTAAAGATTATATTTTCCAATCTTCTTTTAGCTTGATGTGAACGTATAGCTAATTTCTGATGCATGGAATAAAATCAGAAGTGTCTTGTAAAAGCTTCTGAGACTCTTCTGTAAGAGAGTTCTGAACCCTTGCTGCTATAGTCTGAATGTCTGTGTCCACCCAAAATTCATACATTGAAATCTTAATGTCCAGTGTGATGGTATTAGGAGGTGGGGCCTTTGGGAGGTACTTAGGTCATGAGAGTGGAGCCCTTGTGAGTGAGATTAGTGCTCTTATAAAAAAGACCCCACAGCTGGACCAGTGGCGTAGTGGTTAAGTTTGGTGCACTCTGCTTTGGCGGCCTGGGGTCATGGGTTCGGATCCCAGGCACAGGCTTACACCAGTCATCAGCCATGCTGTGGCAGCGACCCACATACAAAGTGGAGGAAGACTGGCACAGATGTTAGCTCAGAGCTAATCTTCCTCAGAAAAAAACAAAAAGAAAACAAAGACCCTCCAGAGATCACTAGCCCTTCCACCATGTGAGGACATAGCCAGAACTTGGCAGTTTGCAACCCAGGAGAGGGCCTTCACCAGAACCCGCCCATGCTGGCACCATGGTCTTGGACTTCCAGCCTCAAGAATTGTGAGAAATAAGTGCTTGTTGTTTATAAGCCACCCAGTCTCTGGTGTTTTGTTATAGCAGCCAGAATAGACTAAGACCCTTCTCTTAGCTATCTTATTTATCACTGCTTCTATCTAGCTGCCTGGACTATGGGTTTGGAATATGAATTTGAAGGCCATATATAGGGGTAGCTGGAAAGACCTTGAATTCTTGAGAAGAGCCACTATAGCAGTCCAGAACTAAACAACTCCAGACTTTTATATGAAAAATAAACTTCTATTGTTTTAAAATCAGTGTTAATTTAGAGTTTTCCATGACTAGCAGTCAAACCTAATCCTGAACTATATAGCCTTCATGTCACTCTTTGCTAAAAATCTATCCATGGTTCCTGATTGACATCAGAGAAAGTCCCAACCCTGTTAGCAACACATTCGAGGTCCTTATAACCTGTATATTTGATACCTTATTTTAAGCTTCCCATTTATGTTTTAACATACCATCAATACCTAATAATCTGTATTTCTCTATGTATTCATAATTTGTCCTGCCTGCATCTCTTTATACATATTGTCAACTTCTGCTTTGAATGTCAACTTCACTTGTTTAACAGAAAAGTGTCACTTCCTCTGACAAACCACCTCTTACCTCTTGGGCAAACTCATGTGCTCCTTCTACTCTGCTCCATTTGTACCTGATCAGTCATCCCTTTAACAGTCACTTCAACACAAACTAAGAATTTATTTGTATCTCTGACTCCACCACTAGACTGTATTCCGAAAGGAATGGAATAGTGTCTTGCACATCTTTGAACCCACATATGCTGCCAGGCAGACAATAGATGCTCAAAAAAATTCCTTTTAAGTGAATAAATGTTGATCACCCAGCCGTCTTCAAATGCTAGTCAATTGCATGCTTCAATATGACTTGTTGATTCCTTTAAACCTGGTCTTTAGCATCCATCTTGATGGGAATCTAGGCTGTGCCACCTACAAGCTCTGTGACCTTGAGCAACTTCCTTTCTGTTTCTGAGTATCAGTTTCCTATCCTTTAAAGTAGGAGAGGAAAGGGCTTACTTTATGATATTTGGGGATTATTATGTAATAATATGTAATAAAGTACACAAAACATCTAGCCTGACTTAATATTAACCCTCAGTAGATGGTATTAATTATCATTATTCTCTAGGACAGTTTATACAACGTAAAGGAACCACTCTAAAAGCCACCAAGATTCAAAACCAAAGAGACATGAAGACTTCACATGAAGAAGCCCACCAGAAAGCAAGTGGCATAGGCAGCCTTACTTAAGGGATTAGGCGACGGACGGAGTATTTTGATCTTTGATGAAACCCTGACTGAGCCACTAGATTCCTATGAGATCATGAGGAAGTCACTTCCACCCCCATACCTTAGTGTCCCCATGTGCACAGAGTTTAAAGTGCTCAGATAATGTCACAGGACCAGTTCGAGTGTCTATAACTTAGGGCAGCACTTCCTTTGGCCCAAATTTACCATTCTTATCCCATCGAACCTTACAAATTTTGCCCTTAGATGGACTGCTCTGACTAGTCCCCCCACAAGCCCCACCCCCTACTCACCACTCTTTTATGGGAAGCAGGATGAGTTAGTTGCACCTTCAGACTCTGGCCCGATGATGCATGTTTGTGCAGAGGGGTGATTGGTTTCATATGGCCACACGATCCGGCAGCTGGGGACATCTGCTTACACTTAGCAAAAGGCAAACTTTCCACAGTCAGGAGTCAGCGTGCTCCTGGCTGAGCAGGGCTTGGCCCCTTTGGGCTGTGTAAATGGGAGACTTAGACTAGTGTCCCAGACTCACATGTCAGGAAGAATAACCTAGATGTGAAATAATTAGGGTAAGAATCAGCACTCCGGCATCTCTGGATGTATAAATTGCCTATGAAATGGGGCAGTTGGACAGGAAGCAACATATCACACTAATGAGGATGATTAAGGGAGATCCTGAAGAATGCTTTGTTCCCAGAAAGAGCCAGGCCTCAGAGAATATTGACCCACATAGAAAGGGATGACTATCTCAGAAATAGCACCAGCGTATGGCTCATGCTCATCATGGGAAGAGACTACTCACTCTGTACGATACTTGTCCACAGATCTGAATTTTTGCTCCATTGCAGTAGACAACATGCATAAGGGAAGGAGCACTGGTCTTGGAACTATTTGACCCAGATCCATCTTCCATTCTCTCTACATATCCTTGGGCAAGTCATACTGCTTCGCTGGGCAACAACTACTTCATCCCAAAAAGGAGGCCATCTGGGATCAAATAAGATGCTCTCTGCTATTGTTTTGTCAAATGTGAAATATCATCCAGATGTCAGGAACTGTTGTTACTATCCAAAGAATATCTCAAGATCTTAAAGAGAGAAGTAAATATATTTTATTCTACCAGCCAGGATAGAAATTACTCTATGGATCCCCTGAGAGATGGCTGTCCACTTTTCACATCAATGTCTCATCTCCAGGACAGGTGTCCACAGCCTTGCAGAAAAGTCAGTTCTGTTCTCTGAGAGCCATCGTGGTCATAGGGTCCTACAAAAGCCCTCCTCCTTCCCATCATGGGAGATCCCCTGGTCTGCTTTCTCTCCTCCGGAGCCAAGGGAAAAAATGTGCTTCCTCTTTCGCAAGAAACACCTGGAAATATTTGGAAATAGCAAGAGAAGACAAAAGTCATAGACTTTGCTGCCAAGTAGTCCTGGGTTCATGTCCTGCTTTTATATTCTTCAACTGTGTGACCTTGAGAGTGTTGCGTCAACTCAGTCAACCTCAGTGTTCCCATCTATAAAAGGACTAAGTCAGATAAGGACTAAGTCAGATGATGGATGAAGAGCCTGACACTGTGCCTTAGCTTAGAGAAGGTCCCCAGTAAATGATAACTATTAAGCTGTTTCTATATTGCCATTATTGACCTACTTTTGGTGTTATTACCGATATTCTTCGTATTTAACACATGATTCACTAAATGTTCAAACAGGCCTTCCATAGCTTGGTTTGGGTCATTAGCAAGTCAACTCTTTGCACGTTTACTGAGCATCTTCTCTGTCCCAGCCGCTGTGCCAGGTGGTGCTGAGGATTCAAAACGGAAGAGTTCCTTTTGTCAATGAGAAACAACATCAAACCATGGCCATGTTTCCAGAGTAACTGATGTATGATAGAAATCTACATGTAGCATGGAAGTGTAACGGAGACCTTTTAGTTTTTCAAGTTGTTTTTTTCCCCTTTCCTTTTAAAATTACCTGCAAGATTTCACATTGAGATTCTTTGTTTCATCTAGAAAAGTTCCATAAAAGGGCTACTCACACCCTTAGGACAAACATACAGAGAATTGATTGGCTTCCTAACACTCCATAACCTGTGATAATTTACTCTAGGCCTCACTCTACTGAGGTAGTCACTGTAAAGAATTGCCACATAATAATAATTATTCCACAAGAGGCCAATGCAACTTCTAAAATGTTGGTCAGATATTTTCAATTTAAAATATGGTCATGGTTACTCATAGCTACTAGGACTAAATTTAAATTCACTCTAGTGGTCCCTAGGCCTCTCATAACCTTGCCTTTCAATACTTCTGAGCCTCATTGCTGACCAGTCTTTCGCCTCCATACCCACCCTCAGCACCTCACCAAATATGCTGCCTGGCCTCCAGCTGTGCCAATTTCCTGTGGTTCCCTGAGTAAGTCTTGCTCTTCTACCCCTCTATGCCTATACACAGGCTCATACAATTTCCTTTTCTTGGAAAACCTTTTCTCACCTTCTCTGCCTGAATATCTGACACACATTCTTCTTCAAGGATGAGCCTAATCATTGATGTTTATGAGACACTATCATCAAGCACACTAATCCTATTTGGGATCCGTTCCCCCAGTGCCAAAGCATCTGATCCCTACCACCATCTTGCATTTACTCCACTTTTCAAGGTAATTTCCTATTTGCTTCTTTGTCACTGGACTGTGAGCATTTTGAGAATAGAGGTCATGCCTTATTCATCTCTGTGTCACTCAAAATATTGCATAAATGCCTTCTGGATGGATGAACAGAAGCACGGATAGATGCATGAGAGGTTTCCAGAACAATAGGTCAAAGGCACATGATCTTTCTTCTCTGAATAATAATTACATAAGACCCAATAAATCACCTAGTACCCTCTGAAATATCTTGGCCAGAGCCAAAAAGAAGCCCAAAATGGTTGGAATTGACCTGTAAATTGTCAAATTTAATCCTAAATAGTTTACTCCACTTGACAGCCATAAAAAAGAACAGTTATGCCTCTTAATTTTTCATTTATGTCTAGACATTCCAAAGACTCAACATGACACATGGTCCTTTGCCACTCACCTTATACTATAACAGCTAATCTTAACTGTGTTCAGAATTCTGCTCTATGTTAAATCTTTTCAAGCAGTAGAAATTCTGTTGCGAAAGAGAAAAAGAGAGAGAGAGAATGAAATGGAGAGAGAGAGGAATACGGCTTAATCTTCAATCTTTTACGGGGATATAGTGCAGTTGTCCAGACCCAGTAGTAGCTAAACTCCAACATTTGGTCTTCTCCATGAATTCTTATTGGCTGTTGCTGGGCTAATTAATCTCCCTCACTCTTTGTGGAAGTCTGCTTTTGAGTAAGCCAAAAGAATGTTCTACTGAAAATGCCGTAATGGTCTCTCCAGGTGTAACTGATTCCCGGTGTGTAGACACCAAAGGCTGCATTTTTCCATGTCTCAAACACACAAGAACTTCCATCTGGCTAGGTATTTTTTCTTTTCACGAATACTGCCTCCATGACTCTCCAATCCTAGCAAAACCTTATTAACCTGAAGCCTCCAAATCCTCCTTTTCTTACATAACCTAGGCTAACATTTTCTTGCTGTCTCTGCTCTGGGAAAGGATTAGACCAAGAATCTCCCCCCTTGATACACACACACAAACACACACACACACGCACATACACAAACACATGTGTCATGGTGTGTTTCAAACTACCCCACGAGGACAATTACGTTTTCCTATACTTTGAAAATGCTAATTACAAAGCTCTCTTAGCTGCAGAGCATAGAGTTGATGGCTGCTTCCTCATTAATTCATGCCTCTGCTCAAAGAGGTATCCTCTATCTAAGACACTTTATCTAAAAGAGCCCCTCTTCATTCTACATCTCCTTCCCCTCTTTAGTTTGCATTATTGCACTTACTGAAGGAAATCCACGAGAGCGGAAACTTTGACAGTTGTGTTTATTGTCACATATCTTGAGCCTAGAATTCCTGGCACATAGTAGCTGATGAATGGATAGACAGATATTAATATATTGATTAGATGATAGATAGAAATCCCCGTTTGATTCTGCTGTGCTTTAGTTCTGTGTGCCAAGCTGTGTGGCCTTGGAAAAGAGACTTAATGCTTTCATGCCTCACAGTTTCCTCATCTCAGTTCCCCGCAGAACCCACAGGACTCCATATTGGGTGCCAGGAGAAGAGAAAGACTCAGAGAGGAGATCTGAACGTCCCAGGTCAACCTGGCCCTTTTTGACCTCATCAACCTCACCTCTTATTACTCTCTCCACCATTACCAGTCACACAGACCTTCTTTCAGCTTCTAGAACATGCCAACATGTTGCTCACTTCAGAGCTTGGCCTCGGACAGTCTTAACACCTCTTTTCGTCTGGTAAATTCACCATACAGAAAGAGAGGCCTTCCCTCCTTATTCTGTCTGAAGACTCCATTCCCTCATTACTTTCTTTCTCACCACTTGGTATCCTTTCTAACAGAACCATTTTGCAGTCAATGCTTTCTCCCCACAAGAATGTTAGTGCAGGACAGGAGGCATATCCGTCTTATCCAACGTTTTTGGATCCCAAGGGTCTAGAACCATGCCTGAAATATAACAGACACTCAATAAATATCTGTTGAATCAATAAATGTTTCTGAAGATGATCATAACTACCTTGTAAAATTGCCTGAAAATTTAAACAAAATCATTCAGAGTGAGGCAGCCATGGAGGCAGCTTCCAAGGAAACTAAATTTCTCAGCAGTGTGGCCAGAACACTGTGTGCTTAATAAATGCTAGCTGTTATAAATATATGATTCTTGTTATTCTTATCATCTCTTCATAAATGTCTCTGCTTAAAAATTTAGCTATTTAGCTCAAATAATTACTCATATTTGAAATGTAAAATATTACATTAAAATGGTACTCTCAAAAGTTTTGCTATTTTAGGGTTTGATTGCTATTGACAAAAGCCATTTGACTTGATGTAGACTGGATAATTGACTAGTTGAGTAAGACCCATACTCTAGGATTTGGCCTAAATTTAATGACTTAATCCTTTACTCTGATCTATGTTGGAACAAGTTTGTGTCAGGCAAAATGTTAGGGTCTGAACTAGGTTTTCTATTCCACGTTGGTGAAAAATATTACAAGGGATAGACCCACTCCCATACCCTCCTTCTACACCCTCAACTGATTAAGCGTCAGGTCGAAGAAGAAAGAATACCAGAAGCAGAAGCAGCCTGTGAAATGATGTCCCTGGGGCTTCATCTCTGACTTGGGTTCTGCATGGGTCCCTCCCTGGCTGCTGCTGCATGAGTGCTGCCTCGGCTCTCGGTGGCTGACACTGTCTTGACCCAGCTGCTTTGCTTTGCTGTCTCACTGGAGCCGACACTTAGCAGAGCAGGTCCATGTGCTGACCCCAGAAAGTAGGGAGGAGACTGTACTGCTGCCAGGAAAGGCCTGTGCCTTTGGGTGCCAGGAGGAGAAGAAGGGTTCAGAGAGTTCTGAATGTCCCTCTAATTGCACTGTTTAGCATTTGACAGCATCAGCCTAGCCACCATTAAGCCAACTTGCAAAGTTTTATAAACAAGTTGTAAAATGGATTCAAGTCGGAAACCTGAAGCAGATCCTTTATCAGATCTCTGCCTCTCTGGAATGTAATTGGTTTCCAAACTTGAAGGGAGGTAGAGTGGTGGGGGGAATCCATTTAACGGTTTGAAACTAGTAAAAGAAGAGAAAGAAATCAGAATGTGCTTTCTTTTCAAAATATGACTTCATTTATACCATCAACTAGACTCCTGTCTGCTAATTGCTCACATGCTAACATCACTTGTACCCTGCCTTGGTCCCCTCGGTGCCCAGACTTCTCCATGGTGGAATGAGAAAATCAGAACCTTCCAGGGCTGCAGTCTTGTGTTCCAAGACCTGTAAAATGTCTTAGGAAAATACAATTAATTGCTAGCTCTGGTGGTCAGTGTTTAGATAAGACAAAGAACACAACTGAGAAAGCACAGGAGTATTTTCAGATCTAGAAATAGCCACCAAGCTATTTCATCAAAATGCTTTAACATGTTTGGTTTCCATCTGGTCTCAATGTTTTGTTACCCAATACTCATAAAAAAAATCCTACTCCACTTGGTAGAGAATCACAAGACCCCATGCACTGTTCTACATCAGAATATACTTTTCTCTCTTTAGTCCTGGACAAACTCAAGATGGATGAAGACTCAGAAGTATTTTTTAGTAGAAATTGAAAAACATCATACAGCCAAGTAGGGAGGTGGGGGCCCGGGAGCTGGCTGCGGAGTTGAAGAGACTGGGATATTTGTGTTCATTTGAACACCACATTTTAGCATCTCCGTGGGGGCTGGAACATCGTCTGGGGAACGTTTGATGTCACATGGGTATTAGACTGTGTGCCTGTGTGTTTGTGTGTGCACGTGCACATTTGTGTATGCCCTTTCCTTTGTGAAGCTGCAAATTTGGTCTCTGAGTTGCGATAGCCTCCAGGATGTAGAAGCAGCTGCTTCTCTAGTCTCGTTTTTCCCAGCAACTGCTCATTCACCAGCCTGACATGGCTGTCTTCCCAGCTTCTCAGATTCCTCAAAGTTCCTTAGCTTATAATGGCTTGCTGGACCTCCAAAGCATCCCGGATGCAGCTATGCCACCCTTTCTACAGGCCCTGATGTGCTACAGCCGCTCAGGGATCCAGCTGGGGTGCCAAAGGCCAGGGAATTGCTTCTGTGTAGGCAGCATAGGGCAGCGGAGGGCACCAAGAAGTCAGGAGACCCCGATTCTAACCTCAGCTTCTACCTACCAGCTGAGTAATTGAGGTACATTATGTCCCTTCTCAGGGCTTCAGCCTCCTGGATTGTCAATTGAGACATGATGATCCTTAGACAGGCCTGCTCTCTGGTTGCTGCAAGGGCCCAATGTACGGGGCAGGGCTTTATAAATGGAACATCTTTTAATAACCAAAAGGTGTTATATTAGTAGTAATACTTAAAAACTGGGGCAGGCATTTTATAGGACTTTATAATAAGCAATTTTACTTTATACAATAGAAATTATGTGCTATCTTAAGGTGTTTTGAACCTGGAAAAAAGCACACAGATCTTCTTCTCCAATCACTCCCCCCCTCAACACACACACACCAAAAGAAAGAAACAACAACAACATGTCTTTGGAGGCCTGCAAGATGGTTTGGGGGCATAGAGAGGGCATTTTAACATCAAATCTCATGGTGAGAAAGTTATTCGCTGTTCAATTACTTTTAATTCTTATGTTTACGTCAGGGAGAGTCTCAACTTGGTGCCAGCTTGCCTTTAACATCCCTTAAAGGGGATGTTCATCTCCCTTATTAACAAAGCAACCAGATGTCGTAGGCTTAGAGTTTTCTGCAGACAACACTATCTAGATAGAAGTTAGATTGACAAAGAAATTAAACACTGAGTTGTCTTTACTTTTTGGCTAGTGATGTTTATTGTCCATTTATAGCATAAAGATTTTTTTGTATTAAAAATTTTATTTAAATTAAAAGAATAAATCATTGAAAGAAATGCATTATTATGTAATAGACATCTGCTTGTAAATGGATGGACACTGGAGGAATTATGCTCAGTGAAATAAGCCAGAGAGAGAAAGACAGATACTGCATGGTATCACTTATATGTGGAATCTAAAAATAAAATAAAGTCAAGCTCATACAAAGAGAGTAGAAAAGTAGTTTCCAGAAGCTGAGGGATGGGCAAAATAGGAAGAGGTTGGTAAAAGGGTACAAACATTCAGCTATAAGATGAATAAAGTCTGAGGATCTAATGTAAAACATGATGACTATAGTTAATAACACTGTATTGTATAATTGAAATTTGCTAAGAGAGTAGAACTTAAATGTTCTCACACAGAGATAAACATGTGAGGTGATAGTTGTGTCAACTAACTAGATGGTGGAAATCCTTTCACAATGTACATGTGTATGAAATCACCGTGATGTACATTTTAAATATCTTACAATTTTATTAGTCAATTATACTTCAATAAAGCTGAAAAAGTATGTGATAGAATTGAAGTAGGCAGATAAGGCAATAATCATGACTTTGTGTTAGTTACCTATTGCTACATAATAAAATAATGCCAAACATAGTGGCTTAAGCAATGATAAATGTTTTTATTTCTCACAGTTTGGTAGGTGAGGAATTTGGGGTGGTTCTGGTTTAGGGTCCTTCAAATGGGGTAAGGGATCTGCTTCCAAGGTGGTTCACTCATGTGGCCCCCAAGTTGGTACTGGCTGTTCTTCGCCACGTGGGTCTTTCCACAGGGCTGCCTGAGTGTCCTCATGCCATGACTGCATGTGTTCCCCCAGAGCAAATGATCTGAGCAATCAAGGTAGAAATGACAATGTCTTTTACGACTTAGCCTCAGAAGTCACTTCTGCAATACCTAATTAGTCGCATAAATCAGCCCTATTCAACGTGAGAGGGGACTACACAATGACGCAAATACAGGGAGATAAGGATTATCCTAGAGACTGGCTACCACACTGTGATACAGACTGCGGTTTGAGAAACACTGATCGAACCTAAGGCTACAAATCTACAAGGAGGGTACCTGAGCATCAGAGAAGGAAGGTGATGTAACCAAGTCCAGGCAAGCATTTTTGGCAGAGCCAAGGTTAGGATTAAGAGCATCTGCTCCCCAGCACCGTACAATTCCCACCATATTGCAAATGTGACACTGCCTTTGGCCTTTCAAACTTCAGGAGAAATCTAACCCTCTCTCAGGGCAGGACTCTGCCTCCCCAGCCTCCAACAGGAAGCTGATACTGCAGCCAATTACCAGGCTCTCAGAATCCCCATCTGGGCTGGGACCGGACACGTTTGCTGATTTTGAGGACAGATAGTGAATCTGGTGTCAAAGATCATCTCCCCACGAGGTTGCAAACTGACTGTCCACAGGCTGTGTTCAGCCCACGGATATGTCTGTTTGACCTAAATAGGGTATGGCTAGTTTGTTTTTATTTTTTTAATGAGTTGCTAATTAGATGTGAAATCAGGATATTTCACATAAAAATCTAGATGTGAGCTTTCCTTTGAAATAATCAGAAGTGTTGACAATGCCTCGTCTATTTTTCTGCATAGTAACCATATCCTGGAGTTATGTTTTAGCTGCACATGATCCCTTGTTCACCACAGTCCCTGTTTCTCCTCTGCTTTCTTAAATTCCCTTCTTTCTTAAATTGTTCACAAGCCATTGAACTGACTACCCTTGACTTTACCCAACTCTCCCATTGGGAGGTTAGTAAACTGAGGCCTTGACAGTTGGTGGGCTTACTTCTATCAAATGACTTTCTCAAGGCCACATGGCTGGCAGGTGGTAGGGCCAAGACAGTGGCAGGTTACTTTCCTACCTAAGCTGACACACTTCCCAAAACACTCGTCTGCTTCTTCACCAATGAGCTTCAAAATAACCACAGGATATTCAGGTTTGCTCAGCTAATGTGACTTTCCTCCCCTCACGGCACTTTTAGTCTGAGGAGCAGTCTCATGTCACACAGCAGAACAGGGGATTTCAGGAAAGAGGAGCTGTATAGCTCAATTCCAACCCTTTACCACAGTATGAAAAAGAAAGTTAAAAAGTTTACACATATCTCCATCCTAAAGGAAGGATAACAAATAAAGGATAGTAGACAGAGAAAATGCAGGTCCTGGGAAAGATTGGCAACAATTCCCATATATCACAGATTTCAGCCCATCCAACTACCAGGGCCCCCACTGTAAATCTTTCAATTTACCATTGATTATCACTAAAAATAATTTATTTTAAACCTTTCAAGGAAGTTTCTTGCTTCCCCATTTCCTGACCTTTATGAAGTCACCATCTATGCCTACACATGAAAGCCAAGTGTTCTAACTAAATTACATATAAAAATGGTGGAAGAAAGGGAGGGAGAGAGATTTTGGTAAGCCGAAGGCTCCCCACGAGGGATGATCTTGAAAGCCAGGCTCAACAGCTGCTCTGGTGATCAATATGCAGATCTCAGATTCCCCAGCACCAACTGGTTTCAGCCAAGGTCACAGGCCTGTGTCCAAATCCTCTGAACCACATCTGGTTCGGAGCAGGGAGGGGTGACTTTGCTTCTCCTGGGGCCCTGAGCTTGGATCAGCTTTCACTTGTGAATCTGCAAGGATCAGCGAGTTCAGGAGGTGGGATGCATTCTAATAGCCACCACAGAGCCACAAGCCACAGCAGAAAGCCTGTGTGCCGCTCCCCAGCAACATGAAGTAGTGGTGAAGGGGTGCCTTTGTCACAGACCACTGGGCCTTCTGACTCATCTCCTCTGGACCCTCCCATTTCCACAGTGGAATCTCACCACCTCCCCCTCCATCTCTCCAAGAAGCTCCGGATTTCCTTAATGAAATTCAAGGCTGAGCCCTGGGGACTCATCAGCTGGCAGTGATGCAGATAGAATAATTCTTTCCTCTGTGCCATATGCAAGTCAGGGCTACCTCTGGACAGCAAGGAAGAAATGAATGAATGAATGAATTTCATCTCCTTTCATTTATTCATTCTCCTAATATTTGCTGGGTGACTATGACATGCTAGGTGCAGTGGTTAAGGACTGAATGAGTAGGACATGAGCCCCACTCACAAGGAACTTCAGTGTAGGGGGAAAGATTAATGAAAAAGCGGTTACAAGGAAATGAGGTGTGTTATCATATGAGGAGTGGGGTGGGGGAAGGAAAGTACTCAGAAGGAGGAGTAGGAGAGGAAGTGACATTAGAGGGAGATGAGAAAGACCAGAAGGATTAAGTACAAACAAGACAGAGTATCGAAAGTGTATCAGATGGAGAAATGGCCTGAGTTAAAGCCTGGTGGTTAGAGGAAGCAAGGCGTATTCAGGGAATCAAAAACAACTCCATATACGCGGAGGGCAGAGGCCAGGTGAACAAAGGTCTTAATATGTCCGATAATGCATTTTCACTCAAGTTCAATAGGGACATGATGAAATGTTATAAACAGGGGGATAATTTGCAGAAAGCTGGAGTTGAGAGAATGCCATTAGTCCTGCCAGGTGGGAAAGGAAACACGTAGCTGGCCTGAAACCCACCATAAACATCTCTGTGGATGAGAAACAGAATAAAAACAAGCAAAGAATGAACGGAAGCTACAGGCTTCTGGGCCCCCCATCCAAAGCAGGCAGAGGCCTTCAGGATTTCTGCTCCTATGGGAAAAACAGGGAATAAAGTTCAACACGAAACAAGGCTGAAGACTCCAGTCAGGCTCCCTGTTAACAAGCAGAGACAGAAAATTAAATGCTGATGTGACCACCGTCTGGGGCTACTGCAACCTGACAACATAGGCCAGTGTATGCAGGTCCATCCTTGCAGCCAGGCAACCAGCTGAACCAAGCCGCGTGCTCCCTGAAGTAACAGGATCAAAATATCCCTACTATGTCCGTGGAGCAGGAATCTTAACAGCTGACGTAAAACAGTTCTGGATAGCAGAGGCAGAGTCCACTGGAAGAAAACATCACAAATCTTCCAGACCAGGGGAAAATGTATCAGAACAAAACGAAGCTCCTTCTACGTAAGATAATCCTGCAAAACACATGAAGAAGGTAATCTTGAAAAAAGAAATACCACCAACCGAACAAACAGCAAAACCATAACCAAATAAAAATTAAAAATAACAGCAAACCATATAAAAATCAAGAATCAAAATAATGATCGGAGATAAACTATGAACAATGGAAAATTTTCTAATCCAGTAAAAGACTTTCATTACGGAAGGCTGTAATTCTCAAAAAGACAATAAAGAACAACAAGTTGTGAACCAAAGCAGGTAAATGGAAGCAGGAATCATGAATAGACTAAAGAATCTAATAGAAAATTTGTAAATCAAAAAACAATAATTAAAATGATTTTTAAAAACTCAGTATAAGATAAATGTACATCAAACCAGAAGAGAAAGAAAAAGAAAGGAAGAGAGAGAAAAAAAGTTGAATATAAGATAATGTCTTTCATCAAATTCAAGACATCCTCAATTTTGAGATGCATCTTTATTTCGTGTACTATTTAAAAAGAAAAAAAAATGCTATGGTGATGAACTTTTGATGTGTCAACTTGGCTAGGCTGAAATAGAGTCTCCAGGTAGTCAATCAAACACTGATCTGATGCTATTGTGAAGGGATTTTGCATATGTGATTAAAGTCCCTAATCATTTGACTATAAATTAATCATAAGGAAGATTATCTTGGATGGGCCTGCCCTAATCAGGTGAGTCTCTTAAAAGAGAGTTTAGGAGTTCCTGGAGCTCAGAGACTCTAAACAGCTTGTGCCTGTGAGGTTCTAGCCTGCTTGTGATCTCCCCTTTCTGTGGACTTCATAATTGCTTAGCCAACCCCCACGATTGTGTAAGTAAATTCCTTATAATAAATCTGTGTATCTAGCTATCTCGCTCTCTATCTATCCATCCATCCATCCATCCATCCATCCATCCATCTATCTATCTTGATGTAGATTTAGATAGTAGATGATAGATAGATAGTGTAGGGGAAGAAGACTATTCTCTACCCGCTCTGAGTCCTTTCTGGCTGGGGTACAAATTAAACTGACATGAGACAGAATAACAGGAGAAAATCAAACAAAGCTTTGTAACATGCATACATGGGATAGACCTGGAAAAACTAAGTAACTTGACAAAATGGTGGAGGTTCTCACCTTAAGTAGCATATTCAGGTAAAGAAAAAGGAGGATGTTGGGGGTGGGGGGAGTCAGCCATGGGAAATTACCAGAAAAGCACAGTAAACAAGAGAATGTAGATTTAAGTCCTTGCCTTCCACATTGGTAAGTTTCTAGAGATAAAGTCATCCCCCCCTCTTCCAGGTACAGAGAGGGAGACACCTTTACAAATGGAGATTTCCTTTACAAATGTAAATGTCTCCTGCAATGGATAACTTCTACTTTTGTTTGTTTTTCAGAGCTTTGATAAGAATGGGCTTAGCAAGGACCCTCCCAGACTATCCATACCCAGAGTTATCTACAGTGATGGCCTGTCCTGGCTATCTTAAATTCTTTTAGGCAGTTAGTGTGGGGGGCGGGTGGGGGTGGTTAGAGTTTCTTTCAGAGAGAATAATCAAGGTAAAGAGACATATTTTGAGGTGGCCAGTTCTGATCCCCTACAGTAGATAGAGATATTCTTATCTATCTGGATATGGAGATATATATATACTCTTATTATAAGAAGACTAATAAGAAAGCATTGTACCACAGTTTAAATAGCAGCTGTATCAGTAATTGTTCAGCCCAAGAAACAGAACCATGTATAATACATACGTATATATCCTATCGGTTCTGTTTATTTAGTTGAAACAGATAGATAGATACATACATACATACATACATGTAAATATAGATATATAGATATATAATCTCCATCCATCCATCTAGCTATCTGGCTATATGGATATTATATTAACAATTAAAGTGAACTACACACAACAGTATTGATGAATTTCACAACATAATGATGAGTCAAAGGAGACAGACACAAAAGAACACATAGCCCCAAAACGAGCACCATTAATCTATGGGATTAGAAGTCAGGATAGCAGTGACCCCAGGTGATGGGTGGACCTGTGGCTGGAAGGAGTACTAGAGAGCTCTAGTTTGCTGTTAATGTTCAGTTTCTTCATTTGACAAGCTTCGAAGCAGGCTACACAGTGTGCTCGCTGTGAGAAAATTCATTGGTCCTCACACTTATAATGTGTGCACTTTTCTGTGTGTCTGTTATTCTTCAATAAAGTCATTCTTTAAAAATGCTACTGGTTGGCACACCGTGTTCTGAGGTTCAAATGGCTGCTGCTCTAGAACTAAGAAGGCATCTCTTTTATTGTTTGGGGCTCTGCTGTTTAAGAAAACCAAAGGGGACGTATACGTCCTCTCTTCTCATAGGTACTTTAGGGTTATGCCTTTGTAAATGTGTCTAATGTGACATAAGACCAAAGGTTTTTGATTTAATTACACATTTTTAATATACTGCTTATTGTATAGCTTATGATATATTTAGAGAATGTAACTCCTTCTTGTAGCTTTTATTGTCGCTAGTTAAGATTGGAAATTCTGCCAAAACACCTCTAAACTACAAACTATCAAATACAAAATCAACCATAAAGAATATAGTTTTAAAAATATATGTTTGGAAAATTAAAAAATACTCCCAAATATCAAAACTTCTGAGTTGCCAAAGAAAGCAGTACTTCATGGAAAATTTATTTCCTAAAGCATATTTATTAATAAAAAAGGAAGACTGAGCATGAATGTTAGGCATTCAACTCAAGAAAGTAGAGGAGAAAAAACAGTGAAAATTAAAAGGATGCAAAGAGCTAAACAACTGATATTTACGAAAGAGACAACAAAGAAGCAAAGAGATGATCAAACAAAACGAAAATCTGGTTTTATAAAAAGACACCAAATAACCAAACCTTAGCAAGAATGAACTAGGAAATAAAAAAGAGATCACAAATAAAAAATATAGTAAGAGAGTGGGTACATAAATAAAGATAAAGAAGAGAATATATTTGAATCAAAGAAATGAATATAAAATTTATGCTAATTTTTGTAGATTTTTAAATTTTGTATATTTTTCAAATATACAAAATTTAAAAATGTAGCAGAAATAAAAGACTTCCTGGAAATCTTATAAATTACCAAAATTGACTCAAATACATATCAAAATCCTGCACAAAATTATAAATTAGATAAGTTTACTTGGTAGTCAATGCTTTCATGACAAAAAGAAACTATGCCCAAATTATTTCATTGTCACTTTTTATTAATCTTTAAGGAACAAATAATTCTTCCTTTGTTCAAAATGTAAAAAGGCAGTGCAAGAATCAAATATATAGTTCAATTTCACTTATAAATGAGGATGAAAATAATAATTAAAATATTTTTAAATACACGGTGTACCAACAACATCAACAGTAACAATAACAATGAAATATCATGTCCAGCTTATATTTATTGCTGATCCAGGAATGCAATAATGTTTCACTGATATAAAATCCATCAAGGTTATGGGGCTGGCCCTGCAGCCTAGTGGTTAAGTTTGACCCATTCCACTTCTGCGACCCGGGTTCAATTCCCGGGCGCAGACTCATCAGCAGCCATGCTGTGGTGGTGACCCACATACAAAATAGAGGAAGATGGGCACAGATGTTAGCTCAGGGCGAATCTTCCTCAAGCAAAAATAAATAAATTAATTAAATGAAGTAAAATCTCTCCAGGTTAATCTACCATTTTGGAATATTAATAACAGAAAGCGTATCAGCTCATTAGGTGAAGAAAAAGCATTTGATACAATTCAAACTTCCAGTATGAAGAAAACTTTAGAAAAAGTAGAAATATAAAAAATTTCCTTAAGTATATAAAGGCTCCACAAAATAAAATGAAATAAATATCATTATATTCTTCATCATTATTAAATACTTATTGAGCATTTAGTTTGTGGTAGGCACTGTTCTAAATATTATATATACATATATATATATAAAGAGAGAGAGAGAAAGAATATATATTTATATATATATATATATATATATATATATATATATATCCCAAGTCACACAACTTTTAAGTGACAGAGCCTAAATTCAAACCCACCTGACCCCAGAGCTTGCATTTTTAACCACTATGCTGTGAGACCTCTCAATGATGGAACTCTAGAAACATTCACTTTAAAATCTAGAGAAAGCCAAGGAGGCCTGCTGTTACCCCTTACTATTCAACATTGTCCAAGAGCCTTGGCCAATGTAATAAAAACATAACATGGCCTTCTCTTGCAGACAGTATGATTAGAAAATCCAAGAAAACTACAGATCAAATATTAGAAAAGATAAGAGAATTCTGCAAGTTACAAAATCAATTCACAAATCCATTAGTGTTCCCAGAAAACAGCTCTACTAATTAAAAAATGTAGGGGAAATTAAAGATACTTTCATAATAGCGGAAAAACTGCAGGGCTCCTATAAATAATTCTAACAAAACTGTAAATAAACCTTTAGGAAAAAATTTTAAGAAATTTTTAAAGGACATAAAAGAAAGCCCAAATAAATATTTATAGATGAGAAGATTCAGTATTAAAGAGGTCACTGTTCTCCCACCAAAATAATTTATACGTTTGTTGCAATTTCAGTGAAAATCTCAGTAAGATTTTCTTTGAAATTGACCAGCCAGAGCTTATATTCTTCATATAGAAATGAAAAATTTTTAAGACAAATAATTCAGTACGAAAATCAGATATCAAGCCTCATTGTAACAGTAAAATATTCAAGAAAATGTGTTATTAATGTAAGAGGAGACAAGCAAATCATTGTAGTGGAATCAAGCACCTTGAAACAGATTCAGGGAAACTTGGCATTATTAGATATGTCATTATAAACAGAGAAAGGATAGACTATTCAATAAATGGTACAAGGACAATTGGCTTTCCATGTGGAAACAAAACAAGATTAGAACACTCTTTTAGAGCAAAATAAATTTAAATCAGATTGAAGATCACAATGTGAGAAGTAAAACTTTTATAAGCAAATAATTTAAAAATAACTCTGACCTCAGAATCGAGGATTTATTGAACCAGACACAAAAGCTCAAACCACAAAAAGCATAAAGTTTGATAAATTTGACTATAGTGAAACTAAAAATCTTCGGCATGATGGAGACACTACAAAAATGTAAACAATATGCCACAGACTTGGAGAAGTCATTTGTGAGTTTTGGTCAGTTTTTAACTGACACAGTATTAATATGCAGACTATGCAGGGTAAAAATTTCTACAAATCAATAAAATAAATATTAAAAGTGCAAGACAAAAATAGTAAAGACACGAACAGGCAAGTCATGAGGGAGAAAATCTCCACAGCCATAAGTACATAAAAAGATAATTATTCTTACTAATAAATGCAAATTAAAATGTAATGAATAAAGGTGAAAAAAATTATTCTCACTATCAAGTACAAATTTAGAAAACAAGACACTTTTTCAAACCCATCCAATTGTCAAATATCTGATAATATCAATTATTGGTAAGGATGTAGGGAAATGGAAACTCTCATAAAGTGCTTTGAGAGGGTAAATTGGTATAACAATTTTGGAGAGCAATTTGATATTCTCTAGTAAATATAAATATGGGCCTGGAAATTCTATATCTATGTATTCACTCTACAGGGACGTAATGCAAAGATGCACAAAGAGATACATTCAAGGAAGCCTAGTGCGGTGTTATTTGTAATTAGGAACAATTGAAAACAACCTAAATATACATCAATAAGAGAGTAAATAAATTAAACTGTAGGATATTCACACAAGCGTACTCCATACAGCAATTCAAAATGAATGAACTTTATCTATATGTGACAACGTGGCTAATTCTCAAGATACAATGTTGTCTTGAAAAAAATAATATGTAATCGTTTTACATGCATTTAAACTTGACATAAATCGTATCATTTTGTGTGATACGATTTACGCCAAGTTTAAATGCATGTAAAACAATAACATATTACATTTATGGATGCATATATGTAATTTTAAAAGTTGCTAAGACTAAATGATATGGTTACTCATTATACTACCTGATACTTTTCCATATGCTTGTATTATTTTATGATACAGAAATCTTTTTGTAAATGACATGAATTAGAGGAGACAAGGATCTAAGCAGGGAGAACAATTAGATCATTCAGCATTTTAGTCAAAGCACAGTGGTTGTGTGGACCACAATGGATGGATGGTGGGGGATGGAGTCACATGATAGGGAACATCACAAACCAAGACCAAGGGCAGAAACTCCACTCCCAAACTTCAGGCTGGAGATCACACAGGTAGCAATAGTCACTATATAAGGTCACTTGAGAATGTTTCTGTTCCTCGCTCCACCAAAACCAGGGAAATATAAACTCAACACACATTGTTATCAATTTAAAAACATGTCCTGGGCCTTGCTTATACTGAGAATTTTGTAAGAACTTGGTCAGAGGAAATTTACTCTCTAGTAAACAACAGGTAGACAAGTAACTTCTGAGTTCTGATAAACTCAGTGCTGTGCTTTTGAAGGGAAGCAGTAGTTACAAGGGGTCCACAGACAGGAATGTAGAGCAGCTTATTAAGAAGGATTCATGTAGATGCATAACATATTCAATTCAGAAAGAGGAAAGGAGCCTTAGACTACCAAAATCTTGGATATCCAAGAGATCATTTGACCCATTGCTCAGCCTTCAAGCAGATCAGTGGCTTAACCACTCATATTAAATGTTATCTGTTCCCTTTAACAGTTTCACAAAAGCAGTCTTGCATCAAACAGACCTGTATTCAAATTCTGGATTTTTTGTTTATGAGCTCTATTATATAAAATTACATATATGCATCTATAAAAGCTATATATGACTCTGAGCAAGTTATGTAAACTTTCTGAGCCTCAGTTTCCTCATCTGTAAAATGGAAATAATAGTAGTACCTCCTTTATGGTTTGTTATGAGATATGAATTAAATACAATATAAAGCCATCTAGTAAATTATAATTGCTCAATAAATGTTAATTGCCTTAATTATCATTGCCTTTGTTCTAGGTAAGAAGGACCGAAATCCAAAGTAGATCTGATCTGTCTTCCACCCTTGGTAGCTCTGTCCAATATATTCTCACTGTCCTAATTCTTCTGAATTTTTGGTTGCATCTGGAAGAACCAAGAGTTGAGCTAAGTCTACTGCTTTCTGATTCTACTCTCAAGGCCAGTCCAGGCCAGAAACGAGGGCACGTGGCTCACCTCTGCAGTCCCTTTCCTGATATTCCACACAGAAGCAGTTACTCCACAATTTTTTAATAGGCCCGATGGTAGAAATCTTGGATATATTCTTTAACACCATATGTCTAAGTCCTTTGTATATCCTCTGAAGATTATAGCAGCTTTCTGAGTTCATCCTTTTAGTTTTTTTAATTAAACATTTAAGATGCACTTGGACGGCCAACTGGAAACCTCTTCTCTGCATTAATTATTTGCAGACATTGAGGCTATGAGTTAGGGGGTGGAATGTGCTGGAAAAATCTGTGCCACCTGTTCTGCATCAGGACATAGTTTAATACACATATTTACAAGTGTCTGAGCTCAACATAAAAGCTTAACTTTGTCCAAAAATCAAAATATGTTTCCTGACACCTTAGAAAAGGGAATTAAATTCAAAGTATCCTAGAAATGCTAAAGAAGTCCATCACACAAGAAGAGGATGACATGCAAAGGGAGAAAACATTTTCCACTCTGCTAGGAACTATGCAGAGTATTACATGTATTATCTTATTAATCCTCACCCCTCCCCAAGAAGTTGCTATTATTATTATCCTCATTTTATAGTTGAAGAAAGTGAGGCTTGCTCAAGATAACCCAGCCAGTAGAGGCAGGGTTGGAATTCTAATGCAGGGTCCAGGCTCTTAGCCACTCTCCATACTGCCTATTGAAAAAAGTGATCTCCAAATGCATGGTATCCAGGATCTTTCTGATATTGTCTGTTCCACTGAGAATGATACCCTTCGGCTAAGCAGTGATATTTCAAATTATAAGAGAAGAAAAGGCCCAAGACTTTTAGTCCAGAGAGGATGCGACACTCAAAGACTGGAGAGCTCACCCAAAGTCAAAGAACCAGTCAGCGGTGATGCTGACACAAGCCCCCAGGTGCCCTGGCCTCTGGTCTGGGGCTCTCTCCAGCGCCCTGTTCATTCTTCTGCTAACTCAGTCAGATGCCTGAGGCTTTGTAGTCACAGAATTGCTGCTCTGGGCAGAAATACTGTAATGGAAACCATTTCACAGGCTGGGGCAGCAAGAGCTTTCCCTCTTCATCACATCTTCACTCTGGGCAGAGTCTGTGACTCATTCAGAGCATTCGAGGGTGTCTCTTCCACAAAGCCAGGGCATCCCGGGCAAAGTCCCAGAAAGACAGAAGCAATCAGGGGTCTCCCCTACTCCAGGGACAGAGAAAGTGCTGTCAATCAATAAGTGCTGGAAGGCCCCTCAAGGGTTCCTCTGGAGCTGCCAGGGGAGCAGAGACATTTAGTCTCTTGGCATATCTTATCCAATCATTTCAATCATGAGAAAATAATAGCTCTGGAGACAGAGTATTCTAGGTTGTAGGGAAAGAGTGAGTTTTTAAGCCAGGCCAATTTGCACTCAAATCCTATTTCCATCTCTTACAAAAGGAACAAGTAATTTAATGTGAGCAACTCTCAGCATCCTAATTTATAGAATGGACATAATATATACCTCTCTTGCAGAGTCACAATGGGGGTTTATTGAAATAAAGTAGGAAAAGTTTCTAGCAGAGAAAAGGCATACAACAGGTGCTTAATAAAGGTTGAATTTCTCGCCTCTTGATAAGGTTGCACCAAAGCCAATTAAAACTATTTGGAGGGTATAGTGGGCTGAATATATGACAAACAGGAGTTCGCATGTGTAATTAAGCTAAGGGTCTTGATGTGAAGATATCTTCACAGGGGTCCTTATGAAAGGGAGTGGGAGTGTCAGAGTCAGAGGAAAGAGACTGAAAGATGCTGCATTGCTGGCTTGGTGATAAATGAAAGGCCAAGAGCCAAGGAATGCAGGTGATTGCCAGAATCTAGAAAATACAAGGAAATGGACTTTCTTCTAGATACTTCAGAAGAAACGTAGCTGGCCAATACCTTGATTCTAGCCCTGGGAGACTGATTTTGGACTTCTGTCCCCAGAAGTGTAAGATAATGGATTTGTGTTTTTTTTAAGCCACTAAGTTTGTGCTAATTTGTCACATCAGCAATAGGAAACTAATACAGAGGGGTATATCACAAGCAAAACATTCACCCCAATATTGAGGTCTTACCTGTACCCATACGAGTAGGTGTAAGCCAATGTCTCAGGGTCCAGCATCCTGGGAATATATCGGAGGTCACAAGTTCATCAGTGGGTAAATGATAATGATTCTTAACTATTCCCCAACACCACCATGAATTCCCAATAACTTAGTCTTTATTTTTTTTGTTTTCTCCTGTTACTTCAAACATTCTCAGAAACAAGTTCATCCAACCTGTCTTTGAAATCCTCTATGAGCAAACAGTTTTAGTAGGAAACTTATGAGTGCCATCAATGCTGGTACCCATGGTGAGAGCCCTGCTTCTCTCCCTGTCCCTCTTTTTGTCACCGCCTTGCTCCACAAGCCTTGCCAAATGCTGTCACCAAGCTCTGGAACTAGTGGGAAGAGAAATCCTTGGAGCAAATTGCCAGATTTGGTGCCTATTGCCAAAGTGGTATTGCTTCTTCCCAGAGTTGTACAGTTTTTCATAAAGATGATTCCTTCAGCTTTAGATATCACCTCCACGCTCTCTCACGGGGCCAGGCTGAGTAGAAATGAATCATGACATCTCCTCTCTCACCTTTGCCTCACTTTTCTCTCCCTACTCTTTCCCCCACTCCCGTATCAGAATGTCTTCCTCTTCCTCCAATTAAAAACTGAAGCACATCTGTATATCTTCTTTGGAGAAATGTCTGTTCAGGTCCTTTGCCCATTTTTTAATTTGGTTGGTAGTTTTTTTGTTGGTAAGATGCATGAGTTCTTTATATATTTTAGAGATTAAGCCCTTATCAGAAGTATGGTTTGCAAATGATTTGTGACATCATGGATGGACATTGAGGGTATAATGCAAAGTGAAATAAGTCAGAGGGAGAAGGTCAAATACCGCATGATTTCCTTCATTAAGTAGTAGATAATAACAACAATAAACAAACACATAGGGACAGAGAGTGGATTGGTGGTTACCAGAGAGGAAGGGGGGAGGGAGGAGGGTGAAAGGGATAATTCGGTACATGTGTGTGGTGATGGGTTGTAATTAGTATTTTGGTGGTGAACATGATGTAATCTATGCAGAAATAGAAGTACAATTATGTACACCTGAAATTTTTACAATGTTATAAACCAATGTTACTGCAATAAACAAAAAATTAAAAAAAAAAAAACTGAAGCACCATCCATGTCTAACAACTTATGCAAATAGATGCTCCGTAGGGCGGGGTAGCACTAACTCCACTTGCCAGAAACATATGAATCTCAGGTCTGGCCTCTGCAAAACACCCTATTACATAAGGATAGACATGCTCTGCTTCTGATCACATCCCCTCACAAGGACCTCTGGGTGCCATGTGTACTGGCCAAGGTTAGTGTGAATAGTCAGGTTTCAGGATTTTTCCAGAGGATCTGCTTTGGATAAAAAAGGATAGTGTTCGCTACAGATGCCCCCACACCTCATGTCCATTTCCTACTGTCCTCTGATTTCTTCTTGTAAAGGAACTAGGTTGGCCCAGGATGAATACAGTGTCTTTTGTAGAAGATGATCCTGGAGCAGGAAGCAGCATGTTAGATACTGTGTTTCAGAGCATCAGTCTTTCTTTTGCACCCAGAGAAGTTCTTTAAGTGAAACAATACTGGTGAGGAAACATTGAAGCCTCTTTTCCTGCTGGTGAGAATAAACACATCATTATCAGAACTTGATATTTCTGCAAATTCTGATATTGAGGCACTAGAGAGGTCTTGAAAAATTACACCTTTTTCCTCATCCAAGCTCAAAAACCCAGTTGAGAAATAAGACAAGAATAAGGCAAAGGAGGGCCAAAACATCACCTTTGTTACTCATACATCTGATATAAGAGACTGTGTTTTCTACAAATGAATAAATGGGACCCCAGGATTAGACAGACCTACCTACCTAGTGATAGGAAACCCTGGAACTGAGTCTCTCCCCTGATCCCTGAAAGGTCAAAGTAGAAAGTACACTCCCTATAGGCAGCTCAAGCCTAGTAAGAAAGGATGAAGAAGATGCAAACCTCTGTGTGCCCAGTTCCTGTAACCAGACTCACCAAGTAGATGGAGCCCCTCCATTTTCCTGGTCAGAAGGAGAGTGGGTGCACAGAAAGACCAAGAGAATTACACCAATGGCGTTCCCTCCACATGGAGCCTTACCTACACAGTAGCAGATTATGTTCTTGTCAAAATACCCACAGCCCCTCTCTACTGGGCCCATGCCTCTGAGAGTATTATCTTTCCTGCATCCATGAGACTTGCTTTGGTCAACAAGATGTGAGTTGAAATGACATGAGTCATTTCTCCCCAGATGACTTGAGAGCCATTGCACACCTATGCCATCTTTCCTTTTCCTCTGCCGTAGATTGTCATATCTCAGACTGGGCTTCCTCATCAGTCTTGGTCCCAGAATGAAGAGACAATAGGGTAGAATTGTGGTCACCCCACAATGGACATGAACTTTAGTGAGAACTAAATAGTTGTTGCTTAGAGCCAATAAGATTTTGGAGTCAATTGTTGTCTCAGCCTAACTTATCTTACACTTAGAGACACATGCAGGTTCCTCCCCGCCACACACACTAGCAGTAGCCAGCAACTTCTGCTGGCTGCTGCTGATAGCAGCTTGGGTAGTCATGGAAAATGGCCCCAAGGAGGCACTAGAGTTGAGCCGCGAATAACGAAAAAAGTCCAGTCAACTGAAGGGAGGGAGGACAGCAATACAAGGAAGTACAGCATTTCAGGGTGAGGAGACTAGTTGGATTAAGTAGAGGTATGCCTGAAGATGAGATCAGCGAGCTAAAAAACACAGTTCTATTTAACATATAGGCCCCTTTTGTCTTCCTTCCTTTAGTTCTCTTAAGAACCCTGTGAGTTCTGCACTATTTTTTTTTATTGTGGTAACATTGGTTTATAACATTATATAAATCTCAGGTGTACATCATTATACTTCTATCTATGCACAGATTACATCATGTTCATCACCCAAAGACTAATCATAATCCATCACCACACACATGTGCCTAATCATCCCTTTCACTCCGCTCCCTCCCTTCCGGTAACCACCAATCCAATCTCTGTCTCTATGTGTTTATATCTTGTTGTTTTTATCTTCTATTTATGAGTGAGATCATACTCGACATACTTAGAAGGTATTTTACCTTCTCCTTCTGACTTATTTTGCTTAGCGTAATACCCTCAATGTCCATCCGTGTTGTCACAAATGGCTGGATTTCATCATTTCTTGTGGCTGAGTAGTATTCGATTGTCACTATCAACCCATTTTACAGATGAGGAAATGGAGACTCAAAGAGATTGCATGTAGACTGGCTTCAAAATCTGTGGGGACTAGTGCAAAATGAAAATGTGAGACTTCTTCAAAAATTAAGAATTTCAAGTCAGTGACAGCAGAGCAGGGAGCCAGGCACAAGGCATTCTGTGCACCAGGCCCTGTGTGATTGCACTGGTCACACGCCCATGAAGCCAGCCCTGGTGCTATGACTGTCCCAGGTTCATAGAGAATGAAAGGGTCATGGCTGGAAGTCAAATTGTTCTTACAGCAATTGAGGAAGGAGGTTAACATGGAGGATCCAACAGCCTGGGTCTCTGAGTCACTACAATGAGTAGAGACCCTGATGTAGATGAGAGCAAAATATCTTCTTGTTCTAAGTCACTGAAATTGGGGAGTGGTTTATTACTGAAGCATAATGTGGCCCATGCTGACTGATATGTTAAGGATCAGAAAACCCTCACAGCCCTTAAGTTGGAAAGCTAGGTCTTGAGCTTAGACCTCCAAGACCGCATGGTCTTTCCTCTACATGTATGGTTTCCAACTGCAGCTCACAACCTATGAGGGGGTCACAAATCCAATGTATTGGGTCACAAGCAGATTTTTACAAATGGAGTCACTTAAATAACATGTAATGGAAATTGTTCTTGTGTATTACACAGTGTAGTGGTATTTTTCACGAAACTTTTTCCGGTGCCTATGTATGTTCAGAGTCGCAATATAAAATCTACTTCTTACTATGGATCATTGTTAAAAAATTTTAAAAGCCACGTTCTACATCATGCTTTCAGCACAGGAAAGGAAAATAAGTCTACACACGTCACCCCAACAACATGGAGACTCATAATTCCTTTTAAAATTAGCTAAATGGGAGGAAACTTGGATCCTTATTGCCAACAGAGTTAATGCTTTGGACTTAACAGTTTCCCAGATAGGAAGCATTCCAGATTTTATCCATTGAGAAGCTCAAACTTTGTAATGTGCCCCTTTAACTAACTTTGTAATGTGCCCCTTTAACTCCATTAATCCCCATCTCCTCCGTCCTAACTCTTATTTCGCCTCTAAAGAACCATGAAGTCATCATTTCGGATGCAGGCAACAAACCTTCATTGTCTTTTGACACAAGCCCACAAATTCCAGGCACAGATGTGCACACTGGGGCAACCACCAAGAAAAAGGCAAGAAGCCACTATGTCACCAGCATTGGGCCTGGTGCCAGGCCTCTTCCTTTCTTCGAACCCGTGATGCTGACGTCCTCAGAAGTGAGTCATCGAGGAGCGCCAGCAGCTGCCCACGGAGGGAAACCCATTTACTCAGGGAAAAAAATCTGCGGGCGGCGCTTGTGTTGTGCTGTGCCAGATGCTGTGAAGCCTGGTTCTCACCACTGAAACTGGGGGACTGAACCCCCGCTGACGACAAAAAGAGCATAGGAAAGGACTGAAAATAGCTTATTTTCAATGACTTGCTGAAAACTCCCAGATGTGAGCTGAGATGGCTGTGTGGTGCACATATTTGGGTTTTGAGTGTGGATATTCTCCCTAAATGTCTCCTGCTGCCCAGGCACGAAGGACATTATTCATCATTCAAATGAAAGTTGGATTTCTGCCGCACCCTGCTTTCACAGGTCCCAACTTCTGCAAGTTGGGGATTTGAGGGACATCGTCGGTGATGTTTCTCTGGGCAGCAATCTTCCCCTTATGTAAGATGCTTGCATGGAGCTTGTCGAGTTTCTAGCTTTAGAATGTGTTTTGAGTCTAGCCATCTCTGGTTGTGTTTCCAGACCACCCTTGTTTCTGCCAGGATGTCTCCTTAACCTCCTCAGAGTCTCCAGACTTTCACTCTTGCCCCGCCTACTATTGCCACAGAGCGATTGTCTTAAATGCAAATCTTATGAGCCACTTTCTCCCTTAAAATACTTCAGTGGTTTTAATGGCTCACCCCGGGGTAAAGACCAAGTCTTACCAAGGTCTGGTCCCTCCCACTCTCAGGGCTCATCTTAAGCTTTTCTCCCCCTTGCCCTCTGAGGTCCACACAGCCCTTCCTTAAGTTTCTGGAATGCATCAGGTTCTTACCTGCGTCAGGGCCTTTGCATCTGCTATTCTTGCTGAATAGAATGTCCATTCTTCCACATGCTCCATAGTGTTAAAACCTAGTCACCCTTCCATTCTCAGATGAAACAACACTTTTTCAAGAGATCTTCTAAAATTCCCAAAATAAACCAAGTCACTCCATATTCTCTCTCATCACCTATCCTTTTTTGTCACTGCCCTTATAAAGATATACGAAAAAGTATGATTTTGAAAGTATTTCTCCACTAGACTAAGCCTCACAGGGACAAGGACAATATTTGCTCACCCTCTGTACCCATGTCTGAGCATGGTGCCTGGCACACAGTAACTAATAAATAAATATTTTTTGAATAAATGCTAAAGCCCCTTGAAAAGACTTCTCTGGGTTGTAAATGCTTGCTAAAGATTTCTTTGGCTCAGGAACTATTATTTTTCCAGGAATAAGTGACTAAATCTATCTCCCTTTTAGATTATGGATGAGGGAAAAAATCAAAGCCCCCACTGAGGCTCAAATATACCAATCCTGTGGATACATGGGGTTCGCGTAGTTCTATTTTCTCTTCCCTTGGTCTTGATTTCCTACTTTTAATTATATTTTCTCAGGGTGGGTTTTTGCCATCTTATTGCATCGTGAAAAATACCACATGAGGAGCACCAATGTACATAAAACAACTATTAACAAACCTAAAAGGAGAAATCAACAACAACACAATAATAGTAGGGGATCTTAACACCCCACTTACAGCAATGGATAGATCATCCAGACAAAAAGTTAATAAAGAAATATTAGACTTAAATGAAAAACTGGACGAGATGGACCTAGTAGACATATACAGAGCACTCCACCCAAAAACAGCTGACTACACATTCTTCTCAAGCGCGCATGGAACATTCTCTAGGATAGACCATATGTTGGGAAACAAAGCAAGCCTCAATAAATTTAAGAGGATTGAAATCATAACAAGCATCTTTTCAGACCATAAGGCTATGAAACTGGAAATGAACCAGGAAAAAAAAACTGGGAAAGTGACAAAAATGTGGAGATTAAACAACATGCTACTGAACAACCAATGGATCATTGATGAAATTAAAGGAGAAATCAAAAACTATCTGGAAACAAACGAAAATGATAACATGCCATATCAAACCATATGGGACGCAGCAAAAGCGGTCCTGAGAGGGAAACTCATAGCGATACAAGCCCACCTTAACAAACAAGAAAAAGCCCTAATAGGCAACCTTAAATTACACCTAACAGAACTAGAAAAAGAAGAACAAACAAAGCCCAAAGCCAGCAGAAGGAGAGAAATAATAAAAATCAGAGCAGAAATAAATGATATTGAGACCAAAAAAACAGTAGAAAGGATTAATGAAACAAAGAGTTGGTTCTTCGAGAAGATAAACAAAATCGACAAACCCTTAGCCAGGCTAACTAAGAAAAAAAGAGAAAAGGCTCAAGTAAATAAAATTAGAAATGAAAGAGGAGAAATTACAACGGATACCATGGAAATACAGAGGATTATAAGAGAATACTATGAGAAATTATATGCCAACAAATTGGACAATCTAGAAGAAATGGATAAATTCTTAGACTTATACAACCTCCCAAAATTGAACCAAGAAGAAATGGAGAATCTGAATAGACCAATCACAAGTAAAGAGATTGAAATAGTAATCAAAAACCTCCCAAAAAATAAAAGTCCAGGACCAGATGGCTTCTCCAGTGAATTTTACCAAACATTCAAAGAAGATTTAATACCCATCCTCCTCAAACTATTCCAAAAAATAGAGGAAGATGGAACACTTCCTGAATCATTCTACGAGGCCAACATCACCCTGATACCGAAACCAGACAAAGACAATACAAAGAAAGAAAATTACAGGCCAATATCGCTGATGAACATTGATGCAAAAATCCTCAACAAAATATTGGCAAACCGAATACAACAATATATTAAAAAGATCATACACCATGATCAAGTGGGATTTATACCAGAGACGCAGGGATGGTTCAACATCCGCAAATCAATCAACGTGATACATCACATCAACAAAACAAAGAATAAAAACCACATGATCATCTCAATAGACGCAGAGAAGGCATTTGACAAGATACAACATCCATTTATGATAAAAACTCTCAATAAATTGGGAATAGAAGGAAAGTACCTCAACATAATAAAGGCCATATATGACAAACCCACAGCTAACATCATACTCAACGGGGAAAGACTGAAAGCCATTCCTCTGAGAACAGGAACGAGGCAGGGCTGCCCACTCTCACCACTCCTGTTCAACATAGTACTGGAGGTTTTGGCCAGAGCAATTAGGCAAGAAAAAGGAATAAAAGGAATCCAAATAGGTAACGAAGAAGTGAAACTCTCACTATTTGCAGATGACATGATTGTATATATAGAAAACCCTAAAGAATCTGTTGGAAAACTGTTAGAAACAATCAACAACTACAGCAAAGTTGCAGGGTACAAAATCAATCTACAAAAATCAGTTGCATTTCTATATGCTAATAATGAACTAACAGAAAGAGAGCTCAAAAAGATAATACCATTTACAATTGCACCAAAAAGAATAAAATACCTAGGAATAAATCTTACCAAGGAGGTGAAGGACCTATACAATGAGAACTACAAGACATTATTGAGGGAAATCTACGATGACATAAAGAAATGGAAAGATATCCCATGCACGTGGATTGGAAGAATAAACATAGTTAAAATGTCTATATTAACTAAAGCAATCTACAGATTCAATGCAATCCCAATCAGAATCCCAATGACATTCTTCACAGAAATAGAAAAAAGAATACTAAAATTTATATGGGGCAACAAAAGACCCCGAATAGCTAAAGAAATCCTAAAGAAAAAGAACAAAGCAGGAGGCATCACAATTCCTGACTTCAAAACATACTACAAAGCAATAGTAATCAAAACAGCATGGTACTGGTACAAAAACAGACACACAGATCAATGGAACAGAATTGAAAGCCCAGGAATAAAACCACACATATACGGACAGCTAATTTTCGACAAAGGTGCTAAGGACATGCAATGGAGAAAGGAAAGTCTCTTCAATAAATGGTGTTGGGAAAACTGGACAGCCACATGCAAAAGAATGAAAGTGGACCATGTGCTATCGCCATACACAAAAATTAACTCAAAATGGATCAAAGACCTGAAGGTGAGACCTGAAACTATAAAACTCATAGAAGAAAATATAGGCAACACACTATTTGACATTGGGTTTAAAGGAATCTTTTCGGATGACATGCCTACCCAGACTAGGGAAACTAAAGAAAAAATAAACAAGTGGGACTTTATCAGACTAAAGAGCTTTTATAAGACAAATGAAATCAGAATCAAGATGAACAAACAACCAACCAGCTGGGAGAGAATATTTGCAAAACATACATCTGACAAGGGGTTGATCTCCATAATATATAAAGAACTCACACAATTGAACAACAAAAAAACAAACAACCCGATCAAAAAATGGGCAGAGGAAATGAACAGACACTTCTCCAAGGAAGATATACAGATGGCCAATAGGCACATGAAAAGATGCTCAACATCACTAATCATCAGGGAAATGCAAATCAAAACAACACTAAGATACCACCTCACGCCCGTTAGAATGGCTATAATCACCAAGACAAAAAACAACAAATGTTGGAGAGGATGTGGAGAAACAGGAACCCTCATACACAGCTGGTGGGAATGCAAATTGGTGCAGCCTCTATGGAAAACGGTATGGAGATTCCTCAAAGAATTAAAAATAGAGATGCCCTATGATCCAGCCATCCCACTACTGGGAATCTATCCAACGCACCTGAAATCAACAATCCAAAGAGGCTTATGCACCCCTATGTTCATTGCAGCATTATTCACCATAGCCAAGAAGTGGAAGCAACCTAAGTGTCCCTCGACTGACGATTGGATTAAGAAAATGTGGTATATATATACAATGGAATACTACTCAGCCATAAAAAAAGACAAAATCGTCCCATTTGCAACAACATGGATGGGCCTGGAGCGTATTATGTTAAGTGAAATAAGCCAGAAAGAGAAAGACAAACACTGTATGATCTCACTCATATGTGGAATATAAACCAACACATGGACAGAGAAAACTGGACTGTGGTTACCCGGGAAGTGGGGGTGGGGGGTGGGGGGTGGGCACAAGGGGTGAAGGGAGTCATATATGGGGTGAAGGACAAACAAAAATGTACAACCCAAAATCTCACAATGTTAGAAACCATTAAAATATCAATAAAAATGTAAAAAAAAAAAAAAAAAAAAAAAATACCACATGATACTACATTGCAAACCTTTGTGGTAAAATCCAAGACAGTAAGTGTGTGTTGAATTCTTTAAGGAAAGAAGTGGAGGCAAATACTTGTCTCATAGGTGTCCGAAGACCTTTCAGATTCAAGGTGTGAAAAGGGAATAGACCAGCTGCCATGGGGTCAGAAGGCCTGGGGTATAAGTCTACATTGTAGGATTTCGGCAGGCCACTTTTCAAATCCTAGACTCCTCACTTATGAATGAGAAGAACTGTTGTGCTTAGTACACAAGGCTTCTGAAACACTGTATGACAGCACTTTGCAGTCTGAAAAGCAAACACACATGCACGTGCGTGCGCCCGCATGAGAATATATGGCTATGATCAATAAATGGGAAAGCTTTGATGAGATCACGTTTGATTTCATGACTGGCTCATGGACAAATTTTCAAGTGAGTAGAGTTTTCCATTGTTGCATTTCTTCTCTCCAGCCTCTCCTCCTGGGACTTATTCATAAAGCTGCTCAATGCTATCAGGCTCAGAGGCCCCACTGAGGCACATTTTCCGTCTACTTCCTATTGTCCTCCATCAAAAACGTTCAGTCCCATGAAAGGTTTCTCTTAAATCTCCAAAGTCCTATAGACGATAAATTCATCTGGTAAACTAATTAAGGCTAAAGAGGACTGGCAAGGTAGAAAGAAGGATATTTGAACACTTATCTACAGCATGATGGGGGCTATGATGACAGAGACCCAAAGAGGGGGTATATCAGGGTACAAAGGCTTCCCAAAGCAAGGAGATTTATGCTGAGCTCGAAAGTGCAGTAGGAGTTATCAAAACGGAGGAGGAGGAGGAGAAAGAGTCTGTGAGCAAAAGAAAACAGCACGTCCTGAAAACTGAGGGGTGGGTGTTAACTTTGGCTTATACCACCTGCTAGTTCTGAACAACAGTGAAGTCTGTATCTCTGATAGCCCCAGAGGTATTGCAGGATGAGAATGTTGCAGGGAACTTCCTGAGGCAAGAAGCTGTCTGGCTGCAAAGGGAAATTTATCACGTAGGAAGAGTGATGCGGTGGGTGCAATGCTCAGGGTACATCCCAAGACCCAGGCTGCAGGAGTAGGAGGAACTCATTACTACACAGAGCTGTGGGGACAACTCAGGAAGTGTTCAATGCCTCTTTCCTCTGGGGTCCAGCACCTGTTATCCATCTGCCGGAAAGCCAACTGGGAAACATCTCCCCAAAAGTCACCAGCTAAATCAGGGCAATCCAGCAGGCAAGGCAGATGTTCATTCCTCCATACAAGTCTGTGGGAATAAGAATCTGGCATTTGCTGTGTACCAGACATTATGCAATGAAAGGGGAGGCTAAGAAATAAAATGCAGCACCTGCTCTCAAGCAGCTCACAGTTAGTGAAGCAACAGTCGAGTAAAGGTCTGGTGACAGAGCAGTGAGCGTGCAAAGGAAGGATGCAGCAAGCATGCACCCAGGCATCAGGGAAGACCTCCCAGAGAAGGGGCACCCGAGCCGGTTGCTGGGGGTTTACAGTGGCTCCACACCACCAAGGATTGGGTGACCATTCTTCCACCCACAGCAGCTCTCCTGGCCCTCCCAGAATCTCCAACAAGACCCTCAGCTCTTCTTGGAAGATATTTTGACCACATAAACCAGGAATCACTGCTGTTATAACTGAACGTGTGTGTCTCCCCCAAATGCACACGTTGAAATCCTAACCTCCAATGTGAGATGTTGGTTGGGAGACGAGGCCTTTGGGAGACCATTAGGTCGTGAGGGTGGAGTCCTCATAAATGAGAGTAGTGCCCTCATGAAAGAGACCTCAGAGAGTTGTCTTGCCCCTTCCACCATGTGAGGACACAGAGAGAAGATGGCCATCTATGAACCAGCAAGTAGGCTCTCATCTGCTCTTCCGTCTTGGACTTCCCAGCTTCCAGAGCTGTGAGAAATAAGTTGCTGTGTAAGCCACTCACTCTATGGTGTTTTTGTTATAACAGCTTGAACTAACTAAGACACTGTCTGTGATCCTTGAAGCAGCCGAGGACCAGAGCACTCTTGCAGTATTTGACACTCCTCATCAATCTTCCTGCCTTACATTCTCAAATTCACAATAAACTGTGGCCAAGGATCAGGCCATCTACTTTTTTCATCTCTATGGCTCTAGGCACATACTAGGTGCTTTATAAATATTTGTTGATCTGAAATGAGTTAGTTCCATTTGATTAGTCAGTGACCTTCAGTGTTTGTCAGGGAAAGAAAGGTGTCATCTGGTCAGTATCTTGCAGAAACATCATCAATAGGCTTGGCATCAAAGAGGCCTCAGTTTAAATTCCAGCTCTGCTACTTAACTGCACGTGACTTTGGGTGAATTACTTGAACTCTTTAAGTCTCATTTTTCTCATGTTCATCATTAGAATAGTATCCTATTTGCAGAGCTGTCGTGAGGATTGAACGTGACAATGTACTCAGAGGATACAGAACATGGTAGGTTCTCAATAAGTATTTGTTCTTAATAATAATGGTAGCAAAAGTGGGTTGACCCCTTAGTATGTACCAGGCAGTTGGATAAAGCATTTTACACACATTGTCTCATTTACTCCTTACATAGACTATGAGATGAGACCAACTATCATGCTCATTTAATAGGAGGGAAAACTGAGGCTTAGAGAGGTCAAGTAATGTGTCCAATGTCACAGCCTAGTCTGTGTGGAGCTGCACTCTAAGCCTCGCATCATAGCCTGAGCTCTAATCATGACCTTGAGCTGCCTCCCATGTAGTCTCCATCTCTCCCCATAGTGGGGAACATCAAGATCATGCAAAGTTATACCACTTACGCAAGGTTGCACCACGGATCCCTGGCCACTGTGCCGTGTTGAGAAATGCATTCTGGTAAAAGGCCATTTTCATCACAGTTAGGAAACAGGGCCCAACACCTCCAGTCCTTTTTATAACTGGAAATGGTGTGTAATTGGAATTCATGGAAAGTCTCAACAATGCCTGTTGCCAGTGACTTAGCTTTTCCATTAAGACCCATGAGGGAGGGACAGCAGCAAATCCCAACAGGTCCCAGCACACAGCACAGAAAACCCATCCCCAGGAAGGTTCAGAGGTGTCAGAAAACACATTTGTGCTCTGCAGTGGGCTTGAGAATAGAGTGATGCGTGGTCTGGTTCTTGTCTCACTACATCCTGTCAAAGTATATAATTTGCAGGTCATGCCCATGAGGGCATCTGGACTTTGTCACTGCCCTCAGGATCTATGCCAGTCTGGACCAGCTGTCAGAGTTAAAGAATCTCGGAATTAAAGTGCAGCTTAACTGTTCAAACTGATGGAATGGAGATGGATAACACAATATTATCATCACTAAAATTTACAGAGGCTTCCTTATGCGACAGTGTCTTGGTGAAGAACTTTGCATTCATTGTCTCATTTGATCATCACAAGACCCTCATAGAAAATAAAATATCTCAATTTTACCTATGAAAACAGTGAGACTTAACGATTTGCCCAAGTAATATGAAACTTTTCTTTAGCCAGTGGTTCTGACTCCCTACCTTCTCAGCAGATAATATCCGTTTACTGTTATTTACAATCCCCCTCCTCTCTCTTTATCATCTTACGCTGGCAGGGTGAGTGGTGGATGAAAGACACGGGCAGACACATTTTTGGGAATCCATTCTTTACCAAGGACTGTGTCCGGTACTTATTATACATCTTCTGAATTCTTCCTCACAAGACTACGTGTTATCATTTCCTTTTTGTAGATAAGGATAATGATGCTCAATAAGGGTACATGAGTTGCCCAAAGGATGCGTCTTGTAAGTGGGAGCACCTGAATGCCTCAGACTCTATGCCCATGCTTTTTCTATCACCCAGACAGCAAGCTAAGAAAAAGACAAAAAAGCCAAATAATAAGCTAGACCAAGGGCCTGGGTGTTTCACCAATTAGATGATATATCCTAGAAAAATGTGGCATTCTGTTTCCACTAAGATGTCTCTCTGTCAGAGGGTGAAACCAGAAAAAGGATGACAATAGGCAAATATTTTCTTCTAGTTGGTGGGTTATCTTTTTGTTTTGTTGATGGTTTCCTTGGCTGTGCAGAAGCTTTGTAGTCTGATGTAGTATTTTATCCAAAAAACATGAAAACACTAATTTGAAAAGATATATGCACTCCTATGTTCATTGCAGCATTATTCACAATAGCCAAGACTTGGAAGGAGCTCAAGTGTCCATTAACAGATGAATGGATAAAGAAGGTGTGGTGTGTGTGTGTGTGTGTGTGTGTGTGTGTGTGTGTGTGTGTGTATACATATATATACATATGTATATATGTATATACATATATGTATATATGTATATACATATACATATATACATATGTATATACACACACAATGGATTACTACTCAATCATAAAAAAGATGAAACTATGCCATTTGTGACAACATGGATGGACCATGAGGGTATTATGCTAAGCAAAATAAGTGAGACAGAGAAAGACAAATACCATACGATTTCACTCATATGTGGAAGATAAACAAACACATAGAGGAAGAGAATAGATTGGCAGTTACCACATGGGAAAGGAGTGGAGGGAGGGAAAAAGGGGTAAAGGGGCATATGTGTATGGTTATGGGTGAAAACTAGACTTTTGGTAGTGAACACAGTCTATACAGAGGCTGAAATATAATAATGTACACCTGAAATTTACACAATGTCATAGACCAATAAGACCTCAATAAAATAATTTCAAAAAATTAACAATATGGCAAAAAGCAAAGGTTAGAAAACTGGTGTTGATCTTCCTGAACCTCCAAATGGCTTTAGATAGAGGAAAGAGCTGGGCCTACTTAAACTGAACTTTGATTCATTGGTTGATTCCTTCCATCACTCATGGTTATTGCTTGCTTGCTCTGTATCAGGCACTGTATTAGGCCTAAAGATGTGAGAATCTTCAGAATACAGTGCCTGGTCCAAGTAGGAACTCATGTGCTACTTAAGGAGGGAAAAAAGTTAAGGAAAGAGAAAACAAATGAGACTCTGATCCTGTCTTCAAAGAGCTCAAAGTCTAGTGTCAACCTGAAAAGGAAACCGACAACGCATAATAGCAATACAATTATTAGATGTCAGTTCTGATGCAGTCTATGAAGGAAGAAGGAAAAAAATGTCATACCAGGCTCCCCAGAGGAAGTGAAACGACTTCCAAGCTAAGATCTGGAAGACACATTTTAGTGGAACCTAAGTCAGAAGTTGCAGGAACAAAGATGTTCTAGACAGAAGTATGCCAAAGTTCAAGGTGCTGGGACCTCTTCAAGCGTTCAAGTATCTCAGAGAGACTGCACTAGAGATTGTGAGGCTGTGTGTGGGAATGTCCAGGACAGCATTGCTGAGGCAGGAAGAGATGTGTTGAGAGATGAGCCAGGAGAGATGGACAGAGTCCAGGTTTTAAAGAATATGGAAAGAGAATCTAAAAATGTGGACTTCTTGGAAGGGTGAAAAGATTCTCAGCAAAAGGGAAACATCTTCAGATTTGTCTGCTCTATGTAGGCTGGATTGGAGCAGTTGAGACTGGGAGCAGAGAGACAAGATTCAGAGGCTACTATCATAATCCACGTGAGAAATATTAGCAACCTAAGTTACATTTCAGAAGGTTCATAGTCCAAATTGGATGACTGGAGATTGTTCCAAATATTCTGAAGGCTTAAGCAGAGATTCTGATGCCAGAATTAATGGTATTCCTTTCACAATTATGTACCTTTGTGGACCCAACTTTAATTTTCTCAAATTCAATAACTACAACAATAAAAATTCCTACACTTACATAAATACTATAAATGACAATGTATTCCCATTTATCTTTTACTCAAATAAATGTGATATCCAGTAGGTATTCAATAAATGAAGGTTCTCACTGGCTATCCCAAATAGTGCTTTGATGTATGCAGGAGAGCTATGATCATCTTCTAGATGGGAAAACTGAGAATTGGAGAAGTTGAGTGGCTAAGGGTCCCAGAAAATTCCAGAGCCAAGAATGAAATTAGATTCTATGTGGTCTTAGCCAGGTATTCTATCTACCTCCATGCAAGAGTCCAAGGGCATAATTCTTGATGCCTACAGACAGGAATCTGTGTTTGTGAGTATCCTAACAACAGTTGAACTTAAAATTTATTTTCCAGACGGGTTTTAAAGGTGGATTTGTAGGCAAACTACACAAACACAGCCGGGAGGCAGGAGAAAGACAAGGGAGCTTGAAACACGTTAAGGAGGCAAAACATCTAAGATAGTCTCCCCCTAAAGCTCCAAATATTCAAGTCAAGCTGAGTCTTAACCTGGGTCTTTGTGTGTTAAATCCATAACCGTGCATGTTTATTCCCACTGACAACAAGTGAGGGTCTGGTCATTGTCCCTGTCTCTGGCTTACTCCCCCTGGCCTCTGCAGATGCCAAACCCTACACATGCCACAAGTCCATCCTCACAACTAGTGCGTGCTGAGACAGTGCTGGCTGCCATGGAGAATTTCTCAGGAGTCTGGGCTACCAACCTCTATATCCTGTGACACAGCACTGGGAAAGACATACGTGGTGAAATCTATCTTTCTACCTCCTGAGAAGCTACGTCCTGCCAGGATCTTCTTGGCTCTGGATACAGGCCTCTTCTCTCAGTCTCCCTTCCTGGACCATGTGGAAATGAAGTCAGCCTCCTGGCTCCTCCAGCTCATCTCTGGCCACTCAGCTCAGCCCACAGCTCTCCCACACCAAGCAAGGTTGATGACTGGCCACTAAGAAGAAGAGAAGTCAGGGCTGGGGGAGGTAGACTAGAAGGAACAAAGAGCAGAGTTAGACCCTGTCCTGGCTGGCTCCTTATGGTAGGCAATATTGCTGTTCACCCAGCCTGTGCCCCTCGCGTAGAGGATTATACACCCTCATCCTGTTAATTTTGGCAGAGTCATATGACTTGTTTTTGGACAAAGAAGCATGAGCAGAAGTGACATGTATTACTTCTAGGAAGAAGCTTCTAACAGCCCATGTGCGGTTGTTGCATTCTCTGTTGCCTCTGTCAATGCTCCAGATAGAGGCTGCTCACTTAGCTTGGGTTCCAGACTGTGGCTGAAGTGGACCAAAGCCACAGATAAGCCACAATGGCCACATAGCATGATAGAGAAATAAACTCTGTGATTTCACATTGGAATTTAGGGATCATTTGTTACCTAAGCATAAGCTAAAATATCCTGACTATCTTCGACCCCCTTTTTGCTCTCCTTCTCCAACCCACTAAGGTGGGTCATGTGTTCCCTCTCCAGATTCCCTGAAACAGTCCCCTGTGTGTCCTATATCCTAACATGTACCATACTGGGACTTGTATATGTTGAGTATCTGTCTACCAGTCCCCAGGCTCTAGGCCCCTTGATCTATATCTATACAGTTCTTAGCATATGGGCCACACTTAATAAATGCTTATGGAAATGAACTGAATTTATTTATTCCTGCAATTCATGTTTTGTGTTACCCCTTCTTTGGGCGTAACACTGTGTTTTACACTTGGAAGAAATAAAGAGATAAAGTAAATACCAACAGTGCCTTCATAAAGTTCCCAGGAGAGCAGGGATGATGTATGTATGTAGCCAACTGTTGGTTGGCTAACCTAACACACACATTCCTGGTGACATTCTCCCTTCCTTATCTCCTCTGTAGAAGCTGAAAAGGCAACAAAGAATGGTCACGTAATTTGGTTCTAGACAATAAAATATAAGTGGAAATTTGCTGAGTATTCTAGGAAAACTTTTGCTTTTCTGATAAAAGGATCGAGTGTAGGTAATGTCACCCATCCTCCTTCTTCCTGATCTGAAGGTGAATGAGATGCCTGGAGCTGTGACTGCCAATATGAGATAGTTATGGGAAAAAAAATGCAGACACCAGCCTTGACATTGTTAAGGCCAGACTTCTTGATAGGTAAAAAAAAAATAAACTCAGAGTTGTTTTTCCCATTGTTAGGTTTTCTGTCACTAGAAACCAAACACATCCTAACTGATACAGGAAATAAGTTGTTTATTTGGGGAACATCAACCTTTGCTGTCTGCCTTCATTGTCTACCTCCTACTGATCCATCAAGACTCAGCTTGGTCACTGTATCTCCCCTAAATCCCAGTTTGTATATCAAATCTATTTTGCCTGGATCAGTGAAACAAACCCGTTTCTAAGTAGATACACTGGATTTTCTAAGTGGATTTACCACTGGATTTTCTATGAAGATCTAGTTGTATTATCCCTACACTTCTTCCTGTGACAAATTCTGCTCAGATCTTTGATGTCTGCTAGATGTCCCCAACTAATCCATTCTCTCTAGATTGCACAGTTTAAGCTCTTCACATATCTAACTTGAATATCCCTTCTGTAGACTGCCAGGGGCCTGGCTGTAATCTGGGGCCAATCCGAAACACCAGGCCAGCAGCATGATCTCCAGAATCTATCACATACTCCAGGTTGTTGGATATATTCAGACCCAAGAGATGTTTATGAGGATGAGTCTTAGTTGCTGTACCCTACTGAAAAATTCCTGAATATTTCCCCAAGAACCGTCTCTCTCCAGTTCTTCCCCTTGGCATCGAACTTGGACTAAATGCACCCCTTGTTTGACTTCTGCAAAGGCTGTCAATTACACTGCCCTCCACCCCAGGAAACTTTCCCCCAGCTGGTCATGCCAGAAACCATCACATATCTCAATGTGTAAAATGGTCTTGGAAACTCAGGACCTACGCTCAAACTCCTACCATAGAACATACAGAACAAAGAAAGGGGTGGGCACATCAAGAAGGGGGCAGGAGTGTAAAAACATCTTCCAGATCCTTGTGCACGGAGATCAAGGTATAACCATGGCTAAAGGGCAACCCATGGACAGATAACCAGGGGTCCAACGTTGGCTCCACCACTTACTGGTTGTGCAACCTTGGAAAAGTTAAATAACCTCACCAAGCCTCAATTTCTCACCTAAAAAGCGGGCATTAAAACAGCACCTACCTCAGAGGTTGCAGTGAGGATCAGTTAAGCCAAAACATGTAAAATGCTTATCATATTGTCAGGAACATAATAATTGTTCAATAAATTTTAGCTAACATTATCAAGCTATAAAGATAGAGGTAAATTGGTTGGTCTCTAGCATCAAAGCTGGGAGCTTCTGTGACCATTCTGAACATGAAAAATGCGTGCAAGTAGACAACGAAGAACAGGAAACAGAGAAGAGGCAAGCATAATGTCAATGAAAATCAGATTGATCAAAATAGAATCACGAAAGCCAGATTTCTTAAGTCATAGGAAATGTCTCTGGCAGGGGATCAAGTAATCCAATTTGGAGAAATAATTAAACAGCAAACTGGAAACAAAAATGACTAAAAGGAAAAGAAGGTTAGCTCAGCGTTGCAGCTGAGAGCACTTCCTCATTGCACGACGTGCTTTCCTTGGGATGAGCTCAGTCTAGGATGAAGAATTTGGTCCCCTCCACAGAGATGCTGAACAGCTGGGGTTCATTTTCAGTTCTTGTTAAGGAGGGTGGTTACAAGAAACTGGGGCAGGAATGCAAGGATGTGACGTTGAGAGAGGCCATATCCACCAGGGGGCCATGGAAATGAGGTAGATACAGAGGCATCCGTGATGTCCAGGCTGAGATGTAAATTAGGAAATCTTCAATGTGGTGAGATGAGCTGCTCCAAATATGCAATTCCTGTTTCAACTTGGGACTCATTAAGGTGCACCATGGTTGTGTTGGCTGGATGCGTATGTCTGAGGCCAGGGCTGGGAGCCTGCTACCTCCAGCTCACTTGCTAAGTGATCTTGAGTAAATGCCTTCCCTTCTCTGGGTTTCAATTGCCCCAAGTGTAAAATGAGTAGGTTAGAACACTCCAAATCTCCTTCCAGCTTTAGATGGGCATGATACATGGCCATAAGGAAAAATAAATAAATAACTGACAATTGTGACAATTGTGACAATTGCTCTGGTTACCAGTTTTCAAAAAGCACCAACATAATTTATGGGGAGAATGAAACCTTTGAAGCTAGAATCACTAAATTTTTGTGCTATTATTATATTGTGGTTTTAAGGGGCCCGATAAATGACACCCCTTCCCTCTCCCCAAATTTAGAACCAACTGTGACATTGAACTTAGAGTCATATTTAAACTAGAAAATCCAAATGTCAGCTTCATGAGCTAAAAGTTTGGTTGGAGAACATGTTTTAAGTATGTAAAATCATGGGCTCCCTAACACTGTACCTGAAATTAGCATATGGCAACACCCAGTCGAGGGCAGCTCTACATAACTGCGTGGTGGCACAGGGGGGTGGAACTAGAGAAAGAAGAGTGCCAAGGACACAGCCCATGGGAAGCCAAAATTTAAAAGACAGAGAAGGAGCTGCCCAAGCAGAAGAATGGTGCAAACAGATGCTGCAAGCGTTTTAGCAAGGACCAGTTAGCATTATCCATTACAGTGAAGAGGTCTAGTAAAATAAGAACCAGAAAGATGGCCACTGGGCTTAGTAATATGAAGACTGGATTGACCTCAGTGGGAACAGACTCAGAGAAGGGGGTGGAAGGAGGAGGCTGATTAAAATGAAGTGACAGGTGACTACGAGATGAGGAGAGGTAGAGAATATAGACTCTGCGGGAATAAGCTTAACAGAGCGTGACACACAGTATGTGATCAGAAGCATGGGAATAGAGAAGAAAGAAAGGAATAAAGGAAAAACAGAGGAATGTATATCCCAGGATGAGAAGAGAATACCATGCAAGGGGCAGCAGAAGGATGAAGAAGCTAAGGTTTCTATGGAACTCTTTTAGCTAAATTGATAGCTATGTATTATTCAAAGACACGTATCCACGAATTAAATTACAAGCCTGAAGAGACAACAAAGAGAAAGGTCTCTTCTCCCTCTGGACAGATTCTTTGCATCTTTGGCACATTATCTATTCAGTCTAAATATTTATGGAGACAGTTTTACTTGGAGTTGTACCATCTCCTTCAAGGGATGTTAACAACATGACAAAGAACCAGAGACAGAAATGATAAATGTAGGATGCATGGGGTGGATGGCAGTTCTGGGGCCAGGGGTTCTGAGCTCCACATTCTCCAGAGAGATGTTTTGATGGAATCTGACCTTATGGGCAGGAACACATTAATCTTAACCCATAGCAATGTCTCAAGGTGGGCAACTAGAATGATTCATTTGCTATTAGCTTTGTCTTAGTCTCTGCATTGATGTCATGGTATTGTCAGCGATGCCTACCAGGAAGGAAAAGATGGGAAAGCCTTTCTCCATCCATCTGACTGCCATCCACTTACTGTGACCTACATGACCTGTGATCCAGTTCTTGCCTACATCTCTATCACCATCTCTTCCCATAGTAACCCTCACCAACTCCACTCTACCCATACTAGCTTTTGCTCTCATTCAAATACACCAAACCAGTTCTGAGTCAAGACATCTGTCCTGTGTTTTCCTCTGACTGGGAAGCATTTATCCAAGATATTTTCAAGGTTCTCCATTAGTTCTCTGATCAAAAGACATCCCCTTGAAGAGGACATCCCTGGCCACTCTTTATAAAATAAATCCCCAATTCCATATCATTCTCTAGATCCTTGCCTTGTTACATTCTCCTTCATTACTGCTACTTTGAATATTTTATTTATTTATATGTTCAATCTCTCCCACTAGCCAAAGGAATATTTTCACTTTCTTAGTGTTGTGTCCCCTAATACCTAGAAAAGTACCTGACACAGAAGAGATACCCAATAAATATTTGTTGAATGGGTGAACTAATTGATTTAATTCATCAATCCTCCAAAGAAGCCCCTCAATTTCCCAGGCTAGGTCCTTATCTCTGCTTCTACACCCCCAGGTATATATTTCATATGATTGTATAATGTATTAAAATAAGCTGCTCCCATGTCTGGCTCTCCCACCTGTTGGTAACTTCCTGAAGCTCATGAACCATGACTGATTTATCTTTGCATCTCCAATGTCTCACACAGCATCATTGTTTACTGGACTAAGGGGAAAAGTTTTACACACCAAATTCTGATAAACACTAGCCAGAAAAAGAGCAGCAGGACAAAAGCTGAACTCTTGTGATTTAGCAAGGACTTGCCTAGAAAAGGAGAGATAGTATTGCCATAAATTGCATTTTTTTTAAATTAACCATCAAAATATATTAAGTATCCATTCAGAGTGATGTGCTGATCAGAAGAGAGAATTTTGAACCAAGATCCAGCCAACCTCTATTCTAGCCATGGACTTTGTTTGAGTCTTCCCCTCTCTGGGCCCATTTCCATCCGGACAGTGAGAAGATTAGATCCTGGGACATCTAAGGTCCTTCTAACCCTGATGTCGCAAGATTCTACTTACCTACGACAGTGAATAGTGCAACAGAGTAAGAAAAATATGTAGAATGCATAATTCTGCTCTCCAGAAAGGCAACCATGCAGAATTTGGAGTCAAACACATTTGGGTTTAAACCCAGACTCTGGAACTTACAAACTTTGTGAATTTAGGAAAATTCATTAATCATTCTAAGCCTCTGTAAAATGGAAATGATAATTTCTAGCTCCATGCTCAGTAAACGATAGCTTGCTGAGCACTTCTTCCTCGTATATCCCATGGCTAGCCTTTTAAGTCAAGCTGACTTAAGAACCAGAAGGGTCTTTTATAAATACCACCCTAGCAATTTTGATATCTCAAGTGGGCCTGCAGCTTCTGCTGAACCCAACACAGGAGTAGACAGCCTCCTTCACAAGGCTAAAGTTCTCCGGGACTCCCCTTGAAGCCTCTGAGCAGACTCTATTTGTGTTACTCAGGAAGTTTCTCGAGCCATTTCTTTTGCTAGAATTCCATGGTAAACATTCTTACAGATGACTTACCACCTGTCACAACACTCTGCAGCTCCCTTTCCAGAAGGAATTCCTGCAGAATGAAATCAGTCACTTACTAACCATGACTTCCATTTTTTTTTCACCCCTTTTGGTGTTGTTAAGATGCTGAGCAACTGCCTCTGGCTACATCAATGGGTCACTTCCAACAGCTGTGGGAGCAAAATGTTCCAGTAGTCTAAGACAGAACCCAGAGGATCCAGGGAGATGAAGCACAGACTCCAAATCCAATCAGAAGGCCGTTGGGGGAATTCCAAGTTGGTAGATCTGAGAACCATGGAGTAGAGTCAATGAGAACTTCTTAGATATGCTTGTAGAGGATTTGGGAATGGATAAGGTGCTTGTCCTCCTATAGACATCCTTCATTCATCAGTGGTTCCAGTGGTTCCAGTGATGCCAGGAATGATGTTTCTTCTCACTATGCGTCCAAAATGTTGGAGATCCTTAAAAGAATTGAGCTAAGAACACTGTAGAGTTCATACAACTCCTCACTCAACAGGGTGGCAGCAGCTCCCTTTCCCCAGGCGTGTGGGAGCACAAGCCAGAAGCCTTCAGGCAAACAAATCCCATTACTTTCTTCAAGAGGACCATGAATATCTCAGGGAACCTCATAAGGTGTGCACAAGCATACTCTTGTCTCATGTTCTCATATTGCTGAATTATAAATAAATTTGATAAGTCACTTTATCTTTCATCTCATATAGCTAATGCTTGATGCATGATGGATGCAGAGGTAAGGGTTTAATAGATCGAACTAAAGACTCTGCCAACCTGACTTAGGAAACATTTCTTATTCCTTCCTATCTCCAGTAGATAATAATTTCCCTATGACTTCTTATTAAAATAACATTTCAGAAATAGCAACAGAAGAACTCAATTGCATTCAATCAATCAATCTTCCATTCAGTTATTCAACAGACCTATACAGACCCCCTAGGAGAAGCACAGACTCTGAAGTCATATTACCTGAATTTCAACACCAGCCTCTTGAGCAAGTTACCTAACCTCTCTGAGCCTCGATTTTCTACACAAAATGGTGATAATAACAAAACCTATCTCCTAGGCTTGTTGAGAGGATTAAGAGTCAGTACATGTAAAATATTGCCTGATGAGTAGGATCTCAATAGCTGTTAGCTATAATTTCTAGCAGTAGTAATAGTAGTAGTATAGAAATAGTGGTTATACAGCAGTAATGATAACACTAGTAGTATAATAGTATAGTAATAGAGTAGTATAATAGCACTATCAGCATAGTGTAATAGTAGTGTGAGAGTAATAATACTAGTAGCCATGTAGTAGTAGTATATTAGTAGCAAGAATACAACAGTATGGTGGTAATAATAGTAGGAATGATATAGTAATATAGTAGTAATGTTAGTAGTAATATCATGCTAATATGACACTAAAAATAGTACTATAGTGGTACTTGAAGAAGAAGAACTAATAGTATTGAAGCATGGCAGTAATAGTAGTAGTATTTGCCCTTGCCTTCAAGGTGCTCTTACTCTCCCCCAGATTCCCTGAATGTCCAGGATGAAAGGAGGATTCAGAGGTCATCTAGTGCATGGCGCACATTATATAGGTGAGAAAGCTAAGGTCAAGAAAAGTGAAGTGTCCCACACGAGATCATCTGAAGAGTTAATGTCAGAGTTTGGGCTCAAATTCTAGTCCCTTTACTCTCCCTCCAATACTCTTTCCACTGGACCATAAGGCCATTTGCAATTCATTTACAAATCTCCTCTTGCCATCTATCCACTCACACCCATTCAGATACACTCTCCTCCAACCACAAGAGAAAGCTAAATCCCTACAAACACGTCATGTTCTCTGCTATCTTGTGCTTTTACAGGTGCCATTCCTTCTACCTTAGGGACACTTTTATTCTTTGCCCATCTTGAAAACTCCTATTCATCCTTTGAGACTCGTCTTCTTTTTAACATGAGAAGTCCACCCTCTGTCCTGGTTCCCAAGCTGTGTTAGGGCAGCCCTCTTCTTTTCTTTTGTAATTCCTTAAAAAGTTTACCCTAGCATTTATTACTCAGAGTTGGAATGTATTTTTTAGTTGTAGACATTATTCTAAGTACTTCACAAATATTGATACATTTAATCCTCATAAGAACCCCTGTGAGGCTGTTAAAATTAATTTGTCTCATCTGTTTTCCAGGCCATTTGTTTGTTCCAAAAATAATTTTTGAGCACCCACTATGGCCATGCTTCAGACACATATTTGTGAACAAGGTGACTTTTCCCCTGTCCTCAAGAAGCTTGTGGTCTAGTAGGAGAGGCAGGCAAGAAAGCAGCTGATTATAACACAATATAGGAAGTTTTTAATAGGAAGGGGCCCTGAGAGCACATGGAAGGGGCACCAACCCAGCTTGGGAGGTGGTGTCAAAGACAGTTTCCTGGGGGATGTGGCATCTAGGCTTGGACTTGAAGAATAAGTTAGTTGGATGGAGAGAAGGCAGAAAATGTTCTAGGGTGGAGAGAAGTGCATGATCAAAAGACAGAAGGAGAAGAACACAGGTAGGAAAAGTTGGGGAAGTGGGATTCAGAGATTAGTGTCAGAAGAGCTGTCAAAGACAGACTGGAGAAGTAGGGGCGATCAGCAATGCAATGCTCTTCAGGCCATGTTACTCAGTTGGCTAGTATCGTAGACCAAGAACTCTTTGAGGAAAGGATTCCATCTGATTTGCTACTATGTTCTTCATACCCAATGCAATGTCTCACACAGAGTAAATACAGTACTTAACGAGTATTTGTCAAATGTTTGCATGAATGAACAAACAAGGAATAAAGAGCAGAATGCTTTGGAGAAATGCCTTTGCATTTATTATTTTCTAGGATTTCTGTTATTTCAGAGGGACAATTTCATTTCATCCCCAAGTACAGTAAGTACAACCTATTTGAGGTGTACAATTTATAGGACTTTTTTTCTGAAGAGTTCCCCAAATATTTTTAGTTTCATGGAGCCAGACTGGGGCCATGTGTTTGGCATTTTATAGATGGGAGGGAAAAAAAGGCAGATTCCAGAGAAGCATCGAGCTGAGCCCAAGTGATAAGAGAAATGACTAGAGAAGGAACAACATTAAAAGAAACTTTTGAAAATACTCACAAGTACATAAATCATCCTGCAGCCATGCTGTCCTGATTAGAAACCCAAAACAGAGAAAACTTATTTTCCTCTGTGCTAATATTTCATCATAACTGAAAACCCCTGGGAGCCTGGAGTTTGTGGATCTTTGAATTGGGAGCTGGAAGGACTGATCTCAGAGCATTACCTTACAGCCAGTTCTCAGGGAAAACCATAGCACGGACTGTGGGCTTCCAGACCCTTGTGGAGATCTCTCATTCCAACACAGGGTTTCTAGGAGGACATAGGGCTCCCTTAGGGGGTTAGCAGACAAAAGAAAGAAATAGTTAAAGGATAAAGTCATACCAGGCATGATGCCAGACCCCAAGTAGCCCTGGGGGTCGCTGGCTTAGGACCAAGCTGTCAGAGGTCCATCAATCAGTCATTTATACAGGACCCGCTGTGCCTATGACAGTACTTAGTCAACTGAGACCACAGTCCCTGCTCAACACTTGTTGGCATGGTGGGTAGAAAGAGAGGCTCTATAGATACATAGGTGTAGATTCCAGTGCTCGTCTTACCACTATTCATTGCTTACCAAGCTAAACCTCCAAATTCTTACCGGGAAGAAAACAAACAAACAAAAAAAAAAACAGAAAAATGTTGTTGTAAGAACTAAATGAAACCATTTATTTAGAGCCTGGTTCCTGGCACACAACATAACTTTGTTAAATGTTAGTGGCTTTCCTTACAGTCACTCACTGTCAACATAAGGGTCCTTTAGAATCCCCTTATTACTCAATTCAGAGGACCCAAAATCTTTGCAAATGCATATAAATTAGCCCTACTACTTGTCACCAATTGAACAAGGATTTAATAAACACTTGACATTTGGGAATTGCTCACCTTTGTGAGGGCAAGGAGGAATATCTGCTCCTGTTGAACGCATCATACTCACCTGGAAACGTCTTTGATGACCACATCCCTCACTGCTTGCAAAAGCTTTTAGTATTTTTGAGTTTAAACTTTGAAAACTCAGAATCCTAGTGTCTAGAAGATAGGTTTGGGGTCAGTCAGGCCTGAATAAAAATCTCAGTTCTGCCAATGACCAGTTATTTGGTTCTGGAAGTGTTATTTAATCTCTGAGATTCAATTTCCTTAGCCATAAATGAGAATAATATCTATACTTTATAAAGTTTAAATATTAAATGGCATCATATACATGAAATTGTCCAACACAGGAGGTGCTCATTGACTTCATCCACTCATTCATTCAACAAATATGTATCAAGCACCTACCATGTGCCAGGAGGTCCTCTAGGGACTGAGGGTGCAGTGGTGAACTAAGCAATGCTCCTATCCTCATGGAGCCTTTACTTGGGTAGAGAAGGCAGGCAATAAAAAAATCAACAAATAGATTTCTCTCAGCTGGAACAAGTGCTATGAAGAGAAAGAAGCAGAGTAATAGTGATAAGAGTGGTGGTGCTAGAAATATACACTAGATTATTTTCTCCTTTGCTCACACAGTTCTTTTTTTGTATCCCAAACTCTCCCACCCTCGACTAGGGGCCCCCAGGAAGGATGACTAACAGGTTATAGTCCACTGAACTTAGTCATCTGGCATCCTTTAAATAAAGTTGTGGACATCAATAGAAGAGTCCCTGGTCAACAGGATGGACAGTTTGGGTGTCGCTTTGGAGACCCTTGGAGACTCACAGCTATGCTGTCTCTGAGCTTGTCGTAGTTGACACTACAGAAGCAATCCTTGGGGGATAAGACTCCCCCCAAAGGAGGCAATCCTTAATAATGCCATCTTTGTTGCTGCAGAACATCGGTGACCTTGTTCTGAGCTGGGTCCAAGTCGAGGGGAAAGAAGAGAATGGCCAGCTGTGAAAAGATCAATTTGTTTCCAATCCACTCCTTCTTACCGTCAGAGAGGCTGGCACCCCATACTGGCCGGGTCTGTCAGGGACAGACGCCAAGTAGGGCACAGACTGAAGAAACACCCCCTGTTCCCACTGAAGCAGGAGCATTCAGCCTTCTGAGCAGAGTCTGCGGCGTTAGCCATCACCCAGCTGTATTGCTTCGGGCAGACACAGGTTGGGGTAGCTGAGAGGGATGCCTCAAGTCTAACTCGAAACTATAACTATTCAAATCCTCCTCTTATTTACATTTGAAAATACCCAGTGTTAGCTGGACCCGGAAGAGCCTGTGCTCCCATATACCATAGGTGGGAATGTAAATTGGTGTGACCTCTTCAGAGACCCATTTGGCAATAGCTAAGGAAATTGAAAGCTTTGTTGCAGTCAGTCCACTTCTAGGAATTTATCCCTCAAATAAATTCTCAAAAATGCCCCAAGATGAATGTGCGAGGATGTTTACTGCAGCATTGTTTGTACCAGGAAAAGTCTGGAATCCACTGAATATTATGTTGTAGCTAAAAAGAATGAGGCACATGTAGATTTATGTGGAAAGAGGTCCAAAAGAAAAAGGAGTAAAGCAATATGCAATATTGTATGTATGGTAAAATCTATTTGTTATATGTAAAGTTAATCTTCCCAACAATGTATACGTCCTGTTGTACCTCTGCTTACACTTCCGTCTAGTCCCACCCCAATTGCAAAATTTGATAACAGTGACATTGCAAAAGGACTCATGTAGGGCACTATGGCTGTGCAAGATGCTAGGAATGAACGGATACCATAGCTAGATGTAAGTGTAAGAGGCCTTGCAATCCTCTATTAACTCTACTCTGGAGATCTGTTTTCCTGGGCCAGGGTGAGGTAGCATCAATAGCCAGATGAGTTGTGAGTTGCTTATATGGTTTATGATTTTTCCTGAGCTCCCTTTAAATGGGCAACTAAGACCATATTCTTAGTATTTTCAGTTTCTTCATAATGGATGACCCATTTCCTTCTTCCAGAAAATAGCACAAAGAACAAATGTGAAGGAATCTAGAAGCTCTCTAAGAGAAGAAACAGTTCATATTTGCACAATGAGACTTTGCTCCCTTCCAGCTCTAAAATTTTCCAGTTGCAAATATTACCAAATTCACAATGAGCACCAAATGTTGAAGAAAAAATTAGTAATTCTGTCTATCCTGCCACTAATTAGCTGTGGAATTTTGATAGAGATTCCTGTTCTCACTGGGCCTCAGCTCTCCCCATGGTCCTTGTGATATGGACTATACATACTTGGACCAGCTCAGGGATGGCAAATACAGAGCAACAATGTCACTTCTCTCCCTGCTTCCCCCAATAGGCATGACTAATCAATCGCAGCATTCTTTCCTATAGATCCCGGATGAGTCCTCTGAATCCTTCTTGATAAAGAACTCTAAGTAATCACTAACAATTAATCCAAGTTTGATACAAAGGATAACACTTAATTCCCTTCTCCAGACTAGATGATCTCTGCAGTTTATTCCAGATTTAATATTCTGTTTCCATAATTCAAGGATTCATTTGAATCTTGGCTAGTTCATGAAATCAACCTAGATTGCTGAAACACAAGTTAGTTTTTTCAGCTTCTGAGTCGTAGAATCTGGTCCATACACCTTCATATAAACTTGACTTGTGGCCACTTTGTGTTGTTATCTCATTATCATTGCCTGTACAACAATGCTGCCTTTCTGGGGAGACTTAATTTAATTATAGAAAAGATATCTCATATAGCAATTTTCAAACTGCACTATACTGTGCACCCAGAGGTACCTAAGGGTTTTCTAAGGGCTCCAGTTGGCAGATAATTTTAAAGCAATTTTCAGATTTTCAAGTTCCACTTGCACTCTTTCTCAAGAATCCTAGGATCAGGAGTCTCCCTTTCATAAATGCCTTTCTCCCACTTTACAAAAGGAAGCCATCCCTCTCATTCATCTTGAGTTGCCTTGAGGTGTAAAAATATCTGGAGACCAAACAAAGATACAATTCAAAATTCTGTTGTAACTATTGAGAAAGTGAATGACTAATGATCTAGAAACAAATCATTTTGCAAGTCATATGACTTCCAGTGCTTTGGTTAAAACAAAACTGAAGGGGAACTTAACTAAAATGTCAGTTGAGAAATCATTAAAAATACTTTTTTGATGAATATCTCTATGTGATTTTTGGCATACCACCTGTAGGAGGTTATAACACTGTTATAACAAAAGTTTCTCTTTTCTTATCTATTTGTTTCTGTGAATAGGTTTCTCAGTGCTTACAACCAAAAAATGAAAACTAGGAATAGAATTTATATAGTGCCATCTCCTGCTAGCAATATTGAATATTCCTCAGCAGACATATGATCTAATTGAAAAAAATTTCTTCTCATTCAGAAAAGCATTTCTAATAGAACTTTATGTTTCATATCATAAATATTTATCAAAATTTTAATACATGTATAGTGGATTGATCAATTGAGTACTTCTGACAATTATGATAATTCAATCCAGAAGAAATGTTTTTGCTAGAACCTTATACTTACAGAACATTAGAATAATTTTAATATCAATTTTTATACCTGTTTTATACATGTTTTGTTTCAGAGGAATATGATAACATGATCAATGACAGACTTTCAAGTATGAAAATATACTACTAAGAATAAACTGTGGAGGAAGTGGAAGGAGAATACACACGTAAGGAGAAAAAAAGAACTACGTAAGTTTTCAACTGTTAAGAAAGATCTTGTTTATATGTTTCTTATATATATATATATATATAAGACATTTCTTTATACATATATACTTAATGGGTAGATGGTAGTATCAAATTAATATGGAATTTAGATTTCATTAAATCTATTTAAAATAGTGATAAGATAGTTTTATTTTTAAATGAATATATTTTCAATATACTTGAAGTTATATCCCTGGCAACTATTTAAATGTACAATAAACACATTTTTCAACTTAAAAATGTATATAGCTTTCTGAGATGATTTCAGAGGGTACAAAAGCAAACTCTTGAAGACTACCATATTTACCACAGTAAATTCTCTTTGATAATTATAATAGGGCAGATCAAAAGGTAGGTGTTCAAGGGGATCTGATTTCTGATGAACTAACCTGTGCAAAGGTGAGAATGACACATCTGCTAAGTGTAAATGTTCCCCGTCAAGTTGGACTGAGATTGGACAAGATCTGGGCCTCTTTGTCAACCCCAGTCCAGTGTTCCTACCCCTAGACCCATGCTACCCTTTGTAACTGGATGTCCTAACTTTCATTAGGAAATCGAAAGATTTTTAAATTCTGAGTCTTCGTTGAGAGGTTAAAAATATATCTATCTAATTACAGTATATAATGCTGGTGCCTTGGAGTCAATGCCTTATCTGGTGAACATGAGCAAAGCAATAAATATTTGTGTAATGTCTTAGGATGTCCTTTCCTTCTTTGGTTGATTCTGGATGCTCTCCTTTCTGGGCAGATTGCTGAGCTGGGGTGAAGGCAAGACAAGCTGGTGGTAGGAGGAAAAATCATGTCATCTACCTACAATCGCTTCAACTTTAAGTGGGGTTTACTTACTCACTGACTCATTCAGTAAGCTTTACCTAAACACCCACTCTGTGCCAAGTTCTGGGTTAAGATCTGGGACTTCCAAGGCCAAGAAGACACAGGTTCTGCCCTTGAAGAGCCCACAGTTTACTAAGGGAAAGATAAACTCATGAACAAATAATTAATATACTCTGCAGTAAGTGTTATATTTGAAGAACTATCAAGGTGCTAGGGATCAGAGAAGATGGGGTGATCAATTTTGCAAGAGGTGGTGATATTTGAGTGGGGTCTTAATTAAGAAGTGAGAAGTAAGGGCAGTCCTAGCAGAAGGCACAGCGCACACTTTGACATGGAAGCCTATATGACCATGGCATTTGAAGAATGGAAAGTATATTGTGGCTAAAGCAGAGGGTAGAATCATCATTTAGGAGGTGGGGACAGGAGATAAATCTCAAGAAGCAAGTTGGAGATAGGTCCCAAAGGGTCTTGAAAGCCTTGCTGAGGCATTGGGAGTTTCAACTTGATCTTTTGAGAAATGGAAAGGAGCATGACTAGATCAGAATTTTAGGGTGATAATTCTGGATGGCCACGGTTTAGAAGACGTGAAAAATGTCTAGCCCAGCCTTAGATACAAAGAGATTCTCCAAAAAACCTTGGTTGACCTCTCAACTCCCTTTTCTCCCTTGAATCTGGGACGTGCCAGCAGGGCTCTGAATCCATGCAGCCAGGAAATGTTTTACACTGAGAAGAAGAGGAAATGAACCAAGAATAGTGTAAGACCTATTCATTTGTTTTATCAATATTTATCAGATTCCTATTCCCTTACATTTTCTTCTACACACTTTTTTCTCTGCAACAAAATTTTCAAGTAGGAACCATGACCCCTACTTACTAATGTGGACACTGAGTCACAGATGGGTTAAGTAACTTGTCTGGGGTCACATAGCGGTAAAAATTAGACTATTTACAAACCCAGGCAGTCTGGCTTACATGCATTTAACCACTGTATCATCTCTCTGTATAGTATCATGATTACTATGTCACCGTTATGGACTGTGAGAATAAAAACGCACCCAACCACTGGGAAGGGTGTCTCTAGAGATGAAATTGGCCTACTCTTTGCTCCATTTCAAGTGAGGGGAGTTATACATAGATGTGCTCACAGGCCAAGTCTGGAGATGGATGGAGCATGGGCACTGTGTCCTGCTGAGGCCAGGCTCACAAAGGAGTCCTCTTACCACCACTGCCTCTATTCCTGAGCTGGAACTACTAGGTCCAAACAGTGGTCATCCTCACTCTTCCTTTAATCCCATTTCAGTGAATGGCACTACCATCCTTTGAGTCCCTCATCCAGGATGCTTCTTCTCTCTACTTCAATCCCCACATCTGACCAATCGCCAAACCCTGGCAAGATTGTCTTTAGTATCACTAAAATCTTCCCACTTCCCTCCATCCCCTCAGCTCCCACCCTGATCCAAACACCATCCTCTCTTGCTTAAATGACTATAACAGACCCTCCCTAGTCTTCCTGACTCCAATTTGTCGTCTTCTTCATTTTGCTTCACACTGCAGCCAGAATGATATTTCTAAAGCATGACTCTATCCTTGCCCCTGCCTTGTTGACACCTTGGAATGGCCTCCCATCACATACCTATAGGAGAAGAGTTTGAAATCCTTCATATGGCTCTCACCAGCCCTACCCTCAGCACTTCTTCTGTCCCCCTACTCTCACTCCACTAACATTCCTAGAACGCGGTATGTTGTTTCTCATCTTCACCTGCTGGTAGGGGCAGATCCCTCTGCCTATCTCCTACTTCCTGCCTTCCTACCCTCTCCTCCATAACTCTAACTCATATTCAAGATTCTGTTCGGGTGTAACCTTCTCTTGCAAGCCTTTCCCCCACTCCTACTCACCTCGATCCTCTCCTTGCTCTGTGATGGCACTTATCACTTAGGATTACAATCATCACTTTACTTGTCTGTCTCCTCTTCTGGGCTATAAGCCTCTTAATGGCAAGCCCCCTGGCTCATCTAAATTCTTCACTGCCCAGAACAATACAAAACACACAGCAAGCGAACAGTAAATACATACTAAATAAATGAATAAATATCCTCATTATTGTCTTCACCTCATATTGGACGCTATACGTTCTCACAATAGATGCTGTGCGTTTGCAAACAGGGTGATTATAAAAGTTAAATGAACTTGAACATTGTCATTAACTCATTAGGGCCACCCCCAGCCTCCCTCTCCTTCATCATCACGGCTTCATCATCTCCATCGGACCACATTCCCTTCAGCAGGGGAACCAACTCATCCAGCTCATTGGAAACAGGGGCTAACAAACAATCCCTCTGCAGCTTTAAAGTTCTGAACGGCCTTTCTGATGGTGGAGGAGAACATGATGGATTTTTCACTCCTGTTTTTCCAAAAACAGAAATGAATCCACTTCCAGCTCTTCTAACATTTCCTTTTGGGGGGAAATTTTCTAAGACGGTGGGCCCCAGACTACTGAGTGGAAACCACTTCCTCACTCCCGTCTCCTTCTCCCTAACACACACACACACACACACACACACACACACACACACACACACTATTAGCAGCTGATGTTTGAAGACTTTCCGAAATTAGGGATTGACCCAAGGAAGGATTGTGTTTCTTAAACTGTTTCATCAAGGGAAAGAGACATTGGGCTTGCTAAAGGTCAAGAAAGAAGATGAAGAGGGGAAGAACACAGGGTGGTCCAGATGCCCAAGCCCTTCCGACCCTGTGACACACAGCTGTTTGGAAGAAGTTTTGCAAATCTTATCCTAAAATATATCATGACGTCACCGAACATTCTTTCTATCATGATGAAGCACAGAACAATACACGTCCCATGGGAAATGCCTATGGCAGAAGCCCAAGGTATTTAATGCTCTGACTCCTTGGTTACACCACCACTGAGCTTTCCTAGTATTTTTTTTTTTTAATATAAAAGGAGCCTTGGATGGAGATTGCATTACTTGGGTAGGGAAAAGAAGAATTTGAAGGATTTCAATAAAACTTATTTTGCTTCTACCATTTTCAGAAATTGTTATGCCATGCTTGTGGAACATGCAGAGCTAGATAAAGACATAAATTGTTAAGCCCTCCAGGAGATTAACATCTAGGAACCTCCATTTACTCCTTTTTAATATGGAATTAGTAACATCTGCCAACAGTCAATTGGAGAAGATTGCATGAAGTAGAATTTATAAAACGATTATCTCAGTGCCTGGCACATGTAGGCTCATAATAAATTTTACTCACCTTATTTTATAATCTCATGAGAGATGCACATATGGGAGCAATTATTTAGAATCCAAGCAAAGTGAAGAATCAAGGAATAGAGATATAAGTAAAATATAGAGAGGCATTCCGAGCTAAATATTGAGGAATGATTTACAGAGCAGGTGGCATTTGGTTTGAGCATTAGAAGATGAAATGGCGTTTTAGAGGAGAAGGATGTTTTCCCAGAAGTCTTTGTAACTGAAGCACATCATTTGAGTATGTAAAGAAACATTTCTTGGCTCAGCTAGTTACTATTGTGTCATTTGTTAACATTATCGAATCTTTTCCATGTGGCCCTGCTTCCTATCCAAAAATAGATTACTAACAAGAAACTGAGGTTCTAGTTCCCAGAACATCCTTCTAATTTGTCTCTTCCATGAATGCTAATGGCTAGAGCGTGTTAAGTCTCTGTATAGTGACGATACAGTGACTCAATCTTCTTCTCTAGAGAATGGAAATAGCCATCAGTTCCCCAGGGATGGAGGGAGAAAGGATATCATTTTATTGGGGAGTCCTTGGGAAAATAGAGAGTGGTACTCAAGTGGGTAGAGAATCAGTGACCTCTCTGGCACTCATCATTGCTATGAGAGACTAGAATGAGTACCAGAAATTGTTTGTGGGCTACAGCTACAGGGCCATGACTAGAGGAAGTACCTAGCTCGGTGATATGCACATGGATGTGCTGGTAGTGCCTAAATCACTATAGACGATCAGCAAGTTTTCATCGGGGCCAGCTACGGCAGTTCCATTGTGTGCCATGAAACTTCCTATTCCCAAGTGGACTGTCATCTCTGGAAGGTCAGAAAGTTGAATAAATGCACACTCCTTAGGTGAACACACAGCATTCATCATGTTCTAGTCCAGCCATATCTCCCTTTCATGGATCCTGTGTCCATCCCTCCTGAACTGCTCACTCTTCCTGAATGCTCTTCAATGACTTCTTGCCTTTGCACATGCTGTGTCTTCTACCAGAACATCATTCCCCAACTGCTTTGCTTTGAGGATGTTTCAAAACTTTTGGTGTACAGATCAATCAGCTAATCCTCCCTCCAACCTGGGTTAGATGCTCCTTTCTAGCATATCCCTGCCAGTCAAAGGACTCATGCTCCTGGATTGTAACAGTCCTGTTCCTTGTTTCTTTCACACCTGACTCTGAGCTCCTCAAGCGCGGAGACTGGATGTTTGGGCCCCTGCTGCCTAGCATTGTATGTAGTATGCTCAAATGAATTCTTGTGTAATAAATGCACCAATGAACTAATTACAATATGGGTAGATTCAAATGGAACAGACATAATAGGGCCCTGACTGATCTTTCTTCCCAAAGAGTTCTATTTTCACCCTTTCATCAAGAGTTCATTTGATCTATTTCAACAAATTGGTTGACCTGCTCCAACCCCCAGGGGAGTATTGCTCACCATCATGTCCCTGGCCCATCATTGTTACCAGGAGAGAGGTCCATATGTAGAAAGAATGAGTCATCAACTGAAAAGTGAGATCTGAGGGGCACAGCCAAATCTGTTACCTACCAAAATTTCTCCCATATCCCTGACCATTGTTTCCAGATTTAAGACCAAGTTCAGAGATCTCCACTGTCCCAGGGACTGTCTACCTATTCATAAAACTCCTTCCCTCACCTTCCCAAGATACCTAGATAAACTATATTTCCTAGCTTTCCTTGCAGTTAAGTGTGGTCATGTGATTAGATTCTAGCCAGTGGAATGTCACTAGTGTTTCTGATCCCCAGTCCTACCCATGAAATCCCCCTTGCTCTTTCTGCTTCTGCTGGCTTACTGCAGGTAAGCACAGTCTCCATGGAAGCCAAGATGGTAAAACCATAAGATGGAAAGATTCTGGTATCACTACTTGAAGGAGAGCCAAACCCCAGCAGGGCTTTACGTGAGCTAGATGTAAACTTACATTTTGTTAAGCCACTGAAGTTGTGAAGGGTTACATCAACTGATGTTACTCCAATAAATATACTCTCTATCTGCACATATGTCACCCCTGAGCCTGTGACACTGTTCATTAGATAAATGTAAGAGCAAGGATTCTGAGAGGATGGGCCATAGGGATAGCAGGTAACACCTGAAGCTTGGGACGGAAGCAGCAGCAGCATGGTCAGGTGAGAAATGCATGCCCAGGTGAGAGACGGGAGGCACTAGGAACTAACTTCTCTTGTTTCACCTGGTTGCTAAAGAGTAATGCCAAGAGGAGTTCTAGATACTTCCATCACTCCCCAGTGACTGGGAGGTCTTGGATTAGCCATACTTTCTGCCAAAGATTAGCTCTCTTCTCATTAGTGAGAGGCATCTAGCTTAGTGGTTAAGACCCAAGCCTTGAAGGAAGTGAGACGTGGCACGGAATCCTGGCTTTGCCACTTAGTAGCTCTTTCCCTTAGGGGAGCCAGCTTCATTCACCCTCTATTACAGTCATGTGTCACTCAACGATGGGGATACATTCTGAGAAATATGTTGTGAGGTGATTTCGTCGTTGTGCGAACATCATAGAGTGTACTTACACAAACATAGATGGTATAGCCTACTAGACACCTAGGCTATATGGTACTAATCTTATGGGACCACCATCATATATGTGGTCCATCATTGTCCAAAATGCGGTTATGCATCGCATGACTGTATATCTGCTCTCGAGTAGAGATGCTAATCTACACATCACTGTTTCAGAATTACATGAGATAATACTTGTTAAACATATAACACAGTACTTGGAATATTATAACCACTCAATTAAAACCACTCAATAATAGTAAGTACCCATTCTTACTCTTTCATATGAAATACAAACACCTTCAAGATTTCTATCATTTATACCTTTCTTTTAAAAAAGTCACTAAATACTTACCACGTGTCATGATAAGCACAGGAAATACACAGGCAGAAATATCCAGTCCCTGCCCTCAAAAGTGGATACCAATATCCTTTTGGCTTTTTTCCATTTATCAGCTTTCTTTCTTTTGATAGATAGAACTGCAAAGGAACCCCTCTCTCTGCCTGTCTTGGGATGAGTTTGGGTCCTGGAAGGTGAAAGGCGAGCCCAGGGAGCACCAGGCAACTGTGGGTCTCTCAGAGCCAGAGCTGCTGTCGATGTAATCCAATCTGGCCACAGAGAATGTGACTAATGGAAATCCCATCTGCTGAGAGGTTTCCCTGTGTTCCCAGGAGGGACCAGAGCAGGATATGAGGCGGCCGCGATGGCGAGGTGAGGGGTCTGCACGGAAATGGTGAGATCCCCCACATGTAATGTGTCTCACCGCAGGCAGGCCGGCGTGGGTCTCCCCCAGCATGACATCATCCTGGAGCTCACTCAGACTCTCACACATTGCTCCCTCCATGCAGCAAGGGGAGTTGGAGTGTGCTGGTGTGTGTGAGCACGTATGTGTGGGGTGTGCATTGCGTGTGTGTGCATGCATGTGTGTGTGGTACTGGAGGGTATAAACCAGGATTTCCCAATCTCAGCACTGTTAACATATTTGTGCTGGATAATTCCTTGCTATGGGTTGCTATCCTGTGCATTGTAGGTTATTCAACAGCATCCCTGGCCTCTATCCACTAATTGCCGGTAGCACTCCGTCCCAAGCTGTGATAGCAAAAAACGTCTTCAGTCTTTTCTAAATGCCGCCTGGGGGGCAAAATCACCGCTAGTTGAGAACCACTGGCATAAACCAAAGGGTGAAACAAATCAGACCCCTTCTTATTAAAGGCAGGGAAAAGTAGTCAGGGCGAAAATAAAATATAGTAAATCTCCAACTCCTTATCTACTCTTAAAAGTAAAAGCTGGGGAGGTTGCTTTGTTTGATAGTTCAGATGATGTTTGTTCAAAAAGAGAAAAATCTAGAAGTAATGATAATTATCAAGTATTTAGCACTTTCTATGTCCTTAACGTGGTGCTACGCACTTTATCTCACTGACTCCTTGCAACAGTGCTGGATGTAGGTGTTCTTATTTCCATTTCATAGATGAAGACACTGAGGTTCAGGGAGGTGAACAGTCTTGCCCAGGAGTGTGCAGCTCGTGCATAACTGAGCTGGGATTTGAACCTAGGTCTGCGTGATTTAAAGTCCAAACTCAGAGACATTGGGTTATCTTCGTCCATTATTTTGGAGACGGTATGCAACATCATAAAAATGTCAAAGTCTATGATTTAAGCCAGTGAGTATTTAACAAAAACTTCTACATTCAGCATGAGGCTAGACAGAAGGTAGGTAGATTTCAGTGAAAGATTCAGAATTTCCATTTCCTTACTTACATGAGACTAACCCATATTTATAAATTAACATGAGACAGTACATAATTAACCCTTAAATTGGCGGTACATGTTAAAGGCATATAAAGTAAATAGGGTGCTGAAGAGAAAGAATACATTTTAACGACTGGGTTTCTAATCTGTCTCTGAATGGGATGGTCCATATACCATGAGGCTCCTCAGTGACGAATTGGAGTTGAAAGTGTGTACTTGGCATTGGATGGATCTGGGTTCTAATTCCAGCTCTGACACCTACCAGCTGTGTGGCTTTGGCCAAAGCACTTTACAACTGGGAGCCTTGGCTAACTCGTCATCAAAATGGGGATTAGAATACTCACCTTTCAGGACTGAACTAAAACTACGTAGTGGGAACCAATGTAGAGCATCTCACACTCACTTGGCTATTCTTTCATCACTCTCATCACTCTTGGTAATTATATGCTTATTTGTGTATTTATGTTTTTAACGGTTGTCTCATCCACGAGTCTGAAAGCTCTGTGACAGCGAGGACTGTGCCTCTTTTACTCAGTGCCTCTCCAGCACCTGACCTGGTACTTGGTACATAGTAGATAATCATTTAAAATACGCTGAGTGAGTAGAAAATGTTAATGTGCTCTTTCTCCTTGCATTTTCTTTTAAGATAATGAGTTTCCTGACACTGGAAGTATTCAAGCAATGGAAAAATTAGCCTCTCTATCCCTCCATGTCCTTAGAACCTCTTATGGTGACTCTCAGTACAACACATATCACACCATTTCGCAATTACCTGTTTCTGCACCTGTCTCCTCCATTGGCTACAAACTCCTTCAGAGATGGATGGATCACCTTTTAATCCCTGTGACATGGTCCCATTACCTGTGCCCAAGGTGTGATACATGTCCGTGTCCAATAAATAAAATTTGTAAAATAAAGACGGATGCCTTAAAGGGTATCCATTGACCAAATTAGTACTCAAACAACATTCCCACTCTGATATCTTCCAACTCATCAATTCTAGGCTTCAGCAACTCCAAATGCTGCCAACTTTGCTCACATAACATCCAACAATCAGGAACAAAAGATGGGGGCTGTTATTTTTTTGTTCCAGACATACATAGACAATCCATAATCCTGTATTGAATTAAATCGGCCATTTTTGTGAGGAAAAATTGTGAGCCAATTTTCATATCCAAGTTTGTGCTTCAAAGATGATTCAATTCAACAATTCATCAAACAAATACCTATAGAGTGCTTACAGTATGCCAGCCACTATTCAAGGTGCTGCTTAAATCCTGTGGGGTCGTTTAAGACCTAGAGAATGATTTTGACGCTGGGTATTCTTCTCAATTACCCCAAGGAAACCAGATGTTCCTACTGGATTGTTTGGGTTAGACAGAAAAAAGGGGCTCAGGAGTCTTGGAGACAAACTCTTCATCTTCTAGTCTCAGCACCTTTGGAGAAGGGACCATCTGATACACAAAGGAAATAGTTAATTAAGCCACAGATGCTTCCTAGCTAGACAATAGCCTCCAGAGCAGAATGCTTAGGCATTAGAAAATTTGGCACACCTGTAGGTCTCATCTCTCCAATCATCATGAAACTTCCATGAAAACAGGAAAAGCTATCACTTCATTTGTGATTGTTCTGCATGGGAAGAAAGAAGGAAACTAGCATTTCCTGTGGCTGGCCATAGCTGCTAGTTTTATGTCTGTAGCCCGGTAGTAGATACAATACTCTACAATATTGGAGGATGAGAAACATCTCATTTCTTTATTTCTCTTCAGTTCTCTCAACCATGCCATTCTGCTCTAAGTCTTCACCCAAGTAACTGGTAACTCATAAAATTAAATAAATAAATAAAAATAACTACCTAACTGGTAAAATTCAATCTGAACTGTGGTGGAGAGTTGTTCCTCTTGCCTACTGATTTATTCAGTGGTCCAGGAGTCTTACATGGCCCAGAACATCTGGGAATCAGTTACAGGCCCCATTTCTCTCAGGCCACGGCAGATATCCTCATTGTTCAAGCCTGCACCCCTAGAAGTGAATGGCTCTGTGCTTTCCGTACCCAATTATGGTGCTGGGATCTTAGCAAGGCCTAAGTTCATAGTTGAACTAATATGTAAGTGTTATTTGCGTAGGTCAAAAGTATTCAAATAGCAGCAAACTCATATAAATCACCTATCAGATTAACTGTGCAAACAAGATTACAACTTGCTAAAGAGCCAAAGTACTTCTACCTCCTTTAAAAGCATTCATATATTACTAGTTTCTGCTCATTAGACCAGGCTCCCAGAAGATATCTCATTGGCAGTACTATACTAGCTTAGACGAGCTACTGGAGGAATATACTTCCAAGTGAGCTCCCCTCAGCTGCTCTTCTACAAAACAGCTGTCTCACTGATTCATCCTAGCCCCCATCCCCTCCTGTCCGTGGGGATTATCAAGGCTTCATCATAATTTCCTTATAAAGTATTTCCACGGGGGAAATCTTCTATCATCTGCCTCAAACGATGAGTCATGTATCTATAGTCACTGAAGAGCACTCCTCACATACCATTCATCTGCAAGTCGAGTCTAATCCTGGGCTGGGTAGGTGTTCCAGAGAATTTAGAGAGCCTTTGAACGTCTCCTACAGAGGCTGTTCTCTGAAACAGTGTCTGAAATATTTGCTTGGCATCTCACGAAGGGGCTCCTTCGGTCCCCAGATACCACAGCTCCCTCCAATGAGATCACTGAGCGAAATGGAAACCAGAGCCAAGCTGAAGAGAACACAGGGCTTGCGATTTGTGCACAGGAGCACGAGGGAGTAGGGAGTCTGGCATGTGTCCGTATGTCCGTTTGCTCATCTTAGTCACCTTTTTATGTCTTTTCTATCTAAATAGGAGCAGCTCGATTTGTGTGAAGCATTTTTTAAGCAATAAACTCCTCTGGGTTTTGTGGGTCTTACAGAAATCTAGGTACGTTGCTTCCTCCGTGTGAAACATTGCTCCAAGAATAAGCAGAGCTGGATTTTAGTCCTAGCTGATGATAATTCACAGTGTGTGGGCAAAGAAGGTAACTGCTCTAGGCCTCCTTTTCTTATCTCTCACTTGAGCATGAGAATCTCTTAGCTCTGTCAATTTGACAAAGTGTGCTGCAGACGAATCTTCTGAGTTATGGATGAGCAGCTACGCAGATAAGCCTGACACTTATGAGGGTCAGGCTGACTCTGGAATGATAAGGATGTAAAGTTTAAGTCCAGTTTAACTCCTCTCTCTGGGTGAAATCACTCAACACTGCAAAGCTCCCACATCAAGAGGCCACTTCAAAACTGTCAGGCTGATGGTGGAGGTTGGAGCTCCCTCCAACTCCTCTTTCCTTCCCTGTCTTCCAGCCAATGCCTAAAAAGTCATATTAAAGGAGCTACAACAAGAAGATATTAGAAAATCTAATGAGATGGAATTACCATTTTTAAGGCCACGTTATGCACAAGGCAGAGACATTATCCCATTTAGTCCTTGTATTAGTTTCCTATGGCTGCTGTAACAAATTATCACAAATTTAGTGGCTTTAAACAACAGAAATTTGGGGCGGGCCTGGTGGCGTAGTGGTTGAGTTCACGATCTCCTCTTCGGCAGCCTAGGGTTAGCAGGTTTGGATTCCAGGCGCGGACCTACACACAGCTCATCAAGCCATGCTGTGGCAGCATCCCACATACAAAATAAAAGAAGATTGGCATGGATTTTAGCTCAGGGACAATCTCCCTCAAGAAAAAAGAGGAAGATTGACAATGGATGTTAGCTCAGAGCCAATATTCCTCATCAACAAAAAAAAGAAAAAGAAAAAGAAAAAGCAACAACAGAAATTTATTCTCTTACAGTTCTAGAGGGCAGAGTCTGAAATGAGTTTTCTTGGGCTAAAATCAAGTTGTCCAAAGGGCTAGTTCCTTCTGGAGGCTCCAGGGGAGAATCTGTTCCTCGCCTCTTTCAACTTCTGGTGGCTGCCAGCATTCCTTGGCTTGTGGCCACATCAGTTTGGTCTCTTTTCCCTGGTCACACTGCCTTCTCCTCTCCTGTACTCAAATCTCCCTCTACCTGCCTTTTATAAGATCACTAGTGATTGCATCCAGGAGGATCTTCTCACGTCACAATCCTTAATCACATCTGCTATGTCCCTTCTGCCATATAAGATAATAATCACAGGTTCTGGGGAATTAGGACATGGCTGTCTTGGGGTGCCATTATTCAGCCTACTGCAGTCCTGTCAACTGTATGAAATGAGGTCTCTCACTCTCATTTTACAAAGATACAGGTGCGGCTCACAGGAGTGAAGGAATTTTAAACACTTCACACACTAATAAATGGCAGAGCTGGGATTAAACTCAAGTCTGTCTAGTTTGAAAACATGGGCTTCTTCTGTTGTACGATTGTACTCCATAAGACTGATAAAATCATATTCTTTATAGATGGTTTCCACAGTGGAAGCAAAGAGCCCAAGATTTTCACCTTCCATCAAACCATGCATTGGCTATGTGACTTTAAGCAATTCTCTTGAGCTTTCTTCACCTCAGTTTCTCCAACTGTAATATGGGGATAGTCTAGGTGTGAGAAATGAAATAATGTCACTGCTTTGTAATGTTATAAGCAAATATAAGTGGGCCTATTTGCCACCACTCCTCCTATTGGAAGGCCGTAGGGTAGGGAAGGGGGAGAGATAAGACTGCCAGGTCAGGACAAGGGCCAGCCCAGGAGGAAAGCAATTCCCATACCTCTGTGATACCAGCCCATCAACCTCTAGGCCCTGATGAGGGAACTTCCAGCTCTGAGGCAAGTGATACCCTCCAGCTGACTCCAAATAGCGGAGAAGCCTGCTATTGAATGGATAAGCAAATGCAGTTCTACTTTTAAAAGGAAGTTAATACTATTTCTCCCAGCTAAATAATCTCTCAGACCAACAGTAAATATCCCTTCAGGAACATACTCATCTGAATGAGCTCATTCATGTACGTGCATGTGTGTGTGTGTGTGTGTATGTGTGTGTGTGTGTGTTGCATGTACATAGCAAGATGGAGGGGAAATCTATGAAGAATGTTTGACGTTTGAATAAACAGAGTAACCAGTACACTCAGTTTGGTCAATGTGGGAATCTCAAGGCCTGTCACAAAAGGAACTATATACTTTTATATGCTTATACATTTTTTAATTAACCCTTTTTATTTTAGTGAGCACATTTCTGGAACATAGCTCTGTGGTTATATTTTTTATCATTTAAAGATAAGAAAATAAAGGTCCAGAGTAGAATAAGTGACTTGCCTATAATAGCCAATCCCCAATGGCCACCACTTTGAGATTACTTAGAATGTGGCAAGCATAAACATTTGACTAAGTGCATTTCCTTCAATCCTGAGAATAACTCCAAGAAGTATTGGTTGTTCTTGCACCCATTTTACAAATGAGGGACATATAACAGAGAATTTAAGTAATCTTCCCAAGGTCCTACTCCTTGTTATTAGTACTTAGTGGTTGAATTAGGATGGGAACCAAATCCATGCCAGATACTTCCACAATTCCAGCATTAGCACAGACACACGTGGACTTTTCACTGTCCCCTGCTGCCATAGTCCCCAAAGAAACACAACCAAAGCCCTTCTTGCCTCATTAGATCTTTATTCACACAACCCCATCATCACTCACAGCAGTCCATCTGAGTCCAAGAATGTCATCTTTGCCTTTGGGTAATTGTTAAGTTAAATACATAGGGTAGCACCCCTGATTATAGGAAGTTGGGCTGGAGTCTACAACCTGGATTTGGATCCTCTTGCTGCCATTTGTGACTCACGTGTCTTAGACAATTTACTTAGTCTCTCTGTACCTCACAATCCCCATCTGAAAATTGCAAATAATGATAGTATCTACCCAACGGGCTCGTTGTAAAGATCACAGAACTTAATACATGCAAACTACTCAAATAGTGTCTACATCACAGGAACTACTCAATAAATGTAAGCCGCTGTTATTAGTCATTGCCCACAAAATAAATCTAAGAAAAACCAAGGAGAGAAATCAGGAAAAGGGACAAATCACACTTTCTCACATGTATCTAACTCCGCTGTGGCAAATCAGTGAAAGAAATTCAATCTGCATTGGCTTCAAAGCTGTGTATTCCCTCTGTGACCTGCATTAAGCCCAAGATGGTTTGACTCACTTGTATTCATCGCTGCAGCCTGGGCTCAGACCAGTAAACGTGACCAAAACCACCTCCCAGCCCTCTGTAGGGAATACACAACTCCAGACCTTCTAACTTAGCGCTGGCTAATGCTGGTCTTGTGAACTCTCTCTCTTCCCGCTTTGGCCTCCAGCTAACAAGCAATCTTTAGAAAGTGCTAGCAGACAAGACAGTGCCAGGTGGCTTAAACTCCATTCTCTCCCCTGCTAAGTCCTGCAGAGCCCAGAAATACTTTAGATAGAAGCTAGGACTCCTGCTTTCATAAGCAGAATACAGCTATGCAAAGTGTGACCTTTCTACTGGAATTCTGGGGAAAAGAAATCATCATTCATCATCAAAAAAAAAATCTGCATAGACCATCAAGTTTACTGAGCACTTTCCCTTCCCCTCTCTTACTTGGTCTTCTCACCAACTCTGGTTGTAGTACTTGAGGTAGGGATTTTTATCCATCTCACTAAAGAAAAATCTGAGTTTCAGAGAAAGGGTATGCTTTTCTCAAGGTAATTCACCTTGTCAATGGTCAAGCTGATTAAACCCAAAACTACTTGTGCCCATCTTATGCCTTTTCCACATTTTCCATCATTCAGGCAATCAATTGGTCAATGTGTCATTTCATGGAAACATTAATTGACTTCCTAGTGCTTTGGGATGGAAAGCACAGTTCTTGTCCTCAAGGAGCTCTCACAGTCCCACTGGGGAAATGGATGAGTAAACCTATGATAACAATAAAGTCTCTATCTAATAAATCATTTCAAGAAAGTTTTATTGTTTACCTCTAAAATCTACCATAGATTATATGCCATTTTAAAAACCATGATATACAGGAATGATATTCAAAATAATTAACAAGTGGCATGTTCATAGGCATAGGCACCAACCATAAATAGATGCTGGCTATAAACAGATCTGTTAACAAGAAGATGAAAAGCTACGATGCCTACTCTTAAAGTGTTCATGGTCTAATGGGGCAAGTCTGAAACGTGCTAAAAATGAAAAATGGAAGTCTAGACGAGCGCAGAGGAGGGGCCCCTGTCTCTGAATGTAAGGTCATGGAAACTTTCTTAGAAGTATTAGGAAGAAAATTTTGAAAAATAATTTAGGAATTTGCCTCATGGATAAAGTGGGAGGAGGGTTATTCTAGGGACAGGGAATTGAATGTGCAAAGGCTCAGAGGACTTTAAATTATATCTTTGAATTTTTTACTTGAAATTTTTAAGTTGATAGGATCCTTAGGGATTGCTCATTTGGTAACCAGGACACTGAGAGCCAGAGAAGGGAAAGATTTGCCCAAAGTCACACAGTAAGTTGATACAGCTTCAGAATTGGAACCCACTCTGACCCAAAGCTCTTTCCACTCAGCCATGCTGACCAGACCATCTATATATTGGTTAATTATGCAGCTCATCTGCCCTATTCCATCAAGCAGTGAAGCTCTCCTCTATCTTGCCACTCATTCAATGATCAATGACATCTTTGAGCTGTTTGTCCTTTGTTGTCTAAGGAAAAATGAGAAGAGATGGAGAAGAAGAACACTGAACAAAGACTTGCAGACAGCAAGTTGGGGAACCTTGACTCTAAACAAATGCGTCTAATTGAATGACTAGCTGATTGTGTTGAAGAGATTTCTGGCAAATATAGAGTCACATGGGACTTGTGGATGAGAGTTAGCATACTACATGAATCCCAAGAAGAAGGGAGGAGGTTGGGAGCAGTGAAGGAGTGCTTAAGCACCGCTGGGAAGCAAGGGGTCCTGTGGGAAGTGGATGCCAGACTTCTCAAAGAAATGGACACTTAGCTTCCTCAGATAGTGCCAGTTCTGGCCAATATTCCACTCATTGGATGACTATCTGGGAAAAACAATGTATTACTTTTAACAGACCTTCAAGGAAATGAGAATGATCTCACCTGAAGCAAACCCCCATGCTCCTTCTGGCCTCCAAACCACAGCCTCTACCAGCAGCCTGTGAATGAAGATTGCAAGCAAGCAACAACAGCAACAGCCTTTGGCCGAGAACTCTGTGCAGAGGTGATGTTTACAAGCATTTACTCTGCCATCTCACGTAGAAAAAAGTGCTTACAGTACTGAGAAGAACACAACCATAAGAGATCAGATGCCAAGAGGTGCAGCCTCTGCCAAACAGGAAGATGCATGGCTGTTAATTCCATAAGCATCTTCTGCTGTAATGTCTAGTGTGGTTTGGTTGCTCGGTTCCGACTGTGATAACCCTCTGTATGGAAGGCAGCCATAGTGGCCTTGGGTAAGTCGTTTTTCCTCTCTGGGCCCCCTTTCCTCATCTGTGCGATGGATGTGTTAGACACAACAATCTAGTTTCCCTTTGACAATCTATGGGTAAAAAAGGAAGAATTCAGTTATAAAGCACAGCATGTCAAATATCCACTTGTCCCTCTGTTACTTCATTCATTCAATCAACATTTACTGAGCTTCTACAATACTCAAGGCTCCGAGCTGGGCACAGAAAAAGCAGGTGTGGTCACTGTCTTCTGGATCCTAGAGTGTAGGAGGGAAAAACAGACATACATATACATCGTTACATCACGTGGAGACAATGAATGCCCTAACAGAGTTACGAAATGCTGTGGTGCATGGAAGCATTTCTTGTAGAAGAATTCGAGGAAACTCCATGGTGAAGTTAGATCAGAATTGGATGATACATGGACATGAGGAGGCAGAGGTGAGGATTCTAGATAGAGTACAGCATTAGCAAAGGTTCAGGTATTGGAGAGCACAGCGTCCAGAAGGTCCAGGGATGGATAGAAATAAGTCCCTGTCTGGGCCCCCCACACACAAAAGCCAAGGTGTGGCTTAAGATGCCACATAGGTTTTGGAGAAAACTCTTTACAAGTGGCTGCTTCTAAAGATATATAAATAAAGCTAGTCATCTCTTCTCTATTATCAGAATATACTTCTATGACAGTTAATGCTTAGTAATATTCTTGTTTATTTGTTCCACTGGCCTGTTTCCTGCCTTGAGGGCCAACCTGGTCCTATTTGGCTTTGTTTCCCTGTGACTGGCTAAGCCATTTGTAGTAGGCCCTAATCAATAATTGTGAAATACTACCAGGGTAGCAGGGGTGAGTTTGGGACATTCCCAAAAGAAACTACATTAATCACCCAGTTTTCCAGCATGCTGTCTTGTCTCATTTAAATACACCCATAATTACAAATATATATATATTATATGCAAATGTAGTCTATATGCCATATGACATGTATTCTATTCTATTCTAATATTTTATTCCCTAACCCAGGAGATAAACTCAGTAGACTTTGCAAAGCCAAGAGGCATGGAAGCATTTACTACCGATTGAAAGACACAGCTCGTGCTACTGCAATATACTTTGGCTAAAACACAGAATTTAAAACTTCCAAAACAACCGACACTTGAATCAGCCAAAATGGTTCAAAAGTTCAAATGAGCTGTTTTATGACACGACGATTTATGGGCTTTCTTGCTGTCTAGGAGGGTCACTTAAGCAGAGAATCCTAGAATTCTGGAGCCAGAGGGACCCTAGAGATGAACTTATCTTGTCCCACTTGTCTTCAGATGAGGAAACTGAGGCCCAGAGCAATAATAATAAGTGTGGGGATGATATTATTCAATATTGAAAATAGGTGGATAATTGAAACCTCCATTATTAGTCGTTAATAAAAAAAAAAATCAAGGGTCTCTGAATTAGCTTGATGGAACAAAGAAACATATCTTCCACATACAAATATGGCAGTGATTTTTATACAAGCGGGGTTATAATCTAACAGGGCATAAAACATCATTTAAATATCATCTTACAATGTTCGTGGGCAGTAATGTGTAACAGAAAGAATTATGGAGCCCAGTGTAGTAATCTAAATACTTCCATGGGGTATTCCCTTAGAGGAGTTACAATGCTTCTCTGAACCTCAGTCTCTTCGTCCATAAAAAGAGAACACTGGCAGGCCAGCCCCGTGGCTTAGCGGTTAAGTGCGTGAACTCCGCTACTGGCAGCCCGGGTTCGGATCCCGGGCGCGCACCGACGCACAGCTTCTCTGGCCATGCTGAGGCCATGTCCCACATACAGCAACTAGAAGGATGTGCAACTATGACATACAACTATCTACTGGGGCTTTGGGGAAAAAAAAAAAAAGAAGGAGGAGGATTGGCAATAGATGTTAGCTCAGAGCCGTCTTCCTCAGCAAAAAAAAAAAAAAGAGGAGGATTAGCATGGATGTTAGCTCAGGGCTGATCTTCCTCACAAAAAAAAAAAAAGAGAGAACACTAGATCCACGGCATATGGTGGTTGGGAGGATGTAATGAAATCATGTCCATAAAGTACTTCATACAGCACCTAATATAGACTCAACAAAGGGGGGTCCAACAGCAGCTACAGATTACATGATACTCATTTCCCTCCACTATGACAAAACTATGTGCTGCCACAAGTTCAACTGTGGGTACATGCCCCCGCTTCTTCCCCACTCCCTGAAATGCTTGTGTGTGCCCTGAGGGTACTCAATGCATGCTAACCACCAAACGAATGGATGACTCAGAGCTTGGAAAGAATCCACAGCAGGCTGGAGAGCAAAGACACAGTTTATGTCTCAAAGATTAAGTTGTTACCTTTTTTTGTCTTGTGATGGACACCTTCCAGCACTGAGAAGAAACCTCAGAGACCTTTTCCCAGGAGATGCAGCTTAGAAGACAGGACCATGCACAGGGCATGAACAATATCAAGAAGCTGCTCCCCGCAGGGCACTGGGGCTGGGGACAATGCCGCCTCCAGGCAGCTGGGCATGGCTGGCTCCCACAGAAGAGAGGCTGGACTGATCTGTGCTCCCAGGGCAGCCCCCACCTGCTGAGAACTAATCCTGGGTTATCTCTCTGCTAGCCCAGAGAAATCCAAAACGCCCCAGGCTTTTGCAGGGCTTCATCTCCTCTTTCCAGGAACTCTTTGCTTTCTCCGAGGTGCCACTGAGCTGCCTAGAGCCCAGGCGAGCCCCGGTGGCATTTCCAGCCTGCCTGCCGGAGTAGCAGAGCCAGACCTGCCGATCCTGCTCCGTCTAGCTCCTTGGGCTTCTGTTTCACAATTAGAAAATCCGTTTGGGGAGCAAAGCAAAAATCGCACTTCACTAACAGCTGCTCTGTGTCGGGGGCGGGAGGCGAGGGAAGCGGGAATTCCTCCTTTTGCCATAAATTGTATGCAAATTGGCTCCTTTCTTGGCAGCGAGCGGGGACTGAGTGCGTCTTTCATGAGCTAACCCTGTTCCGCTGGGCGGGCTGTTCCTTTAACTCGCCAACTGAAAAAGTGGGAAAGGATGTCTGGAGGCGAGGCGTCCCATTACAGAGGAAGGAGCTCTCTATATAAGCCAGCCAAAGCTGGCTGCACTGGCCACAGACTGCCTACTGTCACACGCTCTCCCGCGCGCAGACACACACACCCGCTGCTCCTCCGCACAAAGACGGCGCGGGCTCCGGGTGACACGGGGGCGGAGCACGTGGGGGCCCCGCTGCTGCTCACATCCAGGTACTTATTCCATGGAGCTGGTTCACTCAAGGATCTAGGTCTTTCCCAACTCCGGAAAGGTAAGTCTGTTTCCTTCCCTGGTCACCAAAGATCGTTATAATATACCGTTTGCATTCCTGGTACCAAATGGATTGTGATTTCGTTATAATACAACTTTTGCTTTGTCCTGGCCGCGGGCAAAATGGGATATTTGTTATGATCGGATGCACCTTGACTGTTTTCTACTTGCCCCCCTTCCAGTCTGGTAGATTTTTGTCTGTTTGTTTTAGTTCAATGAATAGTCACACATGGAAGGAACTTTTGGTAAAGTTTTGATCTCTGCCGCTCTTCAGAGGAAAAGTAAGAATTTTCTCTTAACTCCCTGCCTGGCTATTTCACCTGTGATGATTTTTGTTTGAGGATTAGGGAAGTAGAGTTTGAAAGTGGAGTTTATTCATGGTCTTACTCTGGGATGGGTTAGGAGGAGACTGATAGAGGATTGTAGAGAGAACAATAAAATTTTCTATCTAAACAGCCTGTACCTTACAGTTTACAAAGAGTTTTGTATCTATCCCCTCATTCCACAGCATTCACCCCGTGGTCAGATGTGGAAAGGGAGGCGGGCTGGGGCACAGCAGAGAGAAGGTGACTCCTAGGGACAGATGAAAGACTAGAGACTACAAGATGGGAGTAGTGGACACCAGCTTCCCTTCTGAAAGGCAGGGCACTCCCTGTGAATACCTCTTGATTCACTGATCCTTGGGCTGGGTACATGTGCATGTTTGAGGTGCTTAGAGCCGGTGGCATCCCATGTCTTTCTAGAATCACCTCTCCCCCTCACCTCTCATTGCAGAAAACCCTGAGACACAATTTCCCCCAGGGGTGGGAAGCTCTACCTGGCACGCTGTGGAAAGAGCACAGGCGTTCCTCCGTCCCATCAGTGTTGTAGGGGGATTAAGAACTGATGTTTTGAAGCCGGGGGTCACTTTGGTATCCCCTCCACCATGACCAAAGATGTAACCCTGATGAAAGTATGTAAGCTCTTTGAGCTTCAGTTTCCACTTCTCTAAAATGGGGACAATGACTTCTGTTGTCATTATGAGGAGGAAATGAGGTATGAAGTATTTGGAAGAGCCAGTGCTCAGTAACTGAAAGTTTGGATAATCAATGCCGTTGCCAAAAACTGCCATCACCTTGAAAGTTAAAAGACACATTTAGCCAATCTTGGATTGTTTCTTGCGTGCTCCCCACCCTCTAACATCCTCCCCTTCTTTTTATCTCACCTCACCCCATCTAAGGGTGTCTCACTAGGCTGGCAGGTCAGAGACCTAGCTGTATTTTGCAATCAGGAGGTTGTGTTGGCACAAGTTGGTAAAAAAGGGAGCAGCCTGGGGCTGGATAGAAATGTTGGTTCTGATTCCAGAATGTGCAAGGGTATGAGTTTGGGTATTTACAGACGGCCATAAAGTACGATGCTGCAGGGGACTCTTTGGAAATGCTTTCCGTCCAGAGGGAGAGCGGGACAGGGAGCCCCACTTGAAGAATGAATGCCTCTTTTTCATGTTTTGGTGGACCTTTTTTCCCTTTTTTATGGAGGTTTCCCATATGTGCTTTAGAAATAAAAACCTGCTGCCCACCTCAGCCAGCTTCCTGCCTTGTCCTACGATATGGCAAGCCCAACTCAGGACTAGGGTGAGGTTTGTTCACGGCTAAAGAAATCCGTGGAAAGTTTGTGGCATCATGTGCATTTAGCCCACCGCAGTTGATGTGAGTGAGTGTGCTCTGACCCTGTGCGTTTCAAGGAAGTGGTTGGTGTTTAGGGAAAGGAAAATGTGCTCAAGATAATACTCTCTGGTTTGCTGGAGCAGTGTGAATTGGATAAGGATTGAAAGAGGTGTTACCAAGCTCTACCTTCCTTAAAGTTTTTTTTTCTATGCTTTGTTTGAAAAACTTATCTTCCCTATCTTATCTTCCACTAACTGCCCCCTCCCCGCCCCAAAAGTTACTGACCTTCCAGCCCTCAGCCTTGTCGTCCATATAGAGAGGATGACCATCTTTATCTCACAGGGCTCTTGTGACATTTAAATGAGATCATAGATGGCAAACTCATGGCACAGTACCAAGCACATAGTAACGGCTCACTAAATGGAGGCTGTTCTTGGTTTTCCTGCTTATCAATTCACAAGGACTTGGTCAAGATGAATGTTCTAAGACAATGGTTTTCAAACTTATTATTAGCAGTGGAAATATCCATTAAATGAAATTGAAGGCAAAGCCCCAACATACGACAGGTAAATGGGAGCTGCTTTGGTTAAAGTGGGAGTGGAGGATCCAACACTCACCCCATTGCCCTCAGCCTCTGGGACATTAACACAGAATCCTGAATGACACGAAACACAGTGAAGAATCGTGAAGCCAGGTGCTGTGTGTTCAGGCTATGATTTTGCACTTCAACAGGGAATTTTGTCCCTCTGAGTCCCCATTTGTAACAGGACTCAGAGCAATTCCTCAATTAGCACAGTAGACAAGAATATATGCGGGAAGCTTAAAATGCTTAACAAAGGCTGATTGCTTTAGTTAATTTTAATGATAACAATAACCAAAACACATGGGGAGCCCACTCTAATCTATAGGCCCTTTGTGTACATCATCAAACTAAATATCCACAACATATCTCTCAGAAACAGATGGTACCTACTGGACAAAGAGATGGCTAGAAGAGCAGAGAGTGTGAGTAACTTTTGCGGAGTCCGAGAACTCAGAGTGATGGAACGTGTTGTCAGATGCAGGTCCCCATGATCCCCAAGTAAGACGCAAGTCCCGCCACGTTTCTTCTGAATGCTGCTGCTTCTTGCACAGCCTTCAGAAAGAAAACACTTCTTTCTGACTAAATCTGCCCTTCCAGCCAGACTGTGGCCACCCATAAATACAGCGGTAGCCTGATCATATAACCAGAATGGAATTTGGAAAGGGAATTCAAGCTGACAGAATGAAAAACATGTCCCCCTTAATCCTACCCTTTCTAACGCTCACAATGAACTAAGAACACCTATTCTCTCCTCCCCCTAGATTTCTATAGACAGCCAGCCGTGTTTTCTTATAGGGAAAAATATCCAGCTGGCCCAAGCATAAGTCCCTCCATACTGAAGTCACTTCACTTGGAAAAGTAGAAAGTAGGTAACAAATATTTAGTTGACTCTAAATATACAATCCCTTTGTGATGAGAAAACACTCAAAATAGTTCATGTTGAGGGATAACTACGTATCACATATAGGATAGGAGGGTTTGCCTATGGTTTCTCATCTAAATCTCACTTTACCACTGCAAGTTATGAATTACTAGCTCCGTTTTATGGACAGCGAAATCAAAGCCAAAGGAAGTGAAGTGACTCATCTGAGGGCTTTCCATAAGTGAGGAGCAGATTGGTTTTGAACCCAAACTTTCTGACTAAACCCTACTATTCTTTACACTATGCTGCATTGCCTCCTGAAGTCAGGCTGGGCAGACCTCATAGAGAACCTTGAACGAGGACTTTCAGTGATTGGCCAAGATGGTAGAGAAGCCCCAGACTGGCATTGGCATCTATTGATTTTACAGAATAGCCCTGCATACATCATTTTTCATGGTGTTCAGAAAAGGTCAGCTCATGGTAGTGCAACTCTCTGCCTGGAAATAGGAAAGTTCAAATTTCAGCCCCGAGAGAGAAGGATGACACTAGAGGTAGCAGTCAGGTCGTTACTGCTGATGTTCATCCCAGAAAAGTAGGCACACATTTCACTGTGCTCTCCAGGTGGGAGCTCTGACTGGGAAGGCAGGGCTGTACCTGGACTTGCACCCTCTCTGAGAGCCAGGTGAACTAAGCACCTGGTTTTAAAAGGTCTGATTGGGAGATAAAGTCAAATTGGTGTGCCCAGCCTCAGAGCAGTGAATCCCAGGACGATCAGGAAATGGTTGGAGGCTCTGAGTCACAAATTCCCCTGAAGCCTTAGAGATGAGGGTTATAATTTAATCACCTCTCACTTTGAGTAGATCACAGGGAATCCCCTTGAATCTAATCCCAGGCCAGTCTGAACACCTTCAACATGTGGGAAACACTAGATGAAGGTTCCCTTCCAAGGAGGAAAACCCTCTCAAACTCCTGCAAACTCCGGGCAATAATTCCATCCAGCACAGAAGACAATGGTGGCCTTACCTACCATAAAGGGACTGTACACACCATGTGACTTCTTGGTAGAGGAGAAAAGTCTATGGGCCTACCTGATTCTAACCCCAGGACCAGACTTTTTTTTCAGTTATGCCCTTATGAGTAGAAATCCTTTCTCTCTTTCTTTCTTCCTTGTCTCATGTTTCTGGCCTCTGTTTAAGTTTAGCAACAACCTAGTTCAATACTATCATTGCTCCCTTTGAACCTCCATCATGGAATAAAAGCAAAATGGCCCCACTGAAAGCAGATCATGCATGAAAATTTCCTTCCTTGTGTATTTTTAGTCTATTCGTGAGTGGAAATGAAAAAAATCATTTCATGCAAGTATTATTCCCATTTTTCAGGTAAGAAAAGAGGTTAGAGACAGCAGGCCACTTGCTAGAGGAATATTTACTTTTTTTTTTTTTTTTGAGGAAGATTATCCCTGAGCTAACATCTGTTGCCAATCCTCCCCTTTTTTGCTGAGGAAGACTGGCCCTGGGCTAACATCTGTACCCATCTTCCTCTACATTATATGGGATGCCACCACAGCATGGCTTGATAAGCGGTGCATGGGTCTGCGTCCAGGATCCGAACCTGCGAACCCCAGGCCACCGAATCAGAGTGCGCAAACTTAACCGCTACACCACCAAGTTGGCCCCAGAATATTTACATTTTTAAAGGGTAGAGAGGGCAATGCTTAACACAGAGAATTAGCATTGGTGGACGTTAGACAAAGGGATACTTCAGAGGAGTAGGAGGGTTCAAATTTAATCACCCAAGAATGTGTTCAGGCGTAAAACCATACTTGGTAGGCAGAAAAAAAGATGGCAGAGACCGAATATTGAGTGCAAGTCAGTATATTTTTGTTCAAAACTCTAAGCCTACAGCTTCAGCATAGGGAAGCTCTGGCTAATAGCAGTGGACCAGGAAACCTTGCTAGGCATGCAGTGCAACATGAACACATGTCACATCACTGCAGAAGTGACACACCACAGCCAGAACAAGAGAGCCCATAGCAACACTGGACTCCCTGCCAGCCAGAGACCCTCAGGAACATTGCATCCAGGGAGGCAAGTTATAAAAGTTACAAGCTACAAAACAATAACAACAACAATCATAATAATGACGACGATGATGATAATAATACAGCATGTGAATATATCCAGACAAGGAAGCCGTGATTTTCCACCTAGGGAAGAGACAGTCTGGGAGAGGCAAATATCTAAGGAGAATTGATGCCACAGAGGGATCCCAATTGAGGGAAGTTCAGGAAGTCAAACCAGCTCATGTTGGGCAGATGCACTTGTAGAGCTGCCCCAAGGGAAGCAGCCTGCTCTCTGAGGTACTTATGCCCCGGGTCCTGGGATGGCCACAGAGGTAGTTCAATGCAGGGATGTCACAGAAGAGTGCTCTAACTTATAGGTAGGTTGTTAAAAAAAAAAAAAAAACTCCCTACACCCCATAGAATGTTGAAACCAAAAGGGCTCATGGGTAAGTGCTAAGCCAGGGGCTTCGAGACTGAATTTAAAAGGCTCCTCTGAGGTGATTTGGAGGATGCCATGGAGAGATGGGGAGGCCAAGCAGGGGCTCCACTCCACATTATTTCACCCAAAGCCCCTCCACTTTTATCTGTTTTGTACATTGAGCTTCCTCACAAAATGCCATTTGATGAAAGAGTTCTGTGGCGAAAAAAAAAATGTTTTTGTATATTGCTGGCCTAGTTTAACTCCCCTCATTTGAAAGATGGTGAAACTGAGACACAGAGAAGGGAAAAGTCTTCCTAAGATCTCATGCCAGTTGGCAGCGGGGTCAGGACTGAGTCCTAGGTCTTCAGACTCTTGCTCTTGGAAGCCAGGGACAATATAAAAAGCATCAGAGTTAATACATTCTTTAAAAAGGAAAAATTAGCAGTCTTATTCTCTGGACAGCTGTAGCTCACATAGACTGAGCCAAGGAGTCCTCTGTATTAGTTGTCTATTGCTGCCTAACAAATTACCACAAAACTTAGTAGCTTAAAACAACACACATTTATTATCTTACAGTTTCTGTAAGTCAGGAATCCAAGCACAGTTTAGCTGGATGTTCCACCTCATGGTTTCTCATGAGGCTACAATCAGAGGGTTGGCCAGGACTGGGGTCTCATCTGAAGGCTCAAGTGGGGAATGATTAGCTTCCAAGATCACTTGTGTGGTTGCTGGGTGGATTCAGTTCCTGCTGGCTGTTGGCTCGAGGACATCCTCTGTTCCTAGCCACAAGAGTTTCTCCAACATAGCCATTTGCTTCATCAGAACCAGCAAGAGAGGGAGAGGGAGCCAGCAAGCAAGATAGACATCACAATCTTGGGTAGCCTAATTGTGGAAGTGACATTCTATCACCTTAGCCATATTCTATTGATTAGAAGCAAGCCACTAGGCCATCCCACACTCAAGGAGATGGAATTATACAAGGATCTGAAGAGCAAGAGGCAGCGTCCTTGGGGCCCATCTTAGAATTGGCCTTCCACTGCCTCCAACACTCCAATGTCACTAATTTCTGACTACTTCTTATCAATGATAAGTTCACCCAACCCACTTGCACTTCTGTTGATAAGCAATCAATAATTATGGCAACCACTGGGGTGTACTGTGTCTTATTTAATATTCCCATTCATCTACAAGGTGGAGCCATGTGTTTTGCATTAGATGTCATAGTTCATTGGGGAGCCATGGTTCCTCTTGAATATCACCCCAGGGCAAAATCTTTCAACGACTTCGAATGTATTTCATTCAAAGGCAAGATATTCAAAGTGACCACAACTGAAACTCATCCATTGTCTCCCTCCCCTACCTATTTCTTTATCAGCAGATATAATGAAGACTAAAACCTAGGATTAATTCCTTCACTGTTTCCACCTCTTCCCTTACTACCTCGCCATATACTAAATCTTGTGGACTCTACTGTCTTGACAAGTAAGTCAGTTCACTGCCTTCTCACCTTTTCCATCATCACCCTACTTCAGGCCATTGCATCTCACAGATGGACCACTGCAACAGTTTTTTTCCCCATTGGCTCCCATCTCACCAGCCTTCGCTTTCAATCTATTCCTCAACCCTGGCTTGTGTAACATTTCAAGCCCTAAAGATTTCCAAATGGTTTTCTTCTGACCACAGAAACAATTCAAATCCCCAGCCTGGCATTCAGTTTTTTCTATGATCCAGCTCTTGGTCTCCAAACAGACCTTGTACTTCAGTAGTAATTCATGCTCTTCATGTCAAACATTTCATGCTTTTAATGCCCTGGAAAATGCCATTCCCTCTTTCCTCAAATGTCCTTCTTTATGTTTTTCACTTACTCATTCTCCTTTCAAAATTCAGTTCAGGAACTATCTCCTCCGGGTAGACAAGATGCCCCTTTATTGTCATCCCATTTCACCCCATCTTTTTCTCTATCATCACTGTATCATTCTGGAATTGCCTGTCTGCTCAGAGGTCAACTCCACCTACCAATGAAGTTCTTGAAAGGAGAATATGTATCTGGTTTATCTGTAATCAAGCACAACTGGAATAAAATTAACCTTCAACAACAGACAGGAGTCCTTGCTGTATCCCAGATTTGGACTCCCCTTTCCTCACCAGAGTTTATTCAGAAAGCCCAGAAGTTGAAGTTGTTTTCATGCTTTGCCCTTTAGGCTCTCAATTGTGCAGAGTGATGTCATAACATAGGACAGGAGGAAGCCAGCCCAGCCCTGGGATGGGAAACTGTCTCAGGACACAGACCTCGAGGAATGTCTTTACTTTCAGAGGTGGCCCCCCAGGATCAAAGCACTCACTGCCTGGGATTTTGAAAAACCAGTACCAAGGACAGAGGATGCCTGTCTGGGGATTTAAGGCTGAGTCACAAGAGATAGCGGAAAATCTGGAGGTTATAACCAGGATCAGTCTACAACTAGTGGGAGGAAGGAAAGGGCTCATGGAAGGAACGGAGACAAAGAGCTCTCTATCTTAGAACATTGAGAAATTCACAGCCTAGGGGAAGGATTGGAAAGTAGTTAAGAGTATGACTTCAGTATCAGAAAGCTCTTGGTTCAAGTGCTTGCTATGTGATTTTGGCCAAGTTACTTAATTTCTCTAAGCCTCATTTTCCTCATCTGTATTAAAGGCAAAATAGCATATACTTCATAAGGTTCTTGTGATGATTAAATGACATAGTTCAATTGCATTGCTTGGCACACTAGACACTGACACTCAATATCAATGTTGTATTGTCATTATTGTTGTTACTTGTGGTTAAAATACTTCTTAGTAATAAGACTCCACTAGAGAAGCAGCTCCCAAAAGTGTGTCCTGTGGAACAGCATTCTCATAAGATGCACCTAAAAAAGCATTCTGTGGCCAAATGAGCTTGGGGAACACTTGACATTGCATGCTGTTCTTAGAAAATCATAGCTCGCATGGTCATTCAGTACATAGTTCTAAGGGCTGGAGATACAGTAGAAGGCAAAACATGCAAAGTCCTTTTATTCATGGAGCTTACATTAGGATGGAAGAAGGCAGACAATAAAAAGGAATCAAATAAACTTCTAGTACAATTTCAGGTAGATATTTGCTAAGAAGAAATATAAAACACAATAAAGGAAGAGACCATGACTGGTGGTGCGAGGGGTCCTGTTTTAGATAGAGTGGGACATGGAGATGATGTTTGAGCAGAGATCTGAAAGAAATGAGGAAATGAGCCTGTAGACAGTGGCTAGGAGTTAGGATTTTATTCTGAGTGTGAAGCCAATGGGAGATTTGGGGTAGAAGAGTGCATGATCTGAGATATCTTGTAGCACAGGATTTATCAAATCTATTCAGTTTTTTTAACCCAGGATCCCCAAACTTATTTGACCACAAAATACCCTTTTCCACAGGTCATCTACCTAAAAACATCTTAGATTATAGTCTGGTAAATTCTGCACTGGAGCACAAGGCTTTGTAGATTTTAAAAGCACTGTAAATTTGCTCTCACTCATCCAGACCTAGGGTAAAAAGCCAAACAAGCCACTTGGGCTGAAAAAGGCAAGCCCACAGTGGGCAAACCTAGCTCTAGAAGTAGAGACGGGCAGGATGTCACCCTGATTAGCAACTCTTTTTGGCTAAAATGATCAATGAGCACAGCCAAGCTTTAACAGACTCTGGAACCCCATCTCAGGCCAAAGGAAACTTGCCAGCATCTGCCCAGAAGCTAATAAGCATTTGCAAAGAGTGCACCTTGGCTTAAGCATTCTCCAAAGGGGAAGTGTATAAAACTTGAAGTCCAGCCAGAGACTCTGGGAGAAAGACAGAGGTCAAATATTTCAGTGCTTACACGTGGATAGCCACCAGACTGCTGCTGAAGATCTAGGAAATGGAAGGTGAAGGTGTCTGCCTGGGCTCTGATCTCTCTCTTTATCAAGCAGTGCTAATTTAAGTTTTCACCTTATATGAAAGGCAAGAGGTTGCCCGATGAGTCACCCCAGTGTAGTAGCTGAGAGCACACATTTTAGAGTAACAAGTTAGGGTCCAAAAGCTGACTCTCCCTCTTAAGCCAGCCACTGAAACTCCCTGGGTCTCAATGTAACTTCCAAATAAGCATAATAATACCTATCTCACCAGGGTGTCATGACAAATGACAAGATAAATGATAGCATGTATGAGAAAAGCATCTATCATTTAAGACTTGGCATAAATCAGGTATATGGTAGGCTCTCAACAAAATGTTGGTTTCCTTCCTGTCCAGTTCAATCTGCGTGTGGTTTTATAATAGTAGTTGTCATTTATTTACTAACTACTATATTCCAGCAAGGGTCAGCAAACTCCCAGGTGGCAGCCTATGTTTGTAAATAAATTTTTATTGGAACACAGCCATGCTCATTCATTTATGTTACGTCTATGGCTACTTTCTCTACAATAGAAGAATCGAGTAGTTGCAACAGAGACCATCTGACTGCAAAGCCTAAAATATATACTATCTGGTCACTTAAGAAAAAGTTTAAGGACTCCTGCCAGTCAGTGTGCTAAATTTATATATATAAATATATATAAATAATATATAATAAATAATATATATATATATAAATATATAATTTCCAATCACCACAACCTAGCAAGGTAGATATACTTATATGTATAAAGAGATTGAAGCAGAAATAAAGGTTCATCTAGGAAGTTCTCCTCCAAAAACATAATGCCAAACTCTATATCCGAAGGAAGCTTGGAAGAATGATAGAAGATTTTTATGATTCATCTTGATTTGAGGAATGACTAACTACCTCTGACTTTTAACTTTCTCGGGCTAAATTTCTTGACTTTCCTGACATATGCTGAATTAAATTATCCTGTCCAGAAGGGATTTTCCCCTTTTCTTTCTTTGTTTTTTTTTTTTTGTTTTTTCATATAAGTCCATTATTTCAAAAATAAAAGTTTTAATTTCTAGACTCTCTGAAAAGCTATCATGCTTTGACTAATTTCTTGGAAGGCATACTTTTTTTTTTTTTTTTTAGTCAGTACCTAGCTTGAGGTCCAATTTTCCATAAAGGAGAGATTTTTAAGCTCCCCTGTCTGCTACTTCTCACTTTATCTTCCTCTCACCTACTCACTTTCTCTCCAGGCCAGACTCAAGGAGAGTAAGCTATTTCAAGGGGCTTTAAAGATTTGCCCAAGACATAGATATTAGAGCGCATTTGGCTTTGTGCCTCCCCTCAAGTTCAAAACTGTAAATAAAATCATCATGTGCATCCCAATTCCCCAACACCATCCTTCCAAAAGGTTCCATTTTGGAAATCCAATAACTCTGTGTACATCAATGATATTGGAGTCCCCTCTAATATTTATTGCATAAACATTCTTTAAACTGAACAATGAGCCTTGCCTCAAGAGATAATTTGGTATAGCAGAAAGAGCATAGGGTTTGGAATTATAAGACTGGGTTTTTAATTCTGAGTTAAATAATTACTGACTGGGAAACTTGTTTAAGTTCTCAAGCCTTCAGTTCTCTTAACAGTAAATACAAACAATGCTTCCTAACTCATGAGGTTGGTGTCACAATTAAATGGCATCTGTAAAGCGCCAGGCACAGGATAAATGTTAAACTCTTAGTCTAAACTGCTAGAGAGCCTTCATCCTGGAGCTTCATACTTATCACAGATAAGTCATAGGTATATCATTACTCCCATCTAAGGGAAATGAAAAGAGAAAAAGTCTAGGATTTGTTCCAAATTTGCACTTCCCCCATTGTGTGCCATCAAACCCAACCCTGTGACATACTTCAAACACAAAATAATCAAGTGAGTTTGGGAAACACTCTATACACTCTGCCCTTCTTGGAGATTTCCAATGAACGCGAGGGCATTAAAGGCCCCGGAAAATCTTGAGGTAAAGAAAGCTGTGTCATTGGCTCAGTTTAAAATAGCATTCTCCGAACACGTTAAATTAGAGATTCTTTTTCCCTTGCATTAATATCTGTCCACATGTTGTAGATTACACTTTAGAAAACACCGCTTAAAGTGACACAGCCAAATTAAACCCGAGTCGAGGTTAGAAGTATCTCTGTGTTTCGGGCTCACGTGCAACTTCCCCTGCTCTCTCTGTAAGTCATTAAGGTCTTTCGTTGCCAATAGCTATTCTGGACTCTGACCACTGGGTCCTTTTGAAGTTAGTCCTTTTAACTTAGTCATGCAAAAACCACCCTTTGACATCATTAAAGGATGGCAGCAATGCTGATGGTTAGGAACGGGATCTCTGACTCATGAGCCAGTTTACCTGAATTAAGTTCCTCCCCCCCTTTCTAGTTGAGTGGTCTTGAGCTGTGTGAGCCTCAGTTTTCTCATCCATAAACTGAGGAAAATACAGGTAGCTATCTCAGGGATATTGGAGAGGATTTAATAAGATAATCCACATGAGACACACAAAGCAGTTCCTGGCACAGACGTATTCAATCCATGTTAGTTATTATTGTAGCGTTTAAATGGCCCCATTTTGAGAAGGACAAAGTAAGCAATGAAAGTATATTTGCCTTGCCTGGGATCACACCAATTAATCACTGGAGTAGTCTTCGTTTGCCCTGAGAGTCTGGTTTCCTTCTTCCAGTCTTAGAGGCATATTTTCATTTCAGGAGTCAACTTCTATCAAAGCGTATCAAACTTTATTGAACTTGATTACTACAGGCTTTTATAATCGTCAGTGACTCCCTCTGACACAAGCCTCGGTCAAGCAGCATTCCATTCATTTGAGTATCAGCACACCGGGCTGGAAAAGATTGCCAAAGCTATCCAGTCTCGCTATGCCAAATATTTGGCACACATATCAACACTCTCCCACTTCTGTACCCATGGAAGACATTGCTAATCCATCACAGCACCTTTTCCCCTTGAGTCCAAACATGGCCACATAATCTTTTTCAAAGCAGCTCCAGGCAGCCCTATCAGCTAATTGAAGTTGACACGTAAACTGAAACTTAACTGCCATCCCAAACCCATTCAACCTCTTAGCCAATACTTGCATGACCTCTACAATATTATTGTCTTTTTTTTTTTTTAAATATGTTCAGTGTCATGTCTCCCTAATAGGGGAGAACATGAGGGAAGAGGAGAGACAGGACAATAGATACTGACATTTGTTATAGGCAAGTTAGTAGCATTTATTATTAATATGCCAGGCATTTATAACTCTATTGTCCCACTCGCTGTCTCCAACAACCCTGGAAAGATCTCCATTTAACAGTTAAAGAAGCCACAGTTCATAAAAGTTATAGGACTTCGTCCAAGGCTCCCCAGTAGGTAAGCAGAATTTGATCTCAGGTCTACCTGACTCTAGAGTCTATGTTCTCTTTTCTCCCATCACAGTGCCTCCCTAAGAGTTTTCAAAGTCTTTCAAGGCTATGTCTCTGGCATTGAGGGGCTGACAGTTTCACAATGGCCACCATGTCACAGAGCCTTTTCAGAAAATCTCTTATTTAGGGTTGAGTTATGAGTCCATCTATAACCTGTCCTTCCTAGATAAATCTCTTTAATTTTTTAACCTGGGCTCAAGAGCTCAAGAACCCACTTTCCAATACTTGTGAAAGAGTCAACTAGATTTCTTAAAATTCTGGATGAAGGCCAAAATAGAGGAGGTCGTGGTTCCATTGGGAAATGAGTTCAAATCTATTTTTGAAACAATTTTCCAGAACCTTACAGGAATCTATATTGTTGCCACTTGGTCAGACCCACTTTTTATTTTCTTTTCAGTCCAGGCAAGAAATAGAAGCGAGAAAGCAAGTGCTCTGCAGAATTTTTATTTCAAAAATTGAAACCAGACCACACCAGGGCAGTTTGTGGTCTGAATGCATCAGTGGATCTAGTCATACTTCATCTGAGCTTTTCTTAGGTATACTAAACCACACATATGAATCTCATTATTGTGTCTGGATGGAAATATTTTGTAGATTAAGGTTTGTGGGCTTAATTTGGTTGGTAATGAAACTTCTGTTTGGGGGAGGGGAGAGAGGAAGCCATGAAGAGTCACCAATGCTTAAGCCAATCAACTAAAAAAAGAAACACTCAGTATTTGGAGGTTTTTGTGCTTAATATTGGCCATTTGACTTGGGTCTAAAATGAAATCCAAAATTAAGTTTGGCAGAAATATTGACAAATCAGCAATGGACCGTATATAACCAGAACCAGAGAAACTCTAGAATTGGAGCCACACACTCTTGCTTATTTTACAGGAGAGTGGATGTGACTTGCCCAGGGTCACACAACAAGTGGCTGAAAGAACTGTAACACAGAGCTCATATTCTAGCTCTTCAATCTATTGCATTTTCTACTATGTGGCCCCATGAGAGCCTCAAATCTTAAGAAGCTTAAAAATAAGTAATAAAAAGTCGAAATACAAAAAGAGAGAGTGACCTAACTTTAAAAAACAACAAATACTGCAATGAAATTGGAAGTATTGCTGACTAATAACCCAAGATACTCTTTAACACCTAAACCAGAGTTTCACATTAAGTATATCCCAGGCCTGGTCAAGTCAACCTCATGCCAAAGGTCCAGTTGAGTTTACTTTGGTCATACAGAAAGCTTTTCTCAAAGCAGACGTACTGGGCTCTCAAGAACCATTGGGTTGTTGACTAGAATCTCATGGGAAGAGGCACGGTCTATATTGGCCACTTTTATAACCCCTGTGCTTAGTGTGGTGTCTGGCACATAGTACATACTCACTGAATAGCTAAATGAATAAAAACTAAATCCAGGAGTGCAGCTATGGTGGATTCCTTGATACATCTTACCTTAGAAAAGATCACCAGAGAACTAATTATATTAGGGTCATCAGGAAAATATCAGTATTTGTTCATTCATTAATTTCACAAATACGAGCACCTGCTGTATGTAAGTTCAAATCAAGAAATATAGTCAGCTTTATTTTATTCAAATATAAATATATTGTGCATTTACTGTGTTCTAGACACAGTGCTTGGTGTTGGGTATTAAGAGATGAATAACTCAAATATAGTTCCTGCCCTTATGGAGCATACAGTTTACATATAGTCTAACTGTATGCTTTCTAACTATGTAAGGACTAACCGTATGCACACTGTTTACAGTCTAACATAAATACAAGATACAATTTGCTTATTGCTCTAAAAGAAGAAGATATACATACATAATAAAGCCACTCAGAATCATTTTTAGAATAACATATCATAGGAATAATATCAGATCAAGTACTCAGAGAATTCAGAAGAGGGAAAAGTTACTTGAGAAAACTTCTAATAATAGATTATTTTGGGGGGCTTTATCTTGAAGGACAGATAGATTTGTCCACTCAGAGATGGCAAGAGGGCTTTCAAGGAGCCTTCAAGTCATCTGGAATCCTCTCCCAATGACTGTGATATGACAACTCCAGGGTCTCTGTCAGCATGCTTCATGTGTACAGCACCCACAACATGTCTGGCACCTTAGGGCCCTCATTCCAGGACATTAATAGTGTTCTCTTTTGAGCCAGGTGTTTGAAAGTCATACAGATAGAGCTTAGGTCTGGTCTTGAACCATAACTCCCTTCCTTGGCCCTCTAGCACAAAGGGCTGTACAAAATGGTGGTTCAGAGCACCTACTTTGGACTCAGATGGACCTGTATTCAAATCCTGACCCCACTACTTAGTAGATATCTGAACTTGCACAAGCTACTTAATTAATCTATGCTTCCGTTTCCTCATCTGCAAAACAAGAATAAAGATATTACCTCATATCATTTTATGAGAATTTGAAATTGGAGATTTAAACTACTTAGCAGAGGCTCTAGCAAAATAAGCACTCAATGAATGATAGTTAATGATATTTTTATTACTTTTATTATCACTGTTATGATTTCAACCTCTTCTTGATCTTCCAGTGCCTCTTCAATTAATATTTGGTGATTCTAAGCCTTCCTCCTCCAGGAAGCCCTCCATGAACTTTCAAGCTCAGAATGACACTTCTTTCCTCAATTCCTTCATTCAGACCAGCACTGCTACTGAATTTTCCTTGTGTGTGTTCTTCTAGCTTATAAGATTTCTGGAAACAGAGAATAGGTCCTAACTCTGCCTAGTCTCCCCAGCACCCGGCATACGTGCAGCACATAGTAAGTAGATGGCAAGTAGCTCTTAAAAGAATCTTAACATTTCTACTCTTGCTATTGGCTTAGGAGTGCGCACCATGTTCTCAATCTGCAGTGACACTTAAGAGTATCACAAATATTAAATCTGGAATACATAGGTTTAAAATTGATTGCATCTTGTCATCTTTTGGGAGGAAATTGTAAGCTTTATGATTATAGAGAACATGCTTATCTTCTTCATTGTTGTATCCCTCATGCCTAACTCAGGGCTTGGCACATGGTAGGTATTTAATAAATATGTACTGAAAAGATGGATAGTTGGATAGATGAGTGGACGGATGGATGGGTGAATGGATGGATGGATGGATGGATGGATGGATGGATGGATGGATGGATGGGTGGATGGATGGATGGACGGAAAATTGAAGAAACCAGACAGGACCAATAAATCTGGAAATCTCTTAACACAAATGCTCTCCAAGATCCCATTGCTGATATTTCACCCTGGGGAATATTACAATGACCTCAGATGAAGAATTACTAGAATCCTTTCATATACATTTATTTTTGAAGGCCTCCAGTGGCCTGGGGGAGAAATGAACCTCAATCAAATTCATTGACCGCAAGGTCGGAATCTCTGGGTTTTAATATTAGCCGATGACCCTCTCTGGGTGTTTCAGTTCAGTAATTCTCTTTTATGTCATGTACTACCTCTGCTTAATCGGATGTGGCTGCCTGGAGTGACGTACTCAAAACAATTCTGAAGTGGGTCTCCACAGACTTGTGTAGGCATTGATTAGCAATGTCTGCCACGTACACCAGAAGGAAGTGTGTGGGTGCCAGAGATTTGCCACCCCTGGACTCAATGATCTTCTAAAGTTGCTTCTAAGCCCTGCTCAAGTCTGATTTTGATTTTAAAATCCGATGTTTGTCTGTGTCTATGGAAAGTGCTGAAAAACTGAGCCAAACGTTTCCCATCAGGAGCAATGTCTTGAAAACTAAGCCACAGGCAGCCTGTTCTGGAGAAAGCCCTGGCTGAGCAACATGCACAGCCATCCCAGTAGCAGCGCTGTCTCTTGGCCAGGGGACTGATCTCCCAGAAAAGGACTCCACCCTAGGCTCATGAACTTGCTTTTCCTGCTACTGAATTAGGATAGATAGGCTAGGAGGAAAACCAGGGCTGGAGCCACAGCGTCCTCACTCGCCTAAGGATTTCAGAGAATCACTGACTCCTGACACACTGAAACACTAAGAATTATACACTTCCATTGCAAAAGCAACAGGGGGCAAGAGGGAGCTCCCCCAGATTCCCTTATGAATCCCTCATCCTTCAGAGACTAGCATTCCACTAACTGTCTTTTTCAAACAAAAGTCACAAATCATCACAAAATAACAATGCACACCAGTTACTAAGATCTCTCTCCTGTTCAGCCCTGTCCTAAGTGTTGTGCATGCATTATCTCATTTAATCTTGTTTTTTCTCATTTGCAGTTGAAGGAACTTTGTTGTGGGGTTGATAACAGTGTTGTCATTTTACAAACAAGAAAGTTGAGGTGCAGAGAGGCAGTGTTGCATATCTGAGGTCATGGCTACCAGATGGAGCCATATGAAGTTGCCACTATTGAACTCTTTTTGACCTACGGAAATGGCAATTCCATGTGATTCAAACTAATAGCAAGTGGCAGAGCCAGGATCCATAGTATCTGATTCTAGAGCAGATATCTCCAACACTGCACAGACTCTTCTGGGAGATTTGTCAGTTTTAGCATTTACCACTCTTCCCTGTAAGTCTCTCTTTACATGTCTGTGTCCTTTACTAGACTGTGAACTCATGGAGAGAAAGAACTATCTGTGATTGGTATCTGAAACACCTCACGACCTCTTGGGTTCTCCCGTAGCCTGGTCTTAGCACTCTAGCACTCACTCAACTCATCTCTGTTGAATGCAAGAACGAATGATTTTAAAAATGAATTAATTCTCAAGACTCTAGGATGATTGCTGGCTCCACTAGCATCCTAACTGGGCACCAGTTAAGCCACTGTGCTACCTAAATGGATAAGTGCTTTTCAGTGCTGGAATCTAAACACCTAGGTCTTGGAGGGGCTTTGGTCTGGCAGTCAGAGTTTTCTCAATTCTTTTAAGATACAGGTTGTGCTGGACTCACTCAAGTGTAAGGATCAGATGTCCTCAGAAAAAATCCACACTTAGGGCTGTTTCCTGGCTCCTCTCTCCTCCTGACACATTCCAAAAAGGAATTTATGGATGTTGGGAAGAACAAGGGGTGAGGAATTTCTAGAACCTTTAAGAACACCCATGTAAGCAACTCCATGCTTAACTGGCTGTGTACAATAAAATTCTCTTGCCTGTAAGCAAGAAGAAAAAATTTGGTGTGAGCTGCCTCATGTGTTGCCAAAATGATGTGGAAAGAAATTCATCTGCATTTCTAAACAGTAGGAATCCTCCTTGTTCCCCAAACCTATGATATTTCATGTACATGCCTAAATCAACAAGATAAATATATTCTCTGAGATACTAAAAATGAAGTCATAGTAACTAATTCTGAAATATATTCTAGCCAGTTGGAAGTATCATCTTTATCTAAAAATGAAATTGTTTATTCTCCAGCTGTGACCAAGGAAAAAATCCAAAGATTGTTGATTTCTTCAACTAGCAATGGTCTTTGTCCTGGGGTGAGGTGCCTAAAAATAACCGTTAGTTTATTCCATGCTGCTTCCAAAAGATTAGCTACCAAACAACTCTACTGGGGGAAAAAAAAGGAAGATTTGATGACAAGAGGCAGCTTAAAGTATAAAATTATTAACCAAAAAGCCCTTGGGACGTGGTTGCCATGATACTGACTGTGGTTTCCCCACCTATCAAGTGAAGTGTTACCTCAGAGTCATGTTCTGAATAAAAATCCATAATGCCAAATCTGGAGAATCATCCTACACTGGCAACATCTAATACCAAAGAAATAGAAACCAGAGATAATTTTTATCCTTCATCGATAATGAAGTTCTAACATTTTAACACCCTCCCCTGCCAAAAAAATTAAAAAAGCATTCAAAGTCATTGTTTTTTTATCTTTTTTTATTTTTTATAGGGGATAGTCACCATAAATGTGCCAGGTATTTGGAGACCAATGGACTAAATACAGAAGCCTTTGTTCTGCCTACTCATCTTAACAGATGACACTGTGAGCGATTAGGCACCTAGACTTAGGGAAATACAGCATTGCATCCTGGGCTCAGTAGTACCAGCTCTTCACGTTGATTTTCAACGCTCTCCTTAGCATGGTTCGATGAACTCTGCGTGGTCTCTCCTTTTCACTCCCCTGCATACAAGTCTTTACATCCCAGTAGAACTAGACCTTCAGTATTCCCTACATGTTACCTACCTTTGTCGATGTCAGGCAGCCACAAAGGGAAGCTGCTATTATTCACTTTATTCTTTTATTCTCCTCATCACCAATGCGTTCCAACTCCATTGCCTTTTCTCATGTTGTTCTCTCTTTCTAGACTTCTGTAGGCTTCAAATTCCACCCACCTTCTCAGTTGGATCCATCCACTTTTTAGAATCCCACCCATCCCTCAGGTCCATTTCAGATTGCCACCTCTTTTGTGGTGTCTTTCTTGAGCACCTCAATAGAATGTCACCTCCCTCCACTTTGAATATTAATAGACCTAGTTTGACCAATTTCTTTTGTTACCTATTACATCATTAATATAGTCATAATGTATTTCCCTGATGATCCCATCCCTTCTGGATACAAAGTTTCCTCTCTGATCTACTGTCTATTTGATCGGTGTTATTTTTATTGCTTCTATTATCATTAGCTACCATATGTTAAGCTCCTACTATGTGTCAGGCACTGTGCTGGTAGCTTAATATACATTTTTTCGCTTCATCCCATCCTCCCACAACACTATGAAATGGACATATGTATAGTCATGTAGGAGATGAGGCAAGAGAGTCTCAGAGGGGGAAAGTGAATGGCTACAGGCAGCAGCTACCAAGCGGAAGAGGTGGATTCTAGCACAGGTCTATTTCTCTCCAAAGAATAGGCTATTTCTGCCACGCCCAGCTGCTTCATCAACACAATTGTTTAGACTGCTGAGGGAAATGGACTGAGTCCCTCAAAAACTCAGAAGCAAACTAGTGCAGGGTCAACAGAAGATGGAAAGTCATGAGTTATCTTTGACAAGCTCTACCAGCTCCCAAGAGAAGGGTGAAGCAGAGAAGTCAAGATGTTGGGCGTGGCCAGAGTGGTTCCTGGAGCAACCTATCTTTGGTTTTATTTGAGGAGAAGAAACTCATGGAGATCTTGGGACTCTAAAGTATTCAGAGAGAGGAAGAAGAAAAAGAATGGGGGGAAAGGATGCTGACCCGGGGCACGGTGGATGTCCCTTCAGATTTGAGGAGGACAATAACCACAAAAACCGTTCTTCATTTGTATATGTTTGTTGTTGTATATGTATGTTGTATATGTTCATTTGGATATGTTTGAACATGTCAGGCATGGAAATTACAGTGCACCTATCTATTTGCTTATGTTCAGGTGAGTTATTGAAAAATATCATCTTATCTTTCTAGTCTCCTGGCACCTGCATCTGAGATACACACCCATTTTCATTAGACGGGAGACTGAACAGTATCTAACTTTCTTATAGACTCTTCTTGACCTCTCTGAGCCTCAGTTTCCTCATTTGTACCATAGGTTTAATGTCATCAAGCAGCCCTTTAAACCAGTCCTGCTTGATAGAACTTCCTGCAATGATGGAAATGTTCTTTATCCACATTGTCTGAGATTATAGCCACTATTAAGTGCATGAAATATGGGTAGTACAATGAGGGATGGAATTTTTTATTGTACTTAATTTTAATTCATTTTAATTTTAATAACTTCTCGTGGCTAGTGGCTGCCATATTGGACAGCACAGCTCCAGACTAACAAATTCAAAGTTTGCTGCCTTTCTTAAGTTTAAGTTTTCTGCCTTCTCTCTCATGGGGAAATCTTCACGATAGATATTTTACCCCAGATTAATTATGTTTTAAGAATTTAACAGGAAAGAAGTCACCTAAAGAGTCTCAAAAAAACAATTCACGGCAGTTCATTTGGCTCTTGATAAAGTTAGAAAGCAAAGTCTGCTCCACACGTGTATTTTTCTGCATTCAGCATATGTGCTGAGCCAGGGTACAGAGCCAGGCAATATGCATTACTTAGAAATAGCCGCTTTGTCCTGGACATATGACCCCAACGATCTGTGTATTGAGCCAGTGCAAAGGCTATGTCTCTTCCTGCTGCCCTCCTTTGCAAACATTGACTCACCAGATTCTTTAATCTCACCATAAAAGATCAGTCGATTGATTGATAGATAGATAGATATTGATATGAGTATAGATATAGATATAGATTTGTTGTTAGTGCTGTTGAGTCGATTCCAACTCCTAGTGACCCTCTGCACAGAGGAGTGGAACCCTGCTCAGGGTTTTGCGCCATCCTCTCAGCTTCCAGCACTATATCAGACAATGCTCTGCTGCTATTCATAGGGTTTTCATGGCCGGTTTTCAGAAGTGGGTGGCCATGTCCTTCTTCCTAGTCTGTCTTAGTCTGGAAGCTCCGCTAAAACCTCTCAACCATGGGTGACCCTGCTGTTACTTGAAATACTGGTGGCATAGCTTTCAGCATCACAGCAGCACACAGCTGTCACGGTGTGACACCCCACGGACAGATGGTGTGATTCCCTGATGGGGAAACGAACCCAGGCCACAGCAGTAAGAGCGCCCAATCTTAACTACTATACCACTAGGGCTGGCTATAGATAGTTATAGATATGGAGATGATGGAGATGGAGATGGAGATGGAGATGGAGATGGAGATGGAGATGGAGATAATCTCCCAGAGCATATTTGCCTGGGATCTCCGAGAGACAAGTCTCCACTTCACTGCAGAACTCTTATCCTTGCTTAAAAAAACAGACCTGCATATGTCAAGGTAGGAGTTTTAAGAGTTGGGAGAAAGAAAATCCTGGAAAAAATACAAGTTGAAGTCTATATTTTTCACTACAAAAGCTTCCCTTTATTGAGCTCTTGCTGTTGCCAAAGACTGTACCTTTCCCATTATACACATCATCGCGTGCACTTTTCACAACAGTCCTACGAGGACACTCGTGTCACATTTTATTGATGACATGACTCTGGCTTACAGTAGTAGATAACACCTTGCTCAAGGAAAGGGAAGTATTTGAACCATGACTCAAGCCAAAGACAGTTTGTCTATAAAACCTGTGCTCATCAACAGTATTCTATTTACATTCCAGCACCTTGGAACCTGCTATAGTCTCAAAGAATTATTATCCTTTCTATTGGATGATTCTAACTAGAAAAATATTTCTCCTCTTCTGCTGAAATTTGCCTTCTCATAACCAACCCTACCCTCACTCCCAACATATACATACATCAGCGCTCGCTCTGTCTTTTGGGGCCGCAAGAAACAAGCCAGCTCCTGCTTCCCCAGGATTTATACATAGTAATCATGTCCCTCTCAACCTTGGCTTTTTCAATTACAGAATAAACAGGCAGAGGTCTGCCTTCCTTCCTCCTACAAGATATTTTCCAGACCTTCCATTGCCTGATCACTTCCTATAAAGATAAGAATCTACTTGTGCATTTTTAAGAGTCTCTATAGAATAAGTTGTTCATTCTGAAACTTTACAAGCCCTACTGTCAGAACATGATTCTTCATGTCTAACTTAAATATCTCAAACTGCAATCTAAAGTAGTTTTCCCTAGCTCTATCCTCAAAGGAGACATTAACCAGTCAGTTGTCTGCATGACAATATTTTACATTCTTAAAGGTTATTATTTGCTCCCTATATTTTTTTCTCTCTAGTGTAAATATTTCCAGTTCTAGTAAATGTATCTTTGTAAGGTTTGTCTCCTTACCCATCAGTGACTTCTGCAGCTCCTCTTTGATCTAGATCCAAGTTGCTGCTGAGTTTAGGACTGGATTCAATGAAGAAGTCAAACTCAAACTGAAGCTAAGGGAGGCTATTGGCCTGGACTCAAGCTAGCTTTTATTCCTAGGAATGCAACAAAATAGCAGCTACTTTTTAATCTGTGCCTACTATAGCCTGGACATTGTGATAGGTGTTTTAAGTAAAGATCTCTAATCCATAATTTCTTCTGGAAGGGTTTTGACCCTCATTTTACAAATGAAGTCATTTGAGGTCAAATGAGGTTTAGAGAGGATAAATAGCTTGCCAAACTCACAGAGCTAGTGAGTGGCATTTGAACCCAGGTGCCTGTAATTCCAAAGCCTAGGCCTTTTCCACCACACTGAAGATATAGTGGATCTTTCCCAAAGTACAAAAACATCCACCTGCCCTCAGACCACCAGGAGCCAATGGGAAATACACAACCCTCAAGAATTACATTTCCTTTCTCCAAACAACGCAGCGTTTGGCTGTGCCAGTGGACGTCTCTTACACACACAGTGAAAAATCCTCACTCAACCCATACTCTGGTCATTATTACTCTAGACTCATTGCCTTGGAGTCTCAACCAGCAACTCTCACAGCTTTTTAGATGGAAATTTAAGTCCTTTAGCAACACACACAAAAGTGTTGGGTAAAAGTCCAAAAGCATTTCAAACTTGGCCCATGGCTCTTTCTCATAAAAAAAAAAAAAAAAGAGCTAAGAAATGAGGGGAAGAGGGTGGGAAGGAAGGACTTTGTGCAGGCAAAGAGAGTCTATTGCAATTGCAATAGAGTATGCGATCAGTAAATATTTGTCCAGTAAACAAATAAGATGAGCTATGCTCATTTGAGAGAAGAGAAGTTGCCAATTTATCCTCTTCATAATAATTTTCATTCAGTGGGCTTGCCTACATCACAGATCCCCAAATGCTTATTTAGGAAACTAATTTGAATAAGAAAGCATACTCAGAAGAAGCTTTTTGTTTCTTTTTTTTCCCCCCCTAACCAGGGAGTAGGTGCCCTAAGTAGATGTTACATGGATAGTTGGTAAAATATCAAATATGACTATAATTAGGGTGTGGTATGGATAGGAAGTTCTTGATTAAATGCACAGCCGGTGCTTTCTAGGTTCCCAGAGCCCTGGTCAGTCCTACAGAATGTTTCTGGGTTCAATTTTCTCTGCCACAAGCCCTCTCCAGATTTTGCAAAGACTTTCTGTCGTCAGGAAAGAGGTGATCACTTGGAATCATGTTGAGACATTCTGTCATCGGGATAAGATCTTCCTGGAAGAAAAAAAACTGGGAAACCTCTTATAGGATAAACAATCTAAATACCACATCTAATTAACATAAACAGCTAACTTAGAATGTGCAAGTGTGAGAACAGCATGGGCATAGGAAACTATCAATTTGTGAAATGACTAATTAAAAAACAAGTAGTTCTCAATTGTTTTCTTGAACTACATTCAGATGTATTTCCTAATTCAAAAAGACTATAAATGACTTCATACTGTGTATAGATTGTTCTCACATGAATCCAAGGCATATTTTCATCAATATTATAACCACCTAAAGTTTAACCATGTGTTTCTATCTTTACTCAATGATTTCTCAACTGCCTTTGACAACTCTCTGTGCTGTAAACCTTGACAGTCCTGTTTTTTTTCTTCTAATGCAAGTGGCTGACTTAAACTTGGATTGCAGAGGCATCTGCTTTCAAAGATGGCTCTCTGGAATAAACACATTGCCAGCCACAAACTAGATAAAGAGCCAGGCTACCTCCCCACACTGAGGCTTGTTTGTTTTAGAGATCTTGATTAATTTCAATAACCGACCCTTTGGGCTACTTGTTTTTTTCTCTTCCCACTTTTTAAATTCCAGCTCTTATGTTTTAAATTCCCCGATAAAGAGTGTGCCTGTGAAACCCTAGGCCACCACCCTCAACCCCAATAAAAGCAGAACCCCAGGCCCATGCTCTCTCTCTCTCTACCCATGACCTTGCTCTTTGGCCCCAGGTGTGCCTTGCAATATCCACATCCTGTAAGTAATAAATCTTTTTTGTTTTTTCCAAAGTTTCCTGATGGTTATTGCTGAAGGGCGTCTTGCAATCATAATAAGAACCACAAGGGCTGGTCCAGCCACAACATTGGTTATTGATAAGCTGAGACCAGCTCATAACACTCCCCTTTCCTCTGCTACTTAATTGTGCACTCAGGTGAATAGCCATAAGACAACTTAACAATGTTAAGAACTGCTTCGCAGTAGCATATTCTCCTCCATACTCTGTCTCTAATCTTTTTCATTCTTTAACGATCACTTTAAATTCCATTCTTTGCAACACGCCGTGTCCTATGACTCTTTTGACAATTCCTTTTATATCTTTCAAACTCTGTAAGCACTTATATTTTAAACCACAAAATAAATAATTTGCATTCTTTCTTGCTTTGTTCCTCAAATATTGAATGGATGATTCCATTTTCTTCTTAATTCTATTGTTAAGCTCTCTGAGGGTAGGCACTTGGTCTTATAATTATTTCTACCATCCAAAGTGGAAAACTTAATGTGTTAGTCTGCTTGGGCTGCCATAACAAAATACCACAGACTGGGTGGCTTAAACAACAGAAATTTATTTTCTCATAATTTTAGAGGCTGGAAGGCCTGGATCAAAGTGCTGAGAATTCAGTTCTGGTAAGGTGTCTCTCTTCTTGGCTTGCAGATGGCCACCTTCTCACTGTGTCCTCACGTGGCCTTTCCTCTGGGCAAAAGCAGAGAAAGAGAGAAAAAGAGAGATCTCTGGTGTCTTTTCCTCTTCTTACAAGGACACCAATACTATCAGATTAGGACCCCGCCCTTATGACCTCATTTTACTGTAATTATCTCCCTAAAGTCCCTGTCTCCAAATACAGTCACAGTGGGAGTTAGGGCTTCAACATATGAATTTGGGGGAAGGAGAGGACATGATTGAGTTCATAACACTCAGTAAGAATAAGATAAGTACTTGTTGATTGGAGAAGACATCAAAGGCTCACGGACATCCTTTCTGAGCTGTCTCTTGCCCTGAATCATAGTTTGGACAACTGGGTCAGGAACACTCTGTCAGGCTCTTCTAAAAACTTGACCTTTTAAGGTTTTGGAAATAAATCAAGGAGAAAAGAATTTGAGGTTCAGAGAGTCAGAATACTATTTCAACAGCCACATAACTAGTAGGAAGCTCAGCTGGAATTAAAACTCAGTTTGCCTTCTGGAGTCCTTCATTTTAACCCTGCCTCCCACAGCAGAGAAGAACTGGCACATGGTGTTAAACTTGAATTGGAGGGTCGATAATAAGAGGTAGGAGTTATTGAACATCTACTGGGACTATGGCCTTCATGTCGCTATGATGGCTCACTCAGTGCTAGTGAATATTGAAGAGATTCATGAATATATGGTTTCTACTTTTTTTTTTTTTTTTTTTTGTGAGGAGATCAGCCCTGAGCTAACATCCGCCAATCCTCCTCCTTTTTTTGCTGAGGAAGACGGCCCTGGGCTAACATCGGTGCCTATCTTCCTCCACTTTATATGGGACGCCGCCACAGCATGGCTTACCAAGCAGTGCGTCGGTGCGCGCCCGGGATCCGAACCAGCGAACCCCGGGCCGCCGCAGCGGAGCGCGCGCACTTAACCGCTTGCGCCACTGGGCCGGCCCCTATGGTTTCTACTTAATGTTTTCGTTTACATCATTATTTTAACCCTGACATTAGCCATTATGATCTTCACTGTATGGAAGTGAAATAAGACCAATAAAAGTTATATATCTTATCTAAAGGCTAGAGCTGAGATCTAAACTCATGTCTGTTCTGTCTTATTCCAAAGTTGTGACCTTTCCTCTGTACCCTGTTGTCTCGCCAAATTTCCAGAAGTTGAATAGAGAGTGGAAGCTTTCCTTTAAGATTGGAAAATTATTTTAGAGACCATTTTATATCAATACTACAGTGAATATTGAAGGAATATCAGAAGAGCTTCAAACACAGGAAATATAAAGTCAAAATTCACTTGGGGGCTGGCCTGGTGGCGTAGTGGTTAGATGCGCACGCTCTGCTGCGGCAGCCCGGGGTTCGCAGGTTCTGATCCCGGGCATGCACCAATGCACTGCTTGTCAAGCCATGCTGTGGCAGTGTCCCATATAAAGTAGAGGAAGATGGGCACGAATGTTAGCCCAGGGCCAATCTTCCTCAGCAAAAAGAGGAGAATTGGCAACAGATGTTAGCTCAGGGCTGGTCTTCCTCACACACAAAAAAATTTACTTGGAATTGCAGATATTCAATAGATTCAATTAGCAGTAAATACTAACAAGCTTGTTATTTTCTTTGTTTATTTGTAGAAGAGAATTCCTTTAAGAAGATCAGAAACGACTGATTTGGATTCTACTCTGTGCTTCGAAATACCCAATTCTACCTGAGAGTGAGACACCCAAGGACCATAGAATCCCAGAAACATCCAGCCAAACCCACCTCCACCATGGGGGCCATGACTCGGCTGTTGGCAGGTGTCTTCCTAGCTTTACTTGCTGTCTCTACTGAAGGCGGGGTCCTCAAGAAAGTCATCCGGCACAAGCGACAGAGTGTGGTGAACATCACCCAGCCAGAGGAAAACCAGCCAATGGTGTTTAACCATGTCTACAACATCAAGCTGCCCGTAGGGTCCCAGTGCTCGGTGGATCTGGAATCAGCCAATGGGGAGAAAGACCTGGCCCCACTGTCGGAGCCCAGCGAAAGCTTCCAGGAGCAAACAGTGGATGGGAACAACCAGATCGTCTTCACACACCGCATCAACATCCCCCGCCGGGCCTGCGGTTGCGCGGCTGCTCCAGACGTCAAGGAGCTCCTGAGCAGATTGGAGGAGCTGGAGAACCTGGTGTCGTCCCTGCGGGAGCAGTGTACCACGGGAGCAGGCTGCTGTCTCCAGCCGGCCGAAGGTACAAGCTGGTGACTGGCCCAGCCCCTCATTCGACAAATGGGAGAAATGATGAGCATGGCAGGATCCATCAGTGGTTCCCAAAGTGGATTCCCTGGGGAACTAGCCTCACAAAGTCTTCATTAAAGAGATTTTATGGTCAAATAAATGTGGAGAATACAATCATCTCTGTTCTGCTCTTGGTGATAAATGTTTCTCAGAGGAACTTTCAGGCCTCTGAGAAGTTTTGCTTCGAAAAAGCCTATTTCACTTAAATTACTGGTTTCTAAGACTCATTTGACCATGAAATCTACCCATTGTCTACCCCAAAACCTGTTAATATATTATGAAATTCTTGACCCAAAGATCGCTCTCTGAAAGGTACTGATATGGCCCCCTCACCTCCTTGTACTGATAGGGAAACGAAGGCCCAGAAAGAGGATGGGATCCCTCAAGGTCTTGCAATAAGTGGCCAAGTTAGGACTTAAACCACAGTATTCCACACCCCGGGGTTCTTACAAATGTACAGTGCTGCCCATGGTGGTGCACATTCTGTGGGAATTGGAAAAAAATGTTTCAGTTTGATGGCAACAACAATGATGATCATAACTATAAATTGAGCCAACTTTATGTACCAGGCACTGTTTTCATTATCTCATTTAATCCTCCCAATAACCTTTGAGATAAGGTTGAATGCTCCCATTCTATAGATCTCAGAACTGAGACTCACAGAGGTTAACCAAATGGCACAAGATGACATAACGAGTAATAAGAGATAGAAGCTTTGAATGCGCCTGTGTGTCTCCAGAACTCACACTCTCCCAGTTATACCTATTCACGTCCTTTTCTAAGGAATTTTGCCACTTTGAAATTATGTCTTCATCTCCACTCCCTAAAGTTGATAAAACTACAGAAGTTTCAACAGCTGCAAGTCAGAGATGAAAATCTCTATTTCTGCCACTCAAAAAAAATTACTGGGAAGTACTTGGACAATTTATTTCAAGAGTAGACCTAATCACGGTTAAGTGAAAAGTACTATAGGGTACGCTCTAGGGTTCTAAGGCAAAATAAAAAAGTTTTCTTTATGCATAAATTAGTTTGTCTTCCACCCTGTCAACTTCCTGGCAAAGTGCAGGTGGGAGTCACACAATAGAATTAGCACTAAATAGTGAGTGGAAAGAATTGCTTACGGCAGTGCTATCCAATAGAAATATAATGTGAGCCATATATGTAATCTTAGATTTTCCAGTAGTCACATTAAAGAAATGAAAAAGAAACAGGTAACAATAATTTTAATCATCTCTTTTATTTAACTCAATATAGCCAAATTATCCATTTTTCAGCCTGGGATCAATATAAAAATTATTAATGGATATTTTACATTCTTTTCTTTTACACTAAGTCTTTGAAATCTGCTGTGAATTTTACACTCACAGCACGTCTTAATTCAGATGAGCCACAATTCAATTGTTTGATAGCTACATGTGTCCAGTGGTCACCATACTACACAGCACAGGTTTAGAGTCTCACTTTTCAAACTTTTATTCTTAATTGCCTTCCTTCCTGCTGTCAGGAAGGAAATAAAATACATTAATGCAACTGGGTCTAGGTGCAGAAAAATGGAAGTGAGTTTCGTTTCTTCTCCTTGGGCTCCATGGAGATCACTCCAGTTACACCTGCAAGTTAAGTGACGACACGATATAGACCTCAAAGAATGAAATTATGCCAGCTCTGACCACGTATTCCTCAGATTCACTCACCACTATAGCCTTCGGGAAAGAGAGGGGAGAAAGATAGAGGCACAGGAGTTTTGTGGAGGCAGAGCCAAAAGTGGTCCTGACAGAATAAGAAAGCTGCCTCATTTCTGTGGTGGAAAATTAGAAAGTTTGGTCACGTAAACCCGTCTACCAACTTGAGTCAACCCAAAAAACTCTGGAAGAGAAAATAAGAATAAACACAGCAGCAGGTTCTTAGTGTCCTCATTTAACCCTGATATACCCCAGGGAAGTGGGCTCTTAGTCCCACTTGATCAATGAAGAAACTGAGCTCCAGAGGGTCTAAATCCCTTCTCAAATCCAGCACAGCTTTGAGTCAAAGAGTCAGAATTGAGTTCAGTTCAACGATGATTTCTTGTGTGAAACAATTGTTCTCTAATGTGTCCGACCTTGGCTAGTTACAGGAGAAGTAGTAACATAGCCCAGCACACTGCATTCCACAAGGCAGTGAATCAGAATCGCTGGCATCATGAGACTACTTGAAAATTTGATAAAAACTGTAGATCCTCTCCCCATGGGTGGAAACACACACACACACACACACACACACAGAACTGCACACATAAACACACTATGTTTGCATATGAGTCTACAATTTCAGAGATCACAGGTTAAGAATTCCTATCTAGTGTGATTGGATGGGGGGTCCCATCTGATTTCACACACTAAGCAACTAGTTTTCAAGCCAGATGGGATCTGAGGGTGCAACCATGCTCTGGCTGAATTTGAATCTGGGTTTCGCGGGTAGAAATTGAAAATTGAGCTGAGCGCATCTGTTCTCTTCCTTGCAGGCCGCCTGGACACAAGGCCCTTCTGCAGCGGCCGGGGGAACTTCAGCACTGAAGGATGTGGTTGTGTTTGTGAACCTGGCTGGAAAGGCCCCAACTGCTCTGAGCCCGACTGTCCAGGCAACTGTCACCTGCGAGGGCAGTGCCTCGATGGGCAGTGCATCTGCAATGAGGGCTTCACAGGGGAGGACTGCAGCCAGCTGGCTTGTCCCAGTGACTGCAATGACCAGGGCAAGTGCGTGAACGGGGTCTGCGTCTGTTTCGAAGGCTATGCCGGGGCCGACTGCAGCCAGGAGGTCTGCCTGGTGCCCTGCAGCGAGGAGCACGGCAGGTGTGTGGAGGGCCGCTGTGTGTGCCGAGATGGCTTTGCCGGCGATGACTGCAACGAGCCCCTGTGCCTCAATAACTGCAACAACCACGGGCGGTGCGTGGACAACGAGTGTGTGTGTGACGAGGGCTTCACGGGAGAAGACTGCGGCGAGCTTGTCTGCCCCAACGACTGTTTCGACCGGGGCCGCTGTGTCAACGGCACGTGCTTCTGCGAAGAAGGCTTCACGGGGGAGGACTGCAGTCAACCCACCTGCCCCAACGCCTGCCACGGTCAGGGCCGGTGCGAGGAGGGCCAGTGCGTGTGCGACGAAGGCTTCGCCGGCGTGGACTGCAGCGAGAAGAGGTGTCCTGCTGATTGTCACAACCACGGCCGCTGCGTTGATGGGCAGTGTGAGTGTGACGATGGCTACACGGGAGCTGACTGTGGAGAACTCAAGTGTCCCAATGGCTGTAGTGGCCACGGCCGCTGTGTCAACGGGCAGTGCGTGTGCGACGAGGGCTACACTGGGGAGGACTGCGGCCAGCTGCGGTGTCCCAATGACTGCAACAGCCGCGGCCGCTGCGTCCAGGGGAAGTGTGTGTGCGAACAAGGCTTCCAGGGCTACGACTGCAGTGAAATGACCTGTCCCCATGACTGCCACCAGCACGGCCGCTGCGTGAATGGCATGTGTGTCTGTGATGATGGCTACACAGGCGAGGACTGCCGGGAGCTGCGATGCCCTAGGGATTGCAGCAACCGGGGCCGCTGTGTGGAGGGGCAGTGCGTGTGCGAGGATGGCTTCACCGGTCCCGACTGTGCAGAACTCTCCTGCCCCAGTGACTGCCATGGCCAGGGCCGCTGTGTGAACGGGCAGTGCGTGTGCCACGAAGGCTTCATGGGCAAAGACTGCAAGGAGCGGAGCTGTCCTGACGACTGTCATGGCCGGGGCCGCTGCGTGGACGGCCAGTGCGTCTGCCAAGAGGGCTTCACGGGTCCAGACTGCGGGCAGCGCTCCTGCCCCAATGACTGTAGTAACTGGGGGCAGTGCGTCGCCGGCCGCTGCATCTGCAGTGAGGGCTACACCGGGGAAGACTGCTCGGAGGGTGAGTAAAGTGCAAACACTAGCCTGATCATGGCCACGATAGAGTGGACACCCAGTGTGTGTTGGAGAACTCTGCATTAAATTAAACACATGCGCGTGCACACACACACACACACACACACACACACACACACTGACTCTTTAAGGGGCCCTGGGCATTCACCTGTTACAGGGCTACCTATTTGAGGGCTCAGAGGCTCAGAGAGCTTATGGAATTGTCCCAAGGACACACAGCTAATACATCACAAAGCTAGTATTTGAGTCTGCCTAACTCGTCTACACTGAGTTGAACACCCAGTGCCCAAGATGAGGTAGATGATGTAATAACCTCCTTTTTGCTAGATGTCAACCTTCTTTCCTATTCCCCATTGACTTCAAACCAATAATAAGCTAAATCCCTCTACTTGGATAGAAGTAAAATTTCCGCTAAATTGAATGGACAGTGAGATTACATAAAAACACACTGTTTTAAATGCACATTCAGCAAAAGACTAAATATGGATCACCTCTGAGGGAGACCCATCTCTTAAATCATCTTTTCGTTACTGTCTTTGACCCCAAGGATTGTGAGCTCCTTGAAGGGGCATTATCCCGACAGTTAGCACAGGGCGTTGTATAAAGTCTAAGTGCTCATTAAACGTTGGATGAATGAAAACACAACAAAGATCCATGATGCTCATGCTCAATAAGGGTCTTCTTTGTCCTTCTTCTCTTATCCATCCATGTTATACTTGTCGTGATGGGGAATTCCTGCCTTGATTAAAGGTACTGAAAGATAAGAATGAATAAATGGCTCTATGTTTAATGTGGCCAAGGCAGAGAAGCCCTGGAAAGGACCCCAGGCTGGCAGGGAGGACAGGCAAGTCCCAAATTTGATGAGATGAAGTTGGGCAAGTCCCTCTGCTGCACCCACATTTGGAAAATGAAAGAGTTGGACCAGATGAGCCCCAAATACCCCTCCAGCGCTAGGGACGTGTGACTTGAACTCAGAGCATGGAGCCACGCTCAGGCTGCACTTTCTCATGCAAACGGCCTGCATCTGAACTGAGGTCCAAGGAGTGGAGAAGTTGCAGGGGCCAGGTCACAAAGAACCCTGAAGGCCACACTGCAGACCTGGAACTTTAGCCTGAAGGCAGTGGCCAGCCACCAAAGGTTTCCAAGATGGGTCACAGCTGGGGCTCCTTGATGATATCTGCATTTTAGAAAATGGAAGCTGGATTTCAGGCCTCAGTGACTGGCAGTCACTGGAAGAGACAGGTTAAGGGAAACAAACCTAGAGAGAATGTGTGGGGAACATAATTGACCTGTCCTTTCTTATTCCTGCCAGTGTCCCCTCCCAAAGACCTCATCGTGACAGAAGTGACAGAAGAGACCGTAAACCTGGCCTGGGACAACGAGATGCGGGTCACGGAGTACCTCGTCCTGTACACACCCACCCATGAGGGTGGCCTGGAAATGCAGTTCCGTGTCCCCGGAAACCAGACGTCCACCATCATCCGGGAGTTGGAGCCTGGCGTGGAGTATTTTATCCGCGTGTTCGCCATCCTGGAGAACAAGAAGAGCATCCCCGTCAGCGCCAGGGTGGCCACTTGTGAGTGAGCAGAACCCCCTCGGCAGCCTCAATTGCCCTCTGTTCGCCCAGGGCATAACCCGCCCCCATGAGTTACTGCCTCACCCATGCCCCCATAGCTCTACAGCTGTCCTTTTATAGTTACGCTAAATAGGAGCCTGGAATCCAGTTAAGCCCACTGAATACTTTTTTAAAGAAACTTCGTTTTCTACAAAATCTCCCTCCTGGCTCTCTTATCTCCTTCCTGCCACAGAGAATCATTACAGCCAACACTTAAGTGTTTACTATGCACCAGACTTTGTTTGAAGCACTCTGTGTATCATAACCCATGTCACTCGCAATAATCCTTTGAGATAGGAGCTATTGTTAACCCATTTTACAGTTAAGAAAACTGAGACTCTGAATGGCTAAGCATCTCATCTCAAAACACACAGTTAATAAGGGGTAGAGATGAGATTTGAACCCTGGTGGTCTGGGTGCAGATTTATGCTCCTAACTCTACTCCTACCTTTCTATGGAGCTCACTGACTATATATAGATATTATTTTTTTGAAGTAGAAACATTAGGGATAAAGTCATTCCTTTGAGAGTCCAATATCAGTACCATTACTCCCACACCTGAAAAGCAAGTTGTGGCTAGCAATTGGTCCTTTTTTGCTTAGTAACAGTAACATTGGCTGCCATTTATTAAACTTGTGCTTGATGCCAAGAAACATGGCGAGCAGTCTATATGGGCTGTATTACTCAGTCCTCAAAACATTCTCAAGGGGCAGACATACTTACCTTCTTCTCCCATGTGAAGAAACTGAGGCTCAGAGCAATTTGTACAACTTGCCCAAGCACAAAAAAGTTGTGATGGTGCTTAGATTCTAGCCCATGTCTGTCTGATTCTAAAGACTGTGCTCATATTAGGTTTAACTGTATGAAATTGCCAATATTTAATCCCATGGTTGGTCCTAATATTAATTTTCATACTGCCTCGCAGTAGACAGCATCCCAGAAGAACCCTTAAACAGACTCCAGCTCTGATGACCAACCCCTGACGGTGGCAGGCTTCTGCCCCTGGGGTTTAGTGGAATCGTGGCTGTGTCGCCCCGCCACACATGTGGCCATCTTTACCTCCTCTCTGTGCTCTTCCTGACAGACTTGCCTGCACCTGAAGGCCTCAAGTTCAAGTCCATCAAGGAGACATCTGTGGAGGTGGAGTGGGATCCTCTGGACATCGCTTTCGAAACGTGGGAAATCATCTTCCGGAATATGGTAAGGAGCACAGAGGAGCCGGCATATTTGACTGCGAGGATGCGAAAGATGGTCAAAGGGCTCTGTAGACTTATATCAACTTTATTTCCTTAGCTTTTGGTGGGGGATAAGGCTTTAATTAGCACCCTGTGTGTGTGCATATATATTTTAAGTGATTTTAATAAGTCAATAAGCATAGCACTTAAGGCTGGGACCTAGACAAATAGATGTTAACTCATCTCTAGGTTCTGACTGCCCCTCATAGTCTTGCAAATCTCCACTCAGAGGCAAAGAAGAGAAAAAATTGTCTCCGTGTCAGAATGCGTGCAGGCATATCTGAGATTGAGTATCCCTTCTCTCTGGGCCTAAAAGCACATGTGAGGCAGGGAAGTGGGCTCCTGAGCTCAAACCAAGGCTCTGCCACTAACTGTGTGTCTGTGGGACAATCACCCGACTTCTGGCTTCTTAGTCTATCAGAGAAGGGACTGAGCCTGTGGCTCCAGGATTGCTTTGGCTCTCACCTTCTGTCACTTGACTTGAGTGTCAAAGGAGTGAGTAGAGAGGGTTACGAGAACTTGAGAGATGTCTTTATCATCTCTGTATCCTCAGCACCTACCATACTGACCAGATGCCCGGTAGATGCCTGGTGAATAGATGAAAGAGAAAGAGGAATGAATGAATGTGGAATGAATGAGTCACACAAATGAAGAGGCTTTCATCTCCTTTAGGTCTTACCAAGGTGCTCTTATCTTTCAGAATAAAGAAGATGAGGGAGAGATCACCAAAAGCCTGAGGAGACCAGAGACCACCTACCGGCAAACTGGCCTAGCTCCTGGGCAAGAGTATGAGATCTCTCTGCACATTGTGAAGAACAATACCCGGGGCCCAGGCCTGAAGAGGGTGACAACCACCCGTGAGTATCACTATTAATGCCACTGATACAATGGTAAAGCCGAGTGTCCCTCATAGCACCTCTTGTTGATAACATGCCCTCTCATATAGCATCTGGATCAATTAGCCTTTGCTACATAAAAAAACAAGCCCCAAACTTAGTGGCTTAAAACAATAATTCTGCACAGTGATGATTTGGGGTAAGGGTCAGGGGGTCAATTTTTCTGTTGTTGACTGGGGTCACTTAGGCATCTGTGTGGCCTGCGGGCCAGTTGACCTAGGATGGCCTCAACCAGGATGGTACCTTTCTGCTCCATGTGGTCTCTCAGCCTCCAAGATGCTAGCCTGGACCTGCTCACGTGGCAGGTGAGCAGGTTCAAAACTAGCACTATATTACTTTTGTTGAAGCAGATCTCAAGGCCGGTCCAGATTGAAGTGGTGGGTAAACACTCCTTAAACACCTCCATCTCTTGATGAGAGGAACTTCCAAGTGACATTTCAAAGGGGCACAGATACAGCAAGATAAATAATTGAGACCATTGTAAGCAATCTACAACATCCGCTAATCTGATATTAACACTCAGTCCTGTGAAAAACGTAGGGCAAATATTAAAGTTATTATTTTCCAAAAGTAGAAACTGAGGCTTAGAGAAGCTACATCAATTTAAGAAACACCACCTGATTAATACCATCAGGGCCACAATTTTAAGGCGGGGAACGGTTTTATAACTTGAACACCATTACCACCAGCAATGACTAGGCTCTGGTTTATGTAGGATGTTGATTCCATGTCTTCAAAAGGAACCTAAATAAAAGGTCACTCAATACTAAAGATGTCAGAATTTCTTGGGGGCACTGCTAGATCATTTGGGATCATTTGCATTGCCGTTTGGGAAAACCTCTGTATCTTCTTCAAGATAGCATATGCTCCAGCTGCTTAAGGAATTGACTCTTCTGGGTGGAGGGTTGTTGGAAAAGTTAAATCTGTTGACCAACGACAAGAAAGAACATCTTGCATGTAAATATTTGCACATTTTGCCTGGCTCAGAGCCAATTCATAGGATTGTCTCCTTTATGAGTGAGTGTTTTCCACCATCCTGACAACACCCCTCTGTGGTAGGTAGAAGGCAGGTACCAACAGGAAAAAAATCGTTAGATCACCAGAAAGTCATAGAAAACATGAAGCAGGTGCTTATCTGCTACAGAGGAGGCTCACTGAGAAAACAAAAGACGTTTCTTTCACCTGCCCTTTTCATTTTCATCTAAATGTAGGGATCGGCTCCTTTCTTTCTTCTTATTGCAGGACAGACATCCCAACATTTGAAGTTCCATAATCACAATAATATCAACACCGAGAGGCAGATATTTACCTGTTCATTTGGCTGATACCTGAACTCTTTCCAGATTTAAAGGACTTTAAAGCTCTGGTGCCAAAACGTTCTGGCTCCTTCCCTTTGGTCTCTGTATAGAGGTTGCATTCCAACCATTTTTGGCGCGTGACTGCTTTTGAGAGGCATCCTCATTTAAAGGACGAAGAGCATGGGCTTGGGACCTAAACAGTCCTGAGTTTGAATTCCAGCTTCATCCCTTACCATCACCTGGAGCAGGTCTACTTCTCTAAGCCTCAGACCTACCACCCGAAAAATGGGTTGATAGTATCCACCTTGTGGGCTCTCATGGGAGTTAAAACAAAAATGACAAGGCGCCATGCTTGGCACGTGGTGAGCACAAGGCAATGTTAGTCTCCTCTATTCAAGGGTCCCGAATCTAGAGGGGAGATCCGTGTCCTTGACTGACTCCCGACTTCTTTAATGAAACAGCTGCTGAGGACGGGAGTAGGTATAGTTTGGGTGCTTTCTAGCACCTAGAGGAACACAGGACAGGTGGCTTCACTGTTGACTTGTAGCATCATTTTCATTGTGCATTTTGTGGGTTCATCATTTGTGAGCTGAAACTCATATATGAACACCTAGAATTAAAAAAATAGGCTCTGCAGGTTTCTCACAATCAGCTGTAAATTATTCCTCCTCCTCATTTTCTGTACAAAACCAAGTTCCTTTCATTTGATAGTGTTTCCTCAAGCAATGCTGAAAACACACACTTAACTATTTTTAAAAATGAAAAGCAAAACATTGACTGAACGTCTAGTAAGTCTTCATTTTAGGCATTTACTGAATGCCTGGCTTGTTTTAATGTTTGCATTAAAATTGTTTGCATAATTAAAAAAAAATAGAGTTGAGACATAAATGACAAAGCCTGACTCTATGCTGAGGATTAAGAAAGGTCAGAGACCCCCTCTCTGAATGAATGAGTGACCCCATCTAAATTGAATAATACAGTTTGAATAAACAGTAGAGAAATCTGTTGAAGAACAGTAGAAAAGTACAACATTAGGATACTCTTATTTTTAATTGTGGTAAGAACACTTAGCATGAGATCTGCCCTCTTAATGAGCTTTTAAGTGTACAATGCAATATTGTTAACTATAGGCACAATGTCGTACAGCAGATCTCTAGAACTTAATCATCTCGTATAACTGAAACTTTATACTGATCGGAGAGAGAGTATGTTTACCTGATTGCAACAGGGTCAAAAAGTCTTCTTGTTAGGAAGTGACATATAAATGAGATTTTTAAGGATGAGTAGGAGATTTTTAGAGGGGACAGGGGCATCCTCTGGAAGAAGAAACAAAGGGACAGCAAGTGCAGAGGCCAGGAGGTGAGAAGCAGCGTGATGTGGTCTCAGAGCCCTGAGGACCCTGCTGTCAGAGCACAAAATAAAAGGGGGGATGGGCAGGAGGTGAGTAATGGGGCAAAAGGAAGGTCGAGATGAGGATACAAAGATAGGCAAGGCTGGAGACAGCCATGACTTTCTTGCCTAGATTCTTTTCATCAAAACTAACTTTCCATACACTGCAAAACAGTCCTTGCCTCACTTTTCGGCTCCATAATTCTGATGGAGAAGTTACCAACCATCCAGGGAGTTTTGCCTAATTAAAAAACCAGAGAAGGGCTGGCCTAGTGGCGTAGTGGTTAAGTTTGCGTGCTCTGCTTCGGAGGCCCGGGGTTCTCTGGTTCGGATCCCAGGCACGGACCTGCGTGCCACTTATCAGGCCATGCTGTGGCAGGCGTCCCACATATAAAGTAGAGCAAGATGGGCATGGATGTTAGCCCAGGGCCAGCCATCCTCAATAAAAAGAGGAGGATTGGCAACAGATGGTAGTTCAGGGCTAATCTTCCTCATCAAAAAAAAAAAAGAGAGACTAAGTCAATGTTTTTTAAATAAAGTAGCCCCTAAGCGTGTTTCTTCAACTTATGAGAACAGTAATGATGATAATAACAGAGTAACGACCGTTTATCACGTAACTGCCATGTTCTAGGCTCTATGATAGATGCTTTATAAGCATCGTCTCCTTTAATTTTTGAAAAAAACAACAAACCTTACAAGGTAGCTGTCATCACCCCAACTTATAGCTTATCAAACAGGAAATTGAGGCTCAGAAAGATAAGTATGGTCAAGTGGTCAGTATGAACCTAAAGGTACACGAATGGATCTGGACAGTTGCAAGCCCTCTCTCTGCTCGGCCCCTGGCATGGCCCCAGTCTCTGAAACCACTCTGTCTTCTGCCCATCACAGGCTTGGACGCCCCCAGCCAGATCGAGGTGAAAGATGTCACGGACACCACTGCTCTGATCACCTGGTTCAAGCCCCTGGCCGAAATAGATGGCATCGAGCTCACCTACGGGACCAAAGACGTGCCAGGCGACCGCACCACCATCGATCTCACACAGGACGAGAACCAGTACTCCATCGGGAACCTGAAGCCAGACACAGAGTACGAGGTGTCCCTCATTTCCCGCAGAGGCGACATGTCCAGCAACCCAGCCAAGGAGACCTTCACAACAGGTAATGGGCCTTCCCCTGTTAACTTGACAGGAAAGGAAGGATTGTGAGACTTCCATCCCACTCTACGTTGGGGTGCCTTCCAGGCTCATTTTGCAGCAAGAAATATAGAAAGGGGATTTTCATTCCTTTAAATTTTATTTTAAAATATTGTTGCAATTGATTGATTAATTTTTCAAAGAAAAAATACCCAAAATAATCTTCTAAATCAAAACATATATCTATTTTTGCATACATAGAAGATGCTGGTCTGACATTCTCAGGCAAAAATTCTGGTTACAATAAAATTCAAATAAATATTTTAATAATAAAATACAGTATATGGAAAACACGAATGAGAAAGATGCCGCCTAACCTCTTAGCCTATGGCATTTCTTTTAGAAGTACCAAAGTGTCAATCACTCATTTAATAAATACATATATATATATATATACATTTCTTTTTTTTTTTTTTTTTTGGTGAGGAAGATGGTCCCTGAGCTAATATCTGTGCCAATCTTCCTCTATTTTGTATATGGGATGCCACCACAGCATGGCTTGACGAGCGATGTGTATGTCCATGCCTGGGATCCGAACCCACGAACCCCAGACTACTGAAGCAGAGCATGCAAACCTAACCACTAGGCCACTGGGCCGACCTCCTCAATAAATATTTTTTCAGGGCTCAGTAAGCACCATATGAATTAGTAGAAATACAGTGATAAACACAACAGCCTAGTTCTTATACTCATGGAGATTATTTGTAAGTGTCTATACAGTTTTTCTAAGCACAAAATTGGAAGAAAATATGAATGGCTCAAGTATCACACATTAATAATAGAAAAGTGCCAAATATGTAGTATTTGTTTAGATTTGTGCATCAGCTATTGACACAGATGGGTGTGTGGGCGATTTTGTCATTTCTGTCCAATGGCAGGCACATTTCATATCTCAGTTTGAACTGTCGAAGACTCCCATTCTCTTGGTTCCTGGTGTTTTCAATATAAATGTCCCTTCCTCTCCCAAACAGGCCTGGATGCTCCCAGGAACCTCCGCCGTGTCTCCCAGACAGACAACAGCATCACCCTGGAATGGAGGAACGGCAAGGCAGCCATTGACAATTACAGAATTAAGTACGCACCCATCTCTGGAGGGGACCACGCTGAGGTCGAAGTCCCGAGGAGCCAACAAGCCACAACGAAAACCATACTCACAGGTGAGCTCCACATCCTCGATCCTCCAGAGAGAGAAAAAAGTGCAATTCCCAGCAATCCCTCTCAGTTTGACTTCAGTGAGTCAGTCTGTAGAACATTCCAGACATGGAGAAATTGTAGCCTCCAGGGACCAGCTCAGGGCCATTTTTATAGTCCTCTATAAGTCTTACCAGTTTTAGGCTGAATCTCGACCTGCACGTTCTCTCCTAGGTCTGAGACCAGGGACTGAATATGGCATTGGAGTGTCTGCTGTGAAGGGAGACAAGGAGAGTGATCCGGCCACCATCAACGCAGCCACAGGTGAGGCGCGCCTGGGGTCCCAACCCCTCTCGGCTGGCACTGGCAGACACAACAGGGCCCAGGAGGCAGAAAACCTACTTAAAAAGAAACAGTAGGCACCCAGAGGAGAAAGGGGCCACTAGGATCTGCTAGCCCAAATGTCTACATTTAAAATACCCTAAGCACACTGCATCTAAATGATGCCAACACTACTCTCTCTATGCAGGAAGGGGAATTTTTAGGAAAAAAACAGACTTTATGAGAAATCTACACACTTTTTAAAGTTGGTAACCCATTCCATTTTTTTTTTTTTTTGATGAACCATTGACTAATCAAAACACAGCTGAGGGGTTTTCTCTTAGAAAACACCTAACTTTTCTTGTATACCTTCATCATAGAGATTATAAGTGGCAGGAGCACAGTTTAAGGCAGACGTTAACTTTTATCCATTGATCCTGCGGCCCCAGCCTCCAGGTGAGGATGGTGAGGGGCTGTATGATTAGAAGCCATTGACTCTTTCCTCAAGTTTTTTTTTCTGGAAAATTTGTACAGAAGAAAGCTCTTCCCTCTACCTCTCCGCCAGCCTCCTCCGTCCCTCTCCCAGGTACTGTGAAAAAAGGAGAGGCTGGTGTGCCAAGAGGGCAAAAGTCATGCTTCATCAGGCTTCCCCATTATGCAGGATCCAGTGCTGAGCGCTTATGTACATTTTCTTTTTTATTTTTTTATTTTGAGGTCATTGTAGATTCACATGCTGTTGTGAGCAATAATACAAAGAGATCCCATAAGCCCTTCCCCCAGTTTCCCCCAGTGGTAACCACTGTGTAACTATAGAACAATATTACAATCAGGATGTTGATACAATCTATCAACTTCATTCAGATTTTACCAGTTTTACACGCACTCATTTTTGTATGTGTGTGAGTGTATTTAGTTCAATGCAATTTTATCACCGGTAGATTTTTTGTGTGTGTGTGAGAAAGATCTGCCCCGAGCTAACATCTGCCAATCCTCCTCTTTTTGCTGAGGAAGACTGGCCCTGGGCTAACATCCATGCCCATCTTCCTCCACTTTATATGGGATGCCGCCACAGCATAGCCTGACAAGCGGTGCATCAGTGCGCGCCCGGGATCTGAACCGGCGAACCCCGCAGCAGGGCGCTCGCATCTAACCGCTTGCGCCACCAGGCCAGCCCCTAACGTGTAGATTTTTTTAATCCACCACTACAGTCAAGGCACAGAATAGTTCCATCACTAGGGTCCTTCTTGCTACCCATTTTTTGTAGCCAGAGGCGCCTCCCTTCCCCTTTCCCTAGCTCTTGGCAATCACTAATCTGTTCTTCATCTCTATAACGTGTTATTTTGAGAAGTCTATGTAAAAGGAATCATACAGTATACAACCTTCAGAGATTGGCTTTTTTGCTCGGCATAGTTCTCTTGAGATCCATCCAAATTGTCTCTTGTATCAATAGTTACTTCCTCTTAAATGCTTTGAATTGAGTAGCATTTCACGGTATGGATATACCACTATATATATATATTTTTTTTTTTTGGTGAGGGAGATCAGCCCTGAGCTAACATCTGTGCTAATCCTCCTCTTTTTGCTGAGGAAGACTGGCTCTGAGCTAACATCTATTGCCAATCCTCCTCCTTTTTATTTCCTTCCCCAAAGCCCCAGTAGATAGTGGTATGTCATGGTTGCACATCCTTCTAGTTGCTGTATGTGGGACGCGGCCTCAGCATGGCCGGAGAAGCAGTGCGCGCCGGGGATCCAAACCAGGGCCGCCAGTAGCCGAGCGCACACACTTAACCGCTAAGCCAGGGGGCCAGCCCCCACTATATTATTTTTAATCTTTCAAAAGTCCAACGAGGTCATGTACAACAACAGCATTTCACAGAGGTGAAAATGGAGAATCGGATAGGTGAATCGCATGAAGCCACACCTCCCCTGTACAGCAGACCTAGGATCGTAGCCCAGAGCCAGCTTTCAGCTCCAGAGGCAGTCCTGCCTCACAGCCTAAAGAGGAAAATTCACCTCTCTGTTTTCCTCACAGACCTGGACCCGCCCAGGGATCTTCGGGTTTCTGAAACTACGGACACCAGCCTGACCCTGCTCTGGAGGACACCGTCGGCCAAGTTTGACCATTACCGCCTCAACTACAGCCTTCCCTTGGGCCAGCCAGTGGAGATGCGGCTTCCCAAAGGCACTACCTCCTATGTCCTGAGAGGCCTGGAACCTGGGCAAGAATATCCCATCCTCCTCACCACAGAGAAGGGCAGGTACAAGAGCAAGCCCGCACGTGTCAAGGCATCCACAGGTGAGGTCAGCCTCTGAGCTCCCTGCAGACCCTCTGCTGACTGAGGTTTGTGGACCCATCAGCCAGGTCTTCTTCAAATGAGAAAATGGCTGGGAAGACTTTCTGTGACTTTCTCTACTCATGAATCCTCTCAATGCTACTTTGAAAGAGCCACTTGCTTTTCCTTTCCTCTTGTCAACTGATTCAGCAAATTTCCCTTGCGGGGCAATCAATAGTGGTTTTTAAATATTTCTTTCTAGGAGAACTGAAAGCATCAGAGTTCGTATTTGTCTTTAGCTCTTTTTTTTTTTTTTTAATTTTGTGCATTTCACAGTCTTTTAAATTGTGTCTTGTTTTCTTCCCCTCTCTTTAGCCTAACAATTAATTTACTTTTCATTTTATTTCTTTTCAAGATGACCAAGAAGTTGGTAATAATGCTTTGGTTATTTCCCATTAAATGTTTTTATTACAGGTCTTTTCTTTCCTCTAAGGTTACCAGAAAAGTTGCATACGGTCTTTTGAGCTTCCACAGGGACCTTCTCATCTTCTCTTTTCTCTTAGTCATTGAGGGGCGAACTTCGTTTTTCCATGACAGCTTAATCCTGACCTCAGGTGTCCTTTCTAGCCCCGTGATTCTGTTCTTTATACCTGCTGCCATGTTTCCTCAGTAGCTAAATTGAAAAAAGCAATCTGAAAAAAATCAGTTCTTCCTATAAGAAAAATATGCACATTTCACTTTGGCCCCCAAATATTCGAGAGGTATAGGTGGAAAATGTTAATTCTTCATGGTTTGATAAGTAATAGTTTTTAGTTTCAATTTAATTAGTAAGTGTTTGTTGAGAACCCACTGTAGTATACTGATATTTCAGGGGAAAGTGGGTCATGTACTTAGTGTTGTTATTTTGACTCGTGTGCTCCTGCTCACAGTCCCTGGAGAAGACTAGATATTCAGCATATTAGATGGAACTTAATCAAGGAAAGGGAATGATTGGAGGAATCAGGTGCAGCCAGAGAAGGTATCACAGCAGAGATGTTACCTCCGGCTGAATCTCAATAAGTGGAAATGGAGTCTGTTCCACTATTCTTAATCCTTGACTTCCTCCATTCTCAAAGTCACCCCCGTGTCACAATATGGCTGCTGCAGTACAGCCTTCACATCTGTGTTCTAGGCAGCATGAAGGAGGAAGAACTGAAACCAAAAAGGAGTACCTCCTAGATGAGTCTCTCTGGAAACCTCACCAAGGACTTCTACTCACATTTCATTGGCCGCTCCTAGCTATAAGTCTAGGAAAGGTAGTCTTCTGGCTGAGCATGTTGCTGCCCACATAAAATTGTGGTTGTTTGAAAGGAAAAGAGCGAGAAGGGATATTTGGTAGACAAAGAGCAGCCTCTTCAGAGTCTAAAGTGAGCTTGGGTGGTCAACTCTATTGACTGTGCATGGACTGCTTCCCACCAGCAATCAGATGATCATCAAGGATGCTCTGGAGGGGTAGCTCAATCAGAGATAGGGGAGGGGCAGAAGAGAATCAGGAAGAAATAAAGCTATGGTAGAGATTTCAATGTTTCAGCTTTGTAAACATGAGCTTGTTATAAGGTGTCAAGGGACAACAAATGAATCAGAAAAACAAAAGAGAGGGAATTTCTCCTCCTCTTCCTCTGTCTTCTCCTCCTTTTCCTCCTCCTCCTCTTCCTTCTTTCTTTCTCTTTCTCTGTCCTTCTCTCTCTCTCTTCGCTTTTCCTTGAGTTTGACAAATGCCGTATCAAAGAAAGTTTCCCATCTCCACTCAATCATTTTACCCTCTGGCTGTAGCCTCATTATTTCCTGTCTCCAGTAGGGAAGCCCCAGGCCTCAGCAGCCTGGGACAACAGGCTGGAATTACTTTTCCTCTGACTGAGAGCCCAGTTTTTGCATCTCAAGGGTTCGGTGGTTTCAATTTCCCAGCCAGGCCTCCTTAACACTGTTTCAAAGAAATCACATTGTATATTTAAAGCCATTCTTCATTGCAGGAAAAATGTGCAAAGCCCCTTTTATTGGCTCTTCCCCATTGTCTCCAGAACATTTCTCTCTCTGTCTTTCTCCGTAGAACTATTTTATTTTATTAAAAGTGAGGTGGGTGTTTTTTTCCTTCTCCTGAATTCCATCTTCCCAAGTCTCCTACATTTACGCAGTCAGTAATATATGCAACCATATTTCATGCTAAGTTCTGGGGTTACTAGATCAGTTAGGACAGATCTGTGCTTCCAAGGAACTCGCTTTCTAGTAAACAAACTGGCAGACACCAACACAACACCACACTCGCTATAATTGGGGGTGCAGAGAGTGCAGTGGGAGCACAGGATGACTCTGGGCATCAGGAAAGCCTTAAAATGGAAGGGAGTTTTTGGACAGACACATAGGAGGCAAACAGGGCTGTGTTGTGGAATATATAAAGAAATAGAGGTGCGGGCACCTGGCCTTGGTAAACATATGGGAAGAAAAAAGAAACAGGCAAGTGAGAGCTCTTGGGTGAATGTACCATGCGGCCTGAAATGTGAAAGGGCTGTAGGTTCCAACCTCAGAAGAAAGGGACTCCTGGTTCTGCATCACTAGATTCTTAAGAGCAGAAGTCTGCAAAGTGCCACTCATTGTCTGTGGGTTTTATGCAGAAGATGTGGAACTGGCTACCCCAAAGAATTTTTCCCAGGGAATTCCAGGGCTCTAGACACGGAATTGAGCCAAAGTGCATCAGGCTTTTCCCTGATGCAGGAGTAAATTAAAAGTATGCATAACCTAGCTGCCCATCACACCTGAAATAAAATCCAGAGACCCTACACAGGCTACACGGCCCTACAGAATCTGGCCCTTCCCATCTCTCTGACCGTGCTCCCACCACTGGTCCCCTTGCTCATTTCATCATGGTCTTCCTGGCCTTTTCGCTGTTACTCAAGTATGCCAAGCCTGCTCCTACCTTAGGGCCTTTGCACATGCTATTCCTGCTGCCTAGATACCACTCGTCTCCCAGTTCTTCACATGGCATCTCCCTCATTTCATTCAGCCCAAGTGTTATCTCAAAAGACTTCTCTGGCCACCAATCTAAAATGGCGTCCCCATCCCGATTTACCACTTCATGCTGCTCCAGAGTTCCTCATGACACTTCTCTGGCCTGTTATTATTCAGTAGCTGGTTTATTTATCTACGGCCTTCCTCCCACTATCGAACAAAATGTAAGGACTCTGTCTCCTTTATCCAGGCTGGATCCACAGTGCCTTGAACACAGCCAAGTATATGGCATGTGCTTCGTGAGCATTTGAGGACCCCAGCTACTCCAGAGGCGGTATTTCCATTGAATCCTCTGGTTTTCTCCTTCTACCTCTGCATTAACAGCCCAAATTCTCTCTCTTAAGGATTCAGGGAAGGGAAATCATTCTCCTGGAGTCTTCAATTAAACTTTCTCTGGATAGAAAAAGAAGGAAAGAAAGAAGGGAAGGAGGGTGGGAGGGAGGGAGAAAGGGTAGGAAGGATAAACGAAGGAAAGAGAGAAAGGAAGGAAAGAAGAAAGGAAGGAAGAAAGGAAGGAAGGAGAAAGGAAGGAAGGAAGGAAGGAAGGAAGGAAGGAAGGAAGGAAGGAAGGAAAGAAGGAAGGAAGGAAGGAATTATCTCTGTTAGCATTGAAGAAAATGAGCATGTGCCAGGCAGATGCCCCCCGCCCCTCTCTCTCTGCATTTGTATTCTGATAAACTCAACGAAACCGTGCTTAAAGTGGAGGCCATGAATTTGCTGTGAGTGGGAAGGGACATAAAGCAGGGAAGATATGTAGAAACACAAGGCCAGTGCAGCATCTTTCCATACCAGCATGAAACTCAACAGTGATACCCTAGTAATTCTGATGGGTTTGGGAAGCAGAAAGGTGGAATTTTGTTTCTAGACACAGCTGCAAGTAATAAGGACGTTCTGCTCTGATTACCATTTTGATTTCCTCATAGAGCAAACTGAAATTTATTCAGGTATTTATCCATCCAACAAATATTTATTCCTTACCTGCTATGGGTCAGGCAATGCTGGTATATAGAATAGAAAGACATAGCCCTCCTCTCAAGAAATGATGCACATTGCAATGAGAAAGAGAGAACCAACACCCAAATTATAAGAATGCAACTAGCTTGCTTTAGAGGGAAGGGTGGGGAGCTATAGGCGCACAGGGGCAAGTACCCATTCCAGACCAGAGCAAAGGGAATGAAGGGTGTCAGAGAAGGCTTCTGGGAAGAAGTGATGCTTGGCTGAGTCCTGAAACAGGAAAAGGAGTTGGGCGAGTGGAGAGGGGAGTAATGACATTTCCAGCAGGAGGAATAGCATGTGAGAAGCTCAAAGGCAGGAGAAACTTTATATTAGTGAAACACGAGCTATAGGGTCCTGCTGTATGATGGGGCGGGAGAATAGCAGGGTACGAGGTTAGAGACATCATCAGGGACCATCTACAGAGGGCAGTGATTATCATTCTAAGGGTCTTGGGCTTCATACTTGACAGTGTTAAGAGTCATTGAAAAGTTTTAAGGCAGGCAAGCCTTTGCATTTCAATTATCTTAAACTTTACAAGATGAGCTAAAGCAATTTAAGCTACCCTTTGGGGACCTCACGCTTGAATTTGGCCATCCCCCTGCTGTGAGAAAATCACTCTCTCTCCCATGAGTGAGCATTGAAAGTGGATTCCTCATCAGCCAGCACTTGGTAATTACCATCTACAAGATGGTGGAAATCTAAAGATTTAAAGTTGGCACAGCCAGAAATTCCTCCAGGCCAGCTGGTCAACCCACCATGAGCACAGAAATGGGATTTTGAAATTCTGATTTCCCAGGCCCACTGACACTGTTCAGGGGTAGATGCCAGTGCACAGCTGTAAGAAAAAGACAATAGGCTTTTCATACAAAAATGCCAAGAAATTCAGTGTGGAACTAGACAAGGGAAAGACTGGGCTTCTGGGGCAGGAAGCCCATACGGGTGCCCTTTGCTATTGAAATGTAAAGTCTGCGTTTATGTGAAGCCTCTTGCTTCTCACCTCGACTATTATCTGCTGTATTTTTATTCATACTGTTCCCTCTCTTTTCATAATTCTTATCCCTCTCCTTTTAATTTGTCTACTGATTTTCTTCATTGAAGTTACACCTTTTATGTAGCTGACTAGCATTTAGGTGAAAAGATTTGGTGGAGCATCAATAGTACCCACTACTACTAGAAACAGTCACAGTACTGCTCGCTAAGTATAAACTGATGATCTGTCTTGATTTGCCTACCAAATAAAAAAAGTGGAAGAATAGCCAAAATTTTTGGTGGAAGCATCAACACCGTGATTATGACTATTTACTGAGCAACATGACATTATGTGAAAATTACTGTATCAACTATTTGAACAGATGGTGCAGGGTGTGAGGGGCATTGTTGAGTATCAGTGGCATATAAAAAAGCTGATTCAAAGAGAAAAGATGGTTCTCATCAGGAAGAGACATTTTCCATTGTGCATCCCCTCCCCTCCTCTCTCCATCTTAACTGCAACAGCTTAATAGACAATCCGTAATCACCTCCTCCCCACCACAGTTAGGTAACTCTCCTCACATGTTTCGCAACATGGTACCTGAAATTTCTTTCATGGACAAAAATATGTTTTAAGACAGAATTAGAGAGACAGCTTAAAAGGCAGTTACATGGAAGGAAATGACAGTGACTTAATTCACATAAAAGGGAAAATTGTCAAGGTCAGCTAAGTTCTTAACAAGCAGTTTTGACAACAAGAGGAGAAAAACGGGATGAGACGGGAGTTTATGGGCCATGGCTCAATTTCTTTAACTTTACGGATTTGCTTAGATTGGTTTTTGTCCTGCATCTCTTGATGCATGAGGACTGTAGAATATTGGATAAGGACGCGCTCTGAGTTTAGCTGTGCTCAAATCCCAAAGTCAAGGAGACAATCGTTATGTTTGGAGCACTGTTCCCGGCCTCACAAGGGCCAGGGGTTTAAGAAAGCCTGATTCTCCCTTTCTTTCCCCGGAACTAGATACATCACTTTGAGTGTTGGGCCCTCTCTTTCTCATCAAGACCATGTTTGTGTGGTTAAGAACTGCTATGGGGCTTTGAGTGTGAACTTTAGGATATGAATTTGGGTTAAATGAACTACATAGAGTATAGTTCAAGATCAGCTATCTCAAACAATTTTTGTACAGGGTCAGATAGTAGATATTTTCAGGTCATCCGGTTTCTGTCACAACTACTCGACTGTGCCTTAGCAGCACAAAAGCAGCCATCAACAATAGGTAAATGAACAAGCATGGCTGTGTTCCAATAAAACTTTATTTATGACACCAGAATTTGAATTTCAGGTATTTTCATATGTCATGAATTATATTTTTGTTTGGATTTTTTTTTCCCCAACCATTTAAAAATTTAAAAACTGTTGTTAGCCCAGCTAAGCTGATTACCAAAATAGGCAGCGGGCCAGATGTGACCCTCAGATCATATTTTTCTGACCCCTGTTCTAGAAAAAACAGGATTTGAAGGAGTGTAAGCTTTGCCAATATGAAACAATTAGGAAGGAATGTTCCCCAGGACTTGGAAAAGTTTGAATTAAATAAATTCTTGAAAAGAAACATTTTCCCCTCTGAAAAGATATCTTCAATCCAATTGTAGGCTAAGATTTTCAAGTCAGAATCCGGCTTTAATGGACACATCAGGGTCATTTAAAATATGCAGCCAACGTGAGGCATAAATAGAAAACCAATTTGTTATTTTAAGTAAACTCAGGGCAATTCTTACTCTGTTGTTTACAAGATCCGTTTCCAGAGAAAAATCCTTTCTCCCCAGCTCATGCAATGTCCATTTAACCTGAGCCCTGGGCAAAAGATCACCTTGTGAAGGCATATTCAGGCAAATGTTTTGACTGTACTTTGCGTGTTCAAGAGATGAATGAAGACGGTGCATTCAATTTTAATTGAGCTTAATAAGCTCTGTCTCTCCCGGGGCCTTAGTCTTCCTTTCTGTCCAGTAATGGACAGTTTTGCAAAGACTCATCGCCATCCTTCATTCAGCCTTACTTGGATGGTGTAATTTATCTCTGATTTTTCTGAAGTGGTTTATGTAAAGCTATTTGAGCCCCGGAAACCGACAAAAATCCCGACATAAAGAGACTGTAAAACAGACCTTCCAGAGGAGATTGAGGAAGGCTGAAAAGGAAAGGAATCTAAGAGGAGCCAGTTTTCTCAAAAATACGGAAGGCTGGACAGCTCAGACCAAGAATCCGGAGAATAGCCGAAGGCTGTTCCTCATGATCTCATCCTCATGATGACAGACACTTTCCAAAGTGGAAACCGAAGCCCAGAGCATTACTAACATAGACGTGTGGAGTTTTCTAAATCCACAGGACGCTGGTCAATAGGAAAATAGCATTTCCAAAAGACAAATCCAAATATGCAATAAGGCAAAAGAGGTATTATATTGATTTTTTGGTTGGTGTGTTCTGGTGAGCACTGCTAGGGGGATGTGGTGAGCGAAACACGGCACTCAGGCCCCCATGGCCTTTTATCATTGGCAGCAGATTTGCCATTTCTGGGTTCCCAGAAGGAAGGCGTTTTGAGGAATGGTTTAACTGACCCCATCTCTGTCATTATTCAGACCACGCCCCTGAACTGGAAAACCTCACCGTGACCAAGGTTGGCTGGGATGGCCTCAAACTCAACTGGACCGCAGCTGACCAGGCCTATGAGCACTTTGTCATTCAGGTGCAGGAGGCCAACAGGGTGGAGGCGGCCCAGAACCTCACGGTGCCCGGCAGCCTGCGGGCTGTGGACATCCCGGGCCTCAAGGCCGCCACCCCTTATACAGTTACCATCTACGGGGTGATCCGGGGCTATAGAACACCAGTGCTCTCTGCTGAGGCTGCCACAGGTACCTCTTACCTTTTTATTTAGCTTCTGTTTTTCTTCCAACAGGAAACTGCCCAAAGATAATCAGATGCAACTCGCTTTGGAATGGACTAGTTCTGCCCCTAGTTATAGGGCTATGGTGTGTAAGGATGGGAAGCCAACAGACTGTACAATTCCAGAGGCAGCTTTCACCCTGCACCCCATGTAAACAACACCCTTTGGAGTTGTGCAGAGCTGAGCCTGGGGACTATACGCACAGCCCCAATGGTGGTGACCTTTAGCTTCACAAACAGGCTCCCTCCTGGTAAGGTGTGTTAAGGCATATATTTAAAAGGAAAAAAATTCATCCCCAAATTAATCTCCTTCTCTGCTGGAGGTTAAGGCAGTTCTTTAATAAAAATAAGATAAATGTTTTCCTATCCTCATCCTCTTTGCTCTATTTCTCAAATTTAGGAAGCTGCATGCTGCATGTTTATCTAAAGAAAGTCATATTTTTTAAGTAATAGAAAGTCTGTTCTTGTGTTAAAGATTCCCTGGACCTTGGTGTGTGAATTGATCATTAAACTAGTTCTTTGTCCTTCTCCAGGAGAAGCTCCCAATTTGGGAGAGGTCACGGTGTCCGAGGTGGGCTGGGACGCCCTCAAGCTCAGCTGGACTGCTCCGGAAGGAGCCTATGAACAGTTTTTCATTCAGGTGCAGGAGACTGACACGGTAGAGGCAGCCCAGAACCTCACAGTCCCAGGAGGACTGAGGTCTGTGGACTTGCCTGGGCTCAAAGCATCCACTCGTTATAGCATCACCATCCGCGGGGTCACTCGAGACTTCAGCACAGCCCCTCTGTCTGTTGAAGTCTTGACAGGTATTCTAGACTAGTTCATTAATTTTCTTCTCCCCATTGTCTCTGCTCAGGAGGGATCAAAGCTCTTCCCTGCTCTAAACTGGGTTCAGCACACTGGGGGAATACCGGTGAATCATCCCTGTGTCCAACCAAATGTCATATCCCCTATTTGGCCAAGTCCTTGTTGTAGCATGGTTGCCAATTCCATGGAAAATTCCATCTACTCTTCCTTGACAAAAGTGAGAGGTGACTTTCTTTCAAAGCAAGTTTCAGTCATAATATCTAAGAAGTTGGAAAGCACAATTTGCAAGTGGAAAAAAGAATTGGTCTGAGCTCATTTTAAGAATATACCAAAGGACTCCCCAAAGCCCCATTCCTGTGTCAAGAATGGAGGTTATGAACAGTTCCTAGGGCTATCTTTCATTCCCAAAGGCTGAATGGAAAAGCCGTGGCTTTAGTGCCAACAATGAGAGCGTGCTCGATACCTGCCATAAATCAGGCGTCTGTAATCAACACTGACCAGACAACTCATCCCAACTTAGCCAAAGCGCCATCTCACCTGAGTCCCAGCATGCATGCAATCGTCTTTTTTAGTAACTCAGCAACTCTGTGTCCTTATGCAGAGGAGGTTCCAGATCTGGGAAACCTCACAGTGGCCGAGGTTAGCTGGGATGCCCTCAGACTGGACTGGATCACCCCAGATGGGATCTATGAGCAGTTTGTCATTGAGGTCCAGGAGGCTGACCAGGCCAAAGAAGCTCACAGTCTCACAGTTCCTGGCAGCCTGCGCTCCGTGGAAATCCCAGGCCTCAGGGCTGGTACCCCGTACACAGTCACCCTGCACGGCGAGGTCAGGGGCCGCCGCACTCGACCCCTTGCTGTGGAGGTCATCACAGGTATATGACCCTCTTCCCAGACCAGGGACATGATTGAGCCAGCCTGTCTTTGGAATGGAGAAAATTCTCTACATGGCAGGGCTCTAGCTCAATGTTGTTGACAAGCAGCATGAACACTGGCTCTAACTGAGGAATGTCTGGGTTGGAATTCCATCTAATTGGCTGAATATTCTTGGGTATGTCATTTAGTATCTCTCAGCTTTCTTTTCTCATCTTCAAATCAGAGATCATACGCCTACCTCAGAACACTCTCATGAGCAGTAAATGAGATGATGAATGAAAGTGGTTAGCAAAGCGCCCATCCTGTAGTAAATATTAAACCACAAATAGCTAAATTGATCAGATAGCAACATATCATAATAAAAATAACATAAACAGTAGGGCTGTGGCACAAGCATAAGGTCAGAACTTTGCAGAGAAATCTTATCATGAGTCGCCTCAGAGTCACTAGCTGCCATCCAACTTGCAGTCAAATTTCCACAGAATAACCTTTGAAATGAATTTGTCATCTGCTGAAATCATCCAAGTCTCTCTCTCCTCAACAGACACTCAAGGCAGGGATGCTTCCAAGAAAAGATAGACACATTCAACTTCAATGTTTTTCATTCAATTGGGGAGGAAAAACAATTCGTCTCAATTTGTCCCCCAAAAATATGCTGCTCCATCCGTTGTAGAAAACGCTGTGCTGTCCATGAGGTTTCTGGAAAGATCTTTAAAGGAGGCTATGGGCAAATGGGCCAGAATTTTGGTAATAGGGTTTTTATGCTGGGACCTAAGCCCATACCCTTCTCTAGCTGTCCTGTATTTTGATAATGCCTCGCACATAACCAAATTCAAATAAATTCTTTTTCTTGGTCATATACACCAAATAAATTTGGTCCTTGCTAGAAACTACACACAATTCCAAAAATAAGAAAGGTGATGTTGCAATTCACCTAAACTGGCCAGATTATCATTGTCCTGTGTTTCCTGGAATATCTTCAAGAGAAAAAGGGGCCTTTGAGACATGTGTGATCTGGGGGCAAGATGCCAGAAGTCTGCATCTGTAGTTTGTGAACTTTTATGTTTAGCAGCAGAACTCCTTTTGCACATGAAATCTTACAAGGAATCCCACTAAACAACAGATAAATGAACAGTTCTTCGTGGTGAGCTGGGAAGGAGGAGGGGGCTGCCTGCACCCATGTCCTCAACCCAGTTCTTCCACAAAAGCACCAGGTCTATGTGGAACACAGTCTGAATACAGCTCCTCTGAAAGGCTGGGTTTGCTCAGACTCTCACAGTGCGCTGAATCCTGGGATACCTGAGAAGAAGTACCTCCCACTTTTTCTGGCTAACATCTCTGCAGATATTTTCTTCTCTAATTTCCAATCCATGGCCACTTCAGCCTTAAAAAGAGAGTCTGAACAGCTGCATTTAACCCTGAGCAGCGTTCCACTAAGCAGTGGGTTTTTCCATATCCAGAATCCAAACTTTCTAAATCAACAATAATAACTACATTAAATTTCCTTCCTACATTGTAGAGAAATAAATAGTGGGCCCTGCTCTGCACCATTTACTGAGCAAAACATAATCACTTTTAATTAAAAGTGGGCACTCGTCTCCCACAAATGGCCTTGCTTCGTGATGCGGCCATTCTTCATTCAGACACAAAGTACTGGCAGAAGAAGGTGGGAGGGAAAGAATCAAGCCAAGAATCCAGTACAGAACCTTTGATCCCTGAAAGGCAAGAAAAGTCCAGAGATAAAACGTCAGACTTGTCCAAATCTGAGACAGCATATGCTTTATAAATGCAGTCAGAGAGCATGTAGACGACAATGAGATGACCTCTCTCATGCCACGTAACAAAATGGAGCAGGTACTTCTCTCCAATATCACCCAGAACTTCCAAGGGGAAACATCTCAACAAGGATATATTTGTTAGGCTGCCACTTATTGGGCGCTCACTATGTGTCAGGGATGATACTCAGAGGTTTATAAATAGTGTAATTTAATCATCACACAATCCAATGAAATGGTACTGCCAGCTCCTTTTAAAGGTGAGGAGAGTGAGGCTCAGAGATGAGCTGGGTGACATGCCCAAGATTACGCAGCTAGCAAATATCAATGTTGGAATTCTAACCAAGACCCGGCTGCCTCCGAAGCCTGCCCTTTGGACCATTCCTTCTTCCCTTACCCTGACCCACAATCCCAACTTTTCTGGTTGCCCTTTACGTTCTGGCTCAGAGACCTCCCGGTGGGTTGTGCAGTGGTCCTCATGGGACTGCCATCTCCAGGATGAACGATGCAGATGTTCCCTTTCTGATCACTTTCAACTCCTGAAGGAAGCTGTGGCCAAGTTACCACAGTTCAAATTGGAAATGTCCAGAGACCAAGAATGACCACACACACACACACACAAAATTCTCTTGCCCCTTTCTTTCTTCCCTAGAGCTGGGCTGTGGGACATTTGGTTTCCTCATTTTTGGTTTGCAGAACTGACAAATACCTCTCTGTCCTTCTTCAGAGGAGCTCCCCCAGCTGGGAGACTTAATCGTGACCGAGGCTGGCTCGGATGGCCTCAAACTCAACTGGACCGCAGCTGACCAGGCCTATGAGCACTTTGTCATTCAGGTGCAGGAGGCCAACAGGGTGGAGGCGGCCCAGAACCTCACGGTGCCCGGCAGCCTGCGGGCTGTGGACATCCCGGGCCTCAAGGCCGCCACCCCTTATACAGTTACCATCTACGGGGTGATCCGGGGCTATAGAACACCAGTGCTCTCTGCTGAGGCCTCCACAGGTACCTTCCTCTCCCTGTCGATGCTCTCCCACAAGGCTCCTTGCTTTATCTGCAAGAGATTGCAAGGGGAGTCAGCGTCTTTCCATGTCTGAATCCTTTCCACGCTCCCCTTAGCTGCTGGCTGTGCATGCTCACACACCTCCCTGTGGGCTGTGCCTTAGTCCAGACGCCTTTGCCATCTTGAGAATGAAGGATGAAGATGTTGCCTTTTCTGACCTCCAGCCTCCAGCGTCTCCCAGACTTTACCTGTCCCATCCTACAACTTTATCCCTTGTGAATGATGGCTTTCTATTTCAGGAGATGCAGCCTGATGGTTTTAATTCTCTTCTCCAGGGCTTAGATATAACTAAAAGCTGACCCTTCCATGTGTGCCTTCTGGTGGAGCACAGATTATTTACTTTAGAGAGTCTTTTTTGCTAGTTGGAAATGGTGCTTCACTATCCCAAATTCCCTCAAGGATATGGGCACTGTGGTTCTTGCATTTAAAAGAAACATTTTAATTTAAATGTTTCTTTAAAATGCACTGAGTATAATAAGAGAATTGAATTACCCTCCTCCGGGCAATTCTCTCAGATACTGAGTCATTGTTAGAACATCAAATTAGCAAACAGCTAGACCAAAAAGGAAAAAAAAATCACACAATTATGACTGCAGACAGTACCAAAGAAAAAGCCATTCATTAGCAGAAGTACACACAGCAGCATTTGGAGCAAGAATGTCCCAGGCTATGAATGTCAAAGATCTGATGCCCTTTTCTTTCTTTTCATCGACTTGCACCCTGGAGTGTTGGCCTTTGGATGGCACACTCCTAGCCCAGACCCAGGAGGGTGCATTACACTTTACTCATCATTCTGCCCCAGAGACAGGGTGTTCAGTGTTTCCCCAAGTGCCTGCTAAGTGAACAGCCTTCCCCAGCATTGTTTTCCATTGCTCATCTTCCTACATGCCTCCATTGGTTGGAAGGTCAGTAGAGGCTGTGTTGTTTGGTTTTGTATATGCCTGCCCCATTTTTGGATAGTTATGGCAACTAAAGTTTTATGCAAACCTATATATCCTAGTTGGTTCTAGCAAAAGCATAGCTTCGCATTTTAGCCTCAATAATTTTCAGTAACTCCTGCTGAGATAAACATTCAGCACAGGCTACTGCTTCATCAGCAGTGACCCTGAATTGCCTAAAAATTGCAGCTGAGGCTGCCCTGGATGTACCCAGGGATTTTTTATCCGACATCCAAAAACCATCCCTTCCCAGCAGGCAGAGAAATCATTCGCCACTTCTGATCTTTTCTGCAGATCTTGTGGTTTGGGTGTTTTTAGTATTTTTATGTGTTTTTTTTTTTTTTCTTTTTGATGATAGCAACATTCTTGCTTCTGATGAGTTGGTCTGTGGGAAGGAAGGTCTACAATTCCGTCTGATCTGTGTTTCACCAAATCTCTTGGGATGGGAAGACCTTTTCCTTCCTTGCTAGAGAGACAGCACTAGCTTTCTACACCTTGCTTCTGCCTGCCCTCTGCATGTTTTATTCCTGTTGCTTGGAAAAGCACTGTAGGACCATCTCCCAGATAAAATGTTATTTCTTGGCTGAATAGGGTTGCCTGACTGCCTTGTCTTGGCTCAGCTCTCTTCGTTGGCAACACAATACTAGCCTTCTTGGCCCACGTAGAAGCAGTTAAGAGAGCACAAGCTATTTTAGCAGAATATGAGAATGACTGGCCTTTGTCAGAAATATGAAGAAAATACCAAGAATTACACTAAGTTGCCAATTCCCTGTAAGTCACAAAATCAGAAGCCTCACGGTACCACGTTGGGAGGATAATGGCGTCAGAATTGTTCAGTCTTCATTTGAATAGATGGGAGCTCCCTCAAAGCAAAGGATGCCTGTAGGAGAGAGCCAAGTAATCTTGGTCTCCTGAGCGCAATTCAAGAGACTGGAAGCTGCCAGCACTGATATCTTTTGACTGATGGCCAGCATCCCTGAGGCGGTGCTCCTGGAAGCATCTGGGCTTAGGCACAGTTCCTGCTGCCATCATTCAGCGTGGCTTCTGACACGCAGAATCTCAACTAGCCTGATCGTGTGTGGCAGCTCCAGAGCAGGGAAATCTAATTACCATGGCTTCCTTTTTCTATTCTTCTTTTAACAAACCCTCTTTTTCTCTCCGATTGGCACCAGTTGGTAATGCTGCTTCATTTCACCATAACCCTGAACTATCAGATCTTTCTGTCCAGCTCTGGTTCTATTAATAACCTCAATCTTAAAACACAGGCCAAATGATTAACTCCGATTTCTTTGTTTCTTCTCTCTTACCCCTCCTTTTTCAGCCGGAGAACCTGAAATTGGAAACTTAAATGTTTCCGACATAACTCCTGAGAGCTTCAATCTCTCCTGGACAGCTACCGATGGGGCCTTCGAGACCTTTACCATTGAAATTATTGATTCCGATAGGTTCCTGGAGACGCTGGAATACAATGTCTCTGGTGCTGAACGAACTGCCCACATCTCAGGGCTACGCCCTAGTAATGATTTTATTATCTACCTCTCCGGACTTGCTCCCAGCATCCGGACCAAAACCATCAGTGCCACGGCCACCACAGGTACATGTGCGTTCTCCCACTTCTAACACCCTCTCTCCAGAGTCTTCTTTGCAGGATGAAGCCACTCCTCGCCCACTGAAGCATAAGCCACAATGCATTAACTCTTCCTTGATGCTAGGCTGGAGCCTATGTAACATAACTCTCTTCCAGGAGCAGCTCAGCTGGTGGATTTCCATGAAGCCCCTTGCCTGATTTATCACTGACCAGGACATTTGCAGCATAAAATGTAGTTTGGTCGAGATTGTCATATAGAATCTGGAGAAAAGAATTCTCCCCCTCAGTAACTAAAAAGCCATAATAAGCATTCTCCTTGACTTGAAAAGACATCTATATCATTCAAAGAGGTCTTAAAAGTTATATTTTGTGTTTTCCTAGTGTCTTTGTCTTCCTAGTGCCTTTGACTTCCTAATACCCAAATAGCCCAACGATTTAATGAAATTGTGTTGGTGCTATTATTTTTTTTCAACTGAGAAAGTGATAAGAAAGAGCAGGGATTACTCATCACATGAGTGCGGGAAGAAGCCATCCCATCTGGATCACCCCAATTCCAACGCCACCTCTAGGAGAAAGGACCAGAACATGCTGTCTTGCTCCCAGAACAGCGAATGGTACATGGCAAAAATAAAAGCAAAATAGTCATGTTTAAACAAGGAGCTTGGTTAGCAAAAGCATAAATTGCTCTCACTTTAAATTCATGGTATCTGTGACATACATACTATGGGAGATGCTCTCTGGCATGCCTCAAAAAAGAACTCTATGTGACAATAGAAAGGAGAGCCTTTGCCATTCAAAACAGCATTCTTAGTGCATTTTGGACAATGCCTTCTCTTGACAGATAAAATAAGACATCACAAACTGAAAAAAATGTTATTTGTAGGATAAACACAGGAGAATTTCCTCTTATAGTGCCCAATCTCGTATTCTAGGGAATTCAAGAAAATGGTTGACATCGTAGTATCAAAATTATCCATCATTTACGTCACGCATGGTTGAGACAGGGTGTGTCCTCATTCTACATGAGACTACAAATTGTCATCAGGGTGGTCCACAGAAAAGGCAGAGAGCCAGCATTATCTCCTTCTCATCTCAGCCAGATTAAAGTGTACCAACACCTAGGGAAAAAAATCAGTCGCCCATATATATTTGTTTCTCATGGCTCAAATTGGTTTTCAACAAAGGACAGGTTCCTTTACCGGAGGGTAAAGTCTAAAACTTTATGGATTTAGTCTTAGGTGTTTTGATTGTGACTCTGTTAATAGCGTTTTAAACTGACACGCTTTCATATTTTTTTCTTCTTGCTTTAGTAGCCGAACCTCTCCTTAGCCACCTCACTGTGTCAAATGTGACCTGGGGCAGTGTGTCCATCTCGTGGAAAGCTCAGGACTCTGCCTTTGATAGCTTTCTTATAGAAGTTAGGAATTCTGACCACCTCCAGGAGACAGTGGTGCATTCCGTGCCTGCGGCGTCTCGCAGCTCTGTCATCACCAACCTCAAAGCTTCTTCTAATTACACTGCCCACCTTCATGGGCTGCTTGATGGGCAGTGTGCTCAGATGCTGATGGTCCAAGCAACCACAAGTATTTCCCGTGATGGGTTCTTCACTCTCCATTGAACTTCCTCTGAGGAGCATTCCAAAAGATCACCCGCTACTCATTTTTCATCCTCCTAGTTCCTCTGGATCCTTCTCAAATTTGATAGGGCCACCCCAATCAGAGCTTTAAAGCTTAAAAAAAAAATACTCTCACCCCAAATTAAGGAACTTCAATGTCAACTTCTTTTTCCGAAGTATCCACTCACATCTGGAATTGCTCTTTTTGTTTGTATAGAGTTAACCTGACTTGCTTTGGTTGAACTTCTAAACCATCCTTTCATCTGATCTTGAATAATCGTTTCCAGTTCCATCCAGTATCATCTGCCTGTGGTCTTTCTAATCAAAGTCTGCCTGTGTCATATTCAAAGAGGTGTATGCATGCATTTTTAGTTCCTTGGTCAGAATGTTCTACGTTCTCTTTGTCTCCACCGAGATTTTGAAAGCAGTGCCACTAGCATGCAGAGAAGAGACCCTAAAACACAGCCAAAAAACCATCTGAGAGGACCCAGGTCTCATCTTGTTCTGGAGACTTTTATTTGCCTGCATCCCCTACAAACAGACTGCTCTTTTTGACATTGACTTTACCAAGCATGTTTTGTCATCCACTGATAGCTGTCACAACATGTCCGAGTATTCCTTTCATCTATCATCTTGTGCAAATCTTGGTGCATGTGGTAAACATTCAGAGCATTAAATTTTTGAAAATGTCTGTCTTTCCTAGAAGCATGTCAAGGAATTGTTTCCAAGGGTTAGCAGTGATGAGAGAAAAATGTCCCTAGCTTGCATGGAACACTGACCACCCCTAACTACCATTCTCTTTCTGAGTTTTGTCTTGCATCTCACTTTTCAGCTTGGTGGCACCTTTTGGGAGAGAGCTGGAGGTAAAGCTGACCTTGAGAACCCAGGTCTTATTCTGCATGGTGAATGTGTTAGCATTGCCCGTCTCTGTCTGGTAGCATGAGAAGAAACCTAACATGCATCCTTAATTCGGGAAATTGCTTCCACGACAAAATATAGGGCAAACAGAGTCGCATTTGGAGGATCTTACCTTTGGTGTGGTTAAGGTAACTTGTCAATGCTGTGGCTGAAAATTATAGCATCATTACCTTCTCAAACCAGTTGCTAAGTAGGAAATCCCACACCATTATCTACAGCTATATTCTGCTTCTGAGCCAGATCCTTTTTGTCCTTAGAGACTTAATGACATCGAGTTATGCCATGCAACTGTACAGTTGAAGTTTATCCAAATGAGCCCCTTCTTTCCTCCAAATACTGGAGCTGCAGCAAAACGACTCCCAAGTCCTTGGAAGAAATAATCTGCTTCCTTCCAACCCTAAATCCTGATGCTAGTACCTCAATCCTCCAGTACTGTTGCCTCTCTCTAAAATACAGTCTGGGTTGAACTTATTTTAATGTTAGTCTTATTTGATAAATGTCCATTGAGGAGGCCAGACAATATACATGCCAGTTGAAACTAGCAGTACAGGCCCCTCACATTAAAAATGAATTGTTCTCATCACTAATTGTCTAGACTTTAAGGGTCAAGAGACTCTTAACCCCAGTGGAACTATTCACCTTTCCAAATTATCCAATGAGTGAATTTCCTAATCAGAAAATGCAAGGCCTAACTTCAGGTTTTCCTTTAACTTTTGCATACACCAGAAAATTTTTAATGAAAGCCATTTTCACCTTTACACTATTTAGGGTGAGATGTAGATTTTCCTGTGGCGTATACATTCAGGTTTCTAAATACTGTGGAGAATTTCTCTTATACGGATATTAGCCTCTAATGTGCACAATCCAAACAGATCAAAAGAAGACTAAATAAGGAAACTGCAAAGTAGCATTTTCTAAGGCATGCTCAGTGGAACACCAGCCCCTCGAGATGTTCAAAGGATATTCCTCAAAAAGTGCATCTGTTGATCAGTACATTTATGAAATGCTGGGCTAAACAAAATTAAGTAGGTTTCTTTAGAGAACGAGCATTTCAGAGCCTGCTAGCATGTTTTGTGAATCTCTAGAGTGAGATATAATATTCAGTGTTTACCGTACATACTTCACCTGGAAGCTTTCTTTCCTCGAAACATCTTACAGAGCTAGCACTCCATTACAAACCTTAGAAAATGTAGCCTTAATTCTCTTTAATTTAATCCTATCTACCACTCTAATGGCTTATTCCCTTTTCTTTATACATGACAAGCAAATCATCACGTCTATGCTTAAAAAGAAAACAAATCCGCACCTGCAGATAAAGCAATATATTCTCTAGCATTGTAACCAATGCAGGTGTAGACATGGCCTAATATACTGCCTTTCTGCAAATATTTGGAGGCATTGATGCTTTCATATTCTATGGCTACATTCTGAAGAAATCCACTGCTTCCTCTAATAATGTCTCTCTCTCTCTGCCCATGTTCCTTCCCATTCAGAGCCAGAGCCACAATTGGGCATGCTAATCCTTAGCAATATTACTCCTGACAGCTTCAACGTGTCATGGACCACTCGAGCTGGGCCTTTTGCAGAGATTATTATCAGTGTTAGCGATTTTCAGTTGCTGCATGAGTCCCAGCAATTCACAGTCTCAGGAGACATACAGCACGCTCATGTCACCGGCTTGGTGGAGAACACTGGCTATGATGTTAGTGTGGCAGGGACCACCTGGGCTGGGGACCCCACCAGACCCCTCACTGCCTTTGTCATGACAGGTACTCATTCAAAGCTTCCCACTTGTCTGTTGAGAATTCGAGACGGAGTAAAGCAGGAAAGGTGATAGGCATCCTAAGGGGAAATTCGATCCAAAATGCAATCTTCACTCTGTGTATAAAGGTCTAAGAGAAGAGAGAACAGATACTATTGCAAGAGGGGTCTTTCACAGCCACACTTAGGAAATGGAGACAGTGTACTCAACAGTTGTATAAAGCTTCCCGGGATTTTCATGCCCAGTTTTATAGGCTGTCTATCCAGAGTTTGGAGATTCAGGCTAAAGAGTGAGTTCCAAGTTAACAATGGCCTAGGGCAGGAATTTTGACCATAAATCATGCTAGGTAAGGCAGTCCATAAACTACCTGCCCCACAAATACAATAATTTGTGTTTTTCTTCTAAAAAATACATCTTCTGAAAATTGACATCTACAACAGATTAATGAAGGTTCAACCTAGGATAGCAGATAAATCCTAAGTTTAATTAAACTGTACCCATTCATTAAACTTGACTTCTAACTTCTCCTTGAATTACATAAAGAAATGGTTTTGTATTTTCTTTCCTGAGATTATCCTAAATCAATGGCAAAGGCTGCAAATGGTGTTGATTTACTAAATCTCTAGCCTGAAAAACCTCAGAGAATATTTAGAAGTCTCTTGCCTTCCACTAATGATAACTTTCAGGAGACTGACTTTGCCATCCAATTCTCACATTAAACCAGGCCTCTCCCAGGGTCTAAATTGCTGTAAATAAGATGACTTAATAAGTTCAATCAAGTTTTTAATTGGAGGCAGCATGGAGTCTTAGAAGAGTGAAGATCTTGAGATCAAGCTTGAGTGGTTTCTAATCCTCTCGCACATCTTTTTTGCTATATAACTTTGTCCTGTTCTTAACTGCTCTGAACCCCAATTTGCTTATGTATAAAGAGAGGATACCCACAGGTATCTCTGGCAATCTTGTCGCAGGGATTAAATGGATATGATGAAATTTAACTGTGCGGCATCCAGTAGGCATTTTATAGATCCTGGGTCCTTTCTTCTGTCTTCCAACAGTATGCGGAAAGTGGTGTTCTTAAAAATAAGCAACAAGCCTAGATAGAAACAATAGACCTATGCAATCGTGACTTTCCTATTATTTTTAAGAGAATACTGGGCATGTTTTAATGTGAGATCAAAAGTGGGTATATTTCCTGTCCAGTTATCTAATGTGAATTCAATCATTCAGGCAGTCTTCAAATGCAGAACAAGGTAATTACTTAGTGGAGCATAGGGAGAAGGGCGGAGGTAGCCGTGACATGAGAATCTCACTGCCCAGGAGGGGAGGAATGGCTGGCCACAGATCCCATCAGGCCTTTACTTGTAGCCTCTTGCAGGACCTCCCACAGAACAGAGAGAAGAAAGGGAGGTTGGGAGAGCTGGTCTTGGGAATCCTAGATCCAGTTACAGCATTGTCTCTGCTAATCCTTGAAGTGAAAAGACTCTGCGTTTTAAAAGAAGCATATTAAAAAAAGAGAAAAAAAAAAACCTGAACATGAAGGACTATAAATAACAAGCCCTTGATTGACTAATTAGCCTGAATGCCTTGTTTTTCATCGGAATTTGCTGCTTTGATGGTGTGGAGGTACAAAGAGACCACCTATCAAAGAGAGACTCCACTTCTCTAAACAAAACTCTGCAACAGGATTTGAGACCCCTGTCTTGCAGACAAGGAAGCCTGTTTGCACAGTATATGTGATTTCATCTTTGCCTTTGATAGAGTTATGATTTGGGGAATATCTTTACATGGTAAAAAAAATGCCTCAAAATAAACACGAAGTGTTTCAAAATAAGTACAGGAAGTCCAAGACACAGCAAAATTTAAATCTCTGCTCAGGGGATGAGAGCATTCATTCACTTGTTCATTCAGTCACCAAACATTTCTTTTTAAAATATTTTTCTTTACATCCTGTGGATTAAACTCAGGGCATTAGTGTAAGGTCATTTATCTCTTTGAAAGTTTCCATTTAGCTGCAATGGAAAAGAAAGCTTTAAACCAGATGCAGAGAAAGCAGCCTTGGCCATGGAATTCCCATCCCCATGCCCCTCTGATAAAAAGTAAATACTTTCGCCATTAGTGTGTTTTGTTTTACTGGAGGGGAGACGCTGGACGTTCTCCACTAATCCTGCTTATGTCTCAGAACTTGCCAGCACTGATGGGGTTGACTAATTAGACGTTGGCATAGGGTATGGAAAAAACATTGGACTTGGAGTCAGATGGCCCGGGTTGGATCCCACCTTAGCCATCTAGTAGCCATGTGATCTTGGTTAAGTCATTGACCTCTCTGTTTCCTTAGATGTCATGAGGGTAAGGAAGCAAGTAGCTAAATCTACTTTATAGTGTCATTGTGGAGATTCAATAGGATAATGGACATGAAGCCTTGTCAATTGGGAAGTATTGACAGAAATTTAGCTAATAGAAGCTCATTTTTTTGGGGAATCCCAATATGTGAAAAGACTTCTTGGCACCTAAGAAATAAGAGTGCCTGAGACACAGATGTTTGGTGAATGAATGAACGAATGATGATGACAGAACTTACTAAAGATCTAGACATGTCCTTATCTCCTAACTTTATCCAGGAAAATAAACAGCAAAAGAATTAGCAAATCTTGGTATGCCTAACTGGGCCATAACCTTAATTTGTCCATTTGAATGCATGAAAAATCTTCCCTCTTCCCTTTATCTCAGCTTATGAAAATGTATGTCATTAATTGGCCTATCAACTTGATACAAAATGTGAGTTAGAGGTGAAATAGAAACATATGAAGTATACCGAAAGGAAGTATATTTGCAAAAAAAAAAAAGGAAAAAGGATGATTTCTTTCAAGACCAGAAGACAGTGGGAAGTAGAGAAGGAGGTCCAAACTCAACACAAGATATCCAACCTTATAGGGAAAAATTCACTGCCTTTGCAGTGAGACCCAGCTAAAAACCTTGCTCTATCGCATTCTGCCTCTGTAACTTTGGCCAAGGCCATTCAAACTCTTTGAAACTCAGTTTTCTTACCTGTATAATGGGAATAATATCTATCTCATAGGCTTGTTAAGAGATTTATACAAGATAACATCATCTGGCACCCAATAAGCTCTTACTAAATATTCATTTCTGAGCATATAACGCATTTAGTGATTGATTGGGTATCTATCAGTGTTCGTGGAGACTTGTGCTATCCCAGCAGAGTCAGTGCTGCTAACCTGAGTTATTTTCACCCTTCCCTTCTTTCAGAGGCCCTGCCCCTTCTGGAAAACCTAACCATTTCCGACATTAATCCCTACGGGTTCACAGTTTCCTGGATGGCATCGGAGAATGCCTTTGACAGCTTCCTAGTAACGGTGGTGGATTCTGGGAAGCTGCTGGACCCCCAGGAATTCACACTTTCAGGAACCCAGAGGAAGCTGGAGCTCAGAGGCCTCATAACTGGCATTGGTTATGAGGTTATGGTCTCTGGCTTCACCCAAGGGCACCAAACCAAGCCCTTGAGGGCTGAGATTGTTACAGGTATTTTGATTCAAGTGAGCCATTTTTTCCTCTTCCCGGTTCCCTTCCGTGTAATCCATCTACCAGATCACCATGGTTTTAACATCCTTGTTCATGTTCTCTACTTAATCCATAGATGTGGCCTGTTCTTTTGTGTTCCCCCCAACACTCTCCCTCGTCTTATGTCTCTAATGAGCATGCCCCTTCTCCCACTCCAGAAATGAGAAGGTCAAAATGTTTCCACTTGGTGTCCCAAATCTTTTAGACCATGTCTTGTCCGTAGCTCTTATGTGCTTACTCCATGTCTCCCTCCTCTGTGTTCATCCTGGCTGGTCCTCAGCTACATTTCAGCCTTCTCAGAAGAAATATACCAGAGAGTATATTTCAAAAACTTATTTACAACATTTGCCGTCTCAAAATTTCAAGTGTGATCTTGATAAACTTACTAAGTGGGCTTGTCATTGGAAAGCCAACTGTGAACTTATTATATTGGTAAACACTAATATCATAGAGATTCTTCAACACAGACTAAATCCATAATTTTCTCAACTAATAATTCCTGGAGAAATATGGCATTAACAACTTTAACAGTCAAAAATCTGTGTTTCCCAAAGTCTTTCTAGAGATTGCTAGCTCCATAGAATATTCAAAGGGCTTACTTGGTGAAGAAGTTCCATGTTCAAATAAGTTTTGGAAACACTGAGTTAAACATCGTTTAATAGGACCCTTGACCACAAGCTTTACAGAACATCCTAACGTGTATGTGCCTCTTCAAGAGGGACTTACCCCAGCAATATTTCCCAAACTTATTTGACAATGGATACCTTTTAAGGAAGAGGATCAAACAGGAGTAGTTTGCTCTAAGTACACTTTGGGAAACTCAGGTCTAAATTTACCTTGACACTGAGTTTTGTCTAGTTAAGGCAATCCAAGATAATACCTTGAGTCCAAAGTATGTCACACAGGAGGTTCCAAGCCTCAGTTCTACCATCTGAACACTCATCTAATCGTTAAAAAAGGCAAGCAAGAAAGTCAAGAGTAGGAGCCTCTTTTAGTAAAACAGCTCCAAGAAAATAGCAAAAAGACTATAACATTTATAACAGTTTAAAAGCCATTTGCTCAGGATCAAGGGAAATATAATCAGCAGTATCATCATGGGCAGCTCTACAGATCTTTAATGCTGGTTTATTTCTCTTTTCAAAAAGAAAAGAAAAAGGTCTCGCAGAGGATGGGCACTTGGCCACTGGAAGACAGAGAGCAAATGTAAACAAGTTACTGGCTTTGAACTTGTTTAATAATGCATGGGAGGGGCCAATGCTGAGTCCAGATGTGGATTTATAGAATTGCTTTTAGACAAAACTCACATATGCAAGCATCCACTTGGCTCGTATTGAATGTGTCAACTCCATCTGTCCCCTCTCCTAAACCTACTAGACTTGTTTGTGTTGAATAATTTTATTTTCGGTATCTCAGGACACTTCTATCTCTGAGAGCTGGGGCATCACCACATATTGATAACCCCACTGGAGAGAAGATTGCACGGGCTGGTAAATAATGTTCTCTCTCCTCCTTCCACCATTTTCTTCCCCTCTAGAAGCCGAGCCAGAAGTTGACAACCTTCTGGTTTCAGATGCCACCCCAGACGGTTTCCGTCTGTCCTGGACAGCTGATGAAGGGGTCTTCGATAATTTTGTTCTCAAAATCAGAGATACCAAAAAGCAGTCTGAGCCACTGGAAATAACCCTACTTGCCCCCGAACGTACCAGGGACATAACAGGTCTCAGAGAGGCCACTGAATATGAAATTGAACTCTATGGAATAAGGAATGGAAGGCGATCCCAGCCAGTCAGTGCTATAGCAACAACAGGTACCGTACATAACCAGGACAGAACAGAGAAAAGTCATGACTTGGGGATCTTCTTCTCACAGGGATGGGAAATACAAGAGATTTGGATACAGGCAAGCTTGCCTTCAGATCCTGGCTCTTTTGATTATAGACTGAGTGACTGTGGACAATTTGGCTAAGTCTTTGTGTAAAAAATTATGATGCCATTTACTTAATAGCATTGTGAGGATTAAATGACATAATTCATTGAAAGCCCATAGCAGGGGGTCTGGCACATAGCAAGGACTCAGCAAATGAAAGCTATTAACAGTTTCATTATTGTCATTAATCATCATCATCGTTACAATTATTGCATCTTTAAAATTCCGAACACCCTTCCTTATACCTATTATCTCATCATCTTTTATCCAAAGATACACTTCCTTGTTCTTTGGTCAAAGTTTCAAACTATACTAGGCAGGGATAATGGAGAAGTGGTACTTCCACCTATAAAAATCAACATTTATAAGATGCTATGTGTGAATAATCAGTACCGTGATCGGGAAGGGAAAAAAGAGGAAGCTGGCAAGGTTAACAGGCTGCGCTTCATGAAACTCACTAATTTTATTCAATACTCATAGCAACTCGAAAAGGCACTAGAGGGAGAAATGAAAACCCTGTTCCACAATGAGTTATTTCAAGGAGGAAAAAGAAAGATAATGAATAACGTGACTCTTGAGAATAATAATACTAACACTGACATGACTCTTTAGAGGGAAAAGGAAAGACTTACAACAGGTGGGGTGAATTCTTTCATGAAACTAAGGGAGGTGGAGAAATAGCATTCGCTAGAGATGGCTGCTTCAAAAGGAACCAGAGGAAAGAACCGCAAAATCCCAGGGAGAGGTAGAAGCAACCTGAGAAATGATGTAGCCCAGCCTTTTCTGTTTGTGCATGAAGAATCTGAGGCCCAGAAAGGTTAAGTGACTTGCCTAAGGTCACACAGCCAGATTTGGAGTAGAACCCAAATGCCGACTTATTTTAACACTATTAAATATTAGCAGGCTGGATGACGGATAACCAATGAACATATATACCTGCCATCTCTGATGGGCATAGAACGTAACACTAGCCAAAACATTCTCCTCTTTGTCCAGAGATGGATATTTTACCATGTAAATTTCAGGACATAATGAGCTCCTAGAAGACACTTATAGAAATCATAATCAGTATCTGTAGACGGGGAGGGAATGCTGAGTCCAGGCAGCAATTCAGGCAGGGGAAAAACCCTGTTTCTCATTAACTCAGATACCTTATCCCTGGGATGTGGGTCCTGTCTCCTCCTCCCTGTGGCTTCCCATAAAACAACTGGAGATCAGAGGCAGAGCCTGATTCTGACCTTGGTATATAAACACTGGTTTTCAAAGTTAACTTCTGATCACTGATTTTGTTTTGCTGATCTTTTTTTCTAGAGGCTCTGCAGTTCTAAAGCAAAAAAGAGAATGAATAATCACGAGTTTTTTTTTTTTTTTTACATGAACAAAAGAAAAGAAACAGCAGACCCTGCTGTTTCGGAAAGCCCCTTCTTAGATTTCTTTCTCTGAGGCTTTGTAGTTCACAGCAAAGAAGTGTGTGTGTGAGTTTGCACGCATGCATGCATGCACATGTGTGTACCCATGTGTGCCTGCCTGCCTGTGCTCCGGGCAAGACAAGGGAGGAGACTCTTGAACACAGCAGACAGTTGCCTAATTTCCACCTTCCCCTCATCAGCTTTATAAAGTCTCCCTTTGCCTTCCTCCTCCTCTCTTCTCTCTTTCCTCCCTTGCACAGTTGTCAACTCTTCCCCGTGATGCTCTGTTCCTCTTATTCTTTATAAAAGCTTCTGCAGCTCCTCCTCTCACTCCAAGTGCCTCTCCCTGTGCACAAGCTTCCAGCCCCAAGGGCCCCAGGTGACAGAGAGTGTGGGTAGAGGCAGCGGAGCCTAGTGGTTATGCCTGCAGCCTCTGGGTGGATTCCTTGGAGTCGAATATTGACCACACCTCTTACCAGCTGTGTGATCTTGGGCAAGTCTCCTTTCCTCTCTGAGCCTCAGTCCCTTCATCCGGCAAATAGAATTGACCTCAAAGGCCAGCCATGAAGTTTAAATAGGATCATGAGTGCCAACTACTTAGCAGAGTTTCCTTACCCATTGCAACAATGTTAGCTATGATTATATTTGGGGGATTTAATGTAAATTTTATTTTTAATGAGCTCCTTGGTTCAAAATTCAAAGTCAAAAAAGGACATACAGTGAAGTCTCTATTCTACTGTGTCCCTGCCACCCAGGTGCTCTGTCTAGAGACAGCCAATGTCACCACTTTCTTCTGGATCTTCCAGAAATATTCTATACAAATAGATAAGGGTGGTCGACATGCTTTAACTCACTGAATCACTGTGACTCAGCCAGACCAATTGACTGCCACATTTAGCCCTATGTCACAGATGTGGAAACTGAGACCTAAGGGGCTGAGGTGTTTTTAGCTAGTAAGGCCAGAATGGAATTCAAATCCAGGTCAGTCTTACTCCAAGATCCTTGCTCTTAAACCACACTGGCTACAAGAGCTGTCCTCTTTGTTTAGCATAGGACGTGACACATATTAAGTGTTCAGTAAAAATATGTTGAAGGGAAAATAATTTTTAAAAAATGGTTGCCAACAGCCACATAATTAAAGACATTTGCTCCAAAGTTGGGGAGGCAACTTTTTATGCAGAGAATGGATAGAAGCCCTGTTGAGAGTTTCGAACAATTCTGGATGTTTCCCTAATGGAGTTTTTATTGAAAACCAAGAGTCTACCTGGAAAGAGAGACAGAGATATTGCCGTGCCTTGGTCTCCCCAACTTTTCAATGGGGGTGATTTAGTTGCTCTGTGAGGCTCGGTCTCCGAGTTCCCATTGGCCACCTCCTCTGCTGTGGTGCTGGAGACTGGGGGACCCTATTTATGGCAGAAGGAGACATGCTAAAACAACAAATAGTCTTCCACACCTAGGAAGGTCTGCTGTCCCAAAGTATCACACCCGTTGACCCTGGATTCCACCACCACTGTGCCATTCCTTCAGGTTACACGGGGCTATCTTCCTGCTGCCACCTTATCAAGCACATCCTCTGGAGTGCGTGATGGATGAGGCTACTCATTCTTAAGGTTTTTAAGACAGGGCTTAAATATTGCCATTTGCAGAAGAGGAAACTGAGATCTAGAGGGGAAAGCTGTGGCCACAAGATATACCTTTCACTGTGCCGAGACCTGCACCAGTGGCATTTTCAGTCAGAGTGAAAGTCAGAGTGGACCAGCTGGCAGCAGGAGAGACTCACTGCCTGAGTTTACACGCCTCACTGGGTTTTTTTTTCTCAGCTGGCCTCTTCTAGATCTTTCCTGGGGGCTACTTTAAAATCCGGGATGGCCCATAGTAGAAAGAGTCACATGGGAAAGAAAATATAGACAAGGCATTTGTGTTTACTGAATTCTTACTGCGTACCAGATTCTGTGCTAGGGGTTTTACATCCATGATCTCTGCTAATCCTCCAAACATTCCTGAAGATGGGCACCACTTTTCCCAACAGATGAGGCTCGCGGAAGTGAAGGAACCTGCCCCGGGTTGCCCAGCCTCTCCGTGGTATTTGGACAAACAAGATCTTTCAGGCTCCAGATCCTTGTGGTTTCCAAAGCTTTCCAAGGGGAGGGCAAAACCCCGGCAGGCACCAAGTCTGAGGGTGGCTACCAGGTCGCAGGAGAAAGAGAAAAAGACAGAGATGGAGAGAAAAAAATCCTCCCCCAAGTGGGCTGTGGGTTTCAGAACTTAATGATCAACGTGGGTTGGAGAGGGGAAAAGATGAGGAATTGAGCTCCCTGGAGACCTGAAAATTGTTTCCTGAGTTCTCTGGTTAAGTGTGGTCAGCTGAAGAGGGCAAAAAGCTAAGCCAAAAAATACACAGAGAAAAGCCAAAGGAAACTGGGTTCCAGGGGAGGTGTTTACGTAGCAGAAACTGCCTCTGGGGCCTGGCTTCCCTGAAGGTAGACCCAACGTCCACCGGGTGTGGGCTTTGGTGATGGGTCTGAGGTTGCTCTCCTAGCTCTGGATCTCTATCCAGTTCTGGGAATGGGTTTGTTGAGGTTAGTTTCCATATGAACGTTATTTCCAGGATCCTGGGGCTGTGTCAGCTCTGCTGCCCAGTCCTGGGACCCAGAAAAGTTGCATCACGAGAATGTTCATTGGATATCCGAGCCTCAGTGTACTCCTCTATATAATGGCTACAACCAAACCTTCTTCTCTGGGGTTTCCAAATGAGGATTAATTCTTAAAAATTGCAAAGAACTGTACAATTGTCAAGTCTTGGTCATTTAAAAAAGGAACTAGAAAGCAAAGATTTGAAAAAATGCTAAATTTAAAAATAAAAGGAGGATGTATTGCAAGGCGTGAAACCATTCACCCTCACTACCTTAGAAGCCAGCAGTGGTGTTAACATTCTCCTTGAATGAAACCAAATGGCTGTTCTACAGCCCTGAGCCCTGTACCAGAACGAAAGAATGATTGTTTCTATCAAGTCACAGCTTGACCACAGATCACCACACTCTCCATCTCAAAGGCTTGGCTTGGACACAAACTCTAGGGGCTGAGTTTTCCTGGATAAAGAATCCAGGAAGAATCATTGATGAGCAAAAGAGTTGACTGTTTCTGGGTTTCTCCTGCGCTTTCTCCCTAACAGCCATGGGCTCCCCGAAGGAAATCATTTTCTCAGACATCACTGAAAACTCCGCCACTGTCAGCTGGATGGCACCCACTGCCCAGGTGGAGAGCTTCCGGATTACCTACGTGCCCATTGCAGGAGGTAGGGAGCTCAGAGAGGGGAGGGGGCAGGAACCTGGAAGGTTTGGGTGGAGTAGCGAAAGAGACTCTGATAATTCTGTCCTCCCAAACATCATGGCCAAAGAAAACTACTTCCTTATATTTGAGACGATCTGGATAGACTTCATTTGTAAACTATTATGAGACCCTTGGAAGAAACTGCTTTGTGAAGGGTCATTATATGAAGAACTTTTCCAGCCTTGGAATTCTAAACTTCTATGAGAACTAGATCTCCAACATTGTTTTCACACAATGACATAAGACTAAAAACATTGGCCTGTTTCTCTTTGGGCTTACTCATCTGAAAGCTGGTCTTGACCTGCATGTGTGTGAGGCTTTGCATTTGGATCCCAAAAATCTGTCTGTGTCAGTATAGGATGGGGAGTTGTGACTTAGTAGAGTTGGGAGTTCTATTTCAGAGTGCATGGGCTATAATAGAGACCATGAGGAAAATCTGTCTAAAAACATTTCAGCAGGTAGTAAGCTCCCAGTTAGAGGAAGCATATACAGAAAGGATGGTTCATAACCTCTTCAGAGGAATGCCGTAGCATCTCTATGGGGAGTTTGACCAACTGATGTACAAGCTCCTCACCAGCCCTGAAATTCTAAGAAATATAAATTTTGGTCTTTTTAATAAATATAAGAGTACAAATTTGACTATGACCATCTTCTTTTCTTAAATAGTAGAATCTCTGCTGCTAAGGGAGTCTGTATTTCCCTAAGCTAAGACAATGGGTTAAATATATCAGATATATATATTACATAGTAAGCTTCCCATATTCTATGTGGGAAAATTAAATAAAATTCGCATAACAAGCTAGCTCTCAACGGAACGGAAACTTGTCATTTTTAGCACATTGTGACTTCATGTTTTTTCCTCTCCTGGCCTAGTTTTTGGCATCTGCTCAGATGGAAAAAACATTATGCAAAAAGTAAGACCTTTTCTCTCATGCCAGAGGGTAGCAGCAAAGGAGAAGGAAGTCAATAAAATGGTACTGGATAAAGATATAGTTTCGTTTCCAAATCGGAGACACCCATTCTCGGGGCAACAGTAAGTTTCAATGGGGTTCGCCATTCCTGATTTTGATTTTCCTGTGTTCCAGGTACACCCTCAGAGGTAACTGTGGATGGGAGTAAGACTCAGACCAGGCTGGTGAAGCTCTTACCTGGGGCCGAGTACCTTGTCAGTGTCATCGCCATGAAGGGCTTTGAGGAAAGCGAACCTGTCTCCGGATCATTCGCCACAGGTGTTTATCCCACCGTCAGCATTATTGCGCATGATTCAGCAAGTGGAACAAAGTTTCCATGTAGTAATATTCTAGTAGAAAGTGGACTGGATTTGGAGCACCAGAAGCCTCATTTCCAGCCCATCCCGGCCTCCTGTGAGCTGGGTAACCTTGACTCCATCCTTAACCTCCCTGGGCCTCTGTTTCCTTGGGTAGTATGGAGGAAGGAGGCCAAGTCTGGGAGTCACACTGAACTGGGTTGAAATTCCAAGTCTATCACTTCTAGAGACATGAGCTGTCAGTTAATTTCTCTAGAGTGTAGTTTCCTTCTCTATAAAATGGGTGCAATTCTGCTTGCTGTGCAGGGGGCTGTAAGAATCACATGAAACTATGTGTGTAAAACATCTGTAAATGTAAATGGCTCTACACGTTAATCCACCTCCTTTCCTTCCCTGCCTAGTGCTGGGACCATGGTGAGGCTCCTTCCAGGGAGGGGCTGCCCGCAGACAAGGAATGGTGACAAGCAATAAGGAACGACTCTCTACTGGGCAGCTACTGTGTTCCAGGCACTGCTACTAAACTCTCCCCCTGTCATCCCCATAGCTGTTGTCATTCCCATTTTACAGAGGAAACAACTGAGACCCGGGTAAATTAAACACCTCGGTTAAGACCACATAACTAGTAAACGCAGGGAGCCAGTGTGAGCTTCAGTCAGTCTAACTCCAAACTCTGTGTTCTTCTAAAATAAGGGATTATCTTCCTGTTATAACCTGATTTGTACAGCACACTGTAAAGAGGGGAAAATAATGAATTGCATTGAAGGAGAATGAAGTGGAAAATTTCTCTTTAGACAGCCATGTCTCTAAACAATTTATCCTTTGATATATGAGCAATTATCCAGCCTAATCCATTAAGGGATCCAAAGAATGGGCCTCACAAGAAATTTTAAAAATATCCTAATAGTCTCAAAGAGTTGATAACATGCAATTAAAACATCCCATCTGAACCCAGAGTCCTGTGCACCCTACCACACAGGCTGTTTTCCTCCAAAGAAATCTTTCATTTATGGATTCTCCACGGCAACAGATTGCAAAAGCTGGATGCATTTCCTCTGGAGGCCCCCCATTGCCCTCCTCCGTTAAAGGAGATTCTGGACAGACATGATGAAGCAGGAAGGAACTCAGAGTGGGTGGACGATGTGGGCTCCCAAAATTACTCGGCCACCTCCTGACTCGCAAGCCAGTCGTTTCGTCTCTTGAGGTCAGGAGCCTCATCTGCAAAATGAGCTGATGACAGCTGCCCTCCATCCTCCCAGGGCTGTCGTCCTGGAGTAATTGAGTCATAAATGTGAACGTAAGAGGGAAATAATCATATTTAGGTTAGTTTCTAGGAAAGAGATGCTGAGTAGCTGCAGTGGTTGGTTAAAAGAACCAGGACCTTGTAAACATCCATCCTTTCTCAGTACATTTGGAACTCAGATCTAAGACTCCAAATAACTTTAATAGTCATATTAATAACAACTGCAATTATTGAGCACCACCCCTAGCACATTTCACACACATCGTCTAGTGCATCTTTACAGCAGCCACACTTTGACAAGTGAAGAAGTGAGGTTTGGAGAAGGGAAATGACACAAGGGCACAGACACTAGACAGAGAAGCCAGTGTAGAACCCAGGACCACCGACCTCCGGAGCCTGGCTCCATGTTATCTCCAGGCCACCTAACAGAGCTATTGCTCAAAGCCCAGAAAAGCTTAGGGCAGCCTTCACTCTGCAAACCTCCTCTGTTTTTGTAAGTTCTTTCCCTGGGGAAAGTGACAGGAACTGTAATGATAATCCTTGTTATGTGTTCAGCCCTTTCCAGTTTATACAGCACTTTTCCATCTACAATATCATGTGAAAATCAAAATAACACTGAGGATAAAGCCAGACAGAATTATTATCCCCATTTTACAGGTGGGGCAATAGAGACCCAAGGTAACCTAGCCAGCAAGGGAAGGAGTCATGCCTCAAACCCAGGCCCATCCTGGCTCCAAGCTCAGGACCCTGCACCGTCCATGCAGCGGACACAGTGTCCCAACACCGGGAGTCCAGGAGCAGTGTACACAGCAGAGCAGCTGTGGTCTGAGGTACTACCCCATGATCGCCTATCTCTCCAACACATCTCCATCTTTCTTTGCAGCTCTGGATGGCCCATCTGGCCTTGTGACAGCCAACGTCACCGACTCAGAAGCCTTGGCCATGTGGCAGCCAGCCATTGCCCCTGTGGACAGTTACATCATCTCCTACACGGGGGAGAGAGGTAAGGTCATGTCCAAGATCCTGCCCACCTGAGGAGTGTCTGTCCTGCTGTAAACTCTTCCCATTGTCCCTTCTCCGTGCCACATTTGGTACAAAAATGCATGAGTAGGTTGTAAGGCCAGCAATATCCTTGTGGCTCTCGATTGCAACCTCAGAATAGACTAATGGGCTGCGGCTGGGGCTGGGTGGGTGGTTGTGGAGGGGCCTAGTCAGGGGCTACAAGAGAGGCCTCATCCGTACTCCTCTGCTTATTGTCAAGTGAAAGAGCGTAAACATTGTGGTTCTACCGAGGGCGTCCAGTAGGCCATTTAAAGAAAGAACAGAGGGTCCATCTCCAGCCTCTACATGTTTCCCTCACCTGTTCCTCATTCCTCCTCTCCTGCTAGTCTCTCTGCCTGTTGCTGTGAGTCACCCTCTCTAGGCAGCAGCTCCTATCTCTTACAAAGAAAATTCCAGAATCCAAAATCTTAAACAGTCTACATCAGGTGGCTCTGAGGAGTCTGGACTTCTCAGATGCCGCAGAGGAGGCCAGTTGTAGCAAATTTGATTGAGAAATCAAAAATTATTTCTCCTGGTCTTTTTAACTTTCTGTGCTAATTTACTCAGTTGGCAGATTAAACACTTGTTTGAGGCACCAGCAAACCACGGCTACCAGAACATAAAATCAAATACAAATGAGGGAGTGGAGAAAGAGAGATTCCTTTTCAATAAATAAATCCATACATTTGTAATGAACTACTCTAGAAAACATTAGACTGTTTTAATCCCCAAGCATATATAAGTTTCATATTTTAGGGTTCAGTATTGTTTTACTTTGAGTGACAATATGAGAGGGCACCATAATCTGTGCCTGGGGCCTCTGAAATATCTTCATTCAGCTCTGACAACTGCCTAAGAGAGTCCTTTGTGAGGATGGAGCACGCTGGGGGTGGAGGTAGGAGAGAGGTTTGGGTTTATTCCTTTTACTCTTCCATTCTTCAAGTTTGCTCCCTAGAAGAGCAAACTCTTCCCAGTCAGGGAAGATGGTGTTGTCTCACCTAAAAGAAATTAGAATATAGTTCACAGGGATCATGGAAATTGTGGATGCAGGCCTCGCAAAGATCCTGGTCCAGAAGAGGAGGGAGTTCATGGATGATGAGTAGGGGACAAATTTGTCCCAGTTTGCCCAGGACTTTCCCAGTTTTAGCCATATATGTCCCACACCCCGGGAAACCCCTCAGTCCCTGGCAAGCCAGGATGGTTGGTCACCTATGATTAGGAAATAAACACATACCCTTGGACACCATGGTTTGCTGTCGACCATTGGATCTGACCCAGTGGGGCTGAGAGGCTACTAGTAACCAGGCTCTGCTGTGTCTGCTGCCACCAGATCTTTGTAACCTCCCAGCCTCATGATTTGACAACATTTGGCAATTTTTAAAAGGATGTGTAAGTGAAAAAGAGGAGAGAGAAAGCAATGGGACAAATTAAGTTTGGGTGGCCCGAGGCTTGGAGATGTTACCTGCAACTCTTCTCTAGCTGGTTCCTGTGCCCCAGCTGCAAAGCTGTCCCAGCTGGCACCATGTGGAAAAACCTGACCCCCAGTTCCCCTTCCCTCTGATTTGTGCCTGGAAAAATCCAGTCTCCATATGATAAATCCTTTGTATATGAGGTGAGTGCTCAAGGGAGAGAAAGGGGTGTGAGTCATTTCAGAAATCAAATTGCTTTTCTCAGGGTCACTGCAAGTTTCTATGTTAGAAGTAGGTGTGTGCGCTGTGTGCCAAGTCTGCTGACGGCTCAGACAGGGAAAGGTAATGGCCTCGGTGTGTGTGTTTCATGTCCAGTGCCAGAAATTACACGCACGGTGTCCGGGAACACGGTGGAGTATGCTCTGACCAACCTGGAGCCCGCCACGGAATACACGCTGAGGATCTTTGCAGAGAAAGGGCCCCAGAAGAGCTCAACCATCACGACCAAGTTCACAACAGGTACAGGACACCCAGAGCTGGAAGATGCCCACTCACAGCCTCTGTCTTAAACAGGATCCCTCTCCAACTCTTCCTTCTCAAGTCAGGTCCTTGCAACTTGATGACATCAGCATCAGCTAAATTCACCAGTTCCCACTCAATTAAGACCTCAAGAAACACGCCATTTCCTTTCGAACTGAAATGACCTTGTTCTCCCCAAGGACTAGGAAATGATTTTAAAAGAGGGCTTTTTAAGTGGAAAACCAGTCCCCACTGGCCCTAATGCCAGTATTTAATGATCCATGTTCTAGGCAGGAAATATTTTTAAGAGAAAGATTTTTCAGGCAAGTTTTCCTAGATGTCCATTGGGTTTTTATACATTGAGATCTTTTTACAAACTGCAGCAAACAGGAAAATGAAGGAAATGCCCTCTGAGTAGGGGTGAGTGCCAATACCAGCATCCATCTGTCCTCTTATTTAGAAACAGGGTGAGGGGGGGCGTGTAATTATGTTCACAGCTGTGTCTTTCTCCCCAAATCCAACCAAGGCCCAACAAGACTATGTTGGGCTCAGGGAATTGTTGCCTGTAGGATGAGATGAATCACAGAGAATTTATGTCTTTGGAGGTCGCATGGCTCAAACTCCTCATTCACAGATGGGGAAACGCTCTGCCCAAGGTCATATAGGTCAATGGTAGGGAAAGGACCTGAACTCAGGCCTCCTGATACCCAGCTGGGATTTTTGTCTACACTCGCTGACTTATTTGATATTAAATGTCTTATCTTCTCCAGACCTCGATTCTCCAAGAGACTTGACTGCTACTGAGGTTCAGTCGGAAACTGCCCTCCTCACCTGGCGACCTCCCCGGGCGTCTGTCACCGGTTACCTATTGGTGTATGAATCCGTGGATGGTACAGTCAAGGTATCTAGAAGTATATAAACAACTCGCCAGTGCTACTCGAAACATTTACACGATCCTCCAAGTAGGGAAGAATTATCTGGGTGTGTTTCTCTACCCAGTGCATCTGGGGAGCTGAAGAAAAATTAACATGGACTGGACGCCATGCCAGACCTTCTGAATCATATGCTCCAGCCTCTCTCATTTTAACCAGACTCCAGTTTTGATAACCAGCCAAGGTCGAGAACACTGCTCACAAGACTTGAGGACATTTTAGGAGCTGGACTCTTTGTCCTTTAATGTTTTATTGTACAAAGGCCAACAGCTTTTCTGCATCTTTGCCATATATATTATCTCACAGTTGGCATCATTCCATTATATATTGAAATATATATCACCACGTTCTTATGACATCAACTGTTAGTACTGTTTATAGAAATTGTTAATGCTATTTATATTCCCTACCCATGAACTTTTCTTCTTTTACTTTTTAATTTGAAATAACTTTAACCTTTCACACAAGTGAAAGAGATTTTCTAAACTTTACCTTTTAAAGTTGTTATTGAATTTTTAATTTCAGGCATCATACTTTATATTTCCAAGATCTTTTACTTATTCTCTGCACATCTACCTTTTTCTAGCATCTTGTTTGTATCTTGTGTGTCATCTTTTCTTTATCTCTAAGAATATATGTTATTGGTATTTTTTTCTACAACCTGCATAGTGGTTTTTTTTTTTTTCAAGTTTTTCTTTTGTGTTTCACTACTGCTGTTTGGTTTGATTTGGGTCTTCATCTTTCATGTTGGAGACTTCTGCCCAATGCCCAATAGTCCTTTTGTACCTGAGCCAAGAATGAAATAGCTGACAAGGAGTTCCTATTGCATAGACAGAGCCTGTCAACTAGGGGGTCATCGTAGGGTGATTGGGCAAGTAAGCAGCAGTTTTACTGGGGGACTTCCAAGTATCAGTACTGTAAGCCTTTTCTTGAGCTAACCAGTCTCCCTGGAGGATCTTCCAACCCCTTCAAACCAGGCTGCCAGGAACCCAGCTGGAGAAGGAGCCCGGGCTCCCACTGGGTACAACCTTCACTTCTTCACTTCTTTCCAGTGTAGCACCTCAGCCTCTCCCACAGCTGGACCTGGTGGATTTGAATCCAGAGTCTCCTCTCTGGCTCAGCCTCTCCAGAGAGTGAACCTCAGCCTTCCCTCTGGACTGGGAAGGACAGTCCATCGGATTGTTGAGGGATGGGGAGAGCTGGGGATCTGTTTCTTATACAAAGCTTTTAAACAAATCTTAGTTCATCCCTGCCCCACACTGGCCTTCAAAGGCATCTTTGCTTTTGTACACATTCCATTCCTGAACTTGCCGGGCTCTGTGGCATTCATCAACCAGCCTCTGGCTCTGCTCACTTAGTTAGTTAGCAACCAGCTTTCTCCACTCTGCCCCCTCTGTTGTCACTCCACCATACACTTTCCATCTATCAAGATTCAGTTGAGATTGCATGCCTGTTTCTGTCTCCTCTGCCATTTCTCCCACCTTTGTGGGCTTATACTTTATATCCCATTACTCTCATTTTAGTGGGTATCAAAAGCAAATAGACATAAACTGCACGTCCAATCCACTATGCTTAACCAAAAGTGGACACGCATTGCTAGTTACTGTCATGGCCATTCCTGGAGTTGGTATAACAATGAATTAACTCAGTGTGTGAATGGAGGCAAGTCCTTTTCACATCTGTAAAATGAGTGCATTGGACTCACCAATCTCTGAGGTCCCTTCCAGGTCAGGCATTCTAGGATTCAGTGTTTACCTGAAGTCATCAGTCTCATTTCGAGTTGCCTTAATTGTCTAGAAAACAACTTTGTACAGCAGCCTAGAGTGCTGCTACGTAATTGTATCCTCAAGTAATTTAATAAGCCCAGCTTTGTACCTGATCCTTCCTCACAAACCAGAGCTGGGGGCCACACAAAGCTTACTGGGTCACTGGTATCAAATAGGAGCTCACCTTGGTTTACTTTATCCTGTCCAATCCCCAGCTTTCTATGTTTCACTCAAGAAAATCAACCTGGTGTAGGAGGAAAGAGTCCTGGACAGGGTGTTGGGTGACAAGATGCAAGACCACCTTCTGCCACCAACAAATTATGGAGTGAATGCAAGTCTTTTAGCTTCCCTGAAACTCAACCCCCAGCCCCCTACTGGAAAAATCAGGATAACATCACCTGCCCAGTTCTGAGGATGGGAGAGAACCTGCCAGGGGCCTCCACACTGACTCATTACTGCCTAAACCCAGTCGGCTGTGTTTGCTGGCTGTAGAGAGCACTGCTGTGTTTGGTTTACTAGGAATGCAGGCTGAATTCCAATCCCAGAAACCAAGGTCATCTGCTAAAAAGAGATCCCACAGGCATTGGAATCTAGAAAGAGGATTTGAAAAGAAAGAGGATCTCCTGCAAACTGGAACTGACCCCCTCCGGGCAGCAGCACAGTGACCAGCCACAAACTACAAGCGTGGGGAGTTAGACAGGTCTCCCAGCAGCTGCACACAGCTGCCTCCCCTGGACGTCTCTGTTCTAGAAAAGAGACATGCTGGGCAGCTCAAGCCTTCATCATGCCTTGCCTACTGAGCTGTTATAATAGTCTTCTGTGCATCACAGTCATCTGGGGAGATTCTGAAATATACACCTGTCCAGGCCCCACTTCTGGCTCTTACAATCCAGTCAGCCTGGGATGGGCTGAGGCATTGTATTATTTAAAGCTTCCCTGAGAGCTGTGCAGAGGAGCTTTATTTAGGGACCACTGACTTGACTGGTCTCAAAGTCTAAACTTTTTGTCCTTTGCGTGATTCATCTTGCCACCAGATTAAGCTGGGGTCATGCCATTCACTTTCTCAAAAATCTTTCAGGAATCTCCATTCCTTATAATGAAAAACTTCAAATCTTATAGTCTGGCATTAAAGACCCTTTGTAATGTGGTCTTTGCCAACCTCCTCCACTGCTCCCCCAACTGAAGTATCGTTGAGATAGGTCATTGCCTCCTCGTATTACTTCAACTTGCTCTGCCCTTTCTGGCCCCAGGACCTTTGCTCATGTTGTCCTCTCGCCATCTCTGACATCCCAGAAATGACCATGGAGGCAGACACAGAGTGAGACTCAGTGGATTCTTGTTGAATGACTGAATGAATGGATGGCTGAATGAATGAATTCATCATCTATACCCTGAGGATTTATGTGACCAAAGGCTATTATATTCTTTCTTCTACCCTTAGGAAGTCATTTTGGGTCCAGACACAACCTCCTACAGCCTGGCAGAGCTGAGCCCATCCACCCACTACACAGTCAAGATCCAGGCCATGAACGGTCCCCTGAGGAGCAAGCTGGTGCAGACCTTCTTTACCACGGGTAAGGGGCTTTGGGAACAACCAGGCCTTGAGATTAAATTCTACGAGACTGAATCAACACTGCACTTCTCCTCTGACTGGTACTTTACATTTTTCCATCAAATCTCTGAAAAGGATCAATTCCCTGCCACCACCTGAAACCCCAAAGAATGTGGGGCAGGAGGTCACAGGCCTTGTGGTGAAAAGGAAAGAGGGCCAGTGGTGAGAACACCTGGATTCAATCCCCATCTCCACCACTGGCTCTGTGTAATTTAGGAAAGTTACTTCCATTCTACAAGCCTCAGTTTCTTCATCTATACAATGGGATTAAAAACCATCCCTTCCTCACAAGGACCTTGGGAGGGTCCTTGTGTTGTGTTTGAACTACTGGCCCAGTGTGTGGCCCATTGTCGGGACTTCATATAAGCTCCGTGTCCCTCCTTCAGCATGTCAGTATTTACAAAGACTGTCCATACTCAAAATCACAAGGAGTCCTCCCACCAAGCTGGTGTGGCAGGCCAGGATTATCATGCCCTGTTTTCTGGTGGGGGGAACAGAGACTCCCAGAGACTAAATGATCTGCTCAAGGCTACATCTTGAGTTAGAGCCAGAGCTGGGCTCAGGGGTTCCAGGACCAGAGAGCCTCTCCCTGCATCCTGCTACTGGGTGTCCTCTGCAGATGGCAAATGTGCAAGTTGTTCCACTGGTGAATAAGAGGAAGCATCTGTGTATCCCAGAGTGCTGAGAGTGTAACAGGTTTATCCCAGCGCTGCCTCCTGCCCCTCACACATCACTTAGTCACTCCGCACACACCTGCTGAGGGAGGTACAGAGACAAAGGAACCTCTTAGCCGGATCTCATGCTGGGTGCTGGGAGCACAAAAATACGAGCGTGCCCAAGATGCTCTCAGGCTAGGGCCATGAAATAAACAAGGAAACAGCTAATGATACAACCTCAGGTGAAGATAAAGTGTAGTGAGGAGATCAGATCAGAAAAAGGAACTGCTATGACCATGAGTTCTCCGACCCACCTGCTAAGCACAGCTCCGTGATCGTCCATTTCTACCAAGTTTTCAATATTTTGCATCACATTATTGCACTTGGAAATTCCCAAGCATTCTTGTTTTCCCCCATTAAGATTCCCAGACTCAGAGCAGTTAAATGACTTCTCCAGGGTCCTAAGGCAAGGAAGTGGCAAGTGCAGGACTGGCACCCTTGTCTTTGGCCTCAGAATCCTCTGAAGAGACTGAGATGCACCCAGCCTGATACAGCGCCCTTGTCCACAGCGAGCCACCCACTAGGAGCTAGAGACCCAGCCATCCTGGCCAGTACCTGGTGTTCATCAGGTGTTGCCTGGCTGCTCCAGGTATATCAAGGTCAACCTGATACTCGCCCCTCCAGCAGCTCAGCTCTCCTCCACTGATGCCATTGGCAGCTTCCATCAATAGAAGAGACTGAGATGGGCCCCTTATATCCATCACTTCTAAGCCTCGTTGCACCTCCACAAAATAGGATTATCCCCATCTTGCACATGAAGGAACAGAGCCTTAGCAAGTTTAAGTTGCTTGCCCATAGGCATCTAGCCAATAAACAATTGAGCTGCAATTTGAAAGCTCTGACACCAGACCTCCTGCTCTGAGAGAGTTACTCTTTCTCCTTATCCCACAGTTGGACTCCTCTACCCATTCCCCAGGGACTGCTCCCAAGCCATGCTGAATGGAGACACGACCTCTGGCCTCTACACCATTTATCTGAATGGTGATAAGGCCCAGCCGCTGGAAGTCTTCTGTGACATGACCTCTGATGGGGGTGGATGGATAGTGAGTATCACGGAAATGGAATCCAGAGCTCTCAGGCCTGGGGGAGGGGGGCTGAGGGTGCAAGGCGGAGCGGGGAGGGGTGGAGGTCCCTCCCATGCACTGTGACCCCAATGTGCATGAGGTGTCGCAAGATAGGGCCTGACACACGGAGACGCTCAGGAACTTTGTTATCTCTTAAACAAAGGAATGGGAGAGAAGCTGGAGATAAAAAACAGGCAAAAATAATGTTCTTGTAATTTATCTCCTCAAACAAGTCTGTGATGTATAAAATTGACAGTGGTCAGCAAATCTATTACGTATATTAATTAGCACTTACTATCTACCAGGCACTGCGCTAAGAATTTTACATGAATTATTTCAATCCTGTTATCATACAAGCTGGGTAGTATTTTTTTTTAACTCATAGACTTTATTTTTTAGAGCAGTTTTAGGTTCACAACAATATTGAGCAGAAAGTACAGCCTTCTCATATACCCCCTGACCCCACAGGCACAGCCCTCCCCACTGTCAACATCCCGCACCAGAGTGGTGCATTTGTTACAAGTGATGAACCTACATTGACACATCATCATCACCCAAAGCTGGGTATTTTTAATCCCTATTTTTCAGGGGAGAACACCAAGGCTCAGAGAGAGGAGGTGACCTGCCCAGAGTCACATGGCAAATTAGTGACAGAGAGAGCTGGGGACTGGTGTTTTTCCCATGGTCTGATGTTTCTTCCTCCCAGAAAGATGCCTTCTCTTTCCTTCTTAAGTGCACTCAGATTCATGATTATGTTTATAGGTGTTCCTGAGACGCAAAAATGGGCGTGAGGAGTTCTACCGTGACTGGAGGGCCTATGCTACTGGGTTTGGGGACCGCAGAGAAGAATTCTGGCTTGGTAATGCAGCCCTGTGTGTTTGTGTCCAAAATGCCCATTTCTGCCCTCCTTGTCATTTGTCCTAACCCTCAGCGACCTGTGAAAGAGAAATGGATCAGGAGGAAACAATAGCTCTGGTGGTAGACCCAGAATTCCAACTTCTCAATAGAAAGACTTTAAATTCTCTGGGTCAATGAAAATAAAAATCTGATCAAGGGAGAGCCAAGAGCCAGACCTTAAGAACTAACCTAGCCTTAAGTCATTCACTGAACCATTTATAGAATCATCCTCACTGATACCGTTAACTGCTTCCATCCTGGGCTGACATAGGTCCCTTGCAGCCATAACCTCTAAGCCTCCTAGCATCCCCACGAGATACAAATCCCCATCTTGACATGGGAAAACAGAGCCTCAAAGAGGTTATGTTGTGTGCCCATTGGCATCTAGCCTATAAGCAGCTGAGCTGCAATTTGAAATCTCCCAAGCCAACCCCACAATGCCATCATCCATCCATCCATGCAAGGCACACTTTCCAACCACCTACCTGCAAAGGGCACTGTCCTGTGCACCAGTGCCTGGGCCTGTGTCTGTCCCATGATCATCCATCATCTTTCACTTGTAAGGACGTTTATTGTTTAAAAAGTGCTTTCTCCACCTTATCTCCTTTGATCTTCACAATACACTAAGAGGTGGGCGGGCAACCTGATTTTACCTGAGGCTCAGAAACATCGTATATTTTGCCTGGTGTTGCACCAGCAAGGAGGAGTCCAAGCTGCAAGCCCGGGTCTGCGCCACGCAGACCTCTCTAGAGTACACCCAGCCGCTGCTCTTACAGGGTGGAGTAGAAATGATGGCCCCAGTCACTTGTGCCTCTTCAGCAACCTTGCCTGTCATCCACAGGGCTGGACAACCTGAACAAAATCACATCCCAAGGGCAGTACGAGCTCCGGGTAGACCTGCGGGACCACGGGAAGTCAGCCTATGCCGTCTACGACAGGTTCAGCGTGGGCGATGCCAAGACGCGCTACAAGCTGAAGGTGGAAGGGTACAGCGGGACGGCAGGTACAGCACAGCCGCACTGCCAGCCTCTGAACCCAAAAACCCTTCTTGTTCCTCGACCCATCATTCCTTCCTTCCTGAATCCATCCATTTATGGGATCAGCAGATACCTGAGTTCCTACTGGGTGCTAATCCAGAGGATCTGCCATTGAACAGAATCGGGCAGACATCTGGGTCATGGAAACAGAGCAGGTTGGGAATCAGGACAATCAGGACCTACATGTAGCTACTCTTGCTCAAAAAAATATGTCTTTTTCTTATCCATTTTTAGATATCTGTTTTAGACTGAGAGAAAAACGGTCTCTCAGGGGCCTTAATACTCATCTGACCCAGTGCCTCTCAATGTATTACGTGCGTGTGACCCACTGGGGATCCTGCGAATGCGCAGGTGCTGACACAGCACGTCTAGGGTGGAGTCAAGATTATGCATTTCTTATAAGCTCCCTGGTGGAGCTTATAAGTGGTCACTGTGGGTGGTGTCGCTGGTCTGTGGGTCGCACTTTGACTAGCAGACAATCCGCTCCATCACTCAGCTGCTTGAATCTCTTCTTAGATATCTCTGCCCCATGCCCATCCAGCCTCAGCCTGCATGGCCCCGTGACCAGAAGCTCACTAGCTCTCAATGGTCCTATCATTCCTTGTCTGGCACATAACCTAGCTTAGGTCTTCAAGATTTCTTTGACTTGTAATGGCCTTTGTGTGGTATTCTGGCACCAGCTTAGAGGAGAAATAAATAAGGAAATGATATGCATTCAGACCGACTAGGAAGCATCCTCTTTTGCAAATATTTCAAATGCATCACCCCCATTTAGCTCTCACAAAAATCATTCCAGGAAGATATTGCTGTTATTCAGATGAGGAAACTGAGGCTCTGAAAAGTTTGGTAATTTGCCCAAGGTGAAACAACTCATGGAAGGCAGGCCCAGGGTGCAGGCCTGGCTGAGACAGACAGTCTTGGTAACAAGGCAGGATCAAGCCTGAGAGTGTGACCACCCGTGCCACCCATGCCCACTTTGGGGTGCCTTTCAGTTATGTTTCCCAAAACAGAAGAGACAGATGCTATGGTACATTTTTAACCTCTCTGAGCCCTGAAAGAAAACGTTCATAAAAGTGAAAGTCTCCAGTCTTCCAAAAGCCAGGCTCGTCTAAGGAGGGACCGAGCTCTTTCGAGATCAGTCTGGTGGTAATGAAAAGACAGACCCAGGGGCAAAAATTGTTTTCGTTCTTGCATCCCTCAAAGAATTCTGACATTTTGTTACCTGCCAGTAAATACCTCTTTTGTTGAGATGGCTTCAGGCAGGAAGGATGTTGTTACACAGCAAGCAAAGCCAGGAGCAGCAGGAATGTGGCCTCGACCCATCTCTGTCTGTAATTCCGAGGAGAGAATGAGCCATAATATGTCTCTTCACTAAGATAAGCCTTGTAAGGCTGTGTTCTCCTGTGTGCATTGGTGGCGGCCAGCCTTCCACAGCAGAGCATCTCATTCCATCAATATCTACTTGCCATCCTCAGTCAACAAGGCACCTGAGTCCCTTTGACAACTGTTCGAAATATCAGGGTAGAAGGCCTCAGCAACTTGAAATTTTTATGCATAACATTGGCCAGGATTGGGAGTGAGGGGGACACAGAAAGAAATGGCACTTAAATGCTCCTAGAATTCAATATATTAAATTACAAACTAAACACTCAAATAGCACTATATATAAATGGGCTTCTTGTCTTAGAATCAGAGAACACTGGTCCCATAGACACTTTGGCAAATAACTACACGATACACAGGCTATCTGGTGACATCTAATATCTGAAGAGTTTGATTATAAGTATGGCTCTGAATACTTGAATTTTGGGGAAAAGCACGCCATTATTAAATGCAGATTTCTTACCTTACTCTGTGAGCTCCTTTGTGGAAAGGAAATGCAAAAAAAAAATCATAAAAATAACGACAATCATAACTATTTGCACACGACTCTACCTTCATATCCATTGTCCCAGCAGCACTCTGAGGTGGGGAGAACCAACGTGCTAGTTCCATTTTGCAGATGAAGAAACTGAGGCTCAGAAAGAGGCTTGACTTGTTCAAGGTCACAGCTAGGGATTGAAAGAGGTGGGACTTGAAGCTGGACCCTCCAAAGCCACCTGCAACCTTCTTTCTACCACATTATGCTGGGTCTATCAGAAATGAGTCCTTGGGGTGACACTCATGTCCCATCCAGGCCTGTGTCTGATCCTAATTCTGGGTCCAATATTCAAAGCCGGCCCACCCCAGGATCTTCTCTGTTGTCACCCCTGGTTCTCTGCCCTTCATGGCCCACAGGAAACTCCAGGTGGGATTTCTCAGTCCATACTTTCTCTCTCTCCCAGGTGACTCTATGGCTTATCACAACGGAAGGCCCTTCTCCACCTACGACAAGGACATGGACTCAGCCATCACCAACTGTGCCCTCTCCTACAAGGGGGCTTTCTGGTACAAGAACTGTCACCGTGTCAACTTGATGGGGAGATATGGGGACAATAACCACAGTCAGGTGAGCAGTCTGTGAGGGCCCAGGACAGGGCTAGGGAAGCTGGTTGGGGGTGATGGGCAGGCAAGTCGACCCCTCTTTCCTGGCTGAGAGTAGGAGGCAGGAACCACAGATAGATGACAACACATTTTTTCCCAGTACAACAAGGAGAAATCTCAGTGACATTGCAGGTCAGGCAATTCATAGAAACAGCACGTGTTAACCCATGAAGGCCTGGGGGAACCACTGGTCAAGTGAATTCCAAACATAGATAGCTTTTCTCAGATAAAATCTTTGTCCAAACCCCAAAAGGAAAGCAGATAAAAGTGAAGGCCTTCACCTGGGTGATGCAGGCCCGGAGCGCTGCCTCCTCACCCCGGCCTGGAGGCACCTCCAGAGCCCCAAGGACACCTTGGAACGAAGACCACAGCTTTAAGTCTCTTCTTTTTATGAATCATGAGACTGAGGCCCAGAGAAAGGTGACTTCCTTGAGGTCATAGAGTGCAGTTGGGGGGCAGAGCCGTATCTCCCCACATCCGGCCCTCGGCGTTTCTCTATGCCGCACAGGATGCTGTAACACAATTTGTGCAATCACAGAAACAGATTTTTGAGATCCTCGTTAGAAATAGGTGAGCAAGAACAAGTCCAGTAATCTACCTTAAGCTGAGCCCTGCTGCACTAGCACATGCCAGAACAGTGAACAAAGTCAGGTGGGCCCGGCTGCTTAATCATGATGGAGCCCCTGCTGGTCCCTTCTCAGAGGCTGCCCCCACCTCAGAGAAGAGGGATGGGTATTCACACACAGCCACCCAGACCGATCCCCGGAACTCAGGGATTCCTACTGGGTCCGCTCCCTGGGATCCCAGGGGCTTTGTCAAAAGGCAAAGGCCCAAATCCCACCCTACGGCCCAGGGATTCGGATTCAGGTGGGATGCCGCATCTTGTCATTTTCCTTATTTGTACTTTATTTATTGCTGAGGTATTTTATCGTTGTCAGATTTTTTTTGACCTGCTGTTCTTCCCTATTAGTAATTTTCATACAGATGTTTATGCCTGAGTTAACTGCTAGCAAATGATCATTGTCACTTTAAAGGTAGCCCTCATGTCGACATAATTGCTAACACTCTCCAGGGCACTCTCAGCTTCTCTACCCCATGTGCTTGTCACCTGTACCCTGCGAGGGGACCAGGACATGGCTTGTCATGCCTGTTTTACAGAGGAGGCAGGAGTTGGAGGAAACCTCTTGACACTGGTCCTGTGTTTTTCCGTCTTATTGTGTTGCCTCAATTACACCTCCCCTCTGAGTGTTATTGGATTGCCTTTATTGCCTTGTCCCCTAATACCGGTGTAGTACAAAGTCCTTCTGAAAAAACAAAGCTGCACGTCAAAAGGAAACTTCTTTTTCCATCCTTCTATCCAATTTTGGAAGAAGAAAGAGGTGACGTAAAAGGTCACAAAGCAGTTATGGGAGTTTGGTCCCAACTCTGGCTCTGCTCTGGCGCTGTGTGGCCTCTGTGAAGTGACTTTCCCTCTCTGGTTTCAGTCTCCACCATAGTACAAGGAGGGCTTTCTCTCAGCTCTATCAGAAGAAAACAAGGGCAGAGGAAAGCAACACAGGACCAGGCTGTCAGGCTGCACTGCCTCATCATAAATGTGTAATTACACGTTTGCCCATGAAATGAGCCAGCCATTCTCAAATCCCACCTCCCTGTCCCTCAGAGATTGCCTGATATCAGTGAATGGCAAAAAATTAGAATTGGATAAAGTATCTCTATTTTTTCCCTCATTTCACCAGTCATTACCTTCTCCACAGACATGTCCCCTCACAGCCCAATGCAGCTTAAAGAGAAGAGGGGTCAGTGCGCAGGGCGGTGGCTCCTAGGAGCAGTCTCTGAAGCTGACGACCCCACCAGTGGGATAAGGGTCCATGTGGCACTCGATAGGCAGACTACCGCCTGTAGACTCTGCTAAAGAGTCGACATGGGACTAGGAAGCCCAGAAACAAATATAATCTTTTCTTGAGGAAAATCTTTGGCCAAAATTCCAAGAATATTTCTCCCTACTTGAGATTAGGGAAGTAATATTTACCGAGCACCTATGGTATGCCAAGCACTGTAATGGTTCCTTTACGAGCTCATTTAATCTTCATAGCATACTTTCAAGGTTGGCATTATCAGACCTTAAGGAAAAAAAAGAAAAAAGATAGTGAAACTGAGGCCCAGGAAGGCTTGATAACTTGTTCAAAACCATTTATCTCTCAAGTAAGAACGCTAATATTTGACCCTGTATGTCAGGTTGCAAAACTTGTGTCCCACCTATGTTCTGTCTGCCATTCCATACAAACCTCTGTTAAAACACTCCATAAGAATCCTGTAAATTATAGACTTCCCTGCATGTAGCTACACAATTCTGTAACCTCCAATCATGACCTGAATTCCTTTGGCACCTATTCCCAATGATGTCAAGTTTCACCAGCCGCCATTTTGTTTCAAGATGGCAGATCAAAGCTCAATGCAAACTCAGGTGACTTCTGACTAAAGTAAAAAAATCAAGTTACATTCAGCCAGCCCCTTTCAAAGTTTTCACTACACAGTTCAATAAACAGATAGGCAAGAGACAGCTGTGAACTACCAAATGGTCAATTTGAAACAGAACTCATTTTTTTCCATCAACTAAACAGCAATGGTCAGTGAACACCTCGTCAAATAGAAACCAAGCTGAAGGTCTTCTCTTTTTTACAGGGCGTTAACTGGTTCCACTGGAAAGGCCACGAATATTCAATCCAGTTTGCTGAGATGAAGCTGAGACCCAGCAACTTCCGAAATCTCGAAGGCAGGCGCAAACGGGGGTAAATTCCAGGGATAACTGGGTGAGAGAGAAGTAGGGCCCAGAGAAAGAAAAGAGTTTTACCAAAGCATCGATACAATCAATCCAACCATGAAGCCACCACCTGGGCATTTGGCAGGAGTTAAAGTTGACCATGGATCATCGGGGCCAAAGGCAGCAACACCAGCCTCGCCCATCTGCGATTACTTCCTTCGCACCAAAGACAACAGTCTCCAACCTGTTTCCGTTTTGTTGTTTGAATCAGCAAAAAAATCTTCCAGTGACAGCATCACAATGGTTTTCCTTCTCTTGGGTGGCTCTGGGAATGGGAGAGGGGTAGGCTGTACAGTGGTAGTTTTAGAACCAGCTGTATTTTACACAAAGCTGTATAATTAATTATCGTTATTTTTGTTAGCAGTGTTTCAATGTGTGTCATTGGAAGCCATCCCTTTTTTTACATTTCATACAACAGAAACCAGAAAAGCAATACTGTTTTGACTTTAAGGATATGATTAATATTATTAATATAATAATAATGATGATGATGAAAACTAAGGATTTTTAAAGAGATCTTCCTTTCCCAAACACATCTGGACAGTACCTGATTGTATTTGTTTTTTTAATAAAAGCACAAGTACTTTTAAATTTGGCTGTTTTTTGTCTTGCATTGTTCAACCTGAATTCCACCAAGGCCACTGTATCTGAACAGAGGGAAGAACGTCAGAAGAGAAAGGTTAAGGAGGGATGGCGGTCCAGTGGAAGGGGAGGAAAGGCAGACTAAAGGCTGGGAGGGAGGAACTCCTCTTTTGAACAAAGTTGAACAAGGTTGGAAAAAGCTTACAACTTAAGATTCAGCTTCTTGATTGACATTTCCAAGACTAATCGTTTATGGTTTAAAAGATGTTTTTACACCCATTTTTTAGTGTAATCTCCTAACAATTCTATGACTTAGATGAGGTGACAATTGTTATCGTGAACAGGTTAAAATCCCCAGAGGCAGACCTCCTGAGTTCAGATCTCAGCTCCACCATTCCCAAGTTCCCCAAGCTCTCTGTGCCTCAGTTTCCTCATCAGTAAAGTGGGGTTATTTGCAGTTCTTAATTTCATAGCATTTCCGGGACAAATAAATAATATCATCCATATGAGGCCCTTAGCATGGTGCCTGGCATATATTAAGTGCTAATAAGCATCACTACTGTCACTTTATAAGCGAATAAGCTATATATAGCTCACTATAATAAGCTAATAAGCTGTCACTACTGTCGCTTTATATATGACGGACTGGGGCTCATAGAAGTGCAATGACTTGCTACTCGCCCGATTAATAACAGAACTAGGATTTAAACCCTGGCCTTCTGGCCCCAATGTTCCTGCTCTCCCTCAAGCCGCTGATAAAAATCTCTCCTTCTCTCAGGAAATGTGTGCCTTGGTGACAGAGAACAGGTTGCAGAATGAGAGGTGGGGGATGTTCAACTGGATCCTTCATCAGGCTCCTACAATCCCGAGGTCTTAGACCTAGAAAGAATGTCTGTTAGGAATATCTTCTTCTCCTCCACTCAAAGCCCCCGTAAGGAAGAGAGCCCAGTGTCCCCCAGTCTCAGCCTGAATACACCAAGTGTTGGGGGAACTCACTGCCCAGCATGGCAGATTTGTCTGTAGTCAGTGAATACGAGTCCAAACCACACACTACACGCTACACACTCCTCTTTTAAAACAAGGGTGGTAGGCGGTGGAGGGGGAGAAATTCCCAGTTCATTCTCTTAGGGGTATTCAGCAAATTGACTTATTTCACGAAAATGTTGGGGCTGATAGGCCTCATTCAAATGGAATGTGATGGCTGAGAAGCGAGGATCAGAGGAATTTATGGCTCCAGCCAGATCCTTTGCTGCTGAGTTTATCTTGCTTTAATAAATGCTGTCATGTTATATACACAATTTGCTGTTCCAGATCATAAGACTTGTTGCCTGCAATTCAGCCATAGCAACACTCGCCTTGCTGTGTAAACCCAAACAAACTGGCTCCTTGTAACAACCAAGCCTGAAATGGGAGGCTTAACCCTCTGCTGGCTGCCGACTTGGGATTCTCTGAGCCCCAGTCCCATCCCCTCCCCAGAAATATAGATATAACTGAGCTGGTAAGGTATTCCCCAGAAGCCACACAAGAATCAAATTCTGATTGGGGAAGAAACCACGGCAAACAGGAGTCCTGAATCTTGGCTTTGAGAAGGTGGCAGATGCCCCCAAATAGGGGCAGGTAGGTGGAAGGAAGCCATGACGTTCAAAGCTTCACAGTGGGTTTCAAATGCCTACCCGCCATGAGCTTTGGTCGAAAGTGTGAGTTCACCATTTCTCAAACACATCTTTCAGTGGCTGACTCATTGGCTTTGTTCACGCAACCTCCTCCATCTTGCAAGTTCATCTGAAATTCTACTCCACCCTCAAAGTCCAAGCCCACTTCTACCCACCATGAAGCGCTCAGTAGCTCTCCACTGAGAATTAATTTCCAGAGTGTTTGGTCTTCCCTTTGCCCCTCCCCATCTGCTCTCTTCCCTGCTCCCTGCTCTGTATCCTTCAAGGCCACTCTATATGAAGTACATCAATGGACTCCCATGCCCTCAGGATTCTGGTTGGGTATCAAAATGGGCAGCACATGGACATTGAAAAGAGGACACTGGTGGGGATGGGGAGATAGCAAGTCAAGGTACTTTTTTTTTTAAAGGATTTTATCATGAATTTCTTTTTTTGTGTGTGAGGAAGATCGGCCCTGAGCTAACATCTGCCAATCCTCCTCTTTTTTTTTTTTTTTTTTTTGCTGAGGAAGACTGGCCCTGTGCCCATCTTCCTCTACTTTATAAGGGACACCGCCACAGCATGGCTTGACAAGCAGTGCATCGGTGTGCCTCCGGGATCCGACCCGGCGAACCCCGGGCCGCAGCAGCAGAGCGTGCCCACTTTAACTGCTTGCGCCACCAAGGTACTTATTTTCTAGCTCCGTCTTTCCAATACCATGGTGGGCTGACAGTTTCTCTCATGAAAGAGTCACGGCGCCTGCAAATGACTGTCCCCACATAAGTTTCTCTTCGGGTTTCACACACCTGCCCCTTCAAGCCTAGGGTTCATCTCTGCACCTCAGCTGCTGCTAGACCCGGAAGCCGTGCTAGCCCTTGTGGTTCTCCTCTACCCACCCACACCTTTGGAAATAGTCCCTCTACTTAATCTCGTCTCAGAGTCCCTGACATGCATGTCTACTTGCAGGGGTATCTGGACACCATCGTTATAGCTGCTTGCTTGCCTCACTGCATTTTTCTGCTCATGCCTCTCTCCATGAAGTGGACATTGGTCATTTAGTGGTTTGTCAGCATCCAAACTCCTTTCTAGTTTGAAGAATTTCCCATTATGTGAGGACGCTGCATCTCTCCTTGGAAGTCACGCTAGAAAATAATCTTTTATCCTCCCCAGGGTAGCCAGGACCTGGGCACATAACTTGGGCTTTGCCCATTGGACACCCTCAGAGGGACCTTTACCCTTGAGCAAGGAATGCAAACCAAAGAGCCCAGGAGGCTGGCTTCTCTGCCACCACCATCACAGTACCTACCCCCACAGCCCCGTCCTTCGGGACTACGATCGAGCCCACTTTCTCCCCTTCTGGGTTGCCCCTCTCAAGCCATTCTCCTTCCCACCAAGCCTTGCCAGCTCCAAAGTATTTGAGGGCCTCCTTGTGCTTGGGTTGTGCTTGTCGATTCTCTTCTCCCAAGATTCTCATTTCCCGTTCCATTTAAAAGTCAGTGCTGAGCACCCCCCGTACGCCCAGCACTAAACGAACAAAATAACTACAGGCACCGCGCTCGTGTAGCCTCCACCCCCGGGAGAAGCTGGCAACAGACAAGCCAATGTATAATTGCAAACTGAGAGCACGCTTTGGAAGCAAATATAAGACACTATGAGAACATCTAACAGGGACCTGACTGGGAAGGGCATTTGAATAGCCATATAAACAAGTAGGACTTAACCAGTGAAGGAGGCAGAGGCAGAGGGTGAGCATCTCTACAGGCCCTGAGGGGGCCAGGCTGTGCAGAAAGACAGCCAGAGGCATGGAGCAAGCAAGGCAGCAGTGGCAGCAGGAACCAGGTCCTGCAGGTTCTTTTGGTCCAGAATGAGGATTTTGATCTTTTTCCTAAATGCAGTGGGAAGTTGCTAAGGAATTTTAAGCAGGGGAGTAGTATGATCACATCTTCTTTTTTTACTCCTCTTTTTGATGCAATTTGACTCGCGGCCTGGAGGTGCAGTCTGGGAGAGTTCTTGAGGAGGCCACTGCGGGAGTCCAGGTGACAGGTGATGGGGTTCGCATAAGAGTGGTGTCGTGGAGATGGAGCATATGGTTCTGAGAGATGTTTAGAAGATAAAACCTATGGGGCTTGGGGTCCCAGAGAACTTTTCCATGTCCCCACCCCTGTTCCTGAGCTGCCCTGAATTCCTACAGGAGATTTTCCCTAGACATGGGTGTCATTTCAATTAGGAAACCTCATTAGGGATGTGTCATTAAGGCCCCATTAACTCCAGGGATGGGGAGGGCTGCAGGGTCCTGGAGCACCAGGGCACTGGGTGGGTTGGGCAGGGCGTCAGGGAGGCTCCCTGGAGGTTGCTGAGGTTAGATTGAGGGCTGTGGTGATGCCGAGGGGAGGCTGTGGCCGGATGCGAAGGGCGAAGGTGGTGCAAGGCCTTGCCTCGAAGGCTTCGTGTCCTCTGCGCACAGCTGAGATCTCCTGAAGGTATTTAGGGCAGGAGTGACATAATCAGCATTGCTCTTTAGAAAGCACACTCCAGCCCTAGAAAGGCCTTCGCCCCCATCAACCCGTGTCCTCTGGCCTCAATGGGGAGCTGGGAATCCTCACGTGGCACCCTGCCCGGATTTGTGCCGGTGTGGTATATTAGTGGCCAGCAGAGGGCTCTCTCCCCCGGGCCTCCTCCCTCCCCAGAGAGGCTCACCAATGAATTTAGAGCTCGGAAACCAAGCGGGAAAATCTCTCCTCTTGAGAATTGCTCTAGTTTCGCCCAGACTGGAAAATAGATCTCAACGTGTTACAGAAAAACACACACACAGTCAACATAAATAGCTCCCTCAATAGCCCAGTACATTTGCACTTACAGGTTAAGAAATGTGTTTCAGAGCAGTGCAATGACTTCCCCGAAGTACACCCGGCCTTGAAGTGCCAGAGCTGGGACTAAAACCCAGGTCTTCTGACCCCTTAGGCCCCAGGGCCTTGAGGAGCATCTATCTGCATACTTACTCCTTTATCCATTCGTCTATTCAGTACAGTGGAACCCCTGCCATTTGCCGGTTCCCTCATAACACTTTACAGGTTGCAAAGCCAGTGTGATCATCACAGCTTCTTTCAAGTAATCATCTTTGTAGTCAGAGCTGACTGTGAATCCCACATTTTCCAATTACTGAATGATCTTGGTTTCGTCACTTAACTTTTCTGAGTACGCCTAAAAATGAGAATGAAGAGGGCCTACCCTGATGCGAATTTGTGAGGATTTTAAAGAAAAAGTGGACAGTGCCCGGCCTGGAGACAACGCCAACACCCGTTTCTCTCTCAAGTTGAAAGATGTTGGTCCAAAGCTGAGCATCTGGGTAAAATACCTAAGTCAACCAGCAGATGGCAGCCTCCCCCGGCTTTAGGACGACAATGAAAGCGAGGCTCCTCCTGGATGTGTTGATGTGGGCAGGAGACGCTACCTGGGCTTCCAGGCTCGTAGAAACTTTCAGGAAAAGACCTTCTCCACCTTCTAATCCCCCTCTCCATAAGGGGCTCAAACCTGCCCAGGGGCAGCAGGGCATGGCAGGCTGCCTCTTCTGTTCTTGTCTTCCCCTCTGCTGCATAAACCCTCCTGTCGACAACCACAAACCCTCTTGCTTAGCACCTCTTGCAACTGTATACTGGGGTGGGGGAATAAGAAGGTAGGGGGCAGGGAGAGAGGGTTTCTGAGCCAGGTGTACTGTCTCACTCAGATTCTGCAAGGACCGCCCGGACGGGACCACCACCCTACTCTGGCGTGGTTAACGGCTTCATCATATTGACGTCCCATCACTAATTTACTTTCGCTTACTAATCCCTTGTCGTTGGTAGTAAAGGGCAAGCTGACACATTTTCTACCACCCTATGCTTGTTCCTTTGGCTTGTCCCTGGCCCCTCAGCAACAAGACTTCTGTTCCCCTTCCCTATGGCTGAACTTTCCAGCACAGAGGGGGTGCACCTAGAAATGTGGGCCAGTTCCTGCTGCTGTTGCTACTGTTTTACTTTCTCTTCACCTTGAAAGCTTAGCTTAGATGGCGATCCCTCCGATTATCCTAAGCAGCTTGGGCAACATTGAAAATGAAGCCAAAGACACTGGGTCCCCGGCACTTGCCTCCTAGAGCCAGTCTATACCCCAGAGAGTAGAGAATGATCCTCTTGAAATGCTGAGTCGTGTCATCTCATTCTGTTACTCGAAACCCTCCAAAGCGGCCTTCTGGCTTAGGGCAAAGCCCAAGATGTTAGAGTGGCCTTCGAAGCCCTGAATGCTCTGTCCCTTGAAACTTCTCTGACCTCAACCCCTGTCTCATGACGCTCGGGGCACACTGGCCTCCCAGCTGTTCGTGACACCAAGCAAGCGCTCTCCCATGGCTGACCCTCCGCCTGGAACGCTCTTTCCCATCCAACGCACGCGTGGCTCACTTTCTCACTTCCTTCAGGTGTCCTCCCAATGTCACCTTCTCAATGAGACTTTCCCTCACCATCCTACATAAACACACACACGCAAAAACGCACACACATGCACATACTCACACAAGCCCTCCCATCCCCAGCATTCTTCTTTAATTTTCTCCATTTTCCCCATGGTACCTATTTCCACTGAGCATACTACTGGTTTACTCACCTATGTGTATGTTTCCTAGAAATCAAATCAAGCTCCGTGACAAAAGGGACCCCCCAGGCGTTCCCCCTGCTGTATCTCCAGCAGCTCAGCACCTCGAATAGAGCCTGTTCTATTGTTTCTCAGTCATTACATGTTAACTGAATACACGACCAGACCTAGGAGAGAGGCAAGCCATCCTTATTAGCTTCTCCTGATTTTCTGTTTAATTCATTGAGTGTCAACTCTATTCTCAGATCATCATTTTAAGCAGAAACAAACTCAGAGTAGAAGTGATTTTCCCAAAGCTGCCGTGCAACCAATATGGATTCAAACTCAGTTCCTGCTCGCCCAGTTCATGACCACAATAGATCAGAGCCTAAAAGTGTGATTTAAAGAAACAGCAAAGGAAGTGCTCTATCGAGAACCCCAGGCACACCCTCACCCAAAGAGGGACAGGCTGTGGGCTGAGACTGTCTTACAGCCAAGAAGGGAGAAATCCAGCCAGACATTTATAGGAAAAAAAAAACCAAGATTCCGTACATATCAGTCATTTCAAAGATGGGGCATGGTATATATCCAACTGAAATCACTTCTCCAGGGACTTTCCACACACGTGGTCTCTCAGAGAGCATCTCCCAATTTTGGACAGAGGCCCTACCCCCCACCACACTGAGAATCGTTATTTCTCAAGGACTGATGGGAAGTGAGCAAAATTAATAACCTCTCAAGCCTTTTATTTACAAGCATTAACTGAAAAAGATTATTAAAATGATAGGAAGAAAGACAGAGAGAGAATTTTCCAGGTATGGTAGGAACATCACTGAACTGGATTCCACTAGTTGTGGGTTGAAAAGCTTCTCTAAAAAGTGCCTTCGTTTTCCAATGCAAAATAAGGCCTGGATCGTCCCCAGAGGTATTTGGCTTCCCTGAGTATATACTTCTCCACAATCAAGGCCTTGTAAGCAGTCAGCAGAGGAGTGAGTGGAGCAGGCCCCGACTGTGTGAAAGAGGTTTGGGAGAGAGAGATCCAGTAGACTCAGCTCAGTAAGGCTGAGGACCATACTCCACCTGGACACCCTTCAGATGAGCATCAGGGTCAGGTTTGAAAAAGCATCTGTCTCCATCCAAAAGCCCAGTCCCAAGGCAGCAAAGAGCTTTCAGCTCAGTGCAACACAGAGTTAGCTCCAGAGCAGGCTGCAGATTCCCTGAGGGCACAGATTGTTCTGCCGTGTTTGCACTGTGTCTCCAGGGCTGTATCCACGGTGCACAGCACTTGAACACAGTAGTTGCACAATTAAGATTTCTTTATTAAGAAATCAATTTATAGGGGCCGGCCCCATGGTGTAGCGGTGAAGTGCATGCGCTCCGCTGCTGGTGGCCCGGGTTCGGATCCTGGGTGCGCACCAATGCACCGCTTATTCAGGCCATGCTGTGGTGGCGTCCCATATAAAGTGGAGGAAGAAGGGCACAGATGTTAGCCCAGGGCCAGTCTTCCTTGGCAAAAAGAGGAGGATTGGCATGGATGTCAGCTCAGGGCTGATCTTCCTCACAAAAAAAAAAGAAAAAAAAGAGAAAAAAATCAATTTATAGGGGCTGGCCCCATGGCATAGTGGTTAAGTTCGTGTGCTCTGCTTCAGCAGCCTGGGGTTCACGGGTTCGGATCCCAGGCACGGATCTACACACCACTTATCAAGTCATGCTGTGGCAGGCATCCCACATATAAAGTAGAGGAAGTTGGGCACAGATGTTAGCCCAGGACCAATCTTCCTCAGCAAAAAGAGGAGGATTGGCAACAGATGCTAGCTCAGGGCTAATCATCCTCACAAAAAAATAAAAATAAATAAATAAATTTATTTATAATAACCGCCTGGAAGTTATTGGAAAGGATTCTGAGGTCACAACCAGGCCCATTTGAAAAGAAGTTTGCACTCAATTAATAGATATCTTAATATATTTGTCATCTTTAGAATGGAGCATATTTAGACAATCAGGAAGTGAGAAGACTAAAAACCCCGCCTCTTTAGAGAGAGAAAAATGGAATAATCTCTGTCCAAAAGGGATGTAATTTCTGTCTCACAATCTCTGAACGTCTGCCCTGGAAAGGAGAGAGCTGACGTATTCTGCTGGGTGACAGAGAGAAGAAGTAGGAATTGATGGTGAAATCTACACAGGGACATATTGCGCTCCAATAAGAAAAGAACTTCTAATGACCAAAGCCATCGGAAGGACAAACAGGCTTTCATAGAAGCAGTGAGAACCTGATGTGGAGGGATCCTAGGTCTTGGTGGTGATTCAGATATTAAATAAAGTGGCGTGTAATGTCCTTTCCAATCCTAAAATGGACTTACTCTGCCCCTCTGGTTCAGTTGTTTCATACAAGGTGTCCAAAATGTTTCGGCTCCAAATTAACAGTCTCTGGCCTGAATATCAAATGCAACAAGAGGGCAATCATGAAAGAGTTAAGACACCACCAAACACAGATGTTATCCTTAAGAAGAAGGTGGCCCCTTGGGAGACAGGGGAGGGAATAAAAATAGACTACGGACTGTTCCACTGCACAGACAGAGCCTTCACCCAGGCAGCGTGCTGAGGAGTCATACTTGCCAGTTGGCAAACCCTAAGCCCCCTAAAAATTCTAGGTTTAATTTGTTTCTCCGAAGCAAGTTCCTTACAGAAAAAGAAATCTGCCTCCCCAAATATGACCAAGTGCCAGAGAATCTCAGTGCCTCCTGGGCCAGGATATTTGCTGTAAGAGATTGCTCGGGACCGAAGTTCACTTTCTAAACTTCACTTGGGAAGTTACAGGAGGCTTGCGCAAAGACGCAGTCTCTATGAAGGAGACCGGAAGTGTAGAAAGAGATATAATGTTATCATGTGGCTCCCAATCTTGGTCGCCACTTAATCCTTTTTTCCCGCTTAATGTAAATACCAAGAGCATTCAAGTGGAATTTCAATGGCTTCATATAATACATCTTTTTAATACTAAGACTTGAGATTGATTATAACAAGACCACTAGACACGGAGTCAGGAGACTGGCTTCCAGACCGACTGCGTGTGTGTTGAAGGCAGGAATCATTTCTTAGCAAGCTCTATATCACCTGGCAAGGAAGACAGCAATAAGCCACATCAATAAAGGAATCAATCGATCGATGGTTTCGAGCTCTGGCTCTGCTATAGAACTAGCAGTGTGACCTTAGTTAAGTGATATAACTTCTCTGCGCTTCAAATTTTTTCATCTATAAATCAGAAATAATAATAGCTACCTGGTATGATTGCAATAAATACAAGAATAAAGTGTCCCAGAACGTGTCTGGCATACGGTAGGTACTCAGTTAATGCTATGCCCTTTCTACCCCCTAGAACCATACTTCACACAAAGTAAATGATCAGTAAACATTTGCCTGGCTGATCAATAGTTGAAACTAACATGAATGCTCTCAGTTTATTTAGGAGGAAGCACAGACAGGTGAGCTCACATGCCTCTGGCCAGGTAGTTGCTCCATGGAGGAGTCTGGAGCAGAGGGAGGGAAGGAAATCTGAAATGCAAGTCTATCTCTGCTAACTGTGAAAGGCAGCAAACACTCGTATTTGTCTTTTGCTTACACCAGGATTTCTGCTTTGGCATTTCAGTTCTAAAAAGCAAAATCCCGGATCTTCTAGAGCATTCACAGAAGATTCACACTTTTAACAGCTTTCATTAGTAAAGTTGGACACAATAAACTGTACTCAAAGTCACGTATACCTAAAGGAACTATAAAATAAATTCCTATTGCATCTAGTCCCCAAACCCCGTCCCCAAAGAGTTTATTTCTGCAAAAGAATATCTGTTTGATGCTGTGATCAGGAAGTGAAATATATGTCATCCAGTGTGTTTCCTCACTGCCTTAACTTCAAGGAAAGTAAGGACAAATTTATCGCCCACTTATTCCAATCACTACTGCTCGGGTGTGTGGCATAATCTATTCCTTTAGTTCCTTCCACTGGTCTCTGTTCTCTTCTTCATCTCGATGGTCCTATTTTGCTTTCTGTTTAATCCATTAACCATTGTAAATCTTTCTTCCAAAAGGTAAGATAGAAGAACATTGAAAATATGAAATTGCACGCAGATTCCCAGTTTGGACTCCTCCAGTTTGAAAATAATACCTGATTTCTCTCCCTCAGATTCACCATCACTAAATGAGTGATGATGCTAAAAAATAACAACATCAAACACTTGTAACAGCTCCGAATATATGCCAGGCACTGTTATAAGTGCTTCCCATGTAGGAAACTCATTTAATCTTCACAAAAATCCTATGAGGTAAGTAGTAACACTATGTCCATTATACAGAGCAGGAAACTGAGGCACAGAAATGTTCGCTGACTTCAAAACCACACTATTGAGGAGGAGCTTTATTTAATGCAATTAGAATTAAAATGGAATGCTTTAATTTAGAGCCTCATCATCTGGGAACCATGAAGACTGCTATGAATATAATTAATACACCGTAAATGCCAGCAATGGGGCCAGCCCACACAGTACAGACATTGATTGTCCTCGTAAGGTGTAAATTTGATCTTCCCTCCTCCATTCAAATTCCGCTATCAGGAACTGCAGAGCCTGACCGTAGAAACAATGAAAGCCAAAGGGTTTTTTATTGTAACTGGGTTGGGAGGAGAAAAGATCCATAAGGGAAAAGGGCAGGCACCCTAATGTTTTCTCTGCCTTCAAGGCAGACACATCACTCGGCACGCTCTTTCTGACCTAACGCCTCTCTCGAATTGTGGAGAATTGAGACAGGATCATGAGATCATTGTGAAGGGAAAACCTGCAGGCCCAGCTCCCAACCACAGTCTGGGTGACTCACACTGCATTCAGGCCAGCCGGTCCTGCTGAGCTGTTCTGATGGACAAGTGTCTGCTCTCACCTCTCATAGACTCGGAAAACTAGGACCAATGGAAGGTACTGCCCTGCTCCTCTGCATTCCAGACTCTCCAGAATTCCAGGGGCCACTGTACGCTGCTTTGCCTTTGGGCCAAAACTCAAAAAGAGCCTCTTTCCAAGTCCTAGAACCTCATCTCCTTCAGGGTTTTGGAATGAAAGGAGCCGTTCGGAAATGCATCTTCATCGAGGTGTACCCAGAAGTCATCACTTCTCCCAACTTTTAATGACGTCGTCAGTGTGGCCACACTGAGGGTGTAGAACCCAGATACAGGAAGTGCCCTTAAAATGGCGAAGCAAGACTAGGAGGTACGTCTTGTCCATTCCCAAGAGAGTCTCCTGCCAGCCTGACATTGTCTGCAGAAATAGCGCTGGACCTTCTGGTAGCCTCCTAAATGCCCATTTCCTGCTGCCTGGTTAATTTCTGCTGATTGCTTTCCTTGCCTGCTGTGTCTGACTCCAACATCTTCTACCCCAACACCTGGGCACTCCTTTGGTGCCTGCTAGGAAGGACTCATGTTGGCATTTGAGCCTCTTCTTCTGTAATGACCCCAGCCCAAGTCTGGTGCAGGTCTTATGTGAACAGATCCCAACACCCAGACACGCATGGGCTGGTAGATTTTAAGCTGCCCTGGCCAGGGTACCAAAGAGAAAAATATCATGGGATGGAGGAACCACAGGTAGGCTCCTTCAGATAGGATGCTGGGAAAGCCACTTCTGAGAAGGTGACATTTGAACCTAGACCTTTAGTAGGATCCAGTGCCCGGTTAGTGGAAAAGGCCCAGAGTGGGAAACAGCTTGCTGAGTAAAACAGCTCTAGCAGACACTTCTAGGGTCCTGTATCATCTCTGACATCAATGCAGCAGGAGACAGGTTCTCCTTCAAGCACATGCCTCTACGTCTCTTGACTGCTCTGCCTCAGGCCTTTCTTCAGAGCCGGGGAAGCCCACTGAGATCTAACCCAGGAACGTTTCCAAAGTGGGAAGGGGGACATCCCTGGGGACCCTCAACCAATGAAGGATGGGAGCACTGGGTGAATGTCCCAGTCTCCTCTCCTCCTGCAGGACAGCTCCGAGGCACGTTCAGAATGCCTTCTCACAGGGGCCCCAGTCGGACTGTGGATCTCACTCCTACATCCTAAGATCACCTCGTCTTAGGCCCTGCTTTAGGCCTGATAAAGGGAAACTCACTGTGGTTACAGCAAGAATCAAGTCAGTGAGGTCAATACGATCCAGATGGTGAATGGGCTATGGAAAAGATTTAGACTTCAGACTTCACAGCCTGGGTGGTCAAGATGGTGGAGCCAAGATGGGGAATCCAGCCAACAGGACTTCAGGTGGCCGTGGCGGCTGGGGATCTGGCCTCACTGGGGCTGGATGGAGTCTTTGGGCCTCTGCTAAGCCAGCTAAGATTCAGGACAGAATTGGGACGGGCAAGGAAGGGCCACTGAGGCAAAAGGCCGCTCATCGAAATGGGGCCACCGGGGAAGCCACAAGGTGAAGTTCTGACTCAACCCTTATGCAAGTGCCCAGAACTCGCCTCTAGCACGTTGGATATGGCATGAAAATAACCACAGCTTTCCTGAGTGCAGCCAATTTTCAATCTGCTAAGCAGTTTTCACAATGAGCTCATTTCGTCCTCAAAATAACCATATAAGTCATTTTCCCCATTTTATAGATGAGGAAAGTGAGACCATCTAAGCACTAGAACCAAAACTTGAATACAGAGCTATTGGGTTCCAGATTCCATGCTCTAGTCAACCAACTACTCTGTCAGGGTCCAACGGTGCTGCAGCCCAGTTTCAAAGTCAACAACTGACCCTAGAGATGTAAGGTTGGTGGCTTATTCTTGGTGTCAAAATGCGCACACAGCATGGGTTCATCAGCATCATCTGGGGAAAGATGCTCCCCGTGCCTTAAACTCACAGCAGCAGTGACCATGTCCTATGTGGTCACATTGCAGCCATCCTTCCATTCGTGAAGAAGGTTTCTCATATCTGTCATCTACGTTCAGGGCCTGAAGGTAAAGGACTCCAGGTCAGGGTGGGCAGGATGCTTAACTCCTTATCATTTAGAAAAGAAACCACAGCCATGCTTATATCTGCAGAGCAAGCTCCCATTTACAAAATATATTCTAGTGCTTGAAATGACGATGCTGAGGATGGGTGGGGCAGGCCATATGATTCCCATTTCAGAGAGGAGCAAAAAGGATCAGAGATGTGGTAGAAATACCAACCACTGGAACCAGGAATGCCTGCTCTAGTCCGAGCTCTACCACTCACAGGCCTTGACTCACCATGAGGTCCCTATTCACCTTGGTTGCTGACTTTGCAGGTTGGGTGTTGGAGAAGGAAGAGTCAAAGACGGGAGAAGCCTGACTCCCTGAACAACCCCACAGAGCTGAGATCAAACCCACCAGTAACACTGGACCATGATGTGAGCAAGCAATAAATTTTTATAGCCTTCTGTCCCAGAGTATATGGAGTTGTTTCTTACAGCAGTTAGGCAACCCTGGCTAATACAGTCCCTCTGCAGTCAAGGCGGCTTTCTCCTGCAACCTCAGTCCAGTGGATTCAGCATCACTTGGAGCTTCCATCTGGTGCTTGCCAAGCTGGACTTGACTGACTGCACGTTCCTTGGTTTCTATGATGTCCATTCCTGCCACCAATCCTTGCCCAGTACCCTTCTTCATTGCTCCTTAAATCAGTGAGACAGCAAAGCCATATACTACCCCCTCTCCTACCTGTCAGAGGAGATCCAGCCCCATCAGATAATCCTAAACCAGACCAAAGGACACCAGACCAGGTCACAGGAGACTGAGTACTGACCTTAGCTTGGCTTCTAATGTTTCTTCAGCTCCTTGGTCTAGCTTTCTCATCTCTAGAATCATGGGGTTGGCCTCCCTGATACCAAAGCATCCTGCTAACACTTTAGGATACTAACATGTAGGCTCCAGGCCCAAGAGAGAAGGATGTGGGTTAATTAGTCAAATCTGTGGGATAATTAATGAAGGTGATTTCCCCAGACTCAGAGGGAAAAACGATTTCATTGAAGGGGAGAGAATGGTTGAAGCTGATGTCACGTATACTAAGGCAAAAGATCAGACAGTTTCCATATTAGCAAATCCCACCGTTTGAGAGGTAGTGGAAGAGAACAGAGAGGCCATAGCCTCTGGATTTGGATAGACCTGGATTCAAATCCTGCCTTTACCCCTAATTGACTGTGTGATACCAAGAATTCACTTCACCTTTCTAAGTCACCTTTTTATCACTTGTAAAATGGTATATCTCAGAAAGTTATGGTAATTAAATGAAATAATGTGAGTAACACACACTGTAAGTTGCGGCAGGGAATTCCCTTTACTCTTATCTGGCTAGAGGGGGAGGGATGGAGGCATTCTATTCATTCATGCACCTATTCATTTATCTCAAAATTATGTAGCAGGCTTTGGCAATACAGAAATGAATAAAACATAGCCCCTGACCTCAAGGAATTCAGCGTCTAGGTGGAAAGGCAGACACATATACAGGTTATTGATCCCCTGGTGTGAGAACTACCTCATACAAGTACAAGAAAGTCATCACTTCCACTTCTAGAAACATGCCATAGAGAGAGAGACATGGGTGCCCATGGAAACATGTACAGAGATGTCCACTGAAATTCTCGCTATAAATTTAAACATTTAGGAAAAAACAGTCCATCAGTAGGAGAGAAAATAAAGTGTAGCAGATGAATAACTAGAATCAGTAACATGTAATCTCACTAAGATTGAGTAAAAAATTCAGTTACCAAATTATATATATAGTTGGGTGTCATTTGATTAGATTTTTAAATATTTTGTATTTTTCATAGTTGTGTGCATTCACATGTATAAAAGTATTTTTTAAAAGGACTAGAAGAATCCATATTAAACTCATGAACCTGCTTGCTTCTAGGGAAGGTAGGAAGAAAACAGGCCTAAGGATAATGATCAAAGGGGACAGTAATTTCATCTGTAATGTTTTGCTCATGTTTAAAAGACTAGACACAAATATGACAAAATCTTAGCATTTCTTAATTTGGGTAGTGGTAATGCGTGTGACATTATTCTTTATACCTGTCTGTATATTTTAAATTTCTCAAAATTCTACCAAGAAGAAGAATGGAAGTGTCTTTCCCTCAGTTAACCTAAGCTGACCTTTGATTCAACATTGAGAGGCCACGGCCAAATGGCAAGATCAAGGCTGGTAGGAGTCAGCCAGTGGTAGTGGAGGATCATGGAGCGTGTCAGTTAATCGTGTTGATGCTGTCTGGGAGTTAGCATGAAAGTGGTTTGGAGAAACGAAGACCTGTTTTTTACTTCTGGATTCAGCACTCACTAATATAACAACATCACAAATGTAATTGCACAACAACTCTGAAATGTATTGCTTTGTCTAATGAATCTAGTTCTTCATGCTTAGCAGATACAATGTGGACTTTAAATTCTATATAACTTATACTTAGTTTGAACCAACAATTTAAATAGACCCCTTAGGAACTTCTCAGTTTCTCTAGGAGAAAAAAGTCCAATCTCTAAAATGATGGTTTTCTGCCTGCCATTCCCAACTCCTCTCCAAGATGGCGCCTGGGTGTGGTTTATGCTACCTCATGATGGATGTTGGTGTCAGAAGTAACACCCTTGATCTACCTAATTGCAGACTGCTCTGCTAGTGCTTGCAACTGATGTCTGAAACTGGTGAAGCTTGAAGTATGCTGTGTTTCTCTTTCTCTCTCTCTTTCTCTCCTTAGGCAAAGTTCAGATGCTCCCTGGCTAACTCAGCCCCACCACTTCTAGACCTTTGTGAGGTCTGGCTGAGAATCCCATTTGGCCTCAGCTCACAGGATTTGTTATCTCTGTAGCCTTCTCTACAGAACTGCCTTGGTCCTGCTGTGATGAGACCTTCTAAACAGCACCCAACCCCAGCACCCAGCTGTCCACAGCACACAGGAACCCAGGGCAGCTTGAGATGGCTAAAGCTCTAAGCCTTCCTCAGCCTTGCAGACACTACACTACCATGTTCATTTTGAGGTGGCTGCCCTGACATTAGTACGGCATCCTGTGAGGTGGCTCTACCTGGCAGCTCCCCAAGCAGAGAGTGGAAGAAAGAACATGCTCTGTTCTGGATGTTTCTTTCATTTATATAAAGCACTTTTCTTGGTAAAATGCCTCCACAGGATAGTTCAATCCCCTCTTCTTCTTCCCTCTTAGACTTCTCCTTTCCATAAAACCCTAGGCTGGCGTGATGTTTAATTTTATGTGTCAACTTGGCTAGACCATGGCACCCAGATATTTGATCAAGCATGTCTGGATGTTGCTGTGAAGATATTTTTTAGATGAGACTGACATTTAAATCAGTAGGCTTTGAGTAAAGCAGATTGCCCTCCATAACGTGGGTGGGCCTAATTCAATCAATTGAAGGCCTCAGGGAAAAGACTGTGTTCCCTCAAGGAAGAGGGAATTCTGCCAACAGATTGCCTTCAGACTCAAGTTGCAACGTCAAATCTTCCTTGAGTCTCCAGCCTGCTGGTCCAACCTGCAGATTTGGGATTTGGGCTTGCCAGCATCCACAATTGCGTGAGCCAATTTTTAAAATAAATCTCTCTCTCTTTCCCTCTCTCTCTCTCTCTCTCTCTCTAATCTCTGGTGTGGATGGGACTCTCCATCCTATTGGTTCTATTTTTCTCTGGAGAACTCTGACTACAGCTGGTAAAGGGAGGGGAAGGCTTTCCCTTGCATTATGTCTTCTTTCTTCCCAAAGTCAACTCATACCTGAACCTTAATGGTGTACAAGAGTGTACGCTGAGTCCTCTAAGCTTAATCTTCAATATAATAAATGGGAGATAAGGAATTTAGCAAATCCTTTTCTTTTCTATAAGGCCCAGTTTGCTTGCAAGGCTATGGTCTTACTAAGGAGATCAAGTACCTGTCCACTGGGATAATGAACTTAAAGGAGGTAGAAGGCTGGAAGGAAACCATAACTAAAGGGGAGAAATTTAAATTTGTTATTACAAATTTTTATTGCCATTACACTATGTGATCTTGGACAAGTCTTTTCACATCTCTGAGCTTCTATTTGTCTCACCAAGTTGTTCAACTATCAAGATATTATCATTATCATTAGTAGTAGTTCTCATCTTTGGAGATTCTACCATGCACCAGTCACAATGCAAAATTTAACTGGGATTATAAGTGTTGGAGTTGGATGTTTTGCACAGATGGGGGTTGGATGAATGAAGTCAGAGTTCAGGGGCCACGTTTGGGGTCAGATGGGGTGGAGGTGCAGAACATAAGTTTTAAATGGCCCAATGCTGGCTGGGTTATAAGATGCAGGTGGAGGGTGGAGTTGGGCCTAGCATGTGGTCAGCTATGACAGGACAAGTGATTAGAGGGCAGTGGGATCACACTTGAGGGACAGAGAGTCATGACTCCTTCTTCCCATATCTCTTGTCCCAAACGATGTGATCCTAGTAAGTTTGTCTTTGATCCAAAAACACGTCTGTATCGGAACCAACTTTACCTTCTGCCCTGCCAGGTAAGGAGGGAACGTTCTAGCAGTTTCACCCATGGAGTCCGAGGAGGACGGGAAATTCCCCTGGAAGCCCTGAATGAACCGAGGTCAAACTCTGGGCTTTTTCTGAGCAAACATTTTGAGAGAAACCAAAGTGATGATGATGTGGAAGCGCGACCGGGGCTGTCCCCTTGCACAGAAGCAAGGCTGTTGAAAACGCAGGGATTAGTACAGATGAATCATTGCCAGGCCTCTCCCTGAGAGCACTTGCTAGCTGCAACCCAATAAATACCGGATCTCCGAAAACGCTGACAAGTCACCCACCGGGCCTGGGAGTTAGAGAAATCGCTTCCGAAATTGGTGGGAGGAGAAAGCGGGGAGTGGAGACACGGGGGCGTATCCCCCCCTCCAGAATTCATGTTCCTCCTTTTGGTAAGATAATTTCCCACTCTTTCAAAAGTGTAGGTGATTCTAGAATCTAGATGAATGGGGCCCGAAATCCCAACCTTCCGTCCCTCCAATGTGGGTGGGAATTTGTGTCCCTCTTTGACTTCTGCCCTTTGACCCCAAGGTGGAGTTTGCTTGGAGGTAAGAGGGGCAGCTGCCGTGCTTTTGGTTATTAACAGTGAGGACAAATTAAAAGTCCTTGGAGTGCTGCTTTAGACAGAATCTAGGGTGAACAGAGCTTTGAAAGAGGCAATATTCCACTCAGTGTCTTGACTATGGTGGTGGATACACAAATGTACACAAGTGATACAATGTATAGAACTAAATACACACACACATACACACACAGAGAAATGAGTGCAAGTAAAATTGGGGAAATCTAAATAGCATCTGCGGTTTGTATCAAACTCAACATCCTGCACTCGGTATTCTATCATACTACAGTTTTGGAAAATATTACCATAGGGGGAAACTGGATAAAGGGTACACAGATTCTCTCTGTATTTAAAAAAAAAAAAAAAGGTTTATTGACATATGATTCATGTACCATACAACACACTCGTGTAAAGTGTACAATTCAACGGCTTTTAGTATTTCACAGAATTGTGCATCCATCACCACAATTTTAGAACATTTTAATTATCCCCAAAAAGAAACTCTGCATCTTTTACCCATCACTCCCCAATCCCCCCATAACCCAACCCCTAGACAACCACTGATCTACTTCCTGTCTCTGTAGATTTGCCTGTTTTAGATACTTCATAAAATTGTAATTATACAATAGGTGGTCCTTTGTGACTGGATTCTTTCACTTAGCATTTATGGTAGCATGTATCAATATTTCAATTATTTTTATTGACGAACAATATTCCGTTGTATTGATATACTACATTTTATTTACCTATTCATCAGTTGATGAACATTTAGAGTGTTCGCACTTTTGGGCTGTTAAGGATAATCCTACTATGAACATTCACACACAAGTTTTTGTGTGGGCATATGTTTTTAATTGTCTTAAGTGTATACCTAGGAATGGAATTGCTGAATCATATGGTAACTCTATGTTTTACCTTTTGACAAACTGCCAGGCTGTTTGCCAAAACAGCCGCACCGTTTTACATTCCCACCAATTTCTCCATATCCTCACCAACACTTGTTACTTTCTTTTTTTATTATAACCATCCTAGTGGGTGTGAAGTAGTATCTCATTATGGTTTTGATTTGCATTTCTCTAATGATTAATGATGTTGAGCATCTTTTCATGTGCTTATTAGCCATTTGTATATTTTCTTTAGAGAAATGTCTATTCAAATCCCTTGCCCAGTTTTTGAGTTATTCATCTTTTTATTACTGCTCTGTATTACTTCTTACAGTTGTATGTGAATCTACAATTATCTCAATACAAATCTTAATTTTTTTAAAGAAAGTATATTGGGGAAAAAATGGAAGGGAATTAAGGGAAAAAAAAAAAAAGAAGCAGAATTTCACCAAAGAGGATATACCCATGGCAACCAAGCACATAAAAGATGTTCAACATAATTAGCCGCTAGGGGAAAGTAAATTAAAACTGCAATGAGATATAACTACACTCCTATCGAAATGGTCAAAGTAAAAATTAATGACAAGATCACATGTTAGTGAGGCTGCAGAGAAACGGGGTCACTCATACATTGCTGGTGAGGGATGTAAAATAGTATAGCCACTCTGGCAGTTTCTTATATAAAATAAACACGTGACTGCCATACACTCCAGCAATTGCACTCCTGGGCATTTATTCCAGAGAACTGAAGACTATGTTCACACAAAAACCCATGCAAGGTTGTTCATAGAAGCTTTATTTGTAATAGCCCAAAACTGGAAACAACCCAGGTATCCTTCAATAGGTGAGTGATTAAACACACTGTGGTCCATCTATATCACGGAACACTACTCAAACTATTAATACACTGAACAAAACTATTGGTACACTGAACAACTTGCATGAATCTCCAGAGAATTAAAGTGAGTTAAAAAAACAGTCCTAAGAGCTTACATACTGTATGATTCCATTTAGGTGAAATTTTGAAATGACAAAATTATAGAAATGGAGAACAGATTCATGGTTGGCCAGAGTCAGGGATGGGATAGGATGCAGGACAGGGAGGTGGGTGTGACTCTAAAAGGGAAGCACCAAGGAATAGGTCTATGGAAATATTCTGTATCTTGATTATATCAATGTCAGCATCCTGGTTGTGATATGGTACTATGTGATACAGCAAGATGTTACCAATGGGAGAAAGTGGTACATCCAGTAATACACCAGATCTCATGGATCTCTCTATATTATCTCTTACCATAGTGAATCTACAATTATCTCAAAATTAAAGTTGGTAAAAAAAGACAAAGGCAGTGCCTTCATGGATCTACTTACCATTCTACCAATTATAAATTGTGTTATTTGGGGCAAATTAACATTGTCAGTCTTTCCACCTGTAAAATGGGGAGAATATCTACTCATGATTGTGGTAAGGGTCAAATGAAAATAAAAGTGAAAGAATTTGTAACTAACAAAGCAATTACTACTACTACAACTATTCCTAGAGTATTCTCTCTCCTCAATATACATCCTTAGTGAATGCCTCAATGTCAGAAATATCCACTCATCATCCTTTGACTTCTCCAGTGATAATGGAGTCACTGTGAGAAAGGGACTAGAATATACTCATTCTTACAGAGGCAGGAGTGATAGGTGGTAGTTAACACGAAAGCATTCAGGTGCTTGGAAGGACTCAAGATTGGAATATTGGCCAAGATCTGGGCCCTCTTCAAGGCCTCTCAAAGAAGATGGACAGGAGAGAGGCCATACTGAACCAGGTCACATGTTTCATGGACTTTTGGTACCTGGAAGTGGGGACTTTTGACCTACCTGCCTGAGAATAAATTTACTCTTAACCTTGTGGCCCTGGGAAGGTCACTTCTCCTCCCTGCCTGCTAACCAGGAATAACTACATCTCCCTTACAAAACTGACATGAGGACCACCCACATGAGATAATCCAGTGATTCCCAAACTCCAGTCATTCCTATACCAGCATCCTCATTTCTACCAAGTTCACTTAACGCCAGATTTGTCATTTATTTGCTATTTTTTTTGCATAAATCAGCTCTCTTCTTTACTTAAATAACATTATTTGTTAAAGGAAACAAAAGCAGATGCACATTTGTTCATGTTTTAACCTCTTTGAAAGCAGCGTGTTTCTAACACTCAATGATGTAGGATGGTTTAATTGGTAGAATTATTTTTCTTTCTTAATGGAATATGTAATAATGGTGTGTTTATAATCAGCAATGTTTTAGATTCTATTAAGTATGGAATGTCGCATGTTTAAGCAGAAAACCAGAGTTGCTTAATAAAAATAGAAGGAACCATTTAAATAAATACATTTTATTAAATTACATTTTAATTAAATTTTCAACATAATTAAATTTCACCTAGAGTGTGCTGCCTTCAAATAGGTTAGCCTGAGGCCTGCTTCTGATCTATCGAAAAAGGGAAATTAAGTGAGCAAAGAGGGTCAGCAATGATTTGCTAGCACTAAACTGATATGATCTTCATGATGCAATATAATATATAATTTCATGTTACTAACAGTCACACTGTGAAGCACCTAAAACTCCCTCCATTAGCAGCAAGTGTCTGCCTTTCAAAAACACCGGCAAAAAAAGCAGCGAGTACCCTAGCAGACAAGACCTGTGTCAGTCACTGCTTCTGGGAACCGGGGGTGATACACTTGCCATCCCTAGAAGAATGGAAGAGTCCAGCTGTAGTGGTTCTGCACTGAGACATTATGTGGCAGTTAGAAATGTCAACTAGAAGTAGATCTATTGATGTGGATGGAGTCTTAAAATAAAATGCAGAGTGAAGTGAAAAGAAACTGAATGAGATGTATATCACAGCATCACATATGTAAACGAAAAGCTTACACATTCACCATAAACGCTACACGTTTTCAAAAATATATACATATCCTTATGATGGGGTGACAGGAGGGTGGGAGAGGGGACAAAAGTGAAGGGAAGAAAAATAATATTAATAAAATAAATATAAAACAAGAGAGGCTGTTTGGACCAATGATGATACTGCATCCTGAGGTGAAATATTTGAGCAACTCAACTATCCGCATAAAAAAATATAAACATACACGTAAAGCTCCTATCAGTATCACATAGGTATATAGTAGGTACGCAATGAATATCAATTTCTTGCCTTTAGAGTAATCTATAAAGGCTGTCTGGAGCGTCTTCAAGAATTCCAAGTGGCACTGAATTCCCAGTGACTGTCCCCAGGTAGATGTCACACATCCTCTTAGTGGTCCCCTGGATTGGTCCTGGTCCCCCAACCCTTACCCACACACACATCCTGGACTCCTCTAGTTCAGGATGACCCAACACCAATAATCACCCCTCTCCCAACACCATCAGGCATCTGAAGCCAAGCTGACTCCCCTGAAACAAACTCACAGACCCTAAGGGTTGATTCAGGTGGACGCTGCTTAGGGATTCAGTGCTACCATCCATTGTACAGGTGGGAAACTGAGGCCAGAGAGGGGCAGAGACTTAATGGAATCACACAGTGAGTAAGAGGTGTTCCATAACTAGAACCAGGTTGTTTTCCTTCCACATGCTCATACATCCTCCCCCTCTCCACACACTCTCTATAATGCCCTTTATCTGACCTACCAATATAAACCAGTGGCAAGGCCGTTGAGATAGAATTTCCATCCTTGATGGGGCAGATATTCATGTCTAGGGTGCTGCTCACCAGCCACCTGGGGACCGAGACATCAGGAGGCCAGGAAATTACTACAAGGGCAATGAGTACCCCGGCAGACTAGACAGAAGTAAAAACAGCCAATGGTGTCATTTCTTAATACCACTATCTCTAGAGATGATCTACTCCTTGGAAGATAAATGGTAGAAAGTCAGGCCTGTGGGCTGCCTAGCATCTTTGCCTCAAAGAGAAGGTTGGTGGCAGATATGACAAAAGTGGCGGCCGGGATGGGGGGCAGGGCCATACTCTATTTTATGAGAATTGTCTCATTTTCCCAAAGGAGATCATAGTATATGATCATAGTATATGATCTCCTTTTTACAGATACTAAGAGACTCAGAAAGGCTGAGTAACTTGGCAAAATTCATAAAGCTAGTAAGGGGTAGAAAAAGGATTTCAACACAGTGTGTCTGTTTCCAACGTCTGAGTCCCTCCCCTGCACTGCTTCCTTAGACCCCAAGAAGAAAACAAGAGGTGCCGTGGAGGTTTAGAGAAGAGAGAGAGCCATGGTTTGAAAGGGGACGGGGAACGAATCCAGGAGGGTTTCATGTCCCCCCATCACTTGACGTGGGTCTTAAATGAAGGGTGTGATTCCCACAGGTAGATTGTGGGAGGACGCTTCAGGTGGGCAGAACGTACAGCAAAGACATCAGGCTAGGAAAGCACAGCGTATGCTTGGTGGACCAAGTAGGGGTTTGCGTTAGAACCTCAGGTGAGTAAAGTGAACAGAGACAGGTCAGTGTGAAGGATGGCTCCATGCAGGCAGAGGGAAGGACCGGTCATCAGGTTGAGGCGTCTGTGTGCACCACAGCGGGCACTGCAGAGTTCGTGGAAGGATTATAAGGTGGAACATGGCTAGAGCAGTTCCCCATCTCCTCAGAGGCCCTGTGGTGAGGGAGGGAGGAGTCATGACCACAGGTTTTGGGTCAAACTGACTAATTTGAGTCCTAAACCTGCCATTAATTAGCTGTAATCTTGGGCAAGACGCTTATTCTCTTCGATAACACTTAGAACGGGCCTGGTACACAGTAAATGTTCAATATGAGTTAACGATGATGATGGTGATGATTGATGATGATGATGAAGATATATGATGATGAAGATATATGATGATGATGATGATGATGATGAAGATATGATGATGATGAAGACATGATGACAACAAGAAGGAGGAGGAGAGAGAGAAAGAGGAGGAGGAAGAAGTGAAGGAGAAGAGGACGAGGGAGAGAATTTGTTGAAATATAGAGGGGATGGTGGCTCCAGGAGTGAGGACTTACTGACGAATAAGGAGTCACTAAGTCTGTCCAGCTAGTAGGATTCTGAGAAGAGATCTGGAGACATGGTCAGGAATCTCTCCACGGCCAAGAGTCTTGTCTTCTGCTTTGTCTGTTCTGTAACAGTTCCCAGCACCTTGCTGGCCCAGAAAAAACAACAACAATAAACACGTATTGAGAAATCCCATGTGCTAATCATCATGCTAGGTGCTAGAGACCCTACAATGAATTAGATCCCATCCATGCCCTCAAGGAGTTTACAGTCTAGAGAGTGGGGGCAGGGAAGGGCCCAGACGTATATACAACAAACTAAAGGAGAGAAGCCGACTAACCTGACTGCTAGGTTGAGCTTCAAGTGAAGAGCTGAGTGCTGGAGGGTGGGAGTAGGGAGGAGGTTGGGCAGGGGGGGAGGTAGGAGGTGGGAAAGAGGGCACTTCTGAGTGGAGACATCCAGGAAGAGAGCAGAGGATTTGGCTTACTGGATCTGAGAGAAGGGTAGAAGACTGAGTGTGAAAAGAACAGAAATTAGGCAGTGCCAGGGTTCTAGATAGCAGAAAATAACCAGTAGTTTTGACCATGCCCTGGAGTGAATGTACTCCAACTATTTTTCCATCTTTGTCTTTTTTGCTCAGGATTCAAAGTCCTGAAGGTCCATTCCGTGGTTTCGAGAAGGCAGGACATCAAGAACTTCCATCATGGGAGCAGGTTCATTTCCAAAAAGAAAATCCAGTCAATGTTGCCAAGAGTGAGGAAAAGATATAGATTGCCAAAAAATAATAATAAAATTGACTATAGCTCAGGCAGACACAACCACTTTACTACCCAGTCTCCTCTGATTTGGTTCAAAGAAGCAAAGCGCCCAGTTTAAAATCCTCCTGCCTTTCCCCCAGACAACCTTGCAACTAGGAGTAATTGTAAGATCCAGTTCTGGCCAGTGAGATGTGGAGAGAATCCAATGGCAGGAGCTCCTGGGTAACCTCTTTGAAAGCAAATGCCCCCTTTGGCATTTGGTCCTTCCTTTCTTTGCACCTGAAAATAGTTGTGATGACTGGAGGAACAGCAGCCATCCTGCCATCTGAAACTGAAAGCAATCTTCTAGGGCTGCAGATGGGAGGGTAGATGACTCTGTAAAACTACTTACTTTATAGGGGAGACAGATTGAAACCCAGCAGTCTGACTCCAAAACCCACGTGACAATTAGTTTAGTTACAAGTGTTTGTGGTAGGGGGTGGGGGAAGGTGGTCTCCCTTCATTGGAGCTCAGCTCTCAAATGACTCTATGTAGGATAGAGTAGAGTCACCTGACCCCCAGAATAAATCAGGATTCCCCCATTTTGTAGATTTGTGGCTCACCAGTCTTTTCCCTGTGGGCAATTACCACAATTATTTGTGTCACTGTATAATGCCTGTCACCAGTGTTAGACTCTGAGCTTTGCAAGGGCCAAGTCGATATCTCTATCTCTATCCATATCCATATCCATATCTATATCCATATCCATATCCACATATCTATCTGTCTATCTGCCTATCTATCTGTCTATCTATCTATCTATCTATCTAAGTAAAACCATCGTATCCCGGGTTCCCAGCACAGTGCCATGTATAACATAGGTCCTCAAATCTTTGCTAAGTAAGTGGGTCCTCAAATCTTTGCTAAGTAAGTGAATGAATGAATGAGTTGAATGAAAGTCATGAGTTGAAACCACATCTTCAGGCTCCTCCATCACCTTTATTTCTACTAAGAAGAACAAGACATGAATAAGCAAGTGGGGGATTCCTGAGTTCTTTATAAGAGCACAGACATCTCTGAAGATTCAGGGCTGATTCTTCAGTGTACTATCTCTCCAGGGACTTCCTGTGAGCATCGCCTGGCTCCTCAGGTACACCAGATTCTAAGGGCATATCTGTTTTCCTCTTTAGGAGGGCTTTGGTGGATGGAGAAGAGGTTGGTGCTGCCTGAAGTCTGGGGATTGTGTTGGGCATGATTATTGAGATGCATGCCCTGTGCCATTTCCCCAATGGACCTTCTGACTGCCCCCACCACCACTGTCCGATCCCTGGGGTTGGTGGCAGCAAGTGTTTGCACAGCTCTGAATCAGGGCTGCTTGTGTGTCATGCACTGTCAAAGCCACATCAAAGCCTGGAGTTGGGTTGCCGGGTCGACGTTGAAAGTCCTCAGGAGCCACGGCTTGGAAGACATGGGGCTCCTGAGCAGCCGCTGGCTCCCTGGGGGACCAGGTACTTTCCTGAAGAGAACACATCATTCAGCTCTTCCTGTGCTTTTACTGTAAACTCTTGCTTATTACGCACCTAAGAGGAAGGACAGAGGGGAAGAAAAAAGAGAAAGAGACAGAGATATGGGAGGTTTCATCTGAGAGAAGCACAGCAAATAGCAACAGATTCTTATATGTTCAGAGCTGTGAGTGACAAGTCCCCATTTGAGAGGTGGAGACTGAGACCCAGGCAAGGAAAGTGGTTGCCATGGCCAGGAAGCTGAGAGAGCAGGGATGGAAATCCTCACCTCCTGATGCTCTGCCCGGTGCTCCTTCTATATATCTGGACAGCCACCTTTCCTGAGATCCCTCTGGAATCCAGGGCCTTCGGGATAAGGGAGACCCCCAGGAAGGAGGGGAGGCCACACAGCTCATGGCACAAAGGCACACTTAGATGTCATCCATTTTACTGGGTGCCAGTCACTGCATCAGGCATCTTAGAGAACGTAGAAATGAAAAAGCCGAGGGCTCTGCCCTGGCAGAGCTCCCAGTTCAATGGGGGAGACAGATACATGCGCAGCTCAAGGCAATCCCAGGATGACTTGGAGAAGGGTTAGAGGCACACAGAGGAAGGATCCGAAGGTCAGGATGGGAGAAATGCGGTGGGCTGGGGATCAGCACAGCTTTCCTGGCCTTCGTGGGGAGCATGTGTTTACCGGAGGAAGAAAGGTCACCACAAGCAGAGGGACATAACAGGCCTCGAGGTGGGGAAGTACTCGGTGTAATCCTGGTGAGTCACCCCTGTGGCTGAGGCTTAGGCTGTTTGTAGCGGACAGTTGCACAGAACTGACTAGGAAGGTAATTCCAACAGGCTCTGAAACCCCCAAAGCCAGGAGCCTGGCCTTGTTCATGTCTGAGGGCCCAGCAAGAACTGGGTACTGAATGAATGGCAGTGGGGGCTGTTGGTGATAGCTTTGAACCTTAATGAAGCACACAAACATGTTAACAACATCGTTTCCTACTACCTGGAGTTTGTGCAGAAACCGCCCCCAAAGACCACCTATAAAGCACTACCTATCAAATACCTATATTCTGAAGCAGAGAAATTCTACGTTAGGGCTTGAGGACAGATAACCCCATCACTCACCTGCAGGCCTTATGAAAGTATAATTAATTCTTCCAGAGGGTGAAGAGATCAAAGCACTGGGCCGCTTTTAGAGAAAGAATTTGCTGGGGTGCTCTGCTTTTCCTCACTCCCACCCCATCACAGAGGAGGAAAGGGGGAAGCCCTTTCCTCCACATCAACCCAAATGAAAGGCCCTTCAAGACGCTACCCAGAGGCCTTGACCTGTGATGTGATGGTTTTGAACTCTGGTGGGGAAAGGGAATACCATCTACTGGACCTTTCAAACCTCAGCCTATTTCACTCTTTGTAGGTCCCAAATTGAACATAAATAGAACGACTTGGAACATATCTGCAACATGCTTTTTTCACTTGTGGAGTGATTTGGAGATTTATTCTTGCTGCTGCATATAGATCTAGTTCGTTCCATTTTAATCGCTATCTGGTATGCCATCACATTTTATTTATGCATTGCCTGCTTTATTTTTTTTTCTAAAATACAAAAGGAACGCATGATCAATACAGAAAACTTGGAGTATATAAAAGGGGATTTTTTAAAAGCCTGTTACACAGAGCGGTGATTTAGATGAATCTACCTGGCTGCAGCGTGAAGGTCGGATCCGTGGGGTGGAAACAGGAGGCGAGGAGAGAGTAATCCTGGTCTCGGGCAATAATAACCTGGTGTGCAGTGATCACTGGGAGCCAGGCTTCAAAGCTCTGTTGCTCGGACTGCAAACCTCAAGCCTGTTTTTAAGATGTCATGTAATATATTGGCAATAGGGTGCCTGTCAAGACATCAAAGAGGGCATCCGTTGAGGGAATGGATTTAAAACGTAGGCTAGTCACTCTTATACTAAGATATGGAAAAAGAAATCACTTAGAAAAAAGCTTTCTAGGCTCCCTGAGTTACACAAATGTAGGTGATACTGTGGGTCAAGCAGAGTCAGGAACAGAATCTTGAGTTAGCCCATCAGAGCTGTTACTTCCGGAAACCAGTTGGATACAGAGCAGCTCAGTAAGAAAGAGAGGGACCAATTTATACAAGGAGTAGGGGCGGGTCTTCCTGGAGAGAAGAGACAAGTGGACTCCATTGCTGCTCACTGAGATTTGAGGTTAGAAACAACTGTAGGGGGTAGCAAGTAAGGCCAGGAAGTCCCGTAGAGGTTCAGGGAGAGGCAACAGACATCAGAAATAAAGTTACCTTGAGAAAAGGGAGACACAGGCAAGCGCACAGGTTTAAAGTTAACATAGGGGAAGCTGGTTCTGGTACAGCACTCAGGCAGAGTCAAGGGGTGTGGGCAAAAATGCCCATGCTCGTGGATGTAGTTGAAGCGAATGATTACTCTGGAAACCAAGCAAGGTTTGCAGGCTGGCCAAGCACCAGGACCAGCAGGCACAGCACTGCAGATGGGAAAAATCACCACAGGGCTCTGCAGGACTGGGCTACAACAGCGCCACCGTGTGGCAGGGGCAAGCAGGTGCTCAGAATCCAGCTTTCTCCCTGGGCTACACATTTAGAAAAAGAGTGATCCTCACTGAACAGAGTGAGCACTAAGGTTCCTGGAAAATCTGGAGAAGACAGGGGAGTCTGGGGGAAAAAAAGGGGGAAATAACTACATTTCCTTCTAGTGGGCACGTGGGGCTCGCAAGCAATAAGGAGTGTGACTTTATTCATTTCCTGAACTGGTCATAGCGGTGTTAGAAACATCTTTTTGCTGAACTCTCAAAACCTGTTTTCACATACTTTCCCCAGTTTGTATTTCAAAAGTCAAAAAAAGTGGGAAGTCATTGCCCAACATCATCCCCACCCACCACCCAAAAATAGCTTATAAAAGAAAAAAAAAATACAAGGTTATTTGCTTATTTTTGTGAAATTTCATGCATGTGTCGTTCGGTTAATATTGGATTAAGACATTCTGGGAAATCAAAATGTGGGGAGTTGCAGAGAAAGAAAAACTAAAGCATTCTGTCCTGTCCTAGGAACTGCTCAATATTAATGTAACTCACTTCTGTGACGGTTTGTATAGTTAAGCATTTTGCTAGTCGGGCATAAACATTCAAGTGCTCATTTCTTCTTGCCCTGTTTTGCCCTCCATCCCCTTGCCGCCTGCAGTTGACATAGAGAATTTATAGTAAGAAATCTAGTACTGGTGTTGTCCTACCTCACTGTGGTTAATCTACGAATCCCGAATGTCTTTCCTTACAGATCTTCCTCGACTTACGATGGGGTTGTATCCCGATAAACCCATCTTAAGTTGAAAATATTGTAAGTCAAAAATGCATTTAATACACCTAATCCTCACAGCCTAGCCTAGCCTAGCTTAAACATGCTCAGAACACTTACATTAGCCTACAGTTGGGCAAAATAATCTACCACAAAGCCTATTTTATAATAAAGTGTTGAATATCTCACGTAATTTATTGAACACTGTACTGAAAATGAAAAACAGATTGGTTTTCTGGATACAGAATGGTTGTGGGTATATCACTTGTTTACTCTCGTGATCACATGGCTGTCTGGAAGCTGCAGCTTGCTGCCACAGAGTATTGTGTGGCATTTCGCTAGCCCGAGAAAAGATCAAAATTCAAACTTAAAAGTACATATCTTCTATTCTAAGTACATGAATGCTTATTGCTTTTGCACCATCGTAGAGTCGAAAAATCTTAAATTGAAACATCGTTAAGTCGAGGGCCATCGAGGATCTCAGATAGAATGAGGTCGAATGGAATTTACACAGCTGGGTGTGAATTCTTGCTTTGCTATTGATGAGCTCTGTGACCTGGGGCAAATTACTTAAACTCTTGAATCTCGTAAATAGGTACAATCACGTAGGCTTTATACTAGTGTCTCTCTGTGTATTACAAGAGATAACATTTACTAGAACCTGGTGGGCACACCATAAATAAATAGCGGGCACAGGAGCTCCTCCTCGTTCCTCTGACTCCACCCTGGAAAGTCCGATTTGTGGATTACATGCTAGGCATAAAATGTTAACGAGCGATAGTGGGCAGCTGTGGCAAGCATTCCTAAACGCTCCTCCTAGGTATGCTCTCAGCAGGCATACTCAGCACTCACACAGCCCTGGGGGTACCAGGCTCCAAGTTGGGGGCCTCCAGCCGCGTCCCTGGTGCTGCGCCAGGCCAAGGTGCTCCAAGATAAGGTGGAGATCCCCAAATTCCTGTATCTGCCTCAAGCCATCCCACAGAGCTAAATAGCCCCAGCATTTAAACTGGGTGTGGGCTGATTATCTTAATCTATGTTAATATCAATCAATGAGACATTTGAAAAATTGAGAGGTATTCTCATAATACCATGCATTTGAACTGTTTTCTGAACATGTATATATCCATTATCTCTTTTGGTCTTTACAACAAACCTAAGAGGTTCCCCGGGCAGGTACAGGTATCTCGTCTTTGCAGTTGAAGAAACTGCAGTCAAAATGTGAAGAATTTTCACGTGGTCACAAATTAGTAAGTGGTAGAGCTGAAGTCAAACCCAGAGGGTTCTTTACAGCGACCTTTACAATGATCAAGGGCATATACAGTTCATTAATCCATCCATGTCCCTGGGGATCAACCATATGGCTTATTTTAGTGCCTGGTCACTGTGTCCTGTCATATGTTCCAGAGCTGACCCACCCCATCTCAGGGCTGAGTGCATTTACTAGCAGCCGTGAGATTATTAAAGAAATGTGAGGGGAAAAAAGGAAAAGTAATTACGAACTTTTTCATTCATATTTCAAATTAATACTTGGTACAATTGACACACTCTCAACTCTGAAGAAGTCTTTGCTTTCCTGAACCGTGCAGAAAAAGGAAGATCTCCAGGATTAAGTCTTTGACTTCTTTGGCACTTCCATGAAGCCAATATCCTGGATCTCCCAGTATATTCTAAGAAAGAATTATACTAACATATTTCTTTCACCTAAAATTATAACAGTAATTATTTTGACGAGCAGGAAGGCATCTTCATGAAGAAAAATATTTTAAATATGAAAAAGTATAAAAATAAAATAATTCATAATTCCATGGCATGCCTGTGTGTATACATGTGTGTGTGTATTTATGTGTGTGTGTTTCTATGCTTTTCTTTTTTCTATGTTTATGAAACTTGTGGCCCCGACTCTATTCCACTTGCACTCAATCTCTCGGGCAGGAGGATCATCAATCTTCCTGTCACCTCCTTTCTACTTATAGAGTGTGGTGTGGGGATACCATGACTGGAAATCTTATCTGGACAAAGGTACAGAAAAGCTGCTGTTTCAAAATTCCCTTCTGGTCTTTCTGTAAGCATCATTGGGACCGTGCTGTATGATGGCAACACTTCTTTAAAAGTAGGCTGGCCCTGGGAGAAATGGCAGTTTCCCAAAGAGACCTCCATTTATCAGGCAAAGTTGAGTTTTTGCTGGCACATAAGGGATAATACTACCTTGAAAGAGTCTTTGCATGTCTCAGAAAGGGGAGGTCAAGGGTGACATTTATAGGGGATCTGGATTTGAGTGTTTCAGGCAGATCTTTGTCCTGATGCCTTGGGATTGGAGGACACAGAAAGGCCAGAGTCCTAAGGGAAGTGCTCCTGAGTAAACGGTTATTTGATTAGCAAGAGCCAGCTGAACAATCTATTGTCCTGGGAAGGGTGGTATTTGCCCAGAAGAGCATCCAATTGTCCCAAGCAAGATAAATGGGTTTCAGGAGGTGCCTGAGGCTAACAATGAAGCTATTTACTGGTTTACAGCTTTGTCTTTCTGGGCAGGCATGTTCTAGAACAACGGTAAAGTCATGTTGGGCCTCAGCTTCAAGTCCTGATCACTGAGCTCTAGGAGTGCAGGCATCTCCACTCACACTGGAAACCAGGGGGTGAATCAAGAGAGGAAAGACTGCCCTGCATACTCACAGAGCCGTGCTCCCATGGTGGAGACAGTTCCATGCCAAGAATGCTCCATGGAGGGAAACGCCTACTGTGCACATAGATGGGGCTGTCTTACAGAATTAACATTTGTGTTATCACGGAGTAAGAGAATGCATTTGAGTGGGGAGGGGGGTCAGGAAGAATCCTCAGTTTCAACCTCCCACTGGCAAGAATAATTTAATAATCACCAAACTTGGATGATCACCAAACCGGAGAAGAGGGTGTGTGGTTCAACCCCCAAGGGGACATTTGGCAATGTCTGGGAATATTTTGGTCCTCTCAACTGGGAGAAGAGTGCCATTGGCATCCAGTGAGAGGCCAGGGTTGCTGCTCAGCATCTTACAAAGCACAGAGCAGCCCTGCCCTGCCTGCAGCAAGGGATCATCCAGCCCACAATATCAGAAGGGTCAAGGTTAAGAAACCCTGAACTATAAGAAAACGAAGATTCACTCTGAGGACATATGAAGAGGACGGGAGAAGCAGAGAGCAGAAGACAGGAAAACAAGGGCAGAGACCGTGGGGGGACCCTCTGGGAAGGAGTCAGTTTAAAAAGAGGGTTGGAACCATGTTGTACATACTGTTAGTGATCTTTTATTGTTCAACGTTGTAGTGAAGCTTTTCCCTACGTCACTAAGTATTCTTTGAAAATATGGCTTTTAGTGGCTTAATAATATCCTCACATATGCCCGTACCATAACTTTTTGACTATTTCCTTCTTTTTTATAGCCAGAGTATTTCCAACTTGCTGGTAGCATCAGTAATAGAGCAATGAATGCTTGAGTAAACAAATCTTTGTGAACATCAGATTGTTTCCTTAAATTCTTAAACATAAAATTGTTACATGAAAGGAGGTATACATTTTGTGTCTTTCAATACATGTTGCCAAATTGGCTTCCAGAAAGATTCCTCAACATACACTTCCTAGAGGTTTTCTTCAACCTTTATGCTAAAGGCTCAGTCACAACCATAAGAGATATTTCTACCTGATCTTTCCCACTCCTCCTTCCAAAGAATGTGTTTATTTACAAACACCGTATTACTATGGATGTGTCAACCTTCCAGATCTCAGTTCTCTCTTTTAGGAAATTATTGGAAGTAGTTGGAAGTTGAGAAAACAATCATCTCCCTGATCATATCCCGGAAATGTGAATATTTTAGTTTTATTTTAATGTCAAGTGATTCCATTTGAAAAGAAAAAAGACAAATCGGTAAGCATCTAATATATCGCCCCCATGTCCAGCTTTCAAAATGGGAAAAGTTAGATGCAGAGAGAGGCCAAGATTGTCAGTCTCACAGTGTCAGGGAAAAGTTGAAGCTACAATCCTAATCTTTTATTCTTGGTCCAGTGCTATTTCTGCTGAGTTCAGCTTCAAAAAGATAATTTTTTTAAAAAAACAATACCTCAATATGTGACGTTTTTACAGATAAGGACTTGGTCTCAGAGGAATTAAGCGTCTTACTCTTTTGTGTGTGTGTGTGTGTGTGTTTCCCTTTTTTTTTTTTTGAGGAAGATTGGCCCTGAGCTAACGTCTGTTGTCAATCTTCCTCTTTTTTTCTTTTCTTTTTTCTCCCCAAAGGCTCAGTACGTAGTTGTATATCCTAGTTGTAGGTCCGTCTAGTTCTTCTATGTGGGATGCCACCTCAGCATGGCTTGATGAGCGGTGAATAAGTCCATGTGTGGGAACCGAACCAGTGAACCCTGGGCCGCTGAAGTGGAACATGCAAGCTTAACTGCTATGCCACGGGGCCAGCCGGAGCATCTTACACTGATGACGTAGCTGGTAAGTGACAGAGCTGGATTCTACCTGACTTGGCTAGTCTGGGCATTTGGTTAGACCCGTGATGATCCAGAAAGTGAATAGCCTATGGTTGCTTATCTATAGCAAAGCCCCAGGGGAAAAGATAATATTCTCTTTCGTATTCATGCAGATTACACTACTGAATTAAATCTGCATTAATTAATTAGCAGATTCCCTTTATAACAAAGTAATGTACGCGTGCATACAATGGTGGCGTTGTTCTAGTAGACACAATCTATAACTGTACTGTCTTACAGGGTGGCCCCTGGACACATGTGGTTATTGAGCACATGAAATGTGGCTGGTTCAAACTAAGATGTGTTGTAAGTATAAACTACAACCTGAATTTCAAAGATTTGGTATGAAAACAGGAATGTAAAACTTTAATAACTGTTTACATTGGTTACCTGATTGTGTTAAATGAAATATATTATTAAAATTAATTTCACCTGTTTCTTTTGATTTCTTTACTGTGGCTAACAGAAATTTTAAAATTTCTATGTGGCTCACATTATGTTTCTATGCGACAGCCCAGGTCTATACTACCTGCTAATTCTGTGATCAAAGGCATCTTGACTCTCACATAGTGAAGAATGTCCTATAGGATGGAGGATGATTTGATATCTGATCAACCAAACTATAAATAAGACCTAGAATCCTAGATTGTTAGGTCTGGAAGGAACTCTTGGCAGAGACTTCTAACTGTTCTGCAATACCCATTCTCTTCCTCTCTCAGAGTAATGGAATCCCAGTTTTCAGCTGGCATCGTAGCAGCTAAGAATAAAAACTCTATTCCCCGGTCTATTTTGCAGCTAGATGAGCCCATAGGACAGAGTTACAGCCAAGAGGATGTGAGTTGAAATGCTATGTGCAGCTTCCAGGTTGTCTGTTTAAACATTAGGGGTTGTATGTTCTTGGCTCTTTATACTTTCCCTCCTTTTGGAAAAACAAAAGGCTCCTGCATCCTTAAGGATTTCTTAGAGACATCTATAGCCCATCTTGAGACTTCTAAATGAGGAAGAAAGGCATTTCTATCCTATTTAAGTCACTGTTTTGTACACCTAATCTAGTCTTAATTAACACAGATGCTGAAGATCATTTTCATTCAACACTCCTATATCACAGGACAATTATATACCAAAGAGGGCTAGAGTATGTCCAGATTCACACAGCAACTTAGCATGAGAGCTGGGTCTTGAACCCAGGGCTTCCAACTGTCTAACCTCCATACTGTGCATTGCACTCAGCTGGCTCATCCAATGACAAAGTCTACAAAAATACATTCCAGAAGATATGGTGCGTAAATGAACTATTCACCTTTGGATCCTGGAGATAAGAATCTCACTCATACAACTGGTGTTTTAAATTGCTTCCTTAAAACCTCAATGATTTGTGTAAACTACTATTGATGCAATAACAGCTTACTCGAGCAAGAGACAGACATAAAATAAATTTATCAAGGACATCTTGCTGGAGGCACCAAAACAATGAAATGTCATCCTGCTGTCACTTGCTTCCTCCCTGCCCTTTAAAGTCCAGATAAAGTTTCTCAATCATTAACTGCATGCTCCGTGGAAAACCAGGGCCTGTAAGATTTCTGCAGATTTCCAGTGGGAGACTGCATTCTGATGTCTTCAAATCTGGGTTCCTGATTCTGCAAGTGCTGTTTATTGCACATTGCTACAACCCAGACATGAAATCCAGCCCTTCCCCAATTTCTACACACACATACACACACACGTGTGGCATCTTACACAAAGAGCTGCTAAGTGGAAGACGCTTACTTGAAGACTAATGTAGGAGATAGAACGACTTTAAAGTGAACAGTAGGCATCTCTCTTGTGAAACTTTCCTTTGGCCACCCTACCAAGAGGGAATTTCCATAGGATGCTTTTCCCAGGGTCACCACCAGGCTGTAAAGACACTCCCTCCATGAGTTCATAGAGCCGGGGCGCACGAGTTGAAGAGCAGAGCACTGGTTTCATTGAAGCCCCCATGTGCCCTCTCAGCCAGCCAGCTTGAGCATTGGCAACCTGCAGCTTTAACCTGGTGGCTCTGGCTTCCCCCCGTGTAGTGCTCAACCATACACCATCTTGCCAGTCCCTTCTCCCCCAACTCCCTTATATGCCCCTGCTCTCTCCTCTTCCTCACTGATATATAGAGAGATACATATCTCTATATTCCTCCTATAATCCCAGGCTACACAGCTTAACCATTGCTTTTCTTTTCCTTGAGCTCCTACCAAGCCCCTTGTGACAGGTCTTACCTGCCACTCAGAGTGACTTGACATAACGATCTTTCTAAATAAGAATGATCTCGTCATAGATTAATTCTGGTACCAGCTATTAAGATAATAAAAAGTTTGCTAAGTTAGAAAGCAAAAATATATAGTACCTCCAGGCTGTTTCATTCAGAGAGAGAGAGACATACAAATACATCTCCCTGAAAATCTGGGGCCAGTCTTTGGGGTAGAAGGAATCATAAAGTCCTGTCAAATGCCCCATCTGGTAGTTGTCTCTCTGATCTATCTCCAACAAGGGGCTGACAAGCCTCTGCCTGATGCAGAGTCATTCTCTCCTAAAGCAATTCTGACTCATTGTACCTGCCATCATTGGACCTAGTTTCATCATAGGACGGGGGAGAGGTGATAGTTTCTATGGCTCCCATAGCACAAGTTCAAATGTTTTAGCACAGAATTTGAGAATCTTCACACTTTGGGAGCCGCCTAAATCTCCAGCCTTCTCTCTCTCCTCTCTCCTCTATGCAATCTACTTCTCATGCCTCTGACCTTTGTATATGTTGTTCTTTCTGCCTGCAATTCTCTTGGTCACTTTTTGAAGCCTGGAAAAGTATCGTAATACTTAAACTCCACTGCAACTTCCCCAGGCAACGAAGTTCATTTGCTCCTTTATTTTCCTGGAGCTCTCCTACATATCTTTATTATATAGCATGTATCAGACCATATTGGGATGCTTTGTTAAAGCCCCTGTCTTTCCCTATTACATAGGAGAAACTGCATTGTCTTTTTCTCCAGCTCTTAGCACAAGGCCTAGGGCATAGTGCATAATATACATTGGTTTAAATTATTACACAAAAACTGTAGCCCCTCTTCTCCATGACAGCCTTCAAATACGTGAAGACAATGACCTAGCCCATCCTTAGTCATCTCTTCTCCTGGCTAGATTCCTAGGGTCTTACACTAATTCTTCCCTTGCAGGGACCCTGGCCACCTCGGCCTTGTCCTCCTCCCTTGGATATGCTCCCATTTCTCAAGGTCACTCTGGCAACTGAGACTCAACGTCATACTCTAAGGAGAGCTCTGCAGGCTCTCTAGAGCCTGCACATGAAAGAACTGACTGTGCTCATGTAATTGTTCGGGTCTGCACTCCCCAACCAGAGCAGGGACAGGGTCCCTTGGATCAGGAGGGCCAGGCCCTTGGGCATATCTCAACAGAAGATGGGGCCCTTGGGTACACTTGCCACACACCTGGCCTCTTCTGGAGTCCTTAGAGCTCTGAGCTCTGTCCTGTGCATCCTACTTGTACAACTGCCAACTTCCAGATTCTTTTCTAGGTAGAAAGATATTTACATTTTTTAATAAAATTTTATCACCTACCTGCATTTTGTAAACTATTTTTTCAAACAAAAATTATGCTGTGCACAAACACCTTTCCAGGTCATTAGAAATACACCTAACACAGGGATTCTTAACAGTGTCCCATGAACTGTCTTCAGGACAGTTGAGAGGCCCTCTGAAATAGCAAGCTGAAATTTCTGTGTATGTGCATACATGGCTTTTACTGGGGATAAGATCTACGGTTCTTGGAGTTTCAAAAAGGACCATAAACCACAAATTAAGAACAACTCATCATCATTTTTACTGGATATGCAATATTTCATTGTATGGTCACGCCAGGCTTTACTTGTAAATCACCTATTGTTGGACATTTAGGCTGTTTCCACTGCATTAATATTACGAGCAATCCTGCTCCGGCTATTCATGTGGATACACATGCTCATAACCATCAAGCTCTCCTTCAGATGAATCCCGAGAAGAGAACCGCTTTCCTAAAGGACGTGAGCCCTTTTAAGGCATTTCTCTGGTTCTTATTTGGAGGTTCTAGCTTTCCAAGTCCAACCCGGGACCATGGCAAGCTCTGCTCTGAAGCTCTCCTAAGGGCAGCATCTCGGCATCATGTCAAGTCTGCCTTCGTCCAACCACCCTTCACTCCAGTTAAGTGACTTCACAGAAGGCTCCTCTGGCTTCTTTCAGCTATAGGCAGCCTCTCTAAATGGATCTGAGACAGAACATTGGACTTTGTCTCAAAAGACTTGGGTTCAAGCTTCATCTCTGTCACATACTATTTGTGTGATCTTTGCCAATTCATGCAAATCCTCTACATGACTGGGGAAGATAATTCTTGCCCCAACTGAGTATAGGTGTCCCACTTTATAGGTGAAGAAATTGACTCTGACTTGATGTGACTTCATCAAAAGATGACCTTTTCTCCACCCAGGGCCCCACGGGGACAGCTGAGAACTTAGAAAAGATGCATTACCTGGAATTTCCTTATGAATTATCTTGCCATTTCCCTACTTTCCACCAGAGGGATGATGAACAGCTCCAAATTTCTAAAGAAGCATTTAATGATGTGAAATTATTTGAGTGAGTCACACACTCACAATGCTATTCACTCCTGGATTTATTGGCTGAGAGATCATCTCAAACTTTCTCAGAAAAGGGAAAAAAAGGACCAATTGTTTTCAAACTGAAACCTTTAGGGAAAAATCTCCATGGGTTCTTTTTCATCTTCTTCTTTACAATGACTTATGTCTGCCAAAGGACTAGGCAAAAACACGCAAGGTGAGCCGCGAGCCACAGGAATGCATCTGCCGAAACAGGTATCTGAGGAGAAAGAGAAGTTATGGCTCTCTGGGCAGAGCTTTGTTCATAATGGCTACGCTCTAGCCTCACATCCTGGACTCCTATCAACAATCCTCCTGTCAACAATCATCTTGGTGTCCCAAGATGACAATGGTATTACCTGCTTTATGGCCACACTAGACAGACTATAGGTTTGGCTGATGTAACATGGACCCAAATTAGCAATGGTTCAAACAAAGTTAACGTGTTATTTCTCTTTCCAGGGCTGGCATGGTGCCTCCATAATCATCAGGGATCCAGATTCTACCCTGTGGCTCTGTCACTCTTAACATAATTTCCATCTTGTGGCCAAAGGTGGCTGCTCTAGCTCCCATATCCTGTCTGCATTCCAGTTAGCCAGGAGTGAAGAATAGAGGACACGCCTTCTCCTATAAAGTGCTCGATTTGGAAATAACGCACACCTCTTCTGCTCAATTTCATTAGCCAGTACTGAATTATATGGCTACCTCTACCTGCAAGGGGGCTGAGAAATGTAGTTTTATTCTGGGCAACCATTTTCAGTGTATGTTTTAACACGTAGCATTTTATTATATCCAATTAAAGTGATTTATGGAAGTTAATATCTGGTTTTAACTAAACCAACCCTCACAAAGTGGACAAGGAGCTTAAAAATATTCCTGTAAAGAACAGTGGATTAGCTTTATAGCAATACTTTTAAAAAATATAATAATATCAGGAAACTGTCAGAATTGACATTTTCCCTATTCCATGTACAAGTTCATTGTCAGCTACCTGACAAGATAAAAGATTGTGAAAAAGTGGAAAAGAAGTCAGCCAAAAATTGAAAGTATCAAGATTATTTGCAATAAGACTTCCTCAATCTTTACCAAAGAACCTAAGGCAAAATATATTTGTTCCTTACGGTAATTGCTAATGAAAGTATTTCAAGTAAATCCTTCACGTAAAATGATCCTTTATAAAGGGATATGTGCAAGAAACAAATTTTTTCTGGATGCTTCTAAGATTTTTTTATGTTATGTTCATCAGTTTGAATGTGATATGCCAACATACGGTTTTCTTTATATCTATTTTGCTATAATTTGTAGCACTTCTTGCATCTATGGATTAATTTATCTTACTAATTTTGGAAAATTCTCAGCCGTTATCTCTTTAGTTGTTGCTTCAGACCCATTCTCTCTCATTTTGCCCTTGAAGAGCCTGGCCACATATATATAAATCTAAACTTTTCTCTATGTCTATATACCTCTTAATGATCTTTTTAGTATTTTCCATCCTTTTTGAGCTCCATATTTGAGCCTGAATATTTTCTGCTAAACTCTCATCTCATTCACTAATCCTCTCTTGTACTATGTCCAATCTTCTGTTGCATTTTTTAGTTCTAAAATTTCTATTTCATTCTTTTGTATACATTCTAATTCTCAGCTGAAAACCCTCATCTTGCAATTATTTTCTGAAAAATATTAACTATAATTGATTATATAATATATATATAATAATTAATAATATATTAATTATATTAATAATTAATTTCAGCCTGTATTTGACAAATCAAATAACGAGTCATCTGTTGATCTGTTTCTATTGATTGTTATTTCCTTGTGATCTTGTTTCTTGATACGTTTGGCAGTTTTTTTTATTGAAAGTCATTGAGTGTAAAAAATTATAGAGTCACTGGGCAATGTAATATTTTTCCAGAGAGGATTTTCTCTATCATAAGCATGAACCCTAAATGGGTTCACATCACAGTAGTCCATTCAGGGACAGAGCTGACAAACATGCTATTGAAGATTAGGTTTCACCCAAAGAAGATTTTGAGACAAAGATCACCATGAAGGAAGTTTATTAGAAAATGATCTTGGATGAACGCCTATGGAAGACGGGAACTCAGGACTGAGCAGAAGGAGAAGTTGGGCTATAATGCACTCTCAACAAAGGCCTCAACCAACCCCACAGGGAGCTCTCTAACTGGAATGACCCTTCTGAGTTGTCCTGCATTGCAGCAAGGGGCCAGGCCATTAGAGTACCACCTCAACCAGCCCTTGGATGTCGTCCAAGGAAGGAAGGATCTTGGGTGAGGCAGCTCTTTCCTGCTGAAGTCAATCTCTGGAGATGACTGACAGCTGAGTTCTGTCATCCAGCAGCATTCCTACCTTCTGAGGAAGTAAGTCTTTCAGTCCTGAAAGGAGATCTGTGCAGATTGTCACAGCATCCACTAGAGTCCACTGCTTGTGCTGCTTGGATCCACTTCTTCATATAAGTTCTGGGAACATTCCTCCAGAATTCTAAAAGGTTTATGGTCCAGTTTTGGAAGGTTGTATGATTCTAAGAATTTATCCATTTCTTCCAGATTTTCGAATTGGTTGGCATATAGCTTTTCATAGTATTCTCTTATAATCTTTTGTATTTCTGAGGTGTCTGTTGTAACCTCTCCTCTTTCATTTCTGATTTTACTTATTTGTGCCTTCTCTCTTTTTTTCTTGGTGAGTCTAGCTAAAGGTTTGTCAATTTTGTTGATCTTTTCAAAGAACCAGCTCTTGGTTTTATTAATTATTTATATTGTTTTTTTGGTCTCTATTTCATTTATTTCTGCTCTGATTTTTATTATTTCCCTTCTTCTACTGATTTTGGGCTTTGTTTGTTCTTCTTTTTCCAGTTCCTTTAGGTGCATTGTTAGATTGTTTATTTGAGATTTTTCTTGTTTGTTGAGATAGGCCTGTATTGCTATAAACTTCCCTCTTAGAACTGCTTTTGCCTTATCCCATAAATTCTGGCATGTCGTATTTTCATTTTCATTTGTCTCCAGGTATTTTTTTATTTCTTCTTTGATTTCTTCATTAACCCAGTCGTTGTTCAGTAGCATTTTGTTTAATCTCCACGTATTTGTGGCTTTTCTGATTTTCTTCCTATAGTTGATTTCTAGTTTCATACCGTTGTGGTCAGAAAAGATGCTTGGTATTATGTCAATCTTCTTAAATTTATGGAGACTTGTTTTGTGGCCTAATATGTGATCAATCCTGGAGAATGTTCCATGTGCATTTGAAAAGAACGTGTATTCTTCGGTTTTTGGATGGAATGCTCTGTCTATATCTACTAGGTCCATCTGTTCTAGTGTGCCATTTAAGGCCAATGTTTGCTTATTGATATTCTGTTTGGATGATCTATCCGTTGGTGTAAGTGGAGTGTTCAAGTCCCCTACTATTATTGTGTTACTGTCTATTTCTGTTTTTATGTCTGTTAATAATTGCTTTATATATTTAGGTGCACCTACATTGGGTGCCTAGATATTTACAAGTGTTATATCCTCTTGTTGGATTGTTCCCTTCGTCATTATGTAATGCCCTTCTTTGTCTCTTTTTACAGTTTTTGTTTTAAAGTCTATTTTGTCTGATATGAGTACTGCTACCCCAGCTTTCTTTTCATTGCCATTTGTGTGGAGTATCTTTTTCCATCCCTTCACTTTCAGTTTGTGAGTGTCTTTAGGTCTGAAGTGTGTCTCTTGTATGCAGCATATATATGGGTCTTGTTTTTTTATCCAGTCAGCCACCCTATGCCTTTTAATTGGAGCATTTAGTCCATTGACGTTTAAAGTAGCTATTGATAAGTATGTACTTACCGCCATTTTTTAACTTTTTTTTTTTCTCAGTGTTTTAGTAGTCCTTCTCTGTTCCTTTCTTCTTCTATACAGAATTGATGGTCACTTTAGTTTGACCTCTGTCTGAAAGCTGTACTCTTTAACTCCCCTCCTCCCTCCTTTCATGTTTTTGATATCATATCTAACCTCTTCTTTGTGCATTTGTATCCATTACCCTCTTATCATGGAAATAGGTAATTTTTCCTATTTGTGGTCTTCTCTTTTCCCCTTAAATCAGTCCCTTTAACATTTCTTGTAGCACTGGTTTCTTGGTGACAAACTCCTTTAATTTTTGCTTGTCTGGGAAAATTTTGATCTCTCCTTCCATTTTGAATGATAATCTTGCTAGGTAGAGTATTCTTGGCTGTAAGTTTTTTCCTTTTAGCACTTTAAATATATCGTGCCATTCTCTTCTAGCCTGTAAGGTTTCTGCTGAGAAGTCAGCTGATAGCTGTATGGGGTTTCCTTTCTATGTAACTTGACATTCTCTTGCGGCTTTTAGGATTCTCTCTTTATCTTTAATTCTGGACATTTTGATTATGATGTGTCTTGGTGTGGGCCTCTTTGGGTTTATCTTGTTTGGGGCTCTCTGTGATTCCTGTACCTGGATGTCTGTTTCCTTCCTTAGGTTAGGGAAGTTTTCATCTATTATTTCTTAAAATAGATTCTCTGGCCCCTTGTCTCGCTCTTCTCCTTCCGGGACACCTATAACACGGATGTTGGTGTGCTTGATGTTGTCCCAGAGGTCGCTTAGACTGTCCTCACTCTTTTTAATTCTTTTCTCTTTTACCTGTTCACCTTGGGTAATTTCTTCTAGTCTTTCATTCAGCTCACAGATCCGTTCTTCTGTATCCTCTGCTCTGCTTTTGAGTCCCTCTAATGAATTTTTCATTTCCAGTATTGTATTCTTCATTTCTGATTGGTTCTTTTTTATATCTTCCATTTCTTTGTTGACATTCTCACTGAGTTAATCTATTCTTCTCCCCAGATCAGTGAGCATCCTTAACACTCTTAGTTTGAACTCTCTGTCTGGTAGGTTGCTCATTTCTGTTTCACTTAGTTCCTTTTCTGTGGTTTTGTCCTGTTCCCTTACTTGGAATGTATTCTTTTGCCTCCTCATTTTGCCTCTTTCCCTGTGCTTGTGTCTACATATTAGGTAGGTCAGCTACGTCTCCTGCTCTTGGATAGGCGACCTTATGTAAGTGATGCCTTAGGAGGCTTCCAGTGTGCTTCCCTCAGTTCTCAATGTTCCAGGGGTGACCCCTATGTGGGCTACGTGTGTCCTTCTGTTGTGGCCTATTTCTCTCCCTGTAGGCACCCAGGGAGGCCGAGTTATGCTCCTGGCCAGCTGTTGTAATGCTCAGCTGCTTGTAGTTGTTGTGGGCCCTTCAGTCTCTTTTTCAGGTGTGGGGAGCCCCAGCACAGTTGGCTGCAAGTTCTAATACCACATTTGTGTTGCGGTATTTCTTTTAAGTGAGTAGGCCCCCAGCGTGGCAGGTTGTTAGGCTTAGGGCCTTACCATTGCTGTAAGCCTCTAGCCTATTAGGTCTGTTGTCAGCTCTCTGAGGACTGCAGCTGGGTGGGGCTGGCCTCAGGCACAGGAGCACCCAATTGTTTCAGGCTTTGGGAGGTGGGGCAAACCTCCTATGTGGCTCTTTGAGAAGGACAAGTCTTCCGCAGCTGACAAGCCCTGCCGCCCACAGGTCCACACACACAGTCAACACAGTCCTGCCCCGTGTGAGCACCCCGACCTCCCCAAGAGGACCCAGTCTCTCCACGGCGGGAGCCCCACACACTCCGCCACCGCCCCACACTCTCCACCTGCTCCTTGTGCACACCCTGCCCCGCTCAAGTCGGCTCAATTGCCAGGCTGCAGAGAATCCAGTCACCAATCTATGCAGGCCCACAAGTTGCCTGAGGGCTTGTTGTTGCGTGGGGCCAGTCTCTAGGGTGGGCTGCCTGCCCTGGCTGAGCTGGATTAAATCAGTACTCTAGCGGGTGGGGCAGACCCTGGGCTAGCAGGCCTCAGGGAGAACTCCAATGGCGTCTGTGTCAGCACGCCCACACCAGGCCACAACAATGGCCGCCGCCAATGTCCCAGTCCCTGGAGAGGTCTCACCCCTCACCGAGATGCACTCAGGGCCTATTAGGTGAGTCTCTTTTCACCACAGCACTGTGCACCTTTCTTTCTGTTGATTTTAGGATGCTTTCTGAAACGGGTGAGTTTGCGTGCGGGCCCTTTAAGAGCCGGTTTTAGTTTCTTTGTGAACCAGGTTTTCTGGGGGTACTCCCCAATGCTTTAGTAGCAGGCACAGTCAGATATTATACCGCTGGTCTCGATTGTGCTGGGTCCACAGAATGCCTGCAGCGGGGGCGCTCCCGGGCTCAGGGCCCCGCGCCTCCAGGGAGGGCTGCATACTTGTGTGCTGCTCCCGGCGGCCGTGAAGCTGGCGGCTTGTGAAGGCGGCGTTTTTCCTCTCCAGAAGGGAGTCTCTGCCTCTTCTACCTCAATTAGGATTGTCCGTTGTTGCAGGAGTTCCTCTTATCCAGTTTTCAGTTCTTTCTCAGGGGTAATTTTTCCACGAGTAGTTGTAAATTGGCTGTAAATTGGAACTCATGGGAGGAGGTGAGTTCCGAGTCTGCCTATGCCGCCATCTTGACTCCGCTTATCCTAAAAGGTTTATGGGAAGACTACAGCCCCTACCACACTGCAGCTTGCCTTGGGGATTTAAGCGATACTCATCATTCCCTGCTCCACTATACATTCTAGATTTCCCCTCACCCTCAGCTAGAACCTCTGCTGGTCTTAGTGGCTTACCTAACAGCCTGACCCACTCATTCTGGAAAGGTCTGAGGCCATGGTCATCATACCCTTCTTAGACTGCGACTGCTGCATTTGTCCATTTACTATCAAGATGGGGCAAAAGAAAACCAGAAGAATGCCAAAGTGGATCACCAGAGACCAAGCATTCCTTCTTACCACCGTTGAGCAATTTGTCCTCCTTATGATCAGAAATAATTACCCTTATCAGGATAGTGACTTCTCTTCTTGCCTGATGGTCCCTTGGGACAAGGAGCCCAAAGCACCCTGGAGACAGTTAACTTATATTTCAATGAGTCTCTCCTTGTGTTCCCTTGAAAGTATTCCCCTTTGGAGGAAGACCTCCAAAGACTCAGAATTCGGATTTTCCATAAGGGTTGCATAAATTCTCCAAGTGAGGACATTCCCACTGCTACCCTCTTGGTTACCAGGCCATATATTCTACTTTTCGAGGACACAGTGACATATGAAGATCATTGATTTAGAGTATACACTGCATCCTGGAAGATGACACATCATCCTCACCCCAATGCCTCAGCTGTGTCTTCAATAAGCCATTATTCCATCACTCTATTAGGTGGGCGGTTTCTGGATGGGGTGGAATGTGATGCGCTGAGTCTCCAATATCTCCTTAACTGTAAGCTGAGTCTCTTTGTCTGACACAATGTTATATGGGATCCTGTAGTGGTACCAGGTGAGGCCCTGCAGGCAGGAAAGGCAAATCCACATGTAGAATATGTGCTTATTCCTGTGAAAGTGAATCAGTGCCCCTTCAAAGTGAATCTTCATAGGGTTTATCTCCTACTCCCTAGAATGCATATGTCTTATTAACACCTCTAATGTGCCTGACAGTTCTTGCTTATAATAATGCTCCAATTATCATGATGTCATGAACATAAGTGTGATACCCTTCCTGATGTCCAGACAGTTCAGATTTCCTGGAACTCTATTATGACAGAGGGAGAGAATTAACATGGCCCTGGGGTAAGACTAAGTGTATACTGTTGTATGTTCCAAGTGAATGCAAACTGCATCTCATTCCCTTTTCTGATAGGGACGGAAAGAACACATTTGCCACACCAGTGGCCACATGCCATGTATCTGAGACTCTGTAAATTACTCTATAAAAGATAAAATATCTTGAATAACTGTTGCAATTAGAGTTCCACCTAAGTTGAGTTTGCAGTAGACTCTCATCCTTCAGGAGCCATCTGACTTTTGTAGGGGCCACACTGATGAATTAATGGGGATATAATGGGGGCCACTAGTCCTATGTCCTTTAGGTCTTTAAGGTGGCACTGATATCTGTCACTCCCCACAGTATGCAATATTGTTATGATAATACAAGGGAAACTATGAACTATTTTGAAAGGAATGATAACGAAACACAACATATCAAAATTTGTGATAAGTAGCTAATACAGTGCTTAGAGGTAGAAGCTTAGATCATTAATTTTTAATCTTTTTCCTTCTCTAAAGTAAGTATTTAAAGGTAAAATTTCCCTCTAAGTTCCAGTTCAAAATATTTTCTAGTCTTCTTTGTTTTATGTTTTTGGACCCATGGATTATTTAGAAATGTGTTGTTTAATTCCCAAATATTCAGGAATTATCGTTTTGCTATTGATTTCTAATTTAGTTCTGCTATTGTCAAATAATACACTCTGCATGATTTCAGCCCTTTTGAATTTATGAAGAATTGTTTCATTGTTCAGCATACAGTCTCTTGGTGAATGTTCCAAGAGCTCTTGAAAAGAAGGTTAATTCTGTTGTTGGGAGTAGAGTGTTCTGTAAATATCAATTAGGTCAGTTTTGTTGATGTTGTTAAATGATATATCTTTAGTGATTTTTCTGTCTAATTTTCTGTTAGTTATAAAAGAGGAATGTTGATGTCTCCAAATATAATTGTGGATTTGTCTAATTCTTCTTTTAGTTCTGTCCATTTTTGAGTCATATATTTTAAAGCTCTGTTAACTGGGTACAATTCAGTATTCTTAAGTCTTCTTGATGAATTATCCTCACATTCTTATAAAACGTCCCTCTTTAGTCCTGGTAATATTTCTTGTTTTGAATTCTACTTTGTCTCATATTAATATAGCCAGTTCATCTTTCTAATGATTAGTATAGGCACACTATAACTTTTTTCAATACTTTTAATTTTAACCTACCTGTGTCTTTATGTTTCAAGCAGATTCCTTACGGGCAGCACGTAGTTGATCTTGCACTTTTATCCAGGCTGACAACTTCTGCCCTTTAATGGGAATGTTTACGATTTATAGTCAACGTAATTAACAATAGACTTGGGTTTAAATTTACCTTGTTGTTATTTGTTTTGAATTTGGCCCAAATGTTCTTAGATCCCCCTTTTCTCTTTCCCTGCCTTCTTTTGGATTATTTTTTTTATCATTCTATTTTAACTCTCTTACTGGCTTCTAAGCTATACTTCTTTGTCTATTTATTTGTTCACTAGGGTTCACAATATACATCTCCAACTTCAATAGTTTTATCTTCAATTAATATTGTACCCCTTCATATATAAATTAAAGACCCTATGATAATATACTTCCATTCACCCCCGTATGTACTTTGCGCTGTTTTATCACAAAATTTGTTCTTATATAGGTTAAAATCACAATACGGTGGTATGATTTTGCTTTCATTAATCGATTATTTTTACAGAAACTTAATAACAAATAAACATTTATTTTATATTTACCATTTCTGGAGCTTTTCACTCCTTTCTGTAGATCCAAGTTTTCAGTTAGCATTTTCTTTCCATCTGAAGAACTTATTTTTTTTTTAACATTTCTTGTAACCCAGGTCTGCTAGCCAAAATTCTCTGTTTTTTTCTGAAAAAGTCTTCATTTTGCCTTCATTTTTGAAGGATAGTTTTATCAGATATAAAAATCTAGGTTTACACTTTCTTTTTTCTCTTTCAGCACTTGAAAGATGTTTTTCCATTCTTCCAGCATGCACAGTTTCTGAGAGAGATTAAATTTATTTATTTGTTCCTCTATACAAATTTTTTCTAGCTGTTTTTAAGATTTTTCTCTTCATCTCTTGTTTTCAGCAATTTAATAATAGAAATTCATTTGTGTGGTTTTCTTTGTGTTTTTCCAGCTTGAGATTTGTTGAGCATCTTGGATCTGTGGATTTATATTTTTTATCAAATTTGTAAAATTCCTACCCTTTATTCTTCACATGTTTATGTGATGAACATATGACAAATATGTTTTTTAAGTCAGTGGCAAAAAGTATATCCTATGAGAGAAATGATTTGGAACAATCACCTATTCCTTTACTTTTTCCCTGCACCTCACTCCATTCACAAAAATTAATTGCTTTTATATCAACAACTTCATCTAATGAATAGAAATGTAAAAGTTTTCAGTGCAAATAAAAGCATTAGTTTAGGAACTTAGTGTAAAATATCCAAGTTATTGCCCTAATAAAAATTGTAGCATTTATGCAAAAATTACTGGCCCTAATAAAACTTAACTGTTGGCCAACTGGGTAGGCACCCCTGGCCATCCCCCAAATCAGATCTGCCACATATGGTTGTGAAGTTTACAGCAACCATGTTCAAAATATATATATGTTTTTTGGTAAGGAAGATTGGCCCTGAGCTAACATTCATTGCCAATCTTCCTTCTTTTGCTTGAGGAAGATTGTCGCTGAGCTAACATCTGTACCAATCTTCCTCTATTTTGTATGTGGGACACTGCCACAGCATGGCTTGATGAGCAGTGTGTAGGTCCATGCCCGGGATCTGAACCTGCAAACCCCAGGCCCCCGAAGCAGAGTGCGAACCTAACTACTATGCCACTGGGCCGGCCTCTCAAAATATTTTTTTATCAGCTGTTCTTTGAAAGAAAAATTATGAAGATGATGTGCTTTTTTTAAAAATGTTCCCTTGTATTCAGTTCAGCTGCAACATATGGTAAAACAAAAACAAAAATGTGTTAAACAAAATAGAAATCTCTCTCTCATGTTTATGTTAACATAAGGGGTTCTCCAAGGTTTCTGTAGAGGCTTGACTATCATCAGATACCCAGACTCCCTCCCTCTTACTCCTCTACTGTTCTCAATATGTAGCTTACAACATGCAATCCAAGCTCCAAACGTCTTACCCATTTATCTACTTTATCTCATCCAGCCAGAAGGAGAAATAGGAAGGAGAAAATCAGGTCCCTCCCTTTAAGAATATTTCCTGAAAAAGTGTCAACTCTAGGGCTGGCTGGGTGGCATAGTGGTTAAGTTCTCAAGCTCCGTCTCAGCAGCCCAGGCTCACAGGTTCAGATCCTGGGCGCGGACCTATGCACTGCTCATCAAGCCATGCTGTGGCGGTGTCCCACATATAAAATAGAGGAAGATGGGCACGATGTTAGCCCAGGACCAATCTTCCTCAGCAAAAAGAGGAGGATTGGCAACAGATGTTACCTCAGGGCTAATCTTCCTCACAAAAAAAAAAAAGCATCAACTCTAATTCCATTTACATCCCATTCATCAGAATTTAATAACACAGCCCCCATCTAACTAAGGGGATGTCTGGGGAATGAGGTCTTGTCCTGGTCTACTGTTTCCAGATAACTTTTAAGTGCTGCATTATTGAGGGAGAAGGGAGAACAGATATCAGGAGACGAGTAATCTTTCTGCAACCTTGCTCATTCTTTCCTTCAACAAAACTGTTTGGTCACCCAAATATAAGGCACTAGTGACAGCCTCTCAGATGTACAATGAGCCAACAGATAGTCCCTTCTATGTGGATTCTACGGTCTAGTGTATATATAAAAGTTGAGTAACTAAGAACATGTATCTCTTATACCCTTCTTATAGCCTATTTTCAACCAATTCTATGTGTAATGAAATTCTGTTGGTTTAATTCCTACAAATCATCAATACCATTATTAAGTTCCACCTAGAACTCAGCATGACATTATGCACCATGAGGGATCCTTGAGTGTTAGAATGAAAGAAAACTTCAGAGATCATTTAATCCTGTGTGGTTAAGAAAACTGAGGTCCAGAAAGAAGGGACTTACCCAAGGTCCCTCTTTCAATCTCTTTGTTGACAAGGACTCAGATCTCTGTCTACAATCCCTAAAGAGTCTGCCAGGACTCTGAAATTCAAGAAGTATAAGCTAAGCTTCCCTCAGGATTCCCCTGCTATGTCTGAGTCAGAGGGAAAAACCCCTGGGGACAGCCAGCAACTAATGAATCTGCTGCTGTAAGAATGTAGCTTGCTAGACACTTGAACTCCTCACTATTAAAATGGGAATTGATCCTACCAAGACAGCTGAAATAACTTTCGTACTAGCCTCTGTGCCTGGAAAGAAAGCAGTTAGTAGAACACGCTGGATTTAACACTTACTCGCTGTGTGCCCTTGAGCACGTTGCTTTACCTCACTGAGTTTCAAATTTCTTATCTCTAACTTGGGCGCAACCATCCCTATACTACAGAACTAAAAGGATCCATTGAAATACGACAGATAATACCTTTAGCACAATGCCTGGTCCTTGATAAACGTAGTTTTCATTCACTTACATTTGTGTATCATTGCTTCCAGAGAGAACTTCCTCTACCAAAATTATCTTGAATGATTCAACCACTTCAAATCCTTCAATGGCTCCTAATCACTCACAGAAGGAACTCTAAACGCACTGGCCTGGTTTTCAAGGTCTCCTCTTTTTAAAAAAGAGAAGCTTTGGCAAATCAAAGATGCAACTAAAACATAAGTCAACTGACTCCTGTTCTAATAATCCCTGAACAAATAACTATAGTAAAATGTAGAAAGTAGAAAGTTCTACAAGAGAGATTAAGATAGAAGGATGGATAGGGGAGGCTCATTTGTCATATGGTCCTTGCATCTTCTCAGCCATTCACTTTCAGGGATTGGAATATCTCTTAAAAGATTAACTGTAATCATCTTGAGGTGGCAGAATTGTGGGTAATTTTTCAGAATTTTGTTATAGGTTTGAGTATTTTCCAACTTTTCAAAGCAAAGCATTTTTCTTCTGTGCAAAAAAGTAAAATGATAATGACAGTAATATGGCATGCCAGTAACTGAAGATTAGGCAGGTAAAGGAAGTCACAAAGGGGAAAGTTTGTGAATGAAGTCAAATAGGAGATTTAATGACAAGATAATCCCAGTGGTCCTTGGGGTCATAAGCAAGTATATTCTGTCTCAAGTCGCAAGATCTTTTTTCTGTTTCTGAGACTTTCTGGCTACATCTTGAGGCAGGACTTGCCACTGAAGGGCATTTCTCAGCTCTAAGATAAGCAGCCAACAAGAGATTGATATCTAAAATATATTAGAAAACTCTGCAAACCAACAAGAAACAGGCAGCTGCCCCCATAGAAATATGGTAACAGGATATGAACAGTCAATTTACAGAAGAGGAAGTCTCAAACCTAACAAGATTATGAGGAGATGTTCAAAATCACCAGCAATTAAAGAAATACGAATGACACTTTGGACCTAGGAAAAATCATAAATATTTTGCCCTAGCAAAAACTACAAAGCTGTGTTAAAAAATTTTGTTGGCCAGCATGTGGAGAAAGTGGAACCTTAGTGCACGCTTGGTGGGAATGTAAAATGGTGCAGCCGCTACGGAAAATGGTATGAAAGTTCCTCAAAAAATTGAAAGTAGAACTGCCATATGATTTAGCAATCCCACTTCTGGGTATATATCCAAAAGAATTGAAATAAAAATCTTGAAGAAATATCTGCACTCCCATGTTCAATGCAGCATTGTACACAATAACCAAGATATGGAAACAACCCAAGTGTCCATGGATGGATGGATGGATAAAGAAAATGTGGTATACATCCAATAGAATATTATTCAGCCTTAAAAAAGAAGGATAATTCTGCCATATGCAACAACATGGATGAACCTGGAGGACATTATGCTGAGTGAGATAGGCCAGTCACAGAAGGATGAATACTGCATGACTCCACTTGTATGAGGTATCTAGAATAGTTGAACTCATACAAGCAGAGAATAGAATGATAGTTAACAGGGGGGAGGGGGAGGGGGAAATAGAGAGTCGTTCAACTGAGATAAAGTTTCAGTTATGCAAGATGAATAAGTTCTAGAGATTTGTTGTACAACATAGTGCCTATAGTTAACAATACTGTATCGTACACTTAAAAATTTGTTAAGAGGGGCCGGCTCCGTGGCTTAGCGGTTAAGTGCACGCGCTCTGATGCTGGCGGCCCGGGTTCGGATCCCGGGCGCGCCCCAGGGCACCACTTCTCCGACCAACCCGGGGCCGAGTCCCACGTACAGCAACTGGAAGGATGTGAACCTATGACATACAACTATCTACTGGGGTAGCTTTGGGGGGAAAAAAATGAATAAATAAAATCTTTAAAAAAAAAAAATTTGTTAAGAGGATAGAACCCACATTGAATGTTCTCATAAAACAAATAATAATAATAACCAAGAGAGGCACATGGAAAATTTTGGAGGTGAAAAAAGAGCCAAAAAACAAATCAGGAATAACAGAGATGTGTGACTATAGCAGTCATCATGTCCCAGTGGTGGCACATCCTAGAGAGTGAACCATCAATACTTAGTCCCATTACATATATACATACCCAGAAATCTCTCTCCAAGGTATAAAGCACAAGAAATCCTCACACAGTTTCATCAGAGGACATGCCTGCGGATGTTTATTGCTGTATTTCTTTTTTGGAGCAAATGGGAGGAGGGTATGGAAAATAATTTTGATGTCCATCCCTGGGAAGTTGGGAAGGTGAAAGCAGATGGATAAGCACCATACAATACCATGAAACATCAGGCAGGAGTTCAAAGGAATGGCTTAGATTATTGCCATAGCAACATAGATGGCTCTTAAAAACATCTCCCTTGAAGTAAAAAAAAAAAAGGAAAACCAGAATGGATACATTTATGTAGATTCAAAATACACGCATATAAAATAATATGTATTTTGAGAGAATTCACGCACACAAAGAGAGGGACATAAACCCAGTGGCATCTCTTTGGCCTCCCCTCCTCCCACGCCCACTATGTGTCTACACTTTCCATGCCAACAACACTGAACTGCTTGCAATTCCGCCAACTCAGCATGCTGTTTCACTACTGTCTGCTTTTGTACAAGTTGTTCCTTCCCCCAACCTTCACGTCTAGTTCACTGAGGGATGGGCACACTTAATCTTACTCACTGTTGAATCATCAGAGCTTATAGCTTGCTATTCCGTGCAGAATAGCTGCTCAGTAAACATTGCTGACTTAAACTCAGTTTGGGCACCCTCAGCAGGCCTCCCATGCGCCATAAACCCACTCCATCCTCTCCCAACCTTTTTGTGCAATAGCTACGGGTTGTGGAATACCTTCTAAACCACAACACTATACTACTCTCTGGAAGGCACACACTTGACGGTCAAGAATTTGGGAGCTCAGTATGAAAAGAGGACTGAGGGTATAAAGGTTCCATATGTTGACTTCCATTTAATCCCCGCACCCATTTTCTGTAAGGTACCCCTTCTTCCAACTGTACCTGGCATCCACTAGTCCAGAACCCCGCTGATTCACTCCCTTCCAGAGTAAGCATCCAGCTATATGCCAGGACATAGGAGAAGATGTCACCTGATGTGGTTGGTTGGGGTGATCTATAAAGCTCTTTGCTTTTATGGATTTCAACCAGTCCTCCTCTTTGAAGGCCCAACATCACTGGTTGAGAAGCTCTAGAATCCAGAACGTTTCTGGGACTTTAGGGTGTAAATCTTTTGCTTTCCTGCTTCTGCCAGCTTACGAATCAGACTTCTCAGGTCCGCTGAAACCAATTGGACTAGCTGTCCACCAGCTTTCCAGCATTCAGTATTATTACCATCCTTTCTTCTCTTCTTTTTGTCCTTGAGAGTTTATGCTATACATTATGCTAAAAGTTTAGTCACCGCCATTTTATTGATGTTTCAGGAGAGATCAGGGATAAATGAGTGTGCCCAGTCTATCACCTTTGATGAAAAGCTGCCCATTTTCAAACAATTTAAATGGTTAAAAATGTCGTGCTTAGTCTGAAGCTAAAATGGGCAACTTGGTAAGATACACCTCCCATTCTTGTTTTGACACAACTGATCTTCAAATATTAGAGAGTACCTTGATGTCCCCCTTATACTTTATTCCTCTCTTCTCCAGGTTAAAGACAAGCCTCGCCTCCAGTATTCATTAAAATTATTTTATTTTTGAGCAATAGAAACTCTACCCAGCAAGCACACAAAAAAGGTCGAGGGGAGAGGGGTGCATCGGAAGGACGATTACTGAGATAGCTCAGCTGCCTACTCCTAGATCAGTGGTTTCCAGTGTGTGCTCTCAGACCAGCAGCACCAGCATACTTCGGAACCTTCTGAAAGGCAAATCTCACACCCCACCTTAGACCTACTGGATCAGAAACTCGGGGTGGGACCGAGCAATCCGCTTTTTAACAAGGAGATTCTGATGCGCACTCAAGTTAGAGAACAACTGCCGGAAGATCAGCTACGACCAAGAGCGCAGGGACATAAACAACAAATCTGGCCACTGTGTTGCAGGCCATTCCATTCCTTGAGAAGGAGTGATTATAAACTGGAGACCCACACAGTTGATACCGATTACACTCCAGCCTCCCAGTGATGAATAGTACTCCTGTGGAAGAGACAGCTAACTTCAATGTGGTCTGTGTTGAAAATTACTCCCCTCCATTCATGCTTTACTCTCGTGGTTTTACTTGCTCTCTCTACATCCTGTACATGAGTGTCTATTCTAAGAGAGCTGACTCGGATCTGCAGCATCCTCTCCATTGGGTATCCTTGGTTCTACTCAAAATCACAGGCTTGAAAACAGCATTGTGCGGAAGGTGTGGCTGACAGCCCTCTGAAGAGTTTGCTCTCGGGAGCTAACGCTTTAAGGTTTTTCACCAAGAGATAACTTACAACAAAGACAGTGAATCTCTCACCCATGGTTTGATTTCATTCTATCCTTAGAAAACACAGAGGGAGATGTATCCCAAAAGAAAAACTCCACATTGATATCTGAGTTACTGTAATTCAGAAAAGTTTCTGAGAAGTTTCAAGAGGAGAGTTGAAAAGTCACAAGTAAAACATTATCTATTTTTTTCACAGGGTCATTTCTTCTTGCCCCTGACCCAACTTTCTCAGAATACCACTAAGATGCTACTACACCAAAGATCTAATATATTGAAATGAAAATAATGGTTTCAATTTGAGGGTCTACTGGGTACCCAACAGTGTGCAAAGCTTTTACATGTATTATGTCAATTCACTTTAAGTTTACAACATTTCTGAGTTTTACCCTCCTTTTATTTATTTATTTTTTGTGTGAGAAAGATCAGCCCTGAGCTAACATCCGATGCCAATCCTCCTCTTTTTTGCTGAGGGAGATTGGCCCTGGGCTAACATCCCATCTTCCTCCACTTTATATGGGACGCCGCCACAGCATGGCTTGACAAGTGGTGCGTCGGTGCACGCCCGGGATCCAAACCTGCGAACCCTGGGCTGTCAAAGCAGAGCGCTCGCACTTAACCGCTGTGCCACCGGGCCAGCCCCTACCCTCCTTTTAAATATAAAGAAGCTAGGGTTCAGAAAGATGAGCAGCTTGATCAAGGCCACACAGCTAGTAAATCAGGATTAAATCCGTATCTATTTGCCTTCAACATCCATGATCTTAACCACCTACCACACTGGCTCCTTGACCACACAAACCTGCTTCAAATAAACCAGTTCCCAGTTCAGACAGGACTGGATCACTCCAGAACCATTCAAAATTTTTCTCTGCCCATGACACACTCCTAATCTCCCCACCACCCAACAATCTTGTCCTTCAAAACCCAGTATAGGATCATCTCTTCTATGAAGCTTTTCCCACCACCCCAAACCTGAGTCAGTCTCTTATTTTATTCTGCTGCTCTTTGTTTACCTGTCTGTCGCTCCTACAAAGTTGTGAGCTCTTGGGAGGCAGGATTGGCTTGATCTCTTCCCTCGCTAGCACCTAGGACAGGGCTAAACACGTGGGATGTATTTAGTAGTTATTTGTGGATTCAAAAAATAAATTGAAGAATAAATGGATAGATGAATGGATGGATGGATGGTTGGACACATGGATGGGTGGATGGATGGATGGATGGATGGATGGATGGACGCATGGATGGATGGATGGATGGATAGATGAATGGATGGATGGATGGATGGATGCATGGATGGGTGGATGGATGGATTTCAAAGGGAAGTGATAGCAGCAAATACATGACTCTGGTATTGATAGCTCAAGTGTTAATTAGGACAAAATCAAAGCTATTTATCTGGAAACACTGGTGCTTAAACCCAATGAATCTTGACCTTGCTGTGTCTTTTATATCTCTGCCCATTTTGCATATCTCCTATCTCCCTTTTTCCCCCTTCCCTTCCTTCTTCTTCTCTATCTTTCTCTCTTCCCTTTAAATGCCTATGATATAGAACTGAAATCATACTTGTAATATTTTCTTTTGTTGTAATATATGATTCAGATATAAATAATGTTCCCCATTCTTAATTTCAAAATCCAGTGGATGGAACATTTTTGTAATGTCTAAAAATAAGATCCAAAACACAAACACCCACAACTCTCTCCCATGAATTAACAGTATACAGTAAATTAATTTTTTCTTTTTCTTTTTTTTGGTGAGTCAGTGACTATCAATAGGAAAAAAATTATCCAACCCTGTTCAATGGTAGGAATTAACATGATTTCAGCACCTACTAAATACCAGCAATTAATCATATATAAGCATTAATCATATATATACCATGATTAATCACATATATAAAATATATATAAATCATTAATTATATATAATCATTAAGTATTTATACATATATATGTATATATGTGTGTGAGTGGATATATATATTCTCCATCTTCTCATTTGCATTTATAGGAAGGCAGCTGAGACTCAGAGAGGTTAAGTGACTGTCCCAATATTACCCAGTAGGGAAGAGGAGGAGGTGGGATCCAAACTCAAGACCCATGCTTTCTCACTAGATTAAACATTCTCTTACGTGAAATCAAAGAGGCCATATTGGTAGGTGAAAAGAAGAGGAAATGCCCCTAACTAAAAACAAAAACCTAGGGTTAAAGAACACTTTTTTGAGGAGAACACCAAGGTTACTTGGCCATGGTTTCGTAATCACGGGCGTAGAACTTGCAGGCTGAGACTTCCTATGATTCAGCTCTGCCGTCTTACTCGGCTCTTTACGAAATTAAACCACAATTTAGAAAAGGAAATAATATCAGACTGATAATAATTTCTGTTTAAAATCTGATAATTTAAAACAGAGGTGAAAACCAATGGAATGACATAGATTTTTATCTCACCTTCCAGTCACAGAAATGTTGAGTGTGAAAAACTTTGAATTCCAAATTCCAGAAACAAAACTTTCTTTGCTGGCTCTGGAGGTTTCTCATATTGTTTCACAACCTACACACCCTGCGCCCCCACTTTTACAGAATCTGCTTCCTCTTCCTCCCTCAGCCCATGCCATGAACCCTAAGGCATGCTACGGGTGGGGGGGGCCCTCTGGGGAGAGGAGCCCAGGAGTCCTTCCCTGCATGTGGCTCTTCTGAAAATCTCTAAACACCACCTGTGAGCTGAGCAAGAGAGAGGAGGAAACCAGGCAGGATGTCAGCCCTGCTTGAGTTCTGAGAATTGTTACTTGGCCATAGCTTTCTCCGGCTTGAACCATAGCAGCAGGCAGAGTGGAAAGTGCAAGAAAAGAAAGTGCAGCTGATGCTCTTGGGGAAGTCGTCAGAGTGAAAGCAGGTGGGATCTGCGGGAGACCTCAGCTCTGGCCAAGGCCACGTTGGCCTGCTGAAGCTGCCAGACCTCCCGAAGCTTCCAGGTCCTGCCCTCCTGTCCAGGCTTCAGAGAGTCTCGTAGCATCAGCATTCTTCTCTCACACCTCATCAGCTTTCTACTGCATTTTACACTTTCGTTCTTAGGAATTCATATGTCCCATTAAATGTGAGTCTTGCCCAAGGCCAATCCTAAGCCTCTACTCTTCTGGGCTGCATCTGGACAAAGTTTCAGAGTTGGTACACCATTGTAGTTGAACATGGGCTATGGATTAGACAGATCTAACTTCACATTCTGGGTCTGTCTACTGCCGTCTATGTGCCTTTGAGCAATTAATAGTCTTTCTTCGGGTCATCTCTCCTTTGACCACTCTGTGAGGATAACTCCCTTATCTCTGTTTTCATTCCTTACCTCTAATATAGCCAACTGTCTGCTAAACATTTCCACTTGGATGTTCTTTTATTACCTCAAATATGACAAACAAAAACCATTATCTATTCTTCCCCATCCCACCCCCCAAATCCTTTGTACTGTTCTTTCTTTCTGCTAATGGAATCACCCATCATTGAGACTCGTTTTTAACTCCCCATACTGAATCAGAACATAAATCCTATTGATTCTTCCTCCACAAGCTCTCTGCAATCCGAACCCTCCTTTCTCACAAATTCTTGTCAGTTTATGACATTTTATTCCCCTACACGTGTACTCTTTTCAAACTAGCCTCTATACCACAGCCAGAAAAATTCTTTCTAAAATCACCTTGACCAAAATACCCTTCTACCACCATCTCCACTAACATTGAGAAACCATCAGTGACCTTCCAACTGGAAAAAGAATACACTCCTTGGCCTGACACTCAAGGTTTTTTATAATCTGGGCTCAGCTTTCTACAGCATCATCCCTCAGGGCTCCCCACCTAAGGCCTTTGTTCTCATTAAACCTTTTCAATCAACATGTCTTCATTCCATTCAATAAATATGTGTAAGTTGCCCACTTTCAGCCAGTCATTAGGGATACAGTGTGTGAATAGACAGACACAGTCTCTCTGTAGTGTAGCAGACAGGCTTTAGACAACGACAAACTGTGAACTCCTGGTTAAACACAACAGATTGACCAAAGCATTTATATCTTTTCCTTCCCCTACTGAAATGAACAAGAAAAATGTTTAAGGTATAAATGGACAACAAATTATAATCAAAATTTGGAAGACAGGATATAGATAGATGAGCAATGATTGACTTAGCAGAGTGAAGAAAACTTCAACTTCAAGAGCCTGGAGAGGCGTATGTGGTACTGAACATAATCAATCATGCACCCTGAAGAAGACCTGCAAAGTGAGTCTCTCAGAGACCAGATGTTCCGCAGAAGGAAGGGGCAAGACATGAGGCTGCACATCTGGACACAGGAAGAGTTAAACCCTTAGGATCCCCCTTGTCCCTACAGAGCCTGCTGGCCACCCTACAGGCAGAATACAGGAGAGCTAGTATCTGGAGAAGTTGTCTGAAGAAGCTCCAGACTCACATACATCAGGCGCAGAGCAGGACAGAGATGAGGCATGGGGTTGAAACCCCAAACCCATCACCATGATATTTCAAAACTCCATGGATAAAGAGATGATCCTAAAAGCTCCTAGATGAGGAGAGGAGAAGAGAATAAGATCATATACAGACAAGCAGGAATAAGAATTGCAATCTGGCTTCTACCAGAAAGGCTACAAGTTAGAAAATAACTGAAGAAAGCCTTCAACGTTCTGAGGAAATTTGTAATCTAGAATCCATTACTTAGCTACACTATCAACAAACATAGGGGGAACATGTAGACATTTTCAGACATAGGAAGACTCAGAAAATCTACCTCCCATACACACCCTCTTTTTTAGGAAGTTGCTTGAGAACATCCTCCAGCTAAGCGAAGGAAAAAGCAAGAAAGAGGAAGATGCAGAGACCCAAGAAATAAGGGGTCCAAAATAGGAAATCAGTGAAGGGAAATTCCAGGACACCAGCAGGGCAGGACGCAAAGAGAACAAGCAGTATAGACAGCTGCAGGGTGGAGGGCTCCAGGGCAAGAGCTGCCGGAAAATGAAAAATAACACACATTAATGTCTGGTATATTTTATCATTTAGAGCAGGGATTGGCAAACTCCAGCCCATGGCCCAAATCTTGCCTGCCACTTGTTTTTGTAAATAAAGTTTTATTGGGACACAGCCACACCCATTCATTTACACATTGTCTGGAGCTTGGTTACACATTGTCCAAGACTGTGTTCCCTCTACAACAGCTGAGTTGGGTAGTTGCAACAGACTGTCTAGACTGAAAAGCATAAAACTTTTACTATATGATCCTTTACAGAAAGAGTTTGTCAACCCCTGATTTAAAAGGGAAAAAATTACTGATCTGATGGAATGGGTGACAAAAAGATAAGAATAAATGTAGGGGGAAAAAAAACACCAACTGGAGGTAAAGAGGCGATTGTTAACTCGGGAAATACAAAGTCGTGCAAGAAAAGAAATGATCATAGAATACTACTCGGACTCTGCAGCGAACAATATTTGCATGATCATAAAAACACAAACACTGAATCTGATTGATCAAAAAAATTGTGATATAAATATTAAAGAAGAGGAGAGGAATAATGAAGAGATGTATAAGAGGTCTAAATTTTCCTCTACTATAGCAGGAAGTTGATAGAAGTCCAACATTGATAAATCAATAGATAACAATATAAACATATTTGCTAGAAATATAGAGGCATTTGCCATAACAAATAGCTAAAAGAGTTAAAAAGTGATTTGCCTGCTGAGCAGGACCCAATGAGGTAGGGAATGAGTAAACAGGGACTGTTATTTTCATTATAAACCTTTCAACACTTTTTTTTAACTGTGTATACATATTATTTGATAAAGTGGCAGTTAGTTTTCAAATATAGACAATCTCAAAAGTTACAAAAGATAATAGGGGCTATAAAACCCCAAAACAAGATGCCACGAGAAAGAATCTTGGAGGTGGATAAACTATAAACTTTAGTCTTCAGAGAAGTTGGTTCTAAGGAGATGACATTTAAGCTGAAAACTTGAAAGACAGACAGCCAGCCAGCCAGCTAGCCAGCCAGCCAGCTTAGGGGAAGGGGCCTCCCAGATAAGAGGATTAGTGTGTGCAAAGGCCCGGGGGTGAGATCAAGCATGATGATTTAAAGGACTTGAAGTGGAAGGGATAGGCTGAGGGGGAGACTGTGGATATAGAAGCGTTCAGGAACAAACTAGCAAAGACAAGAGACCCTGATGCCACCATGAAGCATCCCAAAGGCATTGTGCAATCAGTGGTTGATGATACAGCCAACAAATTCATGATAACATGTCGCAAGACTATGACCAACATTTGGAGCACATTTATCCCTGTCACGAATTTTGCATAAAAACAGATTCAAATCCACAGCCTAACAAAAGAAGTCAGAAAGTTGAGCCAGATTGTATCCATTTCCTTCAAGATGGCATTCAAACTCATCTATAAGCAGCGAGGGGACTTCCCAACGTCCCTGACAGCTTTGAAAGTGACTTGCCTTTCTCAAGTAAACTCTTGCTCCCACACCTGCCTACTCCATCCTCTTAATCCACCCCAGAATTCTGGATGCAGGATTCCCTCCAGTCTTTTCTCAGGTTCCAACTTGCCTCTCTTTAACCAAATCCAAACTCTTGGTCTTTGCCTTCACTTGATTGACTTCATAAGTGCCCTGTTCTTCACTCTCTCAATCTGTTCCAGATGTCTCAAAGAAGACTTGGATCTTTCAAGGAAGGACCCAAGAGATGCTTCCTCCCTATCTTCAAGAGGAAGATGGACTCCAGGGAAAGAGGTGAGTTTCCCCAACACCACACAGCAAGCCGATGGTGAATCAGGGCCACAGTGCAGATTGCATCACTTTTGGTTTGTGAGGTCTTCCCTTCAAGACTCTTCAGAAAAAGAAAGCTATTACACATCTGTGGACAGGAGTCTGAAATTGTGAAATTCCAAGAGGTGGGTTTTCTCTTTTTTTCCCCTGTTAAAAAAATAGTGATTAATATTTGGGAAAAGATGTTCTACTTAACATTTTGCGATTCATGCCTTTGGGTTAAAGTGTACCCACATGTAATTATTTTTGTGAAATAGCACTTAAGTCTCTGCATATCAACACTTCCTTCCTTTAGAACCAGTAGGAAGCCTCCACATTATTGCTACTGGCATTTTCTTGTAGGAATTACTAAGGATTAATTACAAATTATTTTTATTGTACTGAGACTAGGCAGTACCGAATTAATAATGTGTCCTAAACATTAATTTAGTCAGTGGTTCTCAGTCATTTTGGTCTCAAAATGTCTTAGCCTTTTAAAAACTGAGGACCCCCAAAAACTTGTATTTGCATGGGTTTATCTATAAATATTATTAGAAATAAAAACTGAGAATCTTTAATAATCTTTACTCAATTCATTTTAAGATACCAATAATAAATCCATAACATGTTAGCATAAATGACATTTTTATTTAGAAAAACCTACATTTTCAAAAAAATACTAAGAAGAGTGGTGTTGATTTTACGTTTTTGCAAATCTCTTTCACGTCTGGCTTCATTCAATCTTTTGCAGATATCACAGGTCATGCAGCCTCTGGAAAACTCCACTTATACTCATGAGATAATGAGCTTGAAAAAGGCCAAAGACATCTTGGAATTGTTGTGAAAATAGCTTTGACCTCATGGGCACCTTGAAAGGATTCCATGGATCCTCAGGGTCCCTGGACCAGATTTTGAGAACTGCTGGCTTAATTAAAATTAAAAAGCAAGATACATTTATTTATTCAAACATTAGTGTCTTCACATGAGGAATTTCACTTAATCCTCCTAACCAAGGAGGGAGGAAATATACTTATATCCGATTACATATAAGAAAGTGTTTGTTAGTAAAGACATTGGTGAATTTGTTTTTAAACATTTGGATGCACAAACCATGACTCCAGGTCTGTGGGACTCTTCGGGTAGACACTCAATGGCCAAGGTGATGTCACTCAAAAGTGATGGACTTATCTTAGTAATGAGTTTGCTCTGTCCTTGAATATTCATTGTCAGCAATTCATTTGGATCCATCATTCAAGAGATTATCTCAATTCTATTTCCTCTGTCTAGAGTGTAGATTCCTATTTCAGGAAGCAGTGTGTCTTAATTGGGTGCCTCCTATTTTTTGTTTGTACCACTTTTGCGGGGAGACAATGCCCCAAACCTAGTATTTGCTGAGCAAAATGGTAATCGTAGCAATAATCAGCTGAGCAAATACCGATTTGCACTCTGCTGCGTGCTGGAATTGAGGACAGAGAAGGGGGTCCCAGCATGAAGCACTGCGTACAGTGTAAGGACTGAGGTTGTGCAGGAAGATGGAACTAGTTTTCAGTCCCTTTCCACCACTTACTAACTGTATGACTTGGGTAAGTCGTGGTACTTTGTGAACTTCAGTACAGGCATGCCTCGATTTATTTGGCCTCGATTTATTGTGCTTCACAGATATTGTGTTTTTTACAAGACCCTCCATCAGCAAAAAGATTATGACTCTCTGAAGGCTCAGATGACGTTTAGCATTTTTAATCAATAAAGTATTTTTCAATTAAGGTATGCACATTGTTTTTTTAGATATAATGCTATTGTACACTTAATAGAGTACAGTATAGTATAAACATAACTTTTATAGGGAAACTGGGAAACCAAAAAATTTCGTGTGACTGTCTTTTTGTTTTGGCTAAGAAAGATTGGCCCTGAGCTAATGTCTGTTTCCAATCTTCCTCTTTTTGCTTCAGGAAGATTCGCAGTGAGCAAACATCTGCGCCAGTCTTCTTCTATTTTGTATGTGGGTCGCTGCCATGGCGTGGCCGCTGATGAGTGGTGTAGGTCTGCACCTGGGAACTGAACCTGGCTGGCAAAGTGGAGCACACTGAACTTAACCACTAAGCCATGGGGCCGGCCACTCATGTGACTTGCTTATTAGCAATATTCGCTTTATTGTGGTGGTCTGGAATCAAACCTGCAATATCTCTGAGGTATGCCTGTATCTTCGTTGGTAAAACGGGGATGACAACGCCAGTCTCCCAGGGTTGTTGGGAAGTTCCCATAGGGTAATGCATGGAAAGTGCCTATCACTGAGCCTGCTACGTGGTGAGAGCTCCATGAATGGCAGCTGTGATGATGTGGATCATAGCAATGATGATGCAAGAACATCCCTGATGTTGGCACAGCCAGTTGATGCAAGGACCCACAGAGGGGCTTCTATCCAGAAGCTACAGCCTCCCTTCCCCTCTTTGTATTCTAGCCACAGAGCCATCTTTCAGATCCTCAATTATGCCAGGCTCCTCCCAGCCTCAGGGCTTTCCTAAATGCTATTCCTTCTACCTGGAAGCACTCTGAACCCCTCCATATGCACAGTCACCCATTCTGCCACGTATATTCCACAGCTAAACTCTCCAGGTTTTCCAGAGAATCCATAAACAACTGGAATGCTTTCCTTTGACACCCCTAGCCAGTCTCCTCAAGGATACAGTCCACACTGAACTATTTGCTTGATGCCAGCCAATCAGTTTACCCAGGAATTGTGCAAAGGAGATTCACTCTTCCTAGACTGTCTGCTGTTGTTTTGGGTTTTGTTTCCCTTCCCCTCTCCCCTTTCTCTTCTATAAATCCTATTTGAGAACTTTGTTAATTAAAATGATTGACCTCTTTCATCTACAAATAAACAGTGTGCTGATAATTCACCAACTTTCTCTGCATAATTATTTGACATTCCTCTAAAAGGGATGAGCCCTACTAAAATTCTGTAATCTGCCCAAGTTCACACAGGTTACAAATAGACAGATAAGTAGACTACCTCCCCAAATCAACAAGCTAAAAATTAGCAGACAGCAGTTCCCTTTTGTTCTCAAGACTTCTGTTTTATTTCTTGAAGATGCCTGGCTTTGTTTCAGCATATCAAAAATGAGCGTGGAAAGGGAGCAGGTAAATAATAACACATTTTAGACCACAGCCATCATTCCAAAGATAAAATAGCTCCTGTGAGATTAATGAAACCACAGAAAGAGAACTGAATCTCCACCATGGCTTCCACGGTGGTTTTCTGATCACTGCCTCACACTTTTCCCCTTGGATCTATCCAGTCCTGTCCTGCTAGATTATGTTTCTCAACACAGCTCTAAACTTGCCATTCTTCTCAAAAATATCCAACGTCCCATCACTGCCCATAGCCTAAAATCTCAGCTTCTTACCTGGCTATTTGCATCCTTCTGTGATCTAGCTGCATCCCACTTTACTAAACTTTTCTTTCATTCTCTACCTCCTACCTGCAGACGCCAGGTGGCCCATTGCAAGACTCTCTTGATGAAGGAAGCAATGCATTGATTTACATTCAGACACAAGTTTCTTGTTTCATTGGTACACACACCAGATACTTTAAATAGCACTGTCTAATACAGTCGTCTTTCCCTGGAATGCCTTTCTGTCATCAATATCTAAGATCTGTCTAACCTGTAAAGCCCATTCAAATGCTGCCACCTCCAGGAATTCTCTCCTATTCATCTCTACTGAAAACAATCTCTCATTTGAGCTCTCTCTTACTATCTATATCACGTCTTATGTTAGCATTCTATATACCCATATCCTAACTCTTCCAGTAGGCTACTTGATAGAAGGGCCGTGCCTTATATGTCTCTGTGATCTATCTCCCACTCCCCCACACTCTGTACAGGTTGGCATACAGTGTCAATTAATGACCTTAAGAATAATAGATAAATCAAATCTGATCATGATACTTTCCCGCCTCGACTCCTTCAATGGCTTCCATTGCACTCAGATTAAATCCAAACTCCCTAACAACAGCTACAAAGCCAGGTGTGATATTCCCTGTTCACTTCTCTAGCCTTATCTGGTACCACTTCTCCTTTGTCCTTACAAACATGTCTCTCCCCTCTTTGTCCCTTGAACATATAAAATTCTTTCTGGCCTTGGGGCCTTCACACATGCTCTTCCCTCTTTCTGAAACCCACTTCCTCTCATTAATTTCCTGGTCCACAATTTCTGACATTTCAGGTTTCGACTTAAAAGCCACATCCTCAAAAAGACCCTCTTAGATATATATCAGCCAGGCCCCTGGCAGGAAACAGGTGTCACATACCAAGTGGGGTAAAATGTTCATAAAAGAGCCAAATACAAAGATATGGACAGACTTGAGGGACCCCAACAAGAGAGAATGCAGTGCCCCATGACTAGCAACAGGCCTGGAGCAGGAGGGGAGGGAACATGTGCCAGAACCTAGAGAGACGAGGTGTAAGAAGAGGGCTACCTTAAAGAATTGGTAGCCTTCAGTAGAGGGCCGAAACCACTCAGGATGATCTAGTAGAGAGGGAACTAGGGAAATAAATCCTCCAGTCTTATTCTTCTCCCACTGTCCCAATGGCCAATCCCCCACTAGAAGCAGAGGAGACCTTGAAGGCAGTCCATGCAGGCCAGCCTCCCAGGAAGGTGGAGAAGGGTGGGAAAAAGGATGACAGGGGCAAACAGAAGCCACTTAGCACACCATCTGTTCTCAGGTAGACCCTCTTATTCTGCCTCATAGCAACCTGTTCCTTTTCTTCTTAGTATTCAATAAAATTTTCACTTCTGTGTCTTTTTGCTGAATGTCTATAAGCACATTCATATTGTAAATTCCACGGCCACGAGAACATGAGCCTTGGTGATGTGCTCACTGAAGCTTTCCTGGAATCTAGTGTGCAGTAGGTGCTGACTAAATACTTGTTAGTGGATGCGTTAGCACAAGGAACACTCAGAGACACAGTAACCTGTGTGATTATACACGTACACATCTCAGTTTCAAAGGGAGAAACCTCCACTACAGAATTAAGAAATGCTAGGAAATGTCACATCAAAGTCAATTCAATGAAAACAAAATACTGCCTCGCATAGAAAATCAAACTCTAACTTCAAAAATAGCTAATCATTTTCTAAGAAGAGAAGAAAAAAAGCCTTTCCTATTAACCTGCTCTGAAAACATTCTGAGCCAAACTAGATAAGCTATCTCTATATTTTACAAAATTGTTATCTTCCCCAATCCACTTTGAAGATTTAAATAAGGTCAATGCTATGAGGCATTCCTCCTTGAACCCTGTTTTCTACAAAACCCCAGTAGCTACCATAGCCAACTTCATGGCTTCGAAAGAAGGAAAGTTCTAGGAAGCTCTAAATTCTCCCTGCCTGGTCTTGGGGTTTTATACATCTTCCAAAAGCCTAGGCTTCTTTGAGCTCTTGGGGTAACATTATGAGGAAGCCAGACAGAAAACTTTTAAATCAAATTCTCCGTAAGTTCATATAACATGGTAAATGTATTTCATAGACAGCTAAATTTGATACCCAACCAGAAACTTCCACATGTGCTCCTCTCCTCTGTCCCCCAACACGTTCACACTTTGATGAGATGGGCGAATTCTTTTCCTTATAACATTTTACACAATACAATTCCAAATACTTCATCTTTCTTTTAGTTCCTCAATTGTACCACGTACCATGTTCTCTCCGACCACATAACTTTTGTATTTTCCACTCCCTTTTATTGGAAGATGCACCCCTCTTTTCTCCAACTAGTTCTGTCAAATAGGCTAATATTAATACGATAGTATCTCTTTATCTGGGGTTTCACCTTCTGTGGTTTCAGTTACCTGAGGTCAACCGTGGTTTGAAAATGCTAAATGGAAAATTCCAGAAGTAAACAATTTATAAGTTTAGAATTATGGACCATTCTGAGTAGCGTGATGAAATCTCATACAGTCCCGCTCTGTCCCTCTCGGGACATGAATCATCCCTTTATTGGATCCCCAACCATAGACATGGTCTGCTCCTGACATCCAACCATTGACATCATCATGGCTCCATGATCCTCCTTCTGAGGTCTCATCGGAAGGTCATTAGTAGCTTAACACTACATCACAATGCCTACGTCATTCACTCACTTCATCTCGTCACATAGGCATTCTATCATCTCACGTCATCACAAGAAGAAGGGTGGATACAGTATAATAAGATATTGTACTGCACTGTAATTGTACTTTAATACGATATTTTGAGAAAGACAGAAAGAAAGACATTCACCTAACTTTTATTACAGTATATTGTGATAAGCATTCTATTTTATTATTAATTATGGTTGTTAATCTCTTACCGTGCCTAATTTATCAATTACTCTTTATCATAGGTATGTATGTATAGGAAAAAAACATAGTATATATAGGGTTTGGTACTATTTGCAGTTTCAGGCATCCACTGAGGGTCTTGGAAAATATCCCCGTGGATAAGGGGGGACCACTGTACCTAGATCATAAAGTGATTGTGAGGAATCATTGAGATAAGAAGAAAATTGAGATAGTTCATGTAAGGTGGGTAAAACGGCGCCTGTCACATAGTAAGATCTCAGTAAGTGTTGCCTCATCATCATTAATGGTTACTTTACTTCCAAATTATCCTTCAGACCTCTAATCAAATATCACTTACTCCAGGAAGATTTTATGTTCCCCTAAGTTAGATTGGGTGCCCCAATCACGCCCATTCATTATGCTTGGTACTTTTCCTTCCTAGCACTAACTACAATCCATAATTAGAGATATTTCAAATAATCGTAAAAATAATGTGTATGTCCCTGATGAAGTCCAAAGAAAAAAATCTGTTCGGATTTGTGCAGCAAGCAAGTTTGTTATCGTTCACCATTTTGTCTCTAGTTTCTAGGAAAATGTTTCACACTTAGTGCTCAAAATACATGTTAAATGAAAAACTGAACAGACAACCTCTGCCCCTCTGACTGTGGCACCATAATCACCACACGTTCCCATAAACTTCCTTCATGTGCATTATTCCAAGAACTCTAAAGGTAAATATTTGAGGAAACTGATGCATCAAGAAGGCACGTGACGAGAGACTCCATTTCCCAGAATCAGAAGTGGGCCAGAGCCCTAGCATCTTCATTTCTAATCATATAGTGTCCTGGGTATTAGCACAAAATGGCAGAAGGTCTCTGTTATGGACTGAATGTTTGTGTCCTCCCCAAATTCCTGTGTTGAAGCCCTAACCTCCAACATGATGGTATTTGGAGATGGGGCCTTTGGAGGTTATCAGGTTTAGATGAGGTCATGAGGGCGTGGTCCTCATGATGGGATTAGCACTCTTATAAGAAGAGACCAGAGAGCTTGCTCTCTTTCACTCTGCCATGTGAGGCACAGCAAGAAGGCAGCCATCTTCAACCCAGGAAGAAAGCTCTCACCAGAACCCAACCATGGTGGCACCAGGCTCCAGAGCTCTAAGAAATAAGTGTCTGTTGTTTAAGCCACTCAGTCCACAGCATTTTGTTATAGCAGCCGAGCAGACTAATACCATCTCATATGGAGGACAGGAGTGGGGGTGGGGATACTCTGACAATCCATGAGGCCCTCAGTCTTATTTAAATAGTTTCCTACACAACTGTTAAGACCAGTTGTTAAAGCATAGTTCTGAGACAGTGTGTGGGGAAAACACTCAATGTTCACTATGCTATTTCTTCTTCCTGGACATATAGAAAGACTACATTTCCCAGCCTCCCCTGTACTTAGATTGGGGTCATATGGCTGAGTCCTGCCAATAGAATGCAGATAGCATTGATATAAGCCATCCTAGGCCTGACCCATAGACTATCCCATGTGTAATCTTCCACATGGTCTTCCTTCTCCATAGTCATCTTGGAGGCCACAAGGGCTACCTGTCACCCATTAGACTCCACATAAATGAGAAATAAATATTTACTTGATTAAATCCATGATATTTCAGACTAACTTGTTAACTGCTGTATATCCTAGTAATAACCTGACTAATACAAGGAAGCAGAGCGGAACACTGGAAAAAGAAATGAAGAGGACAAGAGTTTGAGGCCGACTCTGTCATCAGCTTGTAAAATGATGATGGAAAGTCATCTCTTCTCTGGCTCCAAATTTTCTCATCCATGTTACTCAAACATGAATAGATCACCATGGATGCTCCTTGATTTTGCCCCATATCAACCTGAAAATTGGACCCAAGGCTTCATTACATCCCTCTCTCCCACACATATACACAGCTCTAAAAGCAATGGTAAATCACACTGTTTTTACTGAAGATTTTGTTGGGTGATATAATGGGTTATATTGAGAGTGACCATATGTGTTATGGTTTGGCTAGGACAGTCCCTGTTTAGACCTATTGTCCCAGAGTAAGTCAGTGTAATTATTAGTATGAGTCCCCTTTGCCTCTTTGGCATCCTAGTTTAAAGAATAAATTACAAGGTAAGCTAGTTATATCACACACAACAAATAGCAACTCTTGCCAGGCATCTCTCTGTCCATACTGTTGTTCTCCCTGCACCATCCTCCAAAGGGCTTCCCTGGAGTCCTTTACTGGATCCTCTGCACTCAGCTCATTAGCTGAGAAGGGGCTCAGAGAAATACGCCAACTCATAACTCCTCATCACATTTCATTGCTTCAAACTAGCCACATGGCTCCACCTTAAATGAAGGGAGACAGATTATCGTAGACTTCATGTTGAACTTGTGTGTTCAGGAAAAAAAAAAATTGGTACATATGAGTAAAGATTTAACAAAATGCCTTTGCCTTCTCTAGGGGAACATGACTATGAGTTAACCTCAAAGCACTATTCCCTGGAAACGATTCCCAGATAAAAGTGGAGAGACATTGCTAATGGGGAAAATGACCCCTGATTGATAGATTTGGGCTTCTCACAGTGCAGGACCTGTAAGTTGTGAAAATAGAAGTTGGTTCCTAAGGAGCTTGGGGCTTTTAAACCTGGATGGCCCCTATATCCAAGTGTAGAGTCTCATTACAAGGAGTTGTTAGGGGGAAGGGGACAATAGCCCTTGGACTGCCATGAAGACTCCCACTGAAGAGACACTTGATGCAGCCATCTTGGCTTGCTGTGTTTCTTCTGCATTCTTCTAAGTGAAGTGGACCTCTGTGGTCACATAGGCTTGATCACCTATCCTTGCCATCAAAGTATGGCTCTTGGAGGGACAGCATCAGGATTACCCAGAACTTGTTAGAAGTGCAGTCAGCCCCACTTCAGACCCACTGAATTAGAATTGACATTTTAATGAGATCCTCAGGCAATTCCTATGCATAATTAAAGTTTGAGAGGCAGTGGTAGAGGGGAACACAGGTCCAGAACCAGCGGTCACACAGAATGGGCATAACAGTGAGCACGGGACAGTTTCTGCCACTCTTAAGAAGCTCTTACTCATTCCCAGGTCAAATTAATATTCATGTATATTTTCGTTTCGTTGTTTCTAGTTTTTACTTGTAATCCTGGAATCACAACATTACTGATGCTCTCCAGAAGACTCTGTAGGAGAGATTAGGTCCTTTTAATTTAACCTACAGTAATCAATTAGCCCTCAATCCCAATGTAGCCTGGGTAACAGCTTCCACAATGTTGTAAATGTATTAACTTTTAGGCTTTATTTCCTCTCCCCAAAAATGCTTATCCAACTCCATCATATTAACGGAAGAGAAGGAGGAAAGAAAGGCAAAACCATGTGGCCTCAGGGGTGAGGGTTCCCCTGAACCCATGAAGTCCGGGAGAGCTCGTCAGTTTTGTTCAGCCTGGACCCTCCAAGGGGCATGCGTAGGGAAACCAAAGGCAGGACTGCACAAGATGAGCTCACCACCAAGAGCACCTTGCCAAGCCATGGCTGGGTTCCAGTCCCCTAGGGGCAGGGGAGTCAGTCATCTTCTAAGGTTTTGCCAAACTGGCAGACGAGCTCTTTGGACTGATACCTCATTCACTCTCAGTTCCCATAGAGGGTTTTCAGCATGTCTAGCTATGGGATAGCTATGCTAACATTTTCTGATTTGAGGACAGAATAGGATACTCCAGAAAGCCACATTACACAGCAAGAAGAAAGGGGCACATAGGCCTATGTCAACCACTCTGTGGGCTGATTTGAGCAGGAGAAATTTAATTTTCTTTCTTGCACATTCCACTTTCCCTAGAAAGAGGTAGTGAAAGGTAGTACATGGTATTCAGACAAGGAAATAATAGATTTTCCTATGACCTATAGGAAACTACTTATATTCAAAAAGAAAACTACAGTGTGACACATATTCAGTATGATTCCAAGATATTACTGTGGTCTTCCCTCTGGGTAGGGATTATGGGCTGTTTCTAGTATTTTCTTACAAAAAACAATACATATTCATCATAAATAATTCAGGACAAAGAAAAAATATATAACAGGAAAATAAAAGAGATAAATATACTTGGTAAAGTTGCAGCTGGGAAGTGAGCAGGAGGGAATGGAAGGAAGGAGGACAAAAGAGAAAAGAAATGGAATGAGCTTGAGAGGGGAGAAAGAGGGAGAGAGGAAAGGGACATGGGACATCTTGGTGATTTGACAGGGATGATGGAGGAGTTTTGTTGCCCAGACATGCCCCCAGTGGTTTATCTGGCTAGATTAGCATCTAGCACTTCAAGTCAACAAAAGTAAGGCTCAGATCCTTCCATCAAATGTAAACCAAATGCCACTACGTACCAGGAGGTGTTTCCAACACCATATCAATCTTTTAACCACCTCCGAAGTGAAAATGATTGTTGTCATATTACCAATGAAAACAAGTGAGACTTGGGGTGACTAAGTGGACCCCCTCCCAAAGGTTTCAAGCACCTATCTTACTTCAAGCGCTCAACAAATGTTTGTTTAGAGTAGAAGAAAGTGGGAAGGGATTGAAGTCAGGTCTGTATTTCCAGGACACTTCTCTGAATGCATCTCCAAACATCCACACTCTTCTATAGCTTCACTGAGGACACATTTCCCAAAGGGGTGCTCCACTACACATTTTTCCATTTCTTAACGCCTTTTGTGTTCCCCTCCTTGATTATCCCCTCTGCAGGGGTTCACACTTTGACAATTTCAGCCTGCAAATCACTTCCTTTGCACAGCTGGAAGTTGATGTTAAGAAGGCAGTCAGGTTGGGACTTTTTGTTCTCTTTTCCAGTGAAAACAACAACTGTACAAAATGAATTGGTGCATTCCGTTGTGGTTCACACGTTTTGTCCTTTGCTTATCCCTTCACAACTGAAAATATGTAGCATTGCACAGCTAAAGCACTCGTTCAATTTTAAGTAGTTCACTCCAGGAATAAACCAATTTTTACTTCAAAACCAAGACCCATTGAGCTTCAAATTTCGTAGAAACTGAAAAAAAATTTAGCCCACTTTAAAGAGAAAAGAAAAGGTCACTTCCTGATTTTGCTAAGATCAGGAAACAACGCTTTAGGACATCTTTCAGTGTCAACCTCCACCCCCCAGTACTGTCAATAAATCTAGAACAATCAGAGGATAGAGGCTGGATTCTACCTGAAAAAAGTTTGAATAACTCAGAAGTGAGCCATTCTCCTCTTCCAACAAAACAGATCCTGAAAGTCTGAAATATTTCCAAATTTCTCTCTCTTTCCCTTCTCTCTCTCTTTCTCTCTTTTCTCCAAATGACATTTGTTCCCCTAGTTCTTTGCCCACCAGTTATGTTCCAGGCACCATTCCAAGAAGACACCAATTTTCTTACACATCCATGTGTCACAGTTTCTGTCTGCTTCTCTTTCGAGACATGTATGTGCATATACTTAGAGGGAAGGACTAGGGTAAGGACAGAGATGGGAGTTTGGAGGATGGAAGGCAGCAAGACGGAAGGGCGGGGGAAGACATGAAGCCTGAGGTCTCTTTTCTGGGATAGGCTCATGTTCACACTTCACTTATGAAAATATTAAAAAAAAAAAAAAGAGTCTTAAAAAATGGCATTTTCCCCAATATTATGTACGTAAAATGGATTTATTAGGTAAAGGTTATTGGGAGTCTGCTAGGTGTGGATACAGGCAAGTCATTTACTCCAAGGACGTACTGTGTTCTCAACGTGATTACAGTGCAGCTGTAGAGAGAGAACCCTCGGTAGCTACCTAGAACACAGGTAATATGATTGCACAGCGGTTATAGCAACTTGCTCTGTAGTCAGGGAGACCTGTGTCAGAATGTCAGCTCCAACACTGAATAACAGGGAGACCTCGGAAAAACCATGTGGCAGCTCCAAGCCTCGGCTTCCTTATTTGCCAAATGGGAATTAGCACTCGTGGGATAATTGTAAAAATTAAGTGAAACTATGAATGTAATGCACTTGGCACACAATATGAGCTCACTAAACGTAGGTGGTGGTTGTAATCATAAAATAATTCTTATTACTCTCACCCTGATTGACCAGAGGTAGAGGGACGCTATGAAACCCCACAGAGAAAAGAGGGATATATTTCTTACTGGAAGTTGGGAGTGGAAGCTCAGAAAAGAGACAATATTTGAATAGCAACTTCAAAAAAAAAAAGTGTTGAACTACCAGAGCAAGAGATGTAAGAAAGAGCATTTGATGTCATGGTGAGGATGCTGCCTGCACAAAGATGGAGTCAGGGAAGGGATTAGCAGGCAACAGGATCAGAGTAAACAGTGCACCTGGAGAGGAGGTAGGGTTTTAGTGGGATCAGAGGCTGAAATGAAGCTTAGGGGAGGGCTAGGGAGGCTCTGCAAGAAAACATGACCCAGATTCCACAGGCAAAGGGAGATGCTAAAAGATTTTAAACTGGAAGAAGACAGGAGTGAAATGACCTCATAGAGTTTGGGTGGAATTTTACTCATTACTCTAGTGTAGAGGTCCAAGAGTTACCCTCAACAAAGCCCCCTAGGGAATGATGGATCAGCTTGAGTTTTCCCACTGTGCATGTATAATGCCCCGAATCATCTGTTATTAATATCAGTCACGTTATAATATAACTGTTCATTTGATTGCCCATCTCACTTAGTTATAAGCTTCATTTAGACAGGGATGAGGTCTGTCGTGTTCATTGTACTATTGACAGTGCCTAACACATAGTTAGCTCTCAAATGCCCAATGGATGATGTATCATACAGCACATCATCCCATCTCTTCTATAAACAATATCTACTTTTTATTGATATAGAAGGACCTTGCACCAGCTTTGCAAAAAGTGAAGACTCATCTCTCTTCTTTGAGTGACAATGGAGTTCTTAAGGACCATCTAACCTAAGAGTTTTCTAGTCCTTCAATTCTACTAGAAGCCCCTAGAGGCCAGGAGAGTGATGCTTTTTTTTTTTCTTGAATCTCCCACTTCCCTAGTATTTGTTTATCATTAGATCTGCATCATTGAAAATCATAAAACTGCATTTCTTTTAAAATGTTCCAGTATTTTCACTTGCTAAAATTGGCTCGTATCCTAATTCATTGCAATGGCATGCTTTAAATTCATAGATTACAATTTTCTATGATTTCAGAATATATTATATATTTCAAAGCATCTATACAACCAGCCAAGGGTCCATTTCTCCTTTTGAATTCATCTGCTTTTCACGATCAAAGAGAGTTATGCAACCCAATGTGTTTTCTTCTTTTTGCCTTAGTTACCAGGAAGCTCGGATGTATACATGTTGTGCTCAACTGCTGAAACTGTTATCAGCCAGGATTTCTCAACCCATTTGCTTTACTCTCTACCTTTATACCTTGGCTCCTACCTTTTCCTTTGTTTTAACGGCTTCAGTTTTTATGTATCTGAGCATTTATTTTACGTTGCCTCAAAACCTTTTTAAAGGCAGGAATAACATATATATGTATGTGTGTGTGTATATATGTATATATATAAATATGTATATATGTATATGTATATTACATATTATTTAAAAACACACACACATATTGAATACTGAAAGTATATCTATCTATCTATTTCCCAGATGTCTCTGCCACACCTCTCTCAGCCCCTGTGTCCCCTCCACTAGTCTATTTGTGTCATTAGGACATCTAGATCCTCTACAATTAGTAAATCCCTAAAATAAAAAAAGAATCTTCCCCCATGAAAGCGTGAGTTAGCAATATAAACATAAGTGAAGATTTTCTAGAAGACTCTTAGGAAACACATTTCTGTTCTTTTCTCCAAATCACTTCTTTGGTTATCCTACTTTGAGTTTATTTTAATAATCTAAACCAGAGGTCAGCAAATTTTTCCTGTAAAGGGCTAAATAGTAATATTTTAGACTTTGTGCGCCATGAGGTCTCTGTCGAAACTACTCAACTGTGTTGTAGCCCAAACGCAGCCATAGACAAGGTGTAAAAAAATGGACATGACTGTGTTTCAATAAAACTTTATAAAAATTGTTGGTAGGGTGGATTTGGCCAGTGACCATTGTTTGCTGACCCTGCTCTAAACCTTACCCCCACTGTATCTGTCCTCGCTGGATCCTCTCAGTGAAGTGTCACTCTGGCCAACACCAATGTCCAACCTACTCAAGTTAGCCCAGCAAAACAGAGAGCTCTCCAGGTAATGGGTCAGGGCCCTTCCTTCTCAATAGGCAGTTTCATTGCATGTTTTATTGCTTGAAAATACCCTGAAGGAGTTTGTCCTTCTCTCACAGGTACCAATAGTTTTTAAAAATATTTCTTTCTACCACATACAGTCATCACAAGGGAACTTTTAGATAAATATTACAAATGTACCTGCGTCTGCATGAGCAATAGTAATTTTACAACGTACAGCCATATTTGAGATTAGAAAGAAGGCTCAATCAAGGGGCAGAAAAACGAGTCTTCATGCCAACATTTCCCAGCCACATGACCCTGGACAATAGTATTTCTATGCCTCAGTTTTCTCGTCTGCACGATGGGGGTAGGAGTTCACCCACCCAAAGGCCAGAGTCTGAACCAGGAATCCCTTGGAGCTTCTCTCTGAAACTTAGGTTATTTCCCAAAGCAGTGATTTCCAAATGATTTCAGGAATCAGAATTCCCTGGGGTTCTTGTTAAAACACAGATTGTTGGACCCCAGCCTGAGTTTTGATTCAGTAGGTCTAGTGTGGAGCCTGAGAATTTGCAGTGCCACCAAACTCTGCTACTGCTGGTCCAGGGATCACACTTTGAAAACCACTAGGCTACATGATAGAGATCTCATAGGTCCTTATTTGGGAAAGCAATGGTAGGGTGGGGTCGGAGTAGGGGGTCCTACAACTGGTTCCTCTTCATTTTTTCAAGATGGGGTTCCCTCTTGAGGGGATAAGAAATTAGTTCTGTGTGCCCATTGGGTCTCAGAGGCTGCAGCCACACCTCACTACTAATTGATGGCTGAAGGGAGGCTGGTGGTCACTCTCGGGGCCATGCTGGAACAGAAAGGCTGATGTGCAGCCAGGTGAGCCATCTGGAGAAGGAGAGGGAAATGGAGGCAAATATACCATCACAAGATTCCTTTGTATAAGCCAAACTTCTAGAACTTTCTCTTTCTATAAACACAAAGTCAATACAGGCGTTGATTGAGGGTTGATCATACATAGGCCCAGTGCCAAGTAATGTGGGATGGGATACAAGGAATCAGAAGAAGACTAGGAAAGTGCAGACTGCCCTCAGGAACTCTCAACCTTACGGGGAAGGCAAAATTCACAAGTGTTCACGCACTTGACAGTCGTATGTCAAGACAAGCAGATAATTAGATGCAGCGTTATGTGGTATGGAGATAGAGGGTTCTGGAGAGAGGATGTTGATGGACTTGAGAGGTCTGGACAGTGCTTTCCTGGAGAAGGTGAGACAGGCTGGTAGGGACCCAGAGGGACAGGAAGGATCTGAAGCAGTGGAAGGGTGAGGAGAACATGGCAAAAAGCCTGGGTGTGCCGGGAATATTAACAGAGAGGATGAGAATGAGCACAGGGGACTTCTAAGCATGTCTCTATCCCTCCTCATATGAACTCCCTCAAATCATTTCCATTTCTTTGTCTCGGTTTCCTGATTTGAGGAATGAGGGTTTTGAGCTAAATCACAAGTTTCCAAATTTTGTTCCATCTTGGAGACACCCCAGGCCATTAAGAGGTAAATGAGCAGGCTGGACTCAGCCTTTCTCCTCGTCCCACCTCTGTTTCAGCCAGAGAAGCTCTGCTTTCTTACATTTTTCACTCACTGTAGAGTTTCGCTTCCAGAAAGGATTTGAGACTCACTCAACAAGAAACTCTGTAAAGGCTTTTTCCATTTGTAGGTTGGGTGGCTGAGTAGAAAAGAGAAAGAAGCCAGTTAACACAAGGGATGGGACTGCAAGGTTGGCCAGGCTAGCTTCTGGAACAGCTTGGCAGCAGAGGAGAGTTTAGTCCAATGGGGGCGGGAATTAGGGACCCATCAAAGGTTCTTGAGTGAAAGTGTCACAAGGAGAGGAGTGAAATCAGGCCACAGGTGCTACAGAAGCAAACTGATCTAAAAATCTCATGTGCTCAGAAGGTTCTGAGTAAAAACAAAGGGTGATTTTTCCCCATTGTCAGCCTTCCCTCCCAGGACACTGTACTGTATGCAAAACGGGTAACTGTAAGACAAACATTTTTTTCCACTGCCCTTCTCAGCCCCGCAGGCCTTCAGGAAGGCCTGTACTTCAAGCAAAGCCTTTTTATTTTTCAACACCCACAGCTTCCATTCAACAATCACAAGTTTTCCACTTTCATCAAAGAGACCGGAGAGAGAGGCCGAGGGAGCAGCCTGTTCTCAGCAGCTCTGGGCAGATTACAGAGCCCCCTGCTACCCACTCACTGCCCGTGCCCACCATGGGACACAGCCTTCTCCCCAAATCAGCCAGGTACATGCGCCAAAAAACACTGGCTTGCTTCATTCCCATCTCAATCACCAGACCGAATGAACGTGTACACCCCCTTCTTCCAAAACCAAGTTCAACTTGGGATCAAGAGGGCCTCAGCTTTCGTGACTAGAAAATGGGTATACTGCCGACCACTCTGGTTAGCCCGAGAAAACAATTTACCTCTTGATGACTCTTCCATCTCCAGAATCTATGACTTTATGGATTCACTGGGAAGGAATATCCAGACCAACTCCTAGAGTCTGACCCAACTCGAGTGATGCTCAGCAGTGTGGGATCCGTGCAAGGCAACAGTGGTAATAATCCAAGCTTGGCTTTGGACACGGGACATTTCCTCAGGAGGATCTGGGACTTCTGCTGGCTCTCAGAGATATACTGCACCCAAAAAGGGAGCAGAAAAAGGAGGGGTGCTGCAAAGAATTGGGTACTTCCAAATGAAGTCTTCAAAGAGCTATATCCGGAGGCACCAGCTAGGCAGTGATTCACATTTTAAAGAGTGTTTTGAAATGGAGATCATTAGTAACCACAGATGTGACCAGCTCTCTGTCCCCCAGAGAATCTCTCTACCATATCTATCTAAATTCCAGATGGGGCTGAGGGAATGTTTAACCGGAATGGTCCAACACTCTCCGCCAAGTCTATTCCCATCCATGAAGTACTCTTACATCACCATCTTATTTGCTGTTCATGGTGGCTATCAGTGCAGATGGAGAAAGGGAGGGGCATAAGGATTTGTACGAGGCCTCAAGACTAATAAGGGTAGGCTGAGATTGGACCTCAGGTTTACACCTTTCAAGTGCGGTGAAGCTTGGGTGATTTAGCATGGGCTTGGGGGCCAGCCAGGTATGACTACTCACCCAAGTTATTTCATTCATCACATCTGTAACTTTGCTTGAGACAGTTTTCATTTTCTCTGATTCTCAATTTTCCCATCTGTGAAAAAGAAATATTACCTGCCTCAGAGGGTAGAGGTGACCGGTGGAGTGAGGCAGTGTGTAAAGCTCCCAGCATTGTGCAGGAGACAAGAGAAGTTCAACGATAGCAGTCAAATACACACACACACTTACACACACAACATGCACCACACATCACAGATGCACACCACACACGTGCCACATACACATACCGCACATCCATCACCCACATGCAGCACATGCATACAACACACACCCACCACCCACACATAGCACATGCACACACCACACAGAACACACCCCCTCTCACATTCCACGCCACACCACTTCCCCACCCTCACCCCTACCAACAATCCCTTCCCCTTTCTATGAGTTTTATGGCAGGCCCAGGATTATCTGCAAGTTTCACAGATTCCGATATACTCGATAGGAATTTTTGTTCAAAAGACCAATGTTTCCAGATTCCTGCTTTGAAACAATATCTTTGAACCCGTCCCCAAATTTCATACTGCCATGAGCCTTTGAATAAATCTTCACATTTGTGGGCTCTTCCTTCCCAGATATCTGGTAGCATTTCCAGCTTTCAGCAGAAGCCGATATAACGGAACTGAACACTTTTGAGTCATTCTACTGCAGTCCAAGGAATGCAGCCTCCCTAGGACATTCTCTGATGAGGTCTTCTGAGCCACAGGCCTCGCAAAAGAGACTGTGCAGCTTCTCGAGCAGGAAGGCGTTTTGTGGCTGAGTCTAAACTGAAACAGCAGTCACTTTGTGCACACACACGCGCGCGCGCGCACGCATACACACACACACACACACACACACACACACACACCCCGGGAAACCGTCATTTTCCTACTCGCGCCCTCTGACATCAGCCACCTTCTCTGTAGCTACAGTTTCTCTGCACTCAGATATTAATCCCTGGAGGTGAAAAATGAGCCTCTCCCCCACCCTTGCTGCCGCCTTTCGCCTCACGCCCCCAGAGAAGAGTTTCTTCGCGAGGCAGCGGGTGAAGGTTTTTTTCCAAGTCACATGATCCAGGATGCAGGGGAGAATCCTTCTTGGAACAGAGATGGGCCCAGAACCGAATCAGATGAGGAGAGATAAGGTGTGATGTGGGGGAGACTATATAAGAATGGACCCAGGGCTGCGGCAAGCACTCAGCCGAGTGGCCCCTTCTCAAGACACAGCCATGCATGTGCCAGGAGGCTCGGTCGCCAGCCACTTGGGAACCACCAGCCGCAGCTATTTCTATTTCACCACGGCGACGCTGGCTCTGTGCCTCGTCTTTGCGGTGGCAACCATTATGGTGTTGGTAGTTCAGAAGACGGTAAGTGGACTCCTCTTCCTCGCCTTTCCTTCTGATTTATGTTCTGTTTTCCCCAGAGAGAGAACTTGGGAATAAACTAATAAATTGGTTGAAAGCCAAAAGAAACATATATTATGTAGAGAAAGGGAGAAAAGAAACTGGAACTTAACTCTCTGAAATGGTTTGCCTTTTTGAGAGAAAAATTTGTTAAGCCATCAGCTCAAAACCTTCTGGACTCCATGAGCCAAAAGAAGGGAGAGGAGCTATTAGCCTTGAGAAATTAAGATTTAAATCTTGCTGAGCTTGAGACTCATACCAAGGAAGGAAGCAATAAGGAAAACTAATAACATATTTGCACAACTTGTTATCATGTCTTCAAGGTCTTCAGACCAGGTTCCAAGGTTCTGTATTTTGGGTCCAAATGTTCCTGAGATTTCTGAGGACTTATTCATGGCCAAGAGCTTTTTTAACAAGGAATTAAGTTTCAGAGGCCCAGGTCTGTAAGGGAAGGAGGGGAGAGAGAAGACCAGGGCTTCTTAGAGCTTTGGACATTTCAGCATTATAGCCCACAAGACAAATTGAAAGCTCCCTCCCGAGCCATTGCTTTGACGAGTTTAGGGTGTCAGAAGAAACAGAGCATAGAGGCAGAACACAGAAATGTTTAACACCTGTTCCCTCCAAGACTTCTCAGAATACTAAAACTACAGGCAATTATGGGTACACACAGACGAGTCAAACTGTCTCAGGAAACTTATTTTGTTTGAAGTAAATGGTAAGATTTGTTGCCAAAACAAAAGAGATGAGGGAGGAAGCTTCTTCGTAGTTTAGGAAATTGGTGTTTACAGAGAATCCACCAGTATGTGTTTTATAGAAAATACGGTACTGATAGGATACATTGTTCATGAACTTTTTAAGGAAGTAAAGTTTTTGTTAATTTTGTCATTTAAGAACTCTAGCCGCCCCCCAACCCACATCCCCCTCCCCACATACCCTGCGAAAGTGAGCACATTTCTGTTGATTCCTTTATTGCTCCCATTTTTCATGGTATTACAATTCAGGGTTTTTTTTAGCTGTCTTAGGCTGAATGCTCTATAACTTATCGATTGCTAAAAAGAACTAGGCTTTAAAAGGCTTTGGTATCTGCTTCTCAAGTGTCATGAAGCTTTGAAATTTAAATGAATCTCTGAGGCTCAAATCTCCATAAAAGTGAAAAAAAATAGAAGGGCTAACATTTGCTTTAGATAGTAGAATTTATGAAACTCATCATTTAATGGGCTCTTCGACATCTGCTAAGAATAATACTCTTGAAAACATTCTAGGGCACATTTTTTTCTGTAGAGGCTCTACAATTTCTGTAATTCTAATTTGATGTAAACCAGAGGTGTATCATTTTATAGCAATGGCCAAAGAAAAGAAATTGAAGTGGCTAAGAAGTTCTTTAGTTAAGTTCGAAAGGAAGAAAGAGAGAGAGAATGAATGAATGAATGAATGAATGAAAGAAGGATGAATGGATGGATGGATGGATGGATGGATGGATGGGTGGATGATGGGAGCAGGGTATAGAGTTGTGATTATGATATATAAAGCCAGAGAGACCTCCAGAATTGTCCTTATTCAAATCTCACTTTTAGTTGAACTGGAGTGGATCTTTCTGCTTCATTTCTGTAAACGTGGAAAACGAGGAACAGAAAGAGGACAGGGCTTGAATACAGTCATCCTGCGAAGCTGGTAGAGTCAAGACTGCTTGATTGTTTAATGAGAACAGCATTCCCTTTGCCAATACAGACAGTCACGTAAGCACGAAGAAACTTTGCTCCCCCTCTTCTCTTGGAAGCTGTATCTTCTTGTGCACCTATTTCCTAGACTTACCTGTCGTGTTTGGATATGAAAAGATTCACTTTGCAATCTGATTGCATGGTTTGGTGTGCTGTGATTTCTTAGCCTGAGAAATATCAGTTACTTCCTTAAAAGCTAAGGCCTATAATACTAATTGTGATATTCAGTGTTAAGTGTTTTACACATATCATTTCCAATAAATTATTCAAACATTAACAGTTGTAAGAGCCAAGAAGAGTTATCCCCTTGAGCTTGAGTTATCAGGGAAGACTTCCTAAAGGAAGAGGGAATGCAGGCTAACTTTTAGAAAAAGTACAACTTAGACAAACAAAGAGACTCTAACAGGACCTCTGGTAAAGAAATCAATGGGAGAGACCCAAAGGAACTTAACTTCACATCCCAATTATTGAAAAATGGAATGAGTTGATGGCTATGTTCCACTCTATGCATGAGGTTGGATGGGGGCAGAGGTGGAGAACCATGAGAATGGTTTTTGGCCTAAGAAGTCATAGATCTAGGTAAAAAGGCATATGTACAGACAAAATTTAAAACAAGACAAGTCATAATATATAACAAATGGTAGAAGGTAGGTGCATAGGTCTACCATGAGACCACAAGTTAAGAAGACAGTGTTTTCCCAGGTTTAGGAAAAGCTTCACTGGAGTTTGGAGTTTCAGACTGGCTTGAGAAATGTGTACAATTTTAAACAGGTGGAGAGAGGAATCAGAGGAGAGGAAACTCCTGGTCAATGGAACAGCATGAGCCAAGAGATGGAGAAGAGAAGGTGTAGGGCATGTAGGAAAATCAACTAAGATTGCCTTGAGACTTGGCCTGAAGATCAAATAACTCCAAGGTCAAACTCTTTGGGATAGACAAAGAAAGAACTTGGGTTTCAATCTCAAATATTTATTGAGCATCTACAGTGTGCAGGACATTATTCTAAGTAATATGGATATAGTCTTGAACAAAGCCAACAGAATCCTGCTTTCATATTACTTATTACTTCTGGAACTTACTGTCTAGCAATGTCTTTAAAGTCTCTGTAGTGGTTGTATTTTGTTTTACTTACATTTAAACCAGTATATTTATTATAAAGTATTATATTCACACGGTTTAAGAAAGGTAAACAGTGAACAAGGCAAAAGAAAGAAAAGCAAAAATCCCTTACACTCTCCCCACCCAACCACCAATCCCTCTTCCCTGAGATAACCACTATGAACAGTCTTCCATGTCCTTCAAAAATCTGTGTAAATCTACATATATACAGTACACACATGTCATTATAGTAAACTCATAATTTTGCACCTTGCTTTATTGACTTGACAATGTATCTTGGAGAGACTTCCATGCCAATACATGGAAGTCCATCTCATTCTTTTGAAGAGCCATATAGTATTCTATTTTATGACGGCTTCATAATTTATTTTATCTCTGCCTAGTGAAGGACACATGTTTTTCTTTAGAATTTTTGCTTGCTGTGCATGTCTGCAAGTACATCTGTGGGACAAATTCCCAGTGGTAGGAATAAAATGTGTATTTTTCACTTTAATCAATACTGTCAATCAGCCTCCAAAGAGATTGTACTAATATACTCTTGAGGGAGTAAAAATCTTGCCAACAAAGAGACACCTCTTCATGTCAACGTGGAAAGAACGAAAATTGATTTATTGTTGAGTAAGCACAACAGAGTGCATGCACATATGTCAGGATGAAATGTCACACAATTTATACAGCAAAGGAAAAAGAAAAATGATAAAATTTCTCTTATCTCCTCCAGAGACAAAGTTATATAAGGAGATAGGTCGCAAGGTTGACACCAGAAGTGTTTACATTTCAAGGGACTCTGAGGTCTTCAATCTTAGAGACATCTGTGTATTATACACCCAGAGACTGGGCTTGTCCCATCCATGGAGAGATTTATTTATGTTCCAAAAGGTTACGGGAAGAGCGTTAGGTTTTCAAGGAGACCCCTTCTAGGAAGAAGAGAAAGAAGCTGCCACTTTTACCTTTATTAGCAAGGAAAATCCCTTTTTTAAAAAATTTTATTTTTACAGTACCACTCTGTCTCCCCATCAAGAGTGGAGCTGAGCACCTCTTAAGAGGTAGTGATTGTTGGAGGTGGTGATATGGCTTTTTTGTTTGCTTTTCAGTTCAGATAAAATACGGGGTGAGTGGCATTGACTTTTTCGAAGGATCCAGGCCAGTTCTGTTGCAGCATAGATCATTTTTGGATTTGTCATGGTGTTTACTCATGATTGTAATCAGATGAAACACTTTTTTGGTAAGAACAGTACATAGGTAATATCATATACTTCTTATTGTAGCACAGCTAGAGGCATATGTCAGATTGTCCCATTATTGGTGATGATGTTTAGTCATTTGATTAAGGTGGTGACCACCAGCTATCTCTTTTGTAAAAATGCTTTTTTCTTTCTTATTAATAAGTAATCTATGGGGTAATACTCTGAAGACATATAAATCTCCTTCACTCCGTAGTTTTGGCATTCCTTGATGATCTTTGTCCGAATCAGCTAACGCGCTGAGGCTTAAAGAATGATGAGTGCCTAATTCTATCATCCTTCCACATTTATTAACTGGCAGTCTTCATTGGAGAAGAGTTCTCCATTGGAAGGATGGTGGCAGGTGTATGTGGGCCAGGGCATTCCAGGTGAGGCAAAAGAGTGAGCCAAGGCACAGCCCAGAGGAAGGCAAGCCCAGGTATGAGGAGAGGAGTGGTGAGGCCAGAACAGAGGTCAGTCCAGACTGCACAGGGGGGCAGCAGGATGGTGGCAAGAAGTATTGATAGAGAAGGTAAGAGGATAAGATACCACTCCCATTGGCAGACTAGGAAGATTTCCTACATCCATATATGAGCCCAGCTCCACACTCAGCCTCCTATAGCCATTCCCCACTCCCCGGGGAAGGAAGATCTCAGGTGTTCTTATTGCCTGCTGAGTAATACCTTTAAGCCCTCGCAATTCAAAGTGCGGTCCGTGGCCCAGGAGCACCACATCATCCGGAAGCTTATCAGACATGCAAAACCTAACGGCCCATCCCAGACCTGCTGAATCAGAATCAGCATTTTAACAAGATCCCCAGTGGGAGAAGCACTGCTTTAAGCCACTCTGGTCCAATTCTCACTTTCACTAACCATATCAAAACAAAGTCGACAAATAAAAATAGTCTTTCTCCTGGGGATTTTCTATGACCTCAGTCTACTTTCTTGACGAGTATCAGGAGAATTTTCTGCCCAAGCTTCATCCTGCCCTACCCTAGAGGCAGCCTAGCATGGCTTTGAAGACCATTGCCTTCCAAGTCAACACACCTGATTTTGAATCTTTTCTCTGCAATGCACCATCTGTAGGACTTTCTATAATTGTTAAGTCTCTTCTCTAAGTCAATCACTAGCTCATGGGGTAAAGATCAAATAAAACAATGCATGTAAAGCATTTAACCTTTTAGGATTAAACACCTCACCAAGTGCTTAATCATGTTAGCTTGAATATAAAAGAGACATTCCTGGCAAAGATCTCCGCAGCCCACCTTACAAGACAATGTGAGGCCAGCAAGGAAGTGTATATGGAACCTCCCTGGCATATTCCAAACATTAGTTGCCTTTGGCCATATTCAATCAGAGAGGGCATCTTTTGTCAAAAGCAAAGTTGGGAGCTGATTGCAACTGCACAGCATTGCTCTGTGCAAAGAAATGAGCCTTTTAAGGTATTGGGGCAAATTAAGCACATCAAGAGAGTAACCAAAATAGCTACCATTTTCAAGCACTTGCCAACACTTCATATATGATATCTTATTATGTCCACAACAACCCAGTGGAGGGAAGGATTATTAGCCCTCTAATCACAGTGATTAAAGGAAACAAGAAAACAGAGTTCTAGGCAGGGAAGATAAATTGGGATCGGGTCATTTCACCTGGGGCTGAGGAGGTTAAATTTGACAGTTCCTCCCTCCATACAGAGAAACATTGTTGGGGATACCCATAAGACACCCAGAGCCTGAAACAAAAGTACACTGAAGGAAGGGTACCCGGTTGGTAACCATGGAGATGAAGTTTCCTGAGCTACTCATTGGAGCTGAGAATGACAACCTGGAAGGGTCCATTTGTTTGTGCTGTGTCTAACCTATGTACTATCTACCCCAAATCCAACTCATATTCCCCACCCAGGACCCAGATCCCCAGGCAGGATTTGGGAGAGAATTCTGGGACTGGCCAAAGAGGAGTTGATGGACAGCACTTAGCATTGTGCCTAGGGCATAAACAGTCCTCAGCAAATTTTAACAGTTATTATCTCTTTATACTCTGCTTTTCTACCTCCAAATGCAAGGACTGCTGATGCGAGAGGACAGGATTGAAGAATGAGCTTTTCTATACTTGATTCTGAAGACAGCATCTCTTCTGGGGTAGTGGAAAGAGCATCAGGGAATTTCAGTTCAGGATCTGCCACTGACTCAAGAGTATCTGGGTTTCCTCTGCTGTAAAATTAGCTTGATGGACTGAAAGATGTTTAGGTTCCCCTCTGGCTCTGATTCTCTGATCTTTTCTACCATAGGTAGCCAGGGGAGCTATGAAACTTCATCTGGGGAGCTCTTAAAGAATAGTCACACTTCTGTCTTGGATGCCCTGGGCCCTGGATGAAGGTTTAACAACAGGACTCTTTCCTGTACTAAGATGCTTTGGTTTTGACGTCCTCCTGTCTGAAGTTAGGAAGTCAGAAAACCCTTAAATTACAGACAGAGGCCTCCCCGACCCCCATATAAGTTAGACCTGCCTCCCAATTATTATCTCTTACAAACTTGCTACTCAAATGTGTTCTGTGGGCCAGAAGCATCAGCATCACCCAGAGCTTGTCAGAAATACAGACTCGCGGGCTCCACCCAAACCTGCTCAATCAGAATTTGCAATTTAACATCAGCCCGGGTTATGCGTATACACACAGGTACTATCTTGAAGCAACCTGACTCTTCACAATGGCTCTTGCCACAACTCACAATTCTAATTATATATTTATTTGTGTATTTGTAATGACTGCTTTGATGACTAAGCCATAAAATCCACAGGATGTCTTCCAATGACTAACATAATACCTGGCACACACCAGGTGCTCATTCAACATGTGCTGAATGTCAGATTCTCTGGCATTTCTCCAGCTGCTGGTGGCCACTGGGTTCGTTGCACCGGGTTTGCTGTTCTAGCATTCTCTCACTGTCCCTGGAGACTTTCCTGGGCAGCTGACAAATTCAACGATCTTAGCACCACCCTTAAATGTAGTGATTTTTCTCTGTGCGTTCACATATCACACTAATCGATGGTCATGCTTGGCCGTAAGTTAGGTGTTTACCAAATTTTGAAATGCTGTTTGTTGTCTCACAGAGGCAACACAGAGGGGAATTTTGTGACGTCAGGTTTTCCTATGAACTACATGCGTAATTTAGAGACCACAAAGGTACAGCATTGTTAGTTAGGTTAAGAGCTTCCAACTAAAGCAATAAAATCATAGATGATTAGAGCAATGAGGGAAGGATCTTCCAAGCCAAGTTCCCTTTCTTTCCCCTGAAAAGCTGAAGACCAAAAGTTTATACTGACTTCTGCCAGCTCCGGATCAGTGCTATGCCAGGGCTTTGCTGTCAGGAGACTCTCTGGACCCATGACCAAGCCCTTGGGCTAGAGAAGAGATCCACTTAACAGAAAACAAGTCATCAGTGGAAGGCAAAGGACAGAGCCCCTAAGGAAGTGGTGGAATAGAAGAGGACCTCCAGGTGGTCCCAGGTGTTCTTACAGAACTCTAAGAAAGTAAGATGCAGCAGCTGCTAACTTCTTGTCCTGGTAGAGGTTGGGAAGTTGTTTTCATCCATGTAAATGCTCACACCTCTCTAGGTCTTTATTAATATTTCAATCCAATACACTATAGGAGATCCCAACCTGGACAGGTCAGAAGATGAATAAGACATTTCATTCCTTATTGGCAGGACACTTGAGAGTGTCTACATAGCTGAGGTGAGGAAAAGGAGCAGGGAGACTACTTAGTCTTGAGGAACTTGTTAGGGGTGGAGAACTGTGCCCATCTGCTTCTGCTGACCATTTGCTCACAGCTCCCCAGTAAGACCTCCCTTTAATCCCAGCCTAGGAGGCCCCCCTTCATGAGACAATCTGCTTTTATCAACCTCTTACTTATCTATGTAAATATTTGTGTATATATGTATGTTTGTTATACAATAAATAATATAAAATATAATGTGAATGTATAAATATATAATATACATTTGTGTTTATTTATAAATATTTAGTATTATATTCAAATATAAACTTGTAATAAATCCACGAAGGCAGAGACCCAATTTAATTATTTATGGTATACTCACAATGCTTGGCATATAAACATTCAATTAATTCAGAATTTCCAACCACAGGAGAGATAGAAATGTACCTTCCCAGGTATGTTTACAACCTATTTTTGATGAATCAAACATGGAAAAAAACCACATGTATTTATACACTTGATTGTTCTTATGTTGACCGAAGGAGGAAAAAATAACACATGTGGAGGTAAAAAAAGAAAACAAACACTGGACTGGGAGTTCAGAATTGCAGATTCCGGCCCCTGAGCTGCCATCAACTTTTCCTTTTACCTCTCTCAGCCCCCACTTCCTCACCTGTGAAATGTGACTAGTGATTCTCATCTCGAGTTTCTGATAGGCAGGTTGTCAAGCAAAGAGATGAGAAAGCACATGGTAAACTATGTCAGTGAATTCATTTTTTAAAAGTTGAGTCAGATGGAACACAAATTCTAAATTGCACAGTACTTTGAGGACAACGGAGATGGAAAAGAAAAAAACGAGTGGTTTCAATTGGACATCATCCTCACACTGCTTCTTTTTCTCTTTCTTCTCTTTCAGGACTCCATTCCCAACCCACCGGGCAAATTCCCCCTTAAAGGAGGTAAGACCTTGGAATTAGGAGTAAATATGTAGTGAATCACCCATATCACATCCTAGTTGATTAAAGAGCAGAAATATCATGACAGTGTCCGACAGAAAAGTGGGTGGAGGCGGAGGTGGGGGCTGCTCAGGGATGAGCTTATGCATCTTGATTCATCTGAGTAGCCTCTGATCCACACCCTCATTCCCACAAGTCTCCCACCAGCCCTCAACTCTCCCACTAATGAAAATTCCACCTCTGGCATTAGCTGTTGCACGGACATGGACAGGAATGCAAAGAAGTGTTGTGTTAAAAGCTTGAAATCTGGAGTCAGGCCAATATGGGTATGAATCTTGGCTCTACACTCCACCTGGGAGCCTCACTTCCTCATCTACAATACGGGAATAGCAATACCCACCTCACGAAGGTATTGGGGAAGCCAATCAGATCTTGTCCATAAATTGCTTGGCATGGCGACCAGCACATGGTAATCACTAAGTAACTGGTAGTAGCCAAAATGCATAATGAAGTTGAGGATTTGTGAAAACAGACCTTCTCCTCACCCCCGCATTTCCTATCATTGAAGTTACTAATTAATGCATTGTCTCTACCAGCCCCAGAGGGGTGCTATGCAGTTAGGTTAACACTGAAGATGAAAAACTTTGAGATCATCCGGTGAATGTTTTCAATGCACAGAGGAGGAAAAGTAAGACCCAGTGAAGTGTTATGGCCAAGGCATATGGAGCCAATCTAGAACTCAGCTGTTCTCATCTCTAAGTTCTTTCCACCCATAACATTAACCCCATCTCAGTCCTGTAACCTTTAGAACCTAGATAGCAAACACAGCTGGGTAAACAGACAGCTCAGAGAAAAAAAAGAAAGAGAAAGCAAAAGAGAAGAGTAAAAGAGTCATCATAGGCGCCCAGGCAGAGACACCAGGGCATCCTTGGGACCAGAGGACATAAGTGTCTGGACACAGCTCCTCACACCATCAGCATTACACTTGGAGTTTCTATCATGAAACCTTTTCTGCTGTCACCCAGAGACTTAGAAAGTAAGGGCAGGAGGCCCGAGACATACAAGCATTCTGGATCTTTCAAGACAGACTAATAATCTCAGCTTTGTCAACAATATCTTAATCTTTGCTGGAATTACTTAGCATGTGACCTCAATTTCCACAATGCCTCTGTAGACAGTCACATTCACGTAAAAGGGAGCATGGTATAATGCAGAGGTCAGCAAATTTTTTTCTATAAATGGCCAGATAATAAATATTTTAGGCTTTGTGGGCCATGAGGTCTCTGTTGCAACTAGTCAACCCTCCTGTTGCAGTGCAGAAGCAGCCACAGATGCTGTGCAGGCATGGCTGCGAGTCCATAAAACTTTCTTTACAGAATGAAGGGGTGAGCTGGATTTGACCCACAGATCAGAGTTTGCCGACCCCTGTCATGGAAATAGCACAGGCTTTGGAGTCAGAACATGTAACACCTGTTCTTATAGAGCCTGCAAAAAGCCAAGTGCACTGCATAAATGTCACTTTCCCTTCCCCATCCCCACCATTCCACCACCACATCCAGCTAGATTTTCCAAGGAAGACCAGAACCTTTCATTTTCTAAGAGGGGGAGGCGATCTTGACCAGGAACATGATCTCAATGACAAGGACAGTTTTGATTGGGCTACGTGACCTCAGCCATTCTGGGTCTCAGTTTCTGTACTTCCACATCGGTTGCCAAGCACGGGGGCTTTAACCAGTGGTTCTGGCTGTATTCCACAGAGTGGAATCGGAAAAAGAAGGATCAAGCAGCCCCCTTTTCCCATAGCCAAGTATTTGTAATGTAAGGGGCACCCCTTTCCTCTGAGAGTATGTCCTCGCCTAAATTGGTAAAATGTCTGTTCTTTTACAATGTGAAGTTGATATGGATGGGAGTTAGTTGGTTTGCTTTCTGTCCAAGTTGTTTTTGTTTGTTTGCTTTAATGGTCACAATAGGCAAAATCAAAAGCTGCCCATTCTATATTGGTCACTGAATTTTCATTTTAGGGTAAATTTCTTTGGTCCATGAAATCCAAAATTTTGGGAGCCATGGACGAGATCATTTATCAGAGCCCTTCTTATTCGGGCCATCACTGTAAATATCAAAACACAAACGAATCCAAAACCAACCTCAATCTACAATTCAATGCTTCAGCAACAAGATAAAAAATGTTAATAATAATAATCCCCATTAGGGCTGTGACTTTTGTTAAAGACTCTCCCATACCTCCATTGTGTTGATCTTTGCCTCAATCCTGTGAGCAAGCAACATGGGGATTGATATTCCCATTTTGCAGATGAGGAGCTGGGGCCCAAGCAATCACGGTGACTTGCCTAAGGTCATCCAAGGAATGATGGCAGAGCAGGGATCAGAATCCAGGTCTCCTCTCTATCCCCCTGCATGGTGTAGTTTGGCCATGAAATGTTAGTGACCTGCTGTCTGTGGTCCCTGGCTTTCTCCTGCCTTTAATGCAAGTCTACTCTTCTCTTAACTCGGCAAACTGAGACACGGTAGTGGGGTGAGGTGGGAAAACCCTACCTTGGAGCAAGATGTGGGCTCCAGAACTGACCCTAGCACCAGCAGGCTGTGTTTCTCTGGGCAAGTCTTTCCTCCTCTCTGGGCCTCGTCTATAATGCAACAGCGAGAGGCTAGATGAACTGGAAGGTCCTTCCAGTTTTGACACTTTAGGATAGTGTAATTCTCTCATTCACTATGTAAATATAGAAGAAAAAGTCTAATAATAATCTTGGGGGAGTCTGAAGCCACAGCCTCCTCCCCCAACAAGTTCCTCTTAAATAGGCACAAGCAGTAAATTGTCCCTTTGAAAAGCCATTGTAAGACGTTCCAGGCAGAGGGGAACCATATCCCAGAAACTCCTAGGGCAAGCTCCAGGGGCATGTGGTTTGTCACTGGGGTGGACAAGGGCAGAAGCTAGACACTTGCCGGGAAGGCCTCTGCCGCCTACTGATGGAAATCGTCCACCGTTAGCAGGAAGCCAGCAGCAGCCCAGAGCCTGGGAAGCAGGGCCATGTAAAGTAACTTCACACAAGATGACACTCAGCTGCAGGGAAACCACAGAAAACCAAGCCTTTTTGTAATGAAAGGACTTCCAAGTCCTAACAAAAGCTGCCCGTTCCCGGCCAGGAGAATGGTCACCAGAGACTGCCGCCTCCCACCCACTCCATTGTGCTTAGACTCAGTGGACGATCCTGGGGGTTCAGCCAGGACTGTGAGCCAGGAAGAGCCCTGGGAGGAGAATCTTCCACCACACCCTTCTCCTCTCACCTAGAAAATGGAGTTAACAAGGACTCCCCCACAGAGCTGATACAAGGGTGACATGGGACAGCAAATACGGCCCTTGTCTGCCACCTGGCTGAGCCTATGTCCTTTGGACACAGGGTCTACTCTATCCTTTCATCTCCAAATAAAATGGCTTCATCCATCCCCACACATACGGTAAGGAAGCCAGGAGGGCTCAGGGAGAGCAAGACTGGTGCTGCTTCTTGTCACTTCTTGTTCCAATTTTCTGCTTCCACTACATTTCGACTCTCACATGTGCTCACTTTATGTGGCTTATTTGTCCAAACCACAGAATGCAGACGCTTTTGCCTTGATTTCCCCCAGAGTGCCAAAGCACCCTGCCTTTGTGTACAGCAAAGTTCACAACAGGATTTAGAGTACCCAAAGAAGTGGGTGGGGCAATGCATCCCATCAGAGGACGATGCAATTGAGTATTAGAAGCCTCTGTTCCTGTAAGGCTTCTGCCACTCCAGTCACTGGGAATTTCTCGAGGGACAGTTCTCCTCCCCGGGGCTCAGCCTTCTGCCATGCATACTGACCCACAGTCCTTCCTACCTACTTTTATGTCCTTCTCCTGCCCATTTTCATGCCCCCCACTTCCCCTCACAAACTCTGCAGAAATTCCAATTCTACTGACTTTACTTTGCCCAAAGATTTTGGTCGCCTTGGTCTCAGCCCTAGTCCTTCCCAAGATCCCAAAAACCAAATGACAGTTCTTCCCTGCACTGGAGGTATTCTGTAGACAACTTTTAAGTCAGGTTTTCCTTTATTCCCTCACTATGTATGTATGAGGATCTGGCAGAGTGAAAATAATGGATATTGACGGGCTTTCACTATGTGCCAAGCTCTGGGCTGAACGCCTTGTAATTCACTCGTGCAGTCCTCACAAACCCCAAGGAGCAATTATTAGCCTTATTTTATAGGTACAGAAACTGAAGCACAGAGAGGTTTACTGACTTGCCTAAGACTGCACAGCTAGCAAGGAGTAGAGCAAGACTTCCAAAATCCACCTTGGAGCCCTCTTGCTTAACCAGGATTGTATCACCAGATGCTTAGTAAAGCCTGACTGTGCTTCCTTCTGGTGCCCCTACCAGATCTCCAAAGCTAGGAATCCTTCCAATACTCTTAATCGCTTCCTCAGCACCTGCTCTCACAGCTGTTTGCTTTCTTGTTGCTGAAGCATGCTCTCTGTTATCGAGCCCTGGGGCAGAGAGGGCCGTGAGAGTGACCGTATATGTGGGTGTGCGTGCGAGGTGGAGTGGTGGGGAGCATGAGCAGCTCATGGCTGGGGATCTCGAGACCGAATTTAAGCAGCTGAGGAGTCTTGAGACCTGGATGATTCCTTCCCTCTCCACAACCTGCCAGTTAGAAGAGGTCTTTCTTTCCTGCTAATGTCATGTGGCCCCTACTATCCAGAGGTTCCTGGAGGCGCTGACAAAGTTGAAATAGTAGATAGACTATGTGTGGGTCCTGACAACCCCTTCAGTGCATTTCCCATCCTCGCCCGAATTCAGTCCCAGCTGAAGATGAGGTAGAAAAGGCGAGAACTGGGTTGAACCTTGGAATACCTCCATCCCAGTCCCAGGACTTGGAGCCACTCACTTTTCCTCTCGAGGTCTGGAGTTTCCTGTTTTCTAAAATGTCAGGAGTGATGGGGGCACGCCAGATGACCTGACCCTGGCATGGATTTTGCTTTGAGTATAACATTCCAGGAATGGAATGAATACCATAGGATTCTTTGACCATTTTATCGTTCTAACAATTTACAATTTTTGCATGGCTTAGCAGACTGCCCTCCTCCCCACTCACCCACCCTGCTGAAAAGCAAGTGTGGGCCTTGAAAGAGATCAAGTAAGGTCGGCTCTCTAATTGTACCTAGTGAACCCACCCCCAAAGAAACAGTAAAAGCTACCCATTGAAGGCAATGAAACAAAACCATGGAGGCTGGCTACTCACCAATCCCCAGCTACCCCTGACGTGGCACCACTGACAGCAGAAGACCACCTCCCTTCTATCAGATGGATTCATCTGGATCTAGATCGCCCAATCCGCCAGTTGTTGCTTTTCCTTTTTCACAGCAAGAGGGGGGACTCCTGCTCAGGGGGTAAATTGCTTTTCAGATAGTCACTGGCCTCAAAGAGCTGATTTGCTTCTCCATTTGCTTTGAACACACTCAAAACCCACTCTTAAACTGTGCTTTTCTTAAGGCAGAGCTAACAGGAGTCAGGAATCTCTCTACAAGAAATAAACTAGAAAATAGGCCACTCAGAGTCAAGTTGAATAGGGTCCTAGGGAGGCCATCCAGAGGGCTAAAGCCAGCTGTACCTACTCCCCATCCCCCTGCCACCGAGGAGAGGAAGGAGGAGAGAGGAGATGGGAGAGGAGGGGAGACCGGAGGAGAGGAGACGAGAGGAAAGAAAATATTCAGGTCACTGAGAAATGGATTAACATTTACACCTGAATTTAGCACATACAAATCACAAATCTCTAAATCCAGAGGAAATCCTCATCTTTCAAATACTTTAGGGAATGAAAAAGGAAAGAAAGAAAGAGAGGTGGGGTAGGGGGAGGGAGGGAAAGCAGGCCTATTTCTCAAACTGGCTTCATTCTATATTTCATCCACGCTCTCTGGGCACCACATTTGTTGGCTTAAATGTCTACAAGCCCAGCAGGGCAAGCCTTGGTCGAGGGAGTGGGAGCCAACCATTACCTGGTATACTTTGGTGGTGGACACCAGGCTCTCTGTTATGCATTGTCTCATTTAATTCCCCTAGCAGCTCCTCAAGGGAGGTTATTATTATTCTCACTTGAAAGAATTCAAAGAGGCTGAGTGACTTATGCAAAACCACACAACTCAGTAAGCAGTAGGGGTAGAATTTGAACCCGAGCCTGTTTGATCCCAAGCTGAACTTTCCAAGGATGCTGTCATCCTTCTGCATCAAGAATATCTAGGCAGTGTTTTTGAAAAGTTATTTAAAATGTTAGCAGATCTCTGGGGCTGGCCCGATGGCGTAGTTGTTGAGTTCACGCACTCCGCTTCAGTGGCCCAGGGTTCGCAGGTTTGCTTACTAAGCCATGCTGTGGCAGGCGTCCCACATATAAAGTAGAGGAAGATGGGCACAGATGTTAGCCCAGGGCCAATATTCCTCAGCAAAAAGAGGAGGATTGGCAACAGATGTTAGCTCAGGGCTAATCTTTCTCACCAAAAAAAAAAAAAAACAATGTTAGCAGATCTCACCATATGATTCACTTTGCCTCTTAAATTATAAACTTAAAGATGCTTTTTAAGTATCTCCAATAATATCAATTCAACCTGCATTAGGTATAAGTGAATTCCGAGGAAATATCCATAGAGTCAGACAGGTTTACGTTACATACTGTAACAGGTCAGGATTGAAAAGACTCCAGAATCCTAAGGAACCTTCAAGGGATCCGAATGAGTTCCAGCTTGATCTCGATTTGTATTTACTGATCACCTTCTATGTGCTTAATGCTGAGCATGCTGGGATGAGGATTCCCTAAACAGTTTGTAAATTTAGGGTCACCTAACAAATAGCCCATCCTGGAGCTTCTCCATCACTAGTTGGCCTGGTGGCCTCAAGGAAACAGTCAACAGTTGAAATGCTCCATAGGTTAAGCATTCACTTTGATTCCAAATTCTACTGATAACGGAGAGACTCTCCCCTAGATGTCACTGTTGAGACTCTGCTGGATATTCCAATAGAGGGATGGAACTAAGAAGCCAGGATATGCTAGATGCAGACATTAGGATAACTCTTCTCCTTCTTGGAAGGATTAAAATATTTTCGACAGATGGAAGAAGGATTCTGTGCACTTTCCTGGAAGCAACAGATGGCCTCAAACACTTAGGTACTTAATTGAGCAACTCTAAGCCATCCGATAATGCCATGAGCTTTGTTTAATGAGCATTTCATGAGCCAGATCACTTTGATGAGAAGCCTTGCTAAGCCATGCCACTATAACAACTACGAGAAGGGGAGTAGAGGAGGAAGGGACTACCATTTGCTGAGTGTCTCCTCTAAGCCACGTGCTGCACTGGCCACTTGACATCCACAACCTCATTGCATCTTTGCAACTTCCATGCATTTGGGCTGATGGTTACCATCCCCACTTCACAGATGCAGTAACTGGGGGTCAGGAAGGGGAAGGGGCAGGTCTGAGGCTAAAAGCCTTGACTAGAATCCAAGTGCTCTTTCTGAGATGCACTGTGTCTGTCTTGTCCTGATATCTACCTGGAAGCTTCCTGGCGCTCAGACCATATACCATCTGACCGGAATGGTCCTCATGATTTGTTTTGCCATGTTGGGAATTGTTGCATCTTAATGGAAGCCTCATTGCCCCCTGACTTGTGACTTGACAGGGTTCAGCACATGGACCTGGAGTCACCTGCAGGCATTCTCCCTCAGGAGGGAGCCCACAAGGCTCTTTAGTACTTGGTTTCCCAGCACCTCCAGCTGTCTCGTCAGTTTTCAGTCCAGTGTGATGGTAGCTGCAAACCCACTTCTTCCTGTATTTAGCGCCCACTACTCCATGGACTGGACTAGGAGTCAGGAGCTCTGTGCTCTGAACCCAGCTCTGCCACTAACCTACTGCGGGTCTTGGGTCAGACCCTCAGTCCCTCTGGGTTCAGTCTCCCCACTCATAAAACCAGGGTCTTGATTAACTTGGCACCTTGAGATCTCAAGGTGGGGTCCAGTCTTCAGGTTGCCATTATTCTGACTTCTAGAACATGATCCTTTCAACTACCTTCAGCAACATCTCTCTCTCCCTATCTCTCTCTTCTGTGCAACTGGCCAGGAGGGTTTCATTGGCACATATTTCTCTCCAGACTTCCAAACAAAGCCCAAGGAAGTTCCTTGATCCTTCTAGAGGAGGCCAAAGCTTTAGAAAACAGCTTACAAATATTGCCCATCTGAAGGCCTTGGTCCTCAGAAGAATTCACAGAGTACTTGATTTGTCTGAAAGATGGAATGCCCACAGAAGGGTCAAGGAGTCCTGTGCTCTGGTCCTGCCTCTGTCACTAACCCACGGGGTGACCTAGGACAAGTCTGCCCTGGGGTAGCATTGGGGAGCACATGTGTTATGTGGTACCAAGCCTGGACCAGGCGACCTCTCAGGGAACTTCCATCTCTACGAACCGTGCAAATCCTTACAGAACCAGGCTATTCATAACTTAGATTGCCCCCAGACTAAAATGTTCTGTTCTGCCACTGCAGGTGTCTGGAAATCTGAATGTGTGAAAACAGTCTCCTAGCAGGTGTAGAGCAGCATGCCCACAAAGACAGGCAGTTGGAGCTGGGACCAACTTTCTGCCCCTGTAGCAGGCACGGCAATGTACAGCTAAGTCTATACAGCCCACTGGAATAAGCTAGAAGGGTCCTTCTAGATCATCAGATCCACACTGCTCTTCATCTAGCTAGGGACACTAGAGCCCAGAGAGGAGAAAGTCCTGGATTCTAACTCCCAGGTTGTCAACTCAGCCACGACTTGCAGACAGTTCTCATTTCCTAACCCAAGTGTTCAGTTCTTCAGACTAAACCCCTCCAGACATTGCATTCAGCTGGGAAGTGAATGAAACAGGGGTGTTTTTCTCCCTATGTTCTCTGCATTCAAAATTCCAGGGACATTACAGGATTCCAGCTGCATGTAGAACCACTTATTTATAAGTCACTCCTTCCTGTCTTCATAACCAAAAAAGAAAGTCATACCATGGACTCACAAGGTGATGCAGAGACTCAAGCCACACGGCTGATGTCCCATGAAATGTTCATCTCACTCTTGACAAGAGCTTAATGACCCTCAAACCAGCCCAGTGCATGTTTGAACAGCACTAACTGGTCAAACATTTGAGCTGCCGGCACTATAACTTACAGTGTGATCTCTCTGTCCTTCATGAAGGTCTGCCCATGGCCTCATCTGAGAAATGGGAATGAGAGCAGTGTTAGCCATTAGCTGAGGGCATCATCTCCTTAAACTTCCACTTGGAGCCTTAGTGTTTGGGCCCCACAGAGCAGGCTGCACTGTCTTCCTGCTGACAGCTTTGTCAGCTGTCAAAGGCCAGCAGTTGGCCCTCCTCTAGGTTCCTCTCCAGGTTCAACAGCCCCATCCCATCAACAGCTTCTCTAGAATCCTGGTTCCCAGCCCCTTTCTCTTAGCCAGCTCTAGCAATGTCATTCTTAGAGGGGGCTGCTCGTGTTTTTCCTTTCGCTTGAAACCATCTAAAAGATTCTTTAAGAAAAACTAAAATACACCATGCCATTTGACTTCAGGAAATGCAAATACTTCAAAATAAGTTTTTTTTTCCATCCTTGGGTTTCTCAGAATTACAACTGAGGTCAACCCAGAAAACATGCAAAGACCAAAGGGGAAAGAAAAAAAGAACCCGTATGTGTGAGAGGCAAGCCCAGGCTTGTACTTCCACAGCCACCTGTTTACAGAAGCTCACCTTATAGATGCCACCACAAGTGGCGTGGTGTGAAGGGGCCTCCAGCCAGTGAGCAGAGCCTGTTCTTGGTGGGATGTGCTGGCCTCAGCTCAGGGCATGAGTCTTCTCCTCCCGTCTAATCTAACCTAACCTACAGAATGGATGGGAGAATGTGGCCAGGTGTTATTCCAGCCAGAAGGAGAAAGGCAAGCCACACATCCACATTCACCTCACTCATGCCATAAGAACTTACCTGACATCCACAGAAGGAAGTAAGAGAGATGCACTAGATGATTCAACTCAACAAACATTGACCTAGCATCTTCTAGGCTGGGCAATAGGGGTGTACAAACAGTAGTCTCTGCCCTGAGGGTTCACAGTCCAATGGAGGAGGCAGATAGGCAAACAGAGAGAAGGGTCAGAGAAGGTTTTCCAGAGGAGATGACTGCCAGGCTGTGCCTTAAACAAGGAATAACTTGCCCAGTGAAGGCAGAGGGAAGAGTAGGTGCCAAGGTGGAATGGCAAATCAACATGGTGTGTTTGGGGGCACCACAAGCCCTCAAACTCTAGTAGAGTGGTCAGCAATCCACTTGGGCATTAGGATCAGACAGCCTAAGTGTGAATCTCCACTCCACCACTGACCAGCTGTGGAAATGTCAACAAGTCACTTAACTTTCAAAGCCTCGGTTTCCGTATGTACAAGATAGAAATCATTATAGTACCTTTCTCATGGGGTGGGTTGTGAGAATTAAGTGAAATAATGCATGTGACATGCTCAGCAGAGTACCTGGAAAATAGCCATCCCTCAATATGCATTAACTATTATTATTATTACTAACTCCATGGCCATTATTATTATTGGGACAGAGAGTGCAAGGGAAAGAGGGAAGGTGAGGGATGAGACTGGAGAGGTCAGTAGGGATCAGGACACAAGGGAACAGGAATGCCATGTAGGGGAGCTTGGCCCTGATCCTGTAGGAACAGCAGAGTCAGAAAGAGATTCCAAGCAGAGAAGACTTGAAGCCAGACGTGCCTCTCTGAGATTCCTTCTGACTTGGTGTTCCACACCCCAAAAGAGGAGGCTGGGCCAGAGGGACCCTCTAACAGTGGTCACATTGCATTCGAGAATAAGCAGCCCTCGGTGTTGTGGTTCTCATTCTACAATACCCCAAGAGTGTGGGCTGTGGGCTGAAAAAGGCAGAACAAGGACACTAGTTGGAGGATGACTGAGAGATGGGACCAAAAGAATGGCAGATGGCCTACCAGCCCTCCTCCCCAAAGTGACCTTTGGACCAGAGCCTCTTTAGGGGTTGAGGGCAGAGAAGGATGACAACTGCCCTCCCTGCCCCTCAACGTCTAGCAGTGAGCTTGTTCAGACAGCAGAGGGAACCCTTCACTTAACTTTCAACCAGTCCGAGCCCCACAGCTCTATGAGGAAGGCCAGGAGGGATTTTCTCAGGCCTGGGCAGAGAGACCAATGGAGAAGATTGTTAGCCCAAAAGGTATAGCTCAGAAATTCAGTGAGCAAACACACCCGGGTGTGGCCGCTTCCCCTGAATGGGCCTGTGGCCACCTAGTCTCTGATGGATGGAATGAATGATCACATCTGGTGACATCATCCAAAAGATGTCAAGGTCATGTCATAGATTCCCAGTTTTACAGACAAGGGAAACCAAGGCCCAAAGAGAGAAAGGGATTTGCCCAGAATAAGTTGAATCCATGAGTCATTGTGGAAAATGTATAACTTGGTTCTTTGCATACAAAATAGTTACTATAATAGGAAGAAGCTAAGCCACCATCACCAGAGAATACATTAAAAATACTTTTATTTCTTAAATACCATAATGACATAAACACTGTCTTTTCCCCCTGCCAAAAAAGTTTCAGATAGCAGGATCCCTGCTTAGATCTCTTCAATCCTATATCCTCTTAAAATTGAACACAACAATGTGTTTAGTTTCACTGTCTAGCGAAGTGGCCTCCAGGAGGAAACTTGGCCTCAGGAATAAGACAGACGTGGGGGTAAATCTCAATGTTTTCATCAACTTGTTTGACCTTGTACCATTGACCATGTCTGGGCATCAGGATTAACCTTGCAGAGTTAGTCTGAGAATTAGATTAGCTGAAGTATGTAAAAGTACACAGACCAGTATCTAGCGCACTCTTAAGGGAAGAATGGCAATAATTACTATGAGCGTTATCGTTCTGACTACCACTGCCTGGCTGAGTGACACGGGACAATGTACTTAATTTGTCTGGTCCCCGGGCTTTTTTCCATTTGTCAAAGGGACTTAATAATACCTCTCTCATTGAGTTGCTGCCAAAATTAAGTGAGGTGAAATACTTAAAGTGACAAGAATAACACCTGGCACATATAGGAACTCAGATCATGTTTGTCCTCTTCCCCCAACTTCCACAGTCTTGCGTAAAAGCCCAAGTGGAAGCAGTCAATTAAAAAAAAAAAAAAAACTCCTAAGGTACTTGATGGCAAAATGAGAAATGAACAGGTTTGCCTTTTGCCCCCCAAATGAAAACAGAAGAGTAATTGTCTCCATCAAAGAGTTGTGGAAAAAGATCTGACGTCTCCAGTTCCCAGAGCAAAGATATTTAACATGCGATCTCCTTATTTGTAGGAAATTGCTCGGAGGACATCTTATGTATCCTAGAGAAAGCTCCATTCAAGAAGTCATGGGCCTACCTCCAAGGTCAGTAACCAAATCCAGGAAGCCTAACCACGTGAGGGCCACTTCCTGTGGCCTTTCTGAAACTTTTAAGCCAGAGGTCACGAGTAGAAGCCCACGCCAAGGGGGACCTGCAGATGTGTTCTGCAGATAAGGCTGCACGATATTTTATAATTTGAATTTAAATGCCTTCGGGGGAAAGGGGAGAGTGTTACTCTTCAAAGCTACAAGGCTGCCCTTTCCTCGGCATCACTGACTCCCTAATGCTGCCTACCTGGCCTCTGAAGGCATCTGTGTTCCACCCCCACCACTTCCGTCTACTCAGCCATGTACGAGCTGTGGGCCAAGTGCACAGTACTCTTCCTCACGCAAGGGAAGCAGGCTCTTAATCTCTGCCTCTATCAAGTTATTCACAGGGGAACCACAAAATTGCCTTGTCCCCAGATTGACGGCTTAATGAACATGTTGGCACAGGGCCTATTTGCATACTGCAGCACACTTCAGGAAAGAGGCCTCTCATAAGTGAAATAATCAGAGGCCCTCACACTGGGAAAGAGGAGATATGGAGGAGATAGCCAAGATCCACTGCATAGCCATTCTGCTCATTTAAAAAATTCAATTTTGCAGTTAGATTAGTTCTCACTCTTCAGTTGAATTGCAACAAGGTTTAAAGGGAAGGAATGGAAGTAATTAAAACTAACACGCCAGCTTCCCAGTTCTGAGAGTCACCCTGACAAATTAGTGCTGATTTTCATTTTAGGACTCAGAGAGACTTGGCTTCTGACACAAACATGTCAGCTTAGAGGGTCTGCTAATTCTCTGCTTTTCTAATACTCCTAGCTGAGAAGAGCCCCTTAATGTGCACTTGAAGAGTCTATACAAATATGTTTGACTGCCCTTTGTTGTTTTTTGTTTTTGTTTTTTGAGGAAGATCAGCCCTGAGCTAACATCCATGCCAATCCTCTTCTTTTTGCTGAGGAAGACTGGCTCTGAGCTAACATCTATTGCCAATCCTCCTCCAGTTTTTTTTCCCCAAAGCCCCAGTAGATAGTTGTATGTCATAGTTGCACATCCTTCTAGTTGCTGTATGTGGGACGCGGCCTCAGCATGGTCAGACAAGTGGTGCATCGGTGCACGCCCGGGATCCGAACCCAGGCCGCCAGTAGCGGAGCGTGCGCACTTAAGCGCTAAGCCACGGGACTGGCCCCTGACTGCCCTTTGAAAGAGAGAAAGATACTCAAAAATTCAGACAACGAATGGTTAAAGGATGCATCTTAATGTGAAAGTTAACAGTCTGAGATTCTCCTGGACATCTTGATGCCTTAATCAGTTGCTAATTGAACAAAATTGAATGTCCTATCTCTGACACTTTGTACAACGTCTACCAAATAATAATCCCCATTGATCAAATGTTCACTGATTGATTGAATAAATGAACATGATAGTCCAGAACTTATGGGGAATACAGTTCAAGAGTTTATAGTCTGAAAAGGAAAAAATAATAATTATAATGACAACAGAATAATATAAGAATTAAGTGGAAAATAATTCTATAGGAAGTGGAGGTCTAATATCATGTGTGTTCTGATCCTCCAGCTTTGAGCGTTAGAGAAAAGGAAGAAAGATGGTTTTGTACCTGTGCCTTGATTACTAAGCAGCACCTAGAAGGTGTAACATGGAATATATTCCAGGTGGTTGGGACAGCAGGCAATATTATAGAAAACATGGGTCTTGAATGGAGAACCTTGAACAAAGACTTCAAATTTTCCAATCTGTCCCTGAAATTTGCCCAATAATTCTGTTTTTTTGTCTTTCTCTTTCCAGTGTCAAAGCATATAAACAAAACCAAGTTGTCTTGGAACAAAGATGGCATTGTCCATGGAGTCAGATACCAGGATGGGAATCTGGTGATCCAGTTCCCAGGTTGGTACTTCATCATTTGCCAACTGCAGTTTCTCGTAAAATGCCCAGAACATTCTGTCGACCTAAAGTTGGAACTTCTCATCAACAAAGATGTCAAAAAGCAGACACTGGTGACGGTGTGTGAGTCTGGAGCACAAACCAAAAACATATACCAGAACCTCTCTCAGTTCTTGCTGGAGCACCTCCAGGTCAACAGCACTATATCAGTCAAGGTGGACAAATTCCAGTATGTGGATACAAACACCTTTCCTCTTGAGAATGTGCTGTCCATCTTCTTATACAGTGGTTCGGACTGAACCATTTCTCCTGGCCTTCAGGAAGAAAGAAGCTCTCTACCATATAGTACTTCCTCCATCCAAACACTTGGGCAAACAGCAAACTTTAGACCAAGACTGAAACCACAAAGCGTGTTAAATAGTATGCTTCTCCTTCTGTCTCTTGGGAAGATACAGTTCCAGGGTCAACACTCTGTTTTGAGTGATGTATCTTTCAGACAGAAGGCAGGGAAGTCATATGTGGTGGACAGAGTCCCACAAGGGAATCAGAGGGATGGATTTACGGCCCAGCCCAACCACTAACTCATTGTATGACCTGGAGCTATCCCTTTCCCCTCCCTGGAACTCGGGATCCGCATCAGAAAAATGAAGGGGTTGGATTTGAATTTCTCCAAAGTTTCTTCCATCTCAGAAGACCAGGCTCCCTCATCACGGACTTGTGAACTAAGAATCCAGGCAGTGTTCCAGAAGCCCCCAACCCAAGGAAAGGCCCTCACACGAGTATAAAACCAATGGTGCCTGGCTGCATGGCACCTTAGCAGAATCAGAATTGGACCGCAAGGTTCAGGGTACCTGGCCAAATGATGTGAACTGTAGGATCTAAAATGTATAAAAGAAAGGACTGCCAAACTGACCATCCTGAATCTAAGAGGCCATTGACCAGGCTTGACTCCATTCCAGTTAAGACTGACAGTAAGCCAACAACAGACAGCTTTTGTTTTCTGTCAGGAAAGTGCTGTGTGTGCACTTGTCACTCAATCAGCGTGCAATGGTCAAGGCGATGTAGTCATTTGGTCAGGGAACAATGGCTGCCATCTCTAGCACGATCTTTTTCTGTTCCCTGCTTCAAACACCTCTCAGAAAACCATTTCTGTGGAGGGTTTTGAAGGCCCCACAAAGTTGTTGATAGAGAATGATGACCCGAAAAATGGCGAGAAGGACTTCTGAACAATAGCAACTTCCTCTCCTGACTCGGGTAGCCAGGGGATTTCTCGAGTTTCATCAATCCTTACATCTGGCCATCATCTTTGAAGGGGCATCTTATTTGTTTGAAAGAAGGACCATTTGACTTGAAGTGTAAGCCCCTGATTTTATGCTGCAGAAGGAAAACGGACCCTTAACTGCTGTGCAAAAGAATGGAGAAAAATTTGTGGTTTTCTCAAGAGGGAGGAGAGAAAAGAAAGGAGTAGGAATTCAGAGAAAGACTGAAAAAGGTTTAAAAGAAAAAAAAAAAACAAGAATGGTGGTATGGATGAGAGGGATTTGGGAGAACAAATTGGCTAAGGGACAATTTTAAGTCATTTGCTGAGCAGTGTGCTATGTCAACCTCCTCCTGGGTCTGCTCTGTGAAATAGTCAGTAAAGCCTGCATTTCTCTTTAACGCTTTCTGTGAGTAGATTCTTGGGGATGAGTGGGCATTGGGAGAGGTGTTGAATTCAGCAAGCCAAGTGATATGTGGTAAAAACATAGACAGGTTTTAAGGACCCACAGCTATAGAATAAGGGTGCATTGGCATTTGAGTTATTCCCTAATTCTGTAGGACAAATGAATTTTGCTTAACCAACTCATGCATTCCTGAAGTATCTGCAACCTGAGCATGTGTAAGCTAAACAAATTTTCTACCGTCATATTCTAACTTGAGAAAGATTCCATTTTCGTTTTTCACCAACCATCCTCTGAGCAGAGGTACATGATTTTTGCATTGCAAGTGGTTCCTCCTGTCAGTCTCTGTTAAGCAATGCTCCAAAAGCCAACAGCTGAAGACACAGGGGGTAGAGCACTTAAAGGAATCTTGTAGCAAGACAAAAATTGGAAAAGAGAATAATCATGAATAACTCAATTGAAAGATACATGGGGAATGGACAATCTAGGAAGTTTAAAACTAAATTTTGTTACTCCCTGAGGGTTAACCATCCCCTGGGAATGTTATGAGCAAATGACACTATCTATGCAAGTAAGACAAATAACTTTTCTAACTGGGAACCCAGGCTACCTGAAACATATGCCTCGTTGGTGAAAATGCAACTTCACTCAGTTGAGTGAGACCCCAACACACACAGTATACTTGTAGAACTTGTAGAGGAAGGTGATGGGTGAGATGATGAAAAATAACAAGTCAATGTAGACTAAATATATTCCTCCCCTTGGGAAAATTCATAGGACTTTTTTTCTCAACGTTTGGTAGGAATCTGTCTATTGCCCACTAATGCCTCCTGTAACTCCCTTATCCAGTTCTTCCTCGGAATCCTCAAGTCACACAGAGGTTGGCTCAGAGAATGGTCCAGCACCCCAGGAGGGTTGATATGAACAGTCTCTAAAGGGAGAAAGTGCTGAGAGAAACTGGGCAGAATTTATCAAAAAAGAGAGCCTTCCAGAATCCCTGGAATACCACTGATTATTCTGGCAATGGGGAACAAAGCTTTTAAATTAAGGGTATAGAGCAGTGAGTCAGTGTCATCTCTAGATAGATCCTGAGAGATGGACTAAGCCAATGTTTGAATGGAAGACCAATACGGGGCGGGGACTTGTCATGTCCTCACACGGGATGAGCAGCAGAGCTAAGATTCGAGCCCGGCCTCCTGACTCCTGTCTCTGCACTTCCCACCAGGCTTTTCTGATCTTCTCCTGTAGCCTGTCGGTAATTCCTCAGCTCACATCTTTCAAGCTCTCTATTGGAGCAGTCCTCAGCATTCAGGGATTTCCTCTGTTCTGCCTTGTCCCCACTCCAATCACTCCAGGATCATCATTCTAATGTGAGGCACAGAGGGTCTGTAGATTCAGTACATGGTCAAATCTCAGAAAAGGGTTAGGGTCTCATGATATAAAAGTTCTGTCTGTCAGAAACTGAAGAAATATATGACAAGGCCAATATTTTTTCCAATAAAAAATTAAAAGATTGTTGTTTTAATTTGAAGTGATGCATATATGTATGTGTATGTATATAAAATACATATTTGTGTATTATGTACACATAAATATGTATATATGTGTATTATATACACACATATATGTACATATATGTGTATGTGTATATATATGTACTTTTCCCTAGTAATTGTTTTACGGGTCATCTGCTTAACCTGGGGTCAAGGGAGGAAGCCTGATTCTTGCTCTGGGCATTGCAAAATTGATATATGCTTGTATTTATTTTTAATTATGAAAAGAACAGAAAATAATATTTTTCCCATGCCTCACCAGCTTATTTAATAACTATTAATATTTTGCTATGTTTTCTTCTGCTTTTTTTAAAACATTAAATAATACAGGTAGAGCTGAAGTCCCACTCCTCCTCCATTTCCCTACACCCTCCCCAGAGACAACCACAGCCCGGAAGTTGGTGTGTCCCCTTTGCTTACATAACTTTATCCTTGTTTTTCCATAAGAATATATAGTACAATTTTGTGTGGTTTTTTGAATTTTAATAAATGATATCATACTTTATATAATATTTTGTGACTTGAATTTTTTCATGTAACATGAAGTTTCTGAGATTTATCCAGACTGATACATACAGAGCTAGTTCATTCATTTAACTGCTAGCTACTATTTTATTGTTTGAATAGACCCCAGTTTGCCCATTCTCTTATGGATTTAGTTTGCCTCCCGATTTTGTTGTAATAAGCATATCTTCCTGTACAACTCCCACCCCTCAATGCTATTTTTCTATACAGCAAAAATACTCTTTAAAAATTATAAATAGTACCCTAAAGCTACTGAGTCAACCTTGGAGAGTGAGGTTAGACCTCTCTGTGGTTAGAGGTCATGAGCTGGAGCTTTGGAATCTGAAGAGCTCTTTCCATCTTTCCTAAGAACTTCTCTGCTCTGCACATCCAGCCACACACAAGCCCTGGGTGCCAGTGTAGGGCCAGGCCCCCATGCCACATGCCAGTTTATGATCCAGCATGGTCGGTGCCATGGCTCTTCCAGGATGCTGCAAAATCGGCTCTAGTCAGCATGTGTTTGAAATATGCTTTTCCAAAGCACTCTGGGGCTTCCCTGGATCCAGCTCTCTTCCTGAAGAGTAAATGAAAAATTTCAGAGTACAAGATGAGCACAAATCCAGAAGGAAATTTATCCCCCAAGATCAAATATCCGTGTTCCTTGGGGTCTGTTCCAGATCTCTTTCTCTTTGTACTTCACACCCTCTGCCTGGGTGACTTAATCAACTCCCATAGCTCCAAATGACATCTTCTTGCCAATGACTTCATAATCTGTACCAACAGCTTTGATTTTCTCCTAAAATCCAACCCCAGAGAGTCAGTAGCCACTGGGCTCTACCCATCAGTTCTCTCTGAGACCTTGCAATGGAAGATTGGTGCTCAAAGTCTAGTGCAGTGACTCTTGAGTTTTTTTTATTGTGACCCAGAGGAAGAAATGCTTTACTCTGCAAACAAGAATGCGCACACACACACACACACACACACACCCCTAAGACAAAAGTTTCATTAAGTAATACTTACCCTTAGTATTTGTGACTAAGAAAAAAAATCTTGTGACCCCCTGAACTGACTTTACGATGCTCTCATAAGTCACAACCCAGTTTGCAAAATACTGTTCTAGTGTGACTTTGTCTGCTCCAGAAGTTGGAAAGCTAAAAATATACTCCGCTTATTCTCTTGCAGTTTGAACTCTAGAATAGTTTAGTCTGAGACGGACAAGATTTTGGAACATTTGTCCAAACAGCCAGCAAGCCCAGCTGTAGAGGCATTTGGATTTTTTGCAACTGAGTTTGCAGAGGTCCCAGTGTTCAGATGCTAGATTAGTAAGTGTGGCGAGTCTGGGGGTAAGGAGAGGAGCATCCATTCTGCTGACATAGTCTGTTGCAGATTCACATTGGTTCTAGAACTGGCAGCAGAAGAAGCTTCTTGATTGTGGTGGTTTCCTGTTCGAAACAGTGGTGTTGCGCTAGAGGGGGCAGCTTCCTGATTTCAAGATTATCGAAGAGACAGCAGCTACCGTAGCAGCCTCGTTCCTAGGAGTGGCGTTAGAGGTTGCCCCTGAAACTTCAACCGGATTCTGTTTCCTCAGCCTTCCTGACAATTCTAAGAGCCACTTAACAGCCTGTGTTAAATGCCTTCCTGCTACACACGCTGGAGTGAAGTGTGTTCTGCAACTGATGCCTGAGGGATTCAATCTCAACACGTACAAAACTGACCTCACGATACTCACCCCAAACTGGTCACTATTCCTATGTTTTCAATCTCAAGGACTATCTGAGTCTCTCATGACCCTTCTTTCCTATTTCCCATCCAACCAACTTCTATCCAACTCATCCAGTTCTCTGGTCCCAGCCATCATAATCTCACTCACCTACTCTCATCGCCTCCTAACTTACATCCTTGTCTCCTGCCTTACTCCTTACAAATCCCATCTCCAGACGGCAATAACTTCTCTCCATTGTTCTTGGGGTTGATAGTAATCATGATAGTTTATCAGGCTCTTACATGTTATGCACTTTTCATGTACTCAGTCATTTAATCCTCAAAACAGCCCTATGAGGTAGGCATTATTATCCCCAGGCTTCAGACAATGACATTGTGACTCTGAGACATTGAGTAGCATGGCCAACATCACACAGCCAGTGAGTGGTAGAGCTGGGATTCAAGTCCTGGTTTGTGAACATCCACATTCCAACATTCCATGCTCCAGTCCCTGTGAATCCAGCCTTTCTAAAATCTAAGCTCTCTAAAGCAGCTCCCTCTCCATCTAGATCCTGCCTGTCTCTCTGTTTCACGCCATCTCCCACCTCCTTGTGTTCTATGTTCAAATCGCATGGAGCTTCTCCCAATTCCTCAAACCTTCCATGCTCAGCCTGGCCACCAGATGTTTGCAGATGTTCCTCCTTCTGCCTAGAATACTTGTTTCACTCTCTTTTGCCTGGTTAACTCTTACCATGGTTCTCATCTCCTCAGAGAAGGTTTTCTGACTCTTCTGGCCTCATGTAATTCCCTTTGTCTTCTTCTTCCACACTCTCCCCATCCTTAAGTGCATGACACCTTACTATTCACCCTGATTCTCTCTATATTTCCTCTCCAACATCCAAACTCCTCGAAAGCAGGAACCCTATCAATCTCACTCAGCACCAGGTCCTCACAGCCCAGCCCAGCTCCTGGGACATAATAGAGAGACACTCAATAACTAAACGAATCATCGAAGAAAATCTCTTTAAACACAGGCCCCATTTTAGGGAAAGGATACTAAGTAAGCCATCCAAAATAAAAAAAGGAAGAAAATCTCCTTGCAAAATATGGAAATGTGGGGGCCGGCCTGGCGGTGTAGTAGTCAAGCTCACGTGCTCTGCTTTGGCAGCCACAGGGTTCGCAGGTTCAGATCCCAGGGGCGGACCTACGCAGCGCTCATCAAGCCATGCTGTGGCGGCATCCCACATACAAAACAGAGGAAGATGGGCACAGATGTCAGCTCAGAGCCCGTCTTCCTCAGAAAAAAGAGGAGGATTGGCAATGGATGTTAGCTCAGAGCCGGATTTCCTCGCACACACATAAGAAAATATGGAAGTATGAATTGAAAGCCACCTTTTTTCTTAGAAAGGCCTTTCAGCACTCAGAAAAGTCAGAATGCTGATTAAAGAAAGGTAAAATTTTCAGAAAACAGAATCTACCTGTGCAATCTGGAAGGGAAAAAGACAAACCTTCACTTAATTTATTGAACTCCTTCTTTGAGCTGGGTGTAGTATATTTGCCATATAATCCATCTGCCTTCCTACCCCTATCAGATAGCTACATGCTATTCTAATCATTTTGTGTGTGGGGGGGTATACTCACCCTAGAGAGTTAAATCAAATTTTAGTGCACCTTAGAATCAACTGAAAGATTTTTTAATGCCTGATGCCCAGCCCACATCCCAGACCAATTAAATCAGAATCTCTGGGGCTAGAACATAGACATCAGGATTATTTTTAGGCTCCCAAAGTGTTAGCTACATTTGAGAGTTAGTGGTTGAAATCCTTGCTACCCAATTTGTGTCCTGAACCAGCAACCCTGGCATCAACAGAGAGCTTGTTAAAAATGCAGAATCTCACACCCACCCAGACCTACTGAAACAGAAGCTGTATTTTAATAAGATATGAGAGAAATTTAGGGACACCTAACAGCATGAGGAACGCTGCTTTTGATGACTTTCCCTGGGAAGTGGAGAAGATTGCTCTGAATCTTATGCTTCCCTGCTTCCCTCAAGCTGACTTTGGGAAATGGATTCTCCCTCCCCTTCTGCTGCTTATGCAATTGTGAGGGTCTAGACCCTACCAGAAGCATCATTAAGTCACCATGATGGTATTCATTTGTAATTATCGTCACTGAGTTTTTAAAGATTGCTTTGGGTCCAGCTATTGCCCTTGGGAATCTTGGGCAAGAGCTGGGACGAGGTTCTGACCAATATGTTGAAAGCTTTGGATACATTCCAGGAGGGGATGTACTTTCCCTATGGCCAAAGAAAGAGAGAAAACAAATCTGGGGGTGGCAGATGGGAAAGAACAGTTTGGAAACCTGAGTTTGAATCCCAGCTCAGGCATATTCACATGAGGATCTTGATGAGTCACACTTTCTGAACTTTGATTTCCTCTGCTGAAAAATGAGAAGCATAATCAGTCCCAAAGCTGCAGGGAGAACAAACATACAGGCAGCTTGAAAAGTGTACAGATGTGACGTATTTTATTATATTCAATCAAGAGTTTGACTGTGGGAGAGGAGCAGGAAAAAGATCAATGGCAGGTTTAAGAGGAATGAAGTTTCCTCAAACGCACTAAGCCAGCTCCCATCTACTTCCGGAAAAAACAGTCTTTTGTCCACAAAGGTGCCCGTGAGGCCAACACTCAAGGAATGATTTCAAACCTTAGGGAAAACTGGCTTGGATAAGCCAATTGAATATTTGGGAAATGGAGCATTGGAGGGTCCTCTCCCTCTATCTCCCTCAGGGCAGCACTGGTCATACTGGAGTGTTGGTGTTTGCGTGTCTTTTTTCCCACTTAGAATGGAACACCTAGGAGGCAAGAATCAGCCTCTGAACCCAGCATCTAGATTGGTGTCTGGCACCAAGTCAGCACTCAGGAAATGTGTGGATTTCGCTCACAGGAAGACAGGGAATTGCCAGCTGAGGGTATCACTGCAACTAGTTAAGAACACGCCTAGGCGAAGTCTGATCCTCTTTCACCACCAGAAGACTCCAAGGGAAAACCAGCTGAAGTATGTCATTATTCCATTCCCATTGCTGGGGACACAGATGACATAACTGCCACCACTTTCTGACTTTGCCTTCCGCTCTCACGACTGGTTTCATTTTACTGGCTGTCCTGATGCACTCAGCATCAGATGCAGAAGTAGTCAGGGGCAGAAAGGCCACAACCCATCATGAGAGTGATACATCAAGATGAGGAAAAAGCAAGAAAATTCTCAAGGAGCGTAATTCCTATCGCCAAAGTTAAATTCATACACTCAACTCAACTACACAGCCCTCAATTGTGTCTGATCTTTTCATGTTCCTCCTTCCTTAACTATGGTGCGTTTATTTAAATAGCTTTATATTATATAAATATATATATTATATAAGTATATGTAACTGCAATAATTACCGAATGCTTGCTTACCAGGTTCCAGGAATCATGTTGAAGCCTTCAAGTACTGTAGTCTATTTCATTCCCACAACACCTTATGTGATAGAGATCGCCATTCCCGTGTTACAGATGAGGAAACAGAGCCTTGAAGAAATGCATCAGCAAGTCCAAGTTTAAGCAGCTCGGTAGCCAGACGTAAAGGCTAGAAGTCTGACTCCTGAGCCACATCCTTAACCATGCTACACTGCTCTGCGTGAAGCCACCTGACCTTGCACACACTGGTTCCTTTGTCTGCAAGTTTCTTGCCCTTCTTTCTCAGCTTGGTGAATTTGACGTTACTCATAAAATCTCAACTCAGACATTATTTCTCAAGAAGTATTCCCTGGCTAAGTTAGACATCCAATCAGGACCTTGATATCCTTACCTCTATCTAAAGACTTATCACCCTGTACTACAATTGTACGATGATGTGTCTGCCTCCCTTGTTAGACTGTGGGCTTCTTGGTAAGAACAACATTGAAACATAGTACATTTCTGCCAGCGTCTGTGAAATAAAGTGATACTTGACTCCAAATTATTTTGGCATGATCCCACCCCATTCACACTCTACTCTGGACTCTGAAAGGGACAGTGCTACCTTGAGGCCAGTGACTCTACAACCCAGAAATGCTGGCTGATTCTCCTCTTGGTCACTGTCACTGCTAAGTGGAAATTCATGAACCTGATGATACCGATCACTCTAGGTCTAACTCCACAAAACCAGGGAACATCTCACTTCCACAACCAGAATTACCTACGCCTTTCCATGACTTGGAATCTTGGCCCAACTCTCCCTAGCCCCAGAGAGAAAGAAATGTAACCACCCCCAACCCAAAGTGCCAACTCATTTCCTGCCCAGAATTAACCACTTCCCAAAATGAGTGACTGTGTGAATATCAACTCCCCTCAGGGGAAAACCCCACCCCCACCTACTGTCATCTTACCCTATGACCGCAACCTGACAATCACCCAACAGTCCAATAATGATAGCCTTCCCAAAGTTTACATGACTCGCCCTTATCTACTGCCACCTTTTTGTTCTAGGATATTTCTTGAGACACAGTGGGCATGTGATACATATTTGTAGAATAAATGAAATATTGAATGAACACCATCTTAGATGTCTGTGTAGTACTTTAGAGTTTACAAAATCATTCTTTCAAGGGACAGATGAGGGGACTAGGCTGTGTACTCAGCTGATAAGGGGCAGAGCTGGGAGCCCCTGCTATTCTGATTTCTTGTCCAGACAACGCTATATTCTGGGGTCAGAAAATGACAGCCTCTGGGGCTTCTGTGCATATTTGTAAACAAAGTTTTATTGGAACGCAGCTGCGTCCATTTGTTTACGTACAGTCTATGGCTGCTTTTGTGCTATGATGACTGCAGGCTGAGTAATTAACGCCAGAATGCAGGAGAGATCCTATGGTCTGCAAAGCCTGAAATGTTTACTATTTGGCCCTTTATAGAAAATGTTTGCCGACTTTGTTATATGTTATTGGTGACTCCATATATGTTCAAATATACATGCTTACACAACACACACGCAAACACCCATTCTAAACTCACCCATAAAGAGAACTATTTGGCCTCTGCCTCTATGTAAACTTCTCGATATCACCAGTTTCAAGAGGAGAGTGCCAAGTGTGTTGAAATCATGTACAGAATATGTCTGTGAGTGCTGAGTAAGAGGTTCTATGGACGGATGCACGGGCTTTGACCATGAACTTGGTAGTATCTATTCTAACAATATGGAGAAGTAACAAACTAAAAGAAGAAAAGGCCTCAGAGGCAAGTCCACCAAAAGCAGTGAGAGGAGATATCTTCCAAAAAGAGGAGACTGAAAAATTATGAAAAACAGAATAATTTTAAAATCACAATTTGAACCCCTTAGCTCAGGGATGAAAGCCCTGCACACTCTTATAACAACACAGTTCAGTCCAGTAGTACGTATTATGGTGGCCGATGCTGAAACACATTTCCTGGATTATTAAAATTACTTAATCTTGATGACTTCAGTTAGAGAAAACGCTGCCAGGAGCTTTCTAACTTCAAGCTTGAGTTAAACTTGAAGACAAAGAATTTTTTTGTTTTTGGAAAACAATGCACTTTTTAGTTAGGCAAAAACAAAGCGAAGATTGTATTCTAAATAAAAGAGGTTTGAGATGTGAGAATTTGAACTTCTTTATAATAATGAAAGAGTTTTTAGTGGAAACTTCTCCTCCTAAAATATGGATTCGCAATGTACTGCTCCAGGGAAATTATTGTTTGCTCTTAGATGAGTATGTTTTTCTAATCAGCTACCCAGGGGAGTTTGGAAGCAGAGAATAGATGGTGACGGGACGGATATGAAAACATATCTTCCATTTACACTAGTTAAGGGGATTTAAGTGAAGTCTGTGTGAATTATGGAAGCCAATCTATGGCTATTTTCTAGACTGAATTATCCAGACTTCCAGAAATAAACTATCAGACATGAGATACTAAACAAACGGCCAAACCTAACACTGTGGGTAGTGGAACATCGTAGGTGCTTGATAAAGACAAGATATCATTGCTATTCCTCTTTGAATCAGACGGTTGGTACTGATGAAATATTTATTGATTTAAATAAGAGCTGAAATCACCTTTAAAAAAATCTTCCTATACTGAATTTTTTCCTTTTAGTTCAATCCCTTTTCCAACTGAAAATGTTCTATCCAAATACTTATTAAATGAGCTATATATGCATATATTTTTTAAATAATTAACTCAAGGTTCCTTTTAAATACAGAATTGGCAAGAATAGCAATCTATTTGTGAAAACATGTGGTATAGGGAAAAATCGTGAAATACTGAAATTTAGTGAGAGTACTGACTAGCTTATGAATTTGGATTATTTCAAGCTTTTGTTGTCTCTGAGATTTTTACAACCCTGAAAGTCATAGAAAAATTATAGTGATGCAAGTAATTCTTGTTCATAAAAATGCAAATTATGCCCCATGCAATGCAGCTGATTATCAGTCTGTGGGTATTGACTAGTTTTGCAAATTTTTCATATATTTGTAACCCCCTACCCCATCCAGGAGCATCTATTAGCATCTCCAGAGAACCTTCTTTGGTAAATATTGGTCTACATCCTTTTCTGCAATTGTTCTGCAATTGTGTGTATATATATACACACACACATATATATACACATTTATATGTATATCTCATATTCACACACACACACACACTAGTGATTGCAGTACAGATTTATAGTATCCTGGGGGTCCAGCTATTTTTAAGTAGTATTTTTGCTGAAGAAATATGACTATTTTGGTATTTTTAATCTGAATATTGCGATATAGAAAAAAGCTAGATGTTGCGTCAAAAAGGAGGCCTTATTGTCCCCATTTTATTGATGTAGAGAAACTGAGAATCAGAGATGAAAATCACCTAGCTATTAAATAAATGGAAAAACCAGGGTTCCACCCCAGATTTTCGCCAACCAAATTAGTTTTCATTCTATTTCTTGAGAGAAGCTTCCTTTGTCTATTTCTCTGAATTCTTAAAGAAGTAAGACCTCCACGTAATAGAGACAAATCCATTATCCCCAAAATATCACCACTTCAAAAAGGATCAAGCTAATGGTATTTCAGAAATATAGGTGAAAAAAAAGATACTGAAATCCCAATGTGATCATCTTGCTGTCCTATTGCAGATAGTAAATTTGACTAGCACAAAGGAAAGGCAAGCAAAGTACAAGACCCAGCTGTGCTTTTATAGAGCTTAGAAAAACTAATTTAGAATATAAGTTATACGTACCCCAAACATCCTGATAAAACGGTGAAATGATATATTAAAAAGCCCAACAAATGCAATAATATCAGCTGATAATAACTAGTATAATAAGAGCATACTAATATAAGCCAGACGCTAGTCTAAGTTCTTTTACATCCAAATGACTCTTAATCTTCACAAGTATCCTATGTTACTATCTCCAACTTAAAGATATGGAAATGAGGCCCTGAGAGGTTAATTTACTTCAGGGCCTGTCATAAGGATGTCTAACTAAAGCGTAGACCTCCTATAATAACTGTGGGGTTTGACTTTGGTAAGTTCACCCTTGGCCTATCAGGGAAGAAGGGGATCTGTAGGAGAAATTAGCTATGAAGACGTGGTGGTGCTGAGGAAGAAGCCCAGGCCTTCAAGGAGGGAAGGGTATTGGGCAGTTTCCTAATGGGGGATGAAGCCTGGACAAGGCATAGCAGGAAGATGGAGAGAAGGAAAAGGTGATCGAAAGAAGGCCAGATAAGCAGAATAAGGAAGGAGGCTTAAATCGCTCATGAAGATCATACCTCGAAAATATCTTGCATTAAAAGATTTTTAAAAATTCTTTGTGATAAATTTGTTTTATTTAAAAATACTAAAAATAATGCAACAAAAAAGTAAAAATACCCCTTGATACCGCTGTTGAAGTTTCAGGGATGTGAGGAGGCAATAAATAGTAAGCCCTTCCTTTCTGCATCCAGGCTCCGGAACAAATTAAAAATTAAAACAAAGGTTAAGACAGATGCGAAGTTAAAATATCAACCTTGTGATTGTGAAAGTCCAAGTTGGAGGATGTAGCTTAGTGTAAGAGCCAGATGGGCCAGCCCTGCTAGCCAGATCCCAGATCTAGAAAGACTTGACTGTCATAGCATCACTGAATCCTGGACACGAACAGGGCTCCTCCAAGAGGAGAATAAAGAGAGCAGTTGAGAGGAACATGCCCACTGTATTCTTTCCAGATAAGTCACTCCACCATCCCTGTGGCAGAATGAATAAAAGAGCACAGAGAGACACAAAGTTACACTAACTGAGCTTCCTTCATGTGAAAGAAACATCTGGAAAAGAGAAATGTTCCTCGCTAATATCCATCATTCTTTTAAATAGTTCGCACCAAGGAACAACAAAAAGAATATATTTACAAAAGTCTACAGTTGAAATCATACTCAGTGGTGAATACAGAGTGTTTGCCCCCCTGGTGGTAACAAGACAAGGATGTCCATTATCACCACTTCTATTTGGAAATCTATTTGGAAATGTAAAGAACCTAGACTAGACAAGATAGCCTCAAAGAAAATGAGCAAGTTGAAAAACTTACACAATCAGATTTCAATTTACTAAAAGGTTAAGATAATCGAAGCAGTGTGGTCTAAGAATAGATCCACACATATATGATTATTTGAATAGTGACAAAGTCTCAGTGGAGAAACAATGTTATTTTTAATAAACAATGCTGAAACAATTGTATGAAAAATGAACTTTTACCCCCTACCTTGCACCATACATAAAAATTTATTTGAGATGGACCATCGACCTAAATGTAAACAATAAAACAATAAAGCTTCCACAATAAAATATAGGAGAATATCTTCATGATCTTGAGGTAGCTAAAAATGTCTTCTATAGGATATAAAAGACACAACCATGGAAGAATGATAAATTGGTATTCGTTTATATTAAGAACTTCTGGGGCAGGCCCGGTTGTGTAGTGGTTAAGTTCACACGCTCTGCTTCGGCGGCCTGGGGTTCACAGGTTCCGATCTTGGGCGCAGACCTACACACCTCTCATCAAGCCATGCTGTGGCAGCGTCCCGTATACAAAATAGAGAAAGATTGACACAGCTGTTAGCTCAGGGACTATCTTCCTCAGCAAGTAAATAAATTAATTAATTAATTAAGAACTTCTGTTCATCAAAAGTCACATTTATATTATGAAAGTGAATAGAGAATCACAGATATTTGGAAAGATGTTTGCTACATGTATATACCAAAGGATTCACATCAGCAATATATAAAAAGCCTATAAGTCAATTGAAAAATAAACCAATCTAATTTTTAAATGAGCAAAAGGATTTCAATAAAGAGAATATTTATATGACCAGTAAGGATATGCAAAGGTGTTTGGTATCATTAGTAGTCAGGAAAATGGAAATTAAAAACACAATGAGATACCACATACACCAGAATTGCGAAAATTGAGATGACTGACAATACCAAGTATCAGTGAGCATGTGAAGCAACTGGAAATCTCATAAATTGCTGGGGGAAGTGAAAATAGTACAATCACTTTGGAAAACTGTTTGGCAATATCTACTAGAGCTAAACATATGTTTGCCCTAGGACCCAACCATTCTACTCCTAGGCATATGCCTAAGAGAATTGAGGTCACATATCCACAAAAAGACAGCTAGAAGAATGTAGCAGCTTTATTCACAATAGTCTCAAAGTGAAACGATTCAAATGACCATCAACAGAAGAATGGATAAATAAATAGCAGTATATTCCAAGCAGCAACAAAGGGGAGAAAAAGCTATTGTCACACACAATAATATGAAGGAATCTCAAAGGCATTTTATGAGGCAGACGAAGACAGACACAAAAGAGTACATTCCGTTTGATTGCATTTGATGAATGGAATACAGTCACATATGATTGCATTTATATAATGTTCAGAATGGGCGAAACTAATCTGTGTTGATAGAAGTCAAAATAGAGTTCATGGCGGAGGAGGGTGTTGACTGGGTATGAAGAAAACTTCTGGGGTGATGGAATATTCTAAATCTGTTCCGAGTGATGGGTACACAGGTTATATACAACCATGAAAACTCATCAAACTGTTCACTTAAGATTTGGGCATTTTTACCTTGATGTAAAAGTTAAATTAGAGCCAGCCCTGAGGGCCTAGTTGTTAGTTCGGTGCTCACAGCTTTCGCGGCCCAGGCTTGCTTCCTGGTGGCAGAACCACACCACCCGTCTGTCAATTGCCAGGCTGTGGTGGCGGCTCACATAGAAGAACTAGAATGACTTACAACAAAGATATATACCATGTACCGGGGGCTTTGGGGAGCAAAAAAAAAAAAAAAAAAGAGGAAAATTGGCAGCAGATGTTAGCTCAAGGCGAATCTTTCCTGCAAAATAAAAAGAAATTAAAAACATAATAATAAAAATATAAAATTAAAAAATTAAATTAAATTTAGAAGCATTTTAAAGAAGAAGAAAAAAAAATACCCACCTACTGTCCTTTCAGTCCTACTCCTAAAAACAACCTCTAGTAACAATTTGATGTGCATCCTTTTTCCTGTGTGCATACATTTTTAGCTTTCTTTCTTTCTCTCTATTCATCTATTAATCTACCATATTTCATCATATCTAAGTCTTGCCAATTGTAAAATGAGCCACTAATTTCTGTCCCACCAAGAAGGAAAAAATATTACTGTCAATTAAACTGTAACACACCACACATTGTAAGAGACATCCTGATTTCAGAGAAATGAAAATACAAAAAATGTAAGTCTGAGAATGGGTGAGGTATATATACACACACATACATATATATAATAGATACACATTTTCTTTTACAAAAAGTGTAATCATGCAATATATATTGGTCTGTAATATACTTTTTTCTTAATAATAAAGCAAAGACATTCTTTCATGTCAATGCTTACAACCTATCTTTGTCGTTCTTTATTCTTTTAAATGACTGTCTAGTATTTATTTGTAAAAAGGTAATTTTCAAACCATTTCTCCAGTGATGAACAGAGTTTACAGTTTTTTGCTATTTCAACAGTACTACGATATCCCTGAAAATGTATCTTTATGCATCTAAAATACAATGAGACTATTTTGTAAATGAGATTCCTGGCAGTGGAATTTGATGTCAATGGATATGAGCATTTAAGATTTTAACAGATATTGTAAATTATCCTCCACAAATTTTGAACCAATTCTCTATGCATTCAATAGTATATCGTGGTGCGCACCTGCCACACTTGCACCAGCCATGGGTACTACCTATATTTATTATGTTTGCAAATTTAAGGGAGATTAGATGACATTTCATTGACATTTGATTTGACATTTTAAAAATAACTCAATCACATATCTATGCTGAAAATTGCCAGCACAAATACCAACTAGACTCTAGAAATAATATTATATTAATTAAACATGTTTAAACATGAGCTACTCAGCGTGCTATAGAGAAGCCTCTTGTTTTAAGAAGGAGTTGGCATTGATTAAGGTTTTGTACAGGAATTCATCGCCCCAGGAGTACATGTCCTGTCCTCAGCTTTTGCTGAGGGAAATGGTTCTCGGTAGCTTCTTAAGGAGAGGAAGCCATACTTGGTACCCAAGTCATTACCATCCGGCTTTAGGGGATTTGACCAGGGAGAGGTTACCTGGGATCTAGCCCATAGTGGTTACCTGTGAATTAGTCTGGTTTGCAAACTTGGCTTTGCAGGGACAACAGGTCGTATGTGGGTGCACATCTCCATCCTACTTTGTACATCCCCTAATCTAACCCAATCCCTCCCCAACAAACCCTTCCACTGTAACCCTCTGGAAATCCTACTCTAGGGTCAGCAAACATACATAAGTCATCACCTTTTCTTGGTAAGTTCTTTTTACTTTTTTGCTTGAGTTGAAATCTGGCTGTTCTGAGATACCATTTCTCCTGTAGCCCTCTCAAGGGGAAGGCTCTTTGTTCTCTCACACCCCACACCATCAGAGTCTTGAGATGGCGTAAGTGTTATCCTTGTTCCTCATTTGTTCTTAAACACCCTTCCTCCCCCTTATTCTTATAAAACACTCAGGATCCTGTGAACTCGCACTCTTTCATGTTGCTATTATCTACTGACCTCTTGACCACTCCCTTAATTCTTAAAGACCTGAGCTCCTAGCTAAGTTTTCTTCCCCGCCCCAACTCCTGTATCATTCTCTCTGGTCTCAACACCCACACAATGAACCATCCAGTGCCCTGGTCTCTTGGCTCTTTCACCTTTTTCTCCACTCTATCTGGGCTACCCACTCCCATAGTCACATCCTGGATCTCCCCATCAACAGAAACTATATATCATCTATGAAATATCAACTTAAACACCCCACACCTAACCACCACCTCCCATCATTCTAAATCACATGGTCCAGAACAGCCCCCACCACTCCCAGTGCCACAATTCTTTGACCTTATCCTTCAATTCCCACCATTTTCTCAACATCCCTTAGTTTCCCCTGACTTCACTTCCTTTCTTGCCTACCCTCCATTTCATGAACATCATTTTATTTACTCTCTGGAGAATTCCCTCAACTTCCTCGCCCATAGCCCCCTCCATCACTCTCGCCTGCACTCACCAGCCATGTCCCCTCTCTGAGGCTGCCCCCAAGCAGCTGTGTGTTTCTGGAGAAAACAATCACACAAATGAGCTGATAAGGCTCACATTAATGTAATAGTCCCAAGTACCAATGGGATCTCACAGCTGCTCAGAGAGTTGACCATCTCTCTATCATGCGCTCACTTTCCCACTCACTGAGGTGAATAACTTCTCTCTCCCCATGCATCCCACACCTCCTCCTCCATCCACAGTTTCAGCTGATGATCTTGCCTCACACTTAGTTGAGAATAATACAAATCACCAGAAGCAAACCCCCTCAACTTCACACCACCCATGCTCAAGCCTATGGTATCTGTACTCATGTTCTCCTTCTTTTAACCCACCATGATGGAAGAAGTGTCCTCAGGCCTACTAAAGGCCAACCCTCCTCTTGGGTTCTGAACCCCATTCCATGGAGTCATCTTTGTCTTCCGAAGGACCTCACTTCCTTAGTTATGCCCTTTCCTGGAACATGGTCAGTCTCTTCCTCTCTACTAAACCATTCCCATCAACTAACAAACATGCTCTAGTGCCTGCCCTTATCAAAAAGGCAAGTCTTGACCCCTCCAGTGCCCACACCATTCCTCTATTCCCCACTCAGAGGCAAACTTGCCACAAGTTACCTACACACAGTATTTCCAAGTTTTTACCCCTATTGCTTTTTTTATATACTACATTTTTCTAGAAAATTTAAAAATACACAGAAAAAAATTGGATATTTATTATATTTTTTAAATTAATTAAAAGGATACACACAAAATCCATGACAGAAGTTGCCACTACAGTGGAGACAGCAAGAGAAATCTAGCAGTGTGGTACAATGGGGACCTCAGCTTCAATCTTTTACTTTCAATACTCTCCACCCTGGCGTCTGCCCCCACCACTCAATAGAAACTGCTCTGGTTAAGATTACCAATCAATAACCTCCATGTTTCTAAATCCAACGGACATCTCCATGTCCTCATCTTACTCAAATTCTCAGCATTTGTCACAGTTGACTACTCCCTCCCTGACACACGCTTCTCTCTTAGCTTCCATAACACCACAGTCACCTGGTTTTTTCTCCCACCTCACTGGGACATCTTCCTCAGTCACCTCCCTGGACTTGGGGTTCTTTGGAGGGTCTTTCTGCTCTCCTTCTACAGTCTTTCCCTCCATTATCTCTCCCATGACCATGGCTACAAGTGCTATCTATATGCTATAACTACCAAGTTTATATCTCCACTCTGGATAACTCCCCTGAGAGCTACTCTTTCAAATTCAACTGACTATTTAACATTTTCTCTCTAATATTTCAAATTTTAAATGTCCAAAACTCCTTATTTTAACATCTATTCTCTACTGCCAGCACGGTAATCCAAACCATCATTCTCACCTGGATTGCTAGAATAGGATCCCGCCTGTTCTCATCGCTTCCTTGCTGTCTCCTCCCTACCCCGATGCATTATCCATCCATGAAAAAGGATCCTCTTAAAATAAAAATTGGATTTCTTGCTGTCTCTCTCTCTTTCTCTCTCTCTCTCTCTCTCTCACACACACACACACACACACTTTAAAACCCACCACCGTCTCATTAAGTTTGGAATCCCCAGAACCTAGCTCAACATTGGCACATAACAGAAGGACCATAAATATTGGTCAAATAAGTCAATGAAGTGGACCAATCAAGGCTTCCTATGATCCTTTGAAATCCAGGCATGGTGAGCTGAGAAATTAATAACAGAGCCAGAGACCAAAGCACACATATAAGGAAAGTAAAATAACAGCCAAGAAGTAGAAGACAATATGAAAAAGATAATATCATCAGAATTGGAAAGTGTTTGGCAAAGTGTCTGACCCTTAATAGGTATGACTACTGTTAAAGAGAAATGTGTTGGTAGTAGCTGGAACAGTGGCAGTAGTCACGTAGCGTTCTGGGAAGGTCCTGAACTTTCCAGTACCCGCATGATGAGCTGGTCTTTATGAGTCTTGCTGTGTGACTGGGATTCTATTCTCCCTTTTTCCATGTGTATCCTTACAGCAGGCTGAGGCATCTCCTGAGTGCCCTGGGTTTGGGTCATCCATCCAAGTAGTACTTCGATATTGAACATTTCATGAGTTGATTTGGGAGGGTCTCTGTTCTTACAACTGGAAAAATAACACACAAAGAGTCTATGTGGGGTCGGCCCCGTGGCTTAGCGGTTAAATGTGCGCGCTCTGCTGCTGGCGGCCCGGGTTCGGATCCCGGGCGCTCACCGACACACTGCTTCTCCGGCCATGCTGAGGCCATGTCCCACATACAGCGACTAGAAGGATGTGCAGCTATGACATACAACTATCTACTGGGGCTTTGGGGGGAAAATAAAAATAAATAAATAAATAAATCTAAAAAAAAAAAAAAGAGTCTATGTGGTCCCTCCGAGGATTAGTGTTCTGTCTTGTTCATAAGTCTCTGGTGCTAGCACACAGTAGAAGCCTGCAAATATATGTTGAGATGGATTCAATTGACCAGAATGCTCCAAGAAATTGATTAGTTCTGGATTTTTTATGATTTTTCTTCTTTCTCTTAAAATAAAAGAGGGAATAAATTCTGGTCTATTTTGCAGCTAATGAAGTGTTAACTGCAATGTGTCCAAATGTGAAGTCAGTATTAGAATATTACTTGGGTAGACAACCAAAACCCCAGGGAACTTTTAGCAGGACACGTGTCAGGAGTGCCCCACACACGTGACTGCACGCCATACCATGATGGGAGGGCTTTTCTAGCAGGAACTAGTGACACTCAGCACACACCAGGAAAGCTGACCTGCCCAAAGCACCTTTCGTTGCTACCTTCTAAAAGGGACCTTAAACAATCACCTGTTGTTGTTGTCTTATAAAGGAGGAGACTGAAGTTCCTAAAACTAAACCAAGGGATACCAATGAAATCAAGACAAATGTAATGTTTTTGGCTTTTCAGTTCTCTCACCTCTGAATTTCTATCCTATAACCTGTGGACTTGCAATCATGTACCTGAACATTTTATGGAACCAGTGTGATGAACTGGAAACAGCACGGGCATTAGAGCCAGAATTCCAATCACATATTTACTATTTTGTTTTGAGGCTTTGAACAAGTCACTTAACCTTGTTGAGTTTGTTTAATCATCTGAGACTTTGGTGTAATTATGCCAACATTGCAGTATGTTTGAAAGGATTATAAATAATGTAGGTGAGCCACTGCTGCTTGGTTCACCATAGACACTCAATACTGAGACCAATTAGATATCCATCGTACACTGGTAGACTTCTTTCTCCAGACTGACCATAAGATCTCTAGGACAGTTTTTATTTTCCTAATTTCTTTATTTTCTACATTTTAAGTGCTCAATAGCCAGATGTGAATCGTGGCTACCATATTGGACAGCCCAGGTCAACGCTATTTTTCTTTGAAGAAATTATTAGGCTATTTTTAGGCTTAAAATATGGTACAGGTTTGTTCCAGAGGTGCTTTTAAAAAGGTTTGTTCTCTGTTTGTGGGGTTCAATACACTTCTACTAGAAATATCTTGTAAATTATGTTCATGCCCTCTTTATCTTTACCTTTGTATCCACTGAGCTGCCAAAGAAGTTCCAAATGCCAATGGTTTGCCCAGAAACTTCTTGTTCAAGAGATGATGGTCATAAAGCACAATGCTGGGGGGTAATCCCTCACCCAAAGACCTACTCCTTTTCCCAAATCTTGGATTCTACTTTTGACTCCATTTGACACCATGAAATTTGACTCTTACCATCCAGGTATGTTATTTGTATTTTAAAATTTAACTCCATAAAAAACATTTCCTTTCTTCTTTCCCTTAGGAGAACTGGGAAAAAATAATAATAGAATAGAAAGGCAATGAAGATGCATTAACAAAACTAACAGACACACAAAGGAAAGGAGAAAATACTCATTGGGACCAAAATTATAAGGAGAAAATAATGAGAGTTAATTTTTATTAAAATCTTAAGTACGTTATTTTATCTACTTGTCAGAACAGTTTCATGAGACAGCTACTATTATTATTTTTTTATATTGATGTCATAATGGTTAATAACGTTGTGAAATTTTAGTTGCACATTATTTTCTGTCTGTCACCATATAAATGTGTCCCTTCACCCCTTGTGCCCACCACCCAACCCTCTTCCCCCAGTAACCACCAAACTGTTCTCTCTGTCCATGTGTTGGTTTATCTTCCACATATGAGTGAAATCATGTGGTGTTTGTCTTTCTCTGTCTTGCTTATTTCGCTTAACATAATACCCTCCAGGTCCATCCATGTTGTTGCAAATGGGACGATTTTTGTCTTTGTTTATGGCTGAGTAGTATTCTATTGTATATATATATCACATCTTCTTTACCCATCCATCAGTCGAGGGACACTTGGGTTGCTTCCACGTCTTGGCTATAGTGAATAATGCTGCAATGAACATAGGGGTGCATAAGCCTCTTTGTATTGTTGATTTCAAGATCTTTGGATAAATTCCCAGTAGTGGGATAGCTGGATCATGAGGTATTTCTATTTTTAATTTTTTGAGGAATCTCCATACTGTTTTCCATAGAGGCTGCACCAGTTTGCATTCCCACCAGCAGTGAATGACAGTTCCCTTCTCTTCACAACCTCTCCAACACGTGTTATTTTTTGTCTTGGTGATTATAGCCATTCTAACAGGTGTAAGGTGATGTCTTAGTCTAGTTTTGATTTGCATTTCCCTGGTGATTAGTGATGTTGAACATCTTTTCATGTGCCTATTGGCCATCTGTATATCTTCCCTGGAAAAATGTCTGTTCATGTCCTCTGCCCATTCTTTGATTGGATTGTTTGCTTTTTTGCTGTTCAGTTGTGTGAATTCTTTATATACTATGGAGATTAACCTCTTGTCAGATATATGGTTTGCAAATATTTTCTCCCAGCCGGTGGGTTGTCTTTTCACTTTTATCCTGGTCATTTGCCTTGCAGAAGCTCTTTAGTCTGATGAAGTCCCACTTGTTTATTTTTTCTTTTGTTTCCCTTGTCCAAGTAGACATGGAATTCGAAAAGATCCTTCTAAGGCCCATGTCAAAGAGTGTGTAGTGCCTATATTTTCTTCCAGGAGTTTTATAGTTTCAGGTCTTAAGACAGGTACTATTATTATTTTTATCCCCGTTTTATGAATGAAGAAAATAGGTCCCACAGAGAATAATATGCAAGCCCAAGACCATACAACTCAAAAGGGCGTTGAATCAAAAAGGTCAAGCTTCAGAGCCTTCCTTTCTTTAGAATGTCAGACATGCTTTCTCGAATGCTAAGACTGCGTTGTAAGTCCCTGGCCAGATCCTTTTCAATTTGGCTGCATACAAATATAGTTCTTTCTAGATGCAGTTCAACCTTTAGCCTCTAAAAACTAGGTGTCCTTTTTAAGCACCTAGGAAGGTGCTAAAATAATGTCATGATAAAGCCTAATATTTTTGCAAAGTTCCAGCTGGAAGAGCTCAATAGATTAAAACACATCTTTCTTTGAACAGATAGGGAAGTTGAAGCCAAGAGACGGCAAGGGGCTTGCCCAAGGTCACACAGCAAGCCAGCGCCAGAGGCAGCTCGAAGTTCACATCTCTTGGTACCCAGTCCAGGTTATGTGAGAAAGAGGAGGGAGAGAGTAAGCAGTAGAGCCAAGTGGCCTCTCAAATGTCTCCTGGCCCTGTGACTTCCCAAAACTTGGAGTCCATGATTTCATAAATGGAAAAATATAAATGCTCTCCCCAGCAAAAGTAGAACTGGTTTTCCTGTGGGATATTTTGCATTTGCTCAGAAAGTTCTCAGGAAAAATGAGATCCCTGGTGTGATTTTGTGTCTCTGCTTCCTCGCAAAGATTCCAGTTAAGCTGAGCCAGGAAGATTATTTCCCACACGGCCTCAGTGGGCTACTCTTATGTTTCCTATAAACTGAACAGACATTGAGAGCCCAAAGCAACCATAAATGTTTTTTCCTTTTTCTCCAAAGCAAGCTATGCCCCCCGTCTCCACGACCGTCAGTAGTCATACCCCTCGTTCGCAATGCTGTATTCTTGGCATCTTGAAAGTAGAAAAACATTGTTAATGGAGCTGATTCTGGGGCTATGGAGAATATGGTGCAACTGAAGGAATAATTATGGACCAAAACTCTCCTAATTTAATTCTAAGTATTGTTAGTTTATTTTCATAATTTTGTTGTTATTAAATTAGGTCACTGCCAGTAGTGGCTGAACAGTGGTATTTTTTTCGAAGTTTCCCAGTATGCGGTCTGAGGGTTGGAACCATTGGTAATGGGTTGAGTTATATTTCCCAAACTTGCCTATAATTAAAAAAAAGAAAATCACCTGGCATGCCTAACAAAAATACAGAACCCCAGGTCTCTCCCCAGATCAGTACATCTTGGATGGAGCCCTGGAATCTGTGTCCCTAACATGTACTTCCAGATAATTCTTGTTATTTAGGAAAGTTTAGGATCTGGCAAGTTTGGAAAACACTAAGTGATGGCAAAGACTTTTAATCACACCCAAGAGAGATATCTGATGACCAGTAGCTTGGAAGATGTAAGGAGGTTTCCATCAGCTACAGAAAAACACTCAGTCTTGGACCAGGAGTTCCCCTCCGTAAGACTCCTTCTCCATTCAGCCAAGCCCTTGCCCTTCCCTACATCCATACACAGTGAGCAATGATCTTGCCTCCACCAGCCTGCTCATCTCTTTCCCCACCCAGCCTGGCCCCTTCCATTCAACTCAGCTCTCTTAAGTCTGCCTGTTCTGGGTTTAAGACCAGTCCGAGAAGCCCTTATCATAACAGCCCACACTGATTTCTCCCTTCTCTGAGCTCCTGCATCATGAGAACTGCTAACAGTGACATCTTAACTGTCTTCATCTTGGTTTGTTTAAAGATTCCACACAGGTGTCTTGCCTTCCTAGATTATAAACACCTTGGAGGCTGTGCGAAGACTAGAACGGATCCTGTGTATGGCTGCTAATGGGAAAGCTGCATGAATGAATGCCAAGGTTAAGCTCTGGGAAGGCAGACTGTCTTGCTCCCCACTGTACCCTCAATGCTTCACCCAATACTTGGCACACAGCAAGTATTCAATAAATATCCCTTGAATACACGAATAAATAAATGAATATATTTCGAGCTACAAATATTTCAGCACATATACAGAGTTGGCTTTATGATCTAAGAAGCTAACCTAGGTACAACTCATGACTTGGATCTGTTCCAGTCTCTCTACACCAGCAGTTCTCAAACTTTTTGGTCTCAGAACCCCTTTCACTATTAAAAATTATTGAGGCTCTTAAAGAGCTTTGTTTATGTGGGTTATACCTATTAAGAATTAAAATTGATCATTTAAGAATATTTATTTATTTTAAAATAATAGTAATAAACCCATTACATGTTAATGGGTTAACACAAATAACGAATTCTTATGAAAAATAACTATTTTCCCAAAACAAAAATAATCTAATGAGAAGAGTGGCACTGTTTTACATTTAGTAAATCTCTTTAATGTTTGACTTAATAGAAGTCACCTGGATTCTCAGGTCTGCTTCTACATTCAACCTGTTGCCTCCGGAAAAGTCCAGAGACTGAGAGTGAAAAAGTCAAATAACATCTTAGTATTGTTATGAAAATAGTCTTGGCCACGTGGACTCTATGAAAGGGTATTAGGGACCCCCCCAGCGATCACCAGATCACGCTTTGAGAACCATTGCTCCACACACTTCATAATGCAAGTTCTACATGCGGTAGGAAAAATTAATCAAATTATTTGTTTTTCTGCTTTGAAAGAGATATAAGGATTTACCCCAGTAGGATAAATCCTTATACTAGGATATCATAGCAGAGAAATTTGATTGCACATTCTCATTAAATGACTAAAATATCATAGATATTAAAATTCACCAAAAGCTTATCTTCATGAAACAGAATATTCGTAGCAGCAGCACAAAACCATGGATTCTGTAATGTCCCTTCTAACTTGTATCTTATCATCTTTCTGCATCTTTGTGCCTTCCAGATCAGCAGGTGTTCTAGCAAGGAAACCAAGGATGGCATAAAATGGTACATGAATACAGTTTAATTCTCACACCTGTAGATGTAGCCAAAAATTTTCCCCACCTAACACTTTTCCTTGTTGTCCTCCAGTCCTTTAAAGCTTAAAGTTGTTGAAGAAGTAATTTATATTGCATGGCTTCAAATTGACTGCTTATCTCCGTGGTGGTCAGTAAAAACATAGCTTAGAGTCCACTTCAGGGTGAAGTTCAGAAACTCAATTGCCTGGATTTAGATCCTGGTTCCTCCACTTACTAGCTGCGTGACTTAAAGCAAATTACTTAAACTCTCTTGTCTCAGTTTCCCCATATCTAAGATGAAAACGATCATTGCACTTAACTCTTAGAAGTGTTAGGAGGATTAAATAAATTAATACATGTAGAGTGTTTAGAATAGTGTGTGACACATAGCAAATTGTCATGAACTGGTGGCTATTATGTATCTTTTAAAGTTTCTTAACAAGAATTAGAAAAATAAATTTCTGCGATTGACTTCATTCCCCATAGTTTAGCATGACTTATAAAGATTTGTTTGTAGTAGTAATTTTAAGGCTGAATTCACTTAAAATAGCCTTACCCTAAAAGGATTCATTAATTAAGATACCATTACGGACTCCTCCGCTAACAAATTAAAAATGAGGCTTGAGAATCCATACTACAAACACACTGTGGAAAATGCCTCTTTTTCCAAAAGCGTTTGTGCATAGAGCGGTAATCAGCCGTGCTCTAGCAAGTGCTAAATGGCAATTAAATTTAAGTTGACCCCTGGGTTAATTGTACACCAAGAGGAATTTTTAGTGTCAAACATCCACTGAGCACTAACAGATTCAACAAGCACACACTGAGCATCGCTCCACGTAAACCCTAGAGGCGATGAGGACACAAGCTTACAGGGGGAGAGCTCCTCATGTATGGAGCAGTGATACAGGCAAGATGTCCTACACACTCACACACAGACATGCTGATAAGAGCAAGAAGAAAATGTCATTCTGACTTGAGGAATCTCAGAAGACCGTGCCAAGGTGGTAGCTTTTGAGGTGGATGTTAAAAAATGGCTAAGATTTCACCAAAAGGTCATGAGAGAAAGGGAAACAGCACTAGCAGAAAGCAGGATTGGGCATGGTAGACCAATCTATTCAGAGCGTAAGGCAAGAGTGAAAAAGACTGTTTGGAATTGAACGGAGCAGATCTTACATTCTGGACTAAGAAGTCTAGACTTCACTCAACAAGCGGAAGGTCAGCCTTAGCAACAACGGGTATAAAGCTGAGTCACCCACACCTTGGTGTTTTGTCACTGATATACTGCAGGATGGATGACAAGGAAGGCACCAGAGGAGAGGAAACCAATTATGAGGTCATGGCAACAGTCCAAAGGGAGAAGTGGTTGGGGCATTTGCAATAAGAAGAGGAAAAGAGGATGTGACATTTATTTTAAAAGAAGAATCCAGAAGATTGGGGACTAACTAGATGTTCATGGGAATCTGTTCTGTGCTAGACCAGGGCTGTGTGTGTTATAAAATAAAGAATATTTTTAATTGAGGTCATATTGGTTTATCACATTATATATATTTCAGGTGTACATCATTATATTTTGACTTCTGTATAGACTGCCTCGTGTTCTCCATCAAAAGTCTAGTTTCCATCTGTCACTGTACACGTGTACAGTGTACACCCCTTTACCTCTTTTGCCGTCTCCCTACCCCCTTCCCCTCTGGTAACCACCAATCTGTTCTCTGTGTCTATGTGTTTGTTTACCCTCCACGTACGAGTGAAATCATAAAATATTTGTCTTTCTCTGTCAGATGTATTTTGCTTAGCATAATACCTCAAGGCCCATCCATGTTGCTGCAAATGGAAAGATTTCATCTTTTTTATGGCTGAGTGGTATTCACTGTATATATATACCACGTCTTTATCCATTCACCCATCAATGGGCACTTAGGTTGTTTCCAAGTCTTGGCTATTGTGAATAACGCTGCAATGAACACAGAGGTGCACGTATCTTCTCTAATTAGCATTTTCATGTTTTTTGGATAAATAACCAGGAGTGCAAATAGCTGGATCATATGGTATTTCTATTTTTGATTTTTTTGAGGAATCCCCATAGTGTTTTCCACAGTTGCTGCACCAGTTTACATTCCCACCAGCAGTGTAGGAGGGTTCCCTTTTCTCCACATCCTCTCCAACACTTGTTATTTCTTGTATTTTTAATAATAGCCACTCTGACAGATGTGAGGTGATATCTCGTCGTGGCTTTGATTTTCATTTCCCTAATAATCAGTGATGTTGAACATCTTTTCAGGAGTATGTTAGCCATCTGTATGTCTTTGGAAAAATGTCTATTCAGATCTTCTATCCATTTTTTAATAAAAGAAAGAATTTTTGAGACATCTTCAAGAAGGCAAATTTGGAAGGTATATTGGACTAAGGAAAAGAAAGCACTCAAGACTACCTGATTCAGAATAAAGGAATAGGGAAATAAATAATAATCCCACTAGGAAAATAATAAGTAAAGAGCACTTACAAATCAAAAAGAAAAATGAATACACCAATAGAAAAATGGGCCATGGATATGAACAGGCAATTCATAAAAGAAGAAATAAAAATGGTCAAAAAATATGGAAGAAAACCCCTAGCTGAATTAAAAATCAAATATAAACAAACATATGAAATATGCCCTTTTGCCTCTAAGATTCACAAAAAATATAAAGATTGGTGAGGCAGACACTGTTGATTGCCTAGCCAGCAACATCTTTCCTTGTCAACAGCACTCTAGATTTGCTCAGTTATCCAGGATCTTCCAGTTGGCTTTATTTTTCTATGTCCCAGCCCAGCCCCATCCCAGTGGGGAAGAACCTTGATTAGACTGAGCCAAAGTTGGTGATTCCATTCGCTTTATCACTGACTTGGGAAGTGATATAAGTTCTAATTCTACTTAACGATATGTGGCAGAAACACATTGAAAAAAATGAGAAAGGTTTTAGGAAGAGTTTCTTAGATCTTAAAAAGAGAGCTAAAGACATTTCAATATCCACTCCATTTGCACCTAAATGCACAAGGATGCAACGCCTGGAACTGCTGCAGCTATACTGAGACAATGAGGCGACTCAACTAACATGCTGAGAATGGCATAGAGGAAAGGCAGAAAGAACTTGGTATTTAATATCATTCAACAGCTGAATTAACCTATTTTGGAATCTTCCTATTTGGGGACATCTTGTTATGTAATATTTTTTAAAAAATCTTATTATTAAAGCCACTTCTATTTGGGGTTTTAGTTTCTTGAAGAGCTTTCAATACCATTTGAACTAGTTGTGAGAACAAATTCTACCCACACATAGCTACTTAACAAATATTTGCTGAATGCATGAATGTATGGCTGAGGCCTATGAGTAGGACAATGGGAAGTACCTAGAAGGGTCATAAACTTCAAGTTGGAAAGGATCCTGGAGATCCTGTAGAATTTGAGTATGTTCAAATTCACCCAAGGAATCAGTGAGAAAATGGAAACTAGAACTGGTTTTGGACTTCCCCACACCAGCCTCCACCTAGCTCACGACTTTCCCCCAAGATTGTTGCTCCCAAGGTCTTAGTTTCCATTTGGCACTGGTTGAGCCAAATAAGGTTACAAAGTCACCATCTCCACTCATGGGTGCCAGGATTGGCTACTCGCCAAAAGTCCCAAAGACATTAACCATGAGAGAGGATGAATCTCCACCCAGGAAAATTGAGAAAGGCCCCAAGCCTGACATGCGTAGGAGAATTCTTTCCTTTCTTCTTCTTCTTCCCCGGGGGTGGCAGCAGAACATGGTGGCAGAAATCCAACTGGGAAAGTCTACTGGGAGTGACCCTGTGGGTTCCTCTTTCGTCACATAAGGTTGTTCAAATCGGTTCTGCTAAAAGTTGTGGATTCCACTGGTGAGCTCAAGAATGCATTCGCTTTCTCTCTCAGAAGCAGCTCTTTCTTGTGACATCTCAGCATTCTTTCCAGATGAGGCATCTTTTCTCTTTTGATTACTGAATAATTCTCTTGGATTCTGCAACTAGACATGAAATATACTCTGTTTTCCCTCCAAATTTAAAAACCAAAGGTTAGTTAAATACTCAGAAAAAAAAAGTAGAACCTTATTTCATGCAAAAGTCAAAATGAATTCCATGGGATTAAAAATTTAGATCTTAAAAAACCATAAAAGGTGTAAGAAAAATGTAAATGAATATTCATAACATCTTGTAGTAGTGACACACTTTCTGAATATGGTACTAAGGGTAGAAGTCACAAAGGAAAAGATGAATGGATTCAGTCATTAATTTTTTTTTAACTTCTGGGGCGGAAAATGGAAGCCTGGGGGACAGGAGTGGGAAGGAACCAACTTGTCATTGTGCTGCTTTTATGTCTGTAGATTAGCTTTTCAAATGATAAAATAATAATGCAAAGATTTAAACGTCCATAGTCGAAAAAAATTAAAGACAAATAACATACTAAAAAGAAAACGTATTTGCAACATTTACCATGGACATAGGCTATTGTACTTAATATAGGAAGAGCTAATAAATATTAATAATACCATGCAGCCTTTTATTCAGAAATGGGCTTTTCAGACAAACAGATCAAATCAGCTGCAGGGCTGCCTCTTGCCAAATGCATGACTCAGGCTGTGTTCTCTCTTTGCCTCAGTTTCCTTCTCTGCAAAATGAGGATAATGCCTTCCTGTAGTATAATAAGAAAAATATTTTGCTTTTGTCCCCAGTTCCTGGCACAGAGCTCCTTAAAACCCCTGGAATTTCCTGAGTAATAAGAATGATAGAAGCATCTTTTGTTCTAATGAGGTGACTCTTGGTGGGCCTCTAGACAGCTTCAGGATGGGAGCCGGTCACTAGAAAGACCAATCCTTGATTAGAAGCTTGGAACTTTCAGCCCCACCTCCCAATCTCCAGGGAGGGGAGGGGGCTGGAGATTGAGTTAATCACCAATAGCTAGTGATTTAATTAATCATGCCTATCTAATGAAACCTCCATACAAACTCCTAAATGACAGAGTTCTGAGAGCTTCAGAGTTGGTGAACACATCAAGGTGTTGGGAGGGTAAAATACCCCAACTCCATGGGAACAGAGGCTCCTGCACTCGGGACCCTTCTGGACCTTACCCTTTGTACCTCTTCATCTGGGTGTTCACTTATATCCTTTTTAATAAACCAGTGACAGTAAATAAAGTGTTTTCCTGAGTTCTGTGAGCCGTTCTAGCACACTATCAAACCTGAGAAGGAGGCTGTGGGAACCCCCTTATAACTGGTCTATCAGTGACCCCATACTTGTGACTACTGTCTGAAATGAAGGCAGTCTTGTGGAAGTGAGCTCTTGAACCTGTGGAGCCTGACACTAACTCCAGGTAGCTAGTGTCAGAACTGACTTGAATTGTAGGACACCCAGCTGGTATCAGAGAGTTAGAGAAGTGGTGCTGGAAAACAAACCACATATTTGGTGTCAGGAGGACAAAAATCACTTACCTCCTCACAGAGTTACTGTGAGAATTAGATGAGAGAATTGATACAAGACATTTAGCAAATGGTGGACCTCAATAAAATATTAGTATTATTATTACTACTATAAAAAAAGATGAACCCAGCAGTTGGAAAATGGACAAAGATCATTAACTGGTAATTCACAAAAGAAGAAAAGCAAATGATCAGTCAACGTGTAGGATGTTGAACCTCATCAATCATCAAAGATATGCATCTTAAAATAAGGTACCATTTTCTACTCATTTAATTGTCAAATATTAAAAGTAATGGTGATGCCTAGTGTTGGCAAGGACCCACTTCAATGGTAGTGTAAATGGCAAGAAATTCCTCAATGGCACAGAGGCAATATGTGCCAAAGGTCTTAAAAATTATATGCATAGTCTTTGACCCCACTATTTTGTTTCTAAGAATGTACTCTAAAGAAGAAAAAAAAACATAAACATGCACAAATATTTATCTGCAAAAATGCTCATTAGGAAAAAAACAGAAGCCATGTAAAAAAGCCTACATCCAGGGGAATCATTAAATTGATTACGATTCATCTTTAGTAGAATATCATGCAGCTATTATAATAAAAATATTTAATGACAGGAAAGATTTTCATGATGTAATAAGTGATTAAAGGGAGGTTATAGAAAAGTTTATACAGTATTTGAAATTATATACAATCATACTTAGATCAAATGTAAAGGTATATATCAAAATATTCTAAGTGGCAAAATTACAGGAGTTTGTACTTTGCTCCTTATGGGTAAATTCTAAAGTATTCACGATAAACAATTACTTTTGAAAGGATTTTTTTAACAGCGAACCTTTTTTTTTTTTAATTTTATTTACTTATTTATTTTTCCCCCAAAGCCCCAGTAGATAGTTGTATGTCATAGCTGCACATCCTTCTAGTTGCTGTATGTGGGACGCGGCCTCAGCATGGCCGGAGAAGCGGTGCATTGGTGCGCACCCGGGATCCGAACCCGGGCCGCCAGCAGCGGAGCGCACGCACTTAACCGCTAAGCCACGGGGCCTGCCCAACAGTGAACTTTTTAATACAATTTTTACCAAGCTATTATAAAGAGTAAAAATTTGTCAAGAGTATTCTTTTCAAAGTATTCTAGAAACTAAGAAAAAACAATTATTCTAGTGGGTCTTCTCAGTCTACTCTCAGTTATTTTTTTACTAATTCATTTATTTATTCTTTCAATCTTTATACACTCATGGTGACTGTTTGAATTACAGACATCAGTCCGATGGGATCCCTGTCATCTCTGAGCTTCCAATTTAGTGCTAATTTGGGAAGTGAGGGAAATAGAGGGATGTGGAATGGAAGAAAGTCATCCACTCAATGGAGGAAGGTGGACACATGTGGAAGACTTTGCAGAGAAGAGCCCTGCCCAAGCCTGATTACCAGATACAGTCAGCACAGGAGCTGGCCTGGTAGAGAAGGGCATGTGGCAAAAGGCAGCCCAGGTGGAGGGCACAGTTTGTGCAAAAGCAAGGAGGCACGGAAACGCAGGCACAGGTGGGTTGACACGGCCAGAAAGTGGGGTGGCTATAACAGCCAGAGAAAGCTAGTTTGGCATTTTTCTCAATGTATAAAAAGGAGTAATAAAGCTTTGTAGAATCCCTATCTATCCATATTTGTGAATAAGGATGTTAATAGCTCTGTATCTGGTGGACTGACCTCAATGCCCTGAGCTGATGGTTCCAAACACCTTCAGAGAAGAGCCACAGAGGCCTCGGTGGTATGAATCTAGGTGGGAACTGGCCATGAGTAGGCAGTGTCTTAGTTCAGATTGCTATAACAATGTACCACAGACTGGGTGGCTTATAAACAAGAGATATTTATCTCGCACAGCTCTGGAGGCTGGAGGTCCAAGATCAGAGTGTCAGCCTAGTCAGATTCTGGTCAAGGCCCTCTTTTGGGTTGCAGACTTCTCATTGTATCCCCCATGGTGGAAAGAGGGCAAGAGCCCTCTCGGTCCCTTTTATAAGGGCATTAATCACATTTTTGAGGGCTCCATCCTCATGATCTAATCACCTCCCAAATGTCCCTTCTCCTAATATCATCACATTCAGGGTTAGGATTTCAACATAAAAGCTTTGGAGGGACACATTCAGTCTACTGCCGGCAGGTTGCCTCTCCAGGTTCCTTCTCTTTTGTAAAGATTAAAAGCATAGTTTTGGGGCCAGCCTGGTGGCATAGTGGTTAGGTTCGCATGCTCCGCTTTGGCGGCCCAGGGTTCGTAGGTTTGGATCCTGGGCATGGACCTACATACCGCTCATCAAGCCATGCTGTGGCAGCGTCCCACACACAAAATGGAGGAAGATTGGCACAGATGTTAGCTCAGGGACAAGCTTCCTCACCAAAAAAAAAAAAGTATAAAGTTTTCTGTCTTGTTAAACAGTCTACACACCCAATTGGAAAGACAGAAACCATAAGCAGAATTTTTGGCAGAGCACTACGTCACCAAATGAAAAAATATTGCATAACACTCCTTCCTACCACTACTCCCCTCCAACAAGCACATTTTTATTTCAGAGGGAAAAAAGTCAGGGAGAGGGGATTAAAACTGGAACAAAAACAGAGAGTGGACTTGAAGGAGACGTGTCTGTCTGAAATCTCTCAGGAGAGTGAGGAACGTCTCCCACTGGGGGCCAAAAGGTCTTCTAGTCTATTTCGCTTGAGCCTGGGCAGGGCTGCGGTTCATCACTGTGGTTGGAACCCAAAGAATACGCTCCCTTTCCCTGTACTCCCAGCCCTGACTGCCAACAACATGCCAGGCAATGTGCCCAGCCAAGGCTCTCCAATTGAAACCTAGCACAAAGAGGTTAAAAAATCTTCCCTGGGCTGGAAGAAGAAGGCAAAAACTTGGAGATAAGCTTTGCTAACTGCAGCTGTGCATATTCAACATAATCAACTGTTGTTTAAAACTAACCAGGTCTCCCTGTCCCTCCTCAGTATACAAGTGAGCTGTCTTTCCCAGGTAGTCAAGGTCCAGACGTCAAGATTCAGCCTCACAAAGCCAAATGCAGGCTGAAGAAGAAAACTAACCAGAAAAGTCCAGACAGTCAAGGGAAAGAAATTCAGTCTTCAAGGCCAAACACAGGGGGATGGGATGGTGCCAACCAGCACGGCCACATGCTCCCCCTGCCTTACCTAAAACCCCAGCATATGCTCTCCCTCGCAACCTTTAAAACCCCTTGCCTCCCATCTTTCGGGGAGACGGGACAAATTTGAGAGCTCTCATCTCCCAGCTGACGTCACCCGAAATAAAAACTCTTTTCTTGCCATAGGACTGGCATCCCAGTTTTATTTGGCCCCTCTTGTGTGGTGGGTAAAAAACCTGTGTATGTGCCTGGTAACACATGGAGCACTACGGGGAAATACAGAGAAGAATTTCAGAAACCTCCAGATACAAACAGTGGTTACTAATCAGTGCATTAACAATTCAAAAGTAATGAATGATAATCAAATCTGCCCCTTTCTGAGCTCTCGCTATAGGCCAATCACTGGGCTAGGTGGTCTGCAGTTTTATCTCATTTAATCCTCACAACACTGTGCTGCAAGGTCTATTATTACTGCTGCTGTTATTATTTTTATTATCCCCACTTGACGATGCAAAAACTGAGGCTCAGAGATGTCAACTAATTCATTCAAGATCGCAAGGCTAGTGAGTGGCAGTCCTGAGATTCTTGTTACCTCCCCACCTCCCCTCTCTCTGTCCTCTCTTCCCCCCAATCTATTTTCTGGTGTGGCTGAGCTATTTATAGTTTCTTGAAGGCATCAGGCATTTCACGTCCTTTGCACCTTTGTTGAGGCTGAGGCCCCTGCTCACCCCCTTGCTCAGTTCACTGTCTCCTACCCATCATTTAAGACCAGTTCAACGGTTACTGTATCCAGGAAACCTCCCTAAACCTCAAACTCCTCAGATGAAATTAGACACAGAGATATTCTTGCCCTTCTCTGAATGTGCCACAACTATGCTTATGTCTAGGTTTTATGGATATGATTTTCCCCCCACCTAAAACAGTCTTTATTCACATGCACACCACAAACACACGCATGCACACATATGCACGCACATGCATGTTCACACACATACACACAAACACCTCCTTCCCCTAATCCTACTCATCCTTCAGGTATCCTAGAAGTCGATGACTCTGAGAAACCTTCCGTGAACCGTGCCCACAGCCCGCCTCACCAAAGGGCGGTGCCTCTGCCTTGTAGCCCCACATATGGGACTTCCTTCATATCACACTTTTCACACCGGTTTGTCATTGTTTCCACATCATGAGTGAACTCTTTCAGGCCACCAACTGTCTCATTGTCCCCTGGCTCAGAGCCAGGCACATAGTGGGTGTTCAGTAAACATTTGTTGAATGAGTGAATGCTCACCCTGCCTGCTTCCTTCTTATCCGTGCCCCTAAACTGTGGAAAGAGAGAACTATGCATCCCCATGTCTTGTTTCAGCTTTAGTCGATATTGTCATTGAAACCAGAGGCCCCATACTTTTATGGCAGGAAATGAAGTCTTCTCGAAAGAATAAAAAGAAATTCTTGTCAGGAGTGCTTTTGAGAATGAAACACACTGGGGTAGATAATATCATTTTTCCAAAAATTAGAAGTAACTTGGGGTGAGGGAGAGCATTAGTCAAGAGGAAGAAAGAATGATCTTACTGAAAATTGAAGCTCTGATCCTATATCCAGTCATCATGGAAAGGAGTCGTTTATTGACAGGAAACTCTCACATGAAATACTCCTTCAGCGGCAGTGGTTCGTAGTTATATAATCTTTATTTTGACACTAAGATGTTTCCTCTTTTTTGTTTGCTTGGGGAAATTGTATTAATTCACCTGATATTTGCTGTGAGAAATTAAACTTATTTATCATGCTCGTAATAGTTTATCAACTGACTTAAGATCTCACACGTCTTGTCATATTTAATCCAAGTTGTAATTAAAATGGTACAGATTCTCTTGGAATTAGGAAAAGACATTTGTAAGTTTGTTTTTCCTTTTATAGCTTATGTAATTATAAATAAATTATTATATAAGATTCATTTTTCAAACTCCATGCAAGTTAGTATCAACAATGATAAGTTATGTTGGTAGCATTTATCCTCAATATGATGTGGTGAAAATAACACTTTGCCTTCGTGGTCTTCCTCCCCAAAACCCATAACCCCAGTCTAGTCATGAGAAAAACATCAGACAAACTCCATTTGAGGGGTATTCTGCAAAATATCTGACTTAATACATCTTAAAACTGTCAAAATCATCAAAAACAAGAAAAGTCTGAAGAAAAACAGGAGGACCCCAAAGAGACATGATGACTAAGTGTAATGTGATAACCTGGATGGAATCCTGGAACAGAAAAAGAGCTTTAGATAAAAACTGAGGATATCTGAATAAAATATGGACTTTAGTTGATAATGTTGTATCGATATTGATTCACTAATTATGACAAATGTACCATACTAACATAAGATGTTAATAATAGGGTAAATTGGTTGCAGATACACGAGAATTCTCTGTAATAACTTTGCAATTTTTCTGTAAATCAAAAACTATTCTAAAATTTCTAAAATAAAGGTTTGTTTCTTTCTAAAAACTCAACACAGAATCATAACTTTTTTCAATAACATGTGTTTTCTCTCTCCCACTCCAAAATGAACGTTGTCCTGTTTTTCTTTTCTCCATTCTTCTTTTCCCTTCCTTGCTTTCGTAAGCACCGTCCTCAAGCAACTCCTCCAAGTGATCATGTAAACGGCCTGTAGCAGCAGGGTGAGAGTGGGTGAATTTATACAATAGACCGATTGGATGAATGATCCAATTCTTCACATGTTCATATATCATGCCCTTTGTCATGTGCTTCTTAGTTTATTTCTTCACACCTTGAATTTGGGCTGGTCTAGTGACATGATAGCGCTAGGCTTGGCTTACCAGCACCAGCACTTGGCTAATGAGAAGTTAGCAAACAGGATGCAATCAGAGGCTTGAACAAGGGCTTGAGTATTTCAACTTCTGCCATTGTCATGTGACCTGGCCTGAGCTAGCCTGCTGGAGGGTGAAAGTCATATGGAGCAGAGCAGAGGCACCCAGTCTAGATCAACCAACAGTTGGCCTACTCCCAGCCGTGCGAGCAAGCTCATCCAAGATCAGCAGAGCTATGTAACTGACTCACAGCCGACCACACATGCATGAGTAAGCCCAGCCAAGATCAAGTCTAACCCAGAACACCTGAATCCCACTGACTCCTGAGCTAAATGAATATTTTGTGGTTGGTTGCTACACAGCATTTTTGTGGCCATTGACAACTGATACAACACCCAACTGACACACAAGCATTGGTCCATCTCAACTGGGAAGAGACTCCTTGGTAAAGAAGAGAGATGAGAGGGAAAATTCCGGAGCAACAGGACCCCATGACCTGGCCTTTAGTTACCAACTCCAGCTTCTTCTCTGACCACGCCCAGCATCTATCCTTACACTCAGTAATACCAAACTCCCTAAATTCCCCTCCTAATAAGGGGAGTCACTCTTACATAGTGATTAAGCTTGCCAGGCTCTGGTGTCAGACTGTCTGGGTTCAACTCATCACCACTTACTTGGTTGGGTGACCCTGGGCAAGTCGCCTGATCACTTCCTTCATGTGTAAAATGATGACAATAATAGTACATATCTCAGAGGGTTGGGAGGTTCAAATGAGTGTGTAGGTGTAAATTGCCTAGAACAGTGCCTGGTACATACAGTATGTACTCAGTTAATGTGAGCAAGTAGTCATAGTAACAGCAGTGGTGTTCTCAGACTAATTCATCTCTCCAGAGTGTTCTTTCCACTCTTCCTCACCTGGATAATTTCTAATCCTCCTTTAAGACTCCTGTTATCTCCTCCAAGAAGACTTTCTAGATCCTAGCACAACCAATCCTTGTACCTTTCCTTTGAACTCATAGAATCTAGTATTTTTCCCTTCCCCTAGAGCTTGGGACATGATTTTGAAATGATATCTTCATGTAATTGTCTTTCCCTCTAGACTGTAAGTTTCTTCAGGACAGAATCTCTACCTTGTTGTTCTCTGAGTAGCCCAAATATCAGATTCAGAGCTACAGGCACTATGCCTCTTAAGATCTAGATAAGATTGTCTTGAACCGCCATCATCCATCTTGGGGAAAGCTTAGGGACCTCCCCAAGCTTTCAGACAATTCCCAGGGAAGTGATATTTTCACAAACCCTCTGAGTCCCAGCTTCTCCCAACTGAAACAGTTCACTTTATACCCTGTCCTGCTTTCTAGTATGCACTTTCTCTCTTCCTTAAAAGTTGATGCAGATCTGGAATTTGACTCATTTCCTTATTTGCAGTACATGAGCTCATATCAGGACCTTGATATGTACAGAAGACTTTACAAGTGGTTTACGGAGATTATAGGGGTAAAGATGGTGTTATATTACAACAGCCCAAGCATGTTAAATTCTACAGTAGACAACCTTGGTCTTCAAAAACTTCCTCAGCTGTTGCTTCCCTACCAACATCAGCCCTGATGTCTCTCTTCTGTTCTCACCCCTCTGTACCCAAATTCCTGCTGATTTCTTATAAAGAATCCTTTAACTCCTTCTTTTTCCTTATATCTAACCAGAGCCCTTGGGGAGGGCTCACTCACAACCTTAGGAGATACCTATTAAATAAAGTACCTTCCCTAGGAGCAATTTTGGGGCTAGCTTTTAATTCTCCTTTTACACTACTACACAGCTTAGCAGCCAGTTCCTCGTAGGTACCCATAAGTATCGATTTAAGTCAAATTTTCAGGAGACATCTAGACAGACTTGGCTAAGAAACAGCTCAGAGAAGAAATATAAGAAAGGCAATAATGGCCAAACAATAGACTGAGTTTGTTCATGAGTCTTATAAATCTTAGTCTTACTAAACTTTCATCATGAGAAGGGAAGAAATCAAATTCACACCAAGCTGTAGGCAATGTAAGGCAGTAGTTAAAAACAAAGTCTTTGAAGTCCAGACAACCTGGGATCAAATTCTGGCTCTGTAACTAACCATCACCCAGTTATTCAGATTCTCTAAGCCCCAGCCTCCTTAGCCACAAAATGCAAATAACAGTACACAGAATGTGGTCCTGTTGGAAAGAGTAAATAAGATGTATGCAAAATGTCTCACACAGTCCTAGCCCATAGTAAGCGCTGTGACAATAGTATCTCTCATCTAATAAGGAGATAGGGTCTTCATACATAGGAATCCTGGAAAGAAAGAAACCCCAAGTGATAGAATACAGAGGCCTTAGGTGTCCGTTATGCATAATCCATTAACTTCTCTCCTCTGCATCCAGACTGGTGATAGTTACGAACCACTCTTCAGACAAATGAGAAAATGGTCCTCAAACCACTTTCCAGTTCTGTGGCTCAGATGAGGCTCCCAGTTGAGAAAGGCTAGAATAGAGGGAGGCAGGTCTAATGAGCTAGATTCCTAAATACATAGTGTAAAACAGACGGTTTCTTGGATACTTGAGGCCTGGGAGAAAAAGAATGATCTAGAACTTTAAATAGTTGACAACCCCTGTGATCTCCTCACCTAACCCTCTCCTATGGTTTGTCTTCTCTCAGAAAACCAACCAAGGTCCCAACAGGAAGGGCCTGAGATTCATGGAGGTCCCACCATGCAGACTTTTTGACCTTAATTCCAATTACTGTTATACCTCACAGACTGCTGCTGTCAGGATTAAAGAAGGTACTCATTATACAACTTTTAACTTGTGCCAATAACCAAACTGCGCTTCCTAGAGAGCTCAATGAATGCCATGTATGCCCAAATATAAGGCTACCCCACATGTAGGGATAAGTCCCATTTTCCCCAACAAATACCAATAAAAAAAGATTTTTTGGCCAAGTTGAATATGCAACCTTTAAGAGATACACAAGAAATAGTGATGTTTCCATTCACAATATTTAGTATAGCAATAAAGTTATACAAACACATCTAAAACAACCTGGTATGTAAAATTTTATTAATGTGGAAATACTGCTTTCTCCCACTCTCATGTATATTGTAATAACCTTATTCAAAGTCTTACATCTTCAACATCAGTACCTTTGTCATCTCTGGAGCCATTTTTCGAGTTATCCAACTTAGTTTTTCAGAGTGTATCACCTATACTTCCACTTAACGGCTCTTAGTTAATCCAAAAATCGTACTCACACCACAAACGTAATCCCAAGCAACAAGTACTCATTTTCAGAACGTTGGAAAATTTTGTATTCATTTGTCTTCTGGTGTATATTTGTGATATTCAAGGTAAAACCACTTAATTCTGTTGTTTTATGAAGACATCTGTTACACTTCTACCCATCACTTACATTTGGGAAGACAGATCCCAAGAAAAATTATTGAATCTGGGTTTGATTCCCCTGCCTCATTTTAAGTGACTATATCAAGTTACCTCTGCAAACATCTAAAACTTGCATCACTTGAGATCATTTCAGGCTAATTGTCTCCCTCCAGCATTATATTGATGATAGAAAAAAATACATTGTGAAAACATCTTATAATCTGAGACCCACCACAAGGACTTGAGTATGAAGAAACTCACTTTTCTCAGGGGTAATCAGGCAGTGAGGGGCGTAAAGACCTTTTATTTGGCCAGACAGAGTAATACTTTTTATAACGTCTGTTTCATCCTATGAATAGCACAAATGTATTGCGATATATTTTTGGTGTTACCAGTTCTAAGTTGTTAAACTTTTACATTTAAAATAGCACATGTAAATTCTATATTTCTGTTTTTTAATGTTTACTTAAACTTTAAGGACCTCTACTTGTAAATAAAGCCTGCCCATATCAGCCCCTCTCCACATATACTGTGATCTCCATCCTTCTTATCTTGCCTTTTTCTTTCTCATTCACTGCTCTGAAATCCATTCATTCACTCAAGGAACATTTTGTAAGCCCCTGTAATCATCAAGGGTCTTATTAGCTCATAAACATCAAAAGACAGGCTGACCTCATGTTACCACAAGTCAACGGCATGTGATGCAAAGTCATTTCATAATACTTGTCATTTTCCTTAAACTTACAGTTTTTTTCTTGTTCTAATTTAAGTAGAGTGGAGTAGTTTCTCTTGCTCTGTAAACAGTGCTTAAATCAGACTCCTTTATCAGTCTCTTGACTTTTTAGATAGCTCTCAGCATGACCAAAAATGGAAAGTCTGGAATGAACCAAGCATGGAAAGGGAACTCAGGATCCCAGCCTGGCCCAAGAGGCAAGTTCATGCTGGAAAATAGCACGAGAGAACCTGACCTGGTATTTGGACCTTACCTTTTAGGCAATGGGGAGCTATTGAATATTTTTTAGTTGATAACAGATATTTTAAAAAAATCTACAGGCCATTTCACATGGTAGTTAAGAACACAGTGTTTTGAATCAGAGAAAACACTACACTCAAATTATTTGCCATTTAATAACTACAAGATCATGGATATCTCACTTCCCACAAGCTTCTGTTGTTTAGGTGAACATAATGTATACACCTCAAAGATTTGTTGAGTGGATTTTAAAAGAAACTGAATATAAAATGCTTAGCATAAAACTTGGTATGTAATAGCTTATCAATAAATGGTGGCTGTCAAGTCATATCACAAAGTCATGTTTGGGGAAAATTAAGCTATTGGGTGGGTATACATGGTGCATTAGAGGCAGGGAGACGACTATAATATACAGGAAAGTTGAGATAATGGCTTGGAATCCTACAGATTTGGTGACGAAGAGGACAGATGGGACAAGACAGAGAAGAGACTAAAGATGATCCAGATAGTTAGCCCAGCTAACCAGGGAACGTTAGTGCCTGTCAGAAGGAATGTCAGGACAGGGAGAAGAAAAGGATAAACTTGCTTTTAGATACAACGAGTTTAAAATGATGGTGGTATAGTCAAGGTAATTTTCCCTAGGAAATTGAAAACGCAAAACTCCTGGGAGGTAGGTCACAGGGAGAAAAAGAGACTTTGGAAAGGCTTCCACTTAGACAAGAGTTAAGATGGTGGAAACAGAATTCTCCACCAGGTGGGACACCTGAACCGTGTGGACAGGCTCTCTTAAACACTGGTTTTATTCTAGGTTGATTTTCCTCCTTGCTCAACTCAAAGTTCTCAAGGGAACAGAGCCTGTGGACAGGAAAGCTTATCACTGTATCCCCAAAGTCAGGCTCAGTGCCAGACATGGAGTAGACTTTCCTCAAATATTGTTCCTCTAATCCATCATGCATGAGATAATCAGAGAGACCACAGCAAGTTCAGTTTTGATGCTAAGCATTTTATATTCCTTGTCTTTTAAAATCCACTCAACAACTCTTTGAGGTGTATGTTATTATGTTATCATTGTGTTCACCTAAATAACAGAAGCTTATGCAAAACGAGATGCCCAAGTTCTTGTAGTTATGAAGTAAATGAACTTGCTGTGGTCTCCTTGATTATCTCATGTAGTTCAGAAGGTCTAATGCTCCCTTCCTAGGTCTTTGATTCATGTAAACTAGGAAAATAAATTACTAGTAGAAAACCTCTTTCGAAACTTAGAGTTTTGTAGGGCAGCAGAATTGCATAATGTAAAACTGTCCCCGATGGGGAAGAGCTGAGAGCTGCTTGTGGGCAGGGATTTTGAAGGAGAGGGGGCGGATGTAGTCAAAAGCAAGAACAGGTCAAGAACTCTGGAGAACAGAAATACTACCACTTCCTGTGTGCACTCCCAGCTTAGGGAAGTGGCTCCATTTGCCTGGATTACTAAAATAGGACTCTATTGGGGGAGCTCTATTAAAGAAGATCTAGCCATGTACCTGGTGGAAGAGAGAGGAAGGCAGCCTGAGGAGGAAGACCAGCTCAACTCAGACCAGACCTGCTTCTGTAGCCTCTCCCTGCCAGGTTGGGACTCCCCATGCTCGCACCTCCCCAGCAATGTCGGTGCTTTCCTCTGTTTCTTCTCTAGCTTCCCAGGTTGCCATTTTCCAGTGCCAATGTGCCTCTCTCATCATTCTTTTGGGATGAATGTCATCTTCTAGGCATACTTTTCAAGTGGAGTCAATACTCACCTCTCTTTACAAATGGCAAGAGGGGGAGAAAAGGCAGCTATGGAAAGCCCAAATCTTCAGATAACTGGAAACCAATCACATTTGAAGGAGGCTGTGGGCAGACACATTCAATGACCAAGTTTCTGGAGGGACTTTCCTCTATAGGCTTCCAGGCCTTTCAAGATGTTTCTTTCACCTTCACAATCGGGTGAATAATTCCAGCTGGCCTGAGGAAATCAACATGACATAGATCAAAATGATTGCACTCCTTCTACCTGCCAAAAGAGTGCTATGGTTTGTTTCCCAGCCAAAATATAGGCTTCAGAAAATATTCCCATTAGGCAACCTGAGTGTGGCTGCAGTAAAGCATTCTAAAATGGCCTGACCTTGCTCTTAAAGAAGCAAGAAAATTAAAAAATAAAAAAATTCCCCCAACTACTAGCTTTGCTTCCTTTCCCCGAGAAGAAGGGTGAAATAATAACAAATCAGACACCTCCACTCTAATATCAAATCTGTCCATGGGGTGTGGAACAGACCCAGCTGCATAATTGGCTGGTCTATAGCAGAGGTGACTGCCAAAAATAGGGATTTAAGCCACAAGCTCAAACAGGAAACCAGAATTTGAGGAAACCATTTACATACCTCTCTCCCAATCCCTTTGCCATGGAAGAGGAAGCAATCCTGTGGACAGTGTCCAGGGCCACTTTTCCCTCTCTGCAGCAGTAGTGAATTTGACACTTGGTGATCAATCTTGTTTTGAAAGAGAAGAGAGAAGGGAGGTTTGCTAACCCCAGAGGCAGAGATTGCCAGGCCTGGGCAAGGCCTGGTGACCGCAGAGGAGCACACGATTGTCACCCAATTTTCTGAATGTAATAACCTCAGAGAATGCTCTGGGGGTGTATTGGGAAGGTGGTGGATCTTTGAGTGTCTCACCAGGCCTAAAGTCAACTCCTTGCTGGTTCGTAAGCTCCTCGAAGGCAGGGTTCCAAGGACTGTCCACTGCTGGATCTCAAGCACCTAAGATAGTGCCTGGAACACAAGATACACTCAAAAAAATTGTTCAGATAAATGCATAGATGCCTCAAATTTGGTTTATATTTGGAATTAGTGATTAATTTTAACAAAATTAAAATTGATATCATTGGAGTATCATTGATATCAATGAGATATCGTTGACTGACAGCAACAAAAGAGCTTCTGGAGGTGAGAACAGATGCTCAGTGTGGTCCAGAGAGCTCCAATGACTTCCCTTTCCACCAGCATTTCATAAAGAGCAATGCTTTGTGTTCAGACAGAAATGGCATCAAAGCCTGGTCCTACCATTTTCTCTCTGGGTAAATTTGAGCAAGTCATTCCACTTCCCTGAGATTCAGCTTTCCATCTGTGAAATGCAGACAGTAATACTCATTTCATATGGTTTTGGCAAGAATTAAATGGAACAGAGATGTCAAATGTCTAATCCAGTCCCTGGCCCATAGCAGGTGTTAAATGTTACGTACAGTTGCTGGTGTTATCCTCACCTCCCAGGTGGAGGAAGGGAGGGCAAACAGTGAGTAACGACCTAATGTCTATTATCTCCATTCCTCTCTAGACATCATTATCCCCTCTGCCTAAGTTCATTCTGGCGGGAAGGAAGACCAAGCTGGGCATTCAGGATTCTAGAGGCCCAATTACCACAAACCTTTATCTGTCTTAGCCAGCGGTGGCCTGGTAAATGTTTCATAACCAGCTCTTTGAGGGAGAAAAAGGGCCTTGATTCCTAGCTATTGCCAATTTCCGCGGTGTAAATATTCTCCCCCATGACCAATTTCAAGCTGCCGATGTGATGTCACTGAACCTAGAGTTGGGAAGAGGTGAGCAATAATACATCACTATAAAATATTTTCATCATTCAGGTACATTAGATGTAAATAACCTTGCATGTATAGTAATTACAGTAATAGTAAAGCAGAAAAAATAGTAAAATTACAGTAATAGTAAAATAGTAGCAAAATAATTAAGAAGTGATGTCTTGAATATTCCTTACCTTTGTTTTCACTGTAATTCATCTGCTTATAAGTTTATATAGTTTTCAATAATGGCTGTGTTTCACAACCAGCTTGCAAAATTCCTGAAAATTTAACAAATGAGCCAGTGTGAGCTGGACCCAGCACATCGCTGATTTTAGCCTACTTCTGCCCACAGTACCGGTGTCATAAGAATGGAGTTTGGGCATATGCAGTGGGCTTGGACATTAAAAGACTCTAATGGTTAGAATAGGACTTCCCCAGAATTCAAGACAACTTTCAGGGAGACAAATTCTTTTCTGATCTTCTCTAAAAATTCCTCTAGGAAAAACCAGCCATCCTTTGGGATCCTTAAATGAGGCGATCATTTGGTTGCCTATGTTCAGGGAAAATCCAGTGCAAGTCAGCACGCTGGAATACCAGAGACGTAATGTGTAAATCTGGAGCGATGGAGTAATGGTTGGGGAAAAGAGCATGGGCCATCACCTGCCTCTGCCACCACGTGGCTATGTGGCTTTGGGCAAGTGATGTCATATCCTTTAGCCTCATTTTCATCATCTGCAGAATGGGGACAGTACCTGCTTCTAAGTGTGGTGATGAGGTTGAAGAAATCATGTATTCCAACTGGCTTTGTGAACTACAAGGCATCATAAAAACGTAAGGCACAGCCTCTATGTGAAGAATGAGACAGAAACCTGGAGTGAGAAAGAGCTGGGTGGGGAAGGAAGGAGGAAGAAGGCTGTCAATTTAGATGGAGGACAATGGAAGAAACCAGGAAGAAGAGGTTTGGAGTGGGAGGAGGATAAGGGAAGTGGGGGTGAGGGAGGGCAGCAAGTAGCCCATTGGATTTGTAGTCATTGCCTAATGTTTTTCCAACCCTCTAGTCACAGTCACTGGAGCAGTTTCTTCCTTATTTCTTAACAGTTCCCGTGTTCATCCTAGGACCAAGCTTTTACACCATCCCTACCACCAAGAACAGATTCTGGCTTTCTCAGTCCGCACGCTATGCCCTTCCTGCCCCATACAGACTCCTCATCGTGGATGGAACCATCTCAACTGCACTGCAGGCATTAGAATTATCTGACTCCCAGAGCTCTATTTTGACAAAAATTCTCCTTGAGCTCAACCATGTTTCTGTCTCTGACTGACATGGAGTTTGAAATACTGCTGGGCCTCAGACAAGAAAAAATGAAAATCAATTTTAATCAAGGCTATGGCTTGCTTTTGTAAGGCCTCCATTAATCAGGCATTTTCGTGCAAGGATTCTTAAGATAGTCTCTTTCAGAGGCACTTCTCTCTCTGGCCAAAGCGGGGTAGAGATGGGACAGATGGGTTGATGCTCAGTGTTGAGGAGGTAAATGTCTTCTTATTACATGTGGGACCAAGAAGAGGCTGGGCAATCTCTTAGTGAGCATGTTGTAGACAGGTCGAGAGCATCCAGTGCATTGGTTTCTCAAGGTTCTTCCAAATCTGAGACTCTCTTAAGATCATTCAAATATTCCCATCCTCAGATCCCATTCTTCAAGTCTCACAGCAGAGTTTCTTCACCCTTTAGCAGGGCTGTTATGAAAATTTGGAACACTCCCTCCCTCGCAAATATACCCAGCCAGTAAAATGATAGAGAGTCTACAAAATGGAATTCTCCATGAGGTCACTCATTTCCCAGGGTATCTCCAAATCCTAGCCATAGTTACACTGTTTTAGTCTTTGAGGCCATAGAAATCTGGCCTTAGAACTATTTAACTTTGTTGGGGAATCTGAAGCCCTGGTGATCTCATCTCTTAATTTTATTTTTATCTGTACCCCTATCCCATTTCCCTGGGTCCTGCTTTAATCATCTCTCAACTGGAAAAGGGCCACAGGCTTCCACTTCCTCTCTCACCTCCAACTCATCCTTCACACAGCACTGGAATGATTGTTCTGAAATGCAAGTGTGTCCATGTTCCTCCTCTGCCTACAGTTTTTTCATGGCTTATTACTGTCCACAGGTACAAAAGTCCCAAAGAGCCTGTTTTACTGGATTTTTATGATCCATGCCCTCCCTTCTTCCCTGCTTTCTTCTCCATAGACCCTATGCTAGAGCTGCGCCAAATCATAATTCATTGCCCAAAGACACCATACCACCTCACACCGCCACGCTTTGTGAAAGTTATTCTCTCCTTCAAGAACAGTGCCACTTGACCCACCATCACTCCTACTCCACCTAGTAAAGGTCTCTTCTTCTCTTAATGGCCACCTCCTCTTTAATACCTTCCCAGAACTACTCAAGCAGATTCAATCACCTCTCCCTTTTGTATTACTACAGAATCTTGTACAGCCGTAATCTCAACAGCCATCATTCTCAGCAGCACCTGTCTCGCAGAGCTGTGAGGGCTGAGGCTGAGTTATACTCATCTCCATCCCCCAAAGGGCCTAAAGCAATGCCTGGTTCTTCTAGAAATGACTTGTCCGAGGCCACACAACTAGAAGAGGTCAAGCATGAACTGATAAACTCATTTCTTCACTTGCTTTCTCTCAATATTTTTTACTTTCCCTCATTTTCCTTTCCACTCTTTTGTGAACACAAATCTGACCCGAACAACCCTAATTTTCAACTTTAAGTTTTACTGATATGCTCTTCCAAAGCAGTGCAACTAACATCAGTGCTGCCTATCCATCTACCTCAATGGTTGCTGGATGCTGCTCAGAGCATCATCTATCAGGGAGGCATACAACAGTACCCCCAGTACAAAATTCTGGAAGACACCTCAGTCTTTGCCAGTTACACATATTTGATCTTGATATAATCCACCAGTCATAACCACCTGACAATGTCTTTAGAATCCACCCTGTGTAAAGCTGTTCTGCTGTGGTCCCAAAATAAACACATCTGGAGATTTTCCCATAGAGAGATTTCAAAGAAAGAAAAATAATGAAAGCATAGTATTTTTCCCAAAATATTTTCATATCCATTATTGAGTTCAATCTTTTTCACATCCATTCATCTCCCCCACTTCATTTTACAGACCAACCAGAAATCCAGAGAGTGAAGGATGCTTGCCCAAGGTTGCACAGTTGGTTATAAGCAAGACTACAAATGTCTTCAGGGTCACCCAGCACCAGTCCTTAAGGTTCTTTTCCATTCTCTAAGAACAATGAGTTCATTCATTCTTTCATTCATTCATTCCTTCTTTCTTTCTTTGGCTCCTACAATGCACAGGGCACTATTCTGGGTACTGGGAACATAGTGACAACAGAACAAAGTCCGTGGCCTCATGAAGCTTACATTCTTGTTCCTTGTCTGATTTTTTACAGACCCATCTGAATCACAGAAAAGACCTATTTTTCGAAGAAGCCACAAACAAAAGGGAAAAGAAAAAGTTTAGTATCAGAAAACCAAAAGAGAATTTGACTCCAACTATTGTTTTGGGCCACATGACGTACGCTGATGCTTTGTATGGCAATGCTCTGGTTCACAAGGAGAATGCCTCCAAGGAAGACATAATTAGCTCGTTTAGCACAACTTCAGAAAAAAAAAAAAAAGGCAGAATCTGGCTGTAGAACTCCAAGTAGTAAAAGTCAAGGCATACAATGTAAAAATAACCAAGACTCTTTTTCCTCCCAAACCACACAGCTTGATTTAGGAATGCACTGAATCTCAATCCAAAAGAACCCAAATATGAATGAATTACTAGGCAGATGCTTATTTCTCTTGAATGCTTTCCCTTTCATCCTCTGGTTGGCTCGGCTCCTGTCAATCACTGGGCTAGATTCAGTTCTGACTGGCCACACTGAGTCAGTCTTTGTCAACCAAGAGCTATGGCTGTACCAGATTATTGATAATCCTATATACCAGGTAATCTAAAATACCAGCTGCTGAGTCCCGTGTGAAACTGGGCAGTCCTTCCCCTTCCCTGGGCCTCAGTTTCTCTTTCCAAGAGTAGGTGGGCATCAATCTAAGTGAGCTTGATGGACTCTGATAAGTTAGTTAAATATTCCCGAACCCCATATTCATTTATCCAGTAGACATTTTTTGAACACTGCTATCATCCGTCACTATGCCAAGTGATGGGGACACAGCTGTGACTGAGGCAGACCTGATCCCAAGCTTCACAAGCAGATTCTCACACATTTCTCTTTGGAGCACAACAGACACCTCTTTCTCCATTAGGTTGTTCATTCTGCTTCTCAGTGCAACAGCAATTATTAATCACTTGTGTACAAGGCATGGGCCTGGTGTACTGGGAATTCAAAGTTGAGTCTGTTATGAGGCCTCTCTTCAAGGAGCTCAGAGTAGTAGAACATATATGCATACCCAGTTCATTACAACCAAGGTGGAAAGTGTTAAGTGACTCAAAGAGATACAGCAAAAATGCCATGAGAGATCAGATCAGAGAAGAGCAACTTCTGATTCCACCGTGATGTAGCAAACATCTGCTTAGATCAAACTCAGTAGTGCTATGTGCTTTAATAGATATGGCCTCCTTGGATCTTCACAGCAACCACATTGCTGTCCCCAGTTTATCCATAAGGAGACTGAGGCTCAGAGAGGTTCAGTATAACTTGCCCAAGACGAGAGAGCTGATAAGTGCTGGGATTCACACCCAAGTCTGTCTGCCTCCATAGCCCCCACTTTTATGCCGTATGAAGTCTCCTGTTTCACCAAACGTTTATTAGGGTCTACAGCTTTTGACACCATGTTGAGCTCTTACAGAATGAAGAGAAAACCAGCTTCCAGTCTCATCATTTTGGTCTGAAAAAAATGTGACTCTGACTCCACCCAACTTTTTCATACTTGCAGGCATGGCTTTGGAGAGAAGAAATTTGAATCAGATGGAGACACCATCGTGCAGAGCAGAGGAACAGGGAACTGACAGGTTAAAGGGCACAGAGGGTCCAGAAAGCTATGATTCACAGAAGGGGCTCCAGGAAGAGAGAGTGTATTGGGAAATAAGGCTAGCTGGGTGCTTTGGGTACACCATGAACAGCTTTATTCAGATCTCACTGCAATTTTGGATAAAGATTAGTCTGAAGTCCCTGAAGCACACTGGGCAGGACAGAAAAGGGATGGATATGAGTCTGAATTAGAAACTCACTGAGGATAAGCAGGAATTGACTCCAGTATCCTCAAAGCTTAACAGAATTTAGATTATCCTCAAGACACCAACATCCTTATCAGTAAGAGAGATCTACTAACTAAGATGAAAATTTGGTTTATCTTGGTCTCAAAAGGTGAAAAGCATGCCAAGAAGATGACTTGGGGCATCTGAGATTTTCTGAAGCTCATTTGTGGCTTTAGGTAGTTAGCAGAGTGAGAAGAGCCAAGGGGGCAAGAGCTGTGCTTTGGAGTTAGCCAGGCATGAATGGGATGAAATCCATTGACTCTGCCACGTCCTCACTGTTGGAACTCCGCAGTCTCCTTCATTTCTCTGTGCCTCAGTTTCTTTGGTGGGAATAAGGGGGAAATAATACTGACATCCCTTGCATAATTTTGGAAAAATTAAGTGAAATTACATATGTAAAGTCGCTTAGCAGTTTGCCCACACCAAGTTAGCACTTAATCAAAACATATTGGCCAATGTTTTCTGCCAAATATGATCAAAAACAGCAACCCACACATCCAGGAAATTCAGTGAACCCCAAATAGTATAACTACTAAGAAAACTACTGGGCACATCATATTCAAATTGCTGAAAACAAAAGATTTTAAAAAGAGTCTTGCAAGAAGCTGGAGGGAAAAAAGATACATTACATACAAAGATAGAGATTGTCAATGATAAAACAACAACGGCATCATTTCTGGGACCCCTGGCACTCCCAGTGTGGCAGTGCAGGACACAGGGGCTCATGGAACTCACAGACACCAGTGGGCAAAATCCAGGCTTCCCTGTAGTAAGATATGGACTGGGCACTGCAGGCCTCATGGCCCTGCAGGATCCTTCCTCAACCCCAGACAATGCTGTCCAAGACCACAGAGCCCATATCCCACATTTCTTTCCTGAAAGAAGGTAGGAGGGGGTCCTCCACACCAGGGCTCAGACACCAAGGTGGAGATCTTCTCCCTTTTGGGAATTACCAATATGGCAGCCCCTTGAAGAATAACGGGGTTATTAACACCTAGACCCGGTTCCTATTTCTTAGACCCTGTCCTGCAGCCCCAAAGACTAAGCATGGTTGTATGTGACCTTAGGAAGAGTTCTTTACCTCACTGAGCCTCGGTTGTACCCATCAGCTGCCTGGGGATGTTAATCCCTGCCTAAACAACCTCATTTGAGTGTTGGGCAAAATACCCCCAAAAGGCATTGCAAAAGGAAATATCTGAAAATGAAAGAGAGGGAGTATTTAAAATAAGTAGGATGTGAGAGAAAAGTGTCAACCAGCAGTACAAAACTCTAAGAGTGAGTAAGAAGAGAAAGTAGGGGAAGGAAATATGTCTAATTCATCTTGGTTTCTCCAATGTCCTGACCCAGTGAACGTTCCATACATAACTACTGAGTGAAAGAACAAGAACAGGAACAGGAAAGAACAAGAACAAGAAATACTACAGAATGGGCTGGTGAGATTTCTCATATTAGAGGGAAAGGATAAGATTCAAAAAGCAATGGAAATTGAATTCAATCCAAACATTTTTAAATACTTACTTGTGTGCAAGGCACTGTGGTGACTACAGGGAAGTCACAAAGATAATAGAAAAAATAGAGGAAGTAGAGAAATAAAAATTCTCGTAGACTGTCGGGAGTATACAATGGAAATCGAATTCAATCCAAACATTTTTAAATACTTACTTGTGTGCAAGGCACTGTGGTAACTACAGGGAAGTCACAAAGATAATAGAAAAAATAAAGGAAGTAGAGAAATAAAAATTCTCATAGACTGTTGGGAGTATACATCGATTTTTTTTTTTTTAACTTTTGGGGAACTATTTGGTTATAATTATCAAAATTTTAAATATGCACATCTGTTAGCCCAGCAATTCCATTCTGGAAATCTATCCTAGTGAATAAATATTGAAACAAACAAACAAAGAGTTAGCACTTAATAAATTATAACTGACATTAAACTAACATGAGCAATTTGTGGTAAAAGAAAACTAACCATCTATTAAACACTCATTGGGTGCCAGGTGTTATACAGGCATTATTTTATTTAGTTCTCACAGCAATTCTTCTAAGGAGGTATTATCATCCCAACTTAGCATACTAAGAAACTGAAGTTCAGGGAAATTATGTCATGCTTAATCATTTTTTTTTTAAATCTCAGTTTGGTCATTTATAATCTGGAGCCTGATTGCCTTGGGTTCACCTCCTAGTTCCATCACTTCTAACTTTGTTACTTAATATAACTTTGTATCTTAAACTCTCTGAGACCCAGTCTTCTCATCCATAAACTGTAAGCCTTCTTCCCATAGTTGTTGTAAGAACTAGTAAGATAATATTTGTTGTAATGACCAGCCCACAGAGACCATTCAAAAACAGCATTATGTTTCTGGTAAGCTCACACAGCTATGAAGAGACAGAGCTGGAATTTGAACCTACATCCAAAGCCCAGGTTCTTTCCTCTAAATCACATGATGGGAAACAACCCCAATGTGCAACTCTATACTCAATGGTAGTCTACATGACCTCCAAAGATGGGGAATTTCCCAAAAGGATCTAGCTGCTCCAAAAATCTTTCTAAACCTAGCTCAGGGCCTCCAATTCCTACTATTAGTTTCATTTTGTTGGCTTAAAGCTCAGTTAAAAGCCAAATGTTTGTCTTGGGAGGTGAAGTAAACACATTGTGTCTTGCTAAAGAGTTATGGTTCTAATTTTACATTAGATGGTTATCACCAAGCAGAAATCAGCATACAGGAAGTGTAAAACCAAAGACACGTAAATTTCAATGAAACAAAAAGAAATGTCAGGAAAAGTCTACAATAAAGACTTCCGCCAAGGGCTGAATGGACATGGGGGTAGGTTCCCAGAGTTAGGCAGTACGGAGTGGGAGAAAGAATACTAGATTGAATCCAGAAACTTGGGTCATAACTGAAACTGGTAGGTAAGTCCTAGAGCCCTACTATACAGCAAAGCACCTATAGCTAGCAATGCTGTATTGTATACTTAAAATTTGCTAAGGGAATAGATCTTATGTTTTGTTATTATCACAAAAAATTAATAATTATAACAATAATAATAAAGGAGATGGGAAGAAACTTTGGCGGGTGATGGATATCATTATGGCCTTGATGGCGGTGATGGTTCACAGGTGTGCACTTGATCCCCAAACCCATCGAGTTGTATACATTAAATATATACAGCTTTTTACATGTCAATCATGCCTCAATAAGGTGGTTTAAAAAAAAACAAGCTTGGGTCAATAAGGGGTCTTACTCACTTACTTACTGTGTGACCTCAGCTAAGACATTTCCCTCTTCTGATACTCTGTCTTCCCCTCTGTAACAAAGGGCTCAGACAAATGTTTCTAAGCACTTTCCAGCTCTGACAGTCTAAGCTGCGAGGGAGAGAGAACAGCCAAGAAATGACTGAATGAGACATTCATCCTTGGGGCCTCTTGTGAAGCTCTAGGGAGCGAGCTTAGCTGGCCTGTGGAGACAGGCCATCCTGAGCAAGCAGAGGCCTGAATCTCATCACCTGACTGCAGCTGCCAGGCCACAGATCCCCACCCTGAGGTCTGAGCTCACTCCATCTCCCTGATCACTCCTACGACCAAAACTGAGGTTGGAAGTATCCAAAACATTCTGGACTTGCATTATTCTATTACTTCGGATGAGAAGGCTGTAATCCAGGGAGGTCAAGCTGACTCCCCACAGTCAAATATTTTAATCTTGAATTCACATAGAACTTACAAAAAACATCTTAAGTAAATGTCAGAGTTGGCAATGAACTTCAAGCCCAACTCTCACCCAGTACTCCCCTGGCTCCATCAGAAGGACTCCAATTCAAATTCCTCTGGGGCACTGGTTGTCAACCAGAGCTGATTTTGTCCCCACAGGGGACATCTGACAATATCTGGAGACATTTTTGGTTGTCACAACTGGGGCGGAGGGTGTACTTCCGGTATCTAATGAGTAGAGTCCACGGAGGCCACAAAACATCCTACAGTGCACAGGACAGCCCCCCCACCACAAAGAATCATCAGCCTAAAATGTCAATAATGCCAAAGTTGAGAAATCCTTCTCTAAAGCATACCAAAAGCTCAGCCGGTTTTTCAGGTTACATCATCAGAGAGACTCATTAGTAAATTCTCCCATGGCTAAGCCAAAAGTGAATCCTAAGTCATATAGTTCCCAGTTCTTTGACCTTCTCCATCTGACATTTATACCACAAAAAGGAACGTAGGCTCCTTGTCAGGTACAAAGTTATCTTTGAGTCATATTTCCACAGAGTAGGATAATCTTCCTGTTAAATTCCTGGAGATTCCAAAGTGGGAAGAGGGGGCTCCAAGCCAGTTTCAGGACTGGTCATGGATCATCCATTTGTCAGTTTCTATAATTCACTGTGTTGATTTCTTCCCTCCTTCTCATAGCTGCTCTTTAGCTTACGCAACACTGTGTATCATTCATTTGTGCTACACTTGCTGCCTAGAAAAGTCGCAGTCTGGTGGAGAAGACAGACCTGTCCACAAATGGTTACAGCACAGCATATAATTGCCTTAGCGGGGAAGCCCCAAGGAGGTGCTGACCAGGTTTAGGGATCAGAGAAGGCTCCCAAGGGGAAGTGAACTCTGAGATGAGTCTTGCCAGAGTTATCTAGGCCAAAGCAAAATGGCAGGAAAGTGTTCTAGACTAGGCAAAAACACCCAGATGGGTAAAGAGAAGGGAGAGCATGGCACCTTCGAGAAATTGTGAGTGGTTCGGTATGACTGAAACTGAGGAAAAGGAGAGAGAGGCCAAAGGTATGGATGAAGAGAAGATGGAGCCAGAATGAGAAGAGCGCCATACCAGTTAGGGAACTGGGCTTTATCCTGGGAATAAGGAGGTAGAGACTAGATCAAGTGGACAGCTGAAAAGCATCATTCTGGCTGCACTGTTGGGACAGATTGTGAGGGCGAGAGTGGAGGCAGCGAGATTTGTTTGAAAGCACCTTCAGCATCCAGGTGAGAGGTATGGTGACCTGGCCCAGGGAAAGGCAGAGAGGATGAGAGATGCAGAAAAATGCCAGGGAATCTTAGCAAGAACAATGGACAGTGCCAGGTCACTGCTCAGCTATGGGAAGTGAGGAGTTGGGAGAAGTCAAGAATGACTCCCAGAGTACCGGCTTGGGCGACTGGGGTCACTGAGAAAGGGGACAGCATGGAGGAGAAGATTGGGGGCATGGCTATTTCAGTTCTGGTTGTATTAAATATGGATTTTCCAGCAGATGGCTGTCTATGCTGCTCTGGAGCTCAGAAGAAAGGCTTAGACACCCAAGAAAGGGTGGGACCAGGAGTGAGGTGATATACTATGGCATGAGGTTTTCACCCACCCCAGGAGCGCTAACACCACATCCATGGCTGCAGGGAAAGAAGGAAAGCAATGTCAACAGCGTTCTCCATTGCTGTCGAGCATATAAATTAGTTGGAGAAGGACCGGACATGCCAGGTGTCTCTCTGCCTCATTTTATCCTCCAACAACCTACAAGGCTGGTATTACCCTCAACTGAACAATGGCAGAAATGGAGCTCCGTGAGGAAATGATGGTCTGCTCATCAGCATGGAATTGATGTTCCAAATTAACTCTGCCAGGTTCCAAATCCTGTGTTCTTACTAAATAAACCATAGTGCTTTGCTCTTCAAAAGACCACCTCTGTATTTCTAAACGTTTAAAGTGGTGAAACATCACAGGCTCTGATGTTGGGAAAACATGAGTTGAAATCCCAGCTTCATCATGTATGAGCAGCTCAACACCTTTATTCGCAAAGCAGAGGATATTAATACCTACTTCACAAGAGTATTATGAGGATTGAATAAGAATCCAGCATGGAAATCTCTTGGCTCTGTGGCTGGCATGAAGAAGTACTGATAAAGGTAATCAGTATTATTATGATACTCTTAAGTCAATGGTTCTCAACCAAGGCGATTTTGTTCCCCCCACCCCCATGACATTTGGCAATGTCTGCAGGTATTTTTGATTGTCACAACTTGGGGGACGGACGCTACAGGCATCTAGTGGGTATAGGTCAGTGCTGCTACTAAGCATCCTACAAGGCACAGGACAGCAAAGAATGATCTGTCCTATAATGTGAATAATGCCATGGTTGAGAAATCCTGCTTTAATGTAATACAAAATATCTCAACTGGGGTGGATGAAATACATTACATTAGAGAGGGTCTAATCTAATTGATTCATTTCACAGAAGAGAAAACAGAAACCAGAAAGGGAAAGAGACTCGTCTCTCAAGGAGGGATTGGATGGAGAGGAAGAGGACACTGCAGAGTGAGAGCTGGTTTTCCGGAAGCTTCGCTGTGTGGATGTTTCTGTACCCTTTCTGCCATCCCATTTTGGGAGAGTGGCTGGGGCGACTCTTTTCTGACCTCTTCGAAAGGGAGAAAGGATGGTCCGGGGTGGCCTTGGCTGAGGGCATCCTGGTTTAGTCCTCCTGGAGGCCACACCCCAAACCAGCAGTGTCTGGCCCAATTAAGGGTAGCATTCAGGAATACGCGTTGCACAATGTGCCTAGCACTTTATGAGCTTTATGTCATTTACTCTTCACAACACGTGGTTCCATTGTTGTCATCTCACTGTGGTCGATGAGGACACTGAGGCCTAAGGAGGCAACATGGTTTGCCCAAGGTTACACAACTGAGGGATGCAGCGGGGACGGGAAGCCAGGTGGTGGGCTCTAGAGTTCACACTGATCCATAGCTTAAGACTGTCACAGGTGAGACCCCAGCCTGGGCCTCCAAACCTATCATTTCCTCCATGTTTATGGGAAGCAGAGCCAGCTTCTTCCGAACGCAGGGTTTTGGTATCACTAAAATCCTACTCCGCCAAAAATCATCAGAAAGCACGTTTCACTGGATTAGCCCATTCTTTAGATACCTGGACGAGAACCAGGGATCTGGGTGGGTTCTCGGCCCACTTGTTTTTCTGGAGACCAGTGAGGGGATGCAAAAGACATGAGGTCACACAGCAAGTTTGTGACTGGTCTCCTGACTCCTTGTCTGTTTCATATTTTGAAACAGAGAAGAAAAAGGAAAAACAATTCTGAGTGTTGCCTTCTCAGGAGTGGGCAAAGCCTTAACCCTGGGCCAGTTTCCTTCTGAGACAAAGACATTTGCATGAAGTGATTCCCCAAAAGACCTTGGAGAAGAGGTTTTCTTGTCTCCTTCCTCCGCCAGCTGAAACACATGGGACTCTGGATTGTTAAAATAGCAACTTAGAAGGGGTAAGTAAACTACAGAATGAAAAAGAAAAGTTATTTACAGATCCCATACCCAAACAGTTTCAATTCTGTAAATTTTCAAGCCAGGACGCAAAGCCACACTTTCCTTTTTAAAGAAGGAAAGGGGTACTTACTGGTTCCTTGATTTCCCTTTAATAGTGGCCATCTTCCAGCAAGACTGCTTTTGATTCATTCATTTACTCTATAGTTCATCTCATCCCCAAAGGTATTTTGAGGCAACAAACAAAAGTACATACAATATTAGGGGTGGGGAAGATAAAGGGGGTAGAAATCAAAGCCATGGGCAAATGAGAGTCAGACAGGAAGATGAGCCGGGGAATATCAGTAAACACAATGAATGGTTGTTAAAATGAGCTTCCTAGCAGTCAAGTCAATGAGAAAAATAAATCCATTACTATGCTCACAACACCCATAAGAGAAAAAAATATTAGTTGCTCAGGACAAAAACAGATTTTCCCTGACATGATGTGAAAAAGAAACTTTTATTTTCTAAGACACTAAGATTTGGGGAAGCTGTCTATTGCAGCAACTAGCATTAATTACCTGACAAGTCACCACCCCTCCACCACCCCCACCCACCCACCCTTTCCCCTTTGCAGGCACTCAGTTAAGTGTTGAATTAAGGAATGAGCATCCACTCCGTGTCAGGCTTTCTGATTTCCAGGTGATATCTGTAATCTTGCTGTTAGGTTGGGATGTTACACCTTTTCTTCCCTAGACCAGAGTTTCTCAATATTGTTAATACTGACACTTTGGACTGGACAATTCTTTATTGTTGAGGGCTGTCCTGTGCACTGTAGAATGTTTAGCAGCCTCCCTGGTCTCTACACACTAGATGCCAGCAGCGTCCCTCCCCCGGTTGCAACAACCAAAAATGCGTCCAGGTATTGCCAAATGTCCCCCAGCTGAGAATAACTCCCTAGACCTATGACCTAAAAGGACAAAATGTATATCCCTCTCTCTCAGCAACCCCTACCCCCTAGCACACACCCACACATCCAAGATACAATGGAGGAACAGAGACAGGATAACCGCAATCTACACTCCCGCTTGGAAAGAATGGGAAACATACAAGAGTCACTGATCCAAAGCAGTTCTGAAAGTCTGCTGGGCAGACTTCAGGAAGGCTCCTTCTCTGGGTGAGGAGCTGTGAATCTTCTCTCAGGGCAGCTCATGTTCGTCTATTATTCTTGTGACCCCTGGGTCCACGCTTTGGGAGCCATGACCTTCCTTGGACACATATGAGGTGAGCATTAGGGATTATGCTTTCTTTGGACGTTGCATAGTTTTCTCAGTCTACTTTTTGTTCATGGAATGCTGGCATCCCAAGTGTTGTTTTAAGCCTCAAAGATTTTCTAGACCAGGTTCATGGTTTCTTTCGCATTGCATTTCACTCAATAACACAATAGGTTCTGATCTGTTTCCAGTGACCACAGCCAAAGTTCTTTTTCAGATATATTCTCAAATCTGTCCTCTTCCTTGGTTTTGTACTTCTTTGCCTCTCTCTCTCTTAAGCTAATGGCAGCTACCTTGAGACTATATGGAAAAATCAATGAGAAGTCTGCTCTTTTCATTTGATCTATGCCCTGAGTCATTTTTCCAGCTGACAGGTTTTACTAGGCCTTTGCCACTTAAATTCTTATTGAATCCCATCTCTTATTATGTGATATCTAAAGCAGTATGCTGTTCCAACTTCAAGACCTCACATTTCTGGATTCTCTCTATTCTTAATTTCTGCTTGCAATCCACCTGCTAATTTCCTGAGCTCATCTCATACTCATAATACCTTGCCAAATGCAGCCATGCCACCATCATGCTATTTTCCTACCTCTTCCCCTGGAGTGACAAGTTCAGTAAGCACAGGGTCTAACTTTTCAAACCATCACAGGCAACAAATTTCCAAACACTTGCCACTGAATACTCTGACCTCCGTCTTTTCCATCTCCAATTCAGTTTCCCATTACCTGTCCGGGATCACTAAGCTAACATCATATATTTTACATTTTTGTTATGGAGTACACTTATACCAATTTCTGCATTAAAATAATTAACAGTAGCTGTCAAAACAGACAAATCCTAAAATTTCAGTGGATTAACACAATAAAGGTTTATTTCTCACTCATTCAAAGTCCAGTGAAGACAGCTACCCTTTTCCGTCTTGGAGCTACAGAAGAGCCAACTGCTTCTAGATCCCAAGCAATAACAGATGAGATTTTTTTAAAGGCATTAAATGATAAAGACCCAGTAAGACCTGGGTAGAAAGATCAAATTAAAGTTGTACTTCCTCTCTCTCCATCTTCTGTGGCCTTGGTAAACTTGGTGGATGCATATTCTACATGGTGCTGCTATAAGATGGAGGAAGACCATTCATGGGTATGATCACCTGGTGCCCCATGAGCATCACCTTCCTGCAAGTTTCTTGTCCAGCACTGGCTCTGAAACATCAGGAGGAACATCAATAAACTTGGGAGCCTCCATAAACAAGGGACTAGCTTAGTTAGACAGCTGGAAACTGCAGTGAGAGAAAAGCTAGTTGTGGTAGACTGTGTTACTGCTCACAAATATTCGCTGCCCCTTTCTGAGTGCAGAGTTCCCTTCCCCACCTCATTGGCATAAGGCTCTGGCCAATGCAACATGATTGAAGGTGATCTGTGTCACTTCTCGTAGAAGCTTTCAGGACCATGGTATGGAGACTCATGTTCTCTTTTTCTTCAACCACCGTGATCCATAGTGTTTTAGATAGAGGCTGCTTGATGAGCATGGGTCCTGGAGTGTATATGAATAGGAATAGTTGCTCTGGCCAGCAACGAGCATACAGTGTGAGCAAGTGACAGACTCTCCTTGGCCAAACTCTACTAAGGTGCCTATGAATTCTCTTCTCAACTAGGCTCTGACTTTTGAGCTTCGGTGTTCGTTTCTGCATTATTCAGTTTTAGCAAGAATCCTGCCAAGTCAGTTTAGCCAGAATCCTCCATCCTTCATTCTGATCACTCTCAATATCTAATCGGGTTCTTTATCCTCCACCATTCCCCAGGTGATGTCTGATCATTCTGGCCTGCCTTCAGCAAATCCTATTAGATCAGTTTAGCCAGAATCCCCCTGACCGCTGATGTTTCCTCTTAGTAATTTTCCATCTGCTGATCCCCAATTTATATGCTCCTTGGCTATAAATTCCCACTTGCCCCTGCTGTATGTGGTGTTGAGTCCAATCTCTGCAAGGTCCCATTGAAGCAGTCCCTATACCCATCACAATAGCCCCCTTGAATAAAATCTGCCTTACCACTCTTTAACAAGTGTGATGAATAATTTTTTCTTTAACAGTTAGAATATTATTTTTTCTCTGACACAAGAAATCAACCTTTGTTCCTGAGAGCCCCTGACATGTTGGGATTGTTTGTTACTACAGTATAACTTAGCTTGTCCTGACTGATAACACTGGTGAAGGAACTGCCGATGATGGTCCTGAAGAAGAGAGACTGTGGTGGGAACACAGTCATTGTCATACAACCTAAAGAGCCAAGTGGCACTAGATTTGCTCCCAAACTGGAAGTCACAGGGAGGCAACTCAGCCTGAGGAAGAATGTTCTGAGTGTTGGTACTGAGCAATCGGTCATTGGAGGTAACTGCAGAGACGCAAGCAGAGGTTTGAGATGGGAGGATGGGAGATAGCACTAACACCTCTTCCAGGGCTGAGATGCTGTGATTGCGGGAAGAGTCTACACTGTAGGTGGCCTTTACCCCAAGGCTTCTACCTGTGAGTGAGGAAAGCACAGACTCAGGACTGTCAAGCACCTCTCCTAAGCCAAAGAACCCATCCTCCCAGGGAGACCCAGGGCCGGGATGCAGTCTGTCTCAGGAAGTTCATACGCATTTTCTCCATTAGACACAGCTATCCATTGGGTGTTTGTGTCACTGTCCCCCTTCCTCTCTTTGTCTCTGCCCCTACCTCTCTGCCCCTCTGATTCTCTTTCACTGCCCTGGTTTCCATGAGCCCCTGGATCTCCAGGTTGTCATCTCTCTGTGTCTTTGTATTTTTCTTTTATCTCTCTATATTTCTGCCACCGTCTCAGTCTGTCTCTCTGTTTCCATGCATCTTTTCTCCTCTTTTCCAACCTCCCCTCTATCTCTCTCCCACATACATTGCCTCCATCACTATACACTCAGAAGTTTTTTTGATGAAAAATGGCCTCCGAGAAACCAGTCCTTGGGCTTCTCTTTCACCATAACTGGTACTAAAACCATTTAATTCTTCAGTCACATCTTCGGTCTCTGATTCTTTTTTTATCACTTCCTTTTCATCCCTAGAGTGGAACTCCTCCCTTACCAGATATTACTCATCTCCAGCCCCAGCGGCTGAAACCCTGTACCCTTCTAAATTCCAGAATTGTTGTCTCTGGCCCTGGTTCCAAGGCAGTGCCTTGCCCTTCTTCCCTGTCTGAGCTCTCTGTGCTGTTTCGGAAACATTCCCCAGAAAGGCCATGACAAGGGTGTGACCATTGTGAACTTTCTTGGGTATGAAGGGTGGAGGTTTACAGACTCCAAATAGAATGTCCCTGACCACGAGGAGCTGCCCAGCCCTCTGCAGCAGCCTCATTCCTGGTCCTCTCCCACACAGTCCCCTGGACGTGTATAATGGCTCCCACCTCCCGCCTTGGCTCTCGCCCTGACCTCCGCTGGCCATGCCCTCTACACATGGCAGAGTGGCAGGATGGCAGAGGGAACAGAGCATAGGAAGTTGGTCTGGGTTCAACTTCAGCTCCAGCTCTACTACTCACTTTTGGGGTAATTCTGAGCAAGTTGCATCCCCCATCTGTTGTCTGTTTCCTACTCTTAAAGGTTGGAGTCATAGTGCCTGCCTGCCGTGGTTGTGTGAGAATCAAGTAAGACCACATACACAAAGCTCCCAGTGCAGAGCTGGAATAAAGATGGTGACGGTGCAACATTTATTCCCATTCTACCCCATCACCACCCAAACCCCATGCCCCTCCTCGTCTTCCAGGCTGACCTGCAGCTAGTAGGCACAGGGATGGCAATACTGACTATTTACCACCAGAGTCTACTCTGATGGGCCAGGAGGCATGCAGTTCTGATTGTTGTTGATGTTGAATATTTCCACCCCCTACCCCCACCAGTGCTCCCCACTCTCCTTCTTCCATCCCCATCCCTGAAATCCACTTCAAAGCCCAAACCAAACCACCCCTGCTGTCTGACCCTGGAACCCTCCTAACAGTGACAACCTGTCCCCACTGTGAGATCCCACTCACTGGGCACTGACAACAAGGTGTATCGTGTGGTGTTCCCCCAAACATTTATTTAGCAGCTACAATATGCCCTGAACTTGGGAGACTTGGCAATGAAAAAGCATATTCTCTACCCTTGAGATGTTCACAGGCTAGTGGGCAGGAGAGCTGTGTACATAAATCATGACAAGGCGATGTGTACTGAGATGCTGTCTGGACACACTGTGGGGAGGTAGGTCTAACTTTGCCTGGGGCTGCCACTACAAATGCAAGTCCCTATCTTAGCCCTCCACTCCTTTATTGCAAGATCCACTCGACTCAGTTCAGAACTAAGAGCCAATACTGTCCATGTCGGGAGGCAGGGCTGCAATCATGGTCAAAATAATAATGATCTTCAGCCTCAGATCTGGGTCACATCTCCAGTTTCTGGTTGAGTCTGGGCCACCAAGAAGGTACCTGAAGAATGAGGAAATGCCCACACCCACAGCCAGGCCTCACAACTTCGTGGCATTCTTGGATGAAACTGAGTGATAATGCAAAGGCCAGAGAAGGAAGAAAAAGTTGAAGGTAACTGTCAGGTTGTTTGACCAAGACTTTGCGGGCTCCATCTTGCTTGCTCCAAACTTGCAGATACTCTGTCACCACCTGCTTCACCCCTCTGCCTCTGCCCTCCCTTCCTTCACTCCTGGGCCTCTGCCAACCCTCTCTCCAGCTGAGCACTCTTCTCCCGACCAGAGCATGTCATCTATCCAGAGACAGCTCTTCTCCTATATTCTTACCATAACCAAATGCTCAACAAATACACAATCATGACTCCAGGCCCTTTTAAGGGAATAGAACAAGGTTCAACAAGACCTCAGTTGTCTGGCAACATCAGCTGTATGGACCAGAATCAAGAACTAAGAAGAAAATAGAAATGTTTCTCTGTGGAGCCAAAACATTCACTCTGAAATCTATGTCCTAATGCCCCTCCACATGATTCATTGGAAAGTCTATCAGGATCACACACAGCATCCACTGACTCTTATTTCTTGCTTATTTTTGGATCTCAGAAAGACAGAATTGGAATTGTCCTAATCCCTGGATCATGTCACACTATCTTCATGGTCCATGCTTGGACTGTTTTTTATTTAGTCAGTTAATTAACGAGTTATAACATTATAAGTACCTATTAATCCATGACATAAAATGAAAGCCAGAACTTTGAGGTGTATCATATAACATCTTATGAAACCCCCCCCCCAACCAACTCTGAACTACTGCCTCAGCTCAGGGTACTCATCATCCTGAGTCCTGTGTTCATCATTGCTTTACTCTCCTTTTTAATTAGTTATATCTATACGTATTTGTGTGTGTGAACATGCATGCATTATTTTTAACTTTATATAACCTTTGCTGTATATCATCTATGGGAACTACTTTTTCGCTTCATATCATCTTGCTAAGATTCATCCACACTGAGGCATGTTGCCATTGTTCCTTCACTCAGCCTACTATACAATGCCCCATTGTGTGGCTTCACCACACTTCAGTCACCACCTTTCCTCCTAACAGGCATCTGATGTGCATCCAGGTTTTTGCTACCTTTACAACTGCTACAACGAAGGGCCGTGTATGTACCTCCTGTTGAACACGTGCAAGAGTCTCTGTTAGGCATGTGCCTAGGAGTAGACCAGTTGGCTCTGACCTGCTCGAGAATTTTGATAAATCTAAAGGGAGGTAGATCTAAGCAAGGCAGAGAGAAAGAGAGTAATGAGGAAGAAAAGAAAAGAAGAGAGGATTCTAAAAGCCCACATTCAGCAGAGAAGCAACATTGCTCTTTCTGATTCGATGGCTGCAGGGGATCCAGGCACAGAATTAGTGATGCTCATTGTGCAAACTGGAATTACCCAGACACAGATAAATATGCTTTGGAATCCCACTAAATAATGTAAATACGTTGTTGTTCTAGGAAAATCCTCAATCTTGGCAAAAATGGCGTGATATATGGTACCACCTCTACATAGAAAGAGCCTCAAATATGTTCATAACCTTTGCCCTGGAGATGTCCCTCCTGGGACTCCATGCAAGACCCAAAATACAAAAAAAAAAAAACCCATGCTTTATTTATAAACTAATAAGAAAGGATCCAAATGCACTTTAGGTAGGTGTTGCATAAGAGAGAAGACTTACGCAGTCCTTAACAACTTTATTCATGAAATGCTGCTATTCAATGAGATGAGCAGAAATCAAAATGGAATATACAAGATAATCCCAGTGATGGTTAAAAAAAAAAGGCATAGAAAATTAAATTGGAAAGAAATACTCTTAAATGTGAATATCAGTTTCTAGAGGGTTTGGAGCAGAGGTCAGAAAACTACTACCCACAGGCAAACTCTAGCCTCCCTACTCCTGTTTTTGTATGGCCTGCAAACTAAGAACGCTTTTACATTTTTAAATGGTTATATAGGCACTTACAGAAAATCTTCAGTGTTGCCCCTTGGCTCACAAATTCTAAAATACTTACCATTGACCCTTTACAGAAAAAGTTTGCCAACTCCCAGTTTAGAGAGTGTGAATAATTATTCCCCTCCGTTTTGTTTTCAGTTTCCTAAAGTCAAAACATGTTACTTTTATCATCAGAAAAAATAAACTACTTTAAAGGTGTAAACTATATTTTAGAAAGGTTTCCATTCAAAATGGTTGCATTTTTTAATGTTATTCCTTAGAGGGCTGTGTGTCAGTCATTGAAAAAGCCTTTCATCAGATAGCTTATTTCCCGAGAGAATCAGAAAGGGGAGGCCCTGAAGCCATCAACAGCATTCCAGGAAGATGGAGCTGGGCCCCAGATTCACACTCTTGCAGGAAGTCTGGGGATGTTGCATAAGTCAAAATACACTTAGACGACAAGACGTAATTACTGAAAAATAACCATTTTTCCCAATTTGGGAAGCAACAGGGAAAATGTCTGCCTCTCCATCCCAGCCACCCATGCTAATCCCTCTCTGTGCATCATGGGAAAATTGCCATGGTACAGTCTGGAAAAAGGTTTTCTCAGCAAACATGTGCATAGGGATGGGTTGAGGGAACACCCAGTGGGCAAAGAGAAGACACAGTGAAGCAGAGAGATCCTGAAAACATAAATGCCAGAAACATCTTCAGCAATCACAAAGTTCAACTCCGTGGCCCCATTTTACAGATGGAGAGAATGGGGCCTGAAGAATAGAAGTGATTTAGAGTCATCCTGCCTCAGTTAGATCAAGCACTGTAAAAGACAGCAACTCCAATCATCTCCCTAATAATTGAATTTCCTCTAAAATATCCCTAATAAGTGGCTATTCAGGTCCTGTCTTTACTCACGGTAGAGAGAGCTCCCATCTTTGGAAGCAGCATCATTTACCATTGAATAACATTGACAGTTTCAAAATTAAGCTGAAATACGCCTAGCAGTACCTCCCACTCATTGGCCTATTTCAACTCTCTGGAGGCCACACAGAATGATAAAATAACACTAACAACAACAATGAAAATAATACAAGTCCAAAATCCAAAAGGCTCTAAAAATCTGAAAGCTATTATGACGCGTTTGGCAACAAAAGCTGACCTGAGGGCATGTGTGTTGCATCTAGTCTTTGCCTATCCCACTCAGTCTGAGTATGCTGGGCTGCGGAAATGTCTCTGTGTTTGGTTATACGGTGCTGTTCCAGACCTCACCGAGAGTTTTCTGTAATATAAGTCATATAGTGTGTGTTATTAGGGTGAACCACATGAAATTATTATTACTGGAGGTCAAAAATGGTCAGAAGAGGCAATTTTATATGGTTCAACTTAAAGCTTTTCTAAAGCCTTGCCCCAAGGATTTCGGATTAAGGACATGAGGACCTGTAATCAAAAGAGGAGTCTCTACTTTGGAGCAATAACTATGTGATAGGTGCTGCACCAAGAGTGACTCTCAAATTAATATCTCCACTCAAGCCTTCCCCCAGGACCCCACACTCATCACCCAACTGCCTTCTCATCATGTCATCTCCACTTGGTTGCCTAGAGGTCACCTTAAATGGTGCACGTCTTGATCCGAGCTCTCAAGCTCCCTCCCACAGTCTTCCTTGTCTCCACTAAGGGCATCTCCATCCTTCTGATGCTCCAGCCAAGAACCTTGGACCCAGAGTATTCTCTTCTCTTTCTCTCTTGCCTCATATCCAGCTCAATAAAAAATTATGTCTGCTGTATTTCAAAATATTTCCGGAATCCACCATTTCTAGTGACCCTCACTGCCTCCACCGTATCCATCCCACCATCATGCCTCACCTGGATTATTGCAGTAGTTTCCAAAGTAGTCTCCCTGATTCCACCCTTCTCCCTTCAGGCTCCTCTCAACACAGCAGCCAGGATGATCCTTTCGAAGTGAAATCAGAAACTGCCACCCTTCTGCCCTAAGCCTTCCGAAGACTCCCCACCTCAGTGAAGGAGAAGCTAAGTCCCACCCATGCTTGGAGGTCGGGCATGGCCAGCCCCCTCCAATACCACTCTGACCTCATCACCCCTACTCTCCTCCTCACTCACTGCTCCAGCCATCCTGGCCGCCTTGATGCTCCTTGAACAGATCTGCTTCAAGACTGGGAGCACCCTTCTACCAGACACCCACAGGGCCTCCCCTCTCTTCTTCAGATCTTCACTCAAATGTCTCCTCTCACTGAGGCCTTTTCTGACCACCTTACTTAAATTACAACTAAAGTAAATCCCTATCTTCCTTCTCTGTTTTTCTCCTACAGCTCTAAGACCATCTAATATACTATAAATTTAACTTACTTATTGTGTTGACTGGCCATCTCCCTCCCCACTAGAATACAAACTTCATGAAAGCAGAGATTTCTGTCTGCTCTCTTCACCGCTTTATCCCCAATATCTAGAACACTATTTAGGCAGCAGTCAAGTGCAATAACTTATCATTTACCTGGAAGCAATTTACCTTCTACTTTGGAATCCACTGAGAATCAAGAAGGAAACAAAACGTACCTTGCAGCAGCCAAAACATCTGTATCACCAAAGAGGTTATACAGATGGCAAATAAGTGCATGAGAAGATGTTCAACATTGTTAGCCATTAGGGAAATGCAAATTAAATCCATAGTGAGATATCACTGTACACTAACCAGAATGGCTAAAATAAAAAAAAAAAAATAGTGTCAACACCAAATGCTGGAGAGAGGATACAGAGAAGATGTTAGCTCTTTCACACATTGCTGGTGGGAAATAAAATGATGCAACCACTCTAGAAAAGAGTATGACAATTACCTACAAAACTAAACGGGTGCTTACCATGCAACCCAGCCACTCCAGTCTTGGACATTTCCACCGGAGAAGTGAAAACATGTTCACACAAAAACCTGTACACCAATATTCATAGCAGCTTTATTCACTGTAACTCAAAATTGGATATAACCCTAATGTCCTTCAGTGGGTGACTGGTTAAAGAAACTGTGTTACATCTACTCCGTGGATTACCATTGAGCAATCAAAAGAAATAAATTCTTAATTATGCAATAATTTGGATGAAACTCAAAGAAATTATACTGAGTAAAAAAGAGCCAACTTCAAAAGGATGCATGATTCCATTTACAAACGTTTGTGAAATAATGTAATTATCGAGTTGGAGAGCAGATTAGCAGTTGCCAGGGTTTAAGGCGGGAGGAGAGGGAGGGCAGCAGCTCTCCCTGTAAAATGTAGCCTGAGGGACCCTTGCGATGGAGATTTTCTGCATCTTGACTGTGGTGTGGTCGCACGAATCTACACGTGTGGAAAATTGCACAGAACTAAATACATATACACAAATGAGTTGCATATAAAACTGGCGGAGTCTGACTGTCAATGTCAATTTCCTGGTTGTGATATTATACTATGGTTGTGCAAGGTATTGCCTCTGGGGAACGCTGAGTGGGGTATATAAGATCTCCCTGTATTATTTCTTACAACTACATATAAATCTACACCTACATTTATCTTGAACAGACCGCTATGAGTCCATGCCATAAAACTCTTATTCTCTTCCCATAGGACATTCCCCAGGCACAAACTCAGAATCCACTGACCCTTACTTTAAACAGAATTGTAACAATTCACATTTATTACATTTTGCAAATAGCCAAATACCCTAAACAGGGAGAGTCTACTAGAGTTCTCAATGTCACACAGTAGAGGGACCTAAAGCCAGGTCTCCAGATCCCCAATCTGGTGCTTTTATTATTTACAATCTTTTGAGGCTTTCCTATATTGTGACTGATAATATGTACCTCTTCATTTGAGCCCATACATTTACCACTTTTAAGACCTTAGTTTGATCAAGCATATCAACTTTCTACAAAAGAAATACAAGGGTAAGAACACATTTGTAAACTTCTTCAAGATGGTCCAATATTAAGTATAATTATGTGTTTAAAAGTTAAAATAGCAAATATTTTTTCTGAAGGAAAAGTTTCTTACTAGGTTTCTTAAACCAAGAACGTGTTTAATCCTTGGGACATAAAATCATCCTGTGCTCGGATTCTTTTGAAATACGTTAGACATTTATTTCAATAGATGTTTCTTAAGTCTACTATGTGATAGTCGCTATGTTAGAGCTACAGCCACAGGGAAGGGATGTGAGCTAGTACCTGCCCGCTTAGATTTGATGATTTAATGGGGGTAATGGAAAAGTAGTCAATCACAGTCTTCAATGATAGGGGAAGAATGAGAAGCTATAAGAACTTAGAAGAGTATCTCACCCAATCTTGGAGGCAGGAAGATGCGGGAAAGTTTTCTATACGATGTTTTGAAAATAGGGGAGCGTGGTGATATGAAGGGAAGGGACTAGAAGCTTTCACAGTGGAGGGAACAGTATGTGCAACAGTGCAGCTGGTCCATAGTGCTTTGAGGAGAACTGCAGCCAAGGGAAAGTCGTAAGAGATGAGGCTGGACATTGGGAGGGATGATGGTGGGCAGAGACCAGGTCATGAAAGCTTTATCCAAGTAGCCTGAAGGGCTTAGGCTGTGATATACGCAGAAGCAGCAATTGAAGGGAGGCGTTAGTCAGACAGGCCACCACCACATGCCACAGGACGTCCTGAAGCTTTCCTTTCCGTGACCCATCTTTTGGCAGGGTCCTCTGCTCTTCCAATATCGCCCTCCCTAAGCTTCAAGGCCTAGTCCCAACACCACCTCTTTCTCCAGGAAGCCTCTCAACCCCCAACTGGAATGGACAACCTCCTCTTGGGCAGAATGGGTGCAGATATCTGAGGGTGGGCACTATACAGCAACATGTGCAGTGTGGTGCAATGGTTAGGAAGCTCTGGAGCCAGCCTGCCCAAGTCCCAATCCTGGCTTTATGGCTTACTCTCTACGCTTCAATTTCCTTATCTGTCAAGTGGGAATAATAACATTACTACGTCAAAAGGTTATCTCAGGATTGAATACTTTCATTGACGCATTTAACTCACTTAGAACAGTGATGGCACAAAGGAAGTGTTTATAGATGTTAGGCTTCATTACGTTTTGTGGCCCCCGTACACACCCAGCTGTGAGCAAGGGCTATCACTGGTGCTCAGTTAATCAGAGAGTAGAAGTCAATGTCCTTCCCTCCCGAACAATCACCTCTATGACCTCACACCCTTTGCTTAGACAATTGGTCAATACAAGCGAGAAATACATTTTCCTTTCACAGGCAGTTGTGTGGTAGAGGCAAGAATCCCAAACCATGATTTAGAAGAAGTAGACCGTCTTCCTACCTCTGTCTTAATCCCTGGATGACCTAGGGCAACTGCCTTCGCCTTCCAGAACTTCAGTATTCCCATCCGCGCAATGGGAATGAGCTCCTATAAAGCTCGAAAAGACAGAGCGCTTGGCCAGCACATTGCAAAGTGGTGATGCAAGTGTGGTTTCCATTTCCCACTCTGCAAGCCACACCACACACCTCCCCATCCCTCACTTTCACTTCCAGAAGAAGCACCCTCCCCAGATTGGCACAGCTGGCAGGACTCCAGCCCAGGGAGCAGGTATATTTTAATTTGCCCCACCCACTGCCTTGATAAATTCTTTTTTCTCCTCCTCCAGGGACTTTCCTAACTTCCTTCTGTAAATGAAGGAAGGAGCACATGAGTACATTGTATATAAATATGCTTGGGAAAGACTTCTTCTTCTTCTTTTTTTTTTTCCTTAAACTAAACTTAGTTTCTGTTGTAGGCGGTGCTTTCCCTCTCGGGGCAGGGCTCAGAGTGTTGTGGAGAGGGGAGGGAGAGAGGCCAGGGGGAGGAGTAGGCAGCGATTAATTCACCCACTGTGAGAGCAGCTCTTCTATTTAATGGGGGGTCTCTCTGCCCAGGAGGAGTCAGAGGCATCTTCAGGACCAGCAGGAGCATGGCAGAGGATCTGGGGCTGGGCTTTGGGGAAACAGCCAGCGTGGAAATGCTGCCCGAGGAAGGCAGCTGCAGGCCGAAGGCCAGAGCCAGGCTAGCAGCCAGGAGGAGAGGCAGCAACACACGTTGGGCTCTCACCTGCTGCCTGGTGTTGCTCCCCATCCTGGCAGGACTCACCGCCTATCTGCTCGTGGGCCAGCTCCGGGCTCAAAGAGAAGCCTGTGTGTTCCAGGTAAGCAAGACTCCCCACCAACCCTGGGGACCCTCTGTGAGCACCTGCCAGCTCTTGCAGCTCTGACAGAGCTCCTTGCCCATCACATTCCTTGCTTCAACATGCAAAGGAAATGTAGAATGTGAGGAGTGGAGAGGTCCAATTTGGGTTTTGTTCTCAATATTTCCAGGGAATGAATTGTCCCTTTTTATGTTTATATGGGAACAACCTCAAGCCACATATTTTTAGAAAATTATGATCATAGTGCACTGATAATTTGAGAACATTTCTTTTCTTTAAAAAAAACAAACTCTTTAAATTACATAACCAACACATGGTCATTGAAAAAAGTCAGAAAACACAGATAGGGAATAGAAGATAATTATCATTACTCATAATCCCGTAGAAGTAACCACTCTAAAATGTTAACATTTTGGGGTATATAATTCCATAGTTTTTAATAAGATGGGATTATTTTGAGTCTCCTAATATGTTATGATTTTATTTATTTCTAATAAATTCACAGCAGCATGAGACTATAGATGGTTGTGGTATATTCCTGTATATGTATGTGCTATAGTTTATTTAATCAACCCCCTGTCTTGGGTTTAGAAATATTCTTTTTCAATGCTCGAGAAAGAACCTCCTGCCTGATTGTCTATCTCTCAGGTCTTGCTGGGGGCAGGGAGTCAGGGAGCTTAGGTCCTGGTGACCAATGGTGCAATGGTGGGGAAGTTACAGGTGTCAAGGGGAAAACTTATAATTCTGGACTAGGAACATCAAAAAGCTTAAAGCCTGAAGAATGGGTCATTCAAGTAATACTCCTTTTAAAAGATTCTCCTGCATCATCTGTGATGACTGATTTAATTTCAGTCCAAAGTATTAAATTCCAGAGGAAAAAACAAGCTTTTCAATTGGTTTAATTGGAAACCTGCCTTCTACGCAATGCTGGCCAACTTCAGAGCAGAGACATGGTGAGCAAGCCATGGCTAATGTGTAACTCTCACCACCCCATCAGGGTCAGCAACAGACTGTGATTCAGGCAGTAGCATCTATGGCCACATGCCATAGTTCAGAAAATGTAGAAATATGCAGATGACCCGGAAATGCTGTTCGTGTTAGAAGAGAGCTGCAGGGCATGGGAGGTCAGCTGCAGGGCATGGGAGGTCAAGCTGTGACCCTGAGATCACCATGGGGCTGGTCCCGACAAAGCCATATTGCAGCAACTGGTCAGCGCTCTGAAACTCTGTCTCTCTTTAGCCAGAAAGAGATGGTTGTCCTTGAATCAGGCATTGAGTGGCTTCCAGGAACTGAGCTCTCCTGAGTGTTAAAGGGAAACACTCCCTCTGCCCAACATGATATCTGAGATCCTCTATGTTGGCAGAAGCCAGAGAACACATCTGTTGATCTAGGAGACCATCAGGTGGAATGGCACAGCCTAGAGGGGGCCAGTGACTTGCCCAGTCAGGGGATAGCGTCTGCCTTGTTGTAGGACTCAAGAGATGACAAGGCTACTACTGTCCGTTCCGTTATAGTTAAACCAATCTCCGTGGAGAACAGACATGTGGGGAGGTTTGGAGCTGTGGTTTGGCCAGGCTGTGTAACTTCTTGGTACGTCAGAAGAAAGAGAAAGGGAAACGTGGGTGAGGCTGGACCACATGTAGCAATCAGAGACCTGAGGAGGAACAGCTGGCCCATCAGAGAAGAGAACTTCAAGACAAATGTTTCAAGAGTTTGTAAGGGGTTCAAAGAAGGGTCTGCCTGCTGAGATGCAGACAGATTCAAGGGCTGGAAGCATTCTGAGGTCAGCAACAGTGGGAAGCCCATCACCACCCTTGGCCTGAAGGGGAAAATGGAGGGAGGAGTTTTAGAGGAACCCAAGGAGACCCTAAAACATAGAGAAGGCCTGCCTGGAGGAGCTAAGGGCTGAGTAGAGGGAAGGCCGGAAGGAAGCAGGAAGAGCGGAGGAAAACCGACTGCTTCTGCTCCCAGCCTCTTATCCAATTCTCCAGACTCAACTGGAAGCCGGGCTCAAAGGAGCCAGGGAGCAAGTGTGCCCAGAGGTCAGCCTCGCGGGGCATAGGGCAGGGCCAAGAAGAGCAGAGAGTGAATAACCAGCTCAGAGGAGATAGGAGAAGATGGGATTCAGGGGGGAAACCAGTCACGAAGCAAAGCTTGGGTGGACACAACAGCAAAATGTCATGGCTCTTCAATGCCTGAATTTAAATCCCAGCTTAGTCACCTCTACTGAGTGAAAATAGGCACATGGCTTCATTTCGTTGAACCTGTTTCCTTTTCTACCAAAAGACGATACTAATATCATATTCCAACAGCACTGATAAGGCACACACAGGAGCAGTTTGTATGATGGGAATGTGGGAAGAGCTACATGCACACGGTTACTGTGACGTGATCGTCACGCTATGCCCGGCAACAGGCAGCTACCAGGAAAACTTGATCTTGGCCAAGTCTGATGCGTGAGATGGACAAGGAAATAGGCCATGTGCAGAGGAATTCCAGATGTTCTCCTAGCCCAGCCTGGAGGTAGGGGTGGTTCAGGCAAGGCCTCCTGGAAGAGAGAAGGAAGGCACCCGTGGCTAGAATGCTGTCTGTGCCTGAAGTCCAGGCCACCGACCCCATTACAGAAGAAAGCCATCAGACAATACAGGCCATTGGAGGAAACAGGCCTTTAAAGGTCATCCAGCCTAAAGCTGGAAACAGGGTCATCTGACTCCCTGCTCCGTGCTCTCCTCTGCAGTGTCAAGCTGCCCCTCGCAGGACCACAGGAGACATGCTATCAGTAATATCAGGGAGGGAAGCAGCTACAACTGTTACCAACGACTGAGCCTCATCCCTAGGCCAGCCTCCCAGCGAGGAGCTTCACAAACCAAATCCCATTTCATCCTCAGAATCGCCCACCCGGGGCTCCTGGGCCAGGGGGCAGTTAGGGCTGCCCATGTTTTTCCAAGTAGGACAAAGAGGATCAGAGATGTAGCATGGCCTGCTCATGTTGGGGAAATATAATTGAAAACAAAATCTTCTCCCATCCCAGAAATCCTCTCCACCAAGGTAGTAGAGAAAGAAAACACTTCTATTATTGAATAAGCTTTAAACTAGGGAGTGATGCGCTCGCATCACAGGCAATCCGCTGAGATTGCAAAGACGAATGGAATCTCACCCTTCCCTACAGCCAAGAAGATGCAAGCCATTCCATACATGTTCTCAACATAAGCAACAACTCAAGAAGACTTGACGGCACCATTCGTCACACACAGTTCATCCTGAATTCACCTTGGAATTGGGGCAACCATCTGTGTTAGCTAACTGGCTTTCTCTGGCAGAAAAACAAACTTCTCATATCTTTATGACAGGAGGTAGTTTTGCAACTTGGAGCAAGGTGCCTACCTAAGTTAGGCACCTACCTTCCCACAGAAACTGGGAGATGGGGCTGCTATCTCTCTTGATGTTCATATTTCAAAGATGGCCCCCAGGTCCTGAGAAAGAAAAGGCCTGTCTAGTCCTCAAAAGGATTTATATACATTTACATTTTTTTTTAATTTTGTGTTTATTGCAGTAAGATTGATTTATATACATTTAAAAGAGAGGAAAAAGTACTTACAAGTTTTCTAAAGTAAACGCCCTGGGAAAAGGAGAGGAGGGAAATCTCTTCCATTATTTCCAGCAGGGAGAACTAAGCCTCTTATTTTTAATTTGCATTTGTCCTTATGATCTAGATCCCACAGTTAGTAAGACCTAGATCCAGAACTTGCACCCAGATCTGTCTCCCCCAAAAAGCCTGGAACATTCCACAAGCCCTGCAAATACAAAGCCCCACTGTGATCTGCCTGAGTAGACTCACCTCCGGGACAAGTAGCAATAACCCCTTTCCTCCTCCCATCCCCTTTGTGTCCAGCCCTTGTTGCCTCCTCCTCTTCACCTCCCCACACCCAGCCCCATGGGTCTCTTCTGCCCACAGCCTTCAGTGAGATCCGTGGAATCTGAATTGTTTCTGGAATGAGCTTTCCATTCCCACAGTGGCCCAGGCCCAAAGGCAAGTCAACTCCAACACGAGGAGAATTAAGAGAGGAGGATCACCCAGCCCTTCAAATACATTCACAGCCCTGAAGAGTAGGCTCAGCAGGTGAGGATAAACAGATGATAATAACAACAATAACAATAGCATGGTGTTAACTCTCATCTCACACTTGTAGAGCACTCTCACAGCTCTCACAAGCATGATCCCACCAGACACTCACAGCAACCCAGAGAGGGGGGTGGGGGGGTGAGCAGTCATGTCTGGCAGATGAGGAGCCTGAATTGAGAGAGTCAGAGTGAGCGCCCAAAGTCACAAAGCTGGAGGGGATGGAGCTGATCTCGGAGCTGGCACATCCAGGTCTCTTTCAGTTTCCATGTTGTCTCCCCCCCCCGGCCCCTCCCCACCCACAATCAAGCTTTGTGATCATGGAAAGCACTTTCCATCTGCCCTTTTTGTGGATGAATGACTGATCCCCCTCATGTGTTGGGGAAACAGGGGGAATTCTGTTCTACAGAATACTCCTGTTCCCTATGCATCACCAACACATGAGGGAAATCCATTCATTCATCCATAAAAAGGGCAAAGGGGTAAAGGGGCACGTGTGTGTGGTCACAGATGGCAACTAGACTTTTGGTGGTGAACACGATCCAGTCTATACAAAAGTAGAGATATAATGATGTACAGCTGAAGTTTATATAATGTTATAAACCAATACGACCTCAATAAAAAACGAAAGAAAGAAATTCTGTAAAGATGAGCCTAGCTTTGATTCTCCACTCAGGACCCCAAATGATTCTTTGAAAACCTTCACTGGGTAGTGTCACAGCTCTGTCTCCATGGTCTCACCTGGTACCGTCCTCCCTCCTCTCCCTGCCCCGTCACTGGCCTTTTGGCCACCCTGGCTTTCCTCAGTTTCCCCAGCGCTCGAAGAGCTCTCCTGCTCTTGGTCTCTACGTAGGCTGTTCCCTCTGCCAGGACTGCTCTAAGGGACTTTCTCATCCCCCCTGGCAACAACCACAGGGGGCTGGCATCGCTGAGAATCTTTTCTAATCTAACATAGACAAGTTGGGGCTTGAGATGCAGAGGCTCAAAGGGAAGAGAGTGAGCAAAGCACAGAACCTCTGAGTGTCAGTTTTCCCGTAATACCTACCGACTGAAGTGCTTCGCAGATTCCAACTGATCCCATAAAGCCCCTAGTGAGTGCCTGTCAATATGGGCACCAGGTGGACGTTCCTTCCCTTCCCTAAATAGGAAAGGAAAGCTCCTCACAGATTTACAGAAATGAAGAGATGAGAATACCCTTCGTCCAGGGGTCAGCAATGATGACCCATGGACCAAGTCTCTCTCGCTGCCTGTTTTTGCATAAGTTTTATTGAAACACAGTCACACCCATTCACTTAGGCACCGTCTATGGCTGCTTTCACACTACAATAGCAGAGTCGAGTAGTTTCAACAGAGACCGTGTGGCCCGCCAAGTTAATGTTTACCATCTGACCCTTTACAGGAAAAGTTTGCAGACCCTTGATCTAATCTAATCTTCTCATTTTATAGTGGAGGAAACAGAGGATCAGAAATGAGAAGGAAAAGTTCAGGGTCACTGAGCAGGTCCGAGGCAGAGCAGGAACTGGATTCTATTTCTACATTGCTGGGCCTCATTCTACCAGAAAATGAGATGGACTCCATGTTTGCTGGGTCCCTAGACCAGACATTAGAAAAGTAACCGCAACTGGCATAGGAATGTTCTAGGTTTTTATTAGCAGCAACAAAGATGATTACCAGGACTGTAAAAAGAATATTTTAAACTGAACTCTTTCTTAAGGGATTGTGTAAGGAAAGATGCAATGTGACAAACTTATTACCCAAGTAAGCTGCAGAGCAGAAATCAAAATTATATTAGAAAAGATTTGGAATAAATGCCTTTAGGTAAAGTGTCCATAAATACAGCATCAGTTAAATACGTCATGGTGCTCCCATGCAATGGAGATTGGCAGCTGCCACTGTTTTTAAAAAATGGAGCATCACTAGGGCCACCCTTGTGGCCTAGTGGTTAAGTTCGGTGTGTTCTGCTTCAGTGGCTCAGGTTCAGTTCCCAGGCCCTGATCTACACCACTCGTCAGTGGCTGTGCTGTGGCTACGACCCACATACAAAATAGAGGAAGACTGGCACAGATGTTAGCTCAGGACCCGTCTTCCTCAAGGAAAAAGCGGAAGATTGGCAGCAGATGTTAGCTCAGGGCAAATCTTCCTCGGGAATAAAAAAAGTGGGGCCTCTCTATACATAAGGAGAGAGGATTTCTCTAAGTTATACCATTAAGCATAAAAAGCAAAGTGCATAACAGCATATAGAATATGGGACACTTCATTTTCTAAAAAAATAATACATATTCACTTAGAAGAACGTGTTTATAAATGCATAGATTATCTCAGGAAGAGGATGAAAGAGACTGGAAACTCTGCCAGCATCCAGGTAGAGGAACTGGGTGGCTGGGCGACAAGGGAAAGGGGCAGACATTTCTAAACCTATACCCTTTTGTACAAAATGGATATGTTACCTACACAAAGGAAAATAGAGACAGTAAAATGTTTTAGGATCTTTAGACTCCGGGAGAATGATAGGTAGATTCGCACCTTGGAAAAATCATGGGTCCAAGGTTCAGATCCAGTTTGAATTCTGGCCTAGCCTCTTCTTAGCCATGTTATGTAACCTTCCTGGGCCTCAGCTTCTTATGCATGAAATGGGATCATTAGAAATAAAGTACTTCAAGTGACTGGCAGGGGTGGGGGATTAGCAAGTCATAGCAATCACTATTATTGTGACCGTGGAACTTCCCTGCTCCTGGAAATTACAACAGAGAGGCCAACTTCTCCACCCACTCTGGAATCTGCCATCACCAGGCCAGAGAGCAGGATTTGGTGCTGGAAGGCTTTTCTTGGTCTCTGATGTTTGTGAGCCATGTCTGTGCCTCCTTCTCCACCCTGTCTCATGGGCTTGTGCCCCCAAACCACCCTCCAAGCCGTTCTATACCCAACTGCACTAGACCATGGCCTGTGCCTTCTTTGGGCCCTTCGTGGCTTCCACTGCCCTCAGGATGGGTCCACAGGTCCTACTCTGCCCCAGAGGTGCCCTGAGGCCAGGCCTCCATCTTCCCCAGGCTCTGCTCTGGCACACACAGACTCTGTGCTATAGGCACAACAGAACGCACCACGCTGCCTCAGCCCCAAGCCTGGCACAGAGTAGGCACTCAGTACTGTGCAATGAATTGTCAGGGATGCCATAGGAGACTCTGCTTCCCAGGGTGCACCACTGTCCCATCTCTGTCCTTTCCCTCCATGCCCTACTTCTAGAATCATCTCCACACACTCCCCCACGTTCTCATTGGTTCCCTCCAATCTCACTTCCATCCCTTCCTTAAAAATGCCTGCAAGGCTCTTTCGCCTTGTCCCCTGTACCCCTCCACTTCCCACGCATGCCCCTGAGCCCCCTTGGTCTCTACCCAGACAAACGGGACCCCATAGTGATGCCAGCTCAGGCTTCAAAGTTACACAGACTTGAGGGAAAGCCATGGTACACCCACATGGCAGCTGTGACCTTGTAATAACTTATTATATACCAGACACCACTCTAAGCTTTTTCATATTTAGGGTTTTGAAATGGGTAAATAAGATCACACCTAGAAATTCCTTAGCCTGGTGTCTGGCATATAAACACTTGCGGTATATGTTTGCCACTATTACTACATGCACCATCTCAGGTGATTCTGGAAACTGATGAGGAAAGTACTGCTGTTATCTCCCTTTTAGAGATGAAGAAACTGAGGCTGGGAAAAGTTAAACCAGGTGCTCAAAGTCACACAGTCAGAGTGTGACATTGGGATTCAAATTCACCACATATGTTCCTCCTGACCACTATGCTAGTCTGCCTCTGGGTATAAGCCCAGCAAATCATTCACTCCCTAGGGTGGTCAGGAAGATTTAACAATGACACCCTGAAAGGTGCTTGGCACATAGTAAATCCTCAATAAATGCTAGTCCCCTTCCTCCCTGGGGGCACCTTGCTGTACCTGGCACAGAGAAGGCACTCACTAAGTGTCTCCCGGATGGAGAGAGGGATGGAGGGAGGTGCACGGTACCTGGTCTCCCTAAGGCTTACACACCCTGTCTATAAAATGGGAGGTTAACACCCTCTCTTCATAGCACTGTGCTAAGAATTCTGCAAGGAGACGTCCAGAAAGTTATTGCCATAAAGTAGATGCTCAACAGGCATGATTTCCCTGCCCGCTCCACCTTGGGTGAGCCCTTTTATCTCACTCAAGCTGTTTCCTCTTTGGGAAGGAGGACCGTAATGATAATCCCCTTTCAGTGGTGTCTAGAGGAAACAGATAGTTGAGGTAAAAGTGCTTTGTAAATTGCAAAACACTGAGCGCTCTGTGACACTGCCCCCTGCTGTAGCCTCGGGAAGTCCTGGCTCACCTGGAGGATAAGCCCCACTCTCTCCAAAGGTCGGCCTGTGGGCAAAGGGCAGAGAAACCAGAGGTGGTGTAGGTGCGTGCAGAAATGCAAAGGGAGGGGGAGCGAGCTATGGGTGTGAATCCCAAACATTCATGGCAGCTGGTAGCTGGCGATGCCAGGATCCATTCATTCACCTGCTGAAATAAACATCATTCAATGCCCAGCGCCACAAGCTCCCGCGTCCTCACCAGACAGATCACACACGCCCGGCTGCAGCAGCAGAATGGCTGCAAGAGGTCATCTCCCAGCCTAGTGTCCTTAATGAGACCCAGCAGCCTCATTATAGCAACAACCTTGGGTTTTGAAATGAGTGGGAGGTACATTCCATTCCCTCCACCTGTTTGCGTTCTGAAAGGGCAGAAGTCCAGAAGCGAACTGTGGACTGGGGAAGCCTCTCCTATTGGGCAAAGGAGGGAGCCGTCCAGAGCTCCTAAATGATCCCAGTCTGCCGCTGGTCATGAAGAGACACAAGGTGGCTTCTGTTTATCATTGAAGTGATGAAACCAAAGGGAAGCTACGTGGAACCAACAATACATACCACAAGCATTTATTGAGGCCAAAGAAAGAAGGAAAATGAATTGGATATCCACTTTATGTGTATGGTCTTTCTTAGCCATCACAATAGCCCTAGGAGGAAAGAATCATTGTCTTCTTTTACTGATGAGGAAACAGTCTCATGGAGCTTAGGTGACATGCCAAAGTTAGACCAGTAGGAAATAATAGAGCTGGGATTTTCACATTCGCTCGGCTGCAAACACCACATTCTTTGCAGCACTCTGAATGTTGCATGTAAAGCCCTGTCCCATGCACCTTGGAGGATGATGAAACAAAACAGGCTCGGAATAAAACATTTCCACGTTGGATTTATCCTGTGCCAGTACAAACAGAGAGAAGCAAGGGGAAAAGATAAGGAGGCAAATGTCTGCGAAATTTCTCCTAGAAGCGCTGGAAGGATGTTATGGGTCATAAAACATTTATGCCTTTGCAATTGCAGCATTTATGCTGGCAAGAAATGGATATCTCTTCTTGTTTATGAATATACTAGAGAGTGGCTACGGCATATGGAAGAAAGGCTAAATGGGTCATTAGTTAAAACACACTCAAGGGATTTTCCTGGGGAAATGTCAATGAGAGAATCGCAAAGACCATCTCGCTTCAGATTCGATCGTCTTTGTGTGTACTCAGCTTGTGTTTATGGGGCTCCTGATGTATGCCAGAGTCTGTACTTGGGCTAAAGGTTCAGATCCCAGGCCCTCTGTTTACTCTTTGATCTGTGGCTTACAAAGGCCATAAAAAGGCGGTACTCTCCTTTGAGGGTTGCTGGAGTATTAAATGAGGAACGCACATAAATGTCATTACAAGAGCTGACGCCCAGCGAGCGCTCCTCCTTCCCTTCATCCTGCCTTCTTCCCTATTTGAAGAATTAGAGTCATTCCAAAAATGCCTATAGTAATAGGTTATAGTTAGTTTGAGTTAAGGATTGCCAATCAACACGCAAAAAATAAGTGAGAAGGGAAAAAAAAAGAAAATTAAATGAGAGTGAAAATTCCCCTACCTGTAGGAAATAAGGAGAAAAGCAGTAGCTTGTTTTGCTTGGGCTAATAAATGCTGATGATAGCGGGCATCCTACTGTCCACTAACACGTATGTCCATGGCGTACACATTTGCCTTTTCTGGCTTTGACTCCTGGCCAACCCTTGCAACTTTCCACAAACATTTTTAGAGCATGAAGATGATCTAAGCAGAGCCTGATGAAAACCTTTAGAGGTCCCAGTACTAAAAGATTATGGCTACCCACCTCTACAAATTAAAACTTCTAAAATTTAAACAAAAACTCAAAACTTTGCATGTATTCTAAAATAAAAAGGTCTCTTTCCTTGTTTTTTGGATTATAAAACTCTGGCTAAACTCGCTGAGGCTGGGCCTTACTCTATCTTCTGCTCTCTTTTCTGCCTGTTTTTCTTTCTTTCTTTTTTTTTTTTTTTGGTGAGGAAGATCGGCCCTGAGCTAACATCTGCCAATCCTCCTCTTTTTTGCTGAGGAAAACTGGCCCTGGGCTAACATCCATGCTCATCTGCCTCCACTTTATATGGGACGCCACCACAGCATGGCCTGACAAGCGGTGCGTCGGTGCACACCCGGGATCCGAACCGGCGCACCCCAGGCCGCGGCAGTGGAGCGTGCGCACTTAACCACTTGTGCCACCAGGCCGGTCCCTCTGTCTGTCTTTCTGATGCCTGAGCAACAGCATACCTTGCCAACTGAAATCTAGTAGAAGTGCTGGGCACTGTCTGAGACACCAGGAATATAGTATGAGAAAGACATACAAACCAGGTCCTTGCCTTCATGCAGCTTAAATTCTGCTAGAGAGAGAAAAGCAATAAGCACATAAATAAGTACTATCACTGCAGGGAGTGTTAAATGTTCATGAGGGAAAATAAAATTGGATCCTTGTTCTCAGCCAGTGATTTGAGAAGGAATTGAATGGTGTTGTTGGACTCCATGTATGTTCAGATTTGGAAGTTAATGTTGCAGTGACCAGCATCCCTCAGGAGTCACCGTCTCCTTGGTGCCCCAGAGTAACCCAGAAGCAATGGAAATGAGTCAGGGTGGAGGGCAGAAAGAGATTTTATTGACCTGGTGTTGTCAGCAACTAACTTGAGAGCAGGCATTGATCCAGCTCAAATGCATAAACTTTTCCCCAAATAAGCCACTCTTTCTTCCTCTCAAATCTCCTCTTCATCCATTCCTGCTTCCCACCACAGTTATCTTCCTCCCACAATAGACAGAGTCATTATTAAGAGAAGCAGCAACGGAAGGCTTTAGACGCTGTTCGTGGAAAGAGAGTCCCAGCTGACGTTCTTCTTGGGGACTCTTGGAATGTTGTGGTCTTCAGCACCTGCCAACTGGCACTATCACAGCCTCCAGATGTTCAGTGGCATTCTGGGCCACTAAAAGCCATACACGTCCATCCATATATGAAAATAAGATGTGGCTCAAGTTATAGAAATCCAGCAGAGCAAACGGGGAAGCATGCTCCCACCCCAAATATAAAAATAAGCAGGATGTTCAAGATTTCTCAGCAGAGAACTAAATGAAGCAGAAGGCCAACCAGAGCAGGTACCATTTCCTATGGAAGAGGATGCAACCACGCTCTCCCCAATTCTCTTGAGAACCCCATCTTCAGTTTTCTGGCTTGCCAAAAGACCAATTCTTTATCAGCTCTGTCAATAGCAAGTAAGGAAACAGGCTACAAAATAGGCTCGTTTCTAGGCTGCTTCTGCACCCTCCCCATCCCATCAAAGTCATTAATGCTGGACAAGTAGTCACATCAATTGGGTTTAGGTTTGTACACATGACCCTACTTCTAAATATATATAATGTATTCATTCGGCAGCAGAAATCCTTTCAGTTTCCCAACTGCTCGCGTGCTCTGTTGGGCCTCCTCACTCTTGCATAAGCTTCTGGCCTTGTCGGGAATGGTCATTACCTTTTATCACCTGGCTAATACCTGTGAGACCTGTAAGACTCAGTTCAGGGGTAATTTCCCCTGATTCCCCCTCTTCTGGGCCAAGTTCCTGTTTTCTGAACTCTGTGTTTTCCCACTGCCATAGTGCATGAAATTGCTGATACTTATCCCTCCACCTCACCAGATGAGGAGCTTGCCCAGAAGTTGTAAGTTGCAATGGCCTAGGGCTTGGTCTTCCGGAGTCAATTGGCCTTGGTTAAAACCCTACTCCTCCACTTTCCAGGTATAGGACGTTAGGCGAGTTACTTCACCTCCACGAGCCCCATTTTCTACGTGAGGATGTGAATATCCTCCACCTTAGATGGTCCTTGCAAAGCCGAAGGACACGATACTGAAGGAGATGAGGCTTAACAGAGCACAGTGTCACTTCTCATTCAATAAACAGTAGCTACACTTACTGCATTTTTCAGGCGCCTTGAATCGTTCGCTGTGGTTGCCTCTCATGCTGGAGCACAGAGGACTTGGAGAGGAGTAAATAGTGGGTAACAAGTTTAGGGTGGTAAACAGGGTCTTCGAATGTCAAGTATTTGGGGCTGTTTTGAAAGCCATGGGGAACCATGGAAGGTTTTATGAGCAGAGTTGTGTCTCAATAAAGTGATGCTTTAGAAAAAGCCCACTGAAGGCAGGCTAGGAGATGGGTTGGAGAAGAAAAGAAACCAGAGGCAGGAAGACCTGTTAGGGAGTTGTTGGAAGAATCCAGGAAAGCAGCACGCTGAGGCCGGGAGTGGAGGCGTGAAAGAGAAAAAACTGCAAAATAGAAATGACAACTTGGTTTGTGGAAGAAGAAAGAAGGAAATTTCAGGCCTGGTAACTGAGGGGAAGCTGCAGTGTTGCCATCAACAGAATTAGGAAGCAGAGGAAAGGGAGCTGGAGAGACAATGAAGTCAGTCAGTCATTCAAAGACAAGATCTTTGCCCTCAAGAGGGCTACGAGAACCAAATCGGTAGAGGTTAGGTTGCTTGGCTTGGGAGTAAAAAGAGCCTGACGGTCTGGGCTCTAACAAGCTCACAGTTATCACAGAACTGCTACAGACCTAGACTCAAAAATGGCACAGCTGGGTCCACATGACCACACATACGTGTGTAGAGACACCCGCGCACACAACACCACACCACAGACATATGTAGATACACAGATGCAAAGACACATCAATTCACGCTCTTTCCCACTGATGGAGCTGTCTTCTCTCATACTCACACAGACACACAATTCCTCATTCACAAGGGCACTCACGCACACACATGCAGGTTTTAAGATGTAAAACTGATCAAGTGTCCGTGGTGACATGAGGCTCATTGTTCATGGGGGACCACGTAGTTACGAGAACCAAATCAGAAGACCCTGGGTTGAGTCAAAATCACATCTGAGAAGGGTTTTTGGAAACTTGGTAAACTGTAAGATGGTGATTTTATTCCTAAGCTAAGAGTTTAGTTTCGCTCCTGAGATTGATATTCAGGCACGTGAATGGTAGTTCCTTCATTTCCATGTGTTCTTTGCACTGACTCATACATTTTCTGAGTTGATCCTTATCTCAAAGCTGGGCGTTATCTAGGACTACAGATGTTATCACTCCCCTTTTACAAATGACACCAAAGCTCAGAGAAGAAAAGCATCTTGCTCAAGATCGCAATGTTAATAAATGGTGGAACTAGGATTCAAATTCGGGTCTGTCTGCCTCCAAAGCAATTACTCTTCCGCTACCATGTGATATCTGAAATGGCTCACAAACTGGGATGGCAATGATGAAAAAGTCTTCAAGTCTTACAAGGAAACGGAACAATTGTTGAGGCTGATGAGAAGGAGAACGTAGCCATTATTTCTTTCTCTGAATCACTTTCTTAAAATAGCTCCAATTTTTAAATTGTGGTGAGGAAAAGAAAATAAAGCAAGTGTCATTATTTGTTCAAATAGAAGCAAGACAAGATGTCAGAGTGCTCTAAAATAGAACAAGAAGAGCTCAGGAGAGAACTTTAAAGATGAGCTTCAGAGACAAGCATAAGAGAGAGACAGGTCTTGGGGGGACTGGAGGAGGAAAAGGGAAAGCTTGGGTGCAAGATTCCCATCCCCAAAATATTTCATTCTGGTTTCTTTCACTCTCAGAGTAACCAGGCAGTATAGCAGCAGCATCTTAATCATGCCCATGCTATGGGCAGCTGTGTGGGTATTGGGGTCAATAGGACCGCAAATAGTCTGAACCGTATCTTTCTTTCCCAATAGACACCAAAAGGACAGGAGTTTGGATCTGCACATCAGCGAGCTTGTAAGTGTGTTCATATTTGATGCCTTCTATTGTGGGGAACAAGAACATATCTAGTAGTTCTGGTATGTAGGAGGTTCAAAAGCACGTAAACCCAGAGGAGAAGTGAGGGTCCTCCCCAGTCACTAAGAAGGCAAAATAGTGCCATGGCCAAGTGCATGGCCTGTGGAGTTGATGGCCTTTGGGCAAATGATTTCACCTGTCTGTCCCAGGTTACTCACCTATCAAAATGATTATAATGGTACCTACCTCCCAGGGTTAGTGTGGATTGAATTAGTTAACTCCTATAAAGGTATTAGAACAATGCCTAACACATCAAAAGTACACAATGATTTTTTCCTTATCATCATCGACAGCACCATCTTTATCACTGCAGTTAGAACACATTTGCCCATTATAATCATCTCTGAGAACCAAAAGGAAATTCTGAGGTCTTCTGGAGAACCGACAGGGAAACAGAGGTCCAGAGAGGAAAAGGGACCTGCCAAGATCATATAGCTACAGAGTGGTTCCCATCCAGTTCTGTCAGGACATCCAGATGCCTCAGTGGCTGTAGTTAAAGGGACCATGAAGGAGGCAAAAGGCCAATCAGCTCCCACAGAAGCAGTAGGAGGAAAAGAGAGGCAAGGTGAGCTTTATTGAGCACCGACCATGTGCCAGGAATCATTCTGAGCACTCTCCATCCATGGTAGGAATTGACATGCCCATCTTAGAGATGAGAAAACAGAGTCTCAGACAGGTTAGATAACTTGCCCAAAGCCACGGGGCCAAGATTCATTTGTGTTCAAGTCTCTTTCTTTTGAGGTTCCCCTGTCCCCCTCAAAAAACCTGCAAAGAATGGAACTGAATCAAGAGGGAGGAGAGAAATATTTCTCTCTTGTTGCAGGCGCTGTGCAACTTCCAAAATGCCGTCTTCACTTCAGTCACCCTCTGACTCAGCATTTTTCTCCCTTCCTTACAGACCTTCCTCCAGAAGCTGCTAGAGATAAGCCAAGAGCACACCTGACAGGTAATTCTCCCTGACATGTTTTTCAGGAGACCAAGGGCCATGGACCTGACATTTCTTTCAGAGTGTTTGCCACAACTCGTTCTAGTAGCTTCAGTCTGGAAACCACACCCCTTGGTAACAGACTCCTCCTCTCAATTGAGGGTTTTCAGATATCTTCCTCACTTGAGGGGTCCAAAGGCCTATGTCTCTTGGACATTTTCTTTCAAATTCTACTAGCCTTCTCTCTTTTTCTACTGTCTCTCTCTGTCATTCACATACTCAGTCATTTAGAAACGGCTTTACTCAAACTCAGAGATTCGTGTAATTCTAAATCTAGTCAAAGATGAAAGATCCCCAGAGTTCCCAATTTATGAGTCCATCTGTGCCCTATTCAAAATGAAGTTATTGGACGTTTACATTCAGGTAGGTATTTCTGAAGAATTTTCATTGATATGAAAAGATTAAGAGCAATCTCATAATATGACCCATTGGCCAGCTTCCCAAGTCTAGTGTCAAAATTCCTGGGGTCTCATACCTGGAGTTGCATACACATCTAAGACTCCAAAGAAAACAGCAAGACAGTGCAGAAAGATGTGTTAAAAGCCCATCTGAAAACTAGACTTAAAAAGAAGCATACTTTCCTGACCTATAAGAAAATTCACAACCCATCAGGGGCTATCCTTGTGACCCAAGAGGTTTGTCTTAATGTTTAACCAAGAAGAAACTGTTTGTGGTGAGTCCTGAGTGAAGATTAGGACCAGGGAGATGCCAAGTTGCCACCATTTACCACTTACCTATAAGAAAGGGAGGGAGTGAACAGGCTGGGCAGGAAAATCCTAAAAACTGAGTATGGAGATGCCAACCCTCTTCCTACTGAATGGGGGGAATAGAAATTGGAAAGGGAATCTAGGTTCTACTGAGCTCCTAATATGTAGCAGGCAATGTGGTAGGCATTTTACATCCATGATCTCATTTAATCTGCATATCAACCCAATGAGATGGGGAAACTGAGGCTCAGACAACTAAATTCACTTGTCCCAAGTCACATGACTAGGAAGAGCTGAGATTTAAGCTTGACTCTCAGAACTGCACTGTTTCCGTTACAACATACTTCCTACCCAAACTCCCACTTGCTGCTGTGTTGACATAGCTAATTGCATATCAATTTAACAAAACTTCCTTTGTCTACAGACTAAATAATTTTTGCTTTTGCATCAGCTGAGAGGAATTTTTTTTTTCCAAATCTGCTGCATTATCCACAAAGAAGGAGTAGAGACTATCAGAGGTGACTAATAAAAATGTGTTTCACAGATTTTGCAAAGAAGCAACAGAGCTCTCCAGGGACCACTTAGCGCAGGGGCCAGCGGAGACCACACACGTTCTGAACGTGTGTCATACTTGCAAAATAAACCATAGCCCAGTCAGTAGTGGGAAAGATGCTTTAGAAAAATCCAGGAACCAGGTTTCTGGTTAACCACCAAGTGTGAAGGTTGCTAAATGCTTCTTTATCCCGAAACTGTGGCTGACAGTACATAACAGTCATTGCTATGAATTTCAAAAGCAGTTGTAGGAAATTAAAATCTGTTTATATTTTTCCTGAAAAGTATTGGTTTTATCACAGACTGTCTTCGTTGAAATCAATGGTTTGATTCTATTCATTTCTTCTGCTATAGATGCTTCATAAAAGCATTCATTCATCTGTTCTATATAATGAGTATTTATAAATAATGCACCCATAAGAACATATTAAACTATATAAAATAAAATAGGCTTATTTTTTAATCTGTCAAAATGAACGATGCTAGTTTATTTGGAGAAAGAAAATAAATACATATTGAGTACTGTTGTATCCAGCCATTGTGATAAAAATATTCATGTCTCTTTCATTCACTTGATCATCAGAACAAGATTATGAGGAAGCTTTACCTCCAGTTCACAGACAGGAAATTGAGACTCAAGGAGGAGAAGGAACTCACATAGTTGATTAACAAGCATTTGTTCCGATGGATCAGCGGCGATAAAACAGTTCAGCTAATCACTTATGAGGCAAAGACTGGGTATTTCGAGGGTCTGGTGTCTGGCCTCGTCATAGGTTAACAAGGGGGCATCCATCAGTCTTATTCATGTCATTTGGGGAAGAGTGGTACTTTGCAGTAAGCTGTTTTCCAAAACACAAAATAGTGAGGAGATTTCTTAACCTTCACTCTTTTCCAGGATCACAGGCCTCAGGTAAAATTAAAAATTGTCATATCAGAAAACTCAGGATCTGGGGCCTGTCTGGTGGCATAGTGGTTATGTTCATGTGCTCCGTTTCAGTGGCCTGGGGTTTGTGGGTTCGGATCCCAAGCGCGGACCTACACATGGCTCATCAAGCCATGCTGTGGCAGTGACCCACACAAATAAAGGAAGATTGGCACAGATGTTAGCTAAGAGACAATCTTCCTCACCAAAAAAATACATATATATATATATTTTTATAATTAAACAATATATTATATTTAATTACTTATTATAGTTATAGAGTTATAGTTAAACAATGTTCCTCCTCAAGGAGCTTGGTAGCTCTTGGTTTTATTGAATCATTTTCAATCTTTGAAAATGATATGAGACTCTTTAGCAAAGTTCACAGGTTCTGACACAAGCAAATTAAATCTTGTTCTTGTCTTTACAGTTGTGAGACAAACTCCCACACAGCCGCTGAAAAATCAGTTCCCAGCTCTGCATTGGGAACATGAACTTGGCTTGGCCTTCACCAAGAACCGGATGAACTACACCAACAAATTCCTGGTGATCCCAGAGTCGGGAGATTACTTTGTTTACTCCCAGGTCACATTCCGGGGCACCACATCCGAGTGTGGCGAAATCGGCCAAGGAAGCCGACTGAACAAGCCAGACTCCATCATTGTGGTCATCACCAAGGTAACGGACAGTTACCCTGAGCCAACTCAGCTCCTAATGGGAACCAAGTCAGTGTGTGAAATAGGCAGCAACTGGTTCCAACCCATCTACCTAGGGGCCATGTTCTCCTTGCAAGAAGGGGACAAGCTGATGGTGAATGTCAGTGACATCTCTTTGGTAGATTACACTAAAGAAGATAAAACCTTTTTTGGAGCCTTCTTGCTATAGAGGCAGAGTGGACGTCATTGTGTGAAACTCCTCTGGCTCCTATTTCCTAATTTTCTTCATTCATGTGTAATTATAACAAGAGGTTTTCTTGGAGCATTCCACAGAGACAGTGGTTTAGCTATGAAATGTAGGGCCCATAAGTTCACACCCTACATGCCTTACTGATGAGAATATTAATTGGAAAAAGGCAGAAGAGAGCAGATGTATTATCATGGTTGCTTAGAAGAGTGGTGAGTTTCTAAACATTAGAACACTGATCACCAAATGAATGGATGATCTACTCAGAACATTTCCACACCTTCTTATTACACTTTTGTCACCAGTGGGCCAAGTTACCATGCAATTTGATTACGAAGCATTTTCTTCAGTTCAGGAGCCTTGAACAAAATCCAAAACCCTAGAAAACAGTGTAAACCCTTCAGAGGCGAAATCCTTAATCAGTTTCCCCAAACACATACTTTAATGCCTTGCCTAAAAAAATGAAAAGAGAGCTTTTATTTCTCATGAATGCTCTCAAAAAAAAGAAATTGGTTTTCATGCCATCTATGGCAAATGAGAAAGGCTACCTTTCCCTTTATCAGGTACATGGGCATCAAAACAAGCAAGTATGAGTTCCACATGCATATCAAAAATACAATACCATTTATTCAGCACAGTTTTCTTGCGTACCTTGCATGCTCTGGGAACTACCTTAACCCGGAAGACACTATGAGGAAAAAGAAAGACTCTACTCAAAACTTGTATGAATACCGCTAGATGGTTCCTGGACAAATATCACTCAACCTACTCCAAGGACTAACTCCAAGTTCTAAAAATATACGTGATCTGACACCGTTACATAAGATTTCTGGAGCTCTCCTGACTCTGAAAGATATCCAGCAGATTAGGTCACTCAAGAAAATTGAAGACAGATTTCTAGCTAACTAGAGCAACTATAGAACAAACTTGATTGATGCCGGGAGACAGTGGACTTATTCTATGGGGAGAAAAAAAGTCATTCGCCAAATCCGGAGAAGTTAATCTAGATCTGCTCTGAGGTTTGATTCACAACTTTATATGAAGAGTGTTATATGGGTATTTTTCTCCTAAAATATTCAAAAGGATTTAAATATGGGATTAGCTAATCAGCCCAGCCAAGGCTTCTTCCCTGGAGGAGAAGCTGGACATTGAGGAGGTCCCTCCTGCACTTCAAGGAGTTCACGTCCTCTAATCTCTGTGATTTTCCTGCACTAATATGTCAAGGATAAGAGGGGCATTTCTGCTCGCTTAGCCTGTGTTGATTTGTCTTAATGCAGGAATCCACCAATTTGATTCCCAGGATCAAATGAGCTCATGGGGATGAAACGTGTTAACTTTGAGCATTCTATGACATCTAAGAGCATGTCAGTATGACATGGAGAGTGACCTCCAGCACCTTGGCCTCTATTATAAATGCTTCCTATTGTGGGAGACCTTACAGATGGGTCTAAAAGCAAACTTGGCACCAAAACCAGTCTTACTCTTGATGCCAGGAGAATATAGAGGCACAGAGTTGCATGATGGGGATCCTGAGCACGAGGATTGGTGTAGCAGTATTTGATCAATATTTGTTGAGCTATAATCAAACAAAAATTAATTTCTGGTTTCTCCGTTGGGAGGTTAAGGCTCTAAGGCCTTCAGCTTCTCAAAACAGTCAGCACAGAGCTCAGTGGGAGCACAGAGAAGGGTGTGGTCACCTCCACCTGGTTCAGAAGAGCCTTCATAGAGGAAGTGAAGCCTGAGTGAGCCCTGAAAGAAGGTTGGCAGACAACAGATCGCCTGGGGGAAAGGGCATCTCAGATGGGGGAATTACCCTTTACTTAGAGGAGAAAGGAAAGGTTTCTCAGTAACTGCAAAACCAGCTTGAAAAGAGAATGTTCCCTCAACCAACTCCTAGAACAATATTTGTCGGTAGATGATGAATGCTTTATCAACGACGCTAGTCTGGCTCCGTGATCAGAACTAACCCCTCTCTAAGAAAACAAGATTCTCTGTCTACATTTGCATGAGAGAGCCAAGCAACTTGGGGCGCAAGAAAGGATGTGCCTTGAAGAGGCCAGAGTGACCTGTTCACCTCCTCCTCTGCTAAAAGGAACCCTTGTACCAAGGCCTTCAAATCTGCCCGCTATTCCACAGGAGATCTGGTGGATTTAGAAGTTTATACAAGAAGTAGAAATTTCCTACTATCCTAAAAGACTTGAGGCTTTGAAAAAATCCCTGCCACATATTTATTTTGCTCCTATCATAAGCTTGTTTATTGAAGAATGTATTGTGCTCAAGTTTTCACTGCTGAATTTGTTAAATTCTCTATGATATATCTTTTACTGTTTAAAAAAATGCCCGGCCAAACATTCCTAGTAGGACTCAAGTCAGAACTTCTATTTCCTAGGCATTATCTCCATGGCAAAAATTTGTGCAATAGTTTTAAAAATGAAGTGGGAGAATGCTTTTTAAGAACATGTGATGGTCCCCTAACACGAGTAAATGGGATGCATCCAAGGATTTGGAAGGAAAGAAGGAACATGCTTATATGTTTTAGAAAATAGTTAATTTAGGGGGAAAATTCTTTGCTGGTTCAATATCTCTCAAAAAGCTGAATTCAAATCAATTCCACAAACATTTACTGAGTACCTGCTTGCCCTGGGTACACAAAGATAAATTAATTTAGTCTCAGACTTGTTAATTTTAACAAGGAGGTGCTCAGCACCTCCATTGTCTGCAGAGCCTTTAATTTATTTTGGTTGTATCAGCTAATTAATTAGCTAACTTTAGGGACATGGATATTTTCTCGTTACAAAAATGGGTGACATTTGATGAAGGATGATCATTAACGAGATGATTTGTATTGAACTCGAAGTGGTTTTTTAAATAGCTACCCAATGACAGTTTTGCACAAATAAAAGGGGAGAAAATAAAGATACCATTTTCTATGGTGGAATCCATTATTTAAGCCATATACGGAGAGAGGTTATTTTCTGCTGGACTTGAGTTTGGCCATCAACACCCTTGAAAATATTAGAACTTTATGGATGACCTAGAAGTGCCTGGAAAAGCTTGTGTTCCTCAGCAAATACAGGACCCATAATCAAGCATGGGTCTCTAGCATTTTGATCCTAGCATGGTTTAGATATATTTGGCACAACAGGATTGCTTAAGCTACTAAAATTCCTAAATCTTTTAACTAAGGTACAGTAGAATGTGAAAAGGTACACTTCCACATCCTGAAAATGTCTGGTTCAGTTCAATAATACGGCATGCCAAAGCCCTTGGCTCCATTTCAATTTAAGCTACGTCACCCCAGAGGAAATTCCACCTCCGTGATCGTCAACAACCCCTCTGGATTATAAAAATTCAGCTCACTCACTTTGCACGAGGCTTGTCCGTTGCCAACATTCTCTTGCAAAGTATTTTCCCAAGTCCTTTCCCAATTGTGTTTCCATGATTGTGACATTGGGGATTAATTCTTCAGGACAGGGCCATTTATATTCTACACCTTGCAAAACATATGCAGAAGTCTCTTGCCTCAAGATTTCTTGCTCTCCTAAGGCCCAGAGTCCTGGAAATGTTTTGCCATTTTTAGCAGAATTTTTTTTAAGTGCGCATCACTATCCTGGATATTAACAGCTATTGCATCATATCAGCAGCTGGGCCTGAGGAGAGCTCAGCAGACTGTTAACCCCTGAATCCTTTTGCCCCAGTAGTGAGAGATTGCTTCCGTGTTTCCCTAGAGGAAAGAGCTAGGGCTGATGAGTTGCAGTTACAGGGTTGCCATTTCTGGCTTGATACCCAAAGGAATTTTCTACCCAAAAATCAAATGTCCCCAGACAGTGATTTCTCAGTCCCTGGAGATATTCAAAGAGCTTATCTCAAGAATTTTGTAGAAGCCATTCCTTCATTGAAGTGGGAGGAGGGATTGAGCCAAAGGATATCTGAGGTCTTTTCCAAATCTACGATTATGTGGCCATTTTTAATTGACTTCTGTGAGTCGTATTTGATCCTTAAGAACCTGGCAGGTCTTGTCAAAAATTCAGTGGCTTCCAGCCTAGAAGTGGTTGCCTTTTCCCACTTGTTCAGAGAGTGTCTGACACAAAATGACTCTGAGATCTTGCCCAATAGAGAATGTCATGAAATTTTGGAGGTGATGGGATCTGTAGAGCTTATCTACTCCACGTTACATCATTTTAAGGATGAAGAAACTCAGGGGCAGAAAGATGACATAAACAGCCCAATGCCAGACAGTAAAGTAACAGTGTTGAAATTAGAATTCATATCTCCTCACACCAAGCCCATAGTCTTCCCATTTCATCCATGAATCAGTTATTTTGCGAGCATCTGTTACACGGCAGCCCTTACCTAGATGCTGGAGAGCCAACCAAAGAGGGAACACGACGGGCGAGTCCCACTCTCATAGTGCATATATTCAGGAGGAAGACAACACACAATTTCAAGTAAATAAAGTAGGTGAACTTAATCAAGTGATTTTATTCTTAAAGTCATTAAAATATGTAACTTTCCCTCTTTTGTTTCAGGGGTGTACAGATTGAACATATCTAGGTGTTTATGTGGTTTTGATGAGGTGATAAGCCTCATGTGCTTTCATTGATTTTATGTTTTATGTTAAAACATCACAACCCCAAGGTAAACTGCATATTGTATGTTGTTGGATACAGACTTAGCTGGGAGACCTCCCATGTCTTTGGGCACTGTTGTGTGAATTCCAGTCTCTGTGAATGAAATGTTGTATGTATTAACGTATTTAATAGATGTAACTTAATAAATTGGCATTGAAAGCCACAGAATTTTAATAATTGGGTCAACTGTTTTGTTAATCTGTTCATTTATATTCCTTTCTCAATTAAGATCTTTGAGTAACCTATTGGGCTTTTAAAAATGCATCTAGTTCTCCACATACTTGAATGCAAAATAGCAACTGGTTTTCACAGGTTATAATCAATCTTTAACAAGATTACCTGAAACCGCACAGATTGTGCCACTCTGGTCAGATGAAGGAAAGAGAGAAAGGGGAATCGACTGAGTTCTTTTTATGAATTAGGAGATTCTGTAGTTAAGTGGCCTAAACTCACATCCAACAACCCTGAAAAAGAGAAAGAGAGGCCAGCGAAAGCCATGTTAGTACTTGACGGAGCCAGAGTTTGGACCCAGGTCTCTCTGACACTGCATCCCACTGGCTCTCATGAAAACAGCAATCGACGGGAGTCAAAAGACCCATCCGTCTCTTTCCATCTTCCAGCAGTAGCTGGGGTCACGACTGATGCTCAGCCAATATTAGATGGGGACCACGTTAAATCGTCATTTCTGTGGATCAAAAATAGTCACATAGACATTTTATTTGTTTCCATCTGATAGCTACAGGTAAAATCAGACCTGGATTAAGAAAGAAGAGGGTGGGCCCAGCCCGGTGGCGTAGTGGTTAAGTTCACGTGCTCTGCTTTGGCAGCTCCGGGTTCACAGGTTCCAATCCCAGGAGCGGACCAACACACCACTTATCATACCATGCTGTGGTGGTGTCCCACATACAAAATAGAGGGAGATGGGCACAGAAGTTAGCTCAGAGCCAATCTTCCTTCGCAAAAAGAAGAAGATTGGCAGCAGATGTTAGCTTAGTGCCAATCTTCCTCACAAAGAAATAAATTGATTAAAAATCAAAAAGAAAAAGAAAATGTAGTATATCCACATAATGGAATATTATTTAAAGAGAGAGAGAGGGGAGAGAGAGAGAGAGGGAAAGGAAGGAGGGAAGGAAGGAAGGAAGGAGGAAAGAAGGAAGGAAGGAAGGAAGGAAGGAAGGAAGGAAGGAAGGAAGGAAGGAAGGAAGGAAGAAAGGAAAGAGAAAAAGAAAGAAAGAAAGAAAGAGGGTAAGCTTCTCCTCCAAAACATCAGTCTCAATTTCCCTCCCAGTGGGAAACCTGAGAATATGTTGATGTCCTTCTGAAATTCACTTCTCACTTTTAGCTTGTATCACTCCTGGGAGTGATAACAACAAAACAGTTTTTACACTTATGGAGAGAAATATATTATTTGCCCTAAATTTATTAAAAGCCAAATATCACAAAAGTCTTAATGCCAGTTCTCCCAATGAAAACTATTGTTCATCTAATCTAGCTCACCACAGACAACTTTTTCAATCAATTCTCAAAAGGACTCTCCATTCCTAGGAACTCTGGAGCAAGGAGATAAAACTAACCGTCTATCCTGATGTTTGCCCAGTTGTCCATGGTGGATATCCAGTGTCCAAACAGAGCCCAGCTAACATTCAGTCAGGATATCCAGGGGCGGTGTCTGTTCTGATTTGTTAAACATGATTCTGATTGGCTGACGCTCGTGCCACACTGGTTTTTAGATATATTGACTACCATCCCTGTTTACATTGCTTCCACTCACCCACACACACATACCAAAATAAACAACAACAACAATAATAATAGTGCCCCACGGTAGAACTGTAGAAAACACAGTGGATCTGGAAGCAGTGGACCTGTGTTCCAGGCCCAGATCTGCCAGCTGGCAAATTTGGAGGCCTTGGGCCAACCATTACATTTCTGTAGATCTCAATTTCCTCCTCTGAGAATCAGGAACAGAGGTGGATGAAGTGAGCTAAAATGCTCTCCTTTGGCTGTTTAGAAATAGGTCTCAATAATTCTATGCTTATAATGCTTGACTTTCAAATGAGCTTCCCTTTTTCAGGTACGTGGTGGGAGAGAAGAGGGTTTCTCCAAGAAAAAGCAAAATTCCCCATGTACCTTATGGGGCAAAGCTCTCCAGTTGGCACAAGGGGACTTTTCACCCCGTCAGTGCAGGAAATAGAAAGGTAACTGGAAGTGAAATGTAAACTCCAGCGCGGGTGAATGCTGTTCCATTCTGACAGCACTCTTCATTCCTCCTCCTCACCCAGCCTCTCTGACTTCCCATCGGGCTTGGCAGCCCACTCACCATTCCACTTAACCAGGGCACAGATCCTTACAGGCTGATTTTGGCTTTAACACAAGTAGTTAGAGCAGGTACTTCCTGTGTTCTCACCTTATGTCAAGCATTGAGCTCAGCTCTTCAGAGAGTTCATCTTATTTCAAAATGCTATGAGATTGGCATTATTATCCCATTTTGCAGATGAGAGAAATGAGGCTTAAGAAACTAGGTCTACTTGCCCAAAATTACTCAGCTGAGCCAGGATTTGAACCCAGGCAGGATGAAAGAGCCCAACTCTCAGAATCTATTGTTGGCAGTCAATAACAATAGCAAACATTTATTGGGCACTTAGAGTGCTGAGCACTTCACCAGCATCATCTCATTTAATCCTCAATCAGAGCCTGATTCCCTGGCTCCAAGTCAGTAAAACATATCTCCCCCCACCCCCACATAGAGATTGGCATTTCCAGGAATGAACCTCCAAATCCTTGAAAGATGACTGAGTCTTCCATTCAGTGCAATAACCATTTGTTGAACAACCACTCTAACCCAAGCAGGATCCAAGGATGCTCTCCCTTCCTGAATGCCAGGTCCCACGGGATGTCCCATCCCTGATACCTATAATAAGAACACTGGCACCACCATTATCTTGTCAGCCCAACCTTACCCAAGCCAGGGCGCCCCAACTCTGGCCCTACCCAGCCCTCACATCAGCCCCAGTTCCTGACCACAGGATTACCTGGGTCCCTTCCCTACTGGCCTCAGGGTCCTCTGCAACATCACCACCCACCCAGAGTGGCCTCTGGAGCCCCATTTTGCCTTTGTCTCTATTCTCTATTCTGCTTTTGTCAACCACAGAAAGATTCAAGCACCTACCCTGTGCCAAGCGTGGTGCTATGCACTTTGCAAACATAATTGCCTTTCCGCATCACAAAACCCTGGAGAGTAGGTACCTATCATCATGGCTATTTTGTGGAGGAGGATCCTGAGACTCAGTGAGGTACAGCCAGATAGATACACCTGGATTTGGACCATCAGTCAGTCTAATTCCAACCTCTCATCCACTGTCTTGTTGTGCTTCTCTGCTTTGCACACATCTCTGCCTCTTAATCATTGTGTGATGTTAGGCAAGTCATCCAACTTCTTTGAGCCTCAATGAAGATCTCGAAGTTCACACCCAGCCCTAAGACTCTAGGATTCCAGCTAAGCAATGCTAGAATTGTCATCATCCCCATATTACAGATGATATGGTCAGGTCTTGCTTTTTGAGGGGACATCCTACTCAGAGCCCTCTCCTCTCCGGGCTGTGTATTCATCCAAGAGGACGGTGATGCATCATAATCAAAGCCTTTCTCAGGGGGCCCTGCCTGGAGCCGCCCCTGATCAAAGCTGCTTGGCTGGCTCCATGTCTATCTCATGCTTCTCAGGGCAGTAGTTCTCAATTTTGGCTGCATATTGGCCGGAGTAGGGGTTGGGGATAGATTAAAAAACCCAACGCCCAGGCCATACTCCAGACTGATTAAACCAGAAGCTCCAATAGTGGAAGACAGGCAGTCATATTTTTTAAAACTCCCAGGTAATTTCCATGTGCAGCCAGAGTTGAGAACCAGAACTCTTGAAGCATATGAAGCGAAGAGCAAGGCCCTAAGCTAGACTGATCTGCGTTACATTCTTGGCTCTGCCACTCTCCAGCCATGAGACCTCAGACAGCTGAGTTAGTCTATCTGAGCCTCACTTTCCACATCTGAAAAACAAGAACGATAGTAGAACATGCCTCACAGTGCCCTTGTGATGATAAAATGAGGTAATGCCCATGAAGTGCATGGTCCCTGATTAGCGCTCAATAGATAGCAGTTATCATTCTGCCTGAAAGTGACCCGGAAATCCCGCTGTCTGTTTTTTTTCTCTCCTACATTTAAGGAAGCAAAACAAAATTATGGAAATCATAAGATCACATGAAATGAGGCAGGGTAAATGATGGGCAGGCGCCTTGGTCATTCATTCGACAGATATTTAATAAGCACCTTCACTGTGCCAGGTTCCCGCTGGGTGCTGTGAACAGACATGGCTACTGGGCTCACCAAGCTTCCGTGTTATTGACTTGAAATTGTGCAGGGAGCACAATAAAGACATTAATAAATAATAACACTCTGTGACAAGCAATCCGAAAGAAACAAACAGTATGCGAAGATAGAGAACAACAAGGGGGACCCACATTCCATGTGAGTGATTCAGCATGCCTGATTTAGTTAACATTTGGACTTGTGACTCCACAACACAATTACTGATTGATAGCAAGTGTGACTCACTCTGTGGGTGCTGCTCATTACTAGGACCTTCAGGGGCCAAGAAGCAGATGACTGAGCACTGGCCAGCTGCCAGCTATTCCAGAGCCAAAAGGAAATATGTTGTACCTTGGACTCTTCTGGCATGGCTGGTGACAACCACCCCACCAATCCTTAGCACCCCACTCCATGCTCTCAGATGGGAAAACTTTCTCCTGTAGCCACTGCATGGGGATCCAGAACCCCTGCTGGTTTTCAAGAGTGACACTCAACTGGACTTTGCTTCCCTCTGTGCTAAGCAACTCTCCTGGTTTTCGCCCTTGCACTAGGAAACACAATCTGACACCATAAGAAAAATTACTGGTATGTATCGCTTTTCCCAAGAGTTTCATGGGAAGGAGAACAGAGTCTGGATGACCTTACCCATTTCACAGAGAAGTAAACTGAGGCTCACAGAGGAAACCATCATGCCCAAGGATTCATAGGAATAAAGGGAGCCATGCCTGATCAACTCCAGTACTGTGTTCCCAGCCTCATGGTGCCTCCCTAGAGGATGCAGTCTGTGGGCAAAAAGGTCAGAGATGTCCAGTTCTGGGAGTCTACACAGCAAAAGTAAATCCCTGTAAGTGCTTGTGGATTTGATGCAGGCAGGAACAGAGTAAGTCTCCAACATGCTGGTAGCTCCTTAAGTCTCCAGGACACTCTCCCAGCCCACCTATTCATGGGCACTAGCACTTCAAAGACCAAGTGTCCCATCTTCCACCAAGTGTCCCAAGGCAGAACCCAGGGCCATCTTAGACCAGTCACACTCCATTACCCTCGACATTTAATCACTAGTAAGGTTGACCCCATCTGTTCTTTATGTCAACAGCCTCCTCAGTGGTCTCCCACCCCAAGGGAAACCCACTCCAGTCTGTCTACCACACGGCAGCCTTTCTGTAACAAATCAGATCGTAGAGCTCTCCTGCTTTAAAATGCTCCAGTAGCTTCCTACCCCCTTCAGGGGGAAATCCAAGCTTCTGAACTTGGCACCCAAGGCCCTTCCAGGTTCAGACCCTGTGGGTCTCTCTGCTGTAGCTGGTGCCGCCCTTCCCCACTACATTATGGGCAGTAGTGTGCTGGTAAATGTTTAACAGCCAGCTCTCCAAATTGAAGCCTTGATTTGTACCACCTTCCAGTATCCACGGTGTAAATATTTTCACCATGACCAATTTCAAGCAGCCAATGTGTTTCCACTAAATGGGGAGTTGAGAGAACATGCATAGTAGCACATCATTATATGATATTTCCCCCACACAGATACAATAGAAATAAATAACCTCAAGAGGGTAGATAACAGTATCACGTAGTGATAATTAGGAAGTGGTAAGTTTTGAGTATTTCTTACCTTTGTTTTCATATAACTTATTTAAATGTAAGTTTACATAATTTAATTTCTAATCATGACTGTGTTTAATGACTGGCTCACAAAATTCCTGAAAAGTTAACGTTCAGCTCTTGCAAACTGGCACTCACTGACTCCAGCATCACTGGTTAAAGCACTGCTTTTTCACATTTCTTGGCCTATTTTTCACTCTGGGGAGTGTGCCTGCACTCCCCCTACCTTGTGGTGAACTCCTATCCATTCATCAAGACTCAACTCAGATGTCACTTCCTCTGTGGAGCCTTCCCTGAAGGGGCTCCCACAGACGCCACCGCCACCCCCCACCCCCCATCGCAGGCTCATTGCCTGCCTGTCAGTCTGTCCCCCGGTAGATGGTGTCTTATTCACTCGGGAACTAAGCATCCAGTGGGGCCTAATAAATGTTTATGGAGCAAACTATTAAACAGAGTTCCAAATGCAGAGTCCCTTCCTGTTAGCATTTATCTTCCAATTTCCAATTGGAAATTATTATAGGATGTGTCCAATCCTATCTATCCCTGAGAATCCTGCCCAGAACCCAAACAAGCTTTAAGTGGGGGCTGAAAACAGGTTGGGGAAAGTGGAAGGAGAAGGTTCCGACCTAAATCGGCAAAACAGGTCTTTATCATTTATATTTTTGCTGAAATATAAGTTCAGATACCACCCACATTTCCCCCTGCAGACCACCTCTCCCTAACAATAAGAAAGGCTTGTTCTGGGATTGATCCAGAACTCCCTGGAGAGAGAACCCCTGAGCACCCGCCATGGTACAGGCTCCGGTGGCTGCTTTTCAATTCCTCGATTTTTATTCAAGTCTCACAATAATCTTATCAATCGAGAATTGTTACCTCCATTCTACAGCTGAATAAACTGAGCCTTTAAGAGGTGACTCTTCCAAAGTCCCAAAGGGAATGAGGTGGGGAGCCAAGATTTGAGCTGAGATCTGGCAGATTGCAAAAACCATGCTGGTCTACAACTTTTTGTGAGTCGATCATACCTCAATAAAGTGGGGTTTTTAAAGGTGTTTTTAACCACTCTAACAAAATATGCCGCTTCTTTCTCCCCTGTCCTTACCTAGGAAGGAAGGAGGGAGGGAGGGAGGGAGGGAACGAAGGAAGGAAGGAAGGAAGGAAGGAAGGAAGGAAGGAAGGAAGGAAGGAAGGAAGGAAGAAGGAAGGAAAGAAAGAAAGGAAGAAAGAAAGGAAGGAAGGAAAGAAAGAAGAAAGGAAGGAGGAAGGAAGGAAGGAAAGATGGAAGGAAGGAAGGAAAGATAGAAGGAAGAAAGGAAGGAAGGAAGGAGGAAAGAAAAAGAAAGGGAAAGGAGAGTTACCATTACTAAGAACTTCCCCTGAGGCAGTCATGACACTAGGTACTTTGCCCTTGTTGACTCATTTAACCTTACCTAGAAGATAGGTATTATTCCCACCTTGTACGTGAAGAAACAGAGGCTTAGAGAACTTAAGAAAATTGACCAGTGCTGCACATATGATAAGCAAGAGAACTCAGCTTTCAGAGGCCTTCTTCTTTCCATGGTTCACATTTCTGACCTGACACAATCTTGTAACCCCACTTTCCCCTGTGGCCAGTCTCAGTAAACGGCTTAAATAGTATCAACTTGAAAGAATTCAAGTCAATAAAGAGTTGCCCCAGAAGGACCAGGCTAATCATTAGGATTATTCAAGAAGACAGAAAAGTGGCCCCTGATTGCATCAGACAGATGCTCTAAGCCTTGTTCCGTGGCCTTGTTAAATGAAGAAGGAAGCTAAGAAGAGAGTACTGAAAAACACTGGACATTCCCCCATAGTTTCCCAAAGTGAATCCCAAAAGGTTAAATGTGGTTTCATCACAACTGTGGGTGTCAATTTCATAAAGGAGGAGAGAAGAAATCATTCATGGGAATTTAGACCTTCTTTCCTCAAAGGTATGCTAAGTGAACTCTGGGCCCCAATTCAGAACCACAGAGAGAAGGAAATGAAGCCCCATGTAACACAGCATAAGAAAGTCCAGGCCAAGAGGCCAGAGACCTGAGATCTATGTGTTGTTCTACCATGTGTCCTTAGCCAGGTCACATAACAAAATTATTGTGCATTCATTCAACTAGTATCAAGCACCTAGTTCTAAGCACTCTCTAAACCCTGAGAAAACAAAGATAAAAAAGACATTGGGACTTGCAGTTCTAGCCATGGGAGAGTAATAGCTAAAGGACTTATATCCCTGTTGTAAGAGCTGTAAAATTGGACAAAATATATAAAGCAACTGCTTTTGGGTATTGGGCAACAGACAACATAAGGCTGTGATCTTTGAGAGAAGTGAAATATGTGAGATGTGCTCTACATTCTCCTGAGCTATCTACCTGCACAATTTCTAAACAGTGGCCCAGGAAAGTGGAACCCAAAGAAAAAGCTGTCTTACAAGGTGGAGGAAACAGATACCAGGTTTGGAGACTGCTGAGACAGCTAGAATTTGTAGGGAAGGATACAGGAAAGAAGGATCCTGTGCAGAGAAGCTGCAGAAATAATCATGCAGGTCCCTTTGGTTGACTATTAAACTATGCAAATGCAAATCATCATAGAAAACAGCTACAGGGGGTCTAAGAGTTGATTGAAGATTACAGAGATCATCCACTACTGGGATAAGATGGAATTATGACTATCCAGAGTCAGGACAGATGACTGTAGGACCAGGCATTCAGTTGAGACCCTAGAAAGCACATGTCTAGGAGAAGGCTACACTACATTATATGAATCCCACCCTAACAAGCCATTAGAACCAGTCTTACAGGATTGAGCTGGCCAGGGGGAAAAAAAAAAAACCTCAGCATCTTTTAAAGGAAGACAACAAAAATCCAGGCTCTCTACAGCATAGCATCCGCAATATCCAGTATACAATAAAAAATTACTAGACATGGAAAAAACTCAGGAAAAATGTGACGCATAACCAGGATGAAAAAGAAATCAATGGAAACATACCCAGAGATGGCAGAGCTGTTAGAATTAGGAGACAAGGACTTTAAAATAGCTATTATAAATATGTTCACAGTTTTAAATGAAAAGATAGACATAACAAGTGAATGACTAGGGACTCTCAGTAAATAGCTGGAAACTATAAAAACAATCAAAGGAAAATTCTAGCAATGAAAAACACTGTACCAGAAATTTTTAAATTCTTTGGGCTTAATAGCACAAGGTACATGGCAGGAAAAAAAACTATTGATGAACTAGAAGACAGGTCAATAGAAATAATCCAAACTAAGGCATAAAGAGAAAAAGTACTGAAAAAATGTTAACAGAGCTTGAGTGACCTGAGGGATAAAGTCAAGTATAGCATATATTTAATTAGAGTCCCAGAAAGAGAAAAAAAAGAAATTGAAACATAAAAAATACATATAGAAATAATAGCCAAAATTTTCCAAATTTGATGAAAAGCAACAATCCATGGATCCCACACATTCAATGAGCCAAAGCAGGACATATTTTTCAAAAAGAAAGAAAGAAAACCAAACAAAGTCACTTCATATTCAAATGAATGAAGAAGAGAAAAATCTTAAAAGCAGTCAGAGAAAAAAGACACGTTCCATTCAGGGAAACAATGATAAGAATGACATCTAACTTCTCAATAGAAACAAGACAATAGAATAACATCTTTAAAGTGCTGAAGGAAAAAATATATCAATACACAATTCTATTTTGAGTGAAACTCTCCTTCAAAAAAGCAGGCAAAATAGAGATTAGATTGCAGCATAGGAAGCAGGAAGGAAAGGCAGTAGTCAAGGTTTGTCTGTAGGTAGAATAAATCAGGACTCTCAAGCCCTGACATTAAAACCTCGGAGAATGAGAGAGAAGATGATGACTTGACTGACTCATCACCAGAAGGGCAACTTCTTCTAGGGGTTCATCCAGAAATAGCTTTTGCCTACCAAAAAGTTTTGGAAACTTTTTCTGGGGAAAACAAAAGATAGACAAAAAAACATATTTCTTGGGGATGGTGAGTGGAGAGAGACAGCACGGGAAACTTCTCGTCATTCAATGTTCCGGCTTATTGTGGTACAGAGGAAATCTGGGCAAGGTTTTCATGGCAACAATGAAGTAAATGAGATACCGTCTCCATGATCAGAAAGCGTTGTGTGAACTGAGTAATTAGGATTCCCTTTTTAAAATACCCCCGAGAATTTCAGGAGGGGAAGTCTCCTGTGATTGACAACATAGCAACAAAAAGGACCTATGGGCTTAATGTCATTTTAAGAGGCCAATGTATTCAGGTCATTCATTCACCCAATAATTGCTGAGTACTTACCTTATGCCAAGCAGTGTTCTATATGCATTAGTCTATAACCACCAACAACAATACAGGCAAGGTCTCTGCTCTCGAGAAGCTTACATTCTAGTGGAATGAGATGGAGAATTTTTTAAAAACATGATTTTGGATAGTGTACATGCTATGTATGGGCAGTAAGAGCGATGGAGAGAACAATGGCGGTGGAGAGGAGATCTTAAACAGGCAGAAATGATGATGATTCTAAAATAAATGAAAAAAATGTATCAAGCGGAATGGATTTTGATCGCAAAGATTTTAATTGCTCTCCTAGAAGTCATCAAGTCTCCTTAATTGAAATAGTTGAGCATCCGGGGTCCAGTACTAATCCCCCAGATGGATTGGGGCCCCTTCCTAATTCTATAGCTAAAAATCCACTAGTTGAAGAATTTTCAAATCCTGAAACTCAGAATCTGGATTCCTGGGACAAATTGGTCTGGATTCCTTACAGACAGTTTTGGTATTCAGGTACCAGCGGACTCTTCAGAAGTTCTCGTAGGCGTTAATGACCACAATCCCCAGCAGCAGATCTTGGGACAAATGCTCTGACAGTGAAGCAGCTCATACAGCAACATGCAATAGCTCCAGATCAGCAGCTGCATACAGGACATCTTCCAAAACCAAATGAAAGGAAACTAGATCCATATTGCCACAAGCAACCTAAAATGAGTCTGCTCTTGCCTCAGACGGCCCATTGAGACCATCCCTCTCAGCCATGTTTTTATCAGTAGTTATTCAAAGCCATCCAGTTCATTGATTACCTCCTTAGTGAAGCTTTCTCTGCTCACTCAAGAGTCCTGCATCTCTCTTGTTTCCTTCATAGTGCCCTGCATAGTTTATTTTTATGTGTTTATAAGGCAAGAGCCACATCTGCCTTGTCATTGCTGAATCCCAGCACCCAGCACGGAGCCCTGAATATAGTGAGTACATAATGAAAATGCATTGAATGAAGGAATACCCAACTGGAAAATAGCTTACTAAAAGGAGCAAATGTAGATATCACACATCTTTAAATATTTGCATTCAGTAGCTTTATTGTTTGTAATTATTGTGAATCAACGACTTTAAATATTAAGTTGAAATTGAAGTATAAAAATATAAACATTTTACAAAAGATGTTAGTTCTATTCCCGAGACATACTAAAGCTATGAAACATATAAACGTATTGCAGCTTAAACTCCACCACAAAAAAAGTCTTTAAAGCCAAGATATATCTACACTTTTTCCTCCTTAATAAAGAGTTCCCTGCATGCTGAATTTTAAGCACACATGAATTTGGTTTTGGTAACTTGAAGAATTTGAATTTTCATCCAACTGAACAACTCCAGTTGCGTGATAGTTGTAATAAAGAGTTAAATTGAGAGCCGAGGAATATGATGTTTTGGAATGAAAGTAAACCTTAGCTTTGGCACAGCTTTGGTGAAGATGGAAAGAACTGAGAGGGTGTAACATAGAAGGAGATCCAGAAAAGAGGAACTCCAGATTTTCTTGACATTTGCAAATGTTTGGATAGAGGACCAAAATATGCACGCATATACCACACACACACACACACACACACACGGGTGCCTCTTGACATATGCGTTATCACAGAAAAAAACTTACAAGCATCGTGTTGGAACTAACGAAGGGAGATCAGAAATGTTTCTAATCACCAATGTGAACGTTAATTGGAAATTAACAGTACTAGGTATTTTGATGGGCAAGACAGAATATAAACAAGTAATTACACAATAGAAGGAAAAACTACTTCTAATTTCCCTAAAACATTATTAATATTGTCTTTATTTGGTGTACTGCTTTTGCTCTTTTGTTTTGGGGAACATAAAAATACTAAAAGGGATTAATAAAGTCAAAAAAAACACTTAAAATATACAAAAACTAAAAGAATTCATCAGTAGATCAGTACTGAAAGAAATGTTAAAGTTATTTCTTCAGGTTTGGGGGAAATGATACCATAGGAAACAAAGATCTACACAAGAGGAATGAAAACACCAGAAATGGTAAATATAAAAGAAATTTTACCTTATTTGTTAATCTTTTGAAAAACAATTGACTATTTAAAGTGGAGGTTGGCAAGCTATAACCAGCAGGCCAATCTGGCTTGCTGCCAATTTTTGTAGAGCCCACAAGTTAAGAATGGTTTGTATATATGTATTTTTATGCATTGGTAGCGGGTGGGGGGAGGTGGGGAGATTGGCCCTGAGCCAACATCTGTACCAATCTTCCTCCACTTTGTATTTGGGTCACCACCACAGCATGGCTTTGATGAGTGGCGTAGGTCCGCGCCCGGGATCTGAACCCACGAACCCCAGGCTGCCAAAGTGGAGAACACTGAACTTAACCACTACATCACTGGGCCAGCCCCACTTTTATGTTTTTTAATGTTGAGCGGTTGAAAATAAATCAACAGAAGAGTAATATTTCACAGCATATGGGAAATTATGAAATTAGAATTTCAGTGTCCATAAAAAATTTTTGTAGAACACAGCTATGCTCATTTGTAGCGCCTATGGCTGCTTTGGCTCAACAATGGCAGAGTTGACTAGGTGCAACAGAAACCATGTTTGCTACTCCCATCAATTCTCACTGCTGTGTGGTCCACTACAAATCACAGTGAGGCAGTTATAACTTAACAGCATTTGAGTCTCACAATTATCTCCACAAGGCAACTTTTATTATTATTATTATCATTATTATTATTATTATTACCAGTACAAATTCAGAACGTTAAAAAAAAAAAGAAAAGTGGACTTCCAATGTCTTGCTTTAAGGCACACTGGAATATGGATTATTTTGTTGTCAAATAGATGGTTACACGGTGTGTTTATTATGCAATGGCACTTTAGCTGTGCGAAAAGAATACAATATATGTCAACATTACCAGAGTAAACCTGTGTCACAATATTCCCAACTCATGAGTAACAATGTTCAGAAAAACTAGAAAATTTATCGGGGGCCGACCTGGTGGCGCAGCAGTTAAGTGCGTGCACTCCGTTTCAGGGGCCAAGGGTTCACAGGTTCGGATCCCAGGCACGCACTGACGCACCGCTTGTCAAGCCATGCTGTGGCGGGGTCCCATATAAAGTAGAGGAAGATGGGCATGGATGTTAGCTCAAGGCCAATCCTCCTCAGCAAAAAACAGGAGGATTGGCATTGGGTGTTAGCTCAGGGCTGATCTTCCTCAAAAAGAAAAAAAAAAAAAAGAAAATTTAAAATAACAAATCTCCTCCTCACAGCATAGTTTCTTCACAAAAATACTAAACAGAAATGAAGCTGCAATCAAAGTCAGTTTCCAAGTGGGTCATTTGTCAGCCAAGCAAAGAAAACCATTTGCCAATGATGAGTTGATTAAATCATGTTGGCAACAGCTAAATAAATGTGTCCAGAGAAGAGAAAATAAACTTGCTTAAGACCATTAACCTTCAGCGAGAACAGTTGCGTGAAGAGTTGAGGACATCGGGAGCAACGTCAACAGTCAATTAAAAAACAAGGCAAATGACTTAAGTTATTTTCCATGGCTATTGACAAGTTGACAGATGTTACCAATTCTATTCGTTATTTATTTAAGAAGTCACTGCCAAATTTGAAGTGACTAAAGAATTGGCCTCTATGAATAGTCTTTGGGGGACAACCACAGGTAAGAATATTTTCAAAGAGATTGAGAAAACAAGAGTTCAGTACAAGTTGAAATAGAATCTGCTAAGATATGTTACAACTGATGGTGGTAAAAATGTGGGTGCAGCACAAAAACTCCTAGTTGTACAAATTTACAAAGCTTCTGAAAATGTGAGGTGTTTGAGGCCAACGGTTTATTCATAATGTTACTTATCAGTAGGTACTTGGCTGAAAATATTTAAGTCTCTCATGTGTTATTAAACCAGTAGCATTACTGGTGAGTAAATGGGAGTGAATGAAGGTCCATGTCAGTTCCATGAACTTTTGTCAAAAATAAAAGTGAATATCTTGACTTGTCCTACTATATACCAGTTTGATGGCTTAGCAGTAGTAAACAGATATTGCAATTTTTTTTTTAAGTTCAGGGATGACATTGAAGTTTTTCTGAATGAGAAGAACTTCCCTCAACCACAATTATCCAACACTGAATGGCTTTGGAAATTAGATTTTGCTACAGACTCAATCATGTTTCTTAATGAACTCAACTTAAAATTACAAGGCAACACAGCATGTATTTGTGAAACTTGTACTGCAATTAAGTCACTTGACTACAACAAACCTTGTTTGAATCACAAATACTATCAAACTGCTTTATGCACTCCCCAAGCTGTCAAAAGTCAAAACAAGAAGCAGGTCTCTATTCTCACACAAATTTGCAGCATACATATTTTCTGAGCCCCAACTGCAATTCCAGCAGTGTTTTTCAAACCTCGATGTAAGTGCAAACAAAATGTCCATCTTTCAAAATTCACTCAACTGTGCAATGGAGGAGCTTTCACTGAAGTTTCAATTGAAAGTGGTTCACCTGCACTGTAATGACATGCTAAAAAGAAAATATCAAGAGAAGAATCTAATCGATTTCTTAAATGTCTTCCAGGTGGCGAATGATGAATACGCTCAATTGCACTCATATGCTCATGGTTTCGCATCTGTATTTCCAGTACCACCTGTGTGAAAACACTTTTTCAAAGATAAAACACATAAAATCTCATTACAGATCAGCATTCACAGATGAACATTTGCAATTGAATTTGGTGATAGAGAATACAAACTTGGAACTCCAATTAAGCAAAACATTATCCTCGAAACAAGAATTCCATTCTTCTCATTAGTAGACCTATATTAAAAAAAGTACTCAGGGGCCGGCCCAGTGGCGCAAGCGGTTAAGTGCGCGTGCTCCGCTGCGGCGGCCCGGGGTTCGCTGGTTCGGATCCTGGGCGCGCACCAACGCACTGCTTGGCAAGCCATGCTGTGGCGGCGTCCCATATAAAGTGGAGGAAGATGGGCACAGATGTTAGCCCAGGGCCGTCTTCCTCAGCAAAAAAAAAAAAAAAAAAGAGGAGGATTGGCAGATGTTAGCACAGGGCTGATCTCCTCACAAAAAAAAAAAAAAAAGTACTCAATATTTTGAATTTTGTCAATAAAAAATTGTGGAAGTTTATATTCTTTCTTGTTATACGAGAACATAAATATCTGATTTTTCCTCTTGGTGCTGAATCTAAAATATTTACTATCTGGTCCTTTACCAAAAGAAATTTTGCCAACTCCTGCTCTACAGTGAAAACTACTAAACAATGTTTAGAAAACTTGAAGACCATAAAAAGTGAATAAATTTACCACTTCTTGGATCATAAAACTCAATATTGTTTAGATGTCTTTTATCCCTATTATTGACTGATAAATCCAATATAATCCCAAATCAAAAGCCCACAGGCTTTTTTATAGAAATTGATAGATTGATTCTACTACATAAGGAATATCAAAGGACTTAGAATACCCAACTCAATCTTGTAAAAGAACATAGTTGGAGGATTTATCCTACTTGATTTCAAGACTTATGATAAAACTATAATAAAGACAATAATACAAAGATAGATAGATCAGTGGAATAGAATAGAGTCCAAAAAATACTCCCACATTTATACCTTCTATTGATGTTTTAATAAAGGGCCAAATAATTCAAAGGGAAAAGAAAAGTCTTTTCTACAAATGGTGCAGGAACAACTAGATATGTACATCAAAAATAATAACTCATATCATGCATTAAGAAATTATTTGAAATGAGTCATAGATCTAAATATAAAAATTAAAGTAAAGGAGTATATCTTCCCAACCTTGGAGCAGGCGAAGATCTTTTAGACAAGACACAGGAAACACTAACCATAAAAGAAAAAGTAATAAATCAGACTTCAGAATATATAAAGAACTCCTACAATTTAATTTAAAAAGTCAGACAAGCTAGTATAAAAATAGGCTGAGATCTGAACATAGATGTCACTAAGGGTGATATATAAGCAGCCAGTAAACACATGAAAAAGTGCTTAAGGTCATTAGTCATTAGGATAATGCAAATAAAACCACAATGAGAAACCACAGCACACCCACTGGAATGGTTAATAGCAAAAACACGATACCAAGTGTTTTCCATGATACGGGGCAATTGTAACCCTCACACATTGCTGGAGGGGGTGAAAAACGGTACAACCACATTGGAGATCTGTTGGCAGTTTCTTACACAGTTACCTTACGTATGTACCTATGACCCAGTAAGTTCACTCCTAGGTATTTTTTAAGAGCAATTAAAATATATATCCTCAAAAAGAATGTATTGAGATACCAAAACCAGACAAGGACAACACAAAAAAAGAAAATTACAGGCCAATATCACTGATGAACATCGATGCAAAAATCCTCAAGAAAATACTAGCAAATTGCATACAACAATGCGTTAAAAAGATTATACACCATGATCAAGTGGGATTTATTCCAGGTATGCAAGGATGGTTTAACATTCGCAAATCAATCAACGTAATACACCACATTAATAAAATGAAGAATAAAAATCACATGATCATCTCAATAGATGCAGAGAAAGCATTTGACAAGATACAGCATCCATTTATGATAAAAACTCTGAATAAAATGGGTATAGAAGGAAAGTACCTCAACATAATAAAGACCATATATGACAAACCCACAGCTAATATCATCCTCAATGGTGAAAAACTGAAAGCTATCCCTCTAAGAACAGGAACCAGACAAGGATGCCCACTGTCACCACTCCTATTTAACATAGTACTGGAAGTCCTAGCCAGAGCAATCAGGCAAGAGAAAGAAATAAAAGGGATCCAAATTGGAAAGGAAGAAGTGAAACTGTCACTATTTGCAGATGACATGATTTTATATATAGAAAACCCTAAAGAATCCACCAGAAAACTTTCAGAAGTAATAAACAAATATGGTAAAGTTGCAGGATACAAAATTAACATAGAAAAATCAGTTGCATTTCTGTACACTAACAACGAAGTAGCAGAAAGAGAAATTAAAAATACCATCCCATTTATAATTGCAACAAAAAGAATAAAATACCTAGGAATATACTTAACCAAAGAGGTGAAAGATCTGTACACTGAAAACTATAAAACATTTCTGAAAGAACTTGAAGAAGACACAAAGAAATGGAAAGATATCCCGTGCTCTTGGATTGGAAGAATTAACATAGTTAAGATGTCCATACTTCCTAAAGCAATCTATAGATTCAATGCAATCCCTATCAAAGTTCCAACAACATTTTTCACAGAAATAGAACAAAGAATCCTAAAATTTATATGGAAAAACAAAAGACGCCGAATAGCTAAAGGAATCCTGAGAAAAAAGAACAAAGCTGGAGGTATCACACTCCCTGATTTCAAAATATACTACAAAGCTATAGTAACCAAAACAGCATGGTACTGGCACAAAAACAGACACACAGATCAATGGAATAGAATCGAAAGCCCAGAAATAAACCCACACATTTATGGACAGCTAATCTTTGACAAAGGAGCCAAGAACATACTATGGAGAAAAGAAAGTCTCTTCAACAAATGGTGTTGGGAAAACTGGATAGCCACATGCAAAAAAATGAAAGTAGACCCTTACCTTACACCATACACAAAAATTAACCCCAAATGGATTAAAGACTTGAATGTAAGACCTGAAACTATGAAACTTCTAGAAGAAAACATAGGCAGTACACTCTTTGACATCAGTCTTAGCAACATCTTTTCAAACACCATGTCTGACCGGGCAAGAGAAACAATAGAAAAAATAAACAAATGGGACTACATCAAACTAAAAAGCTTCTGCACAGCAAAGGAAACCATCAACAAATCGAAAAGACAACCTAACAATTGGGAGAAGATATTTGCAAACCATACATCTGATAAGGGCTTAATCTCCAAAATATATAAAGAACTCACGCATTTCAACAACAAAAATACTACCAACCCAATTAAAAAATGGGCAAAAGACCTGAACAGACATTTCTCCAAAGAAGATATACAGATGGCCAACAGACACATGAAAAGATGTTCAAAATCACTAACTATCAGGGAAATGCAAATCAAAACTACAATGAGATATCACCTCATGCCCGTCAGAATGGCTATAATTAACAAGACAGAAAACAACATGTGTTGGAGAGGATGTGGAGAGAAGGGAACTCTCATACACTGCTGGTGGGAGTGCAAACTGGTGCAGCCACTATGGAAAACAGTATGGAGATTCCTCAAAAAATCAAGGATAGAACTACCATATGATCCAGCTATTCCACTGTTGGGTATTTATCCAAAGAACTTGAAAACACCAATTTGTAAAGGTACATGCACCCCCGTGTTCATTGCAGCGTTATTCACAATAGCCAAGACATGGAAGCAACCTAAGTGCCCATCAAGGGACGAATGGATAAAGATGTGGTATATATACACGATGGAATACTACTCAGCCATAAGAAACAATGAAATCCAGCCATTTGTGACAACATGGATGGACATTGAGGGTATAATGCAAAGTGAAATAAGTCAGAGGGAGAAAGTCAAATACCGTATGATTTCCTTCATTAAGTAGTAGATAATAACAACAATAAACAAACACATAGGGACAGAGATTGGATTGGTGGTTACCAAAGGGGAAGGGGGGAGGGAGGAGGGTGAAAGGGATAATTCGGTACATGTGTGTGGTGATGGGTTGTAATTAGTATTTGGGTGGTGAACATGATGTAATCTATGCAGAAATAGAAGTATAATGATGTACACCTGAAATTTTTACAATGTTATAAACCAATGTTACTGCCATAATCAAAAAATAAAAAAAAAAACAAAAAAGAATGTATTGAGAAAGTTTGTTCATAATAGCCCAAAACTGGAAACAATCCAAATGTCCATCAACAGGAGAATGGGTAAACAAACAGCAGCATGTTCATACAATAGGATACTACTTAGCATACAACCACACGTATGAATCTCTAAAACATTATGTTGCGTGGAAAAGCAAGACACGAAAAAGTACATACTGTATGATTCCATTCATAAGAAGTTGCAGAAGAGGTCAAACTAATCTACAGTGACAGAAATCAGAACAATGGTTTCCTCTGGGCAGGGGAGAGCCATGGATTGACTGAGAAGGGATATTAGAGAATTTTCTGGAATGATAGAAATGCTCTATATCTTGATAGGGATGTGGGTTACAAAGTTGTAGGTGTTTGTCAAAACTCATGAAACTGGACACTTAAAATCTGTGCATTTCGTTGTAGGTAAATGACACGTCAATTTTTTTAAAAGACCTTGATATTGTCATAAAGGCATTTACATTCTAATCTGCAAATTTCTTTAGGACGTGGATGGAATCCTTCCTTATCATCTCTCCATTCCATCTGTTGACTGACATCTCATTTCTCCACACTAGTTGAGGCTCTGCCACTGCAATGGCCTCCTAACAAGACCCAGTCTGCAGTCTGCCCCCTCCAATGAGTCCCCTACACTGCACTCAGTGATTGGTCTGAAACAGAAATATTCCAGTGTCGTGCACCAGCGCCCTTGGGATAAATTCCCATCTCCTGCCAGGCGTGGTCCTGTGTGATCTCGCTTATGCATACCTGTGCCTCTCCTCCCACCGCTCGGCCTTTGCAAACCATCTCACAGTCCACATGAGTTACTTAGCTCTGATTTTGCACACTGCTCCCTCTGCTTTTAACATTTTAAGGGTCTCTAGCCCGTCCACGGACTCAGCATCAGCTGCATTTCAAAAGCATTCTAAGTGCTTGATTTCACAGACCACTCCAAAACGAAAGTATCCAGAAAATGTAGATCCTTGGGGGTTTCTCTGTAAAGAAAAATTTCCATCGTAGTCCATTAAAAAGCAGAGAAGTGAGCATCTTTCCAAATGAAGCCCCACTGTGATTAGTAAATCTTAGAAAAGGTTCAACAAGGAATAAACCTTGGGAGGTTGTGTTCACTGTGGTTACGTGTACAAGGTCTGGAGTCAAACTACTGAGGCTCTGCTCTCCACTCTGCTCCTCACCTGCTGAGTAACTGCGGGCAAGCAACTTAGGATCTCTAAGTTCCATGAGCTGCGTGACCATGCGCAATGGCTCAGAGCCTCGGCCTCTTCATTACCACAATGAGGATGAGGATAATGATGCCTTCTCACTCGATTGTTGGGAGCATTAAGTGAGACCCCACGTATAAACTGCTCAGCACACTCTAAGTTCTCCATGAATGCTATCTATTATTATTATCTTTGACTCACAATTTTATTTCCACAGGCTGAACACTATCGAATGTTTTCATGCCCTTCTCCTCATTTGTAAAATATTCAAGAATGAAAGTCAAAATTCTCTTGGGGGATATCAGCTCATGAATGGTTTGAGTCAACTATTGCGGGCAAGCCTGTGTGGTTTTTTTTCCATGCTGCTAACGCGAGCACATTTCTATCTTGCGTAGTCTGCCACGCGGACCCAAGACCATCAAAGCAAGTTAATTTAAGTGTTGCCACCAGGGTGAAACAAGAATCCTGGAGAGAGGGAGATAAGCTGCCAGGTGCCTTGCCAGCCAAAGATAGTTTTGTAAAACCAGTATTAACCCCTCAGCTCCTGTAACAAGTGGGGCCTCAGAAAAGGTATTCATTATTGTTTCATTGTGTTGGCTCCCTGCCCTCCCTCTAGTCCCATTTCAACTGTAGACACACAACACACACCACATTCACCCGCATGCACACACAGACATACACACACATATTCACACACACATTCACCCCGACATGTGCACACACACTTTCACGCACACATTCAACACCCCATATACACACATACCTGCGCTCGCACGTGCACACACACACACATACAGACTGAGGCCCCCCTTGCTCTACTTCACAGGGGACCAGTCTCACATACCAGCAGCCTCACTGCCCTATACACTTTGAGAGGGAACAGAAAGACCCCAACTGGTCAGTCTTGTTTCTTCTGCTGTTGCTTTAGGGGTTCAAAGGATGCTATGCGGTGGTACCAATCAAGTGAAGGAGTAAAACTAATTTAAAGTTGGATCTAAAGATCATTGTCCTCAACCACATCAATTCTGATATAATAGAACCAAGAGTCAGAGTGGAGTGCACAGTGCTTCTTCCCAAAGAGCCCTTGTACTCTGTTCCCAGAACGTTCGATCACTTTGAGCCACAAGCTCCTTCAAAAGCTCTTCGACAACTCAGTGCCTTTGCGTGGGGTGTTCTAAAAGTCTGGAAAGCCTTCTCCCGTCTTCAGCCCCCTCCCCTCCCTCAATCTCCTCTGGCTCACTCCTGCTCACTGTTTGGGACTCAGACGAAATGCCCCCTCTTCCAGGAAGCCTTCTTGGACTCCACCCATACCAGCTGGGTTAGCTGCTCCCTCTTTGCTCCCTAGCAGGGCGTGGCTCACCCACAGCACTTACCCACTCTGCTGTGTCACTTGCACTGGGCTGCGAGCTCTGTGAGGGCAGGAACTGTGCTGGCTTCATCTCTGTGTCCCATTGCCTGTCACATGGCAGGAACCTACTTCGTGTTTATGGAATGTGCATCTGGTTATTTGCAGAGGTAAACAGGAAGTGGGAAGCTACTGGTGCACGACCACTTGCTGGAAAATTTTGTTCTGATGTGTTTGGACTGAAAAACACGAGGATCTCAGGGCTAGAGACCCAAAGACAGTAAGTGGCATAGTCTGAAGACATCCCTTTGGGTTAAATCTTAAATAATTAAATCGCTTTTAGATGCCTAGTACCCAAAATGCATTTAATAAATAGTTATCTAGTGAGTAGACAAATGGATGAAGTGACTGATAACACTGCCAGGAAATGATGAACACTGTAGAAACCCCTGGCCTTTAGGAATAAGCAATCCTTCCTATCTGCAAATTAAAATATGGAACTACAACACTGGTTCTCAAACTGAGTTCCATGGCACCCTGGGTGGCCAGAGCACTTTCTTGGCCTCTATGGAGCAGGAGGGGACTCTACACTAACTGGACGTGGGGTGCCCTGCCTCTCCCTTGGTTGGAACACCGCACTTTGACTTGCTTCATATTTTGACATTCTGTCAATATTTGATACAGAGCATGGTTATACTCCTGGGGGAGAAATATTTTGAAAACAATTAGATTAGATGCTTTCATTCAATAAGTGTTTATTGAGCCCAGCACTGTTCTAGGCACTGGGAAGATGAGCAGGACACAAGAAAAGAAAATCCCAACCCTCGTGGAGCTCATGTTCTTGGGCAGGAAGACAGACAATTAAGAAATAATCAGGGCCGGACCTGTGGCTTAGTGGTTAAGTGCACACGCTCCGCTACTGGCGGCCCAGGTTCGGATCCCGGGCGTGCATAGATGCACCGCTTCTCCGGCCATGCTGAGGCCGCGTCCCACATACAGCAACTAGAAGGATGTGCAGCTATGACATACAACTATCTACTGGGGCTTTGGGGAAAAAAGAAAAGGAGGAGGATTGGCAATAGATGTTAGCTAAGAGCCGGTCTTCCTCAGCAAAAAAAAAAAAAAAAAGAGGAGGATTAGCACAGATGTTAGCTCAGGGCTGATCTTCCTCACAAAAGAAAAAGAAATAATCAAAATAATTTTCAGAAAATGATATGGACTGTGATCAAGGATAATGGTGGGGACATCGTTTGGATTGGGGGGTTGGTCAGGGAAAGTATTTTTGAGAAGGTAACGTTTGAACCGGGACCTGTATGAAGGGAAGGAGTCAGCCATATAAAGATATGGGGGAAGAGCATTCCAAGCAGAGGGAACAGCAGGTGCAAATGCCCTGAGGGAGGAAGAAACTTAACATCTTCCAGGAAGAGCAAGGAGGACGGTGTGGCTGGACCTGGAGCTGGAGAGGAGGGAAGAAGGGAGAAATGGGGAAAGGATGGAAAGACAGGCAGGGGCCCCACAGGCCATGGCAAGAACCTTGGGGTAGATGAGCCTGAAGGGCCCGAAGTGCCTAAAAGGAACAAGAAGTCCAGCCTGGTGGAATGAGCCTAGAATTTTCCATGTAAACTGGAATAGACTTGGGGCTCTAAAAGGGGCAAAATCAAGGAAAGCATCCCTTGACATGTGGTTTCAAAACATTCGTTTATTTGGTTCCCCAGAGAAGATTCTCATAGTTAGTAATGATAGCTTTAAAAACCAGGAGAAGATACTCTATACCTAGGGCAGGTTCAGGAAAGAGTGAAGCTTTATTTCAGGGCCTGGGTGTGGTTTGGGGAGCTCAGTCACTATACTTCCCTGTTGAAAAGGTTAAAGAAGAAATCAAGAGCATTACAGAAGCTAAAAATTTTAAAGGACTTTTCGGTGAATACACTCATTTCCCTAGAGGTGATGAAGACATATCAGACCTGGAAATGAAATCTACAATGTATAGGGCTTGGAAATTCTAAAGCCATACACCAATACAAATTCAAATCATCTAAAAAAAAGATGGAGGCTTTTTTCTATTTGATTATTGCTAAGGAACATAAGAGATAGATCTTAAATCCAAGATGCAATGGGAAATTGATGGGTCTGTCTGTGTACAAGAGCAAGGAACCACCCAGTCCCAGCTGATGGGTGAATATACCCCATTTCTGCAACAATTCTCTACTCACCTGGAGGACACAAACACTTTGTGTCCTTGGACTTTGTCTGCTATCTCATGCACTTCTTATAAGGTATAAAGAGTGCATAAGGCACTAGCCAGTGCCTGAGATATAGTAGGTGCTCAATAAAGAAACAGTGGTAGGGGTCAGTTTCTGACATAGTTTCTGAATTTAACCATTCTGTTGTATTTATTTGATTGTAAGCTTGCTTCTCATCTAAGCAAAAAATAATACATGATTAATAATGTATGATCTTAATTTCCCAACTGGTAGACACTTGCCACAAAAGGGGATCAAATGGAGTGGCTGCCCACCAGAAACACCCAAGAAGGGGTCTCATCCCAATTTTTGAAAGCCAGATCAATCAGAATCTCTAGGGTTAGGCCTGAACCTATGTATTTAAATCTTCCTATGTGATGTGATTCATAACCTCTGATCTAATCCTTCCGCAGGGGAATAAGTTGATCCAGCAAGACAAAGAATTATCCCATGCTATTGCTTAAAACTCTCCAATGGTTTCCCATTGCAACTAGAAAAAATTCTCCATTGTGGGGACGTGCTGACTGTGGTTGACCAGACCCGGCATAATGGGACCCCACCCGCCTTTGACCACTATTCCTACCAACCTTCTCCAGGGCGTCTCAGGGACTTCGCATTTGCTGTCCTCCTGCTCATAGTATTCTTCCCAGAATTTTGTGTGGCTCACTCCTTCCCATCAGTTAGTCTCAGCTCAAAGGTCACCTTCTTGGAGAGGCTTTCCCCAACCCTAGTAAGCCTGATCTTCACCCCTGCTCCCATCGCTCTCTCCATTGCTTGTATTGTCCATAGATAGCACATACCACTGTCCAAAATCATCCTTGTTTGTTTTATTATCTGTCTCTCTCCACTCCCACCAGAATGTAAGCTCCTTGAGAGCAGAGACTCTACCTATGTTGTTAATGGTTATACTCAATACACATAGAACAGAGGTTGGCATGAGGTAAGTACTCAACAAGTATTAGGTGAATGAATGACCTGAATGCATTGGCATCCTAAAATTATGCCAAGCCCATAGGTCCTTTCTGTTGATATGTTGTGAATTGCAGGAATATTCTCCTCCTGCAATTCACTGGGGTATTTTAACGAGGGATTGGAAATCCTCATTACTCAGTTCACACAATGCTTAATGAAGCTGCTTTCTGTTTATTCGATTAAGAACCTTTTTTTCTCTTGACTTTGCTGATTGAATAGCCTTAAACTCTGAGAAGTTAGAATAAAAAGGGGAGAGAAGCACTTCAATGGCATTCTTTTTAGCAGAAACAGCTTGATTTAATCCTATGAATCCATATTTCTCATGGCTGTTTTTATAGTGCGAGGTGATGAATTCCTTGCTCCTAGACCTCAACGCAATAATCACACTGTGAGCCCCAGATCCTCTCCAAGATACACTGCATATGCATATTGCATAATGCAAATTCAGAAATTTGCTGAAATACAGAAGACAATGTGCAGATATGTGATTTCAACACATTAATTGCACAGCCCTTTATTTAAATGAAATGTAAGATGCTTTGAAAATGAGGCACTCGGTGGGCGAGAACCCAAGCTGCCACGTTACCACCTGCGAACATGAAATCAACAAGTTAGAGCATGTGGAATTCTGCTGGTCATTCCACTGGGCGAACAGGTGTGATGCTGCTGGACACTTGGAGGGTGTGAACTCACGCTTCCTTTAAGAGTATGAGCTGAAGGCGGCTCCATCATTTAAAGATATAGTTACACATTGTCCCTACAACATGCCAAGTAGATGGAGGACAACATTGTTCAACTAAAGGTAGAGCAGCCCCACTAGAGGTGAAACTGGCAGTACTGCACACACTCTCCAGAGCTGTGCCTTCTGAAGGGGTTTTCACAGGCTGACTTTGAAATCTCACCCTGGTTAGGATGGGATTCCACCATATAAAAACAGATAAAGCAGACCTGCTCTGAAATGATGTGGGAGAAACTCCAAGAGCCTCCCCCTTCCCAATGGAGCCTCCCACGTCTCTTCATCTGTCTAGAGACCCAGTCCTTGGGCCATCTGTCAAACGCGTGTAAGGTGTGGTGCCTGCCACTGTGAGGTCCGCCTGAGATCACAAGACTAAACAGGCCTGACCTGTAGTAAGATCCCAATAAAGGCATGTCAACCTGCTGAGGTGGGGCTGAGGGTGGATTTTGAAGGATGTGTTGAGACAAAAAGAACAGGCATTTCAGTTGTGGGAACAATGTGAGATATATAGGAACAGGGAGAAGAGTTGGATTTTTAGAGAAAAAGCTGAGTTTACTGAGGATAGAGAAAGGCATAGAGCATCAATGGCAGATAAGACCAAACTGCAGGTGGAACTGGGTGTGGACCTCCTGAGTCAGGGCTTCATGGTGAGAATTCTAAGTCACTGATGCTCTTAGGCAACATGGTGCTTCTGGGAGACTCCTTTCTTCTAGTGTGCTTCCTGTCCTGGTGGCTTACTGGTGTTTTCCATTTTTAATAGCATTTTATTTATCTCTGGCTCAAAGGGAGCAGAAAAGAATGAGGAAATGAAAAAGCAGAGTTATTTTAATGAATATTTGTTGAGTATCTACAATATGGCAGATCTCATTGGAAGTACTGGAGACACCATAGTGAGCAGCACAGACAAGATCTGTGGTCTCATGGAGATAACATTCTATTGGGGGAAACTGGTAACAGATCAACCACCATATGGAGAACTAAGATATGATGATGGAATCAGGAGTGATTGGGTGGGCAGAAAGGAACCAACTACAGTTGATTCAAAGAGAGACAATTCTAGACACAGAGAAGAACTAGTGCAAAGACTTTAAAGTATGATGAGCTTGAAGTGCTCAAGGAACCAACAGAAAGCCAGTGTGGTCCAAGAAAAATGGGGATGGGGAGGCAATGCAATGGGAGATGAGGTCAGAGAGGAAGATAGGGGCTAGACCATGTATATGAAGAAATAATTGGATTTTAATCCACAGGCAATCAGAATCCATTATAAGTAAGCAAGGTAGTGACATAATCTGTGTTCTGTTTTCAAAGAGCAAGCTGCCTGCAGTTTAGAGACTATTGTAGAGGTGCAAGAGTGGAAAGAAGGATACCAGTTAGGAGATTGGACGATCCAAGGTGCAAGAAAATGGGGCTATGGTCTATAGATGTCAAGAGAAGTGACTTAATATGGATTACATTTTTCAAATAGATCCCACATGATTTACTACTGACTTGGATGTGGGAGGTGAGAGGAAGAAAGAAGTCAAGGTTAACACCTAGTTTTCTGGGCTTTAGCATCTGGGTGGCTGTTGTTGCCATTCAGATGGAGGGATGGTCATGGGTGTATGAACAATCCAGAGTTATACTTTGGCTATGTAAGTTTTGTGATGTCTTTTCAATAGCCGGGTGGAGATGTCAGACAAGCAACGGGCAATATGAATCTACAGTCCCAGGGAGATGTCAACACTAGTCAATATGTTTGGAAGCCATCAGCACAAAGATATTTTTTAAGCCATGGGGCTACATGAAGTCACCTAAAGAGATTGTATAGATATAGGTGGGGAAAGAAGCCCAAGACCATTCTGAGACATCCCAAGATTTAGAGGTTGAGTAAAAGAGAAGGCAAAGGAAATAGAAACGTCAGCCAGTGAGGTAGGGAAAAAGCCAGAAGAGTGGGAAGTCATAGAAGTCAAAAGAAAAGAGTGTTTCAGAAAGAATGCTGCTGGGACATCAGACAAAGTAAGACTCAAGAAGTGCCTACAGGTTTTGACAGTATGAACACCATTGGCACACTTGATAAGCAGAGTCTTAATGTGTTAGTGGGGATCTCTTTCAGTTATCTGTTAGGGAGTAACAAATTACCAAGTGTTAAATGCTTGAGAAGAGCAATTTATTATTTCTCACAATTCTGTGGGTTGACTGGCAGTTCCTCTGCTGCACGTGGTGTTGCATAGTGCATTGGGATGGTTACGGTCATCTGGAATCAATCAGGCTGGAATATCCAGCATGCCTCACTCAATGGCTAGAATTTAATGTTGGCTGTTGGCTGGGAGCTCCATTTGGGCTATGGACCAGCGTGGCTACACGTGGCCTCTTCGTGTAACTTGGGCTTCTTACGACATCTCAGTTCCGAGAAGGAGTGTCCCAAGAGGGAACAATCTGTGAGACCCACCCAGGCAGAAGCTGCAGGGATTCTTATGAGCTAGCCTCAGAAGTCATAGAGCCCTGCTTCTACCATTTCTATTCTATTGATCAAAACCCAGAATCAAGAGGAGGGGAAATAGACTTCCCCTATCAATAGGAGATTAGCAAAGAATGTGTAGCCATCTTTAATCTTCCACAAGACCACAGCCCACTGAAAGTGAGTTGAGAGGAGAAGTTAGGGTGGGGAAGAAACCTCAAACAACTGACAATTGCATGCACTCAAGCACACAAACTTGGGTAAAAAATATCAAACCAAAACAAAACAAAGCTCTCAGTCTGATCCTACTAGTAATTCTTCTAAGCTCAACTTCCAATTTACAACCTACCAAAACTGAAAAATAGGAAATTAGGGAGGAATAAAAAATAAAACAGTAAAAGTACTAGAAGAAAATATGGATAAAATAGTTATGAATATAAAGGAGATCTTCCTAAGAACTCTGACAGCAGAAGCCATACAGTAAAAGATATTTGGACTAGATGAATATTTTAAATTTCTATGAATCAAAAACTAAGATTTAAAAAGTAAACCAAAAACTAGGAAACATTAATCAAATTACTATTTAAAGAATTCTCACAAATCAAGAGGAAAAACAACACTCCAATGGAAGATGGGCAAAGGATATATAGACAAAAGAATAAAACAAAACAGCCAAGAAACAGATAATAAAACATTTAAACTTCACTGGCAATCAAAGAATTCAAAAGAAACTCCTCCCCTTCTCACTGGTAAAGGCCATCAAGTTTGCTCAGCCTCTTGAGCCTGGGGACACATGAGAAAATCTTTCTCCAAGAATTAGACCTTCTTTAAACTAGATCTGGAGGAATCTAATATCTTAACACGGTGCTAGCTCTACTGCAAACCCAGTACTACCTGGTTATCTCCAATGACATGAAAATATGCTGTTTCAGACCAATCTGTTTTATTCAGAGAGAGAAAACAAGTGCCGAGCACAGTGTTAGTGCATGCAGCTAACACCAGTAGTTATTGTCTTTGTCTTGGCCGGGACTCTTACAGAAAACATGCTATGTGTTGTTAAATTCACTTCAATTCAATCTAACAATTAGCAGTAAAGACCTTATATGCCCCCAGATACAGGGCTAGCTATTATCTCAAGGAGCTTATTCCTAATGCAGGAGATAACAGGGAACCAGATGGTTACAGGAAAGGAAGGAATGAAGGGGGCATCACAGGCAAGTTCCCCAGCAGAAGGGACAGCTGAGCTACTCCTCCCAGGCTGAATAAGAGTTAGCCTGGTGACCAGATTTAAGTAGAGGAGAGTCCAGGCAAAGGCCTGGAGGGACAAGGCAGGCTGGTGTGTTTGGGGAACTAGAGAGCATGCAGTAATGACTGAAAGAAGAGGGTAGGGGTGAGAGGGGAGATGGAGGGGCACAAGGAGAGACGAGGCTGAAGAGGTAGATGGAGCCTGTAGGCCATGTTAATGATTTGGGGCTTTCTCTAGAGGGTCTTGGGGAGCCATGAAACAAGGGAAGAACCTGATACCATTTCCAACTTGGAAAGATTATTCTGGCCACACTCAGGAGAAAGAATTGGAGACAGTGAGATCTGTTGAGAGGCTGTTGCTGTCATCAAAGGAAGAGGTGACAGTGGCCTGGACTAAAGTATTGTCAGAGAGGAGGAGAGGTGAATGAAGAGCAGAGATATTAAGAAGGCGTATTCATCTGTATATCTTCTTTGGAAAAATGTCTGTTCATATCCTCTGCCCATTTTTTGATTGAGTTATTCTTTTTGTATTGTTGAGTAGTATGAGTTCTTTATATACTTTGGAAATTAATCCCTTATCAGATATATGATTTGCAAATATTTTCTCACAGTTGATAGACAATGAAAACCACTCAGCCATAACAAAAGACGAAATCGTGCCATCTGCGACAACACGGATGGACCTTGAGTGTATTATGCTAAGCAAAATAAGTCAGACAGGGAAAAACAAATACTGCATAATTTCACTCCTACGTGGAAGATAAACAAACACATGGATAAGGAGAACAGATTGGTGGTTACCAGAGGGGAAAGGGGTGGAGGGAGGGCGTAAGGGGTAAAGGGGCACATGTGTGTGGTGACTGATGGTAACTAGACCTTGGTGGTGAACACGATGCAGTCTATACAGAAGCCAAAATATAATGACGTACACCTGAAATTTACATAATGTTATAAACCGATGTGACCTCAATAAAATAAAAAAATTTTAAACAGAATGAAACAAAAGAAGGCATATTTAGCAGCCCTTGACAGTTGACAGAATGTAGTGGTTGAAAGAGGAGGAAGTGTAAGTATGATGCCCAGGTTTCTGGTTTGAGCAACTAAATGCATGCTAGTGCTGCTCTTGAAGCTAGATGACCCTGGGGGAACAGATTAGGCTCAGGGGATAGGAAGGTGGTGTATTTAATATTGTGCGTTATTTACACACCGTTCGCAACAATCCTGTACGATTGATAATGCTCTTCCCATCTCATAAATGGGGACACTAACAGTCTACGAGATGAAAGATCTTTAAAGTCAGGAAGAAGTGGAGCTGGGACAGGACTCCTCTTGACTACAGGGGCCCCTAGGAACAAGGGAACCCCAACGGGCCAAATTCTAGAGACCAGCTTGGAGCTGATCGTCGTTAACATCACCCTGGAAGCCCGCACTTCCTGTTGAGGGGGACAAAGGAAGAAAATCCAAGAGATAACACCCATAGTCATTTCTGTCTATCTCATATTCCCCACCAGACAGGGTTGGGACCTAGACTTCCTTTATCTCCACCCCACAATTTGCCAGCCCTTCACCCAGGCTTAAAATGGTCCCTGTACGTAGGGAGGTAACATCAGGCAAAAGGCAGCATTTCCTCTTGTGGTAGAATTGTCCCCACCTACTCCCTAGCCTCACCTCGCACACCCATGGTTCCCTGGCCACTGTGGTCTTGGTGTCACAGCAATGTCCACTCCCCTCGCTTCTTTAAGCAATCAGGCAAAAAGGAAGTAACATGCCACCAACAGTAACTAAACCACTTCTCTCTGCTCAGAGCTGGGCTAGGTCAGTCCATGTTCACTGACGTCTTTTGAAGTATGCAGTCCTTAACCTTCTCCTCTTCTCAGCGAACGCCAACAATCAACCACCAGATTTATACCAAACACCTACCATCTGCCAGTCGTCATGCCTGACATCGCACTCTCCATCAATGGAACGTTCCGTGATGAGGAAGACTCATTACAAGCCAGGGTGGTTTTGTGTATAAGACCCAAATGAAAGTCCTCAATTCAAAAGATGGGGAAACTAAATATTTTTGAGCATCGACTATATGCCAGGTACCATATTAGTGCTTTCCACATGGCATTTCATTAAATCCTCACAACAAGCCATGAGATGGAAATGATTTTCCACATTTTATAGACAGTGGGAGAAAAAACTCAATGTAGCAAAGACTGGTAAACCTTGAATAAACTCATTTCTCTTCATCCTGTTCAAATGCATAGACTACATTTCTCAAACTCCCTTGTTATGAGTATGAGTCCTGACTGATAGAAGTTACGTGTGCTCCTTCCAGAGCTGGCCCATAAAAATTCAGTGTGATATGTCATTTTCTTTTTTCTCTATGTCATACCTAGGAGAGTCCCGGAAGTCACATGTTGAAGATGACAGAGACTATTTTTGTCTGATTCTTTGAATCATTGTATGGAGCAGAGTGACCCCTCATTAGACTTTAAGTGAGTGAGAAATAAAATTTTATTGGGATAAACCACCAGAGTTTAGGGATTTATTCATCATTGTAGCTAACATTCATTAATGAATACAACAGGCTTCAAAGACATCAAATTACCTGCACAAAGTCAATGAACTATTTAGTGGCAGAGAACAGATCTGAATTTAGGTTTACCTTATTCCAAAGCCACTATACCACATTTTGCCTATAGGTTTGGGTGGTCTGGAGAGGTTTCCTGAAATATAACTTCATCACGGCTATATAGCAAATAAAGAAGATTTAAAAAGACAGAAAGAAGGTGGCAGTGTAAAGGGTCAGAGAAAGGAAGATATAAAGTAATCTTAAGGAATCTGAATGGAGTAAGGGTTCTATGCTGGAGAATTACAGGAGAGAAAATTGGAAATGTAGACTGAGCTGTAACAGTCAGGACAAGTTAGGTTACACTGCGCTAACACACAGAATCAAAATCTCAATGGCTTAACACAACCAGAGTTTATTTCTGGCTCACACTATGTGTTCGGTGTGGATCCCCAAGAGTCTGACACACAACACTTCTGGCCATATTTCTTTGGTCAAAGTAAGGAATGTCACCACACTTAAACTCAAAGGTAGTACAATTCTACCATACACCCAGAAAGCAAAGATCTGGAAATATTTGATAAGCAGCACTAATGGCTCCTATAGGGTCAAAATGGGAGGGTCCTAGGTATCAAAGTGAAGAAATATATGTTCCTTTGGGAAATATTTTTATTAGAGGATTAACCCTCTAATTCTTATCAAAAGCAGGAATTCTTGGGGCTGGCCCTGTGGCATAGTGGTTAAGTCCGGCATGCTCCACTTTGGCAGCCCAGGTTCACAGGTTCAGATCCCGGGTGCAGACCTACACCACTCGTCAGCCATGCTGTGGTGGCAACCCACATGCAAAATACAGGGATATCGGCATGGATTTTAGCTCAGGGCTAATCCTCCTCAAGCGAAAAAAGAGGAAGATTGTCAACAGATGTTAGCTCAGGGCCAGTCTTCCTTAGCAAAGAAAAAAAAAACAGGAATTCTTACTTTTGCCAGATATGGAGCAGATTTACAGATTGAAAGACCATCTAGAACTTTTGGAAAGGCAGTTTGGATACATATCAGGAATTTTAGGAACATGCATATCTTTTGCTCCTCAAATTCCTTTTTTTTTTAAGGGGAAGATTGGCCCTGAGCTAACATCTGTTGCCAATATTCCCCCTTTTTTCCTTTTTCTCCCCAAAGCCCCAATAGATAGTTGCATGTCATAGTTGTACATCCTTCTAGTTGCTCTAGATGGGATGCCGCCTCAACATGGCTTGATGAGCAGTGGCTAGGTCCACGCCCACGATCTGAACTGGCAAACCCTGGGCCGTGGAAGTGAAGCGTGCAAACTTAACCACTATGCCACTGGGCCGGCCCCTCAAATTCCTTTTATATACAACAATTGCATAATATTTACGCTCTTTGGTCACGGAGTCAGGCATGTCTGAAATTCAAATCCAGACTCTGCCACCCACCAAGTGTGTGATATTGAACAAGCTGTCTAGCCTATCTTAGACTTTTTCATCTGTATAGTGAGAATGACAGCAGCAGCTACCTCATAAATTTGTTTAAGGGTTATACGATTTAACATATGTAGAAGCCCTTAGTAAATTCTTTAAAAAATATTAGCTGCGGCTAAACACCCAAGAATTCACAAAGGTACACACATTTTTATGGCACTGTTTGTAACAGTAGAAAATTTGAAACTCTCTAAAGTTCAATCAATGTAAAAATTATTACGTGTGTGTGCAGAGAGACAGAGAGAGAGAAAGAATACCAAATAGTTATTTTTGAAAACAAGAGAGAATCATATATATTGAGCTGGAAAGATATCCTTAATCTATGGTGGAGTTACAGAATTGTGAACAGCAAGCTGCACAACACAATGCATAGGTTGATTTCAAATATGTTGTATGTAGATACATCATGAGAAGTATACTAAGTTGTGATAAGCCCTATAAAAATATTTTAAAGGGTATGTCATAGAGAGCGATTGGTTGGGGGAGGGGCTGCTATTTTAAATTGGGTGATCAGAAATGACCTCTCAGAGCTGAGCTGTGAATGACAAAACGTTATGTATAAAAAAGAAATTCCGGGGCTGGCCCCACGGCACGGTGGTTGAGTTTGGCATGCTTTGCCTCAGCGGCTCAGTTCCCGGGTTTGGATCCCGGGCGCAGACCTACACCACTCATCTCAGCCATGCTGTGGTGGCAGCTCACATACAAAATGGAGGAAGATCGGCATGGATGTTAGCTCAGGGCTAACCTTCCTCAAGCAAAAAAAAAAAAAAAAAAAGAATATTTGGCAGCGGATGTTAGCTCAGGGCCAATATTCCTCAGGGGGAAAAAAAAATTCATGACCCAGCACCCAGATGTTGGTTTGTAATACCATTCCCCAATAAAAAGAAACAGAATCCTTGGAGAAATGGCTGATCCTAGGGCTGGGGCAGGAAATATAAAAGATGAGCCTGGAGCACCTTGGAGTGCCAGAAAGTGAGAAAATGCTCAAAAAACAAAAAGACGGAGGCATGTCCGAGGGATGGGAGCTGATTCAAAGAGCTCCCAACGTTCAAAGTTGGAACAATTTGAGCAACAAAATAAATAAGGTAGTATTGGATTATACCCCAAAGCATAAAATAAATATTTGTGAGTCCATACTGATATAAATAAATGAGTGAGTAAATAAACTAATGCAGGACAATAGACAAATCTCCTATGACGAAGAATTCTAAACAATTTATGTAGATATTCTGCCCTCAAGGAAGTGGAACATAATTCCATAACTCTTTAAGTGTGGGCTGAGCAAAATGACTTCCTTCCAGAGAGGAGAGTATGGAAAAGGGGAGAAAAGGATAATTTTCTAAGAGAAAATCTGACAAACAGTATCTCAGCCAAGTGATCAAGCTTAACATCATCAGTCTTATCATCAAAGTCATGTTGATAGCATGTAGCCTTGCTATGATGTGATGAGACTGGTGTCACCTCTGTGGTCTTCCTCCCCAAAACCCATAACCCCACTCAAACCAAGAGAAAAACTTCAGACAAACCCAACTGAAGGACATTCTACAAAATGCCTGATGAGTCGTCCTCAAAGGAGGTCATCAAAAGTTAAGGTCATCAAAAACAAGGCAAGTCTGAGAAATTGTCACAGCTCAGAAGAGTCTCCCCCAAAAAAAACACAGAACCAAAAAAAAACACTAAATGCAATGTGGTGTCCTGAATGGGATCCTGGATCAACAACAGCAACAAAAAGACATGAGGGAAAATTTGAATACACATGAGGAATTTGAATACACTGTAGACTTTACACATCCATGAATGGGAGAAGAAATAAACTGTCATACAATGGAATACTATGCAACAATAAAAAGGAACAGATGGCTAATGAATGCTACAACACGGTTGTAGCTTAAGGATATTACACTGAGTGAAAGAAGCCAAACACAAAAAAGTACATACTGCATGGTTCCATTTACAGGGCGTTCTAGAATGGGCAAAAATAACCTATGGCAATAGATGTTATATCACTGGGGACTACCAATAAGGGGAGAATTGACTGGGAAGGAATGTAAGGGAATTTTCTAGGTTGGTGGAAATGTTTGGTGTCTTGATGTGCATTCATCAAAATTGATGGAATGGTACATTTAAGATCTGAATTAAAAATGTATATGAAATAACATAAAACTTAAAATATATAAAAATCAATTTAAAATATATATTAAATGGTGGAAGGAAGGAAGGAAGAGGGAGGGAGGGAGGGAGCAAAGGAGAGGTAGTCGCATGTTTTTGAGGGCTAGGACATACGGATTATAAGAAAAATTAAAGTTGTGTCTAACTCCTTCACCTGGAGAAAAGTATTCGTTTTCAACCTTCCAGACACATATATAACAAAAATGAGATTATACTACTCATGTCAGTTTTTGTCATTTTCTAAATTAACGATATATCTTGTAATTTGTCCTTCAATAACATGGCGCCTACTGGGATACAATGGCATTGTACAACACAATGGTATTTTATAACCTTGTATAGACATGGCAGAAACTGCCAGGTGTCTCACCAGCAGCCCTCAAACCAGGGATTATTCCAGGGGGTACTTGGGCAGGGACAGCTTTAAGGAAATCCATGACTAGATCATCTACGTTCATTTGGATAATTTCCCCAAACTGACCCGCCTGAGAATGCATCCTTGGTCAAGGCAAGGCTTTGGACTCACCTCTTGCCCACTTTCCCTTTCAAAGTCACTTTTTTCCCACTGTACAAAAGAAAGACACACTTTTCATTCCTCCTGAATATTATTGTTATTATCATCTTTATGTGCAGGTTGTCAAAGGGACGGTTCAAACCATTGGTGTCAATGTTGAGATCATCAGCGAAGCTAACGACTGCATACCAAATCCCTTTGTGAGTCGGGTGGCTTCCAATTCTTGTCGTCAACAAAAGGGAAGGAGTGAGTTGTCAGCTGATAGATAATTAAGAACAATATTTGATGGTGGGCCACTGTGTGATTTTTGACATGCACCTCAAAAGAGTTCAAGGAATTGAGTGTCACTGCTCTAAAATGATTCCTTCCATTTCCACTTACTTATTTATAGAACAAGCTTCCTCAGTGCTTGAATCTACAAAATAAAATCATCAATATGATTGATGGTTATGCCTATCCTTCCTAGCATTAATAGTCATCCACAGACACATAAATTAGTTTTTAAAAGCCTCATTCCTCTCATTAAGAGATACATTTTATGTTACATATTGGCAAAAAGGTATACTATGTTTATATTATTTTCATTAGTTGCATAGTATCAATAATTGTAATGACAATGCAAAGAAAATCTTTAGTACTTTAGAATCGTATAGCCACAGGAAATTAAAATTAAAAGTTCCATTTCTGTACATATTATTGTGGCTGAGAGTTATGATAAAGGGATTAACAAAAAAAGTTCAAGCAGAAAAATATATATTAGAAAAAGCTGTAGAGGATGTGGAATGAATTTCCGGCTGTTTCAGAGCTTGTTTGTTTATTTTTTTAGATGGAAGATGGTGGCTATCATATCACAATGGTATTTACATTCCACTGGGTGTATCTTAAAGGTGATACAATAGTTTTCTTTTTCGTGTCAATATTTACAATGAGCCAGAAACTGTATCCTTCACATCCACTTACACTTGTGATAAAAAATAAATAAATAAATTTCAGAGATAATCTAAAAATTACGAGGTGGTTGATAATTATTCAAAATTCTTTTAAGGGATATGTGAGCAGAAATGTTTGAAGACCATAGGCCTATCCAATACACATTCCCTCTTTCTTCCTTTTATTCTTTATACCAGAACTGCAGGCAATGTGCCCAGCTGAAAATCCCCTCTTCCTAGTCGCTTTGAAGATAGTATAGCCAAGTGACTAAGTTCTAGCTCTCTTTTGCCATTTCTCCCTTCCACATGGGGTGTGAATACAATGGCCGGAGCTCCAGCAGCCACTTTTGACCCTACACTAAGAACAGCAGTACTAAAGTAGAAGGAACCTGGGTTTCAGTTGACTTTGTCACTACTCTGTACGAGCCTCTACCTACCTACCTCCAGATTTCTTTTAGGTAGAAAGAAAAATAAACCCACATATGTTTAAATCACTATTATTTTGGGTTTTCTGTTATACATGGCCAAATCTAATCCTAACTGGTAGAGTGGCTATAGCATAGTTCGTACAATCAATCGGTTGGTTGAACATTTTTTTTTCTAGATTTTGCTATTTATTATAAACCATACTGTGATCCTTATGAAATGTATCTTCAGACACACTCATAGTCATTTTTCTACAAGACAGTCTAAGAAGTAAATTCTGGGTCAAGAAGGTTTGGATACATATTGCAAAGTGTTTTCCTTCACAATCAATGGTGGATGAGACAACAAGAATTCCACATACCTTCACCACCACTGGGCAGCCTTTTTTCTTAAATATTGCAATTTGATATAAAGGAAAAAAGAAGGCTTATTTGTACATTTTGATAACTAATAAAGTTAAACTTTTTTCCTGTTTATCTGCCATTCAGTATTCTTTATTTTTAAAAATTAAGAAAAAGAGCTCAAAATATTTTTGCTCCAGATTAAGTTAAGGTTGGAGAACTAGAGGCGGGGATACCTCTGGGGTCTCTGTTTACATAAAGTTCCATGGCAACAGTGAAGTTGTCTGTCTTACACTGTGTGCAGTGCCTGGCACATAGTAGGCACTCATGAAATGATTGTTGAATGCATGAAAGCCACTATTTTATTATATGACTTCGAGCAGTTAATTTCCTGCTCTGGGCCTCAGTTTCCCCATTAATAAACTGTCAGGATTGGGTGAGTCTAGGTCATGTTCTTTTCCAAGTACAACAACGTTTTATGCCAATGGAGCCAGATCTGAGAAATGCACATAGAGCATCAGATAGGAAATATTCCCTGCCATCGGGACTATTTCTACTTGTCAGAGGGACCAGAGGCACAAGAGGATAAAATAGAAAAGGAGAATTTAACATTTATTTTTGTCCCTCTTCTTCCACGTTACTAGGAAACAAAAACATCACAAAGGCAGTAAGAAACACCAAGAAAGTCCCTTCCTCCCGAAACTGCCCTCTGAGGACTGAGGTAGACCCTACCTCCATCCCAAAGTCCATATCCTCTTGTTCTGTTGGAGCCCAGACTTTGAAGTCGGAGAGGCCTGGGTTTAATTGAGCGAGTATCGGTAAATGAAGGATAATGATACCAATCCAGCAGGATCAATTGAGATAAGATATACGCTCAGCACATAGGAGGGGCTCAATCAACAGTAGTTCTCGTGGTGGTACCCAGTCCCAAGCATTCTAAGTGCCAGTGGTGGCAGTGTTTTTTCCTAGAAAAGCCCCCACAGTGGGATTGGCCATGGTTTCTGGCTACCTAATTTCAGATTCTCACTTTCTGGCCCTCCTGGAGATTTTGCGAGTTTCCTACCCTTTCAAAAATTCCTTTGCTACTTAAATGAGCCAGAGTGGATCCTGCTGGCTGCAACTTAGAACTCGAACCATCAGAGCTCCCATCAGCCACCACGTTTTACAGATCATTTAATTTAAATTCCAAAAGAGGAGGTTCATTGGAAAGAAGTTTTAGTCTACTTCATGCAGCTCAGCTCCTACCCTTGACTATCTAATAGGGATTCAAATTTTGCTCTAAACAACTTGTGTGTAAATTGTCTTCTCAGCCCAAAAGAAGCCCCTTAGAAACAGAGGCAGCCTGTTGAAGTCCAGTGGAAAATGGCCAGAGGAATGAGTAAGGATGAAGAAATACGGTCCTGAGTCCAACACTGGACACTGCATGGCCTGAAGCAAGTCTTTTCCATATCTTGGGCCTTGCTTCCCTGGCCTGTGAAATGGGAAGCTATCATCTGGATAGCAAGGAATTGATGTGAGATCCAAAAGACAATAGATCTGAAGACCCCTCGTCAACTGTAGACCTAAGAGACAACTTAAATAGTGTGTTTTTCATCTCCCTCTCCTGGAAGGCAGGGACTGGGTCCTGTCTTTCCTCTTCCAAGGCACTTAGCATAATGATCAGGTCTCTCAGACCAGGGGCAGGGCCAAAACACAGCGCCTATCGCCCTCTGGTGGATTTAAGTAGAAAGGGTATGGTTTTCAAATGGGTTACAAAGCTACAAAAACAGAACTCACGGCATCCTGGAATTCCAGAAGAGAAAGGGATCTTTGACACCATGAAATCTAGCATCCTCGTTTATAGATGGGACAACAATGAAAGGCCCTAGAGGGAGAACGACTTGCCTGAGGTCATACCAAGAACAAATGTCAGAGTCAGGGCCAGACCCTAGTCCCTAATGCCCAACCAGGACCGAGGTCATTCTCTCTGGCGTGAAACACAGAAACCTTCTTGGCTTGCAGTCAGTGTCCCCATGTCCCTGAACCCTTGGCACAGCTCAGCCATGCTGGCAGCAAGTAGCACTTTAGCTGAATGTTGCCCAAGATTGGGTAATTTCCCCACCCAGATATATTGTCAAAAATTTATGTTACTTCTCTTTAAAACCTACCATGTTAATGTTTTGATTTTGGTACACACAAACCCAGCTATAGCTATGGCAACTTCCTGGAAATTTAGAAAGAAAAGACTCTCACGCATGACTGGATAGTTCTAAGAGAATAGAACAACAGAATGCCTGATTTCTCCATGAGCTAGAGAAACCCTTTATTGCAGACACCAGTCATTCCCACAGGTGGTTGTCCAAGAAGATAGAACAATCCAGAGGAGGTAAAAACAACTCGCTTTCACATCAAGACAGCTGCCAACTGAGTATGATTTATGTAAGACCTCACATTCTAATGGTGCCCAATTAGCCATCTTAATAAATGTCATTAAAAGTAGGTCGTGTTGGGTCTTTGCAAAGGAGAAGAAATATTCTCTTCAAGGGAATGCCTAGAAGTCTTTGTTTTAGTTCCTAAATCTCTTTGGAACCTGAAAAGGCTACAGAGAAGATTTCATCCAAGGTAGGGCTCAAGTAAGCCACCTGAATTCTGTTCCCAGAGAATGCAGGGACCTTGAGTGACTGACTCACTTGCTCCCGCCCACCCCCCGCTTTTTCTCATAGGTAGCAAGGGGTCATGCAGGGTTCCTGAGAAGATCTAGTGGACTTTATCCCAGCATCACAGACATCACAAATGTGCAGAATTTAATCACTCACGATGGAATAATCTGGATATTCCTCTCATTTCTTGACTGAACCCTGAAGCTTAGCCTGATTCAACGCTCTATTTCTTTGTTGTTATTCCTCAACAATAACAATATCTGATTTGAGTGTTTACAGTAGCACTATTCTAAGAGGTTTGCATGGATTAACTCAATCCATACCAGAACTCTATAAAGAAGGCACTATTAATTATCCTCATTTTACAGATGGAAAAACTGATGCTCAGAGAGGTTAAGTAACATCCACGATCAAACAGCTCATAAGTGGAAAATTCAGAATTTGAAGCCAAGTCCACCTGACTTCAGAGTTCATACTCTGAAATCCAGCCCCTTTCTGAAGATTATATGTACAGATGCAGACCAACTTCTGTACTACCCCCTAGCTAAATCCCAGTGGGGGATGGGATGTCAATCAAGGATTGAAGGTCAAATTCACAAAAGGTTTTGTCTGGGTTTAAGCCCAGTGTCCTCCCAAAGGCACCTTTAAATTGAATTTTCATGCTCATTCTAAGCATTTTTGTCATCACTCTGCTTCCTTCTAGCAACCTAGGTGTATATGTGCAATCAAAGTCAGAGAGGAAGTGACACCACGTTGGGAGCACACTTGGTGCTTCCTCTCTCTGAAGGCAATATGATATTTTTAGAAAGAATAAAGGCTTTGGAGTAAGACGGACCCGGATCTGAGACCCAACTCTGCCATCTCTGCTACCTGTTTGACCTTGAATATTTATTGGCTCTGGGCCTCATTCTCCTCATCTTGGAAAATGTGGATAATAATATCAATATTATACTGTTGTTATGAGAATTGATTCAGACCCAACTATAAGCATCTGGAAGTGGCTGGCAGGCCCACTGTGAGCATTCAAGAAATGGTAGCAATTAGTAGACAATCAGCCTACCAAATGCAGAGACTTACTTTTCTCCTACGCCAATCCCAGGAGCAAGAGGCAACAGTGGACATAGAGGAGTAGGTGACAAATGCCTGTGACCCATCGCACCATGTAGTGAGATATGCATGGGCTTTGGAATGATTCCCAGTTCTGTCGTGTAATTTGGGGCAAATTGCTTAATTTTGCTGAGTCTCAGTTTCTTTTTCCATAAATGGAGGCCATATATGCTCATTATATATTATAGTTCCTCATGTTACTTACCATCCAGTCAAGAAACCAGGATAAAGACATAAAAATAAAAGAAAGATGAGAGCGTCTCAAATAAGAATTTTTAAAGATACTTCAATGATGTAAGCTACTGAGTTAAAGATTCTGAACTACCTTTATTTATTTTAAGAAATGAGATAATTACAGGAAAGGCACAAAAAAATACCAGCCTTCTGGGATGTCCCAAGACTGGGGTGCTATGGTTAAGACTTCTAGATTGTTTCAAACAAAAAAAAAAAAATCCATTTGTTTAATTCTAATCAAATAGAATAAAATTACTTTCAAGTGTATTTTACATTTCTCCACGTTCTTTAAATTTTTTTAATTATAAAAGCATCACAAGTACTTACCCAAAAGAGACCCTTGCAATGTACAATAGGAGACTTATACAAGAAAGTTTAAAACAACAGTGCTTATAACACAAAAAACTGTAAAGAAGCCAAATGTCTACCAACAAAGAAGAATAAATTACAGGACATTTATACAACGGAATATCATATAGCAGAAAAAAATGAACTTATAGCTATAAGCAATATAGATGAATCCTAGAAGCATAGCACTGAATGAAAAGAACCAACTCATGGAACATTCCACATAAGCATGATACTATTTTTATAAAATTCAAAGACAAGCAACCCGAAGTTAGATCATGTTTAGGGGTCCATGGAGAAGCAGTGAAGCCATATTTTTTAGAAACAAATGATTTCTTTTTTAATTTCAGGGTAGTGATTACTGCTGAGAGAGAGTAGAGGAATAGGATTAGGGAGCAGCACACGGATCACTTCAATAGTACTGGAAAAGTTCCCCGCTGGGTGGTGGGCTCACCTACTTCAACATGATTCTTCATGATTTACTGTATCTATGTCTATACTTATAGATACACACATGCGTATGTATATCTATTACATGAAAACACTTTTGAAACCCATGCTATTCAATGTTGGACCAGAAATCTGACTCCCTTGCTCCTGATCCTCTACTGTTAATGTCTTAAGAAGTTTTTTCTTATGCCTACTTCGTGAGTAGATTTTATAACTCAGTTACTGATTAAAAAAGATATTCACTAAGGACGTAAGACTAAGGCTATAAACTTAATTACAGGAAGAAAGCAACTCACAAAGGAAGTCTGTACCCATTCTTCCAAGGTCAAGAGATAAGAGGAGGAGATTGTCACAGCTTTGGACTCCAGGGATGACATATCAACACTCAGAGGGAGGGTTGGAGTTAACATCCTTGCCAGGGCTATCAAGACTAGTTTATCTCCACAGGCCGAGACTGGACTGAATTGGATTCCCAAAGACTTCAATGCACTCTCCTGTATTATAAGCAGATCAAAGAAGAGTCATCAAATCAGTTTGCCTAGCATGCCATAAAAAAAAAAAAATGTAGCACAAAAGTACCACAGACGGGATGGCTTAAACGACAGATATTTATTTTCTCAAAATTCTGGAGACTAGAAGTCCAAGATCAAGGTGTTGGCAGAGTTGTTTCTTCTGAAGGCCTCTCTTCTTGGCTTGCAGATGGCTGTCTTCACCATGTATCTTTACATGGTCTTCCCTTTGGGCTTATCTGTGTCCTAATCTCCTCTTCTTACAAGGACACCAGTCATATTGGATTAGGGCCCATTTCAATGTCCTAATTTAACCTTAATTACCTCTTTAAAGACCCTCTCTCCAAATACAATCGCATTTTGAGGTAGTGAGAGTCAGGACTCCAATATATGAATTTTGGGGAGACACGGTTCAACCCATAACAGTCACTAAAGGCTTCTTGGAAAATGATTGGCCTGATTAGATTTCAAATTAGGCCAGTGTTGCCCAAGAGATCATAATGATAGAAATGTTTTCTATCTGCACTGTCCAAAAAAGGGAACCTCCAGCCACATCCTCCATCCATGTTGTCCCATATGGCAAGATTTCCTCCTTTTTTAAGGTTGAATTATATTCCATTGTATGTATATACTGTATTTTCTTTATCTGTTCATCCGTTGGTGGACATTTAGATTGTTTCCATACCTTGGCTATTGTGAATAATGCTGCAATGAACATGGGGTGCAGATATCTCTTCGAGATCCTGATTTCAATTCCTTTGGATAGCTACCCAGAAGTGGGATTGCTGGATCATATGGTAGTTCTATTTTTAATTTTTTGAGGAACTTCCATACTGTTTTCCATAATACCATTTTACATTCCCTCCAACATCCTTTGTTTTTTTGATAATAGCCATCCTAACAGGTGTGAGGTGATATCTCATTGTGGTGTTGATTTGCATTTCCCTGATGACTAGTGATGTTGAGGGCCTTTTCATATACCCATTGGTCATTTGTATATCTTCTTTGGAGAAATGTCTATTCAAGTCTTTTCCCCATTTCTAATTGTTTTAATTTTTTTTTTGCTATTGAGTCACAGGAGTTCGTTATATATTGTGGATATTAACCCCTTATCTGATATAGGGTTTGCAAATATTTTCTCCCATTCTACAGTTTTCTTTTAGTTTTACAGTTTAAAGACTTACATTTAAGTCTTTAATCCATTTTGAATTGCTATTTGTGCATGGTTTAAGATAAGGGTCCAATTTTATTCTTTTGCATACAGACATCCAGTTTTCCCAACACCATTTGTTGAAGAGTCTACCCTTTCTCCATCGTGTATTCTTGGCACTCTTGTCAAAGATCAGCTCCATTGATCTATATGTCTGTCTTTACACAAATAAATGAATGGCATCCCATGTTCATGGATTGGAAGACAACATTGTTAAAAAAAAAAAAAAGCGATCTGCAGATTCAATGCTATTCTCATCAAAATCCCAATGGCATTTTTTACAGAAATAGAAGAAAAAATCCTAAAATTCATATGGGACCAAAAAAAGACTCTGAATAGCCCAAGCAATCTTGAGAAAGAAGAACAAAGCTGAAGGCGTCATACTTCCTGATTTCAAAATATATTCCAAAGTTATAGTAATTAAAACAGTATGGTACTGGCACAAGCTCTCTTGTTAGAAATTATCCTGCTAATAGCCAGGAATTGAACAACAAGGTTATCCTTATCAAGGAAGGGAGATTTGGGGCTTGGCCAACATCATCTGGATACTACTTCCTGCTGCATCTTTCCCCAATGTCCCTTGGTAACCCACGAAGATGCTTCAAAGATTCCTAGGATTGAGAAGGTGCTGGGGCTCACCTGCTGAAGATGTAACTGATCTGCAAATGCCTCCTTGGACACAGAAGCAGAGAGAAATGATAGCTCTGTGATTACATGCAGGAGCACTGGAGCCAGGATGCAAATTCTGGCTCCTCCTCAGTAGCTGTGTGACCTTTAGCAAGCTGCTTAGCCTATCTGTGCCTTAGTTCCATCAGGAGAAGGGAAAATGATAGCATCTACATCACAGAGTTGTATGATGAGCACAGAGCTTAGCACGTAGTAAGGGTCCGAGGGAAGCCAGCTTTCATTGGCAGTGTGCCGGCGTGTGAAGACTGACTCTGCTGCCATCTGAATTCATGCTTATGCTCAGTTCTTACCAGCGAGGCCCCTCTCTTTGACTTCAAGTTTCTCAAACACGGTCACAACAACCCTTGGATTTGAGGATCCTTAGCACAACTTGTAGGGGAGGAAACTGACGTTCATACAAAGGGAGTGACTGGCCCCAAATCCCACAGGCTTTCATGCAAGGCAAGGATTTGAACCAAGTTTTCTTCCTCCGACGTGCAGAGCTCTTTTCAAAGCATAGTTATCTCATAGAAAAATCTTTTTATGGGGAATGGATATCTGTGAAATGAAAAGTTTGGTTTTTTTAGAAATACACGATAGACATTTGAAGTCAAGATTGGTGAGTGAGCTAGATTTGGGAGCAGACCACGTAGAAATTTGACTTTGACAGAAAAACAGACTTTGGGATCTTGGGTAAGATTTGTTGCCAAACTGGGCCTCAGCTTCCTCTCTGTAAAATGAGTTTGTTGGACAACATGACCTTGAAGGGACCTTCAGGAAAGGTTTGAACAATAGCAACCCCAGTGACATTATGCTTGTTGCTGGAAATATGAGTTTAGCTAAATTTTGTTTAAATTATTGTTAACTTTACTGCACAGGTGTTTCTGAAACAACCAGGACACTCACTTTATTTTACAGAGAAAAAGAACAGGACCTAGAAAGGTATTAAATCTTATTGAGAAAAAAACAACCCTCGACCCTCTCCTGCCTCGTCCCCAGAGATGCTCTCCCAATTCATTTGTTCAGTGACATAATCAGTAACATCTAGAATTAGCACCCAAGCTTGTTCCCTCTCCCACTTCATCATCTCTGAGAGGTCCTATAGATTGGAGAGTTGCTTATAATGATGATGGAATGATTCATATAAAAAATCACAAACTGATAAAACAAGTTTACAGCCTTATCTTTGAATAGTTGGAGCCTAAAAGGAAAATTCTGCCTTCCACCAAAGCGAAAAAAAGCAATTATCTGAAGTGAAAATCCCCAGCCCATTACTATGCCTCTGGAAGATGAAATTCATTGATCAGAGTCAAAGTTCCAGGTCTAGGAGGAAAAAAAAAATAAGGTCTCTGCATCATTAATTTCAATAGAATCTAAAATAATGGGCTGCAGCCAGGCAAAAATACAATGAAATCTAATCTTCCATGTTCTCTGAGTCATCTGCTCACAGAGTGCAAGGGGGTAGAAGACACGCTCACATTCCCAGCTACCCAGAAACAGTTTTCAAAGCCACCGGGCTTTCTTCTCTTCTAATTATGATGTGTTTCAAACATCCAGAAAAATGCAGAGAACCATACAATAAATATACTCACACACTAACCCCGGTTAATAAATATAGACATTTGCCATATACAATTTAGGACATTTTAAGGCAGTAAAATGTCACAGATACAATTGACTCTCCTTCACCATCCATCCACCCTCCAGTTCCCTTTCCTCCCTTCCCGGAGATAACCACTCTCCTGATGGTGGTATACACGGTTCCACGCAGGCTTTTATATACACTACATATTCGTTGTTCTGTTTGTTTTTTCTTATTGTAGTAAAACACTCATAATAAAATTGACCATTTCAATCATTTTAAAGCACAGTAGTCCCCCCCTTATCTGCAGTTTCACTTTTCAAGGTTTCAGGTACCCACAGTCAACCACGGTCTGAAAATATTAAATAGAAAATTCCAGAAATAAACCATTCATAAGTTCTAAATTGCATATCGTTCTGAGTGGCGTCACAAAATCTCATGCCCCTCTCCCTCCCCCCCAGGACGTGAAACATCGCTTTCTCTCATGTAGCTACCGCCCATTAGTCACTTAGTAGCTGTCTCAGTTATCAGATCGACTGTCTCAGTATCACAGTGCTTATGTTCAAGTAACCCTTACATCACTTAATGACGGTCCCAAAGTGCAAGAGAAGTGATGCTGGGAATTCAGATATGCCAAAGAGAAGCCATAAGGTGAAAAGGCGAAAGTTCTCGACTTAATAACGAAAGAAAAAAAATCATATGCTGAGCTTGCTAAGATCTACAGTAACTTTTATTACAGTAAATTGTTACAATTGTTCTATTTTATTATTGGTTACTGTTGTTAACCTCTTACTATGCCTAATTTATAAAATGAAACTTTATCACAGGTATATATGTGTAGGAAAAAAACATAGTATATATAGGGTTTGGTACTATCCACAGTTTCTGGCATCCACTGGGGGCCTTGGAACATATCCTCCGTGGATAAGGGGGGACTACTGTATAAAACCCAGTGTCATTTAGTACATTCACGATGTTATGCAACCATCACCGCTATCCAGGTCCAGAACATCTTCATCACTGCAAAAGGAAACTCTGTACCCTTTAAGCAGTCACTCCCTCCTCTCCCCAGCCCCTAGCACTAATCTTATCTATACCTCTACAGATCGGCCTATTCTAAACCTTTCCCATAAATGGAATCATACAATGTATGGTCTTTTGAGTCTAGCTTCTTCTATTTTGCATAGCGTTTTCAAGGTTTATCCATATTGTACCATGTATCAGTACTTCATTCTTTTATATGGCTGAATAGCATTCCATTTTGTGGATATACTACATTTTTTATCCATCCAACTATTGGTGAGCATTTAGATTGTTTCCACTTTTTTGCTATTAGGAATAATGCTGCTAGAATATTCACATGCAAGTTTTTGTGTGAATAAATGTTTTCAGTTCTCTTGGGTATATACCTAGGAGTGGAATTGCTGGGTCATATGGTAACTCCATGTTTACCATTTTGAGGAATTGCCTAACTGTTTCCAAGACTTTACATGTTTTTATATTGATATCATCCTACATCTGCTTTCTCCACTCACCATTACGTTTTGGAAAGTCTTCCAATTTAATATTTAACTGTAGTTCGGTTATTTCAACGGCAGTAGAGATGCCGTTGAATGAACAAACCACTGTTCATTTGTCATTCCCCTATTGCTGGATATTTAGGTTGTTCCCAGTTTTCCACTATCATAAATAACACTGCCAAGAAGGGAGTTTCAAAGATTTCTAGTCTATGGACCAAATCTGCAGGGCAAGAGACCCTCACAGACCACTCATTGTACCTATTGTTAGTTGACAGCCCCACAAATCTCTAGGGTGATGGCTCTGGGTTGTGGGTGGAGATTTGGAGTAAACTGAGGGGATATATCAGACCATGCCCCCGAAATAACTAAAGCTCTCAGACCACAGAGTGGCCAGTGTATTATTATTCCAATTATTGGCTACCCTGCCTGGAAGAGGATTATCCATCCCCACTCATTGCTCGGCAACCTGCCATGCATCCTTGGAGGAGGGTGGTACCATCCCGGCCCTGACCCCACCCCAGACATCAGGCCTGGCCATGCAGTTGGTGCAGCCTCCATAAGTGAGCAGTAATAATGTAAGCCAGCCCCTGCCTCTTCCCACTGCCACAGGAGTGGCACACCCCAGGTGAGGGCTGCTTCCTCAGCCTGGACCCTGGAATGAAGAAAGCCCCTGGAGCAGAGCCACAATTGGCCCACAGGGACCTACAGTGTGAGCAAAGCAAACTTTTGTTGCTGTAAGCCTCTGCGATGTTGGCATTGTTCATCACGGCAGAATAACTTAGCAAAAGCTAATGCGAGGGGTCTCTTTCTTATCTTCACCTCAACTGAGCTATCTGCAGTATTGACCTGAATGTCCACTTCACTAATTTTTAAACCCTCTTAGGCATCATTCTAACTAAAACGCATTTACTGAGTTTGGACTCTGCTCATTACCCATCCCTGAGCATGAGATTGAAACACACTGCGAAAATAATAATAATAATAGCTCATGTTCATGAGTTTCTGCCTGGGCCAGGCACTGGTGCCAGCAGCGTGTCATTTGTCTTTATGTCACCCGAAGGAGGCAAACGTTGCCATCATCCACTTTTTATTGATGAAGAAATTGACTTTTCAAGGTGTTAAGTAACTGTCCTCAGGTAACACCTGATCTAGCAAGAGGCAGCTGGAGGAGCTGAGCCCGAGCACGTGCACTCCACTGGTCCCATGAGACACGCAGCCCGCCTCCAATGAGCTCACAGACGTGTGATGGAGAAAACATCCCCCTGTCACTCCACAGCTGTGTGTCTGTGCCAGGGACTTGGCAAAGGTGAGCCAGGCAGACAGACACGATACCTACCCTGGAGGAGATGATGACATAGAAAAAATATTTTTAGATACTAATTTCATTCCATGAATATAAAACATCCAGAATAGGCAAATCCATAGAGACAGAAAGCCAGGGAGTGGAGGAAGGGAGCATGGGGAGGGACTGCATAAAGTGCGTGGGGTTTCCTTTTGAGATGATGAAAATGTCTGGAACTAGACAGCAGGGATGGCTGAGCAGTATTGTGAATGCACTAAATGTCACTAACGGTAAAATGTATGTTATGGGGTTTTTACCACCAAAAAAAATAGAACTAACTGTACACTTGTGCATAATTGCAAGTAGTGCTGTAAAGAAAGACTTCAGGGAGCTATCAAGCCACAGGACAGGGAGGCCTGCCTTGGTCTGGGGGAGCAGGGATGCTTCTCAGAGGAACCTCGTTACTACACCAAGGTGTCATGATGCCTCAGCGGAGACTCAGCAGAGGTCAGGTCCCTGCACATTGTGCCCCCATGAGTGCTGTAAACCCCCCTCCCAGCAGTTCCCACAATTCGTAATTATTTACTCGTGTGCGGGACGCCTTGTTGATGACTCTTCTGCCCACCGGAAAGCAGACTTATTCATTCATTCAGTCACCAGGTATATTTCAAACGCAGAGCCCATGCAGACAAGGTGGTAAAAACAACGACAGGGTCCCTGCCCTTGGGGGGCTCAGAGCCTAGAGGGGGTACGGATGATGAGCAAGAAATCAGCTCAAGCCGATTGTGGTGTGGGAGCCAGCGAAGGAAGCAAAATGAGGCCACGAGAGAAAGAAGAGGCAGGCACTGTGGATACGGCAAGGTGCTGGCAGGGAAGATGTAAGGAAAAGGAGTCAGCCGTGCACGGAGCAGGAGAAGGGGCTCCAGCAGAGGGAACAGCAGGGACAGAGGTCCGGAGGCTGAAAAAAGTTTGGCACATTGGGGCGATGGACAGTAGGCTCCAGAGGAAGGACTGGCAGGAGCGGAAATCCATCGAGGTGGGGGGTGTCTTTTCTGCTGGAAATGGAGCATCTGGCACAGTGCCTCTCATGCAATATGTTTGTGCTGGGAGGGATGAGGGGTGGAGAAGCTGTTCCTGGGACCTGTGAGATCTAGATTCTAGTCCCTGATCTCTTCCCACTTGCATTACGACCTCAGGAAAATCCTGGCACCTCTCTGGGCCTCAGTTTTCTCATCTGTAAAATGAAGGGTGAGGGCCCAAAGATCTAGCAGGGCTGCCGTTTGTGTCATTCTGCTTCTACATTGGCGAACTCCGTGGCCTCTGCCAACAACTCGTCTACAGGGCTGTGGTTTCCTGAGAAACGGGGGACCAGCGCAGTGAACCAGAAGCCAAGCATTTCTCACAGAAGCCCACACCACCCCACTGTACAGGGAGCCCCCTGGACCCCCTCAGCCCCATTCCTGCAGCAGGAGCTCAGGAAGCTAGCAAAATACATCCTGAAGACCTCTATCCCTTACTGGGCCCCCAACCCGGCTCCTCTGTCAGACTCAAAGACTCCAGAGTTAGAAGACAGGACCATGGTGGGGTCTCTGTGCCTCTCCTAGGGAAGGAGGCTTGCCTTTTCCAGCCAACTGGCCTAGTAGAAAGTTCTTTCATCAAGCTGAAATCTGCTTAGAGTGTCCACCTTCAGCCTCAGTTCTTCCCTGAGGAGCGGCACGGAACCCTTCGCCTCTCCTGAAGAAAGCACAGACCTTGGAGTCACAGGCCTGTGTCTACAACAGACCTTGCAACCGTGAATGGCCGATTACATCTCTTCATGTAAGATGAAGATGATGCTATCGTTGCTGTTGTTATTATTATTATTTTAGATAATGCCTATTAGTGCTTACTATATGCCAGACAACATTCTAAGCTCTTGGCTGGCTTTGTTTCACTTAATTATCACAAACAACACTATAAGTTTGGTACTTTATCTTCCATTATACAGAGAAGGAAACTGAGATTCAGAAATGCTAAGTAAATGACCCAAGGTCACACAGCAAGAACATGACATAAACTGGGCCACGGCGTAATAGTGTCTGCCTCTCCGAGTCGTTGTTGGAACTAGATGAGATCAACATAGCTAACCTTTACCGAGCCCTCACTTGGCTAAGCACTTGTGGTAAGCAGAATGCTGGCCCGTCAAAGACATCCACCTCCTAATCCCTAGAACCTGTGAAAAATATTACCTTACTTGGCAAAAGGGACTGTGCAGATGTGATTCAAGTTAAGGGCTTTGAGATGGTGAGATTGTCTTGGATTCTCTGTGTCTAATGTGGATTATCAATCTAAATCACGTGTGTCGTTGAAAGCTGAGAACCTTTCCCAGCTGTGGTCAGAGGGAATGTGACGGTGGAAGAAGAGGTGCTCCATAAATGGACCCTCCCCTCCCCCTTTCCTTATAACTGCTCTTGGATTTTATGTTTAATGCTTTATCGTGTCAATCGGAAGTCATTTCTTCAGGAGGAGGCCTCACCAGCAGCCTAGGCCCCATCCACGGAGACTCTGAAGTCATTGGTCAGGGGTGCAGCTGGGACACCGAAATTGTTTAAAGCTGCCCAGGGTTCTAACAGGCAGCCAAGTTTGTGAACCACAGGTCTGCAGCAACATGCCAGGACACCGCTGTCGACTGTCATTCCAGTACTGAATAAACGCACCAAAATCAGACCCAGACAAAGGCTTCCTCCAGGATGCACTTACGAGCAAGAAGGCTGCCGGTGTCTGCTCACTTGCTCTCTCTCTCTGCCTCTGTCTCTCGCTCTGTCTCTATCTCGCTCCGTCTCTCTGTCTCTCTCTGTCTCCATCTCTCTCTCTGTCTCCATCTCTGTCTCTCTCTGTCTCTGTCTCTCTGTTTCTTTCTCTGTGTCTCTGTCTCTGTCTCTGTCTCTCTCTGTCTCTGTCTCTCTCTGTTTCTCTCTCTGTCTCTCTGTCTCTGTCTCTCTGCCTCTGTCTCTATGTTTCTGTCTCTATGTCTCTCTCTGTTTCTCTCTCTGTCTCTCTGTCTCTGTCTCTCTGCCTCTGTCTCTATGTTTCTGTCTCTATGTCTCTCTCTGTTTCTCTCTTCCTCTCTGTCTCACTCTCTGTCTCTGTCTCTCTCTGTGTCTCTATCTCTGTCTCTTTGTCTCTGTCTTTGTCTCTCTGTCTCTCTGTTTTTCTGTCTCTTTCTCTCTCTCTGTCTCTGTCTCTCTATCTCTCTCTGAGTCTCTCTCTGTCTCTCTGTCTCTCTGTCTCTCTCTGTCTCTCTAGCAGAACTACTGCAGCAACTCTGGCAGGCTCCTGGTCCTGACAGTACCCCCCGGAGCTGGCAATTCCCAAATCATTAGAAGTGTCAAATTAGTGACACCATGTCCCTAGTAAGCACCTCTGGTATCAGGACAGTGCACTTCTCCTGTCCCAGCGCCCTCCACACGAGGCTCTTTACACTCTCCTTCCCCCCTTACCCCACTGCTGGCTCAAAGCCCCCGTGTACTTTACAGACAATAAAGTCTGGACTCAGAGTGACAAAACGCCTTAGAAAAGCACACAGTGAGGTTAGAAATCAGGCCCCAACCCCACTCTGCTGACTCGTTCACTCTGCTGATCTCCCTTGAGCCAGCTTCTTACCTCTCTGAGCCTCGGTTTCCCTGTCAAACAGAGGTCTTACCGAGCGGGGAAAGCCGAGGCACAGCCAGAACTTGTGAGTAAGTGAGAACAGAGCTTGGCCTTCCTGCTCCACCCTGAAACCTAACACTTCTCAGGTGGCTTTCCCCAAAACAAACACAACAGCAGCTCCAAAGAGCAGCAAAAGATATGTACGTTTTTTACTGCAGTTGGTTCTCAGATTTGAACAGGGTCAGAATCCCCCAGAGAGCTTGCTAAAGCCCACATTGCCAGGTCCCACCCACAGAGCTTCTGATTCAGTAGGTCCAGGGTGGGGCCAGAGAATCTGCATTTCTGACAATCCCAGGGGATGCTGCTGGTCCAGGGACCACACGTTACTGAAGTCCTTTGGGGACATTGAGGAAGGAGTTTGATGGCTCCTCACACAAAAAATCCTCCTTCGACATCTCTCCCACTCTGCAGAGTTCTCTTCCCTGTGGCACCTGCTCATATCTCTGCCCTCTTTCCCACTCGTTCTCACTTTGTTCAGATTCCAGAACATTCGTCCACAGAACCTGAGAGTCACAGTCTTTTCCCTCCCCCAGCACTGGAAGCTTCTGCCCTGCTCCTCTCCACACTCCAACGAGCAACGCCAACCAAGGGTGCTCCTTGCAAAACGAAGGAGGGATAACAGGGCCAGCAGCGTTACTTCCATCATTTTTGTCCTCTCGTAAACCATTACTTCCAGGTTTATTCAGCCAATAAAAATGTGTGAGGCACATATTGTGTGTCAGGCACTCACTGTGGATCCAATAGTGGACAGAGGGCCTGTTCCCGCCCTCAGTGAACTCACAGCCTAATGGGGTGGGGAGAGGAGGGGCCAGAGATCACTACAATGAAGGAGAGGTTGCAATGCTATGGGCATTTCTGTGGTAGAATCTCTGGGGGCCCAGAAAGCAGGATGAAGTCAGGGTTCTCAGGGAAGGTAGTATTTAAGCTGACACCTGAAGGATGAATATGAGTTGGCCATACAAAGACAGGAGAAGTTTCCGAGGGAAGGGAAATGCACTTTCAAAGTCCTCGAAGGAAGAGAGAGGGGTGCAATATTCAGGTTACCCACGACCACCCACAAAGGAAGAGACGAGCTGATTGTGTGGACCAGGAGAACGTTTGTGTGAAGAGCCTGGCTTCCAAAACCCCAGGGAAGATGATCTGCAGTCATTGGACTGGGTTCTGTTGGAAGGAAGACAGTAAAAAAAACCAGGGTTGGGAGGGTGTGGTGTCTAGAAAAGGAAGGGCAAGGGAGAGTCACCCAAGACTGCCCAGAGGTGTCTGGGTCCCCTGCTCTCAGCACAGTGGGCCCCTCGATGGAGGTGCACTCTCCTCCTCCCCCCGCCTGGCACTAGAGCTGTAGACGGCTCTAGGCACACCACCCACCAGTCCCGCCAACAGCCCCAGGAGGGGGCTCTGTGAGTACCCCCTCCCGTGCTTCCCGGATGAGGAGACTGAGGCGTCAAGAGGTTACGCAACTTGCCCTAGGTCCCACAGCTGGCAAGTAAGGGAGCTGAGATTTCAGTCTATGAGGGTGGCTCCAAGGGGTGTGTTCTCTTAGCCACTGTACCTTATTGGCTCAAGAGAAGAAAACACTCGCCCACGTTTTCTCACTGTCCCTGCTCCAATTCCAGCATTACCAATCAACGTGCAGACAAGCATGGCTGCTGGGAACAAAATACAGCTCCCTGGCAGCCCTGCACAGTCCAGATCCTGGAGGGGGTGTGTCCTCATGGGAAACTGGTCCCTTGGCATCAGGTGTATAGATATAGATGATATAGATATAGATATATAGGTGTATATATGTATATACATAGACATATACATATAGGGGTGTGTGTGTGTATATATATACCTGTATACACACCTATACACCTGTATACACACCTATATATCTATATCTATATGTATTTGCCATTCTTTCTGTGTTGGTTGGTGTGACTGTGGAGCTGGGCAAAACGGGGTTCACATTCTACCGCTAGTCCCCATGAGCGGTATTATCCTGGGCAAGTCAGGGAAGCTTCCTGAGGCTCTGTGTCCCCATTTGTAAAGTGAAGAGATGGCACTGCTCCCCCTATGGGGCTACTCCGAGGTGGAAGCAAGATGGTATGTGTACAGCACCAAGTGCATTCCTGGCACGGGGCAGAGTCCAGTCAAGGGCGGCTGGGTGATTTTCATCCTCAGTGGGCTGACCCTGAGGGTTTGTGAGCTCACACAGCTGAGGGCTGAGAGCCGCCAGTCCCATCACGGCTCTCACCAGGATGAGTGCTGCTTTGTGGGCACGGGTCTGGGTGTCAGCAGTCTCTCAGGCAACCTCACGAGGTCATTGCCCTCTCTCTCCCGCCTTCTTTGGGCACCCCAAAGATTAGAATCCCAAATCCCTATAATGCCTGTGAGAACTAAACGAGATAGGGTGCATTAGTCTGCCAGGGCGTCATAACAAAGTACCACAGACTGGGTGGCTTAAACAACAGAAACGCATTTCCTTACAGTTCTGGAGGCCGGAAGCCCAAGATCAGGTGTCAGCAGGATTGGTTCCTTCTGAGGCCTCTCTCCTTGGTGTGCAGTTGGTCATCTTCTCCCTCTGTCTTCCCATGGTCCTCCGCCTGTATGTGTCTAGGTCCTAATTTCCTCTTCTTATGAGGACACCAGTCATATTGAATTAGGGCCCACCCTAATGACCTCATTTTACATGAATTACCTCTTTAAAGACCCTATCTTCAAATATAGTCATAATCTGAGGCACTGGGGGTTAGGACTTCAATACACGAATTTGGAGGGGACACAATTCAGCCCAGAGCATCAGTTATATAGTGTATCCGCTGCAGTGCTTGGCATATAGTAAGCACTCAGTAAGTGACACCAAAGGTGAGGGTGATGATGGAGATGATGACATTCTTCAGACTGGAAACCACTGGAATAGGGTGACAAGCCACAGCTCAGCGCCCATCGGGAAGTCCCTCTGGGTCAATGAGGAGACCTGGGATTTGGGAGGCCGTGCACCCTATTCCTTGCAGGACATTTGGTCCTGTCCAAAACATCCATAAGATATTTGGTCCAAGCCAAAATGTCCTTGATATTTGGTCCTGTCCAAAACATCCATGAGCATATTTGGTCCACTCCGAATGGTTTTGGACAGGACCAAACATCAAGGACCTTTGGGCGTGGACCTAATGTCTCCATGGACATTTTGGACAGGACCAAATACGACCAAACATCAAGGACCTTTTGGCATGGATCAAACGTCTTATGGACCAAAAGTCTTATGGACGTGTTGGACAGGACCAAACGGCTGCTAATCGCACCTAATAAATTCACGCATCCGTTGACTTTAGAGTCAGAACCACGTGGGTTTGGACCCTCAGGATGGCACTCACCAGCTGGATGGAGACCCTGAGCAAATCATCCCACTTAGCTGAGCCTCAACTTTCCTCATGTACCAAGGTAACAGCCAACAAGGGCCTGGCCATGAGAGGGGCCCAATCACGCTTTTCTCCATCTGTGAGCAGGAAGGCCAGGTCTTGGGTCACAGTTTGGCCATCTACCAGTGACGACAGTGGACAAGCCACCATCAGGGGCTCAGCCTCTTCAGCTCTTGACTGGGAATAATAATCCCAACCTCACGGGGCTGTCATAAGGTGGAAATGAGTCAAGGTGCGAGAAAGCGCTTTGTAAACTGCAGAGTGCTCTGTGCAGGTCAGCCGGTGCCCTCCTTTTAGGACGCAACGCTTCAGAGGTCTTTGCGAGAGGGCACTCACACCCACACACCCGATTCCAAGAAAAACACAAGAGGTGGGGGCCGTGTGGTTTCATCCTTCATGACTCACAGAGGCCACTCCTGCTGAGTAGTCAAATTCTGTGGCTGGAGGAGCTGTGCGTTTTGACTAGGCAATCGAGTTTGTAACCACTCCCTAGGGCTGCAACTCACACCCACTCTTCTCTGGTCCAGAGGGAGGGGGTGGAAGGCCCAGATGACTGTGGTGCAGAGGGATGCCAAGGATGTAAATAGAGAAATCAGGAGGGGGCATGAATTTTCTGGTTGGTAAGAGAGGAGAGGATGCCCACACAGCAGAAGATCACAGTAGATACAACCAGGAGGTGCCAGAAGATGCTAGCTAGGGGTCAGGAGAGAAATAATAAATGGAGACGTCACCTAAAGTGATGCTGGAATTCCAGATATGAGAGCCAGAGACTTGCAAAGTGAAGAAAGAAGAAGAAAGAGAGGGAACAGAAAGAAAGAAGGGGAAGGAGAGGGAGTGAAGGTCCAAACCTCAGAGGACGTGAACATTGAGGATCTTAGGAAGAAAAGGAGCTCAAAGATTAGACAGACGAAGCAGTCAGAGATAAAGAGAAGAGCAGACCCATGAAGGATGGGAGGTCTCTTTGTCTGCCTGGGCTGCCATGACAAAAGACCACAGACTGGGTGGCTTATACAACAGAAGTTTATTTTCTCACAGTTCTAGAAGCTGGAAGTCTGAGATCAGAGGGCCAGCATGGTGGCTTCTGGTGAGGGCTCCCTTCCCAGCTTGCAGACAGCCACCTTCTAGCTGTGTCCTCACATGGTGGAGAAAGAGAGCTAGCTCTCTAGTATCTCTTCTTATAAGGGCACTAAGCCTACTGGGTCAAGGCTCCCCCCTTATGACCTCATTTAATCTGAATTACTTCCCTAAAGGCCCCGTTTAAAAATACAGTCACATTGGGGGAGAGGGCTTTAATTTATGAATTTGGGGAGGACACCATTCAGCCCACAGCAGGAGAGGAGAGGTGGCATGAAAGAGGGAAGATAACAACGGCAGCCCAGTGGGGGAGGGGAGGGTCCTGGCATCACACTGGGCCTAGAACACACATACACACTCTGCCAAGAGTCTCCACCTCGTCCAAGAGCCCTGTGCCCAGACTGCCTCTGCCCCCACTGGAGGTGGGCTGGACAAGCCCCTTCTCCTCTCTTGTCTCAGTTTCCCTGTGTCTACAATGCAGGAGGGGAGGCTGTTCTCCAAGATCCACAGGATAGTCTCAGGCTCTCACACAAGGGCTGAATGTCCTTGGGGATAGAAGAAGAGTCGGATGTTTTTCAAACAGGCCCATCCAAGGCAAAAAGAAGGAAGGAGAGGTAATGCTAAGGTTAAAGACTTAAGACCCTCCCTTTAAGAGCCAGGGAGCCTGTCTCAGCCAGCCGAGGAGCAGCACTGGAAGAAGTTTCCTCTCGCAGGCTTTGTGCTTTAAGAGAAGACAGAGGAGGCTACACTTCCCCCACCCACCCAAGTTCAGCTCATATTGAAATAAGAACTCGGGTAGTGTTTAACTTTAGATTAACTTTGAGAGCCATCGTCTTCTCAAAAAAGGTTGGGCCTTCAAAGCAAAGGCTGGCTCCTTTTCTTCGCATGTTTAATTAGGGGAAGGCTGTTTCCAGGATGTGACTCTGTGGGTCTCAGATTGTCACTCATCCTGCAGAGTCTGTCTGGAGCCCATGACTATAGGCCTAGGTCATGGAAGGGCTCCTGGCAATGGGAGAGATGCGGTGGGAAGGGCTGAGGTTGGGGGAAGCATGAAGGTGGAAGGAGCACAGAAAAAGGGGATTTCATTGAGCCTGGGAGTGGGGCATGGGAGAGGTCTGGGAGGCTTCCTGGAGGAGGTGATATATGAGCTGGGAACTGAAGGAGCTCTACAGGTGAGAGTATGGGGGTGGAGAAGGGCAGCATTTTAAGCAAAAGCCTAGGAGTGAGATAAAAGCTACCACATTTGAACCTGCTCCAGGTTCAGGGAGGAAGACTGGAGGGGCTGGCAGAAAGTAGGCTCATAGTGCTGTTTATCACCTGCCTTTACAAGCATCCCCCTTCTGGCTTTTCCCTTTGATTTACTTTTTGTTGAGACAATGGAGTTTTAATGTGCAGTTTCACAAGCCTTCAGGGCACACATAAAATGAGGTTATAACAGGTTTCTGTAGAATCAAATAAAGAGCAAAAATTATCTATTTCATTTTATAAAGCCATTATAACCTTGATACTTAAACCTGGTAGGGATGGCACCATAAAATAAAATATAAGAGAAGTGTAAATATGGCCATAGAATTTTTTAAATCTTATATTAAATGCTAGCAATGTGTAAAATATCTTATGATCAAGTATTACCACAAAGATATTCCTTCAGATAATCCATGAATGTAATATATCTGTTATGGGCCGAATTGTGTCCCCCCCAAAATTCGTATGTTGAAGTCCTAACCAGCTGCACCTCAGAATGTGACTGTATTTAGAGTCTTTAAAGAGATAACCAAGTTAAAATGAGGTCATTAGGGTGGGCCTTAATCCAATAGGACTGGTGTCTTTTCAAGAAGAGGAAATTTGAACACAGACAAGAACAGAAGAGAGAAGATGTGAAGACAGGGAAAAGACAGCCATCTAGAAGCCAAAAAGAAAGGCCTCAGAAGAAACCAACCCTGTGGACACCTTGATCTTGGACCTCTGGCCTCCAGAACCACGAAAGAATAAATTTCTGTTGTTAAGCCACCGAATCTGTGGTATTTTGTTATGGGATCCCTAGCAAACTCGTACGATACTATACCACAGTAAAAGATCAAAGTAGAAAATCCATATAAACATATCAGTAAACACAGTAAAAGCAGTTACTAAAAGTCAATCTTTTTTTTTCTTTTCATGAGGGAGACTGGCCCTGGGCTAACATCCATGCCCATCTTCATCTACTTTATATGCGGGATGCCTGCCACAGCATGGCTTGATGAGCACTGCATAGGCCCATGCCCGAGATCCATACCTGCGAACCCCGGGCCTCCAAAGCGGAGAGCATGAACTTCACCACTATGCCACACCAGGCCGGCCCCGAGTCAACCCTTTTTTAAAACTTTCTTTGAAGGATAACATACCTACAGTGAAGTATCCGAATCATAAGTGTACAGTCAATGAATTTTCACCAGCTAAACACAACTGTGTAGCCAGCAGCTGGATCAGGAAACAGAATGTAACCAGCATTTCAGAGGCCTCCTCAGGCCCACTTTAAGACCGATAGGCCTATTACGGCCTGAGTTGTGTCCCCCAAAATTCATATGCTGAAGCCCTAACCTCCAATGTTATTGCATTGGAGACGGGGCCTTTAAGGAGGTCATTAAGGTTAAACGAGGTCATAAAGTGGGCCCCTATCCCAATAGGACAGGTGTCCTTAGAAGAGGAAGAGATACACAAAGAAAAGGCCGTGGGAGGACAGAGCAGGAAGGTGGCCATCTGCCAGCCCAGGGGAGAGGCCTCAGGAGAAACCATGCCTGCCGATATCTTGATCTTGAACTTCCACCTCTAGAACTGCGAGCAAATCAATTTCTGCTGTTTAATCCACTCAGTCCATGGTATTTTATTATGGCAGTCTGAGCAGACTAATACAATACCTCTCTCCTGTTTTATTTTTTTTTATTACTTTTTATTACCCCCTACATATGATATATACCAAACTCCTTAAAATAATTACCTGCAGGAGCATGAAGAGGAGGGTAATAAAGAGAATACTGCCTGGCACACAGTGAGCTCCAAATAAGTGCTAACTAATGTAGTAGGACCGAGTGAACAAAGCAAGGCATAGAATGAATTTAGGTAAATAAAAAGCACAGATGTGCACATTCTGGCAAAATCTGTGCCACGTGCGTTTTAAATTTATCTAAATGGCACGTGCAAAGACATCTTCAAAGCTAACTGTGTTCTAATTTATTTTTAATTTATTTCATTTAACTCTTACAATTGTTTAAGATCTATCCACATTGGAATATGTACATCTAGTTTCTGGATTCTGACTGATGCATAATATTTTAGCATGTGCCTACACCATGTTTTACTTTTCCATTCCCCCAGTGGTGCACCCCAGGATCTTCTTCATCCTGCTCCCTAAAGTAGCAAAGTGATGAACGTGTTTGAACATGTGCCCGTGTGGACCTGCATAGAGGACCTGGGAGGCTCACCATTGAGATCGCTGAATCCTTCAGTGTGCATACGTTAGCTTGACTAAATTCTGCCTGATGGCTCTCCAAAATCACTGCTACCAGGGGTGTGCAAGGGTCCCTGGTTCCCCACATCCCTGCACACGCCTGGCATTATTCAACTTCCTCGTTGCCAGTCTAGTGAGTGTAAAGTAACAGGTCACTGCTGCGTTAACTTGTGTCTCTCCAGTTATTAACAGGTTTGAGCAGCTCTACATATATTTATGAGCTATTTTGGTTTCCCCTTCTGTGAATTGCTTGTTTATACACTTTGCTCAGTTTTCTATTTGGTTTCATGTCTTTTTCTTAACAATTTATGGGACTTCTTGTCTATTCTAGGTTTTAGTCACATGTGGGTTTTAGATGAGGCATCTGTGTACATTTGTCTATAGCAGAGTTTCTCAATCTTGGCACTATTGACATTTTGGCCAGATAACTCTTCATTGTGGGGCTGTCCTATGTGTTGGAGGATGTTTAACAGCATCCCTGGCCTCTACCCACTAGAAGCCAGCAGCCCCTCCCACCCAGTTGTGACAACTCAAAATGTCTCCAGATACTGCCAAATGTCCTGGGGTAGGGGGCAAAATCGTCCCTACTTGAGAATGACTGGTCTATAGGTTATTCCTCCCCCTGGGGTATGGTTATCTAATCCCATTGATTAGAAATCCATAACTTTGATTAAAAATTAAACTCATTAAGTTTTCATCTTGTGCTTTGTATTTGGGGATCTTGTTTGAGAAGGCTTCCTCACTCCTAGGTTATAAAAATGTTCAATCAGCTTTATCATTTAAGCTTCAACATTTAAGTCTTCAATTCATTAGGAGTCTGCTTTTGTATTCTGGGTAAAGTAGGGATCCAGTTATATTCCAATATGTCTAGTCAGCCAGTTTTCCAAAGCCATCTACAAGTCAGCGGGACCCTTCTCATTGATCTATGGGGCTGTATTTATCTTATATCAATTCCCATATGTGCGTGGTCTGTCAGTGAGCTCTCTATCCTCTTCCTTGGGGCTATTGACCTGCCCTTCCATCAGAACCACACAGTTCTTCCATTACTATGACTTTTTGTTTTTTTCCTGCTGAAGGAGATTCGCCCTGAGCTAACATCCACTGCTGATCTTCCTCTTTTTGTATGTGAGCCACCACCACGGCATGGCCACTGACAGATGAGTGGTGCAGGTCCACGCCAGGGAACTGAACCTGGGCTGCCAAAGCAGAGCACACCAAACTTAACTAATAGGCCACTGGGGCTGGCACTACTATGACTTTTAATATATTTTAATATCTAGGAGATATGTCCCTCCTCTTTTTAAAAGTTGGCTCAGCTATTCGCAGACATTTGTACTTATTTATTTCAGAAGAAGTTTGTCAAGTTTCTCAACATATCTATCTGGAATTCTGATTGCAATTGCATCAAATTTACAAATTAATTTGAAGAGAACTGACATCTATACAATGTTATATTATTCTATCATGAACATGGAATATCTCTCCATTTATTCCAAACTTCCTTTTATGTCCTTTAATTGAATTTAAATTTTTATTCCATAGAGGACTTGTTTATTCCTTGATAAACTAATTTTGTCCAGGTAAAAATTACTACCTAGCAAAGGAGGAGGGCATGTAGGGGCTGGGGGCCAAGTAGATGAGGTTGCTTCCAGCTAAACCATCAATGACTATGATTTTCTTCATCACATGGGGTAACTCACTCTTTACAGATGAGAAAACTAAAGCATAGCAGCTAAGAGACTGAAGTTGAAAAGTGAAGACATGCCTCCTGTTAATGCAGGCCCAAAAGAAGCTGTGCTTCCAGAAGCTCAGCAACAGCATTCCAACCTCTCGAGGTGGCTATAGCCACAGTTATTGATGATTTATCTGGATCGATGTTCTCCAGGCTGGCGGAATGCTGGTCAGGGAGTCTTTGTCCCTATGCCCTGCCGCGGGGACAACATTGATGACTGGGTCCCTGCGTGGAATCAGCAGCGTCCCAGGCTCACACGCCAGGTCCCGGTTCCTTGCCTTATACTCACCAGCCCAGCCGTTCTTTCAGAGGTGCCACCATACCAGGGAATGAGGACACAGAGGACAACATGGACCAGTTTTGAGCAGCACACCATGTAACTATCAGAGAAGCAAGAGGCAGCCACGAACTGATTCAGCTCTTGAGCAGAACTCATCCCTGATGACTACGAAAGTCACTAAGATTCCTACCCATTTGGGGGGTTAGCATGGAGATGGGGAACTTCCTGCTAATCGAGGCAGAGAGAGCTCCTGCAATTACTTTGAAAGAAATTATAAGCAACGCAAGGATCCATCGACAAGAGAATGAATAAATAAATTATGGTGTATCCACACGGTGAAATACTATACAGCAGTGAAAAATGGATGAACACGGGTATTCATGCATAGAATATGTTGGGTGAAAGAAGCAAATTGCAAAAAAAACACACGCAGTATGACCTAATTTAATGTAGTTTCAAAGCCTGCAAAGCCATGCTATACATTGTTTGGGGATACATAAACAGTGGTGCAACAAAATATAAGAGAAATGATTGGGACCGATAAAGACCTCCTTCAAGGAATTGGTTACCAGTTACTTGAAGAGGTGGTGGGGAGGATGCAATAGGGGAGTGGCACCCAGGGGTTTCCACAGCATTAGAAATTAGTTTCTTAGGATAGTTTGGGTACACTCAACTCATATGATGCTTTTTAGGGCTTTTTGCTTTTAAAATACATTTCCTAATGATTTCTTGTGACCATGTTTATACCCAAAGCTGGTAACACAAATCATAGCTATCATATTTGTCAGCAAATCTCTCTCCCCTGCTGAGGTGCAAAGACACACCCTGTTAAGGGCAGAACCACCCAGCTCAGCTGCTCCCCAATTTCTGGCCCACTAGGTTTGGGGGTAGTTTTGTTACATACGAACAGAAAACTGCTACAAGGAATCACTGAGTATTCTTGTGCAAAGCAGGGACATTATGAAAGTGGTATTTTACCGGGCTATCTTGTGGCCTTCAAAGACTAAATAGCTAAATTAATTTTTGATTTGCAAAGTCACAGGTGGTTAGCACAAACAAACCCGGAAGAGCCTGCAGCCCCAGACTTCGTGGGCGGGGCAGGCAGCTGTTCGTAGTTTCAGTGCGGCCCCAGGAGACCATTCTTGGTCAGCTCTGCACTTTTTTCAATCAAATCTACTTGCCTCAAAGGGATAGCCCCCGAGGACAGAAAGTAGACCTTCCGGCTTCTCTGCAAACATCCAGAGCTCAGCTAAGCATAGGAAAGGGGCCGCTGACGTATGATACTTCAGAGATGAGGAAAACATCCCCATCCCGGCCTGGAGATGCTGTGCAGCCGTCAGGGACAGAGTGGCCAAGAACGGAACCAAAGACCCCTAACCTTGCAGCTCTCTTTGCAGCCTGGTAAGAACTATTTCAGGTTTGATGTCCCATTTGCCATCTTAGACCCCCGCTTCCAGTTAGCACAGAGGTGACGGTGGGGTAGTAATGGGTTAAAGGGACACTCAAGAGATAAGTAACCAAAAAAGGAAAATATTAAGCATTTGGCAAAGCAAAGGGAGCTATCTTTTTCCCTGGGCTGCAGTTTCCAAAGCTGATTTAAAAAGAAAGCTCTGTGTCAGGTGGAAAATGGGCTTTTCCCTTAAACCAGCTCTTGAAATTGTCCAAGAATTGAGCACTTGGTGACAGGGAGAGGGATGAGGTTGGCGACGGAAATAGATACAGTCCCCTGGGTGGAAAATGTGTGTCTTCATTAGATGTGCTGTTAGGACTCAGCTCGTGACCATGGAAAGGGAGACTGTGCCAGATTAGGAGCGCTCACCTCAAAGCTAAATTTTGCTTCCCTATCTTTGGGGAGTGGAATAGAGGAGAGTAATCAATTATATTTGGACACAAGTCACACTATAATAAGAAAAAAAATGCCCTCCAACAATGATAAAAATGCATTGAGAGAGTTGTTGTTTGTTTTGGGTGTTTATATAAGATTAAATAAAGTCTTTTAACAAAGATCAAAATTTTAAAGACAAAGTAAGACAGAATGTAACCAGAGGCCTCGGCTCCATCTCTTAGAAGCTCTCTGAGGATCTCCTTCACGTGCAGGTGGAAAAGCTGAGGTCCAGGAAAGGGAAGGCATGGAGCCAAGGTACTGCAAAGATTATTGGCAGAGCTTAGAACAAAACCCAGGAACCCACCAGGAAAGGGTGACCCCCATGGAGAGTCTGAGCCTTCCCATTTCAGGTGGACAATGAATGTGAGCATGGAGAGCCGAGCATCTGTTAGCTATTACTGCCATTAGTCCTCTTAGGGACAACCTGCTGGGTCACACAAGTTGCTGGTAACAGAATGAGGACTGGAAGATGGGAGCTAGCTGACCCCACAGAGCACGTACACAGGAGCAGCATCCCTGTGTATGGGTCCCAGGAACTGAGTTTTCTCAAGCCTGGACCCATCACGGACTTCCCCAGAAGCTGAGTCTGGGGACAAATCAGGTTAGAAATATGACAGTGAGTGCTTCTTGAAAAAGAAGGGGTCCTGGACTGAATGACAAGGCTGCAGTGGGTGGAGTGGCTCAATTCCGGAAACCGGGATATAAATCCCAGCTCTGCCCCTTCCAGCTGGGGGAATCTGGGGCACGTCACTGCATCTCTCAGCCTCCATCTCCTTCTCTTTAAAATGGAGAGCATTGAAGAAATAAATAAAAATAAAAATCAACAAAAATAAAATAAAATGGAGATCATAAATACGCATCTTGCAGTGAGCTCATTGTGTATAAGAAGGGCTTAATAAAAGTTATGAAATCCTGAATCCTGAGCTCAAAAAGAGAAAGGGAAAAGACACCCATGCCTACACACACCATCGCCTGCCTGAACTCACGAGACTGCTGCTGTTTTTAGAGCATCCCCTTAGCTGCCCTAATACAGACCCATTTCCTGATGATAGAGATTCAGGACACACCTTCAGTCTTGATCACCAAACCTGCCTTAAGGTCACCCACGAGACTGGCTCCCTCCAATGGGTCAATCTCTCCAATGGGCCAGATAAAATTCCAATAGGTTTTGGACCCAAGATGCCCTATTCCTTCCCTTCTGCCTCATTTAAATCTTCCCTAGTTGTGCCAATGACAGCATAGAAGATAGTGAAAGAGCGTGGGTTCTGGAGTTGGGCAGAACTGGGTTCAAATCCTGCCTCCGCTTCTAATTGGCTGCGTAAACTTGGGCAACGTGCCTACCTCACTAAGTCTTGGTTTCCTTATCTGTAAAACTACGATGATAATAAATACCTATTTTGCAGGGTTGTCATGAAATTTGAAAGAGGAGAAGTAATTAAAGCACAGTCAGCCAGTGTTTGTGGGGGTTGCTGCTGTTAATATCACAGACCCTGAAATCAGGGTAGGCTGTCTTCCCAGAGGAGGTGGCTAAACGTGGTGAGTCTTAGAAATTCTGCCTCTGCGGTGCAGTAGCTGTGTGATCCTAAGCCAGTCACTTAACTTCCCTGAGCCTCTGTTTCCTCTTATGGACGATAGATACAATGCTTTCCAGACCTCAGAAGGCTTCTATGAAATCCAACTAAGATAATGGAAATAAAAGTGGTTAGAAAACTCCATAGCGTGACTCCATAAAAGGATCATTATTATTCAGATGTGACTGGACACCTGTAATTCTAAAATGCTTTCATCCCATAACTACCCAGAATGCAGGCAGAAAAGATGAACATTAGCAGTGGGAAGGTAAGACAAAACCAAAGGATTTTCAAACCTCTAATGGCACAAAATTCACTCAAAGTCGAACATCGAAATTTCATCTTAACTGTTTTTTGTTGCTATTACTGTTATATTTTGGGTTGAGTTTTTTTGTGGTATTTCCTGAGCACATTTGTCTTTTTTCTTTTCTCTGATGTTACTGAACAAAATAAATACTCCAGTTAAGAGCTTTAAGAGGAACAATCATGCGTGTGGTTTGTCAGGAGCCAAAATCAAACGCTATGAGACAGTAAAGATGAGGTCGCTCTATAACAAAACTGGTCATTCCCATGAATGGAATGAGGACTCCTCAGAGCCACTGAAGAGCACCCATTCCAGAAGTTATTGTCTTTCTAGGTCTTGCACAGTGGCTGGGAGCAAGAAACTTTGCATCACACAGAACTGGGATTGAAGCCCAGCGACCCAGCGTTGCCTCATCCATAAGTAGGGATAATATGCATCTCAGAGGGTTGTGTGGATGAATAACCTATGCAATGGGCTGACCCGAGTGCCTGACACATAGCAAGTGTAGGACAAATAGTAGTTGAAAAGAAAAGCTCCGCCTGAACCTTTGAAGCCTTACAGTACTTTTCTGTTTGTGATTTTTTCATATAACTTCTCCTTTTGTCCTCTCAACAACCCAAGAAGGTCTATAGATGAGGATTCATTAGTGTCATTTTACTGCTGAGAAAACTGAGTCCCAGAGAAATGAAGTGGCTTGTCCAAGGTCTCACCAGGAATGAATAGAGGTGAAGACTTGAGTCCCTTCCAGGCCCTGCACTCAAGGGCTGGTTTCACAGGCTTCAGAGCGAGAGAGGCGCCAGTCCCCATAGAAAGTCCCCTCCCCAGGGTGGAATTCAAGACCTCAGTACCCTCACGGGGGAGCACATGTGACTCAGTTCCCCCAGCCTGACTCCTCTGCCTCCCACCTCCCCCCACCTTCTTCCCACATCTGTGCGGGGGCCTGGTGCCAGAGCTGCCCAGCTGACCGCAATCGGAGGTGCCGACACCTGTTCCTGGCAGGCCCGACTGTAGCTGGAAAGCCAGAATGTTCTGCCCCACAGTTTCCAGGTTCTGACGTGCATGCCCACTGCTCACCTGCTGAGGGAAATCTCTCTCACAGACTGCGTCAGCAGGTTTACCGTAAAGTCATCACCTCTTATGTAGCCTCCTGCCCCAGCCCCTCCCATGATTAGTCATGCCCCACCCCCCATATCCCTTTTGATACGGGAATGGAGAGATCCCAGAAATGAGGGAAACCACTGTCATTATTTGAGCCCCACAAGATCCTGTACATCTAGGCTACCAGCATCCCAGACTTCCAGATCCTGAGAGTTGGAAAAACTCTGAGACCTACTAACCCAGGGATGGGCAAACTTTTCCTGTAAAAGGCCAAATAGTAAATATGTTAGGCTTGGTGGGTCCCATCCAGTCTCTGTCGCATATTCTTTGTTTCCTTTTTTTTTAAAGCCCTTTATAATTGTAAAAATTATTCTTAGCACAGGGGCCATACACAATCAGGTCTGTGGCCGAATTTGGCCTGAAGGTCGTGGTCTGTGGATCTCTGATTCCTCCAGCCCTCCCACTGTGCAGAGGGGGAAAATGAGGTCCAAAGAGTTTAAGTACATTTGCCCAAGGTCACTCAGCGATCAGGGATGTCACTCAGACTCAGATCTGACTCCTGGGCCACTCCGCCTCCAGAATTAAGAATGCTTTACTTTATTCTATTTCTTCAAAAATCTGTCAACCCCTGGTTCTGAACCAAAATGATTGATTAATTGTATTTTCAATGTTCAATAAGGCAAATGCTGTATGTGAAGGCAATAGAAGAAAAAATGTTCTTTAAAATCAAAACTAGCTGTGGTTGTTTCTGCCTTCCAAGGACAGGTGAATTCATTTCCATCCGAGGGAAGATAAATCTGTGCAATGCCCTTTTGTCTGGCAGAGCTGGTGGGGGGAGAGAAAGGACTAGAGTGACATTTAAAGCCTTTCCCTGGTTCTCTTGCCCTGGTGAAAAGGCAGGGGGTGTTGAGGAAGACTGCCATCAGCTTTGCAGAGTCTTTGAGTGTGTAGAGGGTGACCCCCAGGCCACGTGGCCTGTAGTGTCAGCCTAAATTGCTGTACTTGGTAAAAGAAGGGGAATCGGGAGGCCTAAGGAGTGGGTACATAGAGGGGGTTAGAGGAGAAACAGGCTGGCAGAGCAACATGACAGCGTGGGACAGACAGAGTGGTAAGATCAAGAATGGCTGAGGTCAGCATTAAGTGATTTGCATTAATAGCCTCCTTCACGTCCCTCGAGTCTCTACTAGAGGGTGCGGAATGCAAAAGCGTTGTGTGAGCATTTTTATTGTTTTTTGAGCAAATTAAAGGCAAGGTGCTGGAGAAGGTGGGGTAGACTAGGTCGGCACAGAGACAACCCAAGGACTGATGAACCCATTGAGCAGAGAGAGGACCTCAGAGGAGAGGCGAGCAGGAACCTCTCTCTGCTACAGAATCGCCTTCCTGATATCCTTTCCCCCTTTTTCTTGCCATCAGAACCCCAATTCTCTTTGGGATCACAAAATGCCCAATCCTACTCAAGATCCTCATTTTCCTGGTTTCCCTTGCCACTAGGAAGAGTGATGAGACATCATTCTAGTCAGGAAGTAAGACACTGGCAGAAGTCTTATAGGAATTCTGCAAAAATGTTTCCTTCTTGATAAAAAGGAGCACACATGGCTAGCACCATCACCTTCTATCTTCCTTCTTTCTTTGAACATTTATGCTACACTAGACCACAGGAGCCATCTTGCTGTTGTCTGTCCAATAGAACTTTCTGCGATGATGTAAATGTTCTGTATCTGTACTGACTCAATACAGTGGCCACTAGCCACTTGAAATGCTGCTTGTGTGACTGAGGAACTGAATTCTTTTTAGTTTTTATTTGATTTTAATTAATCTAAGTTTAAATAGACACATGTGGCTACCTTACTGGACAGCTAAAAACTAGGAAATCATAGGCTCTCTGACCCTGATGGTGAGCCACCTATCTCTAAACTCCTTATTATGGAAGAAAAATAAATCCTTAATTTTTAGGTCACTGTAAATTGAGTTTTCTGGTATCCACAGCCAAATGCATTCTAACTGATACCACCAGGGAGAAGGACTGGGAGATCCCCAGGACTCCCACTGTCCGTGGGATAATATTCAAGGGATCAACCCCATTTTATCTCTATCTCAAAGGACGGGTAACATCAGCTAATGTCAAGGGTAAGAGAATATCCCAGCAAAAGGGAAGTGTGGAACAGAATCCTCCTCTCCCTCAATCAGATCCTCTCTTTGGCCAAAGACATGAACGTCTAAAACAGTCAAGGTTGCAGGAAGCTGGCAGCCTAGGACCAAAGTAGAGTATAGAGCTGGAGGTACGGGGACTGCCATGTCCTGGCTTGGGTCCTTTCCCTGCCACACTCACCTTGCGCAAGTCACTTCCTCTCTCTGAAGTTCATGTCCTTTGTGCGTAAAGTGGAGGATAATCAAACTCTACCTGCCTAGCTCAAGGAATTATCGTAGGGCTCAGCTCAGAAGGGAGGGAAATGCATTTGTAACAGGAAAGTGCTGGTGAGGAAATCCTGGGAAAGATCATTCCTGGAAAGACTGGAGGCCTCTGGAAGTCCCACCGCTGAGTATGAGAAGCAAAAGCACCTAACATCCTGGTCTGGTTGGCTTGTCGGGCCCAGATTCCATCTGTAAGTGGTAGAGAGTTCCACCAGCCTTGCTAAGGGCCAGATGCAGGGGAGAGGGGTGGCCTGGGGCTAGGGGAGCCCAATTCTCATAAACAAACATGAGGCAGACACAAGGCACCGACCCCTTGAGTGACCACCTCAGTTGGTAACTGGAATGACTATAGATCACTACCCTCAGATGTGTGCAACCCAACCGAACCCTCATCACTGCCCCAGGGGAGGTATCTATATCCCCCCACTCATGATGGGTCAAATCTGAACACAGAAGGAGGTGGTAGGTGAACAAGGCTTCGAGGGTAGCTTAGAAGTGGGGAGCTGGGAAAGATGGGTCCCCTTCCAGAAAACACAAAGAGAGAAACTCAGGGGACCAGAGTGTTCATGGGAAACAGTTTGGACCAGAAAAACAGCTTCTAGCCTGGAAGTACAGACAAAGGTCTGTATACCCCCACTTTCAACCCTTTTCTCACCAATAGAGCCAAACAGACTTGTGTTGTAGTTAGCCATATATTGTTAAGGGATAATTTCTAAAAACGGGTATGGACAGATTTTTGGGACCTCTCTCCCTGGTCTAACAGGCAAATCTAACAAGCAAACCACACAGGCTTTAAGTCGGTACAATAACATCCATGCTGTCCTGTGAAGCAGCCATGCAGGCCATCTTCAGCCTTTGTCAAAATGACCTTGCAACCCCACACCTCGTGACTGAAGATTCCAGGCGCACAGATCCACAACAGGAAGAGACAAAGTGGTGTCTCGCGCTCACATTTCCCAGCTGCGTGTCTTAGAGACTGAGGGACTAATTAAGGACCCTGGTCCTTGCCTCCCTCCACACATAGATAATGTCAGCATCTCTGAACTTGTTTGATGTAGAACCAAGGAGTTCTTTTTTACATTACCTTCAATGTACAATCGAGAGAAAAGCTCAGATGTACTCTATCCCTTTTTTCTGACGTATATGAAATCTAGCTGTTAGGGTTTTTTTTCTTTTCCTTTTCCCCGCATGTGCACTGTTTTATGAAAGAGACATAAGCTGTGCTTAAACTCACACCCCTCAGAGCAGTTCCATCAGAGTATTCTGTTGAATTGTATTCCTGGGGTCCAAACTCCTCACCTTGATTATTGAATAAACTCCTTCGCTCAGACCACCCCACCCAGACTCTTTATTCCAGTCGACACGGGTATAATCATGACCTTCACAGAAATATAAAATAAACATGTGTCAAGGATTTAACTCATTAATTAGTAAAAGAACCAGTAAGATGTCACAATTAGTTCCAAGAATCACATATACACAAACAACAAGAAATGCTAGAATGAGTTTACAAATAGATGCACAACCGGCTTATTCCACAAGGAGTGTGGTAAACTAATCATAGTTCCACCGGAAAAAAAATTATTTGTATGTCTGGCCAGGCTGGTGGTGTAGTGGTTAAGTTTGCACACTCCGCTTTGGCAGTCTGGGATTTGCAGGTTCGGATGCCGGGTGCGGATCTACACACCACTCATTAAGCCATGCTGTGGCAGTGTCCCACATACAAAATAGAGGAAGATTGGCACAGATGTTAGCTCACAGCCAATCTTCCTCAAGCAAAAAGAGGAAGATTAGCAACAGATGTTAGTTCAGGACCAGTCTTCCTCACCAAAAAAAAAAATATATATATATATATATATATATATCATTTGTATGTCTATGGACAAGAACATTCTGCATTGCTCTCAGTTAGCTACCACTTAGAGTTTTGAAATAGCTCAAAGGCAATGAAAGGCACAGAGTCCCCATAGATATACCTAGTTTTCCCTTGAAGACACCCCATAATCTTTTCAGTCTGTTTCAAAGTCATTCACCATCTTTCCTACAATATCTAGGCATACCTCTGTCGTCTTATCTACTAGATCCACAGTGGTCCACGGGATCACCCCTTGAAATGGATGCCAACATTCCAGGAAGTTAGGGCCGGGGCTAGGGACAACTGATGTAAGCAGTAAGAGGGCGTGGGATATAGGATTCCTGAGCTCAGAGAGACCTACTACCAAGGACTTTATTTTACAGAAGTCAAAACTGAGGCCCAGAGAGGAAAAGGGATTTTCCTAAAGACACACAGCAGAGTGGGAATGACACCTTATCCTCTACAGCACACACTTTTTAAGGCAGAGGGGCTGAAAAAGGAGGTGCCAAGGGGCTACTGGTTCCCCCTGGCTTGGAACCCTCCCTGCTTCCCTGTGTTCCTTCCCTCCCTGAGCCACATTTGCAAAACAAGGGCGGTAATAATACCTCCCTCCCTGTGCTGTGCCTTGTGAGGTTTAAATGGGACAATTTAGATAAAACACCTCATAGCAGGTGCTCCATAGAAATCATTTCCCTTCACCCTCCTGAGTGACCCTGTGACCCCAGGGCAATGACAGGGGTCATTCTGCTTTCACTCCCCCAAGGAGTTCCAACAAGATGTAAATGCGGCTGCTTCTTGCCCAAGATGAGTCACATGTGCTCCTTTCTGGCCCAGATTCGATTAGACTGGAATGGCCTCAGGCCATGGCCACATTTCCTGTGCCAAGTCAGCTCATTGTAACAAATTTTGAGGAAAACACACAAAGAAAAGGAGATTGCAAAAAGATTAAGTCTAGCAGTCACCTCCACCAGGAGGGGCCCTGGGGCAGGGTCAGAGGGCAGGTGGTGCCAGGCAGCAGTAGGAATAGGGGACCCAGAGCCCCAGAGATTTGTACCCTTGGCGCAGGGAACCCGCAAACAGAGACACTGAGTCGTTTCCCAGCAGGGCCATGTCAGTGTGACCTTCAAACAGCCCGCAGGGCAGGGCCCTGCGCATCTTCTAGGTCCTGATATGACTGAGCATCCGTCTCATAAATGTGTTGTGAGCTACTTGGTCTCAGTTCCCTGCCACAGTCTCAATTTCGGGGCATCCCTGATTTCTCTCTGCAGAGAGATTCAGAAGAGGCCCCAGGCTAGAGAGTGGTGGGGTTCTGTTTTGTTTTTTTCCAACGTGCACATTCACACCGACACACAAGGGGGTCTTTCCCCTTCTCTGGGAAGAAAGTGTGCAGAAGCATCCAAGTCAGACAGGAAGGGACCCCAAAGCTTCAGGATTCAGTCCTCTGCCTTCTGCCAGGTCGACTGGAAAACCCACTACGGGCAGAATCCTGGCTCTTCCAGGACTGATCAAAACATAGACCTTGGATGAAAGCCCTTCACATTTCTCTGACACTTTGGAGTTTAAACATCATTTTGGCCCAGTCATTTGAGAAAATTTGACTCTATTTTATCAGATGAGAAAAACGAGATTCTGAAAGCCCAGATGAGTTGACTGGGGACACGCAGCTGAGCCAAGACTAAAACCCACATCTTCCATCATAGATATCAGTTGCAACAATGGGGAAACTGAGGTCAGAGAAGGGAAAATACTCACCTAAGGTCACACAGGATGTAAGCAGCAGGGCTGGGATTGGAACCTGTGTCCCTCCCAGGTAAAGCTCTTCTCATTCTACCACCTTGCCTCTCTCCTTGGAGATCTCTCAGGACAGAAACTGCATCCATGGCCCCATGGACATTTCCTTTTAGGGCAAAGATGGCAAATCATTTCCCCCCCAGGTGGATGGATTGCCATGGCTGCATGGAGCTCTTTGTTGAGAAGACGGTGGGTGCCTGTGAGCTCAGCAGGAGAGAGGACTCTTGTTCAGCAGTGTCTGCCATGAGTATTGCAGGTGGACTGGTCACTCTCCATTTCCTGTCCTGGTCTGCATTCAATTTCACTCCCTCTTCTCCTGTATTGAGCAGCATTACTGCAGGCAGAACATGAAGGTGACAGACACAGTCCAATCTAGAGCTCAGCCTACTCCCCGAGAATGAAAATAAGACCAATGGACGTATACTCACGAGATATGCCATCATTAGAAGAATTCTGATCTTTTTTGGAAAAACCAAAGTTCCGAGCTTGAGGGTGGACTCAACTGGAACTTGCTGCTACCAGCCCTGGAGTATAGTCGACAGGGGTGCCATGTGGGAAACAGCTCACCTGGAAATCAGTACCTACCTTTCGGAGTGTTTGTCCTTGTGATTTTCAATTTCGAGCTCATATTTGAAACCACTGCTTGTTGTCGTACATGATATGACTCCGAGGAGGAGCAGAACACGGGCTCTCACTGTAACTCAATTCTCGCTTCTCTGGGAGGTGAATGGCTATCTCTTTGAGCTGCTTCCCAGTGCCTCCTGCTAAGTGAATATAATTGGATTAGTATTCCCTACCCTGTCATTATTATTAGGATTATGTATCCTTTTTGCCTTGTGACTTGACATGACCCCTGAGTAGAAGCCCATCAACACTGGACTTGGCCACAAGACTTGTTTGATGGGACATGGGGGGAAGTGACAGAGTGCCAGTTCCAAACAACAGCCTTAAGAGGCATCACGTTTTTGATCACATGTCTTGTACTCCTGCTATTTGCCATTGATAAGAGTTTCCCCCAAGTAGTTTCTGTCCCTTCAGCTCAGGTCCTAGAATGGAGACGTGTGAAGCAGTCCCCAACTGACCCTCATTCTAGATCCAAGCCCTGCTGATCCAAGCTAAGCCCAACAGAGCCACATGAACCAACCTACAAATCTGTAAGAAAAGTATGTTATCATAAGCCACTGATATGGGGAGGTGGGTGGTATTTGTTATGCAGCATTATCAAGCAAAAAAAAAAAAAAACTGACTAATACAGACACCGAGACTGTTATTTAGGTTATTTCCTCCAAAACATAATCTCTAAATTCCATCAATATTTTTATGTCATGAAATAACAGGTAAATGGACAATTTTTTTTATTTATATAGATGGTAAATTGACACCATGGCATCTAGTTTGTACATCAGTCTCTTATGAACTTGGACAAAATGAGTCTGCTCCCAAGACTAATCAATGCTCAGGGGATATTCAGGGGTTCAAATCAGGGCCAACAGCCAGAGATGTGAAGAAAGGATTCACATATAAGAGGATAAACAAAAGTATTGCAGAAATCCACTTGTTGATGAGATGTTACAGACAATGAAGGGTTTGGGGAATTATATTTCCTCATTACCCCTCCCTTGTCCCTGGAGTGTTTAAGAACAGAAGTTCACAGATATCAAGCTGGGTCACGTTTGTAAGAGGTGAGGGAGAGTTCAAGCTTCTTTTGTAATAGCAGAACCTTTGTTGGACACAATCTTACAAGTATATCCTCGATTTGTGAAATTGATGAGAATGGAGCTGCTCTGCTGGAAGCCTGTGCAAGAAGCCAGGGCCCTTTCTGCTCAGCCTTTCTCTACTCCCCTGGGGTGATAGCTACATGGATATCAGTTCTAGCAGTGGGGAAACTGAGGTCAGAGAAGGGAAAATGATTCTACAGACTCCAATGAGAAAGCCTTGGGATTTTAGGGTCTCTGAAGACTCACTCCAAACCCCGGCCCCCGATGCCTCCCAAGACAGCAATCTGGAGGTAGCCATTTTCATCCTGTTTGAAGAACACAACACATAAAGAAGTAGTTGTGAATCTGGGTACCAGGGGCGTGTCCAACCCTGGCCACTGCCAGCAAGTGAGGCAGAAACTGTTGCTTCTCTCTAAAGAAGTGAGACTCCAGCTGCAAGGTTTTGACTCAAGAAATCAGCAGATTAATCTCAAGATCATCTCCTGTATTAGAAGCCATCATTCTGCCCACAGGCATCACTGTCCCATGTGAATCAAAGTGACAGGACCAGACTCCTTGGGCCACACTCCTTCTGAGATTTATTTGGCCTCTGATCGAAGGAGATTCGAGGCATTCCCAGGAGCCCTTCCATCTCAGAGCTGTCAGTGCCTGGTGCCGACACCTTCAATCTCTTGCCCATCCTGAATTCATAATGAAGTGAAATCAGGAACCATGCACCAGCACAAAGAAGGCATCTGTTCGACATTTCAGTGCAAGCCATGGAGGAAGGGGATAAAAGGACTGAGAGCGAATGAGACAGGCCCTGGATCTATTTAACAAACTTATGAAGGTTAGGCTGAGTGTGTTCAAGTGATGAGGAAATAAAATAGCTAATGCTCCACTCTCCCCTGGGGCAACATTATATAACACCATTTTCTCTCTTCTGAAAGCAGATATAGAAAAATATATATATATATATATATATATATTTTTTTTTTTGTGAGGAGATCAGCCCTGAGCTAACATCCGCCAATCCTCCTCTTTTTTTGCTGAGGAAGACGGCCCCGGGCCAACATCGGCGCCCATCTTCCTCCACTTTACATGGGACGCCGCCACAGCATGGCTTACCAAGCAGTACCTCGGTGCGCGCCCGGGATCCGAACCAGCGAACCCCGGGCCGCCGCAGCGGAGCGCGCGCACTCAACCGCTTGCGCCACCGGGCCGGCCCCTAGAAATATATTTTGCATTCGTGCATCTAGAATCTGGCAAGTCACCATTTAAAGGGACATGAACTGTGTAGGATGGAAGGGTGTGATCTCATGCAATGTGCAGAGAACCAAGATGAGGATCCAGTGTTCCTGGCGGCCCCCTGAGACTCCCATAGGCAAACCTCTTTCCTCTTCCAGGGCTCAGTATTCCTTGGAATTTAAGGTGGGTGAAGGATCAGAAATAAGATCAGAAAGACCCATCTCAGGCCTCCAGAATTCAGCCAGTCAGAAATTGGCCTGCTTTGGTGCCCTCGACCTTGACCCTGAAAAATCAGCAGGATCTGCAGGTACTAAGGAATTGGATCTAATGTTGCTTTCATTTAAGCTGAGTAGCAAACAAAGCATTTACTTTGGGGTGAAGATTCAGGAAAGTTGCTAAAATCATTTTTATTTTACAACAGAAGGAAAAGGACAGAGTGAGTTGTTCATCCTAACACCATCAACACGAATGGAGTTTTTTTTCCCCATCTTTGAGGAAAACTTGGTTATACTTACTGCTAAATCTCTTGCATCAACTATTATGAAATTTATAATTATTATTAATTTTCACTTTAACAATGTTTTACTTTAATTTTCACACTAAACCTCATTTTTATGACTTACATATATATTTAAGAATTATTTAGAAAGTATTTAAAACAACTAATGATAAAAGATCTTCGATATACATAACAGAAAACTAAATTACCCACTTTCTTAGAGCTAGGGGAATCTTCATCTTCTTAAAAAATATATTATCAGGGGCTAAAACAACCATGAAGACTAGGAGAAAATGTACTCTTTAAATTTTTTTTTTTTTTCCCAGCCTTCTCTCTTGCTGACAAGTACTATAGTACTTAGAAATTGCCCAAGAGAAGCCCATATTTCTGGTGTATTTTTTTTCTGACTTGGCAGAGGCAGGACTGAAACCCAGGTCCCTTGCTTCCCAGTTCAGTTCTCAGGCCACAGCACAACTGTCTTCATGTTATGAATTAGTTACCTCTGAAAAGGCTTCTCGTCTCCAAAATAGACTCTTCCCAACCACTAGGTAAAGCTTGTGAAGCCTTTCATAATGACTCACGCAGAAGCAAAGATTCCCCAGCACAGAAGCAAGTCATAAAATAAACACCCCACAGTCTGTGTCTGTGCCAGAGCTCCAGGCTCCCATGTGCCATGGGCAGTCCCCAGGCCAAGATGGCCCCAGGGTTGCTAACCCCAGAGAGCATTAGAGACTTCAGGAACTCCCCTCTAGTGCCTTCTTTCCCCTTGTATTGGGCACAGTGAGTAGAACTTCCTTACCCGTCTACCTTTTCTCTCTCTCTTTCCATCTATCCCTCCATTCATTCAGTCATACATCCCTCCATCCCTTCAGTTATTCATCTGTAGTAGATTGGATCCATTAAGGCCCCAATTCTCATCCTGCACACCCATGCCTTCACCACGTAACAGTGAAGTGTCCTGCCTCTCTGTCTCTGGGACTTGCTCTGGCCAATGGGATGTTAGCAGACATGACACAAGCAGAGACAAGAAAAATTACCTGCATGTATCCCCTCATCACTTGTGACCTCTTCCATTGGCAGGGGCTAGCCTACTGGGATGTGAGAGACGTGTGAAGCAGAGCAAAGTCACCCTGGTTGTCCCAGCCATGACTACCCTAGATCATCCAGTAGCCAGCCAACTCCCCAGATGTGTGACCAGACCAGCCAATTTCAGCAGAGCTGCCCTAACTGACCACCCCAGACACATGAGCAATAAATAGGCATTGCCATAAGCCACTGAGGTTTTTTGTGGTTATTTGTTACCCAGCATTACTTTGGCAATAAATAACTGATACAAGATCTAACATTTACCTGGATCTTCTATGTCCTATGCTGAGTTCTGAACCACAGAGGGAAATCAGTCATGTTCCTCCCTCACAGGGATCCCAATCTGCTGGAAGAGACACACAGAACATCTCTTTATCTAGGAGGATCTTGCACCACCAACCCCCAGCAGAACTCCCAAGACCTAACTCCTCTCCTCTTAACAACAAGAAAACTGATATGGAGGTAGAATGAGGTAGTGGAGTATCAGCAAAGATAAGGTCCAGGTGCAACTGACTATTTTTCAAAAGAATAACAGCTGTTAAACACACAAGTTTTATTCTCTCATGTAAGAAGCCCAGAGAGGGGCATCCCAGGGCTGGTACCATGTCAGGCACCCCCATCCTCAACACATGGCTTCCTCCTCATAATCCAAGACAGCTGCTCAAGCTCCAGCTATCACCTCCACATTCCAGCCAGCAAGATAGAAGAAGGACTAAGGAATGTTTCCAGAAGTCACACAGGACACTACTGCTTATTTATCATTGGCCAGAACTTAGTCTCACAGCCAGTCTCTACTGCAATGTCTACTACAAAGATGACTGGAAAATAAATCTTCATTCCAGACAATGATATGCCCAGCCACAAACTGGAGGTTCTATTATTAAGGGAGAAGCGGAGGACAGAAATTGAGAAACAATTAGTAGTTTCTGCTGCAAGTACAAACAGGTATCACACCTCTGGGATCAAATAGACTTAGATCCACACCATAACTCAACCAGGGGCTCGACTTATAACCTTGGGAAGATCCTTTCTTTCTTTGGGCCTCAGGGTCCCTACCTATACAAGGGAGGCAAGGGAGAGAGTTGGTCTGCACGGTGTCTTAATCTCCTTCTGGCTCTTTCCTGTCGAGCATCGTAGAGGGAAGATTCTAAAGCGCGTGGCCTTCCATCAGATGGTGGCAGAGATATACCTGTTTACATACCCAGCTGACGTCCCCCCTCCAGTCTGACAGCATCTAGTGACCAAAAGGGCAAACGCCTAGCACAGCCTGTGTCGGAAAAGAGAGATCCACCTGAGCTCGCTCACTGCTACTCTTGAAGTGACATAGAAGTGGCCGTCCCGGGGACTAGAAGCTTCTAAGGCTCACCTTCGCTATCACCCTCAGGGACCTAGTTGTGGTCAGAGAACAAAGATCTAATCGTATTGCTCAGCTCCTGCCCTGGACCCAGTGCCAGGAAGCTGTGCCACCAAAAAAGACTTGAGAAAGGAGCAGTCAAATATTCAAAATCCAGGCAGGCGACATTTATGTGGCCCTGTTCAGAGTGGGAATAGAAAACCAAAACATTTTAATTTACTACCAGCCAATTCTATAGCCCATGTGTGCACTTTATAAAGAGGGAAGAAACCTTTGCTCAGAGTCTAATTAAGGCCTTCTACAAGTCTATTTTTTTTTTTAAGATTTTATTTATTTATTTATTTTTCCCCCAAAGCCCCAGTAGATAGTTGTCTGTCATAGCTGCACATCCTTCTAGTTGCTGTATGTGGGACGCGGCCTCAGCATGGCCGGACAAGCAGTGCGTCGGTGGGTGCCCAGGATCCGAACCCGGGCCGCCAGCAGCGGAGCGCACGCACTTAACCACTAAGCCACGGGGCCGGCCCCTACAAGTCTATTTAAAGCCTTCTAATTCTGTGATGAAGGAAACTACCCGCTCCCCTGTGGGTTAGGACAGTATCAAATCTTACAGAGTAAAAGCCCTTCCATCCAATACATCTGAGAACCTCTTCTTCCCAAATTAGCCTAGGTCTATGGCTTTGTCTTCATCTACTTTGAAATCACGGTTATTGGATTTGCAGTCAAGACATTATACTTTGATAAATCAGACTCATTTAATTTATAACTCAGAAATCCTCTTACTTTAAAATGCGAGTCTTTCTCTCTCTCCACGGGGGAGAGAAATTCAAAGCGGGGTGAAGCCCGGGGCCAGCAGAATACTCCATCTGCCGCAAAACTCACGGCTCCCCTGAATCTTGTATGAAATGTGTGAATAACAACAACCAAACAGCAACATTAGGTATTAAGTATTTACCCTGCGCTTATTGCTTTGAGTTCAAGGTCTCGATGAATCCTTAAAAAATCCTGAGAGTTAGGTGTTATGATCCCATTTAGAGGCGTGAACCCTGAAGCTCAGAGAAGCTGCATAACGTGTATAAGGTCACATAGCTGACGCCTGGCTGAGCTGGGATTTCTTCCTAGACAGATGTTCCAGAACAAAGCACTCATACAGCGCCTGAAGCATAGTTAACATTCATACATGTTACTTTACGCTGACTCCCCATGAAATGATTCTTGCCTATATTCGGGCAAGGTGGTCCCAGGCATCCGCTCACCTGCAGCTTCCGGCTGACTTCCACGAGAGAAGCCCATAAGCCCATCTGAAGAGTTCCAGAATCCTCGCCAAAGTCAGAGGACTTGTCTTCTTTTACCGGTTTCTGAAAATGTTGGATTTCGCTTTTTAGCGTTTCATCAAAAACAGTCTTAAGAAATAATCTCTTCCACATCCCTGGGGAGTTAGCAAACTGTCTTGAAATCAGTTACAAGGCTAGGTGGAGTATCACCATGAAAAGGGTGGGGCCTTAAATCGGTAGCCTGCCACCTCTCTGGACAAGGAGCCCCTTCTAATTCATCCAGTTGAAGAGACGACTGATGAAGCAAGTCCAGGGGGTCAGATGTTAGAAAGAAATGTTGCTGTACGTTTTTCCATCACTTCTCACTGTGCTGCTTTGTCCGTCAGCAGACAGAGAAAATACTGGAAGAAGGGATGTGGATACACCAGTAGATAAATCCACTGATTTGGAAATCTTGAATCTTTCTTTCTCAACTGCTTTTTTTTTTTTCCTGTAAGAATTTGTCCCTTGCCTGTAACACTCGTCTTTCTGTCCCCCTATAGCTTGGTGCTCTTTGAGGGTATGTTTTGCTACATCCCCTCTGCTGAAGCAGAGAGGCAACAATAGATACAGATTCTTACTCAAATCCAATCAAAGTGTATTTAAGCACCATCCTCCATGTATATAAGGCACTGTGGTGGGATCTGTAATATAAAGAGACATAATAAATAGTATTGCTGTTCAGAGGCAAAAAAAAAAGGATGGAACCTCAAGCTTGCTCCTTTATCTTTCAGTCAAGTTACCCCAGCTCCATCTGGGTCAGGTAATGCGATGGAGCTTTGTGAGCACAAAAACTTACAAAGAGGCAGCCTGGTGTGACGTTGCGGAAGGCGCATATGTCCTTCCAAAATGCACCGCAGGGTGCACTTCAACAAGCGATTTCATAGATGCCAGTTCTTCTCGGCCTGGGCAAGATGGGAATTGTGGGTCCCTTTTCAGAGATGAGGAAATGAGACTCAGAGAAGGGAAGTGACCTGCCTGAAGGGAAAAGGCAGAAGTCTGAATCCACCGAAGCGTGAGTAATCTTTTGGGCCATGGACCTAGCGGATGACTTGGTGGTAAGAGGAAAGCATCCTTGGAAGGAATGGGAGAAGCCCACATTTTGACCCTAGAAGACATGCTACCCTACACTGCCAGTCGCCCCTTCTTCCCTACCCACTCTCCCAAAAGAGGAGGGAGGAAGACGATTCAGCCCCAAGAGGGCTGTGCCCACCAGGTGTTCCTGAGAAATGACCAGCACTGTGACATTGTTCTCTGGACCCCTCTCAGGTGACAGGGACTTGTAAAGGGGCATGCATTGCTTCTTTGGAACCCAAGCTCTTTCAGCTGCTACCCAAGAAGGCCCAGAAGGAAGTTCTCTGGCTCTGCTCCACAGCAAATAATGTCCCTGTGAAGTTTCACTATAACAAAGAGATGATTCAGTAATTACTCAGAGAAACCATAGCATTTCAGAGATGTTCTCCTGGACCACAGCATGTACAGTGATGTGCTTTCTCTTCCTGCTGCAGCCCTTGAATTAGTGTCAGATCTGAGTAATAAGTGACATGTTAAATGACTGGTGACAGTATTTACCCTTCCTTCCTCCCCACCCCCACCACACTCAGATGTCAGTCAATGTGACAAAATTTCAATACCAAAACCTTCACCGAGAACAGTGAAACTTAGTCTCTCCATTTTCCCACAAGTCTCAAATTGATACTGGAAATTTTTTTCTTTGTCTCCAGTGTAATCGAAAAATATGTTTTTATTTAGAAGCAATCCAAAAAAAAAGTCAAGCCTATTTTTAGAATGTGAAATTACAGAGGATTTTTCCAAAAGGTTCTTCAGTATCCATTATGCGAGAGCCACAAAAAGGTTTTATTTGTGACAATCACCTTGGGGCTTTGAAGGGAGTCCGAGGGTTAGGATTCCCGGAAATTGAGAAAACTAAATCCTTTGAAAGAATACACTGAATTTCCAGCTCGAAAAGTACGAACAAGAGATGAGTTTACATTCAAAATGATGCCTTTCCACAAGCTTCTTAGAAAGGAAGCACAAATTCATCCTACAACATTTATTACATAGGTCATAGATATAATGTTGTACATTAAGTCAGTATTTCCTAAACACCGTTTATTTGCATATCATTGTGACTTTGTCTATTATCTTTACTATTCTTTGCTTAATATTTTTCTTTAAACCGTTTCATTTTTTTACACTAAAGCAAATGTACGTATCACTACCATAAATGCAAATGGCTAACATAAAAATAAATATAATAAAAACAAAAGAATGTGCTTAAATTCTAGTCTGATGTTCTCACCTGCCAAAAAACTCGGAGCCTGTGGGCTGTTTCCCTTTCATTATAGAGGGAGATGGGCAACTGTCTGTGGGCATTGCAGAGTGGGTAGCACCTAATTGAGACTCTATCCTTTATGTAATTGAAAGGATTAAAAAGAGAGGGGCTAGTCCGCTGGCGTAGCGGTTAAGTATGCACACTCCGCTTCGGCAGCCCGGGGTTTGCAGGTTCAGATCCTGGGCGCAGACCTACGTGTCACTCATCAAGCCACGCTGTGGCAGGCGTCCCACACATAAAGTGGAGGAAGATGGGCACGGATGTTAGCCCAGGGCCCATCTTCGTCAGCAAAAAGAGGAGGATTGGCAGCAGATGTTAGCTCAGGGCTAATCTTCCTCCCCCCCCCAAAAAAAATTAAAATTAAAAAAAAACTTACATACATATATTCATAGCAGAATTATTCATAGACCCAAAAAGTAGAGGCAAGCTAAATGCCCACCAACAGATGAACAGATAAACCAAATGTGGTATACCCATCCAGTGGAATCTGATTTGGCAATACAAAAGAATGAAGAACTAATACATCTTACAACATAGATGAACCTTGAAAAGATTATGATGTAAAAGAAACCATACACAAAAGACTACATATTGTATGATCCAATTTATATGAAATGTCCAGAATAGGTATATCCAGAGAGACAGAAAGTAGATTAGTGGTTGCCAGTGGCTAAAAGGAAGGGGGATGGACAATGATGCTAATGGGTATGGAGTTTCCTTTTGGGGTGATGAAAATATGCAGGAATTAGATAGTGGTGATGGTTGCACAACTCTATGAATCTACTAAAAACTATTGAACTGTACACTTTAAAAGTATAAGTTTTATGGTATATTAATTATATCTCAATAAATTTGTCATTTACAAAAACTGAATTTAGAAAACAATTCAATTAGGAGGCAAGAGTCAAGAAAAGAGACATTTCACCAAAGAGGATGTATGGGTGACTGACAAGCATGTGAAAAGATATTTAACATCATTAGCTATTAGGGAAATGCACATTAAAATCACACTGAGATACCGGAACATACCTATTAAAATAGCTAAAATAAAAGTGAAAAAAACACTGGAGAAGATGAGAGAAATAGGATGGGAATCTAAAATGGCACAGTCACTCTGGAAAATAATTTGGCACTTTCTTTTAAAACTAAAAATGGGGCCGGCCCCGTGGCTTAGCGGTTAGGTGCGCACGCTCCGCTGCTGGCGGCCCGGGTTCGGATCCTGGGCGCGCACCGACGCACCGCTTCTCTGGCTATGCTGGGGCCGCGTCCCACATACAGCAACTAGAAGCATGTGCAGCTATGACATACAACTATCTACTGGGGCTTTAAGGGGAAAAAAATAAATAAATAAAATCTTGAAAACTAAAAATGGATTTACCATACAATGCAGAAATTGCACTCTTGGGCGTTTACCCCACAGAAATGAAAACTTATTTTCCTACGGAAAATTGTACCTGAAAATTCATAGTCGTCGTCTTCGTAACGGCCAAAAACTGGAAACCGTTCGTATATTGCGCAATGAGTGACTGGTTAAACAAACTGTGGTACATTCATCCCAGGGATTATGAGCTAGCAATAAAAAGAAACAACTATTAACACACGCTATCACTTGGATGAACCTCAAGGAAATTACGCTGAGTGAAAAAAACCTCAAAAAGATACATACATACTGCATGTTTCCACTTATGTAACATTCATGAAATGACATCATTATAGAAATGGAGAGCAGTTAGTGGTTTCCAGGGGTTAGAGATGGTGGGGAGAGGGGGAAGGTGTGGCTGTAAAGGGGTGGCACAAAGGAACCTTGTGGGGATGGTAGTTAAGTGTCTTGATGGTGGTGACCATCATGAAGCCACACACGTGACAAAATAGCATGCGGCTACACACACACAGTGAGTACATGTATACCTGGTGAACTTTGAATAAGCCCTGTGGATTGTACCAGTGTTAATTTCCTGGTTTTGATATGGTTAGTGATGCAAGATGTTAACATCGGGGGAGTCTGGGTGAAGGGTTCGTGGAACAACTCTGTGATTTTTTTTTGCAACTTCCGGTGAATTTGTAATTATTTCAAAATAAAGTTTTTTCAAAACCTAAATTGATCCTGACCCAAAATTTACTCCTCTTTCTGAATTCTTTAATTTCACATCCATAGACATGAAAGCTAGACATCTAGGCATCAGCCCAGGCTCCTCCGTAGCATTTACCTGTCAACACCAAACCGTAATAATAATAATAAGTAACATTTATTGAACGCTTCTTCTCTACCAGGCACTACCCTGATGGCATTCTATGGCTGGTCTAATCTATTCCTCACATCAACTCTATTATTACTCCCATTGTAAAGGTAAGGAAACAAGATTAGAGGGGTTAACGGCTATGGCCAAGGTCATACAGCAGGTGGGGAGGGCAGGTTGCTCACCTAGGCAGTCTGACTTCAGAGCCCATACACTGTGAAATCACCAGATTCAAAATCCACGCACTCATCGTAGGCCAGTGCCTTAGTTCAAGACGTCAGTATTCTCTACCCGGACCAGAATTAGTACCGGAGCCTGGTGACCAGTCTCCCACCCCCGACCCAAGGGGAAGGAAGCAACCACACCTACCATATGCACTTGAATGATAAACCACCCCAAACAGAAGACAGTCCCCCAGTTTCCCCGTGCAAAGATTTTTTTAAGTATTTTGGCCAACTTGAATATATAAATGTTTAGTGCTATGGGTGAAATAACCAAGCATCTATTTACACGGTTTCAATACATTTTATGTGTTTACAATGGCATATTATATGAAATCCATTAATTTGGAAACCTTGCTGCCCTCACTCTCCCACTTTCTAAAATAATTTCATTCAAACGCTTCACACGCATCTTTAACTTCAGCGCCTTCAAAGTTTTCAACTAACACAGCTTTCCAGCATATATTATCTTCATTTCTAAGTTATTTGAAAAATAGTCCTTTTGAATCTATATATAACCCTCTCCCTGAAAAGCTAAAAGGTCCATTCATATAGCATCCAGGAAATGTAGGTTTTTTAATTTGCTCTGTCGCTCTGTGGCTCCAACATTGGCTACAAATTAAAATCATACTGCATTATAAACTTCAAAGTTGCTAAGAGACAGGATCTTAACTGTTCTCAACACAGAAAAGAAATGACAATTATGTGACGTGATAAAGGTGTTAGCTAACACTACTGCAGTAATCGTATCGCAGTATACAAATGTCTCAAATCAACACGTTGTACACCTCAAACGTACACAATGCTACATGCCAATTACATCTCAATTTTTTTTTTTAAATGGGAAAAATCACCTGGGGAGCTTTAAAAACTACCAATGCCCAGAAATAGTGATTTTACTGGTCAGGAGAGGACACTAGGTGTAGCCCTTTTTGAAGTTCCTCCCGTGAGTCTACGTACAGCCCAAGCTGAGAACCACTGTTCAGGTGTGTACCTAGAGAGCTCCACGTGTAATCTAGTGGTTCTCAGACTTGGTTATGTACAAGAACCTGGAAAGCTTTGTAAACATCCTGATGCCCAGGCTCTGCCCCTCCCCAAGGATTCTATTGTATCTGATCTGACCACTTAGGAGTATTGGTTGTGAGGTTTAAAAGACTGTCTTAACCACATTCAAATATTTACCATGGTTAAGTCACATCCCCCTCCCACCTCAACTCCTACCCCCCCTCCCATGACTTCCAAAACTGTGCTGAATCTTTGCTTTCTTCCATTTCTTTTGTATCAGGTGACCTCTATAAGCTTCCAAAGATAGCACTGATTGAGAACATTTTAACCTAATTTGGTTTCCCCAAATAGTACTTGGTTGTCCTAAACAAAGGAGTTGAAAGAGTGTCCCGTATGGTGAGAGATTTTGTGAGGTCTCAAATATAAAGCTTTCAGATACATTTCTGGAAGATCAATTGGGAAGAGAATGTCGCTTTATTTTTGTACATATCATTAATAACCATTTCTTGAATGTTTACAACAGCAAGGCACCATGTTAAATGTTTACCTGATCTCACTGAATCCTAAAAATATATACAGGATATTTAATTATTATTATTCCCATTTTAAAGAGGAAGAAACTCAGTCACGGAGTCCATTTGCCCAAGGTTAGCACCCAGCTGGTGTACAAAGACAGAATGTGGGCCCAGGTTTTCTGCGTCCCATGCTGTACTGCCCCCTTCTGTCCCAGCAGTCCTCAAGATGCTTTCAAAAGAGGCACCAGGACTTCTGTTCCAGTGCCCCAAAGGACAGTGTAGGGGAAGAGGGAGAATCCCCCTCTGCCCTTTCCCTTAAGGTTCTTATGGCTGGCCAAATAATTAACAGGACAGGTTAGCAGGAGAAAATAATACCAAGTTTAATAACATGTATACATGGGAGAAACCAGGGACACTGCGTTTCTCAACACAATAGCAGAAATTCTCTTCTTAAATACCATGTTCAGCCAAAGACAAAGGAGGATGTTGGGGGTTGGGGGAGTCAGTTACAGGAGTTACCACTAAAGCACTGTAAACAAGAGTAAGGTTATTATGCAGATTTAAGGCTTCACCTTCCACATTGATAAGTCTCTAGAAATGAGGCCATCCCCCCTCTTCCCAATACAGAGAGGGAGATACCTTTACAAATGGAGATTTCCCTTATAAATGTAAATGTTTGTCTGACAACTCCTCGCAGAGCCATCCAGAGAATGTGGCCAGAGAGACATAAGATGGGCTTGTTGATGCCTTTTCTACTGTAACATCTATTTTACATTATATTGCAGCCATCAGATAGAAGATCTGTTCCAGGAAGGAGTTACTATGTCAAATTCTTTAGGCAGGTAGTGGGGGAGGTCAAATGTCCATCAGAGAAAACAATCAAGGTAAAGAGATATATTTCAGGGTGGCCAAATCTTGATCTCCCACAACAGCATGGCATCATGAACGAGGGAAGGACCACTGGAGAGAGCATCAGTGACCTCCTCCCTCCTCCCTGCCTCTGTGGTCCGGTCAAACCCCTCTGCCCCAACATGCCCTGGTTCCCGGCTCTGTGACATCACAGACAGCCTCCTCTCCACTCTGACAGCTGCAGGTGAGTGAGGCTCAAAGGTTAGACCTGAGAACGGGAGGGGGATTTGGTCTGTGCTTAAAGGGACAATGTCTCCATCACTCCTAGACACATTTTCACTTTGCTCCAGGAAGCAGATGCCACCCCCAACTTACATTGACCCTGTTGTTTCTCTTTCTGGGCCCCAGTCTCTCCACCTATGGCTGAATGACCCCTAGTGGCTCCTCCAGCTCCAGAAGCCCTCCTGTTTGACCTCATTGATCTTTCTTGTTCTAGTTCTGGAAGTGCTGTGGGGTCACTGGAGACCTGAAGTTCACAGCTCACTGAGGATAACCCCAGGGCCCTTTTCTTTGGCTCCTGCTTCCATCTAGAGGAGGGCAGTGGTAGTGCAAGAAACCCCACACCCCACACCCCACACCCCAGGCAGCCCGAGCCAGTATCTCTCCTACTTCACCGCCATTCACGTTGTTAAGTCCTTACTGAGTGCCAGACACCATGCTAAGTACTTTCCAACATTATTTAGTCCTCGCAACCACATTCTAGGGTAGATACTATTATTATCATCCTCATTTCACAGATAGGAAAACGGAAGTTCAAGGAAATTAAATGCCTCTAAATTTCATAACTAATAAGTAGTCGATATTTAAGAATTATACCCAACAGAATGTGCTTGTCACTGCCACACTGTTCTCCCTAATGGATGGATGCCGTGCTTTCCATTTCTGAAGAGGGTTCTAAAATTCAAAACTCTTTGCTACCAACACTCGAAGGAGAAAGTGGTTCTACTCTCCTCTTTTTCTCATGAAACGGCTGGGTGGAGTAAAGCTAGGGAGAGCATTGGCACTAGATTCAGATAAACCTACATTTAAAATCTCTGTTGCATGCTAATACGGAATAATACTCAAGGTACTTGTATATACATAAGCTGCTTTAGAGAAAGAGACCTCCATTCAACATGTGAAACAAAAACAATTTCTCATTAAACAAGAAAACTATGCTTCTGTGACAAAGTCTCTGAACAAAGCTAATAGCTGATATTTAAGGAGTTGAGGGAGGTGTTGATTTCATGGACAAGTGGTATTTCCAGGGCAGGAGCGCTTAGGAATGGAAGACCATCAGCTGCGAAAGTGTAACACTGTCACGTATCTGTTACTTTTGGAAGACTGGTCACCAAGACAAAGTTTCATTAATAGATTATATGGGTTTCAAATAGGTTCTGGTGATTACCTGTTACCATGGTTACAGAGCAATGGTCTTTATTTAGGAATGTGGGAACTTCTTTTTTATTCCCAAGGTCTCCCTTTTCGTCTTCCTTCAACCAAAGCAGCAGAAGAGACCCACAGGTATTGTCCAGATCTTTACCACTGTCGTCGCCTTTCCTTGAAGACACAGTTCCATTTTTCCACTTACAGAGATCTGTTTAGCCAGCCTGATGTCTTCTTGTTTTCGTCTTTGAATCATCTGTGGGACCATGTGTCGAGCCAGTGGCTGCAATAAAGTATTTAACTCTCTGGACAACGGCCACTGAATGACTATGAGACAAATAATAATTAAAAGTATTTTAAGAAGAGTTCTGGAAGGCACTCTAGAATCATGACCCATGATTTCCCAGGTGTGACCAAGAAAAGAAATTTCAAATGATTCCCTGGGTCCACTTTAGATAGCCAGGTTGCCTTTTCTTTGGGTTTAGATGTAGATTAACCTCACCTGTGGTGTTAATCCAGGTACAACATGAAGTGCTAGCAATGGTGCATACTTCTCCTGGTTAGTCAAAATAAAATCCACAGGTATTCTAATATCCATAATCACTTAAGATAGGGATTTTCAGTCGGTTGGTTGTGCCCCAGGGCATGGGCTATATTATTTATTATGTCAGCCAAGGTGAGGGAAATGAGAAAGTTGTCCAGCTCCTATGGAGGGCTTCCTGTCCTCAGAAGTCTATTTTATCTGTGGGTATTGATAGCCCCAGGAAGAGTTTATTCCCTCCAATGCTGTGTTCCAAAAGATGTAGTCCATTCAGGGTGTTGGGGAGTCATACAATTAGAATGGTCCAAGTATTCAAAACACAGAACAATTAGTCTTAGTCCTAGTTGACATTGAAGAGTCTGATTTCCATATAATAAACAAACTATTTCAACAAGCAAACAGTATATCTGTCCACCTGTATTATCAACAATTCCCTTTGGGAATTCAGAGGAAGGACAGGAAAGTATTGAGTGCTAAGTTCTCCTCAGGGTGGCGTCACTGGGCAGATTTGGACAGCTGTCCTTCCGCCATTATGGAACATGAGTTCTTCCAATGCTCACAGCAAATCCAAGTGTCCTTATCCACAGGCTCCGGAGTCTTTAAGAACAGAGAAACTTTTAGTCTTGTTTTTATTTCAGGAGCCAATTGTTTTATCCAAGAGGCCTAAAGGTTATTTTGATTTCTAGTTAATTATTTAAAATTCTTTGAAAATGATTAGGAAATCTAAGTTGGCATTTCCCATTCCAATTTATTTTATCTAAGTCCTCTATTTCAGGTCTGAACCCATAGCAAAAAGAGAAGAAAAAGCTCCCTTTACTTAAGCTGTTGGTCTGCCCTAGAATGTTCCTCGAAAGCGCCCTGAAGTCTACTAAATCTCCTATTGATTCGTCTTGTTTTTGTTTGCAATTTTGAATCTTTGCCCAATCTACTCTTTTTTTTTTTTTTTTTCTGTGTGTGTGTGTGTGTGTGAGGAAGATCAGCCCTGAGCTAACATCCGTGCTAATCCTCCTCTCTTTTTGCTGAGGAAGACCGGCTCTGAGCTAACATCTATTGCCAATCCTCCTCCTTCCCCCCTGCCCCCAAAGCCCCAGAAGATAGTTGTATGTTGTAGTTGCACATCCTTCTAGTTGCTGTATGTGGGACGCGGCCTCAGCGTGGCCGGACAAGCGGTGCGTCGGTGGGTGCCCGGGATCCGAACCCGGGCCGCCAGTAGCGGAGCGCACGCACTTAACCACTAAGCCACGAGGCCGGCCCCCCAATCTACTCTTAAGAGAAAGGTTTTATGAAATAGTTTTACGTGATGTGTTTTCTATTTTTCTTACCTTCTCAAGCCCACTTTTTTGAATTATGCATAGGTGGGTTATTTAAATCTTCTGGTCTTTTCCATCTTGCTGCTTTTAAACATTTTGCCCCATTGTTGAAGGTCAACAATTAAGTAAACTAACTGGTACAAATATGATAATTCAGGGCAATAAATAACAGAATAACGAACAGAATCCTGAATTATGCAGCAACTTTCTGTCCTTCTGAAATTTGGGGTGATTCTAAACATGTGCCTTCCACTCAACTCTCACCCAGAATTTAAACTCAACCTCTCTGGATCCACCTTCTGGTATAGGAGTTTTAGGGGGATATTATGCAATGTTGATTATTCTTTTCTAAAAAAGTGCCCCCTGAAGAAAGCTTACTTAGGCAGATAGGGAAAGGAACAAGAGGAGAGTCAGTGGGTGGTTAAGAAAAAGCTAGGTGGAGAGAGAAAGAGAGATGCAAAGAAAGGAGGTTTCAGAAGGTTTGCGTAGGAGTGAGATCTTTTTTTTTTCTAACTTTCTTTTTGAGGCCGGAGCATACCAATCTTCTCTTTTCTAGGGCTCCTCTTAAATCTCTTATTTTGACATGGGAAGTTTGCCATCATGGCCATTGTAATTCTAAGTCATCTAGTGCAATTTTGCCATTTATTAAAATTAAGCACGAGACAGGGCATAGAGCGAGAGCGTATATAGGAAGCAGTTTTTCCAGGAAGAGGCAGCAACTTGAATGTAGATGAGAGTATGACAAACAGGAAAGAACACACTACAGTTTGTACTTATGATGTCTCGAATTCCTTGGCCAAGGAGAACCTAAAAGTGTCCATAGGATCAATGACCTGGAAATCACTGACTCCAGAATATAGGCTGAGTAAAGTGACCTTCTTTCTTTGATATAACAAGACAGAACAAGTGCTCATGAAGGTTTGGAGGGATGCGAGGCAAATCTTTAGCAATTACCTTTATACCAATTGATCACCAGCCCAACAGACTTCCAACCAGTGGTTCTCAGGGCTGACTTGTGGTGAGGGCTTGTCAAACCTATGCTTCCATTGCTTCCTTAGGAAACACTTCTTTCCACATTCAACATACGTGAGGCAATCTAGAACAAAGCAAAACTCTGTGAGGCGAGAGTCTGTATAAGTAGATGAAGAAAATTGAAACTGAAGCAAACAGCAGCAGCAGCATAAGCATCTCACTGGCAAGCGTATTTGCTAAATGGTGCATCCTGAAACAAAAGATCTAATTGCCTTCTATAAATTTCTATTTGTTTATAAATCCTAAGAAAATAAATTCATTACGGAGAGCTCAGTGAAATACGTCAGAACGCAAATCACATTGAAAACTCACTTGGCAGCAGATCCATAAGACAATTGGAGACTGGCTAAACGGACCCAGTGTGTACTCCTCTTGGTCCAAGGATCCCACACAATGGGGACGTCTGTGTTTGTCTAGTCTGCTGGATGTATTTAGCCGCAGTATATACATTGTGCTATATTGAATAGCTTATGTATAGGAAGTTAAAGATTGTGTATTAAGAAGTCAAAGGTAAAAGAAACAGGGAGATCAATTAGGAGGCTGTTGCCATAATTCAGGCAAGAGATGATGGTGGCTTGGACCAGGTATAACAGCAGAGAAACTGAGAAGCGAGTGCCCATGAATGAGATGATTCACAGAGTGAATTGGGTATTGTGAGCGACATTAGCCCCTACCATGATAAGAATTTCCTAAAAGGGGGTTTTGCCACAGAAAAGGGAGTGAGAACAGGAAGCATTCAGAGACAAAGAAGGGAGTTTGGGATTAAAACGAGGCTTTATAATTCTGGACCAGATCTGGATCCGAACTAGAAAGATCTTTGAAGAGATCATCTACCTTCATCTTATTACTGATGAGAAGCCTGAGACCCAGAGATGAGCATGGACTTCCCTAAAGCCATACAGCAAGGTAGTGGCAGAACCAGGACCTAAACCTACTAGACTGTGCTTCATTACCGTGTTCTCCATGTTCTCATGGGACCTGGACCAGCTGGAATAATTTGGAGCCAACGAACCACGCGAAGGGGACGGAAAGGGAAATGGAATGACCATTGACGGGGCACTTAGTGTGTACCTAGCACCACAGGGGTCACTGTTCATATATTTAACCCTTTACTTCTGCAAAGTAGGCACTGTGATTCTCATTTTCCCCATGATAAAAGTGAGGCTCAAGAAGGTCAAGGGGACCCGCCCCGTGGCTTAGCGGTTAAGTGCACGCGCTCCGCTACTGGTGGCCCGGGTTCAGATCCCAGGTGCGAACGGACGCACCGCTTGTCCAGCCATGCTGAGGCCGAGTCCCACATACAGCAACTAGAAGGATGTGCAGCTATGACATACAACTATCTACTGAGGCTTTGGGGAAAAGAAAAAGGAGGAGGATTGGCAATAGATGTTAGCTCAGAGCCGGTCTACCTCAGCAAAAAGAGGAGGATTAGCATGGATGTTAGCTCAGGGCTGATCTTCCTCACCAAAAAAAAAAAAAAAAAAGAAGGTTAAGGAATTTGCCCAAGAACATGCGCCTGGGAATAGGGGAAAACACAGATCTATCTAAAAGCTGAGCATGTTCATGTGCGTTTCTGCAAGAGCTGGGATTTCGCTGCAGTGGGATCCTATCTGGAGTGTGAACACAGGTCAAGAGGTGACATTTTTCAGCCACAGTCTTATGTTTATTTAGGAAACAGCCCTGCCCTGGGAACTGGCTTCAAATTCAAGATCAGCTGACTCAACAAGGCACCCCTGCAGGCAAAGCTGGCAGAGTAGAGGCTTCACCTTCTTTCCATGGGTAAGAAAATTTTGTATAGAATAGGGAAATGGCCAAAAGAGACAGTGACCTAGGCAGAAGGGCCTGGATCTGCTGGCCACAGGAGCTACAGAAGATTTAGGAGAGGGGAGGGCTATTAGACCTTGGGCGACACTGACCCCAAATGACCCCCATCACAGTAAATTTCCAATGGGTGTCTGGAATTCAGTCCCCAGGACCCATGGCCCTCATTCTTTTTCCTCCTACAGCTGCCCACCAAAACCTGGCCTCGAAGATCTTCTGTTTATGCTGCGGAGACTGTGAGAAGCCCCACGCCGTGGATGACTCCAAGATCCCCAGTCAAACCCAAGAGCAACAGCCATCGACCCGCAGTAGGTACCAGACAAGGACACCCTGCCTGGCTTCTCTAGACCTCATTTGCTCATCCCCCTCCTGCTGGAATACCCCCAGATTTCCTTCAGCTTTCAAGTGGTAATTCCAACCCATAATGAGGTGGGGATTGGGTGGCTAAGGACCCAAACCAACAAACAATAGAGCTTAAAATCTTGATACTTAAGGTGTGATCCAGGGACCAGCAATTTCAGCATCACCTGGGAGCTTGTTAGAACTGCACTTTCAGACCTCACTCCGGACCTACTGAGGCAGAACCTGCATTTTAACACGACCCCCAGGGGAATCTGAATGTACATCAGAGTTTGAGAAGCCCTTGCCTAAAGACTACAAAGACAGTGGTGAAGATCCCTGCCTTTGGGGCCAGGGTTGGTTCCAATCTGTTCTGCCACAGAATTGGGCAAGTCACTTAATCTCTCATTCCGAGCTTCAATGTCCTTACCTGTAAAATGGGGATATTCATAATATATCATTTCTTTCTAGGGTCATTGGGAGCATTAAATGAGATAATATATTTAAGCACTGAGCACAGGGCCTGAACAAAGTAGAGATTCAACAGATGCCAACAAATGGAATCAATTTATGGGTATTGGTCAGGATAGGATAGGTTCTCCTGTTAAAACAAATAAGTCTTGAAATCTCAATGGCTTACAAAATGAATGTGTATTTCTTGTTTATGCAAAGTCTAGTACACATCAGCCATCCCTTTTCATCCTTAGCCAGGGCATCTGGGACACACAGCTTTCAAGACAGCCAGGTCAAAGTCAGAGAGAGAGAGAGAGAGGCATCCTGGCCTTCAGTCTATAATTATATCCTTCCTGATGATCCAGGACAAAAGGTCATAGTGGAGAAGACTTGGGGGGACAAAAATCAGCAATTTCAGACAGGAAAGCAAAAAAGCAGCATTATTGTCAGAATCAGGCAAAGCCAGGACTGACAGGCACACGGTGGGGTGGTGACTGGTGGGGGCAGGGGGGCCGGTCAGGTGCCTGGCACAGTCTCACTCAGAGATGGGACAGTACAATGTCGGGAAAAAAATTCTCATGGCATATTTTGCCAGAAATCCATAGTGAGGGTCTTTAAAATACTTCCCCTGCAAGTAGTTTCACAATAAAAACCAAGAAGCTTAAAAATGGCAATCCCTTTTTCCAAGATAATAATAATTATTATGGAGCCCCTATTACATGCAAGGCACTGTCTGGGCACTTGGGGCCCAGCTGTGATCAGATAAATCCCCTACTGTTTCAGAGCTTACACACTAGAGAAATGTTATGATTTAATCCTTATAATCAAGGATTTAAGAAGTGGACGTGGTTATCCAAAATGGATGTATTACTTTGTAGGTCTGAAAACAGAGAGAGGTGAAGCAATGAACTCAAGGGATGCAGCTGGTCAAAGCCAGAGCTGTTTCCTCTATCACAGAACACAGCTCAGCCTGTTGACAAAATCGTACACTTCTAGGAATCTAGAAGTGTATAAAAACAGCCTTAAATACGACAACATTCATCACAACCGTATTTATAGTAGTGAAATTTGAAAACAGTTTAAATTTGAAAACATCAAAAGATAGAACGTTGGTTATATAAATCTTGAATTATTAATAAAATAGAATATTATACAACCATTATTTCTTAAAATTTAGTGACATGAGAAAAATGTTTGTAATATAACATACAAAGTAAAATGCATACGTAACATCTAGGATGTGATGGACTCTGTAAAAATGTGCATAGGAAAAGACTAGAACTGTGATAATATCTGAGGGGAGGGGTCTTTGGGGCATTTTTTTCTACTTCATATTCTTTAATATTTCCTAGATTTTCTATAATGGTTATGTATTATATTTATAAACAAGGAAAAAGTAAACTTTGTATTTTAAAAAGAATACATATTTTGAATCCAGTACCTGCCTATGAGTGGGAGAACTCAGAAGTCTAGAGGAGGGAGATTCAGGGACTCCCCACCCCTTAATAACCACCACCGGCCCGTGTGCACGCCTTTGGAGTGGGCAAAACGCCTTGGCTGCCGTCATCTCCTCTGAGCCTCCCCACGTGACTGTGTGGAATTATCATTGCCAGGTCTGCAGAAGGATGAACTTGACAGACAAAATACCAAGCGTGCTAATGCAGCCTCCTGCTTGCCTCTGGGACAACCCCTGATTCATCCAGAAAAGAGAGCCTCCTCTACCAGCAGCAGTGAGTTTGAGGGTGAGTCCCAAACTGAGGTCCTAACCCTAAGCAGGAACACCCAGGGCAGGGGGCCTTGTCCTGATGACCAAACCCCATTGATATTTGAGCTAAGCTGGGGGAGGTGACAGGAGAGATGGATGGGACCACTCCCATCAGGAAGCTGCAGTCATATTCTAGAACACATTGGAGAGAGTCCGGGGGCCTAAGACCTACCTGTGTGATCCTCCAAGCTGGGAATTACATGAGGGGTTCTGGGAGGAAAAAACACACATCCCTACTCTGCTTCTAAGCTCTTGGGGCATTGTCCTATATGTCTATTTTGTGCAACTGTTTGCTTAAGGTCTGCTTTGGCCACTAGTCAGTAAGTCCCGGGAGGGTAGGGGCCATATCAGTTTTGTTCCCCGAAACCCAGCCAGGCTCATGGCAAGTAAAGAATTCCAGAAAATGCTCGTGGATAGAGCGTGGTCCAGTGGAGGAGAAATGCCTCTGGGTCATGGAAGGACAGAAGCCCAGTGCTGGACAGTGGGCACTTCCAGGAAAAAGGAATGCACCCACATTGCTGGACACCAGGTACCCCAGTGACCTCACAACACTGTGCCCAGGTGACCTCACATAACCCACAATCACTCCATGAGGCCAGCTGTTGAGAGCTAAGGATCACCCAGCCCATCCATTTCAGAATTCCCGTAACAGCTAAACCCTCCTTGCAACCAAAATCTCACACATTGTCCAAGTTCTGTAAAAGATCAAAAGGATCCTGCTGTAACTGAATTGAGAGTGGGGGGCCAAGACCCCCACTAGGTCGCCCTCCCACTATCTTTCCCCACCCTACCCCCCACAGGACTCCATGGATCCTAGTTTTAAAACTTTTAAAACCCGCCTCTCATTGTGTAGAGAAGGCTGAGGCCCACAGCGGGAAGGACTTTCCAAAACCACGGACTGGTATTAGTGTCAGAACCAGGATGGACCCAATTCTTTTACTTTCCAAGCCACTTTGCACAACAACCTACCATCACTGAATGCACCAGTGGAGTACAACGCAGAACCTACTGCAGAAACTTGTTCCTCTTACAAAGGACTTCCACCTCCCAGGCTGGGGTCCACGTAGCTCACGCAGTAATCGACAATCTGACAGTGACCAGGGATGGAGGCGACCAGGACAATCCAGCCAGGCCCAAGGCAAGGGTTTCACTCAGCATAATTTTTTCCTTTCTTCTTTCAGATCTGAATACATATGTTTCCCAAAGAGGTTTTTACAAGAGGAACCTAAACCGCTACTCCCAGGATCACTGGCCATTCCAGCCATGCCTCATTGGGAGACCCTGAGCATTCTAGTCGGCAGCCCCCACGAGGGTCTCCGAGGGTGCACGGTGGCTGGAGTGTCTCCAGGAGGAAGAGGGCGGTGAACGGGGGCCATGAAGACTGATTCGGAAACTCCCCAGGAGGAGGAGAAGACGTCTGAGCCAACCCTGTGCCACGAGCAAGAGTCACTTCAGTTCCTGAAAAAGCCACTGTGGGAGGAGCTGCCTCCAATTAAAGTCCTTGATCATGTCACAATCTTTGATCGCCTTCCTCTTTTCCCCTCCCCCTTATTAAGGAATATCTCTTCCAAATAGTATCTTATTTTTAAAAATACTGTCACATCTAATTAACGTAAAACAAATTTTTTAACTTTTTGGATAGCTTTCTGTTAATTTTGAAATAATTTCAAACTTACAGAAAAGTTGCGAGAATAGTACAAAGAACTCCTGTATACCCTTTATGCAGATTCACCAATTATTTACATTTCCTCCATTTGCTTCATCATTTCTTTTGTCTCTATCCCTATAACATTTTTCTGAACTATTTGAGAGTGAATTGTGCATGTCATGTCCCTTTACTGCTAAATACTCCAGCGTGTATTTCTTAAGAACAAGGATATTCTCATACGTAACTACAGCATTGTTATCAAAAGCAAGAAATTCAACGTTGATACAATACTATACAAATTTCATCAATTGTCCCAAAAATGTCTTAAAGCTACTTTCTTGCCTAGTCCAGGTTTTAATCCAAGATTGGGAATCACATATAGTTGTCATGTCTCTTTAGTCTCCTTTAATCTGGAACAGGTCGTCTTTATTTTCATGAGCTACACATTTCTGGAGAGTACAGGCACAACTGTCTTATAGAATGTCCCTCAATTTGTGTTTATCTTTTGATTAGATTCTATTTTTGCATTTTTGGCAGGAATACCACAACCACAATATTGCATCCTCCTCAGTGCATCGTAACAGGAGGCACATGATGGACACAGGTCCGATTATTGGTGATGTTAACTTAGACCACTTGGTTAAAGTGCTGTTTGCTGCCAGATTTCTCCACTGCAAATTACTATTTTTCCCTTTGGAATTAATAGGTAATTTGGGAGAGGCTGATACCTTGAGACTCTGTGAATATCCTATTTCTCAACAAACTTTCACTCACTAGTTTAAGCATCAATAAATGATTCTTGCCAGAATCAATTGTTACTATGATATTTGCCAAATAGTGAATTTCCCAATTTCATCACTCCTACATCCATTAGTTAATCATCCACTATAAAGAAAAGCTTTCCTTGTTCCCCTTTATTAATTTATTTGTATATTTGTTTATATAATTTAGATTCATGAAATCCTTATTTTATTAAAGTGGCCATAATCTATTACTATCATTATTTATTTTGATGCTCAAATTGTCCCAAATTTGACCAATGGGAGCCCACCTGAAGCTGGCTCCTGTCTCTTTTGACATGTCTCCATCATTCTTTTAACACTCATTTTTTGGCACACAAGGTATTTAGACTCATATTTTCCCTATCTCAGCCCTAGAGTTAGCCACTTCTTCAAGGAGTCTCAGTCCCTCTTGGTAAAGAAGTGTATTTAGAAACCAAGATCTCATCCCTAGGTGTGCTCACTGCTACTGGGGTGCCATTGGTTTTAGGCCTTTTCAGTGGACAGAGCTGGGAAATACACAAATACTCACACGCACATACACATACACATATGCATATATAAATTCACAAAACATACACACACACAGAAAACAAGGGAGAGAGATAATAAAAACCGGTAGTTCACACTGATATCTCCAATTCAATCCAACACCATAGGATTTATGCTGGTTTTTCCCCTTTTCATATTTGTAATTTCTTTCACCGTGAAAGATCTGGATCCCATTATCCTCTATATATTTAATCATTTGCCCAATCCTTAAGTTAGTTTCAGAACAGTTGCAACTCTTTTTATCTTTTGACTAAAGATTTATTTACAAATACTGCCTGCAAAAATTAAGTTACTTCTTTCTTTTTCCCCTCTCATCGTGGTTATATTATTCCTTTGAAATACAGTTGGTTTCATTTGCTTCTGTTTGCCTTTAATTTTAGGATTTCTTCTCCCATCCTTGTTTATTAATTTTTTGAGTATACAAAACATGAACCTTGTTCCAAAGTCAAAACAATACAAAAAGGTACACAGAAGTGTCACCCCTCCACCAAACCCTTCCTCTCTGTTCTCACTCACACGGGTTTCTGGTTTATTCTCCCTATGTTTCTTCTTGAGAAAATAAGCAAATGTATAAATATTTCCTTTTTTCTCCTTCTTTCTCACACAAAATGTAACATACTACAGAAACTCTTTTCTACTTTGCTGTTTTTAACTTAACAATGTATTCTGGAAATCACTTCATATGAATTCATGGAGATCTTCATTCTTTATCTGTTGCATAGTTCTGCATCATGTGAATGTACCGTAGTTTATTTAACTACCCTCCTATATATGAGCACTTAGAATGTTTTCAATATTTTGCAATTACAAATGATACTGCAAAGAATAACCTTGTCCACAAATATTTTTCTATTGGATGGTATACTTTCAGGGTTAATTCCTAAGTGTGGACTTTTGAGCCAAATAGTCCACACATATATATTTTTGTTAGATGTTGCCAAATTCCCCTCTATAAGAATATATGATATATGAGAGTGCCTGTTTCTCCATAGCCTCACCAACTTTTTAATTTCTGACAACCTGATAGGTAAGAAATGGTATCTCATTTTGGTTTTAATTTGCATTTTCTTATCATGAATGAATATCAACATCTTTTCATACGTTTAAGGGCCATTTTTATATGTTTTGTGAATTACCTGTTTATTTCTTCTGTTCATTTTTTTCTTGTCTTTTTTGCTTAATTTTTAAGTATTTTTTATATACTAGGAATATTAGTTCTTCATGTAGATTACAAAGATAAAGTAAAAGATAAAGATTACAAATAATTTCTCCAATTTTCCATTTGTCTTTTGATTTTGCTTATGATAATTTTGGCCTTGAAGTTAAATTTATTAATATTTTATTGCATCTGGACTTTGGGTCATGGTTAAATAGCCTTTCCCTACATTCAGTTTACAGAGGAATTCACCCATGTTTCCTTATATGCTGGTATGGTTTTACTTTTTACATTTAAATCTCGGTTCCATTTGGCATTTATTGTTATGTATATACGAGGTATGGATCTAATGTTATCTTTTTTCCAAATGGTTATGTAGTCATTCCAAAACATTTATTTAAAGGACCATCTTTGGCCCAGTCATTTGAGTTGACACCTTTACAATTATATACTAAATTTTCATACTTATTTTTATCTCTTTCTGAATTTTCTATTTTATTCCACTGGTGAGTCTGTCTGTGCATCTGCTGGTACCATCTTATTTTATTCTTGATTTTTTTTTAATATAAATGTTAGTATCCATTTGTCTAGCTCCAGAAAAAAACATCGATGGTATTTTCATTGTGATTGTGCGAAATTTAAAAATTAACTTAGGAAAAATTTTATAAATTAACTTAGGAAGAACTGACACATCTATGAGGCTGATTCCTTATCCACAAATGGCTTTTCATTTGTTCAAACCTACTTCTTTGTCTTTCAGGGCTATTTTTCAATGTTCTTTATGCGAATTTTGCAAATATCATACTGAATTTACTCCTAAGTATTTTATCTTTTTGTTGCCATTGTAAATGGAGTTTTCCTGTATCATGTCTGCTGTAACTAGTTATTGCTTGTGCATATTAACACTACTGAGTTCACTATGTTAATTTTATGTTAGTTTCCCTTCTGAATTATGTTACTGTTTGAGCTGGTTTTGTTACTGATTCTCTACGGTTTACCAGGAATACTATTAGACCATATGCAAGCAGAGATACTCCAGCTTCTTCCTTTTCTAATTCTTATGTCTCTAACTGATTTCTTTCATCTAATGCAATAGTTAATACCACCAGCACAATGTTAAATAGTGGATATAGAGAATATTTGTATTTTGTCCCAGATTTTAAAGGAAATACATCTAGTGTTTGCCCATTAAGTAAGAAGCTCATTTTAGGACAAAGATAGAAAGGTAAAGATAGAGATATCATGTTAAGAAAATATCCATCAATTTTATTTTCTTTCTTCTTTTTCCTAACATCTATGGAAAAAAAAATCATGCAATCTCTCTCCTGATATTGGACCAAATTTCCACTTCACAAATAAATTCCACCTTATCATGATGTATTATTTTCATAATATGGAGTTGAATTCTGTTCACTAATATTTTATTTAGTATTTTGTATCAATATTGATAGGTGATATTGCTCTGTAATTGTCTTTTGTGTATTATCTTTATCAGACTTAGTTATAAATATTATATACTTGCTTCATAAAAAGAATTTGAAAGATTTCCTCATTATACATGCTCTAGAATGATTTATGTAGCATTGGAACTCTCTGGTCTTTGAAAGATTATTAGGGGGCTGGCCAGGTGGCGCAAGCGGTTAAGCGCGCACGCTCCGCTGTGGCGGCCCAGGGTTCGCCGGTTCAGATACCGGGTGCACTCCAACGTACTTGGCAAGCCATGCTGTGGCGGCGTCCCATATAAAGTAGAGGAAGATGGGTATGGATGTTAGCCCGGGGCCAGTCTTCCTCAGCAAAAAAAAAAAAAAAAAAGAGGAGGATTGGCATCGGATGTTAGCTCAGGGCTGGTCTTCCTCACAAAAAAAAAAAAAAAGATTGTTAGAATTTCCCTATGAAACCATCTAAATCTGTTACCTTTTGGGTGGGAGGGTAGTCCCTTGATAAATTTCTCTATTTCTTCTATAGAAATTGATAGTGTTTTCTATCTCTAATGCAGTCATTTTGATAAACTGTGTTTTCCTAGGAAAGTATCCACTTCATCTAGTTTTTCAAATGTATTTCCATAAAAGTATATAAAGTACTCTCAAGATTTTTAAAATTTGTTTCAATGGTTATTTTCCTCTTAGCCTTTCTAATTTTATATATTTGTGCTTTCTCCCTTTTTCCTGATTAAGTAACATACTATTTTTATTTTGTTAATTTTTTCAAAAAAAAGATTTTTATTTATTAATTAGATCTACTGTTTTTCTATACTTCAGTAATTTCTGTTTTTAATCCTTAGTACTTCCTTTTCTCCTACACTGTTTTGATTACTTTGTCGTTTTCTTCCAGCATTTTGAATTGGATATTTATTTCATTCTTTTATTTTCTTGATACAAGTGTTCAAGGATGGTGGTAGGCAGAATAATGGCGCCTCAAAGATGTCTTTGTCCTATTCTCTAGAATCTCTGAATATGTTACCTTACATTGAGAAAGGGGATTAAGGATACAGATACAATTAAGGTTGCTAGTCAGCTGACCTGGAGATGGAGAGACAATCCCTGATTATCTGAGTGGGCCCCTTCTAATCTCATGGGGAGAATCTCTGCAGCCCAGCCGCAGCACAGGTTTCTGCCACCACAGCACAGCACAGAGACCAGGACAGAAGGAGGGGAGTGGCAGCAGCATGTAATACACCAGCATTCTCTCCCTAGCAGAGAAGGAACTAAATTGGTACAACCCATTTGTAAAGCAATTGGAGAGTATCAACCCTGAAGCTTTAAAAAGCCCCCGTCTCTGACCCATCTCACTTTGCCAATTACTAGCTGTGTCACCTTTGCCAAGATACCTAATAAACTCTCGGTTTCCTCATCTGTAAAATGGATGGAATAATGGTATCTCCCTGCGGCAGAGCAAAATATTGACCAATTCTTCACCCTTCTTTGCCGTATCTTCTTGGATGAAGTGTACTTTCCTCCCCCTGGACTTTGGGGTCCATGTGACTTGCCTTGACCAATGGAAATTTAGCAGACGAACACCAGTAGGGGCTGAGAAATGTGTTTTCACACTGGGGCTTGCTCTGGCACACCTCTAGAACCCCCATGAGAAGAACATGCCCCAGCCAACCTACTGTTCCAAGAAGGATAAGAGATTCATGAGGCGGAACCACGCCGACCAACCCAATGGGCATGGTGGACAGCATAGAATTGTGGACAGATGGGAGGACCCCTGGAGAGAACATCAGTGACCTCCTCCCTCCTCCCTGCCTCTGTGGTCCGGTCAAACCCCTCTGCCCCAACATTCCCTGGTTCCCGGCTCTGTGACATCACAGACAGCCTCCTCTCCACTCTGACAGCTGCAGGTGAGTGAGGCTCAAAGGTTAGACCTGAGAACGGGAGGGGGATTTGGTCTGTGCTTAAAGGGACAATGTCTCCATTACTCCCGGACACCTTTTCACTTTGCTCCAGGAAGCAGACGCCACCCCTAACTTACCTTGACCCTATTGTTTCTATCTCTGGGCCCCAATCTCTCCACCTATGGCTGAATGACCCCTAGTGGCTCCTCCAGCTCCAGAAACCCTCCTGTTTGACCTCATTGATCTTTCTTGATCTGGTCGAAGTGCTGGGGGGTCACTGGAGACCTGAAGTTCACAGCCCACTGGGGATAACCCAAGGGCCCTTTTCTTTGGCTCATGGTTCCATCTAGAGGAGGGCAATGGTAGTGCAAGAAACCCCACACTCCACTTGGCCCATCCAGCATCTCTCCTACATCACCGCCATTCACGTGATTAAGTCCTTACTGAGCGCCAGACACTGTGCTAAGGACTTGACATCTTTATGTCACCCAATCCTCACAACATTCTGGGGTAGGTTGTACTGTCCCCATTTTACAGATAGGAAAACTGAGGTTCAAGGAGGTTAAATTGCTCTAGCTTACACAACCAAGTACAGCAAGAATTACATCCCAAGTCCATCTAAGTAAAAAAGGTATGTTCATAACTGCTGTGCTGCTCTGCCAAGCTTCAGGTGGAACCTTTCCATTTGAAAACCACCTGCCATCAGCTCTCAGAGGAGAAGGTGGTTCTGAACATCTCTCTTTGCTGGAATTGCCTGCAGGGTGAGGCCACTGACAGCACAACCTCCGGCACCAGGCAGAACTGTGTAAAAATCTCGGGGGCTCCTCCTGGCTGCGAGACCCCGGGCAAGTCACCTTTCTTTTTTTTTTTTTTTTTTTTATTTTTATTTATTTATTTTTTTCCCCCAAAGCCCCAGTAGATAGTTGTATGTCATAGTTGCACATCCTTCTAGTTGCTGTATGTGGGACGCGGCCTCAGCATGGCCGGAGAAGCAGTGTGTCGGTGCGCGCCCGGGATCCGAACCCGGGCCGCCAGCAGCGGAGCACGCGCACTCAACCGCTAAGCCACGGGGCCAACCCGCAAGTCACCTTTCTGAAGCTCAGTTCCACCATCTGAAAACTGGGACCAAGTCCTGCCTCGGAGATGAAAGTTAAATGAGCGCATGGATGTCCAAGGACCTGCCCAAGATGCTCAATGAACGTCAGTGTCCTTGAGACCTGGGCTGTTTCTCTTCCCCTGTTAACTTCTGAGATTGAAGTCACCAGGGAGAAGAAGGTGAGTCCAGAATGAGGACATTTCTATCCATTCTATGAGCAGGGAGTAAAACACCCATTAGCGGAAGGGAGAACGGGGATAACATTGGACATATTGTTGCCCCACAGTCAGAGGAGGCTTGTGTGTTTACTGTGCGACATTGAGAGAGGACCTCCTCTGTGCAAAGCCCTGTGCTCCTCGGCGCTGGGATCCACAGGTGAACTGGACCCATCCGTGCCTCCTTGAGAGAGAATCTCTCGCTCATGTTCACTGCCACGTCCTTCACATAGTGCCTGGCACCAGTAGGTCTTCAATAAATATATGTTGAACAAATTTTCAAAACCACAAATTGGAGACTAGACTCCCATGGGCAAATAAGCAGACAGTGAAAATATAGCCCATTCAACAGATATCTATTGAGCACCTGCTATGGGTTAGGGAGATCCCATGCAATGACAGTAAAAGCCATGATCCAGGGAAGCTGAGGGGTCTATAGGACCACGAAGGAGAGGCCCCTGGTTCATACCAGGTATAAGAGATCACTTCCCAGAGGGAATGACACCTGAGCTGAGTCTCCAAGTGTGACGGGTGAAGGACTGAGGGGAGAACATGGTGGTGGAGGTGGAGGCTTGTACAAAGGCACAGTGGTGACACAATGAGAGCAAGTTTGGGGCACCACCAGCAGCTCCTACAGCCAAAGAGTAGTGAGTGAGGCCGGGAAGGAACGAGGCTGGCAAAGTTGGCGGGCCAGATAGCGAAGCATGTTCAAGCAGAAAAGGGGAGCCACTGAGGGTCTGAGGCAGAGGAGTGGCTGGATGGGATCTGCACTGAGGGCAGGTCTTCTGATTACACGTGAGCCAGGAGGGGGCAGCAAGGAAGCTGTGGTCATGGTGGTGCAGGTGACGGGGGTGTGGTGAGGGCAGTGAGAAGGAGGGTCGCAGATGATAGAGGAGACATTTATGACATAGAATTAAAATGCCTTGATGAATGATTAATGTGGAAGGAAGGGAGGCAGGGGACAGGAGGAGAAGCGGTCTCCCCATTTCTGGCTCCAGACACAAAGTGAATAGTGGGACCTGACCCCAAAATAGGAAACATGGGAGGAGGAGAAATACGTCTAGGTTGAAGAGTGGTGGGAAGGGAGGTGGTCCCACCAGCAGGTGGCCCAGGTGGCCCAGAGCAAACCTATCAGTCGTCCTTCAAGCCATCAGTCATATTGGCACTGGGTGAGGTGAGCAGTGTCCTACCAGTTGTGATGTTCCTGGAACAAAAATGACTCACCTCCCCCTCTGCTGCTCCCTGGTGCCAGCACCCGCTTGTACCCAGGACCAAAGTCCAACCAAACTACAGGCTCATCCAACCTTCCACAAATGTTTCTTAACTGCCTACTCTACACCCTGCCCTGGGGATCCAGGAGGGAACAAAGGACACTGACTCCCTGCCTTCATGTGGTTGACTGGTGGAAGACAGAGCATATGCAAATAAATCAATTCTAGGCTGTGTTAGAACATTCAAGGGCTATGGAGAATAAAGCGGGGAGGGGGGGAGGGAGTGCTGGGGGAGGCGCAGGGCATTTAAACAGGGTGAATTAAATGGGTGAATAGGCCAGAAGGCCTCACCAGAGAAGGTGGCCTTTAAGCAAAGGCTTGAAGGAGGTGAGGGAATGAGTCTTGTGGATCTCTAGGGAAGAACATTCCAGACCAAAGGCGGAGTACAAGCAAAGGCAGTCATGTTCTATGCGGTTAGAACGGAGTGAAGGGGAGGGTGGGAGGAGACAGCATGGGAGGAGAGGGCGAAGGTAGTGGTTAGATTACGAATTTTTTCGGGGGAGGCCCAGAGAAGGACTTGGCTTTTATTCTGCGTGTGATACGGGAAGCCACTGGGAGACTCTGAGCAGAGGGGTGACGTGATCTGACTTACAGTGTAAGAGGATTCTGCTGTGTTGACACTCAATGGAGATCAGAGTGCAGGAAGCAGGGAGACCAGGTAGGAGGCCATTGCAGTAATCCAGGTGAGAGATGGTGGTGGCTGGGAGGGGTGGGGAGCTGGTGCCCAAGGATGAGGCTGTGGAATGAACCCAGTGTGCAGTGAGTGAATACAGCCACCATGATGGAAATTCCCAGGGAAAGGGGACCAAGAGCAGGAGATGGCCGGGGCCCTGGAAGAAAGAAAGGAGGTTGGGAATAAGACAAGGACTTACAACCTTGGGTCATCAGAGCTGGAAGGATCCCTGGAGACATGGTGCAGCTCAACTGCTGCCTGTTACAGATGGGAGCCTAGACCCAGAGACAGGCATGGACTAACCCAAAGCCACACAGCAAGCCAGTGGCAGAGCCAGGACTTGAACGGGCAAGACTGAGCTCCATTACCATACTCCCATGGGACTGGGGCCCAGCTGGAAAGACTGCAGCCAATGAGCTACAGGAAGGGAAGAGAATGGAAAGAGAATGAGCACTGAGCCAGCACTTACTGTGTGCCCACCATCACAGTGGTCACCTTACACAAGTTATTTATTCCTCTAAGGTGGGTACCATTCTTCCCATTTTCCAGATAGAAAAGTGAGGCTCAGAGATTACAAAATTGGCCTAAGAGTGCACACTTAGAAAGCAGAAGATGAATCTGACTCCTAAACACGGGCTTGTCTGTGGGCGCTGCTGGGGTTCTGCTGCCACAGGACCTGGGAGGAGGGACCGGCGTTTTTCAGCCAGTCTTATGTTCACTTAAGAAACAGCCCTGCCCAGAGAACCATGCCAGACCCCAAGATCTGATTCAACAAGGCTCCCCTGCAGGTAGATTGGTAGAGTAGAGGCTCCAAGTCCTTTCCATGGGTAAGAGAACTTTGGACAGAAGAGGAAGGACTGGCCAGAGCTAGGCCCAGGCAGGTGGGCCTGGACCTGCCGGCCACAGGGAGCTAGAGGAGGTTTGGGAGAGGGGAGGGGAGTGACACCGTGGGAGAGGCTGACCCAGTATGACCCACCGCTTAAACAACAATGGGCTTCTGGGATTGGGGCTGCAGAGCCAGAGGGCCAGTGCCCTTTCCTCTTTCCACAGCCCACCAAAACATGGCGTCAAAGATCTTCTGCTGTTGCTGCCAGGCTGGCGAGGGGCCTCCGACCACAGCTGGCTCCCCAAGAACGTCCCATCAGCCTCAGCCACGGGTCTTCAGTAGGTTCCAGACGTGCGTGTGTGGTAGTTGACAAGAACACCTGAGTTATTTCTCAGTGTTCCTACCTTCCACTGGGACACCCTCAGATTCCTGTCAGCCTTTTGGGACTGTGGAAGGGAAATACTTAACCGAACCCGTCACAGCACAGCCTAAAGACTATATTAGTTATAAGATACTAGATATTAGTTCTGATCACTGGCTTTAGTCGTACATACCATTTAAATTCTGCCTTAGCCACTTAGCTCGAGAACGTCACAGAACCTCTCTCTCTGAGCTTCAGCACCCTTCTCTGCAAATTGGGGATAATGATAATACACTACCTACTTTTCAGATTGTTAGGAGGAGAAATGAGGCAACCTAAATACCTAGAATACAGCCCCATACGAAGAAGGCACTCAACAGATGGTCACCGTATATGTGTATTAGTCAGGACCAGCTAGGCTATGATGAGGTAACAAGTAAACCCTAAAATCTCAATTGCTTAATCCAGTTTGGGGTTATTTTTAGCTCAAGCAAGCAGAATTTTTTTTAAAGCCATTAATATGAGCAATCCCCCAGTGGGATATGACCAAGACTGTTTATTCTTGTGTAATGCAAAGCCTTTACCCAGGATAAATATTTTCCTTCACTCTTTCAGATCTGAACACCAACTCTTGCAAAAAGAATTTGCAAAAGAGACACCCATACCACTCCCCGAACAATCTGGTGATTAAGGGGTGCATTCTTGGGAGACCCTGAGCATTCTAGTCGGCAGCCCCCACGCAGGTCGCTGAGGCTGCACGGTGGCTGGAGTGTCTCCAAGAGGAAGAAGGAGGTGAACAGGGGCCATGAAGACTGATTCGTAAACTCCCCAGGAGGAGGAGAAGACATCTGAGCCATCCCTGTGCCACGAGCAAGAGTCACTTCAGCTCCTGAAAAAGCCACTGTGGGAGGAGCTGCCTCCAATTAAAGTCCTTGGTTGCATCACAGGACCGTGCCCCTCCTCTTTTCCTTTCCCTTACTTTTTAGATTCCCTTGAATGTGGAGCAATTAGAACCTGGCATGTCTTATAAAGAAATGTGGTTTTATCATTCTAAAACATCTTCAGTCACTCCTAACCAACCTAACAAGGAAGTGCTTAGGAGAAGCCAGTGAGTGTAACCGGCAGCTAGAAATGAATGCCATACTAAATATCTAGAGCTTGAGGGCACAATTCTGCTTGCTTACCGTGTGACTCCATTGGGTGCTCAGGGCCAGAGTGAACAGGGGGGTAGGGTGTGCAAAACCCCGCAACCAGCAGCCCTAGAGTGATGCAACGCACGGCCAGTGCAGATATACAGAGCTGTTTGTGCTAAGACACAGAGCATGCAAACGTGAGTAATACTCAGGAGACCCCAAGTGCCTTCAACTCTAGCCAGGGAGCCAGGCACAGAAGCATATCACTTCAACATAACAGGACGCAACTTTGGGAGCAAAAGAACAAGGAGCACTTTGCAATCGACTTGGGGTTGGGGAAGCCTTCCTGGAAGAGGTGGCTCTTGAGTTTTCTGAAGGTGGAAAGGGAATCAGCCAAGCAAAGAGGAAGGGGAGTGGTATTGCAGAAGGAGGGAACAAAACAGGCAAAGTTGGAAAATAGAGGCACAACCTTGTAGGGGTGTGAGGGGAGCGAACTGGAACATTGGGAATGACTGAAGTGAAACCTGAGCCGGGACGTGGAGGGAGAGCAGGAGGCAGAGCATCACTAAGAGCCTCCTACCGAGTGAACAGGAGCTGGACTCTATCCTGAAGGCAATAGGGAGCCACAGATGAGTTTTAGGCAACAAAGTGACATCGCCAGATTTCTGATTTTTGCAATAAGAAGACAGTGAGTTGTTAAGAAAACAATTTATCACATGAGCACTCCCTGCGCCTGCCCCCACCTCAGAAAAGAGAGGAATAAAGGAAGCAACGGGACCCATAGCAGACTTCGCCACAGAAACAAGGAAAGCCAGACACCTTCCAAAGGTTGAAAGAAAATAACTGTAGTACCCCAAAATTCTTGACTTATCAAACATACCTTTCAAAAATAAAAGCAAAATGGGGCTGGCCCTGTGGCGCAGCGGTTAAGTGTGTGCACTCTGCTTCGGTGGCCCGGGTTTCGTGGGTTCGGATCCCCGGCACGCACCAATGCACCGCTTGTCAAGCCGTGCTGTGGCGGTGTCCCATAGAAAGTAGAGGAAGATGAGCACAGATGTTAGCCCAGGGCCAGTCTTCCTCAGCAAAAAGAGGAGGATTGCCATCAGAAGTTAGCTCAGGGCCAATCTTCCTCACCAAAAAAAATAAAAATAAAAAATAAATAAATAAAAGCAAAACATTTCATGAAGATAAAAGGGTCAACCCATTAGAAAGTTATAACAGTTCTAAATTTGTATACATGTAATAACAAAGCAAAACTTGTCAGAAGTGAATTTAAATATATTACACACAGAAACTTGTACACAACTGTTCATAGCAGCATTATTCATAATAGCCAAAAAGTGAAAACAACCCAAATGATGAACGGATAAACAAAATGTGGTCCATCCACGCAATGGAATATTATTCAGCCATTAAAAAGGAAAAAAGTACTGATACGTGGATGAATCTTGAAAACACTGTTATTTGAAAAAAGCCAGACACAAAAGGCCACATACTGTATGATTCCATTTATATGAAATGTCCAGAACGGGAAAATCCATAGAGATAGAAAGTAGATTAGGGGGTGTCAGGGACTGGGGAGGAGGGGAGAGGGGAGTGACTGCTAAGGGGTAGGGGGATTTTTTTGGGGAGGTGGGTGATGAAAATGTTCTAGAATTAAATAGTGGTGATTGTTGTGCAATCCTGTGATTATACTAAAAACCACTGAATTATATCCTTTGAAATGGTGAATTTTATAGCATGTTAATTATATATCAATTTTTTAAAACTATGTATTTAAAGAAAAAACTTGGGGGCGGCCCTGTGGCTTAGGGGTTAAGTGCGTGCACTCCGCTGCTGGCGGCCCGGGTTTGGATCCCAGGCGCGCACTGACGCACCGCTTCTCTGGCCATGCTGAGGCCGCGTCCCACATACAGCAACTAGAAGGACGTGCAACTACGACATACAACTATCTACTGGGGCTTTGGGGAGTAAAAGGGCAAAAAAAAAAAAAAAAAAAAGGAGGAAGACTGGCAATAGATGTTAGCTCAGAGCCAGTCTTTCTTAGCAAAAAAAGGAGGATTAGCACGGATGTTAGCTCAGGGCTGATCTTCCTCACCAAAAGAAAAGAAAAAAAGAAAAAACTTGTCAGAAGTAGGAGAAACAGAAAATCTATAATCATAGTTGGAGATTCTCTTCCCCTGGTCACTGATAGACCAAACCAACCAAAATCAGTGAGGACATGGATTTGAACAACTAAGGGAAAGCCTGTACTAAGAGACACAGGAGCAGCAAAGCTGTCACTGATGGAGCCCTCACTACGGACCAGGCCTTGTGCTTCACACACATCACCAGCATTAACCCCCTATTATCACACACTCCCCTGACAGATGAGGAAATGGAGGCAGAGGAGGAACAGAGAGGATGAGCATCCAGCCCCAAATCACCAGCTGGCTCTGAACCTCCCTGCTAGACTGTCTCCCAGTACTGAATTTCAGAGAGATTTAACTAGCATCTTTATTCACAGAAATACACCCCACGGTGGTGGAGTAACTGAGGTCTGATGCAGAATGAATAAACATTAACTGTTAACAATCTACTATATCAATAACAAGATACACCAGGCACCTACAGTATATAAGACATAGTGAGAGAAAAAAAAATAGCAACAATTTATTAAGCTCTTACTCAAGCTTGCAACTCAAAGTTGCAAGCATTTCACAATTTTGGTATCACTGGATCTTCATAATAACCCTCCAGGTGGGTATTCTTATCACACAAGAGGAGTGAGACTCAAGGATGGGACGGATGCTGCTCCTAAGGGCAGAACCCGGATTTGAATAAAACCCAAGCTCCGAGGTCCTCCCCTCATCCCCTTCATGACTCTGCACTGTCCCCATCACGACGCCTATCATTAATTCAGAGCCTTAAATCTTAGAATGCGTGTTCATTTGTGGAATCTGTCTTCACAGCAACCCTGTGACGTAGGCAAAACAGAAATCACAGAATTTTCTAAATGAGGAAACTGAGGCACAAATGCAAAGAAATGAATGTTGTGGGCACCTCTGGATGCCCCACCCACCAGGTGAGACCATCAGGAACTCTAAAGAGAGGAAAAGGCAAGAAAGAACACAAGCAAGCGCTCTTTAAGCCTTAAAATGGAAAAACTGCTGTTTTGCCATTTAACGCACACATTTATATTCTCTAGTATTATACTTACCAGGGTTTTATGGTTAAATAAATATGGGCTTCTGTGATTGCATTCACAGCTCACATTTCCTCTGAGGCAGAGGAGAAAGACAGTGATTGCCTTCATGAATAATTCTCATTGAGCAAATCTGCCCTCAGAGAAATGCCTAGAACAGCCACTTCCAAGGGCTGGTCTACGCACTTGATTTCTCTTCTCCGGCCCAGAGAAAGCAAATAGGTTCCTCTCTTACAGGGCAAGTCACTCGCATTAGTACATTTCATGTCCACCAGATCCATTTATAAATGAGTGAACTGACACTCAGAGAGGTTCTAAGTGACCTAGCCAAGGTCACACAGCTAGGAAGCAGCAGATCTTGGATGAGAATCCAGGTCTCCTGCTGGCTAGGCCAGTGTTGCATCCAAAGGAGCACCAGGTTTGGGACACCTCAGACCTGGGACACCGTGTGGGGCCATAGGACCTTTCTACAAGTAGATAAAGGCATAACCGACAGAGAGGCCAAGGACTAGGAAGGAGCAAAAAAAACCCGGAAATTCCCAGAACTTTGGCTTGCAAGGGCCATTAAGAATCATCCAGTCTACCCATTACACAGATGGGTAAACTGAGGACCAGCCAAAAGTTACACAGCTAGAAGGGGTGGCTCAGGACCAGAAGCCAAGTCTGTGCCAACCTTATTATTCAACTGAGCATAGAAAGCAATTTGCAAAAGCTACTATGGAGATGACAAAGCACTCAATCCACAGAACTTTCTTTTTCCTTAGCAAGTCCAGATTATGCACAAAAAGCACAGGGTACAGTCTTTGTCTTTGAGGAGCTTATAGTCTAGCTAGAAAAATAGGCATGTGCACAGGAAAACAGAATCGATAACTTAAAACATCAGTAAAGGCAGCATCTACATCAAGAATTTAAAGGAGGCAGAGAGAAGCAGGGATGGCTGTATTGGAAGGATTCCTGAAAGACGGGTAAGTAACACCGGGCTTTGAAGCATGCATAGGAGTCCAAAAGATGGAAAGGAATAGGCATGTCAGTTCAGGAAAAAGTTTTAACTTATGAAGGAATTTTGTGGGAGATGAAGCCAAAATTGCAGATGAAGGTTGGGTCTTAGGGGCTGGGGAGCTTTTAAAGGCCATATTGAATTGGGGCCTACAGAATAATGAACTTCAAATTTCTTCAGAAGCAGAGAACCTGGAAGCTTCTTAGCTCATCACGGAGCTCCAGGAGTGAGAGATCCTGCTTCATTCCAGGACAGTGTTAGTGTCAGAAAACAGGACATTGCTCTCCATCTGCAGTATAAAACCAGAACCACAAGCAAGCACGCCTTTGAACAAAATAAGTTGTCCAGTCAGACAGGATGGGTCTTTTCCAAATATTCCATTAACAGTTGTGTGCCGTTTGTGTCTTTCTTCTGTCCCTGGAAGCCTGTGTGCTAGCAGACGACAAACACAGGTGCCACTGTTTTTCATAAAATATAGAAGAAGAAAAACTTAAAAATGGAGAACATTCTGAGAATTTACTTCTTTGCTTCAGTTGGGAAGAGGGAGTCTTATCATTTTAGAGGCCCGGGGCAGTGCCACCAAGAGCAATGTCCTCCCTGAGCATCTGTTTCCCCATCTGACATGAAGGGGTTGGAGATGGGAGCATCATCTGAGGTCAAGCTTGGGACACCTGCGTGGCCCAGTCTGGTCATCTTCACATTTCCTGGGATCTCCAGCAATGAAAGGGATGGGAGAGGGGCCCTTCCATCCACGCCCACGGTTCTGAGCAGCACAGAGAGTGGCTCGGAGGGGCACCAGCTCGGCGACCATCAGCTTCTGTAAAGGCGAGGGGTCCAGATGGGATGTTGAGAAGCCATTTCTGTGCAGGGTCCTGGAGTGAGCATGACACCCCCGTTGCTGACATGACTGACACCCTTCGGGGTGCTCCAAGACACTCCTCTCCTCCCCGAGGGCTCGCCATCGGCCACCCTGGGCTCCTGAGGCCTCCCTCACTTGTCACCTTCAGTCTTAGAGGAAGATGAGTACTTCTGTCCTTAGGTCACCTGGCCAGGAACGGGCAGCACCCTGTGCCCAGAATGTGGGCTTCTATGAACTGGCAGGGGCATGGAACCCTCGGAGAGTCCATGTGCCGCGTCCCCCCTGCCTGGGGGAGCTGCGAGGTCACCAGGAGCCGGATGTAGTAGCCACCAAACACCGCCAGCAGCTGCTGGGCCATTTCCTGGAAGAGGCAGGGAAGAGAGTGAGGGCCAGAGAAGCATGAAACGCATGAAGGAAAGCCAGGTGGTTTACACCCCGCCGGGACCAGCAGCGATACTCCCTGGGAAGACCCGGCCAGGCCCTTGCCTGGGGCTCCTGGAAGACGCCTGGCTTGGTCTGGGACCCCAGCTCTGCAGCTCACTCTGTGGGGCACCTGCAGCCTCAGTTTCCTCGTCTCTGAGGCGGGTAACCTGACTGCTGATAGGCAACAATATCTGCACGAAAATGCTAGGGAGCCTCAGAGCACTAGAGAAATTACCGCCGATTTCTACAGGCCAATCACACACATGCACACGCTTCCTCACGTTTCAAATGTCTGTGAGTCTATCAAGCATGAGGTCAGGGTAATGTACTTGAAGAAAATCCCCAGCAAATAGGGACAGGGTCGGGGGAAGATCCCATGAGGGCAGGATTCTTCAGTTCATACACGGTACCTGCTGGGTTTCATTAGACAAGTACTCCTACCATATTAAGAGTTTGCTTATAAAAACTGGATTTGTCACAAAAAGACAAATACTGTATGATTCCACTTATATGAGGCACCTACAGTAGTAAATTTACAGAGACACAAAGGAGAAGGGTGGCTGCCAGGGGCTGGGGAAGGGGTAAAGTGGGAGTTAGTGTTTAACGAATAAGGAGTTTCGCTTTGGGAAGATGAAAAGTTCTGGACGTGGATGATGGTGATGGTTGCACAATAATATGAATGTACTTAATGCCATTGAATCGTACACTTTAAAATGGTTAAGGTGGTAAATTTCATATTATGTATATTTTACTGCATGAAAAAAAGTAAAAAAACCAAAAAGGAATTTAAAAAATTGGATTTAACACATGCTCTTATTAACCCAGGCCAGCCCTGATGGTTGAGTGGTTAAGATTCGGTGCTCTCACCACTGTGGCCAGGGTTTGTTTCCAACTCAGGGAACCACACCACCTGTCTGTTAGTTGTCATACTGTAGCAGTTGTGTGTTGCTGTGATGCTGAAAGCTGTGCCACAGAGATTTCAAATACCAGCAGGGTCACCATAGTGGGCAGGTTTCAACGGAGCTTCCAGACTAAGACGGACTAGGAAGAAGGGCCTGGCCACTCACTTCTGAAAAAACTGGCCGTGGAAACCCTATGAATAGCAGTGGAGCACTGTCGGATACAGCGCCGGAAGGTGAGAGGATGGCGCAGAAAGACCAGGCAGGTGCAGCTCTGCTGTCCACAGGGTCACTAGGAGTTGGAATCAACTCAAAGGCAAGAACAAGAAAAATATATTTGGTCTCTACGGTTCCCTTCACTGCTCTGGGAGTTGGGATTCCAGGGAAAATGCTTCAATTCCTCATGCGTCAAACTGAAGGCCTTTCACAATACTCATGTCCAGTCTGAATGTAATAAAGTGTAATCAAGTGCATTACATCAAGGCTGCTTATGTCGGTAGAGTTAGCGATGAAGAACAGGCTTTCGAATCAAAAAGGCAGAGGAGGAATTTCAGCTCGGCCACTTTGACAGACCCCAGGCAAGTCATTTCACCTTGCTGAGCCCATTTATTCATCGGTAAAAGGTGGAAAAGCATAGCATCCATCTGGCTGAGCTGGAGGGAGGATTAAAGGAACTCATGGATAGAAAGCCGAGCACCTAGAGCTCAATAATGTCAATATCATTACCATTAACATTATTCAACAAGCAGCAACTCCACCTAGCTCTGTGGGATCAGTGTTTCCCTTGAGTTATCCTTTGTCCTAGAAAATACTGAAAACTTAAATAGCCTACCACTCACTAACGCAGATTGATCTTCTCGCCCGCCTACGCTAAAATCTATAACGTGAGAAGCAAGAACTGGGACAGAAAAATTGGCCGCAGGGCTGGCGTCTGCCCTTGGCTGTGCCACATTCTCCCTTGCTCTGTGACCCTGGGCAAGTCAGCTGACCACTTGGAAGCTCATTTCACCCATCAAGGAAGAAAAAAAGATAATCCATACTTCAGAGAGTCTGCTAAAGAGTTTTATGCATAATAAAAATCTGTAAAAATGTAAGAGGTCATTAAAACCATTTCTCCGCCTTTCACAGACACTGCATTCCTACTGAAATATAACAGTCCAGTCCACGCTGAGACTTGGGCATTGATTATATTTTCCCTGTAAGTTATAAGGGCCAGCTACTTTAAAACCATGTGCACACACACTGAGCCTTGATATTCATGCCAGGAAGTTGTATTACTATTGGTTCAAATGAATTTGAAAAAGTAATTGGAGACCTATCATATTTAATAGGCTATTTCACATAAACCCAGACACGCATGCCACAATAAAGTACGTGACCTTGTCGATCTTTTCTGTTCTTTAAAAAAAAAAGTCAGTGGGATTCAAGTGAAGAGATGAAGATATTTATCATTTTCCCTTGTAATAGTCCTATCTGCAGCCCCCCACTCCCCAGCAGTGCGAAAGGGAAAGTCTTGGCTGATTTGGACCTTTAGTCTCCAAATTTGTTGGCTGGAAAGAAAATGCAAGTGCTCTCCTGCATCACCCCAATGCCTGAGGTCACCTCTCGCTGCATGTCTCCAGACAGTGGCTCTGTCCTCATGGAGAGGAGAGGGCGGCACAGGCTGCAAGCCACACTACCAGACTTCTGGTCTATCGGCACTTGGCCATACCCAACACACAGCTTGGCAGGGCAGGACCCAACAGGACTCTGGGGCTGGAGGAACTAGAATTCAACAGAGATGCATATAAGATTTAAATATCCAACTGCAATTTAAGTGGATGGATAGATGATTGATTGATCAATAGACAGATTAAAAAATGACCCAAATATTCATCAACATGTTCATGGCTAGGCAGGCTATGATCCATCCACGTACAACTATACATCCAACAGAATTACCAAAAAGAATATCCAAGATATTTTTTAAATGGGGGAAAAAAACCAATACGTATGAAATGATTCCTATACGCTATTTTTCTTTCCTTTTTTTTTTTTTTTTTTTTGGTGAGGAAGATTAGCCCTGAGCTAACATCCCTTGCCAATCCTCCTCTTTTTGCTGAGGAAGACTGGCCCTCAGCTAACATCCGTGCCCATCTTCCTCTACTTTATATGTGGGAGGCCTGCCACAGTGTGGCCTCAAGAGCGGTGTGTAGGTCCACGCCCGGGATCCAAACCTGCGAACCCCGGGCCGCCGAAGCAGAGTGCTCAAACTTAACCACTATGCCACCAGGCTGGCCCCCCTGTAAGCTATTTTTTAAAGTGCTGGGGTGAAGGGAAAAAAATATAGAAAACTAGTAAGCTAGAAGATGTGCATGGTCCCTCCCAACTCAGCAAAGCCATGTCCCCATGAATGTAGAACCTGAGACCCCCATAGGGACTCTACGCAAATACCCCACGAGGGAAGGCGGCCCTGGTGGCCGTTACCTCCGGCTCAGCGTCAGGAACGAGTTGGTGAAGTTCAGTCTGCATGAGCGGCCTCTCCTTGGGCTGAGGACTGCTGGGCAGGAGAGGAGTGTCCTCCAGCAGGTTCTCAGGCTCCTCCTCCGTCGCAGGGCTCACTCCAGTCTCCATGACAACACACAGCTGGCTCAATCTGCTTCTCAGCAAGGACTACAAAGGAAAGAGAGAGGGGGCTCGGGTGGTGTCCTAAGTTGGGTGGTACGTGGCAGGCCCTGAGCTGCAGAGGACAGAGGGATCCCACACAGGACAGACGGATCCATCTACAGACTCAGAGGCTGACCTCATGAGAACCTGGAACTGAGCCACACTGGACAGATCTGACAATTCCCTACACGAGTGCGGTCTTGAATAGCTTCTGGAGCACTCTTCCTTCCTTGCTCTCATTTGCTCCTCAAAGCGTCCTGGGATGGGGGTCTCTTTATCCATATCTTGCAGATGAGAAACTGAAGCTCAAAGCCCTTGCCCAAAGCCACACGGGAACTAACGGGCTAGGATCAGGGCTAAACCAGCATTCTCACTTCAAGACCGGCTACAGCATTTGCAGGGCCCAGGAAAAGGCCGACCCCAGGGAAGCGGCCCTGGGCTCGGGGACAGGCGGGCTGGGCTCCAAACCAGGCATCACCCATTGGCCCTGTGACCACAGGCGGCCGGCAACAGGAGTTCCCGAGCCTCAGTTTCCTCACTGCAGAATGAGAGCAAAATTTCCCTGTTCTTCTCCATAAATGGTAGGCAGGCATTTTGAACACATGCAAGTCATCTAAATACATGGTACTTTCCTCTGCCAGGATCTTTATTATTATATTATAAATATATACTCACCTCAGGAAATGTAGAAAATGCAATTAGTTAAAAAGGAGGGGATTCATTAAAATGAGATTAAAAAGTCATAATTCCCTAGGCAAAAGCAATCACTGACTCCACGTAGGTAATTCTTCCTTTCAAGTAACTTTTCTTGAGACATTTTTCCAACATCGAGGTAATGCAGTCTATACAACGTGGCCTCCTGGTTTATTTTTCTGTTGGGTTTTTCACTTAAGGTGGCTTACCTCTTGGCTAGTCTTCATTTCTTGAACGTGGTCGGATAAGAACTTCACACAGTTCTCCAGGTCGAAGTAGACAAACCAGAGCTGGGGAGAGAGGAAGCCATGACCGCTGAGGCCCAAAGCCAGCTCGACCTTGAACTATCTGACCCTGAGACCATCCTCCACCACCTGACCCCTCACCAGAGGACCACCCTTCTGAGGACGACTGGATTTATCCTGGTCTCTGGCGGGAACATACCATTCTGCTCTCTCTCAGAGTCTCCATACGTGAAGTCTCCTTTGTATGGCTGGTAGAAAAATGGCTTTGTGTGCAAATTTGGAAAATGCCAAAACGGCTGCAGCCCCATCTCCCACAAGTCACTCAGCACCCCCAGAAGGACTGCAAACCATCCTGGACACCATGTATCCATCTGGGGCTACCATCTTCACCCCCAGGGGCTGGGGGGCCCTTCTCTCTGGAACCCAACACGCCAACGAGTGAAACTCTTCAGAGCTGTCACCCGCACTGCCCAGGTCAGAGGTAGTCAACTGGGGTGCCATGGGGGGAGGGGAGCGGGGTGAGATGTCTTCACCACACCATTACCTCCCCTTCCCCCTCAACCTCAACAGTCCCCAGAAGGCCAGGTTACCCTCAGCCAGGCCGAACTCCACGTTCACACATTACAACATCTTGTCACGTCCACACCCGCCACACGTCACAACCAAAGTTCTGCAAGAATCTGGTGGCCCACATCTCATACCTCCATCCAATGGCCACCTCCTCTGGATCCCAGACCTCCGTCCCCACAGTGACTGACCCACGAGATCCAAGCTCACATCCCTCTTGCCAACTAGTCTCTCCCACTGTCTCATCCCCAAGGGAATATTTTTTAGATGAATTTTTTTTTTATCTTCTATTATGAAATTTTCCAAACATATACAAAAGTAGGGCAAATGAAGTCATTAACTTCCAGCTACCCATCATCTTGGTTCAACAGTTATCACCTCATGGCTATTCTTGTTTCATCTCTACCCCCAACCATTACTCACTCGAGACACCTCCCCCACCCCACCCCACCCCAGGTGATTTTAAAGAAAATCTAAGATATTGTATCATTTCATCCCAAGATACTACTTTGAAACTGAAAGAATCTAATTATCTTAAAAGATGTGTCCATTCATTAGTCATCCATCCATCCATGCATTCAACTAACACTTGCCAAGTCACTCCTCTGTATCAAATGATAAAGAGGATTTACTGATACGTGAGGCTGAAAGGACCCCTAGATTCAAGGGGCTCCCAATCTATGATGTCACACTTGAACTGCCAGAAATCTTGTGATGCCATCAAGTTCACCCCCGGTGCCAGGCAAGATCCTCTTACACCCTACACCACCTCAGGTGTGCGAGGCTCCATAAACACAGGGATCCATGTATGTCTGTTCTCTGCTGCAGCCTCAGCAGCCAGGACAGTGCCTGGCACATAGTAGTCTCTCAATAAATATTTATGGGATGAACAGGTCATATGCACAAGGAGTTTCTTCCCAGGGCCCACCTGCACCCCCGCCCGCTGGGCTCCCACTGGGCGAGGGGCAATGACTGGTGAGAATGCAGATGTGGTGTTGAGCGATTTAGCAATCCCACCAGGCAGAGCCCAGCCAGATCAGCAACCCTGGGCCTCAACTACGCCAGCTGTGTCCCAGACCCACATGTGACCTCATCCTAGTCACTTAAGATCTCCCCACCGCCCTTGGGGCAAAGAAAACATCTGATCCAGGAAGACAAGGCCTTCAGGGTCCGACCTGCCTCTGCAGGGACCTCACCGGGGCACTGAGGGCTCAGCGCAGAGGAGGCCCCATCTGTCTGCTGAATAAATGTTGAATGAGGAGTGCGGCTTGGACGGTCTCTGAGCCTCCCTTCCCGCCCCGCTCTGTGGAGATTCTAGGCTGCTGCTTACTGCCCAGGGAGGAGTTCCAGGAAGAAACGCTGGAGCAGGGAGGAAGGGAAGGGCTGCCGACGCCATCTCATTAGCAGACTCCGGACGACACTGTGCAGACGGGGAGAGCACGGGGCCACCTCTCCCCACCAGCCCAGCCCAGCGGGCCCGCAGGAGAGGTCACTCCAAGACGACTACCTGAATCACGCTCTGGCAGCCTTCCACCGTGTCCGTCACCCCCAGCAGCACCCGGTGTCTCTGGAGGGCTCCGTTGGCAGCCGCCAGTCTTAGGTCGGTGTTGGTGTTGGCCTGTAGGACAAACGCCAGCCCTGTGGCCAAACCTCCACGCTGCCAGGGAGCTCTTGGGCCCCGGCAACTACCACACACTGTCCCACCCCTAGACACCATGGGACAACCTTCATCTCCCAGAAACATCCATTGCCTCCCGTATAAAATAGGATCATGGGGTTTCTGGGACAACAAATTCAGTGGTGTCAGACAGCCCTGGGCTGAAGCCCAGCTCTGCTACTTCCTGGCTTTGTGGGCCTGGACAAGTTATGTGCCTTCTCTGAGTCCTACTTTCCACAGTTGTAGAATAAGGATAAAGTGTATCCCTGTCTCTTAGGATGGGGTGAGATTTAATTGAGATTGTGTCCCAGTGCCCGGGACACAGTCGGGTGCAATAGACAGCTGCGGGAGGAGGAGGGTTGCCAGGGGGTTGGGTGGGTTGAGCATTTACTGTGTAAGTAAAGCACCTACTCTGTCTATAAGGCACCTGCTCTCCGAAGTACCAAGCACAGTGCTGGCCCTCAGAGGGGGGCTCTGGGAATCCACCTCCTTCTTTCCCACCCAAACCAACGACACCATGCACTTAGTTGACAAAGTAGATGTTAAACAGGTCGGGGAGGAGGAGGGTAATGAGACCCAAAGTGCTGGTTTGGGGAAGAGACCCCACAAGGACTCTGAGATACAATTAGAAGGCAGCCCAGGGGCCGGCCCAGTGGTGTAGTGGTTAAGTCTGCATGCTCTGCTTCGGCGGCCTGGGGTTCACAGGTTTGGATTCTGGCGCAGACATACACACCGCTCATCAAGCCATGCTGTGGCAGCGCCCCATATACAAAGTAGAGGAGGATGGGCACAGATGTTAGTTCAGGGCCAATCTTCCTCACCAAAAAGAGGAAGATTGGCAATAGATGTTAGCTCAGGGCCAAGCCCCCTCAACAAAAAAACAAGAAGGCAGCCCAATTAAGGACAATGGTCCACAAAAGGGGCAGGATCCCCGCAGAGAGCTCCTGGAAATGTGGGCTGGTCCTTTTGGTCACCACAGGGACGGGATGGGCAAAGCTGGCACTTAGGGACGAGGACCAGGGATGCTAACACGTGCCTTCCACTGAAGGTCATGTCCCATAAGAGACAATCCTGCAGGTGGAAGAAGTGTCTCTCGGCCTACCCACACCCAAATGCCCCACCAGGCGTGAAGGCAGTGAAAAACCTACTTATCATTCTCTGCTGGCCAACCTAACTCCATTTTACATATAAACCTAAATTGGGTTTTTTTAAAATATACTGAATTTTCCAGGAATGCCACTACTATGCGAATGAGGGATGATTATATTTTGTTTGGCCTAGAACGTTAGTAAGAGTTGCTCACCCTTTCAGAAACCTGCATCACTGATGGTTCAAATCCTGACTCCAACTCTCATTACCTGTATGACCTCGGGCAAATTACTCACCACCTCTCTGCCTCCGTCTCCTCATCTCCAATTTGGAGATACTAACATTCCTTATAATCAGGGTTGGAATAAGGATGAAATGAGTTAATCCACAAAGAATACATGTCAGCTGATATCATTATGACGATGATATTGCATTGAAGACATGTTTTCCACTGTACCATGTCGGCCACAAACATTGTAGGAGCTTGCCACATGCCCTAGCAACGTGCTCTACTCTATAGGGGATACAGGCAGGGTCTTGCCTGCCTTCACAAACCTTCCAGTCTTGAGAAAGGCTAATAAATTCCCCAAACAAGGGGAAAACAAGGCAGTGTGTGCAAAATGATGAGGCTCTCAGGATGCTGTGTGACACAGGTAGGACACTAACAGTAAGAGTGACGATGGTCGGGAAGGGGGATCTGCATGTTCCTGAGTGATGAGGGATCCAAGAAGGACGAAGTCCTTAAGCTGAGGCCCAAAGGAAGACCTAAGGAGGGCCGTGTGACCACAGACTAGTTACATAACCTCTCTGAGCTTCAGTTTCCCCCGCTGGAAAACAGAGTAAATAATCGTAACAGTTAACACTTAATGAGCATTCCTTTTATAGCAGGTAGTATTATAAGCACTTTGTGTGTATTAAGTCATTTAGTTCTCCCAATAATCCTAGGAGGGAGCTAAAATTATGATCCCAATTGACAGATGAGGAAACGAAGGCCCTGAGAGGTTAACTAAGAAATTACCCAGGTTGCAGAGCTGGCAAATGGCAGAGGTATCGTGCCTCCTTGTCAGGTTGTTGGGCACAGATATCAAGATCCAAACACAGAGCACATAATAGGTGCTCATTACATGGTGGTCATTATTAGAAAGGAAAGGACCCTGGAGGGGTTCCCTGGACGAGCAAACAGTGATGCCAAGAGTGCCACTATGTACCTGGGCCCTCCATGCCGCACCGATGAGGAAGACACTGTCTTGTTCATCTCTGTGTCCTGCCTCAAACACATTACCTGGTACTTGCCGGGCTTCACAAATACCAGGTGAACAAGGAGGGAAGGGAGAGACGGAGGCAGAGCCCAGCAGGTATTCTCCAATTGCATCCTCGAAGCACCTGCCAGGGGTCAGCTATTCACTTGCTCCTGCTACCGCAGAACGCTTTGCTAGTTCCCCTCCCCAAGAGAAGTTTCTGGCTGCAGGAGCGGCCAGCTGGATTTATGTTTTTACAGGCCAAGCATAAGGGCCATGAAAGCTTCAACAGAGCCCCAGGGCAGCATTATTTTGTCAGCCTCGTTGCAAAGCCCAACAAAGATCTTTTCAGAATGATTAGGCCATAAAGTTCCCATTTGTCTCTGTGAGCCCAGGCGCTCAATGGAATTCATACCGCAAACCCTCACCACACTGCCCAGCATTGCGCCCTCTCCTCCTGAGTCAGGCCAGAGCGGAGCATTTGCTAAAGATCTCAGAGTCCGGCTTTGAGACGGGTGCTGGGGGAGCTTCCTCAGCAGGTGGAAAGCCAGCAGAGGTGTGGGAGGCAGAATAACGTCCCCCCCAAGACGCCTAAGTCCTACTCCCCAGAACCTGTGAATCTGTTACGTTACATGGCAAAGGGGATTTCAGGCTGCAGGTGGAATTAACGTTGCTAATTAGCTGACCTGAAAACAGGGAGATGGTCCCAGATTATCCAGGCAGCCCCATGTAAGCACAAGGGGCCTTAAAGATGGAAGATGGCAGCCAAGATTCAGAGTCAAAGATGTGAGAAGGACTCGCCCTGCCATTGCTGACTTTGAAGATGGAGGAGGGAGCCACGAGCCAAGGAATGCAGGCGGCCCCTAGGAGCTAGCAAAGGCAAGGAGATGGACTCTCCCCTAGGAGAATCCTTCCAGAAAACATGCAGCCCTGCCGTGTCCAACTTCGAAACTACAGAACTGCAAGACGATAAATTTGTGTGGTTTTAAGCCATTACATCTATGGTAATCTGTTTCAGCAGCCAGAGAATACCCAGACTAGGGTATCGACTGAGAACACGGCTTGGAATCTGAGCATCCCGGCCCTGAATTCCAGCTCTGCCAGTTATGAGGAGCATGGCCTGGGACCCCTCCCTAAGCCTTTCAGAGCCTCGGGTTCCTCATCTGCAACAGGAGTGTAAAAGATTCCACCCAGAGATTTACGGGGGGTTTAACGAGTTAACATACGTAAAGTCCTTCGTAGACGAGCCAGCACATCTGAAGTGCTCGGTAAGTAACAACAGACAGACGTTGAAGAAGCAGAATACAATCAGTGAACCATACATCAGGCTGGGAGGTACCAATCTCCTTGGTGATGAGACCGGGAGGCAGAGGGCTCAGGCCTGGAACCCGGCTCTGCCACTCAGAGGGGGATCAGGACAACTTACCCAGGCTCTCTAACCACCCACTCTCTGCCTCAAAGGTCACTGCTGGAGTTAAATGAGACACGCCTGTCATCAGAGCACCAGGTCAGCACCCGCCAGCCTCTCCACGATGCTCAGCCTCAGGCACCGTGTGCTGCGAGGGGGCCTCAGGGACGCCCTCATCGCTCACAGGGCTGTCGCGAGCATCCGGGGAGACCAGGTGCGTGACAGGGCTCAGGAAACTCCAAGTGCCCTCCGAGACGCCCTCTAAACACAGCTTGCTTCCAGAAAAACAACCCAAGGGGACGAGACAGGAGAAACAGAGAGGATTCCATCACGCACGTGATTTGATTTCTTGGAGCCACTGGGCACCTGGGCAGTGTGAATTTTCACAGCTGGAGGAATTCTTTGAAGCAGGTAAAGGAGGGCAACCTGACTTGGGATTCTCCTGCCCGATTCCGGAGGGAGCGTGGCTGGGGTCTCCGGATGTCTCACCTTCCTCTGGTGTCTCTCGAAGACAAGCACAAGAATCAAGGTCAGGCTCACCGCGGCCAGGGTCACGAGCAACACGCCCACCCAGTGGTTCCCCAGGGCAAACAGCTGGCTGGTGGAGTAGATGTTGGCCCACACCACCACGTAGAAAACCTGCGAGAGGCCAGAGTAAGAGCCTTGTCAGGAACAACAGTCCTCGAACGAAGCAGCTCCGTTCAAAGGGACACCCTTTGGACACTTCTGACACCCTCCTCGGATTCAAAGAGCTCACAGGGCCAGTAAGAGACGGATGGGGGTGTGGGAGCATGCGCCCTTGGTCCTTGTTCATAAGCAAAGGTGGAGAAACGGTGTTAGAATAGCTGCCCCGAATCCTTGCTTACCCTGATTATAAATAAAACAGAAAAGGGCAGGGGACTTGAGAGTGAGAAAACTTTGAGTCAGAAGCCCACGCTGACCCTTCAACAGCTACATGGCTTGGACAAGTTATAATAGCTCTCTGAGCCTCAGTTTCCTCATCTGTAAAATGGGGATAATACCTACTTCACAGGGTTGTTATAAGGGCTAATAAGATAACGTATGTAACAGCCTAGCACTTATTAAGGAATTAATAAATGTCGGTTGCCATCCTTTTCCCTTCCCTAGAAGCAGGTCGTGGGAGTCAGGAGTGCTATTTGCTCATTTATACATACAGAGAAGCAGCCAGTCAACGTGGTTAATACACAGATGCTGAAACCAGTCTGTCTGGGTTCAAACACTGGCTCTACCTTATATATGTATGTACATATGTATGTGTATGTGTGTGTGTGTGTGTGTGTGTGTGTGTGTGTGTAGGTATATATATGTTTATACGTATATATGGTTAGAGATGAAATGGACCTATCTGTTGAACAGATGGGGAAACCAAGTCCCTGAGAGGTAGAAAGTCTTGACAAAGCCAGACATTAAGTCCAGAGCCTCAGCAGCGGGTCTGCAGATTCCCAGTCCCAAGCTCTGCCCTTAGGAAACCCTGCCTCCCGTCCTAATGTGGGACCTGGTTACAACTCTCTCCCACAAATGTCCTCCTCTACCAAATCCAGGTCCACGCGGACTGCTCTCTCCAGGCCGCCAGGCCACCAGCCCCCAAACGCCCCACCCATACCAACAGGACACGATGCCATGCCGAATTCAGCAGTGCCACAGGGGCCACAGCAGGGTCAGTGTGCGGGCCCATCCCCCGCCTTACCACGGCAAAGGCCAGCCGCATAGGCCTGGAGTTGTAGATGATGTATCTTCTCACTTGGGGCTCCAAGAGGGCGCTCTCAGCCAGGCTCCGGTACTGGTCGGCCGGGACCTGGTGGCCGCCCGAGGGAAAGCAATCAGTCAGCCACGAGAACCGCTCCCCACCTCCTTCCCGCCAGCAGCAAGTCATCTCCAGCTCATGCGACTTTGGTGTAGAAGAAAGAGCAGGCACATCCCGGGCTGTCCCAGGAGGCAGAAGGAGGAGCTCGGAGCACTGGGTGGCAATCCCAGGCTGCAGCTCCCGCCTCAGGGAAGGACGGGTACCACCGGGGAGGTGGGACAGCTCAAGGGCCAGGAGGACATCCTGCAGAGGGACCCCCACAGCCCAAGGCTCAGGACCTCACGGCAGACCCAGGATAGCCTAACGGTTAAGGCACAGGCCCTGGAGTCAGCCAGCCCCGGGTCCAAACCTTGGCCCTGCCACTCATGTGCTGTGTGACCTGGAGCAAGTAACCCCACTTCTCTGAGCCTCGGTTTCCTCCTCTATAAAATGAGGATAATAAGAGTATCCACCTTGTAGGGGTGGTGTGCATATCAAATAAGATAATACATATACGGTACTCACATATGTATGATACAATAAGTCCATGTATAATACGTATATACATCTTATCTGGACATCTTTGGGGCCTTTGCTCTCCCTACCACAGCCGGTTATGTCTTATATGGATAGAAATGTGTATCTAGGTGCATGTGTATACTGGCCCAGCGCCGGGTCCATACCGAACACTTGATATGCAGGCACTATTATCAATACTGCAATATCGATAACTATTAATACAGTCCAAAGAACTGCACACTCGCATCTTCCTGCCCAAACAAAAAACGTCATAGAGCATAAAGGCCCTCCAAGAGTGGACTGCTTCAGAAAACAGAATTTAGCCATTAAAGATGATATTTAGGAACACGGTAGAACAATATGTAAACCGTCCCCCGGTTAAGAAAACCCCATCTGAGGACAAGTGGTAAAGAGAAGTGTTCTTCTGTACACAGGCTGAAAGGAAACGTGGGAGCATCCACCAGCTGCTGTGCTGGTGTGAGGTCAGTACTGTCAACTTGGAAAGCTTCCGTTTAATGCGGTAAAATGCTGTTTTAAACAATAATGCGACTCAGTTTTAAGGAAGAGAACTCCAAAATCTTCAGGGTAAAATCAGCACTGTATCTTCCCCATCCACAGTTAATCCTCGCTGGGTGTGGGGGGGAAGGCCTAACAATTCGGGGGCTTCGGCACGAGAAAGAACCAGGCCTGGGGGACTTGAACAACTGCAAGGGCTACAATTTATTGCACATGTACTTTTTGTCAGAGACAGCGCATGTGTTCCTCGAGCATTATTTCACTTAATCCTCACAGAAACTCTAGGAGATAGGTATTAATATTGCCCTCATTACACATATGAGGAAACTGCTGCTCAGAGAGGTTAAGTCACCTGCCCAAAGTCACACAGGCAGTGAGCAGCAGCTAGATCTGCATCCACCTCTATGGATCTGTGGAGCTGACGCCTCGAATTATGACACTTGAAGGTACTGCATTATTATCTAACGAAGTCATGTACCCTTTCCTTCACATATACAGTTCCCTCTCCTAAAATGCCCTTCCTCCTGTCTACTCAGCCCACTCCTGTTTTTCCTTCTAGATCCCAGACTGAGTATCTGCTCCTCTGCGAAGCTTTCATAACCACTGCTTCCCCAGGCGGGTTTCTCATCTTCTCCTGTGCACATCCTCAGCGTCTTGGATGTTCCTCTACAGGAGCATTTATCTCACCCTGCCCTGATCTATCCAACGTGTGTCCATCTCCCCCATGGGGCTCTATGAGCAGGGCGAGCACAGGCAGTGGGTCCTATTCACCACTCAATATGTACCTAGTGCCCAAGTAAGTGCCTGGCACAGGATGGGCACCCAAAAACACACATTTGTTAAGTGAATTAATTGGGAAGAGGGGATAGTTCTAATACATCTTCCTTACATCCCTAACCATATTGGACACAGAGTGTTTAATAAATATTTTGTAACTGGATGAAAGGATGGATAGACGGATGGATGGATGGATGGATGGATGGATGGATGGAGCGGAAAATGGTAGGGAGGCAATAAAATCAGCCCTCACCTGAATGCCCCAAGTCTGCAGCTGCTCCTCTGCGGCCCCCAGATCGAAGGCGATGGGTGCACAGGTGTTGTCAATCCGGAGAACCGTGAGGACCTGGCCATTGTGGAGCTCTGAAAGCAGACCGGAAGCTTCATCAGGCTGAGAGAGAAGCACTTTGGATGAGCCCAGAGCCTGATGGCATCACCTCCTCTGGCTGCGAGAACCTTCTCATGGCAAGGAGGGACACAGTGGCTGTCCTCAAATCCCTCCGGGAGAAGGACTGGACTTGGCCTGAAAGCTCCCAGGAGGGAGAACTGGGGTGTGGAGGCTAGTAGGACACAACAGGAGACCACATAAGAAAGAACTTCCCAAGAATGTGAACCATCCACACACAGAATGGGAGGTAGTGAGTTCCCCATCACAGGGGATATTTAAACAGAGACGGAACGACTAACTACATTGAGGAGATGACACAGCAGACGTTTATCTGAGCACTGCAAAGCAAACTCAACCAGATAACTCTTACCTTCCCGGTGGGCTCAGACGCTAAGTAAGAGAGAACCCACTGTGGGGGGCAGAACAAGGAACCCCCAGAGATGTCCCCATCCTGCTCCCCAGAACCCGTGAATACGTTACCTTACATGACAAAGGAGAATTAAGGTTACAGAGGAGTTAACGTTGCTAATCAGCTGGCCTTAAGTAGGGAGGTTACCCTGGATTATCTGGAGGGGCACGTGTAATCTCAGGACCCTTAAAAGTAGAAGAGGGAGGCAGCAGAATAGTCAGGAGGGAGGTGACTGTGGAAGAAAGGCAGAGAGAGATGGAACGCTGCCGGCTCTGAAGATGCAGGAAGGGTTCACAGACCAAGGAATGCGGGCGGCCTTTAGAAGCTGGAAAAGGAAAAGAAAGCTTCTCCCCCAAGCCTCCTGAAGGAAGGCAGCCCTGCCGACACCACCATTGCAGCTCAGCAAAGCCAGTGTCGGACTTCTACCCTACAGAACAGTAAGGGTGTTTTTAAGCCCCTGTGTCAGTGGTAATCTGTTACAGCAGCCACAGGAAACTAATACACTGACTTATGGTAACCCCTCCCCGGTGTATCTGCAGCTCATTGAACATTTTAAAGGCATTTAAATTGAGCATAACCTCAAAGGGACTTAAGTGTGACCTCAAAAACACACATCAACCCAGGCTGGTCCCAACAGCTATCCCAACCCCTGCCCTGCAGGGCTGCGATGAAGCCAAACCACGAGACGAGCGAGGCCGGGGAGGCACGGCTGCAGAAGGAAGCCAAACCGACCGCTGGTCTGAGTAGACGGAGCTCTCGCTCCACACGGTACGAGGCCCTGTGCGCCACCTGGTAGCAGCCAGGGGAGCTGGGGGGACCCCGCCCGAGATCTAGGATCCCAGAGTCCAGCTGTGCAAGGCTGGGAACTGGATATTTTCACACATTTTCTATAGCCCTTGCTTAGAAAATGAGGCAGGGGGCCGGCCGGATGGCGTAGTGGTTAAGTTCGCGCACTCCGCTTCGGCAGTCTGGGGTTCGCAGGTTTGGATCCTGGGCATGGACCTACGCACCGCTCATCAAGCCATGATGTGGCAGGCATCCCACATATAAAATAGAGGAAGATGGGCACAGATGTTAGCTCAGGGCTGATCTTCCTCACCAAAAAAAAAAAAAAGAAAAAAGAAAATGAGACAGGACTGAAGGGATTAAACCATAAACATATTACCTGCTGGCCTGAAGCTCCGGTCACCTGAGAGCCTAGCTCTGGGCCATAGCTGAGTCTTCTAAGCAAAATGACTTGCCCGACCTTGCTGGGAATTCTGGCCCCACTCCCTCTACCCCTCACCCAGGCCATCCCTGGGCCCTGCCAACTGGGCCAACAAACATCTCTTGACTCCACACACCTCTTGACAACTTCACCACAACCCTGGGCAAGCTTCCTTCACCCCTCCCAGGCAGCAGTCTCCTCACTGGCTCCTCCAAACCTCCTTTTCCCTCCTACAACGCCTTCTCCACACAGCGGCCAGAGCACAAGTCAGATGACACCCATCCTCTGGTAAAACTTTCAATAGCTTCCCAGAGCTCTGACAAAACCAACCTCCTGACCACGCTCTCCCAGCCCTCAGAAGAACCAGCCTCCTGCCAAACTCCCCTTGAGCCCCTGGTCTCATTCTGCACACCAGCCTCCTTTGTTCCTTGAACACACAGTGTTCTCTCCCACCCCAGGGCCTTTGCATATGCTGTTCCCTCTCCCTGGAACACTTCCACCCAGCTTCACTCAGTTAAATCCTATTCATCATTTGTATCGCAGCTCATTAATCACTATCCCAGGGAGTCTTCTCTGACACTCTCAACTCTTAGCAGATCAAATCCTTCTGCTAAACTTGTCCATAACTACCTGCTCATCTCCATTTTTTTTTTTTTTTTTTTAGTGAGGAAGATCAGCCCTGAGCTAACATCCATTGCCAATCCTCCTCTTTTTGCTGAGGAAGATTGGCCCTGGGCTAACATCTGCGCCCATCTTCCTCCATTTTGTATATGGGATGCCGCCACAGCATGGCTTGACGAACGGTGCATAGGTCCACTCCCAGGATCCGGGCCAATGAACCCCAGGCTGCTGAAGAAGCGGAGCGCAAGAACTTAACCACTACACCACCGGGCCGGGCCCTACCTGCTCTTCTCCTTTACACTCACCAAAGAGGAGTACCGGGGCCGGCCCGGTGGTGCAGTGGTTAAGTGCACGCGCTCCACTTCGGCAGCCTGAGGTTCGCAGGTTCGGATCCCAGGCACGCACCTATGCACCGTTTATCAAGCCATGCTGTGACAGCGTCCCATATAAAGTAGAGGAAGATGGGCACAGATGTTAGCCCAGGGCCGGTCTTCCTCAGCAAAAAGAGGAGGATTGGCATCAGATGTTAGCTCAGGGCTGATCTGCCTCACAAAAAAAAAAAAAAAGATGAGTAAACACTATGCAATTATTTGATTACATATGTATACAATTACTTGATTAAAGTCCATTGTCCCCATAAGACTATATACTCCCACCTTGGTTTTGCACATCACTGAATCGCTTGAGGTGAGTTCAGTTCTTGGCATACAGGAGGCACTAAATAAATGTTTGATGCATAAATGAATTAAGATGATAGAACACTGGTCCCCAACCCTGATAGTGTTCTTTTTTTATACCCTAGGGTATTGCCTATGATCTATGATCTCAAGGGTGACAGAGAATTCTACCCCTGCCAAAAAGAACTTTATTTTGCTTTCTCTTTTTTTCCCCAAGGGTTGAGGGGTATGGAGGCAAGGTGGTGAGGGGGGAAACCTAAGCTAGACAGTTTGGGGTTCAAATTATAGCTCAGCCTCTCACTGACAGAGTAACCTTGAAGAAGCAATTGAAACAACCAGTCATCCACTTAGAGGATGAGCATATCCACTGCAGAGGACTTTACAAATAATGAAGACGATGAAAATAAAGCGCTTGGTGCAAAATGGGGGCTGAATAACCCACCTCTTTTGTTCTCATAATTTAAAAGCAAGCTGTCAGGACTCAAAAGTTACAATAAAGCAGGGCCGGCCCAGTGGCGCAAGCGGTTAAGTGCGCGTGCTCTGCTGCCGCGGCCTGGGTTCGCACGTTCGGATCCCGGGCGCGCACCAACGCACCGCTTGGCAAGCCATGCTGTGGCGGCGTCCCATATAAAGTGGAGGAAGATGGGCACGGATGTTAGCCCAGGGCCAGTCTTCCTCAGCAAAAAAAAGAGGAGGATTGGCAGATGTTAGCACAGGGCTGGTCTCCTCACAAAAAAGAAAAGGAAAAAAAAAAAAAGTTACAATAAAGTAACACAGATGGATCTGTACTTATTTTTACCCTCCCCCACCTTGTTCCAGAAAGAATTTAAGGCAGCTTCATAAAAATAAAATGTGAAAAGATAAAACTATGAAATTAGATTTAAAAATAAGCAAATGAGGAAAACTAGACAAGAAAATAAAGGCAGAAATCAAATCGAACCGTAAAATAAAACAAGAATAGCCTCCGGGTACTGAGAGCTTACTGTGCACCAGGCGGGGGCTGAACTGCACAGTCCTGATTTCATTTAATCCTCTGAGAGCCCTAAGAGTCGGACACCGTGACCATGGAGAAGGAAACGGAGCCTCTGAAAGGAGAACAAGAACTCGTCCAGTGTTACCAGGGGAAGTGAAAGCAAGGGGGGGAAGCGAGGAGAAAGGTAGCGAGCACAAAGGCAGGCAGTCAGGCAGACGGACCTCCCACTGGCTCTCCACCTCACAGCGCGGAGGAAAACCCACGTGGACCTGGACTCCAGGCCTGAGGACCTGAACCGCTCCCCCCCCCCAACCCTCCCACCACTCCCCCCCCCACCCGCTCTGCCCTCAGAGGAAGGGATCTGCCCAAGCCACGCAAAGGCTTTTTCCCATCGTCACTGTTTGCCTTTGGAACCACAAGTTCCTGGATTCTTGGCAATGACCTTTCTCATCTGTTCCTTAAAGTGAGAACGGCTCGTCCTCCCCTCAGAAATACTTGTTTTTACACCTAAACTAAGAAAAACAATCTGAAAAGCTACCAAAGAAGCGTGTGTGTGTGTGTGTATGTCTATGCGTGTGTGTCTGTGTGTGTGTGTGTGTGCGCGTGTGTGTGTGTGGAGGGGGGAGGAATTTCCCACAGAGAAGCAGGAACTGGCTTGCCAAAAACCTGTAAAGCGATGCCTTCAAAGTTCTGAAGGCAAATTATCTCATTCCGTTTCATTCTACTGCTCTGTGTGTGTCTGTCAATTGCTTTCCTAATAACAGTAACGTTAAAAGAAACCCTTGTTTTTAAGTAGTCAAGTTTCAAACCATCTAAGTAACCAGCCACGTTTCTGTGGATCCCACCATTCAGAATGCTATCTCCCCGGGCCTATGCCCAGCCACTCATTCATTCATTCATTCATCATTCAACAGAATACTCATTGAGCATCTACCATGGGACAAGCCCTGTGCTGGGTACTGCAGACACAGGGATGAACAAGACAACACAGGGGCCCTGCCTTCATGAAACTTATGTTCCAGTGTGGAGCTGGACACTCAACCCTTTATTACACAGGTAATTATTTAATCACAGACTGGGATAAGTGCCATGGGGAGATGAAGGAGTCTATCAGAGGGTCCTGACTTCAGCTGGGCCATCAGGAGAGGATTCTCATGGAAGGGATATGTGAACTGAGCTCTGAAGGATGAATGGAAATTAAGCAGGGAAAAGGAGGCAGGGAAAGAGCATCTCGGGCAGAAGGAACAGCAGATGCAAAGGTCCTGAGGCAGAACAGCATGGCGGGAACTGAGAACAGGGGCAGCAAGAGCCATTAAGGCAGGCCTTGCAAGCTGGTGAACGATAGATCTTCATGATAAGCCCAATGGGAAACACTGAAGCAGAAAGAGACATGGTTGGTTGTGCATTTTAAAAAGATCTCTCTGGATGCCACGTAGAGAACGGATGGAAGAAGCAAGGAGGCAAGGGGATCAGCGAGGAAGCTACAGCAGGGATCCAAGCAGAGGATGATGGTGGCTTGATCTAAGGAGCTGGTGACAGAGAGAACGGGTAGAAATGCCAGAAACTGGCCTGGACATGTATCCCAAAATGCCCACCCTGACCTAAAGGCACTTCTGTGCCCCTCCACTCCCTTCCTCTCAATCATACTACGTGAGCCCAGCTCAGCATCCGGGGGGATTTTAGGGGAGGCAGGAATTAAGGGTCATGACCTTACCTTGCCCCCAGCCAGGAGGGCTCCCCGCAGGCAAGGCGCTCCAGCCAGGGGCGGAGGTAGGCAATGGGCCGGCCGCCCCGCCGGGGTCCATCTGCGGTTCACAGGCCATGAGAGAGAGCCAGCTGGGCTGCTACTTCCTCTTCTCGGAGCTGTGGTTCATTCTGGAGCCGCCAGCTCACCTTCATTTGCCTTCAGAAAACAGCAGAAGAAAGAACTTCAGGCCTGGGCCCAGGCAGGCCGGGCTCCTTGGGCAAACCAAAGCCAAAATCATCAGAAGGCCTGGGAGAGCCACCCGACGTCTGTCCATCGAGTCTCGTCTTTCTGGTCATGCTGAGGAACATTCTCAGAGGGAGTGAAGATGAGGAACTAAAATCCCCCAAGGCGTCGACTGAGAACTTCCCTTCTGGTCTTGGGCCTTCTCCAGCTCAGACACATCCAGGGACCCACAGGAAACTCACGAGCTGACCAGGCCCCACTCCCAGGCATCCGGGATTTCTATTCCCTTACTGAGAGCGCCCCAGGCAACCAAGAACAGGACAGGTACATTCATCACAGGGAGCCTTATTTATACAAGGGATCTCAAATAGCTTCCCATAACACATTGCAAAATACCAACGAACAAAATCAAGATGGTGGGAAATATAAATTACCAAAAAAAAGTGACTACCACAAAGATAAAAATAACCAGATATTCAGGCAATGAAGTTCCCTAGCAGAGGTGGTGAGGTTAGTGTTCAAGAACACGGACTCCAGGGTCAGACTAACCAGTTTAAGCATCAGTTCTATGACCGACTAGTTATGTAAACGCTGGCAAGTGGTTTAACCTCAAAGAGTTTCAGCTTCCCTATATCCAAATAATGGTCCCTTCCCCATAGGGCTGCGGCTGAGAATTGATGGGGTGATACCTGTCAAGCGGAGACAAGAGCATCTGGAACAAAGGACACATCCCATAAATACCAGCTCTTATGGTTACTGTTCTGAGGTTTGACACAGTCGCCACGCCTGAGCCAAGAATTTGGTTTTGAGCTTCCAAGTGGCCAAAGCTAAAATGGAAATACTGTCAAACAGTTATCTATCAGGAGAAAAGAAAAAGGAGGGTGAGGGGAGACGTGAAGAGGGGAGCCGTGCCTCCTCCCGGCACTGAGCTCTAAAAGACCTCGGAAATACTTCCAAAGCATCGGGAGCCGGGTCAGCGACAGCGCAGCGGGCATGCCCCTTAGCCACTTTGTCAACAAAAGCAGAAATGCCCCTCATGGGTATTTTCTTGATGCCAAAAGGGGGTCTCTGGTGCCACACACTCTGGCTGGAACCTGCACACTTAACCTCTGTTATGCGTCCAGTTGGGGCCCTTAGAATCACCCCCCACCAAGGAAAATCATGCCAAAGTCTCTGAGTGATACACCAGCCCTGCCAACTGTCCTGGTGAAAAGTCCGCTAGAATCATCTTTCGCTGCCATGGTTCTCAACGCTGGTGAAGACAGGAAGTGTCCAGTCGGCACACGTCTGCTCAATTCAGAGCTGGCCTGAGGGCTGACGGCCAATACTTAGGCCCCCTAAATGGGGGAGCTTGACTACCACGCCCTTACCACCTTGGTCCTTTAAAAAGAACCAGCTACGTAATTTGTGGGGCCCAGTGCAAAATGAAAAGGTGGGGTCCCTTGTTCAAAAATGATGAAGAATTTCTAGATGGAGACAGCAGAGCATTAAACCAAGCGGGAGGCCTTCCTAAGTAGGGAGCCCTGTGCGCATGAGCAGACTTCATGCACCTGAAGCCGGCCCTGACTTTAAGCTCCCTCCACCAACCAAGAATATACAAAAAGGAGCCTTTCGCCAACAAGTATCACACACCTGCCCTGTACCAGGCTCTGAAGCCAGAAAGCAGCAAAATGTTATGAAAAGAGTGAGGACCTTAGTGCCCAAGAGCCTGAACTTGAATCGTCGCTCGGCTACTCACACGCTCTGTGACACTCGCTGTCAAGGTACTTAACTCCCTGAGCCTTGCTGTCTTCATCTGTAAAATGGATTCAGGGAGGCCGACCTGGCACAGCTGCTGTGGGGACAACAGAAGGAAATACCAGCATGACATCCAGTACCCTGCTCAGCCATCAGGCCCCTTTCCCCACAGGAAAGAAAACTGAGGGTCAAAGGTGTGAAGGGACCTGCCCAAGAAGGCTAGAAGCTGTGGAACCAGGAGGTGAACCCAGGCCATCTGGCTCCAGAGTCCAAGCCCAGACCTCCCATGCCCCTGAGCCTCAGGACCCAGGTCTGGCTGTCTCTGAGCCTGCTCCTTAAACGACCTTTAAAAAAAAAGAGTGGATGGAGGGAGACTGCATCTCCCAGGTGTGATCCAGCAATGATTCCAGTTGCATCTGAGATGCTGTAATCTGGGAGAGCAGGGACCATCTCTCCCTCATCTAGCCCTGGTCCTGGCCCACAGCGGCCACTGGCAAATACTGCTGAGCATTTACCAGTCAATCATGTCACTGTGTCACCGTACTTCCTTCCTCTTATCTTGTTTATGCCCAAGAGGCATAAAAACAACAATAGCCCAAGGATATCTGCCTGCCCCTGGCAATCACTGAAGCCTTTTTCTGCCTCATCTGATCACCTCCCAGGTCCACAAGGCAAATGTCATCCTTAGATCCATTTTCCAGACAAGGAACAAGGGACATGGTAGCTAGGAGCTTGCAGCCCAGAGAGGCTGTATCAGAATCTCAGAAAGGCCTGTGCCCTCCTCCAGGCAAGAGGGACCACCCACAAGCTGGAGCTGCCCAGATATCCTTCCAGACTGCATGGAAGGTTCCATTAGTGGCAAAATCCCACAATTAGGCATTGTCTTTGAGAAGACAGCCCAGCACCCCAGTTGGCCCAATTAGCCTCCCACAGCGTCTGGATCTAGAGAATTCATTCATTCACCTGAAGGCTGTTTCTTATAATGTCTGCAAATTACCTGCACAGTCTCACCACTTCCCACCTGCGTGACCTGGGGCAAGTTACTTCTCTCTGCCTCAGTTTTTTTACATGTAAGCAGGGATAGTAATGGTAACTTTAGGATGTTGTGAGGCTTAAAAAGTCCATACATGTACATCACTCTTGAGGGCACTCAGTGAATAGGAATGACCAAGGAATATGGCTGTCACTATTTTTATCGCACAGACATTTCCTAAGAACCATTGAGTGCCAGGCCCTGTGCCTTCTCGATTATAAAACCAGAAATAAAATCTTAAGTCCCTGTTCAGCCCTCCCAGCTGGGGATCACCATCGGGTAGGAAAGACAAACTCGGAGAAAGAGCAATAAGAAACAGACAACGGGGGCTGGCCCGGTGGCTCAAGCGGTTAAGCCGGCACGCTCTGCTTTGGCGGCCTGGGGTTCACCGGTTTGGATCCCCTGCGCGCAGTGACGCACCGCTTGTCATGCCATGCTATGGCAGCGTCCCATATAAAGTAGAGGAAGATGGGCACAGATGTTAGCTCAGGGCTGATCTTCCTCACCCAAAAAAAAAAGGGGGCCAGCCCTGTGGCGCAAGCGGTTAAGTACACGCGCTCTGGGGGTTCTCCGGGTTCGGATCCCTGGCGTGCACCGAGGTACTGCTCGTCAAGCCATGCTGTGGCGGTGTCCCATATAAAGTGGAGGAAGATGGGCACGGATGTTAGCCCAGGGCCAGTCTTCCTCAGCAAAGAGAGGAGGATTGGCAACAGATGTTAGCTCAGGGCTAATCTTCCTCACAAAAAAAAAAAGAAGAAGAAAAGAAAAAAAAAGAAACAAACAATGACCAACCAAGGCAGTCAGAGGAAGGGAGCAGTACCTCGGGGTGGGGAAAAGGCCTGGCACAGGCAGAGGTGGGAGAAAGGACTGCCAAGTAGGGAGAGAGACAGACCAGAGGCCAGGATGGGCATCATCCAGGCAGCCTCTGCACTCACCCGGCAGCCCCTGGTCCAACCCCAAGGCTGCAGCGGGCAGGAGGGGTGTTGGCGAGACTGGCCAAGGGCAGGCGCGGACCCATTACCTATCAGGGCGTCCTGAGCCCCGATCGGCGCAGTCCTGCAGCAGCCCTAGGAGGACTTGGGAGGGAGAGGCAGAGACCAGGGTGGAGGCAGCGCCAGAGCAGAGCCCTGGGGTTCCTGGAACTAACTGGTCATCCACTCCCAGAGTCCTTAGTTCCCTCTGCTGAGTCTGCATTTAACCAGAACTCCCAATTAGCCACCTTTTTCAGCTATCTGGTGAGCCCCTGCAAAGGAAGATCGCCTTACCGTTCTGCTAGACACTGAGAGCCCCGTCTCCCAGAAACCGTGTGTCTGAGATTTGTGCGTGTGTAGGGGAAAGAGGGGGAGAGAAAGATCCTAGTTTTCACCTAGTCAGGTTTTGTTTGTGTTAAATTGGAAAGCCCCAAGAAGAGTCTCTAAGAGGGCCTGCCACAGATGTTTTGGGGTGGAACAGCCTTGAGAGACAATGGGTCCAAGCTCTCCGTTTTACAGATGAGGAAATTAAGACCCAGAAACGAAAGTGAACAAGGAGCCAGTATGGACGGAGCCAGAACGGAACCCGGCTCATTCGGGCTGGGGATGTTCCACCACACTTGGCCCTGGGCAGCTGTGTCTTGTCCCAGGCTCTGCCCGCAAGTCTCATCCCGGGGTCTGCTGCCTCGGAGTATCCTTCACCCCAGAAATCACCCCTACCGTCCCCTCGGCTCACAGGAGGCGCCCGAGAGCGGCTCCGAGGCACGACCCGGGGGGAAGGGGCCCCGAGGCGCACGCCAGCATCCGGGCGCGGCCCGCGGCGCCCACCGCAGGCCGGGGATGGGGCGCCCCGGCGGCCGCGCGGCGCCGCCTCCGCGCCGCCCAAACCGGGATCACGCTCGCACGAGCCCGCGCGCTACACACGGGCGCGCGCCCCGGGCCCGCGCACACTCACCCGCCCGCGCCGCCGCCACTTCACCGCCGTCTCCTCCCGGGGACGCGGCAGGTCCGGGGCCCCTGCGCCCCTCCGCCCCGCCGCCCGCGGCCTCCGGGCCCCGCCGCCCGCGCCCCGCCCGCCGCCCGCGCCGCGCGCCGCCCTCCCCGGTCCCGCCCCCGGCCGCGCGGTCACCCCACCGGGAGGCGCCGCCCGGCAGGCTCGCCTCGAGGCCGAGAGGGACGCCTTCCCCCGGGCCGTGGCGCAGCCGAGCTGGGAGCCGCCTTTCATCAGCCGCGCGCCCTCCCGGGACGCCGGGCAGCGCCTCTGCGCTCGCCGACCACGTGCATCTATCCTGGGGATCGCGGGCCCCCGCGCCCCGCCCGGCCGCCGACAGCACCCCCCTCTCTGAGCCTCGGTCTCCCCATCCTAGAGCCGCGCTGGCCTCTGAGGTCCAGCCCACGTCCCACACAGTCACGGGACCCGGTGGATGGGGCGATATTGGGGACCAGACATTTCTCAGGGACTTGTTTTTTAATGAAAATTACACGTGCACTGTATTATGAAGAGCATTGGGGTGGCAATCAGGCTACCTGAGCTCAAAGCCAGCTCTTTCCGCTTTTTAGATTATCTTGGTGAAGTATTTAACCTCTCTGTGCCTTAGTGTTCCATAAAAAACAGATTATACCATTTCATGGGATTGTATAAAGCTTTAATGAGATAATCTGTGTGACGTGGTCACACTGCCAGACACATAATAACTGCCCGCTAGAGGCTGGCTGCCACCCCCACCGCCATCGCTCAGGATTCCAGAGGGGTCTGCAGTGAAAAGGGCCCCTCCCCTGAGGAAAGCGCTAACCTCCTTTATTTTTCCATAGAGCACATATGGACAGATGCACACACGTGTGTGTTGACACAAAAGGGAGCCTGTTCTATTCCGTTGGGGCCCCTGCTGTTTCATTCCACAAAGTTCCTTGACATTCGCCTCATCCAGAACAATCCACTCTGCCTCATTTCCTTTTTTTTTTTTCCTGAGGAAGATTAGCCCTGAGCTAACATCGGTTGCCAATCCTCCTCTTTTTGCTGAGGAAGATTGGCCCTGGGCTAATATCCGAGCGCATCTTCTTCTACTTTGTATGGGATGCCGCCACAGCATGGCTTGACAAGCGGTGCGGTAGGTCCACGCCCAGGATCCGAACCCACAAACCCGAGGCTGCCAAAACCCAGCAGGCCGAACATAACCACTACACCACGGGCCGGCCCTTCCTCATTCCTTTCTTTTTAAGGGGTGCGTAAACCTCCATACATTGTGGGAAGTTTCTTTCCTTGGCGCCTCTCCCTGTGGACATGTAGGGAGTTCCCACTCTTCCTCACTGGCCTTGCTGGGGTGGTCATAGCCACAGTGCTGTGTACAGGCCACAGCCTGCATTTCTACAAGGGGACTTGCTGAGTCAGAGTGTGGATGCATTTTCAGTTTCAACAGATATTGCCAAATTACTGGGGCTGCGTGCTCAGCCAGAGGTTGAGGCGGTGTGCTCGGGGACAGCGAGCAGTGATTGCGGAACTGAGTGACGGATGCGGCCCAGGCACTCTCCTTCACCAGGCAAGTGAGGATCCTGGCGTTGGGCTACTAAAAATGAGGTTCATTCGTTTGTTCATCAACAGATCGACACTGGGTGCCTGCTAAGTGCCAGGCATTGTGCTGGGCAGCGCTGAGCAAGACACACAAGATCCCTATTTAGTTTGCCTAATTCCCCAAAACACGATTTGGGGGCATGGGAGCAAGAGACCCATAGGATGTTGGAGCTTGACTAAACTGCTGATAGGATACTGAAAGGGATCCGCTGACAGGTGTGTGGCCTGGTCAGCACCTATCGAAATCCTGCCTCTCCAGCGAGGCCTCCCTCTTCCATGAAGCCGGGTCACACTCTGCCCTTTCTGCCAGGCGCCCTTCACTCTGCATTCTCACCGCTTGTCGCTCCGCCACGAACTTACATACTGACACTTCTGTCTCCTTGGCTGGGGAGGCAAGAAGACATGAGCCTCTGGAACTGGCTGACCAGGCTCCGCCACTTACCAGCATGTGAATATGCACAGGTCGGTTCACCTCTCTGAGCCTCAATCCCCTCATTTATAATGGAAAGATAACAAGGTCTGTAAAACTGAGAGACTGTAAGCATTAAACGAGATGATGAAGTGCTTGGCAGAAAGTGCTCAGTGCAAGCGAGCTGCACTCTTGGGCAGCAAGCCGGCATGGCCTTTTGCATCTCTGAAACTACAGCACATGGCAAGGCCTGGCACAATGGCCTGAGGGAGTGGGGCTCCATGTAGAATGGAGAAAAGTGAACAAAGTCTAGTAAGAGGTGAGTCATATCTAGTAAAGTCCATGGAAAGCAGACTTCAGTAGCACCATCTTGATGGATTCACAAATCTCTATGTGGTGGGCCCAGGCCCCTCCCCACTCCCAGCCTATCCTGTACCAATCTTTACCCACGCTCCCCCAACTTCTAAAAGCCAGAAGCTCCAAGAACGCAGAACATCTCTCAGTTCCTCCTACACCCCAGGCTCTCTCTCACTTCCAGTTCTCAGTGGTTGCCATTCTTCTCCATCTGGAAGGTAATCCCCAAACCCCATCTCCACCTCATCGCCTCATCTCAGGTCTCAGCTGAGAGGGCCCTTCTTCTGGGAACCTTTTTCTGTCCTGGGCCCAAGCCAGTGCCCCATTCTCATACTTACTCTTGCTTAACCTACGGCCACACCCAGCACACGGTATGGTCATTGTTCAATGTCCCCATTCCCAAAAAAAACAAGTAAACCTTTGGGGCATATGACTATTTCTGCCCATGCTCAACAGCTGTCCCCCGGCACCTTGCCCTCTGTATTTGTCACTTGCATCTGAAGTAGTGAATGAACAGCTATGAATGAACTCATCAGGACCTCAACTATAGATAAATCCAAAAAACCACAAACCCCAGCCTAAGCCACCCTTACTCAGCATTTGCTCCATCTGTCCTGTTGCGTTTGCAGGGCTGTAGACCCGTGTCTGAGGGCTAGCTGCCAACTGTCTGGCAACCTGGAGGAAGGGAGAGGGGAGGAACGTCTTCCCAGCCTGGCAGAATCTTCCAGGGTGGCAGCAGATGGGCCAAGGAGGAGCCTCAGAACCCCCGGATGAGTCAGTGAAAAGGCAAAGATCAAAAATCAGGTCTTGTGTTTTGGAGCTGATCTGCCGGTTATAGATTCACTGACTTTCTCTTTCAGAAACAGACTGCTTGAAGCATTGTCATGGCCTGAGCAAGTTGAACTAAATCACAGCGATTCAGGCTGGGAGGTCAGATGGCCCTGGGTTCCAGTCCAGACTTTGCCACTAATTAGAGCTGTCTTAAAAATTATTTCCAAAAGCAGGTCCCACAGAATGTTCCACTGCGAATGGCTCCATTACACTGATACCAAATCCTGGAAGTCACATCGCACAATGAGTACTCCACTACAAGATCCAGACGTGAGAGCTTGGGACTGAACGCACAGCTGTCCTGAGCAGGAATGCGCAGGCAATAAGACAAGTCACATGTTGTTTATCAGGAAATTGGGTCAAAACTGGAAGAAATACTCTGAATTCCTGGCAGTAAGGCCAACAATCCCCCTGAGGTGTCGGGGGTCTGTTTCTACACTATGTACAGAACCACAGACAGGTAAAACAGGAATAAAATGGGGCAGGGCCCGAAGAGGGAGAACTCGCATCTGGCTGGGGACAGGAGGGAAGGGCAATTGAACTAGAGAGCTCGACTGGCCAATCACACTCTCTCCGCTTCTCTCCTAATCTTATCTTCAACTGCTTTCAGCTGTTCTAGAATGCTGCCACTCTTCCCCTTTGTAAGTTGTTTTCAAGTAGGCAAAAAAGGAGTTGAGTGCCCCCTGGCCCTCCAAGCCCACCCCTCCCCATCAGCCATCCCCCCAAACACAGTGATCCATGTATGGCCTTGAATTGACACTTGACCCAGGAGCCAGTCAGTGTCATTTGAAATTTTTTAAAAGCCAGAGGAGACACATATTGACATGATCTGGCAGCTTCCTCTCCCTGAATCACTGGCCAAATCTTTCAATAAAGAATTTGCCTCTCCTGCCTCATACGACCTGCCTACTTGGAGGGGAAAGGGGGCAGCAAAATGTGAACTGTCGGCCTGCGCAGAAGCTTTTTCAGTAATTTCAGAGCCACTGAAGTGATGGGAGATCAGTTGACAGGAGAAAAACACTCAGATCTGCCAGATCGTCCCCGAAGGAGAAACAAAGGTGAAAAACGAGGGGCATGAGACTCACCATAGCAGGTCCTTTCCGCCCAACAGCTTTCATTGACTTCTGGTACCATCACTCTTCTCGCGGGGAAAAGACACCAAGTGTGCGGAGAAATGCGGAATGTGAGCCCCGGGCTCAGCTTTCTCATCCACAGAAGTGGGATTACACCGCCTAACCTGCAGGGCTGTGTATGTTGCAAGTGCCTGGCACATGATGGGCCTCCCTCGCTAGAAGCGTGCAGGGATTTCAGTGTATGGCCTCTGACAAGTTGCTTCACCTCTCAGAACCTCGGGCGTTTTTCCCCCCATAGCGTGGAAGTGGTAAGCTTTCAGGGAATTGGTGTAAGATGTTACACAAGGTCTGGCTTACTGTAAGCTGTTGTACGGCCTCTCGCAGGCAGAACTTGAGTGGGTCTGAGCTTTGGTACCAAATAGAATGGTCAAAGAGTTTCTGTGCTTGTAATGGGCGATATTGGGGGCATGTTTCTTTCTAGACAAGGGGTTCACAGGACGTGAAATTGCCCAGAGGGGCATTCAGTCTAGGATTTGGGAGCTGTAAAGGGGGAAGAATCACATGGGTGAGACAAATAAAAAGTGTACAATGTGCTCAGTACCAAGCACACGCACAGCGGTTAAGCACAGATGCTAAGCCAGGCCGCCAGACCAAGTCTGGCTTTACGACGGCACATCCTTGGGCTGGCTCCTCAACCTCTCTGCCTCGTGTCCCGTAGACGTGCTGTGAGGATTGGTTAATATAAATGCAAACGTTCTAGGAACACCAGCTGGCGTGGAGACAGCTGTTAGCAATTGCAGCAGAGATATTTTTACTCACCAAATATCCATGGGCTTCCCCTATTTCGTAGCCTAACTTGCAGTTAGGTTGGCTCACGTGACCCATTGCGGGCCAGTGGGCTGAGAACAAGTGTCACGTGTCATTCAAGGACTGAAGCGTCTGAGAGCTGGTGCGTGTTTGCCAACCTTCCCTTCCTGCCTCCGCCATCGCAGAAGCCACGTGCTGAGATGGAAGGGCCACCAAGTGGGAGTAATCTGGATCACTGAGTCAACGCATGGAGAACGGCGGCCCCGGAATCACCCAACTTGTGTTGAACATGGTGAGAAATAAACCTTTGTTGTAATAAGCTGCTGAGATTTCCGAGCCTATCCTACCCTGACCAATACAGCTATTATTAGACATGTAATCAATGATTAGGTTGAGCAAAGGGTGAGCAAATTTTAGAAAATGAGAAAACATTTACTGAACCTATGTTCCAGGCATCATGCATGGTGCTTTATTTTTAATAATTGTTGCCGTAGAACAGCAGTTCTCAACTGGGGGTGGTTTTGGCCCCCAGGGGACATCTGACAATGTCTGGAGACATTTTGGGTGGTCACAAAGGGGTACTACTGGCATCTGGTGGGTAGAGGTCAGGGATGCTGCTGAACGTTCCTGTAGATTAAGTGTACAAAAAGAAAGCCTCCCATCGCAGCCCAAGCTGTTTCTCAGAGATAATCACTACTGCCACCAGGTTCTTCTATCTTCCAGATATACTCTGCATAGAGAAGTACAGGCATGTGTATATCCTTTTATGCTCAAGCAGGGAATAAAAAATCACACACTGTTCTGCACATGTGTATTTTGAAATTCATTCCATATTAGAACCAACATATCTGCCTTCCTGATCAAAGAAACTAACAGATGATAATTTCTCATGTCAGGCAAAATGGAAGCCCCTCCCCTTAAAATTCCCAAGGGAACTTTTGAAAAATCTTAGTTCTGGCCCCATTCCCAGAGATTGATTCAACTGGCCTGGGAGGGGCCTGAGCACCCACCCTGGGTGCAATCAGGGTGGAGAACCACAGGGCTGATCCCTCCACCTGTGCCCTGGATCACACAGCCTCCAGAATGCCTTCTCCTGTCTTGCTCCCTCCATTCCCTTCCCCACTGGCATTGACATGTTATCACCTCCCTCAACCACCTCCTCCATCAGTCACTACTACATCTCTCTCCTTGCCTTCACAGCCAGAAGCTTCTCCACTCGCTCCCTCTCCGTTCAGTTTACTCTTGAAACCCTTTAGGTTCCTCCCTCCCAGGTCACCAAGCTTTCCTTTTCAGATCTTGTCTTCTCAACGTCCTGAAATACTTCCCTCTGTTGCTTTTGTTACTTGAGCAATGGTCAGCTGGTTGGCTGGAAGTCATATAAATACAACCCTATTAATCCAGGATAAAAAGACTGGATTAATCCCGTTTTTTTATCCTGTAATCCAGGTTAAAGATTACTGGGTCTAACCCAACGAGTGCAGGCGTTGCTTCTTCCTGGTCCTCCATTTGGGGTATCCGTATTTGTAGTTGGCAGAGGTACACTTAGTAATACCAGGAGTAAAGCCCTAACAAAACTGGGGATAGTTTGGGACATGCTAAGATGTTTACCAGATAGCCAAATCAAAATACCAAGTGAGCAATTCCAGAACTCCAGAGTTCAGAAGACATAAGCTGAACATACAAATGAGTCTTCAATATAGATGGTATTTAAAGCCATGAAATGGAGAGTGTCTCAACAAAGGAATGAGTATAGAGAAGACCAAGAACAAATCCTTGGGAAAAGATGAGGAGGAAGCAAGAGACTGAGAAGTAAGGTAGCACAACAGTGCACAACAAAAGCTAAGAAGATGGTTCAAGAAGGCACAGTCAAACCTGTCAGCTAGTGAAGGCCAAGTAGGAAGAGGACTGGCCTCAGTCTGGCCCTCCCTGCTGACCCTGACAAGCAGTTTCAATGAAATGGCAAGCCCAGTTGAGTGTCTTAACAGTAAAAAATGGAAAAGCTCATACAGAACACTCTGACAAGGAATTCTACTGTAAAAAGCAACAGTAACTGGAGACAGAAGTGGCCTGAGATCAACCCATCCTGAGTCATGAAATATAAAATTTTTAAGCCATCCAGTTCTCTCGTAATGTTTCAGAAGCAAGGAAATCCCATCATGTTCTCTTTCAACTGTTTCTGCCTACCAGAAATTATTTTGCTGCCACAGACTTTCGGCTAATAGACAGAGGGTCACAGAGCATTTAAGTCTTAAGCGCTAGTGTGAGGTTACCACAGGTAGTACACAGGTCATTTAGCCTACCAGGAAGGAAATATGCTTGAGAAAATGCCCAAGGCTGCCCCAGCACAAGGTGCTCTGGAGAAAAGGCAAACCACAGATTTACTAGTTGCTTGTTGTTTTTCAACAAGTGATTTCCTTCCTGCTAAGATACATACCATGAATATTTTTCTAAGTACACGTGTGAATGTGTGTGTGATACACGTGCTAATTTCCTAAAGGAAATTCTGCAGAACATCTGGGTCAAAGAGCACTTTGCATTATCAAAAAGGATGAACCAGAGGGGGAAAAAAATGCATGACAAAGAGTCTTTACTTTTAAATGATTATCAGTACACCAAGTAATAACATGTAACAAGTTCTTCAATTCTATCATCTAGCAATTTCAATTTAGAGACACTAAAAGCAGCCCAAACAATTATACTAGTGTTCATTGTTCTAACCCTTAGCCAGAAAGGACTATTTTAAGGCTCGGGGTGCTTCACGTTACAAATGACTATTTACTACTTTTTCATAGATAAAGCCCCTGACCTTCAAGAAAGCTTTAGGGAAAAAAAATATTTAATCCCTTTCTTTCTTAAAAAAAATTGTTTTTACGACATCTAAGAAAGAAAAAGTCAGTACAGATATATATGTTGCTTGAGCTAAAAGGCATAGGAAAACAGACAACATATACCCATTAAATTCCTAAGAAATGAGGTAAAAAGATGAAATCTTTGGATGAGCTCTAAGTTTATATGAAGAAGCTAGATTTGCTATCCTCCAAAAAGCAAAGGGACCTACTACATAATATACAGAAATAATTTAATGCCTTTTCACAAGAATGAAACTCAAGCTTTGCTAAAGCTTCATGTTCCATGAAGGCAATGTGAAATGCCCATCCATGGAACAGGCAGGTCTTCCTTCGCCCTCTATCCATTTAAGCGGTAGTTTTCATGGATTTCTGGCTGGATGTCGCAGACGATGGCCAGCAGGTTATCCAGGACTTCATCTCGGTTCTGCCGGAAGTAGGTCTGGAGGATGGTCATCTTCTCCTGGGTCTCCTTCTCCACTTCAGTGCTGCAGCTGCCGTGGGATCCCAGAGCCTGGAGTCGGGGAGCAACGACACACAAGGAACGTCAGGACGGTGCCCTGCAGGGCCAGGAACAATTGGTAAGCAACTTTCTTACTTCTAGAGAAACCCCATCTCGTCGATGAATATAAATCATCAGCAGTAGGCAAGACAACCTCATGACTGAAGAGCATGTGGGAAGCTGGCATTCCCACAGTTAATGGGAGCATAAATTGATGCAGTCACTTTGGTGGCCAACCTTAAAACTTCTATCAAAAGGTAATTTGCACAGAAATTATCCCAGAAAGCGATATATTCATCTGTCTCTAGAGTCTAAGACTGGAATGAACCTAAACACCCGAGCACTGAGAACTACTTAAACAAATGCTGGGGCATCCATACCAGAGAACACTCTTCAGACATTAAGAAAGATAAGGTAAGGGCCGGCCCGGTGGCGCAAGCGGTTAAGTGCGCGCGCTCCGCTGCGGCGGCCCGGGGTTCGCTGGTTCGGATCCCGGGCGCGCACCGACGCACTGCTTGGCAAGCCATGCTGTGGCGGCGTCCCATATAAAGTGGAGGAAGATGGGCACAGATGTTAGCCCAGGGCTGTCTTCCTCAGCAAAAAAAAGAGGAGGATTGGCGGATGTTAGCATAGGGCTGATCTCCTCACAAAAAAAAAAAAAAAAAAAAAAAAAAGAAAGATAAGGTAAATGGGTATAGCAGGATAGAATGAACTGTAAAATATGCAATTTAAGGGGAAAAAGCAGGACACAGAATGATACCAGTGTGGTTAGTATTGATGTGTCCTTGTGTGGTTTTAAAAGAGATATTAAAAAAAAAAGCTCTTGGGGATGGCCTGGTGGCATAGTGGTTGACTTCGCATGCTCCACTTCGGCGGCCCAGGGTTCGCAGGTTCGGATCCCGGGCGTGGACCTAGGCACTGCTCATCAAGCCATGCTGTGGCGGTGTCCCATATACAAAGTAGGGGAAGACTGGCACAGATGTTAGTTCAGAGACCATCTTCCTCAAGCAACAAGAGGAAGACTGGCAATGGATGTTAGCTCAGGGCCAATCTTCCTCACCAAAAAAAAAAGCTCTTAAAAAATAAACACAAGGGCACAATTTAGGAGGAACATACGGAGTTCCACCATTCCTGGTTAATGTTTTAGCTCTAAGTTCAGCAGTGTATTCACCAGTATTATGAACACGTGACATCTGTTCTTTCAAATATAAATATTCTAGAAGAATACACAAGAAACTGTTAGCAGTGAGTCTCTGAGGAGGACTGCAGGTCTGGGTGGGAGGGAAACTAACTTCTCGTTGTTGCCCTGTTTTATTGCTTGAATTTTTACTGTCTGCATGTCTTACTCCTTCAGTCTCCACTCACAATTTAACACACACTGATGGATAAATTTTCTTTTATCTTCTACTGTCTTCACAGTATGGCTGGCTGTTTGTTAATGGCTGTGCCTACTTTATTAGAATGTGACCTATCAGGTTCTTCACTTTTTTGTGTCTGACCTTTCATGTCACTTAACCTGCTCCTGCCTCATTACATATGTTAACAACTATATCCTTTCATATTTGTATAACGCATTACAGTCTACAAAGCACTCTCTCACATGTCACCCATCCCTCCATAATCTACAAGGAGGCGATCACTCCCCTTTTCACAGATGAGGAAACCAAGACACAAAGAGGTCAAACTGAACAAGCAAAGATTCAAACCCGAGTTTCTGAGTTCCGACGCAGGGCTCTTCACACTAGACTACAACTATTCCTATTACAGGAACACCCTGGGGCGTTTCATAGTAGTTAGCTCAGGTGCTAACTCATATTTTTAAAAGTCCATAACCCCTACTCAAGGGAAAAAAAAAAAAAAAACTATCTCTGTTCCTATGAATGTGAACTATATCCAAGCCCCAGAATGTTGTCTCAAAGCTGAAGAAGTTACAACGGAACACTCTAGAAAAACTCAGAGCTCGTGCGTATAGACACTTCTGCTGATGGCTGCTAAGAGGGAGGCATGGTCTTTACTCACTGGACTTGGCCTGAGGGTGTGTGCCCAGAACTAGCGGAGGCCGTCATGTAGAACCTCAGCACAAAGCCCACAAAGTCAAAGGCAGAGCTGAGAGATGGACACAAAGTCCTCAGATCATTATTTAAGTTCCTGGATCAAAATAGAGTTAAGTCTTCCACCTGGGTGTTTAGTTATATAGGCCAAAAAATTTTATTGTGCTTAAAAAACTTGAATTGTTTCCTGTTACTGTATCCAAGGTCCCGAGAGAGTTTCCCCGTGAAGCCCTCCTCCATCCTTTCCCCTTTCCAGAATTTCCCCTGCTTCCTCTGAACTCTGCCATCTGTTGTTGTACCATTCTCATGTGCATCTTATGCATCCTAGTTTGGCCCATACTACTGGTGAGTGGCTCTCTCTACACTACACTAAAGTGGGCTCCGTTTAATCTATGTTTATGACAGTCACAGCTCTGTTCCCTGTTGTGGGTGTGCGTGGCTTGCATTTTACTACCGAGTCTCCCTGATCACCAGACTGCTCAGCTCCATAAGGCAGGGACGTCTATTTCTGTTCACAGCTGATCCCCCAGCACCTGGCACAGGACCCGGCACACGTTAACTGTTCAGTGGATGTTTGTTAAATGACTGAATAAAGACTAAGATTCAATGGAAGTTAAAAAAATGAGCACCCTAAGAGACTCAGCCTGAGTATTCAATATCCCAGTGTTCAAATTTCTACCAGAATCAGGATCTCCAAGCTATGGTGGACATCTGGAGATCCCGGGGGGAAGGGGAAGGGAGGGAAGGCTCAGGAACCTAAAGCAGGAAGGAAAACAGGCGGGCCTACCGCAGCCTCCTTGGCCTTGAACTCCTTCTCCCTTTGCAGGCGGTACTGCTCAATCTCTGCCTGAGCCTCTTCTTTGGCCTGCTTCAGCCTCCGGTTCTTTCCTGTTTTCAAAGGAAAGCGCTACATCAGGAAGTGGTTAAAAGACAAGTAGAAGAGGAAACAGAGACTGAGATGGTAAATTCTAACAGTAAACAAAGAAAAAAGTGTTAAGATACAGTCCCAAGAGACGGGAGGGGGAGAGAGGGAATTCAGACGTAACTAATGGTGCCGGTTCCCGCCTCCTACAGGTTGTACTTAACTAGGAAGCCACTAGATAAAAAGGACCACCTCCCATAACCACAGACTGTAAAAAAAATGATGGAAAAAATTTCAGAACGTGCCAGAATATTCTCTCAATCTCAACTACGAAGAACCAACATAAAATAGGTGACACTAGCCGTCTGGGGAACTTTTGCTCTTGCTAAGAAGTAAACACCTAAGTATGCTGCTGATTACAGTCGGAGCTGGGTTTAGAAGCTTAGCAGGGAGGCTAACATGCTCCCACGGGACACCAACCTAAAACAGCACTGATGAAACAGATGATGTAATACTGGAAACTAACAGCCATGCCTGTGCACAAGGAAAGAAAGTGGTCCTCCTGAGAAAGAATCCTGAATGGGGAGCACTGGACAGTCTGCACGAGCATCTAAGAAGTGAGGAGACACAGGTGCTCTGGGTTCTAGAAGGGAACAGTTGAACAGAGAGCTGGAAAAATTCTCTAGGTTTTACCAGAGCCTGTATGAAAGCAGACCACAAGACCAACCAACACACACTCTGCTTTGATTCTCTGCTCACCAATCAAACTTCTCAGAGATCCAAACAGGAAAAAAAAAAAAAAAAAAAAGATGGGGTCCTAGATGGTCAACCTGACTATTTCTTTAATTCAGAGCAAAACACATCCCACATCTAAAAGTAAGCTTTGTTATATATCGTTGTATATATCAATTGCCCAAATCCCACTCAACCCATGTGGATGAATGAAACTGATTTTTTTTTTCTTTGTTTTTGAGGAAGATCAGCCCTGAGCTAACATCCATGCCAATCCTCCTCTTTTTTTTGCTGAGGAAGACGGGCCCTGAGCTAACATCTATTGCCAATCCTCCTGCTTTTTTTTTCCCCCCTTTTCTCCTCAAAGCCCCAGTAGATAGTTGTATGTCATAGCTGCACATCCTTCTAGTTGCTGTATGTGGGACGCTGCCAAGCATGGCCGGACAAGCGGTGCGTCGGTGCGCGCCCGGGGTCCAAACCCAGGCCAGAGCACGCACTTAACCGCTAAGCCACAGGGCCGGCCCCTGAAGGAAACTGACTTCCACCTCCTGATTAAGAATAGGGTTTTGGACCAGTAATGACCCCACAACATCAAGACTCCATGAGGATAGCCTGAAACAGTCAACAGTGTCTCCCTAAGCGCCCCAAGGACTATTTCTGCAAGGATATATTACTCCAAAAAAATTTTTACTCCAGTAAATATATAAATATATAGATAGATATAAATAAATATTAGAGCCTACTGCTGTCTGCTCTAGCCAACCTCTACGGCAATCCTCCTCATCAGCTATATCCAAAGCCATATTTCAATGCTGAGGATCTTTTCCAAACTAACAATCTAAAATAACATTTATGGCCCAAACATTATGCTAGCGTCACATAATTTCACAATCTCTCTCTCAAGATCACTCCCAATTCCCAGGGCTCCCTGAATTAGCTACTTAGGATAATACCATTCCCTGCCTGTCAGCAAACATCTTCAAAGTTCAATTTTGATACACTTCTCTGAAAACCAAAAGTAAATATTTGAGCAGGAAATAATGTTAAATCTTGTTTTTTGTGGGCCTAACATGTGGGAGCCAGTATTTTGTCTCACTCCAATGAAATAAATCATAACACCAATTTTTTTTTTTTTAATTTTATGGTCCAAAGCAATGATTTCATGAAAAATTTGGGTTGGACCATTTTACCACATCATGCACTGCTTCCTCCCAGTTCCTAAGTGGGCACGTCAACCATAATTACAGAGCAAGAAAGGCAATAATTTTTTCAAATTTTAGCTCTTCTCAATACTTCTGTTCCTAATTATTGCAAATTCTGAGATGCATATGAGCCATACACTCATTCCTTCAAAACAAATTCATTCAGTAAACATGTAATAGCTACCTGAGATATACAAGACCCTGCGCCAGGCTTGATGGGATAAAGAAAGGGGTAAAACATGACCCCTACCTCCATGACCCTCTGAATTATTCCTACCATTACCAAGTATTTGTTTCCGCACTGTCCCCAAATATTCTCACATGCTCCCCAACAGATACACTTCTGTTACTAATGAGCCATCAGAGGCCAAACTCTGACACGTCATTCTGGAAATACTGTATCAAGGCCATGATCACTAATATTCTGTGAAGAACACAGAACTTTCCAGTCACCAGAGCAAGAATTAAAGGCTTGTTCCCGTTTCCATCTCCCTCAAAGAAACCTTTTCTGTGAAATCCAGAGTATCACACAACCTCTAATTGAGAAAGTACAAGAGCCATGCTTGAAATCTACTTGGGTGTGGGATTAAGAATTTAAGTCTCATCTTAGGAGACATGCCAAGGAATTACTAAAGTTAATAGTTCTTGGGGGCCGGCCCGGTGGCGCAGCGGGTAAGTGCACACGCTCCGCTGCCGCGGCCTGGGGTTCGCAGGTTTGGATCCCGGGCGTGCACTGACACACCGCTTGCTAAGCCATGCTGTGGCGGCGTCCCATATAAGGTGGAGGAAGATGGGCACGGATGTTAGCTCAGGGCCAGTCTTCCTCAGCAAAAAGAGGAGGATTGGCAGATGTTAGCACAGGGCTGATCTTCCTCACACACACAAACACACACAAAAAATAGTTCTTGGTATTTCACCTTGGCATGGGAAAGGAGGCCTCTGAGCCCCAGCTACCCTGCTTCCCGGGGTAGGGTCAAATCACTTCTCTCTGAGCCTCATTTTTCCCATCTGTAAAACAGGGACAGAAACATCTATCGCACCAGATGGGACACTGAATACATAAAGCTAAATTAGACACAGTCCCTGTTCTCCAGCAGCTTAGCCTAGTGACTGAGCCATAGAAAGAAACAGGTGACTGCACTGCGAGGACGGAAAAAAGCACTTGGGAAGGACTCCTAGCCTAGTCTGACGGGACAAGGACAAGTCGGGGAAGGCTTCCTGGAAGAAGTGCTGCCTAAATTTTGAGATCTGAAGGAAGACAAAGGGTTAAGAGAACAAAGAGAGGAAACCGGGAAAAGACTCTTCCAATCAGAGGCAATAGCCGTGCAAAGGCCTGCAGGTGAAATCTAGAAGGAGCCTTGGAGGAACCACAGTGGTTCAGGATTTCTGGAGGAGAGTCCGGAAAAGCGAGATCAGGGAAGAAAGCTGGAGCCTGATCCAAAGCGCCTCCTACACCCTATTAGGGAACCGGGGCTTTATTCTTTGTCGACTGTCAAAGAATAAACGGGAAGTCATACTCGCATTTGGGAGGGATGACTGACTGCAGTAAAGAGGACGGAAGGGAGCAGAGTAGGAAGTTTCTCCCATTCACCAGTCTAGATGAGCTCCACCTGTGAAGTTCTTGAGACCCTTACATTTCTCAACTCTAGGCCTCATCTCTCCTGAACTTATTCTGCTTCCTTCACTGGGACGGAAAACTGTCGGAGACTACAGGAGCACCGGGCAGTGCGTTTGCCACATATTAACCGCGTTAAAAAACTCATTTAAGGAATTAACGAATTCGGCTGCTACGGGAGCCTCAGGGACCTTGATGTCCTGGACTGAGATGCTGGCCGTAGCGATGGGCGAAAAGCGAAGAGATCAAGACCCCTTGGCGACCGACTAAACTTGGCGACTGATGGGGGCTCCCTTCACCGAGACGCAGCAACCCAAAGGAGCAAGTGGGAGGGAGAAAGACATCAAGTTCCGTTTGGCTAGCACATTTTACACGCCTCCCAGGCCCCGAGAAGGACGCCCACCCATTGTTGTCTCCACGCCCGACCCCCCATCCCACATCGCAGCCTCCCGTCGACCTACCAGGCTTCCAGAGCCTCGGATCCAGAGGGCTCCGAAACACACAAGCTCCTGCGATCGTGACCACCCTCCGCCCCGCAGCCCGTGGGGCCTCGTCCCCGCGGCCTGGCCGCCTTCCCTGGACTCGCGCCCCCCTAACCGCCCCGCAACTCACGCTTGCGGGCCTCCGACACCTTCTCGGCGGCCCGCTTCTCAGCCTGCAGCAGCTGCTGGATGCCCTGCGACTGACTGGCCATGACGGCGGCGACTCTGAGGCCGAGGCGAGCGGCCTAAACCTGCTCGATCGCCCCCCCAGGAACAGCTGACCCAGCCGCCCAAGATCTGCGCCTGCGCCGTGCGCCGGCGCCCCGCCCTCCGTCACGTGACCGCCGCAGCGCCGCGTCAGCTGCCTGCGCTGGCGTCTGGTGACTCCGGCAGAAAGGGGCGGGGCGGAGGAGGGAAGAGCGGAGCGCCTCAACTGCGCCTGCGCAAGATCTATTTTCTGTGTTCATGTCTCCCAACCCAATTCCCTTTAGTGGCTGTCTTGTCGCCGATTTGATGCTGTGGTCGCCTTGCCACGTCGTTATTGCCATAATCCTTCACTTTACAGTGTGCCCACATTAAGGTCCAGAGAGGAGGGGACAAGCCTAGTCATTTTCCCCTATTCTGCACACTGCTTTACTCTGTCCCTTTCTGGAAGTTTCTTTGGCACTGGGAGTAGGCTAGGAAAATTCATACCAGGCTCTGGGGCTGCAGTCTAGATTGGGACTAGGGATACTTGGGGTCAAGTCTGCTGTGTGATTTGTGGGGCGGGGGGCCCGTGCGGCGGTGCTTTCCCTCTCAGGAACCCTAGTTCAGGAAAGGATTGGACTATTTTCCGTAAATATTTCATGAATGCCTCCTATGACCCTAGGCTGCTGTTAGTACTGAGGATACAGCAGAGACCAAGACAGACAAGGTCCCTGGTGGGGAGCACGGTTTATGGACAAAAAACAGATTAACTAAAATAAATAGAAAATTACACCTGTGATAAAGTCATGAAGGAAGAATGCAGGGTCCTTTCAGAAGGAATGAGGGAAGGAATGCGGAGGTGTCCTATGAAGGCTCTCCCAATGAAATAGCATTTAAAATGAGATCAGAGGAATGAGAAGTTAATGAGAAGTTAGCCAGGAAAGGCGGGGGGGGGGGGGGGGGGGGGATGTGGGTGATCAGGCGAAAAGGACCAGCATCTGTGGATTTAGGGGAAGCAACTTAATGCAGAGACCTCCTCCACCAGCAATAGGTAGATGGGAAGCCAATAGTTGAGTTTACAGTATGACAGTCACTGTCCTAAACATGCAAATTACTCCTGACTGCGACTTCAAAGTAGTGTTATTAACCCCACTCTATGATGACCAAACTGAAGCTCCGAGAGTCTAAGTAACTTGCCCAAAGTCATACTCCTATTAAGTGTCAGATAGGGTATTTGAATCCAGCCAGGACTGCTGAGTGGACCATCTGATCCACTGTGCTCTTCTGCAAGAATCTTATGGGCTATGGAAAGGACCGGATGATCTTCTGGAGTCCGTCAAGCACTGAGAACATAAAACAAGGCCAGAACTTTTTGATAGAAGCATCTCTGCACTTGGGGCGTAGCTTGTTTTGTGGCTCAGGACATTTTCATCTGATTTAGGTTAGAGGTGGGTTTGGAAAGAAGTCTAAAATCCAAAACTCTTATCCTTTCCTGGTATAAGAACCAGTAATTGATTGGTCTCTGGGACTTCGAAGTCCAGTTGGTGATTTCTTGGGAATATTTGTCATTTATGGTATTCTAAGACAACATAATTCATTCAATCAATCGACAGAGGACTACACACACTTCTAAGGGTGGGAAGAGGATTAAAAGAGATGATGGGAGCCAAAAAGTGGAAACAACCCAAAAGCCCATCCACTGATGAGTGGATAAACAAAATGTGGCATATCCATACAATGGAATGTTGTTTGGTCATAAAAAGGAATGAAGTACCGATACATGCTGAAATATGGATGGACCTTGGTAACGTTATGCGAAGGGAAAGAATTCAAGAAGAAAAGACCACACACTGTACAGTTCCATTTATATGAAATGTTAAGAATAGGCAAATCCATAGAGAAAAAAAGTATGTTAGTGGTTAAGCAGGGGCTGGGGGGAGAGGGAATGAGGAGTGACTGCTTGATACCAGCTCAACACAAGCTTGACATAAGGAAAGCCATATTGTTGAAAAGAAACCATATTGTAACTTTGAATGACTTCTGATTGACTAAACCAGACATGCTCTGTAGATTTTATGGCCCCTTCCAACTGCTATAAATTGATAACTTTGTTCTTTTGAGTTCCTTAGGAATGTGATGACCCCTGGGGAGAGAGTCTATGCTGAGAGCCATCATTAATGACAATTGAAAGATCAGAGTATAGGACGTTGCTGTGGTCTCAGATGCATGCCCAGTAAAACAAAAGACTGTCAGGAACTAAGGCCAGATGTCTGCCCCCACCTGGAGATCAGGTGGATGCCCCCCCAGGAGACCAGCCTCCTATATAACTGGCCTGCAGTCTTTGTTCTGTAAGATGGTTCTTTCTGACGTTAGTCGGCCATCTTCCCTCTTGCTAGCAAGCTGTAATAAAGTCATTTCTCTCCTACTGCCTTGCCTCTTGACTATTGGCACGTCTTGTGGTAGGCAGACAACCCCCGCCTTGGGCAGTAACATGCTAACTGGTATGGGGTTTCTTTTTGGGATGAGGGAAATGTTCTGGAATTAGATAGTAGTGCTGGTTGCACATCCTTATGAATATTCTTAAAACACCAAATTGTACTCTTTAAAAGGGTGAATGGTACAGTATGTGAATTATGTCACAATAAAGCTGTTATGAAAAGAGAGAGATGATGGATATGAAGCCCTTGCACAGTTTCTAGTCTGTAGCAAGTGCCAGGAAATGGAAGCTGTTGTTTTTATCTGGCTGGGGGGTAATTGTTTGGTTTACAAATCCAGTCCTCCACTTAACAAAAGCATTCACATCGGGGTTCCTCTGACAGCCAGCTTCCTCCAAGCGTTTAAATATCTACAAATCCCAGAATTTTTTTTTTAGCTTGTAGCATTTCAAAAGTTTATTGTGTAAAGAGAGAAACACTAGACAATCCATCCTCTGAAATTTCCAGACTGATTTGGATTTTCTGATGATCTGAGTGGGTGTTTGTTGTCAGAACTTGGGTACCCAGGGGAGATGTCCTGAAATAACTAGGAAATGAGAGTGAAGGAATTTCCCTCCAAGGGAGGCCTTGAAGTCTTGAGTCAGCAGGTCAGAGCAAAGAATCTTAAAGTCGTCTGAAGGGTACAAAGTGGCTCCAGGGCCTTATTCCCCTGATGAGGGACTATATTAGCAAGTCCAAGAAAAGCATGTGCTCCTTCTGAAGTGTGGCTGTTCAGATGTAAGCCTGAAACAAGATGAAGGAGCAATAGCGATCTTTCTAGTCCCCAGGTCAGCAGTGACTAAAGGAAGTGGGGTCTCTCGTCGCCTTGGCTGAGGAAACTAGACAAGGTTCAAATCCCAGCCCTGTTGTTTACCTGCTGGGTGACTTTGTAACATGGGCCCTCCAGGACTGGTCTGAACTGACCATGTCTTATCAACAGAGTAATTAAGAGTGGTTTTTCAGGAACTGAGACCCCTTGTCCAGTTCAGGCTGATTGAGATCACCACCTCGTCAACTGGGCCTGCACAAATGCCAGACAAGTGACCTTTTTGACATCAAGGAACTAGAAGCTCCACCCTCAGATCGTGGTAACACCACCATTCTGTGAACACTCGACCTATGAAGAGGCATGAAGCTTGACCATGCTTGTGCAGATCATCAATTACCTCACTTCTCCTCACCTCCAATCATGTATCTCCATGCTTCAGACTGCCCTGCCCTTCATCCCATAAATTGTGTCCCAAGCTCTGGATTGAGGAGACAGACCTGGGGGCTTATGCCCCCTGTCTCCCTACAGATCAACCTCTCAGAATAAAGCTGATTTCTTTTCCCAAAGGCTGATGCTGTAATAATTGGCTTTTTTCATGCACATTGAGTAGCCTTACCCCAGCCTCTGGCCCCATAAGACATTAGCCACAACTGTGCTCAGAATAAGCCTAACATGTTATCTTTAGCTTGCAGGAAACCACAAATAAAGGAAGGAGAAGATGGCTGAATGAAAACAGTCAAAACCTGTTGAAGGAAACATGGCAGTCTGACTTGACCTGACATAGACCCCGCAATGGGAGAACCCCATTTGTGCGGTAACAACCTTGAGACAATTACTTAACCTCTGTGAGCTTCAGTCTCCTCATATGGAGTTAATAGTAGTATAATAGGGTTATTATGAGGATTAAATTAGTTAATACCACTGACGAGCTTAGGATGTCCTCATTACTCATAAGAATGTAAATATTTGGATCCCTATGATAGTGATTTCTCAACAAGAAATAATGGGCCTTTTGTTTTTACACATCAACCTAGCGTACTTGATCAATGGAAGTTCACCTCAGACAAAGTGATTGCTCAAGAGAGACTCTGCAGGGCCGCTGCAATTGATCAAACAGGTTGTTCATTGCACAAAGAAGTGAGACTGTTCTAAAATCCAGCCCATGCTCCACCCACCCTGCCCAGAGGGAGCACCTTTTTCTAATTCATTCAAAGGCTCCATGGGACCAAGTAGTAGTCCTGTGACCAACTCCAGGATGAGGATCTGACTTGCGCCGTGGAAATCTCATGGAGGAACTAAGTGCCCCACCCCCACACCCATGTGGGGCCTCCAGGGAAAGAGCTACCTATCCTCTGGTTATACAATTTCCATGTGGGAATGCTGATGATTAATAGTTAACCCTTACTCTCCCTTGATTTACACTGAAAATAATTATAGTCTAAGATATTCTCAAATCTTACTGGTGTTAGGGAGATAATATTTATCCTCCAATGAACGCAGTTAGCTGTGTGTTGCTGTGATAGTGATGGGGTTCAGAACACGCCACCCCAAAATATGGCAGCTTGACATATTGACTATTTTAAGCTGAAAGAATTTGAGAAAGAGTAGGTGTGGGAAGGACTCTTCGACCTTCTCCTGAAGCAGGTCAAAAGACCGTCCTGTGAGAAGTGCCCTCCTGACATCCAGAAGGAGGAAACTTCCTTATCTCCAAGACCCTGAGGGCAGAACAAACAGACCTTGCTAAGTTTCCTCCAGTTTAGTACCCTTAGCTCATAATTTTTTTTCTCTTATTACATTTTTCCATGACTTTCCACTCTTCATCAAACCTAGCAGAAAAACACTCAGTTTTTTGTTTTTTTGTGTGTGTGTGAGGAAGATCAGCCCTGAGCTAACATCCATGCCTATCCTCCTCTTTTTTTGCTGAGGAGGACTGGCCCTGAGCTAACATCCGTGCCCATCTTCCTCCACTTTATATGGGACGCTGCCACAGCATGGCCTGACAAGCGGTGCATAGGTGCACGCCCAGGATCCAAACATGGGCCGCCAGCAGTGAAGTGTGTGCACTTAACCACTGCACCACAGGGCCAGCCCCAAAAACACTCAGTTTTAACCTCTTGTTCAGGTCTTCATTTCCTTATGAAGACCCTGGTCTCATGTAAAGCTTATTTTAAATAAATGTGGATGCTTTTCTCTTGGTAATCTGTCTTTTGTTACAGAGACCCAGCTGAGAACCTAAGTTGAATAGACAAAAGATATTTTTCCTCCCCTACAATAGCAGTTACTTGCTATTTCAGTCTCTTCAGAGGTAGATCCAGGATCTGCTTGCCAGGACCAAGGAAACAAAGAATTGCAAATCATTCCTAGAAATGAATTACAAATGAATCTGAACAAAGTCATGAGCTGGGATATTAATAGTAACACTTTTTATTCATTCATTCATTGAAAAATGTTCATTGAGCACCTGTATGTGCCAACCTTCAGCCAGCTGCTGTTATGTGATGTGGAGGAGGAAGAAATTTTCCTCCACCCTTCTAGGTTCTTCTGGCTCGTCTAAAAATTAAATAATATGAGAAAATCAAACAAATTTAATAATGTGTATACATGGGAGAAACCCAGGAAAACTGAGTGACTTGCCAAAATGGCTGAAGCCACCACCTTAAATACCATCTTCAGCTAAAGACAAAAGAGGATGTTGGGGGTAGTGGTTTGGGACTTCACGGGCAGAAGGCAATTCACATGGAGATGGAAATGCAAATGTTTGGTAGACAAATGTTTGCTGGACCATCTATAGACAATGGGATCCAAGAGAAAACTTTGATCAGATAGGCCTTACTAGGTTCCTCCCTATCTACCACACCTAGTTCATATTATACTTGTTATTTACGGTGATATCATGGAACAGGCCTTCCATCTTAAATTCTTTTAGGCAATTAGGGGGAAGGTCAAAGTTTCTTCCTGATTCTTTTGTTCTTAAAAATAATCAAGCGAAAGAGACACATTTTGGGGTAGCAAATTCTGCTCTCCTAGAGTGAGCAAGACAGACACATGCTTTTCCCCTTGGCTCTTGGCGTGAATGGGGGAGATAGCCAATCAGAAACGCCTATAAATGCATACATAATATCCAACTGAGTTAACAGCTCTACAGTTGGGCTGTCCAATACAGGAGCCACTAGCCACATGTGGCTACTGAGAAGTTGAAATGTGGCTAGTCCTAATTGAAATGTGCTCTAAGTATAAAACACATTGCAGATTTCAAAGATTTGCTACCAAAAAAAGTAAAATATCTCATTAATAATTTTTTATTGATTACAACTAGAATTGATAATATTTTAGATATACTGAGCTAAATAAAATGCTTTATTAAAATTAATTTCACCACCTCATACCCATTAGGATGGCTACTTTGTGTGTGTGTGTGTGTGTGTGTGTGTTTGAGGAAGACTGGCCCTGATCTAACATCTGTTGCCAATCCTCCTCTTTTTGCTGAGGAAGACTGGCCCTGAGCTAACATCTGTGCCCATTTTCCTCCATTTTTGTAAGTGGGAAGCTGCCACAGCGTGGCTTGATGAGCGGTGCATTGGTCCATGCCTGGGATTCAACCTTGCAAACCCCGGGCCACGGAAGCACAGTGAGCAAACTTAACCACTACACCACCAGACCAGCCCCAGGATGGCTACTATTAAAAAAAAAAAAAAAAAGCCAGAAAATAATGTGTTGGCAAGGATGAGGAGAAATTGGAACCCTTGTGCATTGTTGGCGGGAACGTAAAATGGTGCAGTCACTGTGGAAAACAGCACAGCAGTTTCTGAAAAAATTAAAAATAGAATTATCATATGATTGAGCAATTCCATTTCTGGGTATAAATCCCAAAAGAATTGAAAGCAGGTCTTGAAGAAATATTTGCACACCCGTGTTCATAGCAGCACTATTCACAATAGCCAAAAGGTAGAAGCAATGGAAGTGTCCGTGAATGGCTAAACAAACCACACAACGGAATATTATTTAGCCTTACAAAGAAATGAAATTCTGACACATGCTACAACATGGATGAACATTGAGGACATTGTTAAGTGAAATAAGTCAGTATAAAAAACAAATACTGTATGATTCTGCTTAGGTGACGTACTTAGAATAGTCAAGCTCATAGAGACAGAAAGTAAAATGGTGGTTGCCGAGGGCTGGCAGAAGAGAGGAATGGGGTATTGTTTAATGGGTAGAGAGTTTCAGTTTTGCACAAGGACAAAGTTCTAGAGATTGGTTGCACAACAGTGTGAATGTACTTAACACTACTGAGCTGCACACTTAAAAATGGTTGGGATGGTAAATTTTATGTCATGCATATTTTACCACAATTAAAAAACGAAAAAAATTAATTTCATGTTTTCTTTTTACTTTTTAAAATGTGCCAATAGGAAAATTGAATATTACACATGTGGCTCACGTTATATTTCTATTAGTGCTGTTCTAAAGGAAAAGAATTTTGGTCTCTGAGGAATTTTTTGTTTTTTTAGCAAAAAAGAAGAACCATTTTTTACAGTAGATACAGAACACTTGTTTGCTCAAAATTTAATACTGCTTTACCTGTTGTGTTTGTGAAACCACTCCTATTATAATATGTTTATAACCAAAAACTCAACTGATTACAGACATTTAATATTCACTTGTCAAACACACAGTTGATACTCTTGAAGGGAAAATACATCAAAGCCATATTACAGAAGTTCTTATTATACATGTAACATGGAAGATATATTTATTTGTTACTTTTTACATATTCTAGAAGACATTCGAAGGAAGATCAGTAGCTTCAAACTGGTTGATAAACTTCTGGTCGTTGAGGGATGTCCGAGGATTTTTAACAAAGGAACCTGATCTAGACTGAAGAAAAGGGAAGAGGTAACCAGCCCAGCTTGAGGTGTCTATACTGGGGCGGGGTTGAGGTTAAGAGGGGTGGAGAACTTCTGAGGCAGAGAAAACAAGTTTGGCAAGAGCTCTGAGGCATGGAATGTTCTAGAAAGAGCAGTGAGGCTGGAGCTCACAGACAGAAGGCTAGAGGGCTCTGAGTGGAGGCCAAAGGGTCAGACAGGTGCTGGATCGGTTAAGGCCTGGAGGCCTTGCTAAGGACCTCCATCTTTGTCGTAAAAGCAATGGGAAGCAAGCACGAGTAAATGGGATTGCTCTTGCTGCGTCTGTATGTATGTGTCTGAGTCATTTTTGTTTTTTTAGTAAATGAGGCTTACTATGTAATTAAATGTAGTTTAATTTTTATCCTTTTTTCATGAGATTGACAATGATGTTGAACTTTATCCAGGTGCTGTGCTCCTGGAAAACAGCCACAGCACAGAGATCCCCCTAACCTTTGTTTTCCAAAGTCCCCCATCCTTCTGTGTGTCTGAAAATGACTTCGCTAAAAGAACCACTCTTCTCCATATAATTTAGATAAGACTCCCTGTCCACCTGACTACAAATTTGAAGATGACTCCTTTGTTTACCTGCGGCAAGACCAAACATAGACTACCCTCCAACTTCCCGTTCTTTGTCTCCTGAGTGATTAAGATTAGAATTGTTTGTCCCTCTGAAACTAGCCAGACACAAAGGTAAACACGTTCTGATCAGCTGGCTGAGACTTCCTCTGACTGCAAAACAATTCCAACTCTCCATCACCCCACCTGTAGCTTGTCTACTTCTCCCTTTAAAAGTCTAAGGCAAAGCCACCCACCCGAGACACTTTGATCTTCACATCGGATGGCTCGTCCTATTGCATAGCCTGAATAAAATCATCTCCTTAATTCCCTCGAGCATTTTGTGTTTGACAAGATCTTTCAGATAAATTCAGAAACCAGAACTGCTTGGTTTGGAAACTATGATCTTGGCACTTATGTGCAACGCAGTAGAGGTGGATTCAATCCAGTTGAACACATCATTCTTTGAGCACCTTCTATGTGCAAAGCACTTCGTGAGGCACTTAGACTGTGGGATAATAAACTTGCCAGGAGCAATGTACTATTACCTCTTAAATAGGTCATCATCTTCACAACTTTCACTGAGCGCTTACAACAACCTTTTGAAAAAGATATCCTCAGATAGGTATTATTGTCTTTGTTATCTTAGCCTCAGTTTTCTCTTCTGTAAAATGAAAATGATAGTGCTTACCCTACAGGTACATTGGGAGGGGTCAATGAGATAATGCATGAAATGTTAGGCCTGTTATTATTACAGACGATGTTGGAAAAACAGTTTGGTCTTCTGGAAGGAGCTAGAGGCCATTGTCTACAAGAAAAATCTAGGTCGCACTCAGTGTCTGCCACTCTGTCAGCTCACTTATGAGCCAAGTGGCCAGAGGCAGATTCTCACACATAGGTCGTTATGCTTTTGCTCATGTGACCCTGCAACCTTGGTGTAGCAGAGGCTCTCACTGCCCCACCCAATTCCCTGTGACCTTTTATGGGCTCCAGCCCATTAATAAGTGGCAGATAGCTGCCACTATCTGCATCTCTCAGCCTTAAGGCTTCTTTTTTCCCCAGAATTGGGAACGTGGCTCTTCCCAGGTACAGAGCCGGCTGAAAGTGGCCTGGAATTAACATGCCCAGGGAGCAGCTCTCAACCAGTGACACTAGGGAGTGGGTGTGTGGAGGGAATGCCTCTATTCCCTCAACCTTTGGGTGGAATAATTCTGAGGCATATTCTAATAATCTTGTGCTAGGTTTTCCCCAGGGAATGAACCCCAGTCTCCCACTGTGGTAGCTGGTTTAATAAGGCACCGCCATTTCCTTGGGTCACTTCTGCACTTCCCTACCAGTCTGCCCTGTACTGTCCAAATAAAAACTTGTGCTCAATTCCTGGCTTCAAAGTCTGCTTCCCAGAGAATCCAAACTAACCACCAGGCTCAACTGATTAGACAAGGATTGAGCCTTGATCCGAGACAGCCACCCATGGTTGGCCAGAACTCCGCTCTGTACGTGATTACGGTTAAGCAAAGCAACCTCGTTCTTTTTCTCAGGGAGCACAGAAGGAAGAAACTAAAGGAGGAAAAAGAAAACAGCAACAGATGAGCTGGATCCTGTGAATGGCAGCCTGTGGCATCCTGAGGGAGACTGGTGGCGGCTCGGCCACCCTCACTGATGTGCTTTCCTGGGCATGCGTATGTCTCTGTGCAGTTTTATAACAAATTCCACCACCTGAGTCAACCTAATCATGGCAATCCTCACAATCTTAAGAAGTCCAGCTCACAGAGGCTTCAGGGTCAGACAGACTTGAGTTCAGATCAGTTCTATGTGGTCTTCAGCAAATGGCTTAGCGCCTCTGAGCCTCCGTGTTCTCAGTTCTAAATGGGATAATTCCAACCATCTCACAGAGATGTGTGAGGATTAAATAAAGTAATGTGTGCTAAGCAACCTGGTACACAGTTTGTCATCAATAATCGCAGCTCCATCCCTTACCTGAGATCTTCTACAGGTACTGCATCTACAAATAGTTCCTGTCTTTTGGTCGCCATGGCGACCCTAGGCAGGCTCATAAATTTCCTCTGATGAAGCTGAGATATTTTCATTTTTCCCTGCTGTGCTTGTCTGTGTCTTGGACAGATTGAGAACACCCAGAGGAGTCACATTTTAGAGTATGTAGTTTGACCATTTATAATCCACCTCATCTACTGTGATGCGGGCAAAAACAGACAGAAAAAATAGAAAAGGTTCAATTCAGTCTTACCTGAGCCCAAAGGTGCCTCTACATTTTCGGTAGTTTAGGAAACATCTAGAGGGTGGGACTGAGAACAATTGTTGGTTGGCTTTGGAAGGAAGAGTAGCCTTTGGCCAGTTGGAGTAATTCAAGAGACCACCAAGCCAACCCCCCTGCCTTGCTGCCTTTCACCCCACCTTCCCTTTGGGGTTGGAATTCATTTCGATTCCTCCCGAGTACCTGATCATAGCAGGTCCTGAGCTAAGCACGAGGGTCTCAGATGTGAATCTGGCCCAGGACCTGCCCTGAAGAGCTTACCATCAGCAACATCATTTTCCTTCTTTGGAAGATAAAGGCATTGGACTAAGTGATTTTTAAATTCCTTCTTATCTTGAAATTCTATGATTTATATGAAAGTGAGGTCTATTCTAGAAAGAAGCCCTGTGAAGAAAGGCTTTACTTGAAGATAAAGATAAGGATGGGAGATGATAGAAATGTCGTGGATTTCTGCAAAGAATCCAAAGTATCACCAAAATACTAATCCAGCATCTCTCTTTCCATAAGTTTAAAAGAACTGTCACGTGACTGGGCCCCTGGCATGAGAATAAGCTGTGTCCGCTGCTAAGATTCAGAGAGTCTGGGCCAGAAATCTACAGTCAGTCCTGCTTCAATGCTTGTTTTGAAAATGTGAATTTGCTCCAGTGCCATTGATATACTGGAGAACAATCTGAGCATAATGCAAATTTTTATTTCATCTGCAAGATACACTAGATGAAAGCAGAAAACTCCACACACCTAAACTGACTGCATAGTGTCAAATAAAAAAACAAATCCAGACTGAGGCAAGGAGAGACTTTATTTGAAAGGTTTATTGGAAGGAGGGGAGGAGGGAAGGGACCATTGCAGTAGGGACAACTTGCCACGATGAGATCTGCAGGCCTCTCAAGGGGGGAGGCAAAAGGGTTTTTCTTTTTTGGAGAGAAGTAATCAAGGCCAGAAGGAACCAGGTGTGGAAAGAAGGGTGAAAGGCTGGTATGATCGGACAGAGTAGCTCAGAGAATGTCACCTACTCTCAGGAGGAGCTTTAAGGAGGGGCTGTCTGCTGGCTCAGGTCGATGGTGGCCCAGAGCTCAGGGTCCTAGTGGAAGGAGAGAGCCTGAAACCAAAGTTCGGCTAACAAGCATTTTGTTCCGATTGATCAGTAGGACAAAACAATTCAGCAAACCATTTATGAGGTGAAGAATGGGAATTTGGAGTCTGTGTCTGGCCTTATCATGGGTTAACAAGAGGGTCATCCATGAGTCTTAACTGAGTCACATGGGAAGTATGGTTCTTTGCTGTCAGCTGTTTCTGGAACACAAAAAGGTGAGGGGATTTCTCGAACCACTGCTGTTTCCCAGGATATAGGACCCCACTTAAATTCAACGTTGTCAGTAGGAATTCGTAAAACGCACACAGGCACACACTTCAAACATCTACCAGCTGCCTCAGTGTGTGCTGTGAGCCACATCCACCCCCATCTGGTGTCACAGCTGTCTCTCTGATTTCAGATAACCCTCCTCCCACCACTTCACCATAATTCACGAGCTATAACCCCTCCCTCCACTTCCACAAGCGAACTTCAGGTCTTTCTCATGGTAAGATGCCATATTTCTTGTGGTCTTTACATATTTCTTAACCATTTAATATGTGCAAGACTGTGACACCATTTTAATAGGTTCTTATCTTTTTTTAATGTGTCACTGACAAAGTTTTTATTTATTTTATTTTATGTTATTTTTTGGTGAGGAAGTTTGACCCTGAGCTAACATTTGTGCCAATCTTCCTCTATTTTGTATGTGGGATGCTGCCACAGCATGGCTTGATGAGCAGTGTATAGGACCATGCCCGGGATCTGAACCAGTGAACCCTGGGCCGCCAAAGTGGAGGGCACGAATTTAACCACTATGCCACTGGGCCAGCCCCTGACAAAGTTTCTGAGTGTTGTGCCCTAACCTCACTTCTCACTTTTCCCATCAGCCCTGTGGTTTATAATTGCATAATTTTACATAGCATGGTGATTTTTAGGAGCACATATGTCACGTTATAGCAGAACTGACTGAATTTGCAATGGGACCTGAGGAGTTTTTTAGGAAACAAAGCAACAATAGAGTCATTCTAGGAAATTATCAAACCAGAAGTGGGGGGCTTGTGGGAGCTGGCGAATTTGTAGCCAAGTCAGACAGAAGCGGGGGTAGCCTGAGGACATGGGGTTTGTGACTGGCATCTGAAGTGAGGGCAGTCTTGTGGGACTGAGCCCTGAAACCTGGGGAGTCTAGCTCTGGGCAGTTAGTGTCAGAATGAGATTGAAATGATGGACACCCAATTGGTGTCATAGAATCAGAGACACTCCTTTCAAGTTTTAATTATGGCCCCCTCTAGAAGACCTAAAGACCCAGACAAATGGTTTGGGACAGATCTGAGTGGCAGATGCCAGACTGAATATTGTCTTTCCCTCTTGACAATAGAAGTGGTAATCCTGGGCCCCGTGCCTCCTGCCTCCTCCCCTGCGATGCATCAGGGCCGCCATGTTGCACACCTCCTTGGGCACCATTCCCAGTGTGTTTTATGTGGATGCGTGAACTCTATCTTCTTTAACTCCTAGGAAGTAGGAACTCAAGTTTGCATTTCTGGCACTCTCTCTACCTGATCACCCTTCATTGTGCCATGTCTTAATGATTTTCTTTTTCCCTGCTCAGGTAGTAGATGAGAAGTTTAGCAAACCAGCTGGCTAAACAGACATCCAACTGGGGAACAAAATGCCAGTGTTATTTCTTGCAGACACCCCAGTCAGAGCCCTTCAATTGTCTTGGCCTTGCGAAGGGGAAAAGGGGGCCTCCCTGCCTGAACACTGCATTATCCACAAGGACAAGGTGGGGGATCAGAATTGGCCACCTCAAAATATGTCTGTTTACCTTGATTACTTTCTCTGAAAGAAACTTTGACCTTCCCTCCCCACTAACTGCCTAAAAGAATTTAAGATAAGAGGCCTGTCCCCACCACAGACCATCACCATAGATAACTCTGGGTATGGATAGACTGGGAGGGTCCTTGCTAAGCCCGTTCTATCAAAGCTCTGAAAACCAAGTAAAAGTAGAAGGTATCCTTTGTGGGAGACATTTACATTTATAAGAGAAATCTCCATTTGTAAAGGTATCTCCTTCTCTGTACCAGGAAGAAGGGAGGATGACCTTATCTCTAGAAACTCTTATCAAGGCAGAAGGTGAGGACTTAAATCTGCATAATAACCTTACTCTTGTTTACTGTGCTTTTCTGGTAATCTCCCATAGCCGATTCTCCCCACCCCCAACATCCTCCTTTGTCTTTAGCTAAAGATAGTATTTAAGATAAGAACCTCCGCCATTTTGTTGAATTACCCAGTTTTCCTGGGTCTCTCCCGTGTATACACGTTATAAAGATTTGTTTGATTTTCTCCTGTTATTCTGTCTCCTGTCAATTTAATTTGTAGCCCAGCCAGAAGGACACAGAGTGGGTAGAGGATAGTCTTCCTCCCCTACGCCAACAACCTCCACCTCTCTCAGGCCCCTTCTTACATCTCTTGGGGAGGCTGTGGATCAACTGCATCTTTTCTCAGTAAGACTTGTGGGGACATGCATGCGTTGAGGAGGACATACATGCACTATCACGGCAAGTGACGTAATGAACACGTCTGCCACCAGGACCTGCTGCTTGAGGGAAGAGGGCTGAGGCTAATCAGTCCTCTGCTCATAAACACATGTGAGACTCACCAGGGCCTCCTAGAAACATCAAGTGGGATTTCACTGGGCTCTGGAGTCCTGCATTAAAAATTGAACTACCCATTCATTCATCTATAAATTTGCATATTCATTCAACAAACATTTATTGAGGACTTGCCTAATGTTAGGCCCTGGTGATTTCAGTCTAATCCAGTAAAAGGGAAAGAAGAGGCAATCTTTTTTGACCTGGCTCAAGGCCACCACCTACTTCAAGTCTTCCTTGATCCCCTTCTTCACCTCCAGCTACCAGAGATCACTTCCGTCTCTGAGCCCTGGTAGGGGACCGAGTCCATACCCTATTGGAGACCTGGGACTGTTCACTTGCATCACTTAGGAATGTTTTTGGATACGAGTAACGGAAAATCCATCCAACAGTGGCTTAAATAAAGCAGACACTTGTTACCTCATTTAGTAAGAAGACTAGGAGCCTAAGGATCCAGGGCCGGTCAGAGGTCCAATGAGATCACTCAGAGCCCAGTCTTCCTACCTTTTGGCTCCTCCTTCCTAATCTATTAGTTTCTTCATTTTCACGCTTGTCATCTCAAGGTCACAAGATGGCCATACCCATGGGGTATAAATCCTCATATCAACCTTCCAAAGGAGAAAGAAGGGGCATGAGCAAATAGCCTTCTCCTTCTGAGGCTCTGTCTTTTTCTGGCAATTGAGGACCCCAAGCAGACTTCCCCTTCAGTCTCTTTGTCCAGAAACACTCTCATAGAAGGATGGGATTGCCAGGGCTGCCTTAGACATGTGGTGACTCACCTGGGGGCTGAGGAAGGGCTTTCTGCTCTTACAACATCCCAGGGAAGGGGGTCAGGGTTGGAAAATGGCTGTTGGGCTCTGAAGCCAGTCAACCTTGACCGTCTGTTTGCCCTTGCTGGTCAGGTCCTCGGTGCATCCGCGTCTCCGGTGCCCGCACCCTTCCTGCAGACATGCAAACGCTGGCTCCCCCTCTCCTCCCTCTCCCAGGAATACTGCACTTTCCCACAAGGAACTGGATAGCAGTTGATAAATGTTTTGTGAATAAATGACAACCAAAATGAAAAAAAAAAAAAGGTTCTTTTATGGAGGGTTGGGGGGAAATTTGGAAGAAATGTGTTTCATAGACTTATTGAAGAAATAGAGCCTGTGAATCAGGAATTCTTTGCCAGGAGCCCATGACTGAGGGTCAGAGGGTTCTGTTACCCCTGAAACTATATGGGACATTTTGCATAAATGTGTATATGAATTTTAGGCAAGTTTGTTTATGTTGCATCTTGGTTTATTTTGCATCTTGAAAGGTTCTGCAACCCCTAAAAGACTTGGAAGCCCCACCTCAAATGGCCTGGGATCTGCAATTACCCATGGGCAACCAGGAGCCAGCATCCTACGGTGAATTGTAACCTAACGGGGCTGAGCACCCAGGGCACCCGATTCCCAGGGCGTCTCCTCCCACGGTTGCAGACTCCATGTGTTCTATTTTTAGGAGGCCAGTTCAAAGGGTGTCATTATGCTGTCTCCCAGCACAGCCTGGAAAGAGTCTCTCATACTGACTCACTGCCATCCCCCCCACAACAATGGCCTGTGGGCTGCATCACTCACCCAAGTAGACACACTGGACCAGTGAGTGGCCATGTGGGTATATGGAATGCTGGGGGAAGGGCAGAGGGAAGGAGCTGCAGTGGAGGCAGAGGGTACCCCCATCCAGAGTCACCCCACCCTGGAGAAGAAAAGGAAGTGTACTTATAGATGCTAGAGCCAGGTGAGCCACCCGTTAAATTCCAAGCAGCCCCTGCGTGGCTGAAAGCTTGTGCGTGGGGGTGGCGAACTGAGAGAAGCCCTTGCTCTCTCAGTGGGCAGCTCCTTCCCACTATTCAGGTTGGAGAGAAGGCTGCTGCTGAGTTGGCCTTGGGAGGCTGAGTGAGCAAGTTGGGGCATAGCACCCCACCCCCATAATTCAGAGGGTGAGAGACCGGGCCCAGGGAGTTTTCACTGTTCAACCTCCCCAGTTTGCACCCTGCTTAAGCCCTAGATTTGCTGTGTGATCTTGGGAAACTCATTTGGCCTCTCTGGTTCTTGGTTAGTTTCTTTAAATGGTAAGTTACAGGGTTGCACTAGATCAGTGATTTTTATTATTGCTCCCAACGGGCTCTGATCACACAAAGGTAGCTCTGGGCAGGCCATGGAGGCAGAGAGTTCCAGTGAGGGGCCCTAGAGGCTGGGAGGAGAGGCCCCCAGGAAGAAGAAGGAGAATGACCTTGGCCTCTGAACATCACATACCTATGGTCCGCCAACATGGCTGCCCTTTAGAATCAGAGAGCTTTGTATATATCAGGACTGTTTACCCTAAAGCCAGAGATTCAGAATCCTGTGGGGGATGGAGACGGGAACCTGGACTTTCAGAAAGCTCTCCAGAAAATTCTGAAGCACCAGGTGTTGGACATCCAAGATCTGAGCCCAACCAACGTGCTGCTAACTGCCCTTGCCCAGCTGCCCCACAGCCCACATTGCAGATGCTAATTCCAGGAAGCAGTCTCCACTTCAGAGGGAAAGATAAAGCCTTCTGAAGCCAGGAATCTCTGAGAACCACGGGGTCCAGACCTCAGCAGCTCCTCTGAGGGCGGATCTACTGCTTCCAGCTGCTCCGAGCTCATTCGGCTCATCTACATCTGTTGTGCTGCGTTGCCAGACTCCTCTGAGAGGCATCATTTCCAAACCCACAAATCTATGAAGATCCTGAGTGGAAATATCACTATCATTTAGCTGGTGACAGACACAATACCAAGAACAGTGTACTTATTATCACTGGAGAGAAACATTGAATGGAATTTGAATAACCACAGAATGGCTCAGGCAGTGAGCAGGAATTCATTATCAAATTTGGCTCTGCTCCTCTCAGACATGCCTGAGGCACTATTGGTTTCTGAAATTTGCATTCCTAGATGGAGGATGTGGATGCAGATAGCAGGCTGCTGAGATGGAGTGGGAAAGGGAAGGGTTCAGAAATGGGCTGGGTGGTGGTTGCCTAGGAAAAACCCAATATTGGCTGGAATTGTTTAGTTACAATGACAATCTAAGCGATTTAAGAAAAAAGGAAATTTACTAACATAACGGAAGAGCCCAGAGTTATCTCTAATTCAATGTCATAAAGAGTCATTTTCCATCTCCTGGTTCTGTTTTCCTCTGTGGGAGCTTCAGCCTTGGCCAGGCCCTCCCAGTGTGGTGGTAGAGATGGTTACCAATGGCTCCAGGCTGATGGGCTACCAGCTTAGCCGCTCCAGGGAAAGAATTCCTCTTTGTCCTAGAAGATCCAGCAAAAGAATGGGGGTGGAATCTCATTGGCAGGCTTGTGTCATGTGGACATCCCAGAACAAAGGGCGGCAGCCAGGCTGGAGCTGGAAGGTGAGGTCAGCCCCTCTCAAACCACGTGAGTGGACAGGATGGAGATGGCTTCTTAAGGGAGAGTTAGGGTGCTGTTTTTAGAAGAAGGGGAGCCAGGTGCTGGGAGCTCTTCTGGCCACCACAGCAGGGATGAAAAGTGCCTACTCTGCCTTTTTTCATGCACTGTGCTCATTTCTACTATAGATTGTTCTCGATGGTTATTTCTTTTCCTGGCTGTCTTCCCCATTGGTTACGTGCTTTTGGGGAGCAGCTGTGACCCCTATCATCTTGACACCAGCAGCTCAAGGCCTGCTATACAGTAGGTGCTTAATAAATCTTAGTAGAACGATGTAAATAGCACAGAGCTGGGATTGGGGAATCCTGAGTTTTTGTTTTGATTCTGTTCCTAACTTGTGTGTAACCCTTTTTTTTTTTTTTGAGGAAGATGGGCCTTGAGCTAACATCTGTTGCCAATCTTCCTCTTTTTTTTCTTTTTTCTCCCCAAAGCTCCAGTACACAGTTGCATATCATAGTTGTAGAGTTGTAGCTCTTCTCTGTGGGATGCTGCCTCAGCATGGCTTGATGAGTGGTGAGTAGGTCCACGCCCAGGATCCGAACTGGTGAACCCCGGCCCGCCAAAGCGGAACATGCGAACTTAACCACTAAGCCACCAGGCCGGCCCCTGTATGTAACTTTTGAGCAACGCCGTCTTCTCCTTGGGCCTCTTTCTAATGACTAGATGAGGGGTTGGCAAACTTTCTCTGTAAAGAGCCAGATAGTAAATATTTTAGGCTTGTGGGCCATATGGTCTCTGTTATAACTACTCAATTCTGCCATTGCAGCACAAAAGCAGCCAAAGACAATACTTGAACGAATGGGCATTGCTGTGCTCCAATAAAATTTTATTTCCAAAAACAGGCGATGGCCCAAATTTGGCCATCTAGACATAGTTTGCCACCCTTCTAGTAAGTGATTGTTTCCTTTATCTATTGCTTGTGACAGGCCACTTGAAAATTTAGCAGCTTAAAACAACAGAAATCATTTATTTTGCCCATGAATCTGCAGTTTGGGAAGACTTGTCAGATACAGGTGATGGGGTTCAGGGCAGGCTGCCCAAGACATGCCACTGTGGTATGTGGATTATTTTGAGCTGAAGACAATAAAGGCTCAGAAGACTCTGAAAGGAACTTTGACCTCCCCCCTCCACTAACTGCCTAAGAGAATTTAAGATAGGATGCCTGTCCCCAGCACAGGCCATCACCATGGATAACTCTGGCTATGGATAGACTGGGAGGGTCCTTGCTAAGCCCGTTCTATCAAAGCTCTGAAAACCAAGTAAAAGTAGAAGTTATCCTTTGTAAGAGACATTTACATTTATAAGGGAAATCTCCATTTGTAAAGGTATCTTCCTCTCTGTACCGGGAAGAACAGGGGATGACCTTATCTCTGGAAACTCTTATCAGTGGGGAAGGCGAGGACTTAAATCTGCATACTCTTGTTTACTGTGCTGTCTGGTCATCTCCCATAGCTGACTCCCCCGACTCCCAACATTGTCTTTGTCTTCAGCTGAAGACAGTATTTAAGATGAGAACCTCTGCCATTTTGTCGAGTTACCCAGTTTTTCCGGGTCTCTCCCACGTATACATGTTATAAAGCTTTGTTTGATTTTCTCCCATTATTCTGTCTCAGGTCAATTTAATTCATAGCCCAGCCAGAAAGGACCCAGAGAGAGTAGAGGATATGCCTTCCTCCCTTACACAGGTTATCTCTGCTCCAGGCAGTGTCAGCTAGGGAAGCCCAACTGAGGCTGGGGGTCCACTTCCAAGATGGTTCACTCACATAGTCGGTAGGTTGGTGCTGGCTGTCAGCTGGGAACTCAGCTGGGGCAGTTGGCCAGGCTCTTGATACGTCTTCACATGGGCTTCTCCGTGGGCCTGCTTGTGCTCCCCCACAATATGGCAGCTATGTTCTAAGAGTAAGCATTCCAGCAAATGAGAAGCAGAAGCTGTCAGTGTCTCAAGACCTGAGTTCAGAAACTGACACAGTGTAACTTCCACCATATGCCATTGGTCAAGCAGTCACAGAGCCACCCAGATTCAAGGGGAGGAGAGACATAGTTCCCGCCTCTCAATAAGAGGAGTGTCAAAGAATTTGCAGCCATATATAATCTCCCACAATGACCTCTAGGGGCTCTGCTAGTTCAGATGTCCCATGGTTTAAAGACTCAACAATCTGCCCTTGGATTCCAGGAGCTCCTGGCTAATTCCCCAAACTGACTCTGTAAGAGAGCATACCCGTACCCCATACCTGAATGCCTCAGGTCTCTCAGCCTTTATAGTGTCCCTGCAATCTAGCCCTCCTCTCCATCCCCAGTGCCACCACTCAGCCTGAATGTTGCAACGGCCTCTTAGCTAGTCCCTTGGTTCCCAGTCTATCCATATGTGCTTCCAGAGTTATCCTCCTAAAACGCTTATCTAGCACTGCTGTCAGTGAGTCCCCACTGCCTGGAGAACAAAACCCCAGACTGGGCTCCACTTCCTTTCCCAAGCTGACTTCTGAATACTTCTTTCAACTGAAAAGTCACATCCTTTGCCTGAAATGTCTAATTCTCTCTCCCACCCCCTTACTATTGCAATGTAATCCAGCCTTTTAGGGCCAGCTTCCAACAGCCCCTTGATGCTTTTTCTAATTCTTTGACTCTGATTGTATTGTTCTTATCACAAAGCACGAAGCTTAGGCTAAATTTTATCTTATCTTTTGTGCTTTTCTTATCCTGCACTATATGCAGGAACCATACCTTGTTCCTCTCTGCAGCCTTATATGCAGAGGTTACTTGGTTAGACCTCAACCTTCTCACCACCTGTCTCTTCTGCCTCCCCAGTATGGGCAACCCCAGGAACCAGGGCTGCAGCTTCCCTGGCTGACCAAGGCTGAGTTGGAGATGGAGATGTTGAGCCTTCCTCTGTGCCTCTTGAATCTGATTCCAGGCTATCAGCAAAAGCATCACATCTTTCCAGCAAAGGCTTATGCACACAAAGAGGTCTAACACCAGCTTATTCCAGAACCCTCCCAGAGAAGATTGAAGAGTTGCTTGCCCCATTAGAACCAACTTTCCTTCTTGGCTTGGTTCATTTCCCCAGCGAACTGGATTCTTGCTTCTAGTCTATGCCTCAACATTTACACCTAACTCAGACCCGACCCCTTCCCAGCCCAGGACACTTCAGTGGCAACCCATAGTCCTCAGGATGACATTCAAGCTCCTTGTCCTTGAGCTCCTTATCCTTTATGATCTGGCCCTTGCCTACTTGTTCAACTTCACTGCTGTCAAATCTCCCTCCTTGAATGAGCCTCCCCCTATCCCATTATGTCACATACTTTAGTCACTCTGAATTATTTGGAATCTCTGAAAAGATGGTGCTTCTTCCATACCTTGGGACCTTTGCCTAGGCTTTTTCCTCTACCTGGAATGCCCTCCTTCTTCTGTCTAATTGAGAGTCAGCTCTAATGTCACCACCTCCATGAAGCCTTCTCTCCTTCCCCTCCTCCTCTCCCAACTGGGTTAGGATGCCCATACTCTGCTCCCAAGGCCCCAAGTGCTTGGCCATAGCAACTATTACACTGTGTTGATGGCATTTTTTAAAACCGTCTCTTCCCCACTAGACTGTGAGCTCTTAGAGGGTAGAAATCTGGGGCCTTTGTCTCTTCTTCTTTTTTGTTTGTTTGTTTGTTTTTTTTTTGGTGAGGAAGATTAGCCCTGAGCTGACATCTGTTGCCAATCTTCCTCTCTTTGCTGAGGAATATTGGCCCTGGGCCAATCCATGTCCATCTTCCTCTACTTTATATGTGGGATGCCTGCCACAGCGTGGCTTGGTAAGTGGTGCATGGGTCCACACCCAGGATCCAAACCTGCGAACCCTCGGCTGCCGAAGTGGAGTGTGCAAACTTAACCACTACACCGCCAGGCCAGCCCCCCTTTTTCTCTTCTAATGCCAATGCCTGGCACCAAGCCTGGCATATAGCTGGCATTCAGCAAATGTTTATTGGATGCATAAATGATTGCTCATTACTTTTTAGAGAATTTTGAAAATAAACCTTAACAGAATAATAAAGCTTAAAAGTCAAATAACACACTGGGGTGAAAAACTAAACAGTTGTTAGATATGTGATAAAGAGTTAATATATCTATATTAGAAAGATCTTTTATAAACCAATAAGGAAAAACTGAACCTCCAAAGAACATTAGGCTGAAAACATGGAACAAAAAAGAATAAACACAACTGGCCAATACACAGATGGAAAAAATGTCCAGCAAATCTTACAAATTAAATATTATACCATTTCATGTTTCATATTAGTCAACATGAAACATGGGAATATTTGGTTTTAACGAGGTTATGAGGAATGGAGCACTTTCATCCATTCCTGGTGGCATATTCCTGAGCTCGTTTTTACAGTATGTTCTAAAAGTCTTTTAAATGTACAGACTCCGGTAACCAACTATTCTACTGCTAGATTTTTTTTCCCAAGGAGTTAATCAGTAATACACACACATCTTCACATACAGGTCTCATTAAGTCCTCATTATTTTCTGATTGATCGCTCTGCCTCTAAGAACAGCCTGACATTACAGTCACAGGAGCTGATAATATCTTACCGCTAATTTAGGAGCAAGAGCAGAAAATCCTCTAGTTTGATGGTGGTTTGGTTTGATGGTGGCACCAGCCTGAGGGAAGCATTTCTAGGGTTGTTGTAATAAAGTTGGTTATGATTTATATGGGGTCAGGAAGTTCATCATCTGCTGTCCCAGTTGGAAAATGCCCAGCAATTACTTAAAAGATCATTTGGGGTTGGGGAAATCTGGCTTGGCAACTGGAAAGGGGAAGTATTTACCGAGCACTTTCTATGTGCCAAGAAGTTACTTATATGACCTTATTTTATCTCTTATTGGGCAGCCATGATTAACTTTATTTTACTGATGGGAAAATGAAAATACAGTGTAAGGAGCAAAATTAGGATATGAACCACTCCCAAGCCCATGAAATTTTCCGCTGGAGCGCCATAGAGTAGTCGTTTCGGACTTTTAGTACTTGGATGTGCCGTTGGTGGTTTAAGCAAAGGAGATTGAGTATATCTTTTCTGATTGCTCTTCATTAAATTGCATTGAGTGAAATATTGTCTGACACCCACATTCAGTATCTTTTCCCAGGTACATAGTAATAACCTATCATTCAAGTGGAGGGAAAATGATCTGATTCTGAGCAGGCCAGAGTGTAACAGGCTGCCGAATGGCTTCTCACTCAGGGTAATTTATTTTTTAAGGAAGTTCTTAATCAGGGTACCTGGATATGTTGTGATAATTGACTGGGGACAGACTGCCCTGTTCTGGCAGCTTGGAAGTTCCTCTGAAATGATTCCTTTCTGCACATTCTATAAAATAAACAAACAAGATCTGTTGCATCTGCATCCATGTCGTAAGAAAATAGTGATAATTTGGCTGACGCCTCCAGTCCTCCCCCAGAGCCACATGTATTGGTTTTTCATGCTTTACAGGAGCCCTGTGATGGGTATAGAGAATCTGGACTGGGGTCTGTGACTGGGGTCCTGAAAGGAGGGACAAAAAAAACATCAGGCGAGTTAGAAATGACTTACTGGGTCTTCTGTCTGTTTTATTGTTGTTGTCATTTTGGGAGATTGGTTCAATTCTCAGTTAAACTTTAAAAAAATATTTGGCTTTGGTTTGTTGGAGGTTGAACAAATCCATGTAGTTCATTTGCGGATTTTTTTGTTTGTTTATTCTTTAGGTTTGTTTTTGCTTGCTTTAAGTTCAAACGGTAGGATGAAATATAAAATTATACACAAACATACACACAGTAATATAGCCAAGGAATATAATTTTAACCATTCATAATAAAAGTGAAATTATGCCACTCACATCAGCTGTCTCATGTATCCTCTTGGTGTTCCTGTTTATCAGCACTCTATAAATGAGGAGTTTCTTGGAAAAAGTAATTAACTGACTTGTGATTTGTCCAATATTATACTCGGTGGTTCTCAGTCTTCTTGTGTGAGAAGATGCTTTTGTCTACTGGAGTTTGAGGCAGGCCAGTTGGAAGGATTAAGACTTAAAACAGTAAGAAAACAGGAGAAGTAATTACCATACAATGGCTGTCAGAGTGGGGAACATGTCAGAGCATCATTAAAGGAGTCAGTTATCACACTGTTTCCTGGAATGAACCACCCCCGTGACTGTGCCCCTCACCAAGTCAACATCTTTAGTGCCCTGACCACGCTCCCTAGATATTCTAGCCCTGCGCTCTCCAATACAGTAGCCACCGGGCACATGTGGCTACTGAGCACTTGAAATGTGGCCGTTCTCAATTGAGATGCGCTACAAATGTAAAATACACACAGGATTTTGAAAATTTAGTACAAAAGAAAGAATGTAAAATATCTCAAAAATAATTTTTTCTATTGATTACATGTTGAAATGACATTCTGGTTATATTGGGTTAAATAAAATATATTATTAAAATTAACTTTACCTGTTTTTTATAAACGTCTTTTTTTTTTTTTCTGGTGAGGGATATTGGCCCTGAGCTGACATCCATTGCCAATCTTCCTCTTTTTGCTGAGCTAACATCTGTGCCCATCTTCCTCTATTTCATATATGGGACATCACCACAGCATGGCTTGATAAGCGGTGCACAGGTCTGTGCCCGGGATCTGAACCTGCGATCACTGGGCCGCCAAAGCAGAGCACACGAACTTAACCACTATGCCATCGGGCCAGTCCTTTAATATCTCCTAACATGGCTACTAGAAAAGTTAAAATACATATGTAGCTCACATTATATTTCTATTGGGCCATGCTGCCCTGGAGGCCAAGTTTTCCCATGTTCCAGAAAAGATAGCCTCATTGGAGTGGACTTGATGTTGCCTTTGCCTCTTACCTCTTACTACGGCATTGCAAGGGACGTGGTTTCTGAAGATCTTACATGATCCCAGACAGATCCTGACCGTGGAAAATGGGTACTTTAGTTTACCTCCTAAAGAGGTACATCTACGAATCATAGCATAAACCCAGAATCCGATTCATCCCAGCCCCTTTCCAGTTTGGAAATCATTCTTTTCACAATGCATTTTTTTTCAATTTAGGGGCATTTGTATTATTTCAAAATTGGCACACAGAATGAAAGCTTAATTAATATGTTTTATATCACAACGGTGGTAGGTCACAAAATTCAGATTCACATTAAACGTGTCCTTGGAGTGCTGGGTGACGCGTGCCCTGCTCTGCTCTGCATCTCATAACCACTCAATGTTCCATCCGACAGGCAATATGGAGCAGCATCTTTTCTCATTTATAACAAAAGCAACATTACATAGTTAATAAAGCTTTGCCCCAGACACATAGAGACAGTCCAGTGGGGGAGATATGCTGAATTAGTCAGGACAGGGGACAGAGCAGGAGACAGGGCAGAGAGCCCCTTGCACCACTAAGCTCACATAGTATAGCACTAGTGTTCTAAGTGTGAGCTTAGCACCCCTTTTACTCAGAGACCACCGGATCAGGAAGGGGCCTCAGAAATTGTCAGGGCTGGGGCCAGCCCTGATGGCCTAGTGGTTAAAGTTTGGCGTGCTCCACTTCGGCGGCCTGGGTTCAGTTCCCTGGGCACACAACCACACCACTCATCTGTCAGTGGCCATGCTGTGGCAGTGGCTCACATTTAAAAAAAAAAGAGGGGGCCAGCCTGGTTGCGTAGTGGTTAAGTTCATGTGCCCTGCTCCTGTGGCCCAGGGTTTGCAGGTTCAGACTCCAGGTGCAGACCTATGCACGGCTCATCAAGCCATGCTGTGGCGGCGTCCCATATACAAAATAGAGGAGGATGGTCACAGATGTTAGCTCAGGGACAATCTTCCTCAGCGAAAAGAGGAAGATTGGCAATGGATGTTAGCTCAGGGCAAATCTTCCTCACCAAAAAAAAAGAAAGAAATTGTCAGGGCCAGCCCCCATCTCATGCAGGGGTCTTGATAGCAGCCATCTGGCCTCCCCTGCAACCCCTCTTGTAATAGAAAGCCCCCTCCTGCTCCAGGAACCCAGGTGGTTGTGGTTTGTTTTGTTTTTTAGCAGCTCTGATTGTGCAAAGTTTGTGCTTACATTGAAAAAACGTGGTCAGATGTTCTCTCTGCCACGACCTAAATGAGATCTAGAATTCAAAGCAACTCCCCTCCCCCAACAAGTTTGAGTTTGAATGCGGGCTTAGCTGTTTATGTTTTGTCACGCCTCATAACTGATTTCAGCATCAGTTGCCTCATGTACAAAGAGGAGGGAAGAGGAAAGGGAAGACTGAGCTCCCTGAGTTGTTGTAAAGAGACGAGAGAGCAGAAAGGGCTCTCTAGATGCTAAGTGCTGCCTGCACGCCGCTGTCTTTGTCTCCGTTCAGAAGGCCTATTTCTTGAAAACAGGCGGGGGCTGCTTTCCAAGTGCCCGGCGAGCTCTGGCGTTCACAAAGATGCATTGGCAATTACTCAGAGCCGTGTTCTCTTCTGGGCATTTACAAGTTGGTTTGTTCCCATGTTTCCAGGTATAGAAGGTAAGCAGCTGGGTAAGATCCCTGGGTGAGCACTGGGGGTCCAGGGTGGGCTTTGCGTCTGGAGGAAGAGGTGTGGAGTGAGGAGGGGGCGACCGAGTCCTGTAGGAGAGCAGGGCTGTGTGCATGGTGTCTACAGACTTCCAATAAACAGCAAGAACTTTGAGAGTGGGAGGGGAAGAGCACTTGATTTGGAGTAAAACAGACAAGGGTGTAAATTCTAGCTCTGCCACTTACCAGCTGTGTGAGCTTGCAGAAGTCACATCATCTCTGATTCTCCCCCTTTCATCTGTAAAATGAGAATAATCATATCTACCTGGCAGTATAAAGTCGCACTTAAGCGTTTAGCATCCTGAACCAGACTGCAATTTATTAGCTGTACGACCTTTGGAAACTTGTTTTGTAACAGGTTTATGGAGGTATGATTGACATAAAATAAACCACACATGTTCAGAGTGTACAGTTTTATAGGTTTTGACATGTGTAAACACATGTGAAACCATCATCACAACCAAGATAAGGAATACATCCATCACCCTCTAAAGTTTCCTTGCCCCCCGCCAACTTCACGCTGATTCCCAGAAAACCGCTGATCTGCTTTCTGTCATAAGAGATAAGTTAGTGTTTTCTTCGCTTAGTTTTGGATAGTTTCTATTGCCAAGTCATCAAGTTCACTAATCTTCTCTCCTGTCTCACATGACCTGAATCTCATCTGATTTTTTTTTTTTTTTTGGTGAGGAAGATTAGCCCTGAACTAACATCTGTTGCCAATCCTCCTCCTTTTGCTGAGAAAGATGGGCCCTGGGCTATCATCTGTGCCCATCTTCCTCTACTTTATATGTGGGACGCCACCACAGCATGGCTTGACAAGCAGTGCGTAGGTCTGCGCCCGGGATCTAAACCTGCAAACCCTGGGCGGCCGAAGCAGAGCGTGCAAACTTAACCACTACGCCACCGGGCCAGCCCCACATCCCATGTGTTTTTATCTCTGACATTGTAGTCTTCATCTCTAGAACTTCAGTTTGCATGTTTTGTCTTTTTAAATATCTTCCTTGTATCTACTTAACATGTCTAACCATTCCTCTAGCTTCTAGAGCATGTGAAATAAAGTTATAATGACTGTTTTAATGTCCTTATCTACTAATTCTATCATCTGTTCATTTCTGGGTCAGGTTCAATTGATTTTTCTCCCTATTTTGTGGCTTTTGCATGCCTAGTCATTTTTTATTGGACGCCTGATGTTGTAAATTTTACCTGTTGTGTGCTGGACATTTTGTATTAAATAAACAAACAAATAAATTTGAACAGAGACTATTTCAATTTAGTACATTTATAACCAGAAATCATAAAATGTATAGATTTTTAGCTTTTTACACATTCAGCCCATCCATGTAAACATTTTATCTGGCCAGGTCATAGTTGAATATTTCTAAAATATATTTTTGAGCTGTTTGGCATGTGGTTCAGTTATTTGGAAGTGATGTGATCCTTTCACGACGTTCTTTTAGGTTTTTTTAGGCATGACCCGAGCAGTATTTAGTCTAATGTCAATTTTCTCCACTTACAAGGCAGGACCCTCCTTAGTCCTTTTACGAATGCCCCACAAATTATGAGAGTTTTTCACTCTGGCTGTTGGGAACAGACATTATTCCCAGTCTTGTGTGAACTCTCAGTAATGTTCCCTCTAATTCTTTTGGGTGGTGCTTTCTCCGGTGTTGGTGACACATGGACTTATCAGTAAACTGAACACTTGTGACTGACCCTCTGCAGAGCTCCAGAGTTCTCTCTCTGTCAAGCTCTCTCCTCTCTGGTACCCTGCCCTACAAACTCCAGCCATCTAGACTTCCTTGGATGCCCAGTTCTGTATCCTCAACTCAGGGAGTCTTCTGGGCTCTGCCTGGATCCCCCCTATCTGTGCTGTGGACTGGACACCTCCTCCAGGCAGTAAGCTGGAGCATGCGTAAGGCTCACCTCCCTTGTCTCCCATCTCTTGGGGATCACTATTCTTCATTGACCAATATCCAACATCTTGAGGGCTGTTTGGTTTTTCAATCGTCTCCGGAAGCAGAGTAAATCCAATCCTTGTTTCTCCAGTTTGGCCAAAAGTAGAAGGCAGGAAAGATATTTAAATGCTCTATTACTCAATTTCCTCACCTATAAAATGAGAATAATAATAGTATCCACGTCATAGAGCTGTTGCAAAGATTAAATGCATTAATACTTGTATCTAATACATGGTAATTGCTCAATACATAGAAGCTACCATTGTTATTGTTATTATTATTATTATCAGGATCTATGGGTAGGTTTCTGAAATCTGTGAACCTCCTGAGTTTTCAGTCCCAAGCACAGTAGCTGGCACTTCCTTGGTATTAAATGTTTGTACCTTTACTTCTCTATCCCAGACCTCTCTAGCAGATACCATTCATCCTCTTACTTTGGAGCCCGCTAAGGATGACCTTTGAGATCTTTAACAGTCATAATTTCTATGCCTCAGAGACCTAATTGACATCCTCATGGAGCAAATGAGCATTTGCAGCAAACATATTTCACTCCAGATTTATTATGCCCCCTAAATTAATGTAACAAGGGTATTCTGAAGAGCAAACCAGAGTTTAATTCATATGAGACTGGAGTTCAGACTCCAATCAGACTGAGTGAGCTAGAGGAATTCAGAACAGGAAAGAAAGAGTCTACAGTCACGTGTTGCTTACCAATGGGGATACATTCTGAGAAATGTGGCATTCGGCGATTTCATTGTTGTGCAATCATGAAGTGTACTTACCTAGGTGGTACAGCCTACTACACACCCAGGCTATAGGTACTAACCTTATGGGACCACTGTCGTATATGCGATCTGTCATTGACCAAAACGTCGTTGTGCGACACGACTGTATTGCAATCATTCCTAGGCTAACCATATGGGCCAATGGGATAGAGAACTTAGCTCTTAAAGAAGGGAAAGAAACCTATTTGGGATATGCAGTTGAAAAAAAGGAGATAGCGGCCCAGCCCCTCAATCCCCTTAATTTCTGGCCTTCAGACAGCCTCCTTCAGTGTTGATGTGGTTGGCATCAAAGGTGATGTTCATAACTCTCCATGGACCAGACACCTGCCCAGGTCCTCCTAGAAGACTGCGGAAAGCCATCAGTTTGAGGCAGGTCAGTGTGTCACCTTGACAAGTAGGAAGTGCTCCATGGCAGCCTCAGACAAAGTCTACATTTTAGTCTTCTTATAAGACCTCTCCCTTCCCACCTGCTTCAATCATCAGAAATGGGGTCTGCTCCCATGGTTCCATCCTGCCCAAGTGGTGCAGAGACTTACGTCTTAGGGGCTTATTAATGCCCCACACACTCTCTTTAGAAGCAGGAGCCATTTGTACTTATTCAACTGCTTTCTCTTGTTTAAGAAAAGTAGTTTTATTGTCATCAAGAACTAAAATTCAGGGCTTGCCCAGTGGCGTAGTGGTTAAGTTCGCTCGCTCCACTTCAGCAGCCCGGGGTTCGTGGGTTTGGATCCTGGGCACAAACCTGCACACCACTCATCAAGCCATGCTGTGGTGGCATCCCACATACAAAAGCAGAGGAAGATTGGCACAGATGTTAGCTCAGGGACAATCTTCCTCAAGCAAATAGAGGAAGACTGGTGACAGATGTTAGCTCAGGGCCAATCTTCCTCACAAAAAAAAAAAAAAACTAAAATTCTTATGCTTGAATCAACAGTGACCAGTCGGTCCACTGGTGTCTCATGATGGTACTTGCAGTTCATTAACAAACTGGCATTTGCCCCTTTTTTCATCTCGGAAAGCAAGATAATCACAGAACTTTCACAAATATCTATACACTCAAAAGAACTGAATCTGGTCCTGAAGGGTGTACTCGGGTCGACGGGGTATAAAAGAATCTGTGACATTCAGGGAGCATGTCTGCGCTTAAACCCAGGACCATAATTTGAGGCTTGCATTAATTCTTTTATGCAAGAGTTATGAAGAAAAGATCTAAAATAACCTTCTATTCTCAGAGGGCTGCAGTTCAATAGAGGATGTAGGACGCAGACATAAATAATTGGAACTCATGGTAGAAAATGCTTAGGGCCAAGAAGTTGTATTGCATAGCGGTTAAGATTTAGAACTTTGGAGTCAGACTTGGGTTCACCTACTGGTTTTGACCTTGACTAGCTGTATGTCTTTGGGAAAGTCATTTTATTTCCTGAGCCTTGGTTTCTCCATTTGTGTAATGGGGGTAAGCGAGCAGTTGTGTGAATTTAAGGACGTGAAATACGTAGATTGCTAGTACCTTGCTCCAAGTCAGCATGCGGTCAGTATTAGTTTTTATTATTAATTGCTTTTTCAGTCCAGAGAAGGACAAGATCTTACATGGTTTCCCAGAGGGCGTGGCAGCCACTTGGTGGCTCCCTGGACCAAAGAGAGGGTGTGGCTTTGGAAACTGGAACATTCTGCTTCTACCCTCTGCAGGCCAAAGGTTTCAAGGAAAATTCAAAATGGTTCTACTTCCATCTGGAGGCCTGAGCAGCCTCAGTGTAGGGTACAGAAGCTCTGTGGTCCACTGCTTTTCTTACTTTATGCTCCTTGACAATCACATTCACCCCTGGAGTTTGAACTCCCATCTGAGATGCAAAGATTTCATATTTCTGGATAACACAGCTTGTTCCAAACTACGTGTTTCTCTCTCTGTGGCTGCAAACTCATTTATGGATGGCATCATGCTTCTGGGGATCAAAGCCAGAAATCGTACTGACATCCTTGATGCTTCCCTTTTCTCCTTTTCATCCTGCCCATTCCCCCATTCTGATCCCGTACAATCCATCAAGTGTTGTTAATTTTATCTGCTAAATAGTCCCTGAGTCCATCCACACAGCCACGGCCTTGTGCAGATCATCCTCATCTTTCACGGGTTGGGCTGCCTCCCCTGGGCCCTCTGCTTCTGCCCTGTCCACTGTCAACCCATTCTCCGCTCCATAGTGAGGATGACTGACAGCCACCCACAGGTCTACCCTGCTGAAAAGCCTTCCATGGCTCCCTATGCAACCTCCTTCCTACCAACCTTATGTCCAATCTCACCTTCTTTTCTGGCAGATCCCAATTTTCTTGTGGTAGCAATGTGCTCAGTTAAAATTCTCACTTTCTAGACTCTCTTGAAGCTTTGTGACCGGGTTCTGGTCATGGAGATGTAAGCAGAAGTCTATGGAGTGGAGCTTCTAGAGAAGCCATGGTTTTCCTGATAAAAAGAGATGGATTCAACAGGTGCAAAGCATCTTTTTCTCTTCTCTCTTTCTGTCTGACACACAGATTGATGTCCGGAGGAGGAGGAGTCATCCTGACACCAGGAAGATGAAAGTCATACATTAGGGTTGGTAGAGCAGGAAGCTAGAAGGAGCCTGTTTTCTTGATGACTTCCTGGACCAGCCACTGTAACCAAGGACTGTCTACCTCCAGACTTATTACACGAGGAAAATAAATCTCTATTTGGTTAAGTGATTGCAGCTTGGTTTCTCTTACTGAAGTCAGACTCAGTCTTAACTGATACACTCTCCCACCAACTAGAGGAGCAGTTTGCAAACTTTAGTGAGGTCTAAATCACTGGGGCACTTGATACAAATTCAGAGTGGGAACCCTACCCCAACAGATTCTCTCCTCAGTGGACCTGCAGTGGGGGCCTGTGACTGATATTGTTTAAAAGCACCCCAGGAGTGGCCAGCCCAGTGGCATAGCAGTTAAGTTTGCGCACTCCACTTCTGTGGCCCAGGGTTCACAGGTTCAAATCCCAGGCACAGACCAATGTGCTGCTCATCAAGCCGTGCTGTGGTGGCGTCCCACATACAAAAAGATGGAGGAAGATGGGCACAGATGTTAGCCCAGGGCCAATCTTCCTCAGCAAAAAGAGAAAGATTGGCAACAGATGTTAGCTCGGGGCCAAGCTTCCTCATCAAAAAAAAGAAGCAACCCATGAGCTCTTGTTCATGTTCCATGCAGAACAATTAGAGAAACACCAAAGTCTGGAAATTACACTTAGACAATTAAGGAAACACACAAATTCTGGATTTACGAGGAATTTTATGAACTGGCCTCTGCAACTTCTCCAGCCTCATCTCTGGCCATTCCCACTGCTATACTTGCCCAGAACTTACCATTTGGTGGCTTTACTTATGCCGTTTCCACATCTGTGAAGACCTCTCCACTTTTCTGGACCTGGATCCTTCCCAGTCCACAAGATGCAGCTCAGGTATCACCTCACCTGGGAAGCCTTCCATGAACCTTCAGGCTGTGCTTGTTGTCAATCATTGAAGAGCCCTTGAAAAGTTCTGTATGGAGAGAAAGTTCTGGAAGATGGGGGGAGGGGAGGTGGGAGGATATGTATGTATAGTCAGATTTGCATGTCCGCCTACTCTCACTCCTTTGGCTTGAATGGAAGTAGAAGGGTGGGAAAGAAGCCTTGGGGGGGATTTTAAATTTTATTGGTTTAGTTTCAGTCCTCCTCTTATAATAACTCCTAGAGTCTGGACTCTGCAGCCAGCGTCAAATGCCTGCCCCAGAAATTCATTAATTTTAGTGGGCTGTGTTCTCCTTTTCACTTTTCATTTACATTTCAAGAGTTAGAGTCAACACCAGCATGATAGAAGCAATCAGGCCCCAGTGGAAACCAGGAGCATCTAATTAAATCCTTATATTTGCATGTCTAGCTCTCAAGGGAGGAAAAAACCCTGACTAGTTTGATATTTATGGAGCTCATTCATTCATTCAGTCATGCATTCACTCATTAATTCACTCCTTCACTCTGCACTGACAAGATTCTCTTGGTTACAAGTACAAGAAACATAACTCAAGCTGTCTTAAGTCAGAGAACAGGAATTCATTGGCTCATGTACTTGGGGAGTCCAAGAGTTCAACTGACTTCCCACACTGGGGGCTTAAATTATGTTTCCAAGTGTCAATCTTCCTTCTCCTCTTTCTCTCTTTTCCTTTTTCCCTTCTCCCACCTCTCATCTTCCCATCCTTCAGTCAGGCTCTCTCCTTGTGGCAAGTAAAAGAGCCTCCGGCAGCCTTAAACAAACATCCTAGCAGCTTAGCAATCCAGAAAAGAGAGGTCGTATTGCTGGCGCCAACCAAGAAGGCCAGGGAGGACCCTGATCTGACTGTGTCACATGTCCTTGCCTGAAACCAATTTCTGTTGCCAGAAGTTTAGGATAGTCTGACTAGCTAGGCCTGGGACACATGGCCGGGGTGGAGGGTGTGAGGGACCAAGTACAGCCCCATTAATCAAAGGGAATGTGTACAGGATACTGAGAAGACGTAACCAACAGATTCTACCATCCCACCCATCCATCCGTCCACCCATCCATCCATCCACCCCCATCCATCCACCCATCCGCCCACCCACCCACCCACCCCCATCCATCCATCCATCCATCCATCCATCCACCCATCCATCCATTCACCCCTCCATCCTTCCACCCATCCATCCATCCACCCCTCCATCCATCCACCCATCCATCCACCCACCCCCATCCATCCATCCATCCATCCACCCACCCACCCATCCACCCATCCATCCATCCATCCATCCACTCATCTATCCATCCATCCACCCATCCATCCATCTACCCATCCATCCATCTACCCATCCATCCATCCACCCCCATTCATCCATCCATCCATCCCTCCATCCACCCATCCATCCATCCACCCACCCACACATCCATCCATCCACCCATCCATCCATCCACCCCCATCCATGCATCCACCCATCCATCCATCCATCCATCCATCCACCCACCCATCCACCCATCCATCCATCCATCCATCCACTCATCTATCCATCCATCCACCCATCCAACCATTCTTCCATCCATCCATGGATCTGTCCATCCATTGGTCCATCTAGCAAGCATTTATTTAGAGCTTTTTCTATGCCGGGCGCTGCACAGACAGTCACATACAGGCCATCTACCATACAGCTAAAGGGCAGCATCAGGGCTTAGCATAAAGGTTGGCCCAAAGTAGGTGCTCAGTAAGTGTTTGAATGAATTGCTAGATGACCCTCAGTCCTAAGCCTGGGTCGCTAGGACAATGGTGATGCCACTGACGGAACAGGATGCAGACAGGAAAATGGTTCTGGGGTGAAAGGGGCTGTGCTAAGCGGAGTGCTTGAGTGTCTCATGTTGTCCCCACGACTGATGGTACACCACTTCTCCCCTGGCAGCAGGAGAGCCAGGCAAGGATGGGAATTACCTGCCGCTCTGCAGTGCCAGTCTCAGAAGCTGGGGACTGAGGCAATTATTCTGAGCCATCAAATGAATAAATATTATGGAATGAGAGTCAGCAGGGAGATGTGACGGGATTTAAACAATGATACAATATGCTGGGCTGCTTTTTGCGGGAGCACTAGCTAACGGGGAGGAGGGAGGGACTGGTAGGGCAAGAGCCCACCAGTCGGAGTGCTAATAAGCTAGTGGCTACCTTCCTCGTTCCCTTCCTCTCTGTCGGAGGATGCTCCCGTGGAAAGGAAGGACACTCTGCCCTGCTCTCTTTTTGGCTGTAATGTCCACTAGCGTTTGGATTGTATCACTGGGCATTCTGTGTATCCATCAGTGACGGGAAATTTCCTGGTGAGGAAGAAATGGACTTTGCTATAAGAACATCCATCACCATGCTTGCCACCCAGTGTTAAATAACCATTAGCTCCACGTAGTCCACAGGCTGAGTGGGATAGGAGCTCGGACAGAGTTCGTTGTAGGACAGGATTTTTATGAGCATTCTCAACTTTTAGTGCATTCATTTATTTGTTCACTTGGTAATTCACTCATAATTTTCTTCCATCCTTCCTTCATTCACTCAACAAACATTGGTGAGGCACATCATTAATGCTCTGCCCAGATCCCTTCTTACTGTTTCTGTGCTCTACACTCCTCCTTAGCTATGCCTTCCCTTCCAACAGTCAACATCCAACATCTTGGCTCTTTTTAGGATCATCCTTGGGAATTTACATCGTCCCCATCCCCAGGATACATTTAACCAGAGACCGAGGCGTGCAGGAGTCCAAAGGCCCCAGACTCCTGGGGATCAGGAAAACTGTGAGGTGCAACTTACACTCCAGGGTCCCCCGCAGGATCAGGCTGAAGCTGCCCCCTGGGGGATTTGGTCTGAAATCACATCCTTGCCCAGAGGGCTGGGACTAGGGCCAGGCACTGGGACGGAGAATTTAAGGGGACGCTCACTCAGGCTCGTGCACGAACCTCCACACGTTTTGCACCCTGGGCGCCTCACTCGGCTCCCCTAGCCCTGGCCCTGCTCGCCGGCCCTCCTCCTCTTCCTCATCGGCCATGGACTGGGAGTCAAGAAATTGAAAGAAATGGCAACTGGCTGGCTAGCAACTCCCAATGTGGTCCCTCCAACTTCTTACTAAATCTTTATGACTAGGCAGAAAAAAAAGAGAAAAAGAAAGTTCCCACCGATGTGGGGAACCAAGATGGACTCAAATTAAGGCCAGACTCTGCAAGGAACTGACACCAATCCAAGGCTGCTGGTGCAGGTAGATTGGGTGAAACCTACCCAGGCTTAAACTCAAGGTACACTCTCCTTTCCGCCCAGGTAAGAGAGACTGCCAGGTAAGAGAGACCATAGAGAAGAGCTTCTCAAACTTGGGGACCTTGTTAAAATGCAGGTTTTGATTCAGCAGGTCTGGGGTGGGGCTGAGATTCTGCATTTCTAAGGAGCTTCCAGGGGATATGGGTGCGGCTGGACCACACGTTGGGTAACAAGGCTTTAGACTGTGCTAGAACCACGTGCTGAGCATAGGAGGAAGACCCAACCGCAGGTGAAGCCTGCTAGAAAGGGGAGTTGAATTGAAGTCATGGTGGACTGTTTCGTATTTATTGCCCACAATATTGGATGGCCCTTCATGCGCAAGAATATTATTCTCCTGCCCCAGGGACATTACGGCTTAGTCCCAGGACTGGCTCTGGCTAGGGGGCTGTGGTGGTGGTGTCACTTCTGGAAGAGGCAGTCAGAGCAGGGCGTGCTCCTTTTTCGCTTCATCATAAGGCTGGCTGCGCTGGTTACTGCCCCCAAACCCAGCCTTCTCTAATCTGCTCTGTAATGCTGGGGCTCCTTTGCTAGTGGTTCCCTTTGGTTTTGCCATTTGCTATGAATTGAATGTTTGTGCCCTCCCCAAGGTTCGTATGTTGAAACCCTAATGTGATGCTATTTGGAGGTGGGGCCTTTGGGAGGTCATTAGGGTTATATTAGATCATGAGGGGGGCCCTCCTTATAAAAAGGGGAAGACAGATGTGATCTCGCTCTCTCTGCCATGTGAGGACACAGCAGGAAGGCAGCCCTCAGCAAGAATTGACGATACTGCACCTTGATCTCAGGCTTCCAGCCTCCAGAACCATGAGAAGTAAATTTCTGTGGTTTAAGCCACCCAGTCTGTGGTTTTCTGTTATACAGTCCAAACTAAGACACCTTAGTGGGCACTGTGGGAGGCTGCAAGGCTGGAGGAGGGGAGAAGGGTCTGCTGGCTCCTGTGTGCCTGCTGATCCTGTCTGTGCTGCCATAGCAACGGCCCTTGGTCCTGCGCTGACAGCTGCTTCCAGTTTCCAGGTGTTCTAGCCTCCTAGAGCCGGTCTTGTCTACCCGCTGTGGTGCCCACAGCAGCATCCTTCCCCAGAGGTCTGGGCACCAGCTCTGCGTGGCCCCGCCTTCAGCCGCTAGGCTCTGACCACCCCAGCCTCTGCCCTTTGCTCCCCCAGACCTGGGCAGGGAGGAGTCTTTGCTCCCTGCAGGACTCTCTCTGCATTACCCCACCGTCCCCTTTCGCTTCTCAGTCCTCTAGCACTCATTAAGACAATTCCCTGGATTAAATTTTCTCCGTGAAAATAACAGAGTGGTTTCTGTTTTCCCGACCCTGATGTCCCAGACAGGAACTCCTCTGGTAGCCTGGATCTTGGAGTAAGGATGTGGGCAGAGTCTTGGCCAACCTGCAGTGGACACCTGGTCTGAAAAAGAAACATACCTTTGTGCTGTGACCCGCCAAGATTTCTGGGGTCGTTTTTTTTTTTTTATGTGGCACCATCTAGCCTCTCCTGACTAATACAGAAGCTGCCAAAGTCACATTGTCCTCCAGCTGGGCTCTTAGGAGAGGACCCTCTCACAGGTCAGTGGGCAGAGAGCTGCCCCCAGAGCAAGCTACATACTCTGGCAGCTTTACAATTCCACCAAAGTCTGGACAGATCTTGCTGTGTTCGAAATTTGAGTAAAAGAGAAAAAGAAAGCCTGGAGTTTAAGTATGAATATTTTTATTATATAAAGAGTTTTATGAACAAGGAAAAGATAAACTCCCCTGTAGAAAATTGGCCTAAGATACATATGGAAAAATGCTCAATTTTGCCAGTAATTCAAAAACACCAATTAAAGTATGTGATACCATTGTTATGGGTTGAGTGGTTCCTCCCTCCCCCTAAAAAAGGTACGTTGAAATCCTAACCCCCAGTATTTGAGAATGTGATATTATTTGAAAATAAGGTCATTGCAGATGTAGTTAGTTAAGGTGAGGTCATACTGGAGTAGGATGGGTCACTAATCCCATATGACTGGTGTCCTCATAATAAGATGACCCTGTGAAGACAGAAGCACAGGGAGATGGGCCGGCCGCATGGTGTAGCGGTTAAGTGGGTGCGCTCTGCTGCTGGCGGACCGGGTTCGGATCCCGGGCGCGCACAGACGCACCGCTTGTCAGGCCATGCTCTGGCGGCGTCCCATATAAAGTAGAGGAAGGTGGGCACGAATGTTAGCTCAGGGCCAGTCTTCCTCAGCAAAAAGAGGAGGATTGGCACGGGTGTTAGCTCAGGGCTGATCTTGCTCACAAAAAAAAAAAAAAAAAAGAAGCACAGGGAGAAAGCACGTGATGATGAAGGCAGATTGGAGTTATGTAGTGCAAGCCAAGAAGCACCAAAGATTGCCAGCAAATTACCAGAAGCTAGCAAGAGGAGGAGGTTCCCTACAGCTTTCAGAGGGAGTAACATCCTCCCAACACCTTGATTTTGGACGGTAGCCTCCAGAACTGCGAGACAATAAATTTCTGTTATTTTCAGCCACACAGTTTGTGGTACTTTGTAAGAACAGCCCTAGGAAACTAACAAAACCATTTTTTACCTTTCACATTGGAAAAGAATAAAAAGAACAAATTCTCTAGAGCTTAGCAGAATGTTTGTGAGGGGTGGGTGATAGGCCCTCTTAGACCCTGCTGATGGGAGGCTACACTTGTAGAGTCTTTTTGAAGGGTGAATTGGCAAAACGTACGAATTCGGCCTTAAAAAAGAATATGCCTTTTAACTTAGCATTTACATTTCTTCAAATTTATCCGAAGGGCTAAGAAGATAAAGAGACTATTGTAGCTATATGATAACAGGGGAAAGTTAAAAATAATCTAAGTGCATAACAAGAGGGAATCACTTACATAAATCATGGCATAGCCTATGCAGTCATTAAGAATGATAACGTACATTTATATGTATTGCCATAGAAAGGGATTTATGACATTTTTGTGTGTGTGTGTGAGGAAGATCGGCCCTGAGCTAACATCTGCCAATCCTCCTCTTTTTGCTGAGGAAGGTTGGCCCTGGGCTAATATCCGTGCCCGTCGTCCTCCACTTTATACGGGACACCGCCACAGCATGGCCTGACAAGCGGTGCATCAGTGCGCGCCCGGGATCCGAACTAGCCAACCCCGGGCCGCCACAGAGGAGCGCTCGCACTTAACCGCTTGCGCCACCGGGCCGGCCCCGGGATTTACAACATATTGTTGGAATGAATGATTGAGAAATTCAAAAGATCAAGCACATATATGGGAAGATCCTGTTTTTTATAGGGAAAGATATGTGCATTTACACATATACACGTGCAAAGAAAAATGTCTTCAGGGTGTAGTAAAGTGCACAGCAGTTGGTAGAAACTCTATAAATATTTAATGAATAAATGAATGAATAATTAAAATATTAAATAAAAGTTATAAACCAAAATGTTAACATTAGTTCTTTTTAGGTAATAAAGTTATGAGAAATCTTTTTAAAAAGTGTATTTTTATTGTTTCTGAATTATATCTGTTTTCTAATTTTTATACAAGAAGCATGCATTACTTCTACAATAAGAAAGAAAGAGAAAAAAAACTTGGGTTTCTGTTTCAGTTCTGCCATCACCTTATTTTCTGATTTGGGTCACCACAACCGCCCCACCACCCCCATCCTGCCTCAGTCCCCAGCAAGAAGTGGGGGTTTGGTGGGACGATCTCCAGGCCCTTCCCCAGCGGCTGCTGAAGGAGGGGGATATGGAAGCCTCTATAGCACAGGGAACAGGAATGAAATGGAACGGGGAACAGAAAGATTCTCCAGGCGCCCCATGAAGGTGTGTAGGTGAGGCCATAAATCCTGTTGGGGCCTCAGAGGCCAGCAGGAGGCACAGTCAGAGCCGCTCAAACACTGTTCCCTTAACTGAGCCTGAAGCCACATCACATCTGAAGCCTGGTTTGGAAAAAGCCAGGAAAGAAACCAAACAAGAATAGCAGAGAAGGAACTAGAAGTTATATGAACAGATGTTAGCTTAGAAGGCCCCCAAAGGCTGGCTGACTCTTGAGGGCTGTAAAACTCTAAGGCTTCGTGTAGCCACTTGGGAAAACAATCCAGCAGTCCTTCAAAAGGCTAAACACAGGGTTACCATATGACCCTGAAGTTCTACTCCTAAGAGAAATGAAAACATACGTCCACACAAACACCTGTACGTGAATGTTCCCAGCAGCATTATTCACAAGAGCCCAAAGGTTGAAAGAACCCAGATGTACAGCAACTGATGCATGGATACGTAAAGTATAGTAGATCCATACAACAGAATATTATTCAGCCATGAAAAAGGAAAGAAGTGCTAATATATGCTATAACATGGAAGAACATTGGAAACATAGGCTAAGTAAATAAGCCAGCCACAAAAGGCCAAATACTGTATGATCCATTTATATGAGACGTCCAGAAAAAGCATATCTCTAGAGACAGAAGGTAGATTGGTGGTTGCGTGGGGCTCAAGAGTTTGGTGGCTTTGGGGTTAGTGGCTAAAGATCATGGAGTTTCTTTGGGGGGAAATTGGATATGTTCTCAAATTGATTGTGGTAATGATTTCACAATTCTGTGAATACATTTAAAACTATTGAACTGTCAACTTCAAGTGGGTAAATTGTACAGTACATGAATAATACTTCAATAAAGCTACTATTAAAAAAAAAAAGGATAAAGCCTCTAAGGCTACCTTTTCCTAACCCATGTTATCAGTTCATCTTGCGGGCAAGGGTGATGACAGCTCCCATTTACTGGGGACATCCCCAATACCAAGCAAGAGTGTTAACCAAGGCATGGAGCTGGAGGACAAGAGACATGTGTCCCAGTGGCTCCTTTCACCCCAGCCAACAGCCAATGAGCCAAGAGACATGTGAACAAAGCCGTGCTAGATCATCCAGCCACCAGCTGACCCTCCAACTGACCATTCCTACATGAAAGAGCCCAGCAGAGATCAGTCAAGCTGGGCCAGACCAGAGGAACTGCCCAGCTGACCCACAGAAGTGTGAGATAAATAAACAATTGCTGTTTAAACAAGCATTTTGGGGTGGTTTGTTACACAGCAGAAACTGACACACTTTTGGTATAAATGTGTGATGGCTCCTCCAGGGACCCCATCAAGCTATACAGCTGCTGGGTTATAGATCTGGCGTGTCTTTGAGTCTACTAGATATTGCCAAGTAGTTTTCTCAGTGGTCGTGCCAATTTACACTCCCACTAGCCCTGTGGGTGGGTTCCTCTTGCACTACAAGCTTGCTAATCCTTGGTAACGTCAGATACCTTGATTTTTGCCAATCTGAAAGGTGTGAAATGGTGTCCTGTTTTTGTTTTCATCTGCAATTCCCTGGTCGAGAGTGAAGTTGAATATCTTTTCTCAAGTTTATTGGTTGAATGGGGTTTCTGCAAAAGAAACGACAAGCTTGGTCAGGTTTGCATTTCTCCACCTTCGTTTTTTTTTTTTTAATTTAATTAATTAATTTATTTTTTTCCCCCAAAGCCCCAGTAGATAGTTGTAGGTCATAGCTGCACATCCTTCTAGTTGCTGTATGTGGGACACAGCCTCAGCATGGCTGGAGAAGTGGTGCCTTGGTGCGCGCCCGGGATCCGAACCCCGGGCCGCCAGCAGTGGAGCGCGCACACTTAACCACTAAGCCACGGGGCCAGCCCTCTCCACCTTCTTGATGTGGCAGAATCCCACTCATTCTTTAAGATGCATGACAAAGTTAGGCTTCAATTGCAGAGTCCCCTCTCCATCTCTTCCACTCGCCTTCTCCTTTAAGACTCAGCTCAGGCGCTGACTCCTCCAGCAAGCCTTTCCTGTTCCAACCTGCCTTGGGGTAGGCGTCCCCTCTGGGCTGCACTCAGCTCCCTCTATCCGAGCACCCACTTCAGTGTATTGTGATTGTCTCCCCTTCTAGAGCAGGGGTCAGGGGAACAGGAGGGCCCGAGCCCCCCGTTCTAGGACCTGGCCTATCAGCTCAGTGCTGGGCCCTGGGTGACTTTCCTGAGCAGCTTTCCAAGAGGAAGAGTCAAAAGGGCAAATATGAATTCTCTTCACTTTCTCTGGCACCATATCTTCACATTCGTTTGCTGTCTTGACAGTTTATGGAGTGCTTCCAAGTTCATGATCTCATTTTGTTTTAGCAATAATAACAATAAATATATCAGTAACTAAATCAATCAATATTATATTTATATGGCATTTTTTTGAGGAATAACCATGCGAGGAGGGGTACTGTGCTTAGCACATTACATGCCCTATCTCACTGAGTCCTCCAAACGAGCACACATGGAAGATAGGTCCATTTTACAGATGTGGAAACTGAGGCTTTCAGAGTTGGTGGAGTTGGGATTTAATCCAAGGTCAGTCTGACTCTAAGTGTTGTGTTTTGCTCTTAATCACGGGGCCATACCGCATCTGCAAATATGAGGCCCAGAGAAAGGGAAGTTGTCCCTGAAAACCTTCCACGGGCATCACACTGCTCATCCAGCTCATCCTTCCCTCACCTCATTTAATCTGAGGTGGGTGGGAATTATCATCTGCAGTTTACTCACACATGGAAAGTGAAGCAATAGGTCACTTGCTCTGAGATCACGCGATGACGCAATAGTGGAGCCAGGACTCAGGATCAGAATCCTGGGTCTGGGGCCGGCCCCGTGGCTTAGCGATTCAGTGTGCGTGCTCTGCTACTGGCGGCCCGGGTTCAGATCCCAGGTGCGCACTGACGCACCGCTTCTCCGGCCATGCTGAGGCTGCGTCCCACATGCAGCAACTAGAATGATGTGCAACTATGACATACAACTGTCTACTGGGGCTTTGGGGGAAGAAAAAAAAATGGAGGAGGATTGGCAATGGATGTTAGCTCAGGGCTGATCTTCCTCACCAAAAAAATAATTAATTAATTAATTAATTAATTAATTAAAAGAATCTTGAATCTGGGTCTTCGGTGTTAGGCACAGATCAGCCACTTCTCCTTTGCTGCTCAGATGAGGGTCCATGGACCGCAGCGCTGGCATCTGCTGTGGGGATTCAGATGGTTCTCAGATCTACAACTGAGGTCTGCGTTTTAGCAGGTGCCCGGGAGGTTCCTGTGCGCATCTCAGTGTGAGAAGCGCTGCCTACACAGGATGCTGGAACTTGAATCCCTCCACCATCTGTCTTGGCTTAGGACCCTGAGAGAGTCATCATGCCTCTTTTAACTTCAGTTTTCCCATCTCTAAAATGGGGAGAGTAAAACAATATAACACCTGAAACACGGCAACTTATTAACGATGTATATAGTTTCCTACAAATGCTGTAACAGATCACCACAAACTGAGTGGCTTAAAACAACAGAAATGTATTGTCTCACAGTTTGGAGGCCAGAAGTCCAAAACCGAGGCATTGGCAGGGTTGGTTCCTTCTGGATGCTCTGAGGGAGGATCCATTCCCAGCCTCTCTTCTAGTTTCTGGTGGCTGCTGGCAATCTGTGACGTTCCTTGACTTCTGACAGTTTAACTCCAATCTCTGTCTTCACATGACCTTCTTCCACGTGTCAGATCTCTCACTTCTCTTTCTTATAAGTACGACAGCCTAGGGCCCACCTTAAATCCAAGGTGATCTCATCTCGGGATCCTCAACTTCGTTACATCTACAAAGACCCTTCTTGCAAATAAGGTCATATTCTGAAGTTCTAGGTGGACATGAACTTGGGGGTGACACTATTCAACCCACTACAGCATGTTCCGTGTAGACGGATTGCATATATAGTCCCAATTGTTCCCCTCCCTGTGTCCATGCTCCTTGCAATGTGACTTTGCAATTCCTCCCATCAAGAGATAGAGTCTACTCCCCTCTCCCCTTGAATCTGGACAGGGCTTGTGACTTGCTTTCCCCACAGAATGTGGTGGAAGGGATGGAGTTTCCGTTCTGAGCTTAGGTTCAAGAGTGGTTCTGCTCTCTCTCTTGGACTGCTGCTTCCACCATAAGAGCCAGGTCAAGTTAGCCTACTGGATGATGAGCAACCACATGGAGCAGAGAAGAGGCATCACAGCTGAGGGCAGCATAGACAGCCAATCTCCAGCCGATCCACCAGCTGACCACAGATGCATGTGGGAGCCTAGCCAAGATCAGCCAAGTGGGCTCAGATCAGCAGAACCACTCAGCTGACCCTCAAATAAGTGTCTGTTATTGTATGCCACTGAAATTTTGTGGTTGTTTGTTATGCAGTGTTATTGTGGCAATTGATAACTGTTACATATCATAGTAATATAAGTGAAGCAGTATAACATGTTTCAATCTAGTGGTTGTAATCTCAATAGATTATTCAAACCTCCCTAGAACAAAAGCTCCGTGAGAACAAAGACTTTTTCTGTTTTATTTTCCACTGCATCCCAGGTCTTAGAATAACGCATGGCACTCAGTGTGTATTCAATAAATGTTTTTTATACGGATGGATGAAATCCAGGCTTTGCCTCTGAAATAAAGGCTTAGCCTCCCAGCCTCAGTTTCCTTATCTGTTAAATCGGGATGATACAGAGATCTAGGAGAATTGATATGAATGTTCAATGAAGAAAGGAACACAATGTGCCTGATACATGGTCAGTGCTCAATAAATAAAAGTAAACATTATTTAGAAGATGGAGGTTGTAATCGTTTTGGCTCATGGACCACAGAATTTAGAAAAATAAAACATTGATATACATACATGCAAAAAATATGTGCACAATTCCAGGGACTTCATAGATGCACTGAGGCATGAGCCCCAAGTTAAGAACTCGTGATTTAGAGATATTTATGAATGTCAGTTATTTTTATTGTTATGTCCACCATCTGCAGCACATAATCAATGCACACTAAGAAGATGTTACTGAGCCAGTTAATATTGAAATTGGATCAGCTTTCCCTGAAATTCCTCAGCCAATGAACATCTCAGCCCATGGTCAGGCTTTCCTGGCCCATCAACTGTAGGAAAAAGAGGATTCCCAGCCCGCGGAATGACCTTGGCTGATTCTGAGAAGCACAAACAACGGCACAAAGCTTTTTCCATGCGACGAGCAGAGGCCCCCACAGTCTCCCTGGGCCACCTTGCCCAAGCTTCTCACAGTTCCGTAAAAAAATTCTCATTTCCTCCAAGTCCAAAATCAGAACAATGTGATTCTGAGATGTAACTGCAATCTCCTCCTTGCTACAGTGCCTTTTAATTAGGCATCAGAAAGCCCTGGAGATCATACTGCTTCCTTGTAATGGCATGTTCCAGAAAATTACTGCCATCGGATTAAATTAAAGAAAGGTTATTCGACTGATTCGTTAGGCATATGTTGGTGGTGTCGGGATGGTATTAGGACCATTGTTGCTGTTACTGTTATCTACAGAGCAAGGCGTGAATGTATGTCCTTCTGGAAGGTTATTGATGAGACAAACTGGTTCTCGTGGAATAGTTACCATAGGAGAGGCTGAGAAATCATGTCTGGGATTGGGACATAAAGATTGTCACCAATTGGAGGTAGAGGAAGAAGTGTCTAACACGAGTTGAGAATATGTTATTACGGGCTGAATTGTGCCCCCCAAAAATTCATCTGTTGAAGTCCTAGCTCCCAGTACCTCAGAATGTAACCATATTTGGAGATGAGGTCGTTAAAGAGGTAACTAAGTTAAAATGAGATCTTTAGGATGAGCCCCAATCCACTGCGACTTGTGTCCGTATAAGAAGAGGAAATTTGGCCACACACACGAGCACACAGAGGGAAGACCATGTGAAGACAGAGGGAGAACGTGGCCATCTACAAGCCAAGGAGAGGGGCCTCAGAAGAAACAACCCCGCCAACACCTTGATCTCAGACTTCCAGCCTCCAGAACTGTGAGGAAATAAATTTCTGTTGTTTAAGCCACCCAGTCTGTGGTACTCTCTTACGAGACCTCTAGCAAACTCATACACACACTGTATGCCAGATGAGTACTTGGCATAAATAATTGCACTGGGTCCTCACTGCGTCCTTTATTATCTGCATTTGATGGATGAGGAAACAGACCAGACGGGTTCGTCACCTGCTCAAGGTCTTATCAGCTGGCAAGTGGCAGACGAGGATTTGAACCCAAGTCAGGCTGACTCTGATGCCTGCCACACACTGCCAAGCTGCCTCAGATGGAGACGAGGAGAAAAGGCAGCCACGGGCCTGCATGAATTCTGAAAGTCCTTTCCAACACAAACAGTCAAGGGTTCGGCACATTGCAGAGTCTCAGACATATTTTTAGCAAGCTCTGGTGTCTGTCATACTCTTGAAAGACTGCCACCCTCACTGAGGATCCTTTACAGAGTACAAGTGCCTCTATAAATCTTTGAGAGCTGTTAGAGAAGGTGCCTGATGCTCCTCCCGGAAGAATCGGAATCCACACCCGAAAATTTATGGCTCTCAGTTGCTTCTAGAATACTGTCAAAATTGCTTAGCCCGGCATTCCACGTCTGTCACGATTTGCCCCTGCCCACCTGGGCACATACCTGCTGAATCCAATTCTGCAAAAGTTTCTTGCAATCCCCTGAAGAATTTGCACCCCTTCCTGCCTCCACGTCTTTGTTCATGCTGTTCCTTCTGCCTAGAGTGTCATTCCACCTTGCCCACTTGGTGATCTCCTACTCATCCTTCCAGTGTCACCCTTCAAATGTCCCCTCTTTCAGGAAGTCTTCTTGACCTCAAGTGGAAGAATCAGGGGCTTCCTCCCCGGACACTTGTTACACTTCGTCCATCTTCTTTGTGACAGATACATCCTAAGGTGACCCCCACAATGAGTCACACCCTTGTATAATCCCTTTCCTTTCATTTTGGGAAGAACCAGTGACTTGCTTTTAACCAATAATCTATATATGACTCCCTTAGTTAGGTTACCTCATATGGCAAAAATGATGGGATGGCACCCCTAGGATTACTTTACATTATAGAAGATTCCATTGTAGCAGACTGGAGAAAGAGATGCCCTTGCTGCTTTGAAGAAGTCAGCTGTCATGTGTGAGCCACATGGCAAAAAACAGTGATTGGCATCTAGGAACAGAGAGTGGCCCCAGCCAACAGCCAGCAAAAAGGCGGGGCCCTCAGTCGTACTGTCACAAGAGATGAATTCTGCCATCAAGTGAATGAGCTTGGATGTGGATCCTTCCCCGGTTAACCTTCAAATGAGAACCCAGCCTTGTCAATACCTCGGCTGTAGCCTTGTGAGATACTGAGCAGAGGAACCAGCTAAACCATGCCCGGACTCCTGACCCATGGCAACTATGAGGTAATAAATGTGTGTGGTTTAAGCCATCAAGTTTGTAGTAATTTGTTACACAGCAATAGATAACTAATACACTCTATTACAACACATAGCCAGTATTACTCTTTATATGCTATTCCCAATCAGATGGGAGCTGTAAAGCAAAGACTAGAGTTCAGCTCTTTTAGCCCCCACAGAGTGCCTGGCACACAGTAGGCACTTGATCCATGTTTGTTGAATGAATAAATGAATATGATCTTTCAGGATCCACTGGCTGTTAAAAAAATCACTATAATTCTAGGATGTTGAAACTCCGCTTACTGTTACCTTCATCGAAAGTCAATGAGAACATCAAATTTCCAAGGAATAAGGAAGAACACAGAGAGCAAGCGTTCCTCTGTAACAGGTATAGATTCTTTGACACAATTTGCCAAGCGGTTGGGCACTCTGGGCCCCATAAGCGGAATAACAATGACTGCCGAGTGTCTTTGAAGACAGTGAAAGTCAAGGGGAAATGACAAAACCTGCTGAAAGGCAGCTGGACCGTTAGCTTCTATTTGAAACACAGAGGCAAAGAGACATTAAGAGCCTCAAACCGGTCAGAGAGTCGTCATCAGTCAGTCGTGGAGCCAGGACAGAATTCTAAATCTGAATCTCCCAGAACCCCCAGCAAACTCTTCATGCTTCCCTCTCATCCGTTTGTCTTCCCCTCCCCGCCTCCTCCTCTGCCACAGAAGCAAACATAATTTTTAGAGCTAGGAAGGCCTAGCTCTAGATCATGCCTCCCAGCCCCTCATTGTACAGATGGGACAACCGAGGCACAGAGAGAAAGGACTTGGCCAACAGTATACAGACGGTTGCAAGAATAGCATTCTTTTTCGGAATCCCCTGAAGACTGAAGATAAAAATAAAAACAAAACAAAAATCTTCCTTGAGGATCAGCGAGGAAATGAGGCAATTATACAGAAATTCAGGCACCTCATTATTAAAAAAAAAAAAAAGGAATGTTTTACAGATCTATATAGATGAGCAAAGCTAAGGAGTTATTTTCGTAAAGCAATTCTTAGAACAACCCAGAGCTGCCCTGGTCCAAGGCACTGTGCTGCGTGCCTCACATGCGTTATCTCCATTAGCCTTCCAGCTATTCCTATCTTATAGACCTTTTTATGGTTCTTTTCTAATAAATGAAGAAACTGAGGCTCAGAGAGGTGACGCGATTCCTCCAAGGTTACATAACCAGGAGTTACTGAACCAAGTCTGTCCGCAGTACTGATCCCTCTGCTGTGATCCCGAAAGGAGTGGGGAGCTGGGGCTCAAGGAAGGGGATGCCAGCTGAGGAGCCTTGCCTGGGACCCCCACGTCAGAGCTCACGACCCCCCTGCCCAGCCTCCCATTAGCACATTTGATGCACACAAGCCAACAGCTCCTGTCAGCTCCGGAAGAGCTGGAATCATGGTGGTCCTCTTCCTGCTGAACCCCCAGAACGTTGCCTGGCAGATCAGAGGAGGAGCTGAGTCAAGTTTGAATGATGAAGCAATGAACGGATGGAGTGAATGCGTGAATGGACGCCCCAGGTAACCACGCTGATGTGTGCACGGCAGGATGTTTTTGCTGGCGGCTTCTCTAATCGGAACCAAGCTGATGTGTGGAGTGACTGCCCCAGTGTCACCAACATATAATCCCCCGATTAAAAAGCTCTTCCAGACTTCCCAGCAATCGGATTACAGCACAGCATGCCTGATAAGGTCACTTCCACTGCTCTGCCTCTTTCCAGCCCACAAATTGGCTCCCTGCAATTTGTTATTGCAATTATTAGAGTTTGCTATTTCCCCCAAAGCTGTGTGAGAGAAGTTAGCATCAATCCCATCTGCCTTAATACAAGAGGCCATGAGAGTGAGTAGTGGGCTAGGATGGGGGGTGGTTAAGAGAACAGACTTTGGGGAAACCACCTCATAGCCCAGACCCTCAGTTTCCTCATCTATAAAGTGGGGGTAATAATAATACCCATTTCACAGGATTGTCATGAAGATTAAAAGAAATGATGCCTGTAAAGTGCTTAGCTCTCTGCAAGCACTTGGTAAATTTTCCTTTTAGCTACTAATGAGAGAGCCGGGGACAAGCACCACTGGCTCCCAGCAGGACTGTGGACAAGACAGGGAGCAACCTTCTCTGACCCTTGATTGTCCTATCGGTAACACAAGGTGGGGAGAGGGAGGGAACTAAGGATTCATTCCACAAATAATCACCCAGTGCCTATAATGTGCTCATCCAGGAACTGAGCACCAGACACAGAAAGAAAGGAGAAAGGGCCCTGTTCTTGAGGGTCTCCCTGTGGTAAGAGCTTTAACCAAGATGGATGCAAGCATCATGGGAGCACCTGGGACGTGCCAGGCAGGGTGATGAACACTTTGCACTCAGGAGCTCAACCAGTATACATAACAGCGCAGATGATAACGCCACTGTCCCCATTTTAGAGGTAAGGGTACTCAGGCACAAAAGCCCCTCCACGACTTGCCCAAGGTCACACAGGTAGTGAATACCAGAGATGGGATTTGAACCTGGAGACCAACTCTATGCTCTAACGCCCTTCCAGCACAAACATCGCGTGATTCTCCGTGACCATGACACAGACTGGAGATTACACACAGGCCAAGATAAATACGTGTATCTCTCCTCTTCTCCTGATGTTTTCGTGCTTTCTCTGTTTCTCGCCTTTCTTATCTCCCCGCACTTCCATCAATATTGTCTGCATTATCTACCAGCCATAGAGGCGAACGCTTTCCCCCTCTCTGCTGATACCATCCCCGTGACACCGCAGGGAAGAGACAGGCTGTGGTCCTGGAGCAGAAGTGATAACTCCAGCTGCTAACCCCCTTTCTCGAGGGATCCTAGAGCCGGGAAAGGCTCCCTATAACACCCCGCATCAGATAGCTTTGAGCCGCCTCCTCCTGTGTCCAGGCTGAGAGGCCCTGGGGTCCCCCTAGTCTTCTCCATCTCCGTCTCTCTCAAGGATGTCTTCTTTACCAAACCCCTGCTCATTCTTTCCACCACAAAATGTCAGCTTACCAACCAGGAGTCATCACTATGTGGCTTGTTTTTAACCTCTGATGTTCCCAGCCCAACTTTGGAGAAAATGTGGTCTTCACACCATTTCCATCTGGAACCTTTTAGCATCTTTGAGCCGAACATTGGGAATGCTGCATAGCATAGCGGTTGAGTAAGAACTCGGGAGCCAAACTACCTGGTTTCAAGTCCCAACTCTTCCAGCAACTACTCTGTAACCTTGGGGATAGTTACGTCCCTATGGCTCAGTGTCCCATCTGTTTTACTAGGATGATGATGCTAATGACGGTATCTCTCTTTACAGAGCGGCTGGGGTTGAGTGAGTTAAAAAACAAGTGTTTATATTAGCTATTAAATATTAAATATTAGCTATATTTTCCTATATGTCCCTTGGGAAATGCATCTCAAATTAAATTGATCTCTATTGCCTTCTGAGGACACATTCCAGTGGATAAGAGCAGAGGGGAGAAGCTCCAAATGACTATGAAATAACAAAAGGCTTTTTAAGATCGCCATAAAAAAGAGGAGAAAATAATTAACAACTTTATGACACTCTATGAGTTGCAGCGTGCTTTCATTTACTGCATGGTCTGTGTTGCTTGCAGCTGCCCTCTGGGGAGACAGAGAAGGTTTAGAAACCCCATTACAGATGAGAAGAGAAGCCGTTTGCTATGGGTCACTCAACTAGTAAAGGAACTTGCTGAGACTAGAATAATGGTTTTCTGCCTGATGTTCAGAGAACAAGTCAATATGTTGTCTCTTGGTTAAAACAAACACATAAGGAAAAAACAACAAACAAAAATCCAGTTCAGCACAAAAGCACTTCTAAGTTGAGTACAATTTCCTCTTGTTCCCTCTGTTTTTTCAACTGATCCAATGTGTCCAAGTTTCCAGGAACATCCATAGGAGAAGGGCATTGATTTGCCACAGTCGGGGAACAACAGTGAACTGTGGACAGTGGCTTTGGTGAAGACAGCAAAGGGAAGCCAGCAGCACACACAGGGGAATAATATTTTCCTTCTGAAGAGGGCAGTGTGCACCCAAGGCCAGCTCTGCTCCTGTAGTCAGAGTTTCCTTCCAGATCTTGAAGGCTGGGGGCAGTGCAGTTGTCAGGAGCCCAGGCATCTTGGATTTCCGAGAGCTTATTTCTGGACGAAAAACACATCTTCAGACATGAAATAGGATTCTTGAGGTTTGAGCACAGTTACACTCCGTCTGTCTTCAGAGGGTACACAGTGCAAACTGACACTAACGGTTTATGCAAGATGGATGGGAGAAACCCCAGTAAGTGCTTTTCCGTGTTCTGGTACTTGTCTGCCCTCCCAAATCGGCCTCTATGAAATTAAACAGCACAGCATCCCAGATGGCCTCTGATGTTTGCAGAAGAAAGTGTTTCTTTCTCTACTAACACATATGTGCCACGTAGTTTCTGCTGCCTAAGGCTAAATACCTTTTTGCAAACATCCTTTGCACAGCAAGAAAATGTTGGGAATGGGGATCTCAGCTCCTGGGAGGCATTTATCAAGCCAATCACAGTAATTATAATTAGAACACAAACTAAGTGAAAGCTAAGCATGAAATACATTTGCAGAAAACCTGAACTGCATACAATTAAGCCCTACTTGGTGGCATTTTTGAGGTATGCCATTAATATCTTTTGGGGGTGAGGGAGATTGATTCTTTTCTGAAATATATTTGGCTAGTTGCATCAAAGCCTTCAAAGGCAGTTAAGAGCAGGAAGAAGGATACACATTATTAATTGCTAAATGTTGAGCTGTAAGATAGTTGTCCAAAGGTAGCTTAACTGGTTATTTAAAACACCCTGTCAAATACATCCACTGGGCATTAATTTAGCCTGAATCTGTTTTAGGGAAGTGAAGAAGAGAATTGAAGCTTTTGGGGGAAAATAGAGCTTCAATTCCTAGCCTCAGTTTTGGGAATGCACTAAGCTAACAGTTGAAAATCTTTTCATGGTTCCCCCATGTCCAGAAAAGCAAGTCAATTCTCCCTAGGGGGTCTTCATTCAGGTGTCACCTCTTTGATGGATAAAGTCCTTACCATTTTCCCCTCCCCTAAACCTGGATCTCTCAGCCATTACAACACTTATCATACTGGTTTTTAACTTTATTTATGAATGTGGTCTTTCTCCCCTGCTAAACTGTGACCTCCTGGGGTCAGAAAGTTCGTCTTTTTAACCAGGGTTTCCAGCACCCAGCGCATGACCCAGCACAGAACAGATGCTTGGAAAATGTTGGGTAAAGCGTGAATAAATAAGTAAATGGATAAATAAATGAATGAATAGGCGAATGCTCCATCTTTCTGGGTCCAGCTCAAACCTACTCCTCAGGTGACATCCAATCTTTCCCTCCCCCAGACAGAAGTCAGATGGTTCTGCAGTGGCAATTCCAGAATATTTTTAGGGAAAATATAGATTTCTATATGAAAATAGTTTAGGAGAGGCAATTCGGGTTAGAAGGGATATATGTAAGGTGTGTGTATGGGGGGGGGCACTACCGGGCTCCTGAGAAAGGCCCCTTTGAAGAAAAGCACAGGGCTTTCGCTTAGATTGTATTTGGGGGAGCGGGGTGGGAGATGAGAGGTGCTAGATCACTCCTTGGAATATTCTCCCATTTTGTCTTGGGATAGGAAGGCATAGAATACTTTTTTCCTTACCCAGTTCATACATATTTTTGAAAGTTTTATTTTGAGGTAATTGTAGGTTCTCATGCAGTTGTAAGAGTTAATACATAGACACCCCACATACCCTTCACCCAGTTTCCCCCTACGTTGACAAGATCACAACCAAGACATTGACACTGATACGATCCACCCACCTTATTCAGATTTCACCAGTTTTATATGCACATATTTGTGTGTGCGTGTGTGTTGTGTACACTTTATATTTCTGAAAACGGCTTTCCCGCCTACTGGAGACCAGGCAGGCGTCCAGTCTGATCTACCTCTGCACAGGAGTTGGCTCCCGAAGGCACCGGTATATACTTGCATCTCTCTCTTGCACACACTAGGTGCCCAACAATAGTCCACACAAACACTTGAACTTGCATGTCCGTGCGCGCAAGAGGGGAGCGCAACCTGTTAATAACAGGTAGAAAACCGAGCCTGGAGCATTCAGTATTTTAGAGGGAAAAAGTTGGCGATTCCCCCCCGCCCCCCGCATTCCGAATTAGCTAGCTGCCTAATTGCTCCAAAGCGATCCTGATGCACACACTTGGATCGCGGAAGAGCAAAATTTTTCAACCTTCCCCCCGCGTGGCTGGAGAAGTGGCGGGGCTCCCAGTGACCCCAAGGCTCCTCCCACCCCTACCCCCACTTTCACCCCTCTCTTCCCCGGGGCTGGACTGTTTCACCCTGTCTCCAGGCAACCGCCAGGCGCGATGCGGGACGTCATTTCCTGAAGAGCCCGCGGGGGGAGGGGGCGGGAGAGGGGGAGGGGCACGGGGGCGGGGCCAAGTCTGGGCTGGCGACAGCGACGGCGTCGGAACTCGCTGGAAGATCGGCCCCGGGCAGCTCAACAGTTCGCAAAGTCTGGGCTCGCGGCCGCGCGACTCCGTCTGCGCCCGGGCGGCGCAGGGGCGCGGGGGGCCCCGGGCTGCTGCATCCCAGGGCTGCCCCGGACATGCCCCGCAACCCTCGCCGGACGCCCGCGCGGCTCCACCGGCTGCGATTCGGGGGGCTCTGGGACTAGAGCGCCCCCACCCCAACTTCTGACTTTGGGGTCCCCCAGCCCGAGAGGAACGGGCAGGCCTGCTGGGGGAGCCCCAGGCATGGTGTGACGGGGCGGTCAGCTTTGCTGCGCCCCCCACTCCGGCCACCCGTCGTCCCTGTGCGCTCCAGAATGTAGCTGCTGTCTCCGCGACCTCCGGGCTCCAGCCGCCAACTCCTTGTCCCCCGGAGACCTCGCCGCCGTCTCCGCGTTGCCCGGATTCCCGCCGCCGTCTCTGCGCCCCGCGGACTTCAGTTTCGCGACCTCCTCCATCTTCGCGCTCCCGGGACTCCAGCAGCGGTCTCCGCGATCCCCCCAGGATTCAGGCACTGTTTCCGCGCCCCCCAAACCCAGACTCGAGCCGCGATCTCCGCGCTCCCCGGCATCCAGCTGTCGCGCCGGGGACGGCGAGTGCGGCCGCTGCCCCACCGCGCGCCCCGAGCCCGCCGGGGCCTCGGCGGGGAGATGAACGCGCCGCTGGACGGCCTGTCGGTGAGCTCGTCCTCCACCGGCTCGCTGGGCTCGGCGGCCGGGCCGGGCGGCGGCGGGGGCGCGGGGCTGCGGCTGCTGTCTGCCAACGTGCGCCAGCTGCACCAGGCGCTGACGGCGCTGCTGAGCGAGGCGGAGCGGGAGCAGTTCACGCACTGCCTGAACGCGTACCACGCGCGCCGCAACGTCTTCGACCTGGTGCGCACCCTGCGCGTGCTGCTGGACAGCCCGGGCAAGCGGCGCCTGCTGCCCATGCTGCGTCTGGTCATCCCGCGCTCCGACCAGCTGCTCTTCGACCAGTACACGGCCGAGGGCCTCTACCTGCCCGCCACCACCCCCTACAGGCAGGCCGCCTGGGGCGCCCCCGACGGCGCGGGGCCCGGGGAGGTGCGCCTGGTGAGCCTGCGACGCGCCAAGGCCCACGAGGGCTTGGGCTTCAGCATTCGCGGGGGCTCGGAGCACGGCGTGGGCATCTACGTGTCGCTGGTGGAGCCAGGCTCTCTGGCCGAGAAGGAGGGGCTGCGAGTCGGGGACCAGATTCTGCGTGTCAACGATAAATCCCTGGCCCGGGTGACCCACGCTGAGGCCGTCAAGGTAGGGCTCTGGTTTGGGGACGAGTATGCGGCAGAGTGGTGCACCGCCTCATGGTGGCAGTAGCTCCGTGCTGTGTGTCCTTGGGCAAATCCCTTGACCTTTCTGGTCAAGGGATTAAAATGTTTCTTTAAAATAGGAATATCTAGTTTTTGCCAGGCACTGGGAATATAGTGAAGAGCAAAATAGACATGGACCCTGCCTTCGTGGGGCATCAAGGCTAGTGTGTGGCAGACAGACATTATCAAATCTGGGGCAGATGTATGATCACAAAGTGTGAACAGGGCTGTGGATTCTTATGAGCATTAAAAGAGAGAAGGTCTGCACTTGGCATATGGTTAGTAATCAGTGGGTGGCCTCCGCTTCTGCTGCTGTCCGTCTGATTTTCTGTAGGCTTTTGTCCCTGAAAGAAAGTTTCCTTAGCAACAAAGTGGTCCAAGGAGGCTGTTCTGGTGGTTCACAGAGGTCTGGCCTGACCCTGCTGTTTATGGACCAGGCTGTGTGTCCTGGGACAAGTTACTTTCCCTCTCAGAACGTCTGGTTCTCCACTTGGAATATGGGGCAGTTGGACCAGATCGGTGTCCCTAAGCTTGTTGTAAATCACGCCCTTACCAGAATGTCAAGAATAAATCCCCCACCCCCTTGAGAGTAGTTGTAATTTTTGTGTAATTGAGAAAAAGAACCTCATGACTACAAGCTGCTAGAGATTTAATCCTGCTGTTTAAAGGAATGTGCGTGTTTGCTAGTCTCTCGCCAGGGCTGTTGAAAACCAGTTGGAGTATGAGATGGGTAGTGTTTGGTCTACATGTGGCTTCAAGGATCCTTTACAGGCGTACACACACACACACCCCCCTTCGTGTGCAGGAAGTGAAGAGTTTTGGGGAAGGGAATAGTAACACCCTCTACTTCTGCAGAGAAGATGCTCCTATGCCCCAACTTCTCATCACCCCACCTCTTGCCTGCACCCTGGGTCCTTCTCAGTGCAGGGGTTTTGAACTCCAGCCCAGAGCCTGCTTCCTGCTGGGAAAACAGGTGACAGAGGTCCGGGACTCCTTCCTGTGTGCTGTTCAGTGACCTGTGGTCAGGTGCGTCTTGAGCCCACTTTCTGCCTGTTTACCTGGGACGTGACCATCTCATCTCTGACCTTGGCTTCCTTCATTTGCTTCCCAACCCATCTGCCCCTTGGGGAGGCCCCTGAGGGTTTTGGAAACTTCTTTGCTGCCTCTGGAAAAAGGCTGATCCGTTTATATTGTTTGGGGGTGCAGCAGACAAAGCTCCTTGTGGGTTTCCATGCGCCCATCCTCCTCTCTGTCTCCCCCCCGAATCAGTCTTTTCCCTTTATCTGACATTCCATTTATCTTCCATATAAAGAAACAGTCCATTAGCCTTTGACCCTAAAAGGTCTGGAGTTCCCAGATGATAAATTTATACTCTAAAGATCCTTGCTCCAAATGGTCATTTATAAACGTGGATTCAATTTTAGTGGCAATTTAAAAAGACTTGGGTAACTTAATCATCACAAGGTGATAGACTTATGGAAGGCCTTAAGTAACCTGTGCATTAAAAACTCGGACTGTCCTCTCGCTTCGCACCCCAGATCAGCCACCCCTGTAAGGCTGAAGCTGCTTGGCTGGGAGTTCCAGTTGGGCCCTCCCCCACGGTCAATGATGCTCTGCTCTCCTGTCCAACCTCCCTCAACTACACCGCCTACTGTTACTCTGTGACTCAGAGCAGCACCAGGCCTCAGCTGTTTATTGACTCTTGGTGCTTCCAGACTAAATCCTAAACTCTCCATGGCGTAGGTTTTGAGGCCCCAGAACTAATCCTTGCAGGAAGGAGAGGTTGATGGAGCAGAACTGGCCGCCTGGGAGCTCGTGTGAGCTGAGCAGCCCCTTCGTCCCTGACTGTCACTTTTTCTACCAAGGCGATGTCTGCTAAGGCACAGTGAGCTCCTGCCCTCAGGGATGTCCCTCCTCCGGCCAACGCCAGACACATAACCTGCCCAGAATACACCCCTTTGGACCTTTCAGAAGCAACAGGCAAAATGAGTGCGGCTTTGTTTCACCTTAACTCCAGGGGGAGAAGGGGACAGACTTTCCATGGGTGGAATTTAAAACGGAGGAGGCGGGACCTCATCTCTGTGGCCTCCGCAGCGAGCGCCTCCGGGTCGCAGGAAGGGCAGACAGTTTCAGGGATGGTTTAGAAGAGCACCTGGAGCCGTTGACACATTTCCACAAAATTAAGGGAGTTAAGTCCTTAACTGGAAGCCAAAAAGGGCGCTGGCTCCTCTACTAGGTACAGACTGCCTTTAACCGGGATTTCTCCACTCCCGCTCCCTCTCTATCAGCTACCGTGCAGCAGGGCACCGTGTCAGGGATTTTATGATAAAGGTGCATTCCTATTAACTGAACTTCAGACTTTATTCACATGCCACCAATTTTTCTGCTAATGCCCTTCTTCTGCTCCAGGATATGACGTTGCGTTTAGTACAAGACGTGTTTTCTTTTTATTTCTTCTTCAATTTTATTTTATGTATTTGTCTATTTATTTATTGCTTCCTCCTTCCAGCTTTCTTGAGGCATAACTGACAAATAAAAATTGTATATATTTAAGGTGTACCATGTGAGGATTTGATATACCTATGCGTTGTAAAATGATTACCATAATCAAGCTAATTAACATATCCATCACCTTACATAGTTGTCTTATTTTTGTGGTGAGAACACTTAAGATGTAATTCTCTTAGCGAATTTCAAGTATACAATACAGAATTATTAACTATAGTCACCATGCTGTGCATTAGATCCCCAGAACTTACTCATCTTAGAATTTGTACCCTTTGACCAATATCTCCCCATTTCCCCCATCTCCCAGCCCTTGGCAACGACCATTCTACTCTCTGCTTCTGTGAGTTTGACTTTTTAAAATTCCACATATAAGTGGGATCATACAGTATTTGTCTTTCTGTGTCTGACTTATTTCACTTAGTATAATGTCCTCCAGGTTCATCCAAGTTGTCACAAATGGCAGGATTTCCTTCTTTCTATGGCTGAATAATATTCCATTATGTATATGTATATGCCACATTTACTTTCTCCATTCGTCTGTCAGCAGACACTTAGGTTGTTTCCATGTTTTGGCTATTAAGGAGATGTGTTTTCAATCTTAAAATCTTTATTTTTCTTCTGCAGGTAGAAAGAGGGGGAAAAGATCTCTGAGCTTCCCAAAGGAGAGATTAAGAGTGTGTGTATGTGGGTGTATGTATAATAAAAAGAAAATTAAATTTTAGGAATCAAGTACATAAGAGTTTATGAATCAGAGAGGGTCACCTCTTCCCCGTGAAGAGAGGAGATTGAACATATGAAGTTTTCTCCGCTTGTCTCTCTGGAGAGTCAAGTATCCCCTGTTGCCCAGAGCAGTTCAGCGAGGATTTTATCCTCTGTGCTCCGATCAGGTGGGGCTCTGTCTCTCTCCTGAAGCCTATTTGCTAAATCAGCAGAGACAGGTCCAGATATGGCAAGCCATTTACTATTTGCAATTATGTTGAAACGTTTGATTTTTGAAAAATCTATCTGGAGGGAACAGGAGCCAAACTAATAATAATAAAAGAGTAGACCTTTCAAAGATTTGCAGACAAAAATGCTTGATAAATTGGCCAAGGAGTGCACAGATCAGGGATGCCGCATTGGGCTCTGCATCATGCTTGCTGTGTGACCTTGGACCTGTCACTGACCCTCTCTGTGTCGTAGTGTGGATGGACCAGGGGCTGCCCAAGACCCCTGCCAGCTCAGTCTGCGATTTGCTCAGAATGTGCTACACAGAAGGCATTTAGAATGTCTAATCAGATGTTTTCTTGTTCTTTTGGAGTTGCTTTCATTTAAGGCAGAGTGAGGAAAGTTGGCTAAGGATTGGGAGACAAGAATCTTGGCGCTCTGTGTAGCCTCCTACTAGATCAAGAAATTGATGGGTTACACATTGTACTGATGAGAACTTGACTGCCATCCCTCAACCCAAGAACACCAACCCTGGTGCCATTCCAGAGTAAATGAGAAAATGACAATAGGATTGTGTGCACAGCAACAACCTGGGAACACTCAAAATCAACCTGCCTCACTCACTTGTGTTCTGAGTCCTGAAGTCTGCGGGTAGCAGAACACAGGGCATCCAGGTGCTGCTGGGATGTGCGTGTGTATGTGTGTGTTGCATCTCGATAAAAATTAAGCAGGGTCATTCCAGTCTCAGCATCCCCCTGGGTCCATCTAAGAACATATTAGAATTTGAAACGTTCCAGAAGTTAAAAACAGTGGCCGGCCCTTTTATTTAGTTCAAGTGGTCACACCCTCCCTTCCTTTGCATAATAAGCCAGGAAGAATCTGTTCGTATTAATATATAAGTCATTGTATTTGGTCTGGCACGTTCTAAGCGACACATTTGTCATTTTCCCATTGTACGTGGTAACTGAAGCCATTACAAATTATTACGGCTTCCGATTTTGTGTCTTAAACAGCAGCTTCTCCCGCTGGTGTCATTTCTGCATTCCGATTTGGAAACCGCGAGAATGTGCTCATGGGTATGCACAGACTTTCCTCTGTCCCTGCACTCAGTCTGGGTCCTATGGCGCCTAGTAAGGACGTGTTGAAAGCTCCCTGTTAATAACCCTGTTATTGAATAGATGTTTGCTTGTTGGATCCAGAGTCTGATGGAGGTACATTGAGAGGGTCCATTTCTTTAATTTAGTCTTGTATGTTTATTTGGCTCAAGGTTTTAGAAAATTATAATGCCTATGTAGGACAAAATCCTTTCAACTGGTTGTTTACTGTTCTAATCTAAGCATTTTGTAGGCTGGAAGAGAATGCCTTTATTTTTCATGAATTGATATGTTTGTAGAAGATTTTTGCCTCCTGACTTTAAGCTGGACATGAAAGAGATATAGAATCACCCCCTCGCTAGCTTCTCGTGTTCCTGCCACCTCCCTCTTCCGACAAACCCGGCGTTGTTTATTACCTGCCAGAGATTCATCATTTGGATGGAGCTGCGAAGATAAGTATGAACCTTTGACCCCCGACCAATTGGATTTTGCGCGTGCTATTGCTTCCCACCTCCGCCTGCCTCCAGCCACGTGGCACATAGCCGGTACACACCTGTCAAGTGCACACAGCCCCTTAGGTGCCCCTCTGCTCATGCTCAGAGCACGTGCGCATCTCCTCCGAGTCGTAATCCCCCCTCCACCCTGCAAGGGGCTTTGTACTGAAGCAGGCGTCTGTGGGGGATTAGGATCCAACAGGCTTCTCAGCAAGGTTCTTTGATGACCTGGAAGGGCAGCATCTGGTCTCCACTGCTCAGAGACCCCAGACCAGTGCCCAGCAAGGACCAGAGAATAAATGAGAAGGCATGGCATTTAATGATTGGAGGTGGCTGGAGGCTGAAATACAAATCTATCAAGACGGATTCTTTTCCTTGCTTTTTTTTCCGAACCCCCCAAGCGAGAATCGGTTGTGAACGCTGAACTCATACAGACTTCTAATTGCGCCTCAGGGTGCGGGCTGCTTTTTAAAGATTCCTGTGCTGCAGTTGTTTCCATTCTACGTTTATAGCACGGCAGGTGGAAAGGGTGCAAAGAGCAGGAATCAGACTTTCCATTCATTTCCCGTGCGTCCATGGCGTCAGCGGCAGGAGGCGGCGCCAGGGGGCTAGGGCACGTGTGTGTGAACTGTGCCTTCCTGGAGCACTGTTGGGAAGAGAGGAGGCTGATGATAGGGGGTGCCTACTGTGTTTCAGGTGCTTACTCCCTCCCAGGGGAGGCGGGGAGGCCAGGAAAGTCATGCTCAAGGAGGCACAATTGACTAGCCAGCGTCATTATTGGGATTAGGAACTACGTGGGCCTTCTGCCTTACCTCCCCACTGGACCCCAGCGCTAGGGTTGTGTCGCCAGCCCCTGCTGGAAGGCAGGTGGATGTCACATTTTGTGCCTGACATTTGGGGGCCTTTTAAGAACCATCCAAAGACTTAATTTTACTAAGTGGGGAGTCTGATGCCCACGCGTCAAAGGAAAGTGGCGTGTTTTAGCCCAGCCCATCATCGGGCAGAGCCATTTGTCCAGACACGCTCTGAGCAGCACTAACCACACTCAGGCCTGTGGCTGGACCTTGGAGGTCAGAGATGAAGGGTACATGGCCCTGCCCTCCTGGAGCCATGTGGGGGATGTGGACCCACCCATGGCCACAGGTCACCAGGTGTTTTAAGTGCTGTGATATCGACATCCCTGCCACCCTCTTCAGAGCAGCACCCCTCACCCCACCCCACCCAACCCCACTCCTCCATCCCTTTACTCTGCTTTAATTTCCTTGGACACACTTGTCACTACTAGAAGGATGTTTCGCTATGTTTATCGTCTCCCTTCCCCACTGTGAGTAAGCCCGGAGAACTGAGATCTGATCTGCATAGCTCACTCACATACCCCAGCGCCTCCTCAGTGCCTGGCACATAGTAGGTACTTTAATGAATGCAAATATTTGCCAAATGAGTGGAACGATCTTGCTCCCGTTGTGGTGCTGGTGAGCTCGGGATTCCTTGATTCCCGAGCACGGTATCTGAAGACAGTCCCTGTGTTGCAGCGTCGTGGGCGCTGGATAGAAACATCGTGGAGCGCCATAGGCTCTAGTGCGTGCTTTACCACGAAGCCGGCTGTGTGGCTGTGGGCACATCACGTGACATCTCTGAACCTCAGTCTTCGGAACTGTGAAATGGGCAGAGCCACCTCCCCCCGCCTGCTTCCCAGGAGGCTCTGGGGATCCAATAACTTAATAGGTGCCAAAACATCTGGTAAAAAGGAAACCCTTTACTAATGCTTTAGTGCAAGGTCTTTTAAAAAAATGTGGTCTGTGCCTAGGTGGGCAACAGCTTTCCCCTTCCTCTGCAGCCCATCTCTGCCCTACAAGACCCCTCTGGTTATTTCATTTGTCACTTGGCTCTTCATTTTAAAAACCACATTCCCAAACCAATGTTACTGCAATAAACAAAAAATTAAAAAAAAAAAAAAAAAAAACACATTCCCAGAAGTGAGTTATTTCCAAAGCCTGACTCTATCTGTGATTCCGAAGTAGAATCATTTATGCATCGTGAAGCAATCAATGAACCAATCTGGGGGGAGATATATCTTCTGGCTTTTTGTTCAAAAAGCAACCACCACCCTGTTCAGCTCTCAGGAAGCCCCAGCCTTTTGGGTGAAGGCAGAGCTCCTGCTGACCCCACGTATGTTTAAAAGCTGCTTGATTCTCCACCAAGAATGCCTAAGTGGGTTTATTTTTCCATCCTTTCCAGTCCCAGCCCCCTTGCCTCCTTCCTCCTTTGAGAATTGGTGTTCCTTCTACTGAATTGGCTGTGGTTGTGCTTCAGCTGGCAGCCAGTTTCCTAGTTATTTTTCCCCTCTACCTGAGTTTTCGGAATATCAGCATCCACTTTGAATGCAAAGCAAATATGTCAGCCTCCCGTGGACGAGTCCCAAGGTGTCCTCTTTACTGGAGTCTAAAGCTGCAGGTTACACGGAAGAACGTAGTCAAGTGGCAGCAAAAAAGGTGTTTCCAAATACGCAGGTGTTGGGGCCTTAGAAGTAGGCAGCTTGTCTGAGAATTAACAGGCCCCCCAGGTAGGTGATAACCACCCTGAGGTCAGGGAAGCACTGCCTGCCTCTAGGAGTCGCACCCCCACCCCAACACTGATCCACGTAAAGACTTGACCGGAGAGGCGGTCCCACCCTGTCCCCATCCTTGGCTGTTTTGGAGCACGACTCCAGACATGCAAGGTCGGCTGAGATATTGGAAAATCGAGGGAAGGGAGGTCTGCGCCCGAGAGGTTAGAGATGGCTTTTGGAGACGGACCTGGGTTCATCTGACGGTGTCCTTGGCTGTGACGTTGAGCAGTTCCCTTGGCCTCTCTGTGACTCAGACTCCCCCGCCCTTGAAGCCAGCTCACAGGCCTCACAAACTGGTCATTGTCGCCGCGACACATCAGAAGTTTGAAAAATACGGCCGCGGAGGTCCCACTGCAAGCATTGTAATGAAAAATGTTATGGACTGTATTCACTTGGCTTTGAAAGTCTTCCGTTGTGCCTGCTTAGTTTTAAAAAAAAAAAAAAAAGTGCCATTGGAAGAAAATTCCGGGACCCGGGGCCCTCGTGATCCGTCGTAGCTGTTTGAATTGCAGAGTCATTTACTAAGTGGACTCAATATTCCCGTGTAGTCAGAGTTTCTTTAAAAATGTGATTGCTCCTCTCTGGATCTCGGCATCTGCGTTTTTGTTTACAGCAGTCATCAAGCCCAGGGGTAGGATGGAATTGTGTGTCGTGACCTCCCTTAAAAATGTGGGGAGGCAAGACAGACGCGTGGCCTGGAGGCCAGCGTGTGACAGCCTTGTCCCTCGGATCGGCTGCATCCCCAAACTTGTTCCCCAGCATCCTTCCCTGATGGGCTCCCCAGGGGCCCTGATGAGGAAGGAGAGGAGGTGGCTGTTTCCAGAACCCATTAAGGCAATTAATGCAGGTGAACGTGGTGATTGGACAACATGGGCATCTACAATTAAAAAAAAAAAAAAACCTGTAATTTATTTGAACCCCATCTGAAATGGTGTGCTAGGCTTCATTAAGAGTTTTCTGATTAAGAAAAGAAAAGTGCTCCAGCTATCAGAAATCACTCCCACGCAGGGAGCGAAGCTTCGCTCAGAAGTTCCTGGGGAAGGGTTTGGCCATTTCCATCCTTCTGGCCCTGGGTGGAGGGTGTGGTATCCTTTGGTGCATCTGGACCCAGCATGGCCTTTATCCTTTCCTTCATCTCTCTCCTTCTTCCTCCTTCCTCTTTCTCCTTGGGGGCCCCAAACCTTTCCCAGATTCCCCCCAACTCGCTTGAACCCTCCTCCCACTCCAAGAGTCCTTCCGATCTTGAGATTTTAAGTCTACTGGGAAGGTCAGGATGTTCAGACCGCCCTCAGATTCCTGCCTCTCTTCCCTCAGAGGTCTGTATCTTCACCCAACTTCCAGCCATGTTGTCTGTGAACAGGATCTGTGCCTCTTTTCGTGTCTTTATTTTTTTATTTATATTTTCAGCTCTCCTCTGGTATTAGGAACAATCTTTACTTGCCCTGGCTCATCTCTCGCCCTCTGATGGCACCTCCCCTCTCACCCTCAAGTGATGGACATTTCCCAGGTTAGTAACCTTGACCTGCTCCTCTTCTCCACGGTCTCCCCATTGGGGCTTGTCCAGGCCTGACCTCTCTCCAGAACTTCTCAGACCACACATCCCCGCCCCACCATCGCCACTGTGAACCACAGCGGCCTCCTTACTGTCTGTCTCTCTTCTTGCTCATCCTCCCACCGTTCAACATCCTAGAGGCAGGAGGAACTTTCTAAATTTGCATCTAATCAAGCCGTGCCCTGCCTAGAGCCTTGCACACTTGGGCCGCCCATGATCTGATCCCTTTTACCCACAGACAGTCCTTTTCTCTGGCTGTTCCCCAAGCGCAGTCCACACTTGGCCAGACAAGCAACACACTCTCCTCTGAAACAAGGCTGCATTTCTCTGTACCTGCTGGTACCCCCAGCCCAGTGCATCCTCCCAGCAGACCTGGCTGCCCCCCACGGCTACCACATCTGCAGGAAACCTCTTCTTCCCCTCAGCATCCTCAGCATAGTGGCCGGCCTCACTTCTGTCATGACACAGATGATATATTTCCTAGTGTTTTCTTGTATTGCTCTGTGGACTCTAATAACCTTTGTATTGAGGAATCACACTGAGCCAGACACCATTCTCATACTTTCTGTGTATAAACTCATTTAAACCTCGCGACAGCCCTATTGGGTTTGAGGGAAGTACCACTTTTATCACTTGATTTTGCAAAATTGCCAAGAGTTTGTCACTTGACTGTTGTCACAAAGATGGAAAGTGGGATAGCCAGGATTTAAACCCAGATTTTGTTAAGTTGAGGGAATGGGTTGTCACTTCAACACCAGAGAGAGGCGACATCCCAGATGCTCTGGGTTCAAAGCCCAGATCTGCCACTTTGAACCTGTGTGGCCTTGAACAAGCTTCTTAACCTCTCTGATTCTCAGATTCCTCTTCAATAAAATCATGATGGGAATCATAGTCAAATGGCAGACAAGTTACTTCTTGATTCCATTTCCTCATCTCTGAAATGGGGATGCTGATGGCCACGCAGGTGATGTGTTAAAGCCCTGGGCCCATCTGTGAATCAGAACATTGAAGGATTGCCTACTATGTTCAGACCACTGTGATGGGGTGTGTTTTCCTACCAGACAACGCTCTTCTTGGTATAAAATACATAACACACAAGATGCTTACAAGCTGATGATACCAAGCACACTGATAAGTGTGGCCGCCATGAAGGGTCTTCTCTGTGAACCAGGAGCTCAGCTACAGCTTCATGCGAGTCCCTCCACCAACTCTTCACCACAGCCCCCCGGGGAGAGGAAACTGAGCGTCAAGAAGAGGAAGGGACCAGCCACCTGCACACAGGTGGGAGGTGGCAGGACCGAGATTTGAACCCATGTCTTCCTGCCCCCAAAAAGTGTGCCCATTGCTACTGCACTTGACTGCTTCCAACAGAGAAGTGGGGTGTACAGCCCAGCACGGTGCTGGCCGGAGCTGGGGTTCAGTACATGTACGTTTCTTCCCTGATTTTTTTTCTTATGGTAAGGGCTTTACAGCCACTTGATGAGAAAGCCCACAAGGTACCAGACAACCCAGCAACCCTGCCCTTTCCCGGGCAAGCTCTATGCATTTTATTAACTAGACGTTAGCTACAGAGGAGGCACTGGGATCTCTTTGCCTTTTTCTTTTCCCTCTCTCTTATCTCACTTGCCATGCATTTTTGTGCATTGTCTGTGGCAATTCCCTCAATAGATTATTAGCTGTGACTTCAATTCTACCCCCATTAGGATAAACCCATAACTTATGAAATCATCTCATTGAATGGTGGCGTCTCTGAATCTGTCTACACTGTCTGCCGGTTGGGCAGGATGGGAACCAGGTCTCCTGGGTCTCGTGTAAAAGGCTGGTGATTGTCGACCCCATCACAGACCTGACAAATAAGGGGCCATTTTGTTTGGTTTGTAGGAAACATGAGGAGTCAAGGAGTCTGCCTGGGCTTTTAAAATAAAATGTGTGTGTGTGTGTTTTAATGACCTAACAGATAGGGGTTCAATTTAGAAAGCTTAGAAACCCCAGGAAAACACAAAGGCAGAACACCAAAAATCAATGCTAATTCCGTCCACCCAGACATAATCACCACTGACAATTTGATTCCTGTCTGTCTGGTCCCCCTGTGTCCCTAGTACTAGGACTTTCCTACAAAACTGCCATTCTGTACATAGTTACGGAGCCTGCCTCTTTCACCAAACAATATATCAGGAATATTTTCCCACTCTGATAAATGTTTCCAGAACATGATTTTTAGCAATTGCATAATATATCATAGCAAAGAGGTACATGATTTATTTAACTAGTTTCTTCTTGTTGGACAGTTTGTTTTTTTAACATTATCCATATTGCTGCTTTAAACATCCTTACCCATTAATCTTTAAGTACATCTCTAATAATTCCTTGGGCTGTCTTTCTAGAGGTGGCATTGGCCCAGGGGATAGGCATATTTTTAAGGCTGCAGTAACTGTTGCCAAATTGCTCTTGGGGAAATGTTTGGTTTTTTTAAAGCCCCTCTTACCAACATTAGTGTCAGATACCTCATTTTTCCCAGGCTTGCTGACACTGGATATATATTTCTTTTCCATTTTTGCCAATCTGATAGACAAAAAGTATCCTGTTTTAATTTTACATAATTTAAAAAGTGAAGTTGAACTCCTTTGCCTGTGTGTTGTTTGTATAGCTGTATATATGTACATAATGTACATAATGTATCATGTACAATATGGTGTATTATATTTTTATTAGTGCCATCGAGTCGATTCCGACTCCTAGCGCCCCTGTGGACAGCAGAGCGGAACCCTGCTCGGTCTTTCTGCGCCCTCCTCTCACCTTCCGGCGCTGTATCAGACGATGCTCTGCTGCTATTCGTAGGGTTCTCCTGGCCAATTTTTTGGAAGTGGGTGGCCAGGTCCTTCTTCCTAGTCTGTCCTAGTCTGCAGGCTCCACTGAAACCTGTCTACCATGGTGACCCTGCTGGTATTTGAAATACTGGTGGCATAGCTACAGCATCACAGCAACGCGCAGCCACCACAGTATGACAACCGATAGACGGGTGGTGTGGTTCCCTGACTAGGAAATGAACCTGGGCCGTGGTGGTGAGAGCGCTGAATCTTAACCACTAGACCACCAGGGCTGGCTTGTATGTTATATACACATATATCATAATGTATATAATATACATAACATATTTATTTTTGGTGTGTAACTTATTGATGTCCAATGCCCATTTAATCACGAGAGTCTTACATTTCCATGTCATCCAATCTATCAGTCTTTCTGTTTATGGTATTTACTCAGTAGGTTGTTAGAAGACGGTTGATTCATCCACCTTGATTTGGACTCTTCAGTGGGAGGGTGAATTAAATCAGAAGCCCATCCCTTTGTTAACAGAGAACGCACAGAGAATGATGAGGGACAGGAGTGTAAAGAGTCCGGGAAGAGAACACACCCCATCCACGTATCCACTCGTGGACCAAGACAATGATACTGATAGAAGAACATTTTCCCAATGGATGGATGTCTATGGACATTGATTCTAGACAACAAACGCTCCATTGCAAACCCATCGAGGCCCATCTTGAGTGATTATATTTATGACTCCTAGAACCTGTTAGTTCTTCCTTAAAGGAGAAAAGAAAATAAGAAAGAGACAAAATTTAAAAGAACATTTGTAAAGCAATTTACTTAAATTATAAGAGGCTAAAAGCCAGGCTTAGTGGATAATTGAAGAATTGCATTAAAAGGGAATCAATATCTTTCTGGAATCTGCTCTGTCCTCATCTTCAGAGTTGTTTTGCAAAGGGATGGTACTCTGTCACTATCTTGCAAATTTCTCATAGCATTGTCCCCAAGGACAACATTTTCTTCCTCTCTTCGATCATTCGTGTCTTTCCTTTTCGCGCAGCCTTAACTCACTGAGACATTTAGGAACAAAGACATTGGAGAGCAGAGGCTTTAAAATGTCAAGACTTTGTTCCAACCTCTGGGATCCCGGCATTCCCGCACCGGAGCAAAGGTTTCTGTCTGTGTCTTCACACTGAGCCTTTGGAGAAGGTCAGACTCATAAAGAGAAGAGGATGTGGAGGGAATGCACTCGATTTTTAAAAAATCTACTTGGTAAGGCCCAAATTAAAGGCTAATTTAAACGCATTAAAGAAAACTGAAAAGAAGATACAAGATTCCCACCCTCATAACGTGCCATCATTTCTCTGCCGTCTTCCTGGTCTTGATCTCTGTGCACACACGTTTCCTCAATGTTTCCATCATCTGCTTTGTTCTTTTGTGCTTTGTGCATAGGTTGTCATGTTGTTTCACGATCCTTGTGTTGAGCTGCGTTTCAGGGAGGGAGTCTTGGATGGGCTCTCACAGCTGCTCTGCAGGCCAGTCAATTTTCCCTGGGATGCAGCAGCCCGAGGAGGTGAGGTGGCCGCAAAGAGCCAGAGCAGATGGGCCGTGTCGTGGCACAGCTTTGCCCCAGATCCTGGCCCCGTGATGGGCTCACAGATGTCAGGGACACCACAGTGAAGCCACCCTTCTTTGAGATAAAGTGGATTCTTAACACACCACTGCCCACTTATGTCAACATCCCAGAAGAATCTAGACTAACAAATTTTGGACTTTTGTTTAAGGGAATGCTCATAAATGACATGCATTCTTAGACCAAAGTTAGTAGCGGCAAAGTATTTCTGGGGAGTGGAGGGAGAGAGGTAAGATGAGAAAACAGACTTATTGCCCAAGCCTCTGTGGAGAACATCTCTGCCTCCAGCTGCACGGCGAAGGTAGCTCATCCTTGACATGTACTTTAGCATTCGTTCATCCACTTGGCAATTATTTTATTGAGCACCTCCTATGTGCTTGGTGTGATTTAACACCTTCTTTAAACTCACATATCCCATTTACTTATTTATTGATATGTCTATAATGAATATTCCTTTCTACTTCAAAGATAACTGAGTGATTTAACCTGAAAAGCACATCATGAAAAAGGCAGAGAAATCAGAAACCATATTGGAAAGCGTGTGTGTGTGTTGCCTTTCCTAGGAGCAGTATTTCATATTTAAATGGAATTCTGAGCTTCCTAGCAACCAAGGCAAAAAGGGAAATTAATATATTATTTAGATTCTACGAGAGAACTCATTGGTAGCTCAGGTAAAATTCGTCATTGGTGGTCAATTTCAAGAGGAAGACATCCTTGCATTTCTTCGTTGTCTCTCATTTTATGTGAAATCATCCACCATCTCCTGTCTTTCATATTTGTTGATAAACCTGTAACCAAACCAGAAGAATTCCCTGCCTTTTCTGTCTATCCAGAAAGATGCAGATAAAATATAATCATTGTATAAGTGTGTTTGTTGAGATATATACTTTCAGGGACAGGGAGCAGCACGTGCAAATAGCTTGGAGCACTTGATACTGTAAAAAAGCCGGGTGGCAGAGGCAGGAGATGAGGCTAGGCAGGCAGGAGGCCAGCCACACAGGCCTGAGACGCACTGCCAGGAGTTTGCATTTTACATCAGAAGCCATGGGAGCGTTTGAGACGGGGAAGGGGCAGGGTCCTCTTGCAGTGTAAAAGGATGCTCTGGCCGCCCTGCAGAGACTGATTTTGGAGGCTGGGAGAAGAGGCTGGGAAGCTGTTGCAGTTAGTGGTCCCTGTAAGAGGTAATTAACACAGATGAAAACGTGGTGCCGAGGGAAGGAGCGCTGAAGATTGAGTGCTAATTAGAGCGTCACTTTCTCATGACATTAAAAATCTGCCGCTGGGGCAGAGAGTCCGCATTGCCAGTTTCTGTCCTCCCTCAAAGTGGGCTGAAGGGGAGGGTCTTTCCAGCCCACGTGGCAGCACCTGGCACCAGCTCAGGGTTCAAGAGCCCGGGGGGGTCTCACTTGTTTACAGCCTGTAAGCCCCACGTCCCCTCTTCACACCTTCTCCTTGTCCATCTTGTGAGGTCAAGATGTAGGGTTGGCCTTGTGTTACCTGAACCCCCTTGGACTGCTGGTGAGAGAGGCACGAGTGTGGAAAGTCCGAGATTCAACTCCAGGCCCTGCCTTTTACCCTGGTTGTGACCGTGCATGAGACACTTCACCACCCAGAGTCTCTTTTCTCATCAATGGGAAGAATCGAACATGTGGTCATCACTAATTTGCTGTTACCAATAATATTAACCACCATTTGCTGGGCACCTGCCATGCACCACCCCCGGTGGAAGATGCTCTGTGTCTGTTATCTTACCGGTCCTCATTTTGTCCACACGACAACTCCATAAGGGTGGGCATTGGTAGCCTCATTCAACAGGTGAGAAGGCTGAGGTCCAGAGGGCTTAAGTAACTTGTCTAAAGTCTCACAGCTAGGAAGAGGTGGGACTTTGTTTGCGAATGGCTTTCTAGCAAGTATACCTTCCACGGAAAAACTCTTGGGGGTCTTCAACCTAAGACACTTTATTTTTGTGTGTGTGTGTGTGTGTGTGTGTGAGGAAGATCAGCCCTGAGCTAACATCCATGCTAATCCTCCCCTTTTTGCTGAGGAAGACCGGCTCTGAGCTAACATCTATTGCCAATCCTCCTCCTTTTTCTCCCCAAAGCCCCAGTAGATAGTTGTATGTCATAGCTGCACATCCTTCTAGTTGCTGTATGTGGGACATGGCCTCAGCATGGCTGGAGAAGCGGTGCCTTGGTGCGCGCCCGGGATCCGAACCCCGGGCCGCCAGTAGCGGAGCGTGCGCACTTAACCGCTAAGCCACGGGGCCGGCCCCATAAGACACCTTTTTATTTTGGTGCTTTGCAATACTTTGGTCCCCAGATGGAGTTGGACAATAGAGCTAACATTTGCCTAAACTGGGAAATTTCTAGAGCCTGCGGAAGAAAGCATGAAGGAGGGTGGATCCTGCACCAGAGGAAGCACAGCTTTGGGGAAAGACCCTTGGAAAGCCCCCAGCCAGTCCCATCCACAGCCCCTGCGGTTGGGGGAATTCAGGCCTTCCATAAGCCCGGATGCCACAGTGCTGCCCCCTGCAGGTGGTTATGAGGACTACAACTGGGAGGGACACCCTCCCAAAGAAACATGAGTGTTTATGACAAAAGAGGCACTGCCCGCTGCCTCAGGAATTCCACTTTTCTCTAGTCTAGAGAATTAGCTGCACATGCGCTCCAGGATGCATGCAAAAGTATGTTCATCACGGCATTGTTAGTGCTGGCAAAACATCAGAAGCAACCTCAACGTCCAGCAATAGGGGAGTGGGAATTTAATGTCAGTGTGTCTCTGCTGGGGACTGGGATGTGTTGTGGAAAGAAAAGAGCTTAATGTCATTCAACTGGTGAGGAAGGAGGCTCAAAATACATTTTTTAGCTGGAAAAAAAAAAAGATGGTGGGCCGGCCCATGGCTTAGCGGTTAAGTGCACGCGCTCCACTGCTGGCTGCCCGGGTTTGGATCCCAGGCGCGCGCCCATGCACCGCTTCTCCGGCCATGCTGAGGCCGCGTCCCACATACAGCAACTAGAAGGATGTGCAACTATGACATACAACTATCTACTGGGGCTTTGGGGAGAAAAAGGGGGAAAAAAAAAAAAGGAGGAGGATTGGCAATAGATGTTAGCTCAGAGCCAGTCTTCCTCAGCAAAAAGAAGAGGATTGGCATGGATGTTAGCTCAGGGCTGACCTTCCTCACAAAAAAATAAATTAATTAAAAAAAAAAAAATACGGTGGTGAAAATGTTAAGTATGAGTCAGTTTATGTAAACATCAGACAATAGTAGTTACGTATGTGTACGTCCACGTGTTTGTAAAATGCACAGAAGAAGTCAGGAAGGGCAGACCCCAAAATGTGGCCGTGGTTACATGGATGGTGAGTTGAGACTTGCATTCTAGGTTCTCTGTGATAATAATGCCTAACCCTTTTGCAGCTCTTACCTATGTTCCAGGACCAAACACTTTGTGTATATCAACTAATTTAATCCTCACGGCTGCCCTGTGAGATAATTCCATTATTATCCTGTCTTATGCCTGGGAAACTGGGACGCAGACTGGTTAAGTGACTTGCCCAGGGTTGCCGCTGGCAGGTGGCGGAGCTGGGGTGGGGTCCCTGCAGCCGGGCTCCAGGGCTGTGGCTCTTAACCACACCTCTTCTGCTCTCTCTCCAAATTCCGTGCGTGTGTGAGGTGTGTGTACTCATGTGAGTGAGGAGGAGCATGGATGGTACCCTGGGTCTGCCTGAGCCCTAGTCTAGTGCACTGCTGTTTGTGTAGCCACATCCAAACTGGCTCCTGGGGGTGGCCTGGCATAGAGAAAGCTCGGTAAATATCTTATTGAATGAATGAACGAATGAATGAGTAAAGGAGTGGATGAGACAACTCACGGAACTTATCTTGGAGTCTTAGAGACAGGATGTATGAAGGTGATGCAGAGCCTACAGTATAGAGGGCAACAGAAACATAGACGTGTGCTGGGTGCTCTTGGAGACAGAGTCCGTCACAATCCAGGAAGGCTTCCTGGAGGTGGTGGGAGAGGGGCTGAATGTCCAAAGTGGGGCAGATCTGAGGAAGTGTAGCTTAAAGGAAAGAAGGACGTTTCTGAAGAGGAGGAAAGCTGGGAGGGAGAGGCTAGAGTTGCTCATGTATTTGTGTCCATGTGGATTAGAGGTTTAAAGAATTTCTGAGGCTTGTGTTTGGGAGAAGGAGCTGGTAGGCCCGGGAAGGGAATTCAAGTGCATTTAGTACCTACTGTGTGCTAGGTACTGTACAGGCAGTTTATATTATCTTAATCCTTACAACACTTGCATTTGAAACACAGAACAGGCACAGAGAGGTTAGGTAATTTGCTCTCTGTCACACAGCAAGTCAACAGCAGAGGCAGGATTGATGCCCAGTGTGTCTGGACCCAAAGCCCCAGCTAGACAAGCTGGGGGCAGGAAGAGCAGGCTTGCATCGTCTTTTCCTCTCTTCCCGATCACTCACCTGAACCTGGGTCTCAGACCAGCTCCCCTTCCTGAGGCTCAGCCTCTCTGTTCTCGAGAACAGAAAACCTTGTCCCTCCACGTCTGTGCCCTGAAATAAGCTGGATGACTCACCATTATGTGTCCTTACTCGGGACTTTTCCGGAACGCTGCTTTTGTACACGCCCCTGGGGACAGTAGTCTGGTCGTCTGGCGGCCTTGTGGTCCTCTCTGTGCTTGCACTTTGGTGCATGTCTTTGACACGGCAACATACGCACGTCTGTCGTGTTAACACACGTCCCCTAGTCCCCCTACACGGTGGCCCTCTCCAGTCTGTTTCTCAGTCCTCTGCTGAGTAGCGAATCATGTCGCCTCGTGATTTTGGGGTTTCTGAAGAGCTGAGGGAGGCAAATGTGCCTCCTGAGAGCTTTAATCCAACTAGCAAGTTATTAAGTTTGAAGACATACACATGTAATTTGCATTTCCGTAATCATAACCTACTGCCTGCATAGTCATCTGGTGATGGATGGTGTCTTAGCCATGCCGTCTGCCGGGTCAGATCGAGGTTTCTCTCTGATCTGGCGTGGTGGAATGCAGGCAAGCCCCTGGGTCGAGTTTCACCAGTAAACACGTGGTAACAAACATGGGCGTGTAGCACTCTCATGACCCCTCTGCTTGCAGTGGTCTCGTCCTAGATCTCACGCTTTTCCTTTTTAGCCGTAGCTCATTGACTTCTTAAGTGACAAGCCTTGTTCTAATAGGGCTCCTCTACGTAAAGAGAGAGTGGAATTATGATCTGCATTTTACAGGAGAGAAACAGATGAAGAGAGAGGTTCAGAACTTGTGTGAGGTGGCACAGCTGATAAGCAATTGGTTCAGGAGACTTGCTGATTCCTCGGTTGCCACAGCGGGAGGGGCTGTGGTTGGCAGAGTCACCAACATGCACAGCAGAGCATGTAGGTTGCTATAAGGTGAGTGTTGGATGTGGTTTACCACCCGTAGGTGGTTGCCCGCAAAGAGCAGGGCCCCTCAGCCATAGTCCCGTTGGAAGGGCGTTGCCCCAGCCCTCAGGTCCCTTAGGAGGTCCCCCACTGCCGATGATGGTGAAATTGGGGCATGCATCCTGCCATACCTGAGATGCTCCATCTGCCCTTCTGGTGTTTTCTTAAACCCTCTTGGCCCCTCTGGACTGACATGGAAACTCAGAGCCCCCAGGTTCAAGATCTGGTTCAAGGACCAGCCAGCACAGTTCTGAGTGCTCACTCCTTAAATGGGGGAAACCGAGGCTGGGTTCCCAGCCCTGAGGCCTGTCTGGAGTCCATCCCTACACGCCCCGAAGCCCCTGATCTCTTCGCCACCATGACCTGGGACCACTGTGCGGGTAAATATCCTTCTAAAAACATCGAAGTCTAGCTTGGGGCAGGAGCTTAGCAATCACTGAGTCCAACCTGCTCATTGCCAGTTGGCAAAACCAAAGCCCAGTGAGAGGAGGACATAGCCCCAGGTCACCCAGCAAGCCAGCGGCACAGCGGGGACGTGCCCAGGTCTCTGTCTCACAGCCAGAGCTCTTTCTAGTTTGTCCTGCTGCCTAGGGCTGCTTGCTACGGAGGCTCAGAACTAGTGGCAGGAGAAGCTGCTAGTTCTGAGAAGTGGATGGCCGGGTGCACCTAACCGTTAGCGAGGACCACGCGATCCCCCAGACAGCCTGAGCCTTGGGGATCAAGGAGGCGGTGGGAGTGAGTGTGGAAAGCTGGTGGAAGAGTTAGCCGGGTGAGAACGCATCAGCCAGCTGTCTTTAGGAATCAACTCCTCCATTCAGTGCCACCTTTAAAATAAACAAGTGGTTGTTTGTAAAAATGGAGGCAAGAAGGCAATCAGAGGGTAGAAACCAGCCTCTTAGACCATCCCCGCCACCTCGCCTTCCCGGCATGGCACACACACACGTTTTAGTGAAATGAAAGAGCAGTGGATGGCGCCCGCCCGCAGGATCTGAGGGCCACGGCGCTGAGACCACGTTCCAAGAGCCGGCTTAGAGGCTAAAAGAGCTATCTCCGGAATCTTGGTGTTTTTCAGTTTTACCAGAAAAATAAAGAAGGTGGCAGTGGATGATGACATTCTTGCTCTCCAAGACCCAATGACAGCCCATATTCACCCCCCTCCCCACAAAGAGCCACTATCACAGGTTCCGGAATGCTCTAAGCTTGCGTGGCCGTCAGACTTTCTGGTCTGTGGTAGGGAAACAGGTGCAGAGGGGAAGGGGCTGCCCACGGCTGGCCTCTGGGTCTGGGTTGTCCCCTCTTTTCCCTTTCCGTCTCGGGTTTCCAGGGTCCCCTTCTGCAAAGTATTGGGGGTGGGCAGTGCGTGGGGGACTCGGTGACCTCCCAGCTCCCTCCGGCGCCAGCTGTCTCTGGTGTTCTCATCAAAGGCATTCACCTCCTCTCCCGTCTCAAGGTTGCTCGTTGCCTATTTATAGACCTGACCAAGAGAATTCCACTATTGCCGGTGACACAGAATACAAATCACGCTCTACACGCTGGTTTCCGTTCTCTCCCCCACCCTCTTCTTTAACTCCCTGGACAAAGCTTTTCCACACCTGGCTTCTCTTATTGATGCCAACGCTCTGGTGGGGAGAGGGGAGTGGGCTCTGCACTTGCTGAGCTCCTACTGTGTGCAAAGGCCTGGACCTGGTGCACACTGGCTCATTTAATCCACACAGCCCTGAGAGGGGAGTATTGTTCGCATCTCACGTGTGCTGCCTTGACAGAGGAAGCGCCTGGCCCAAGGACTCTCGACTAACAAGTGACGGAAGCGTGACTTAAATCCAGTTCTGCCTGAATCCACAATCTGTGTTCCTTCCACTTGCCGTCCTCTGTTCTCAATTCTAGCCCCGCCTTCCAGACCAGATGAGTAAGATGGCTGCAGAATCATGCCTGGGGATGTTATGGTTTCTTTGGGGGCTGTATATTTACATTCTCACCCAGGTGGGTCAACCAGGCTCTCTGAGGACCTACTGTGTGCAGGCAAAGCCTTGTCTCTCACCTGGCTGCAAGCATCATGAGAGCCTACTGTGTACAGGCAAAGCCTTGTCTCTCAGCCGGCTGCAAGCATCATGAAGACCTACCGTGTGCCAGGCGAAGCCTTGTCTCTGGCACGGCTGCAAGCATCATGAGGACCTACTGTGTACCAGGTGAAGCCTTGTCTCTCACCCGGCTGCAAGCATCATGAGGACCTACTGTGTGCCAGGTGAAGCCTTGTTTCTCACCAGGCTGCAAGTGACATAAAGATATGCCCTCTCTGTTCTCTCCAGGCCTGGCACACAGTAGGCCTTCAGTTAACCTTTGTCGAGTGAATGATGGGGCTCAGACTCAAGATCTGTAAAGAGAAGAGGGAGGCCAGGAGGAACAGCATTGGAGCAGCCAGCAGTGCCGTCGTGGCGGAGGGAGCAGTGGGCAGAGAAGAGGGACCAGGAAGACAGCGGAGGGCGCGGTGGCCTCAGAGCCTTCTGCTGCTGCTGGTGCTTCTGCCTGGGACCCACTTCCCACTTTGCTCCGGCAGAAGCCCACTTGGTCTCCAGCATCCTCCATCCTGCATCTCCAGCTTAACAGAGATCTGATTTCACAGCTGTTCTGTCAAGGGAGTCCCCGGGAACGCTGAAGGAACGCTGTAAATCTTTCCCGCTTATCTTCTCAGAAATCTTTCTAAAAAGCAGAATCTTGGAGAGCCGCCACCCTCTCCTTATCCCTCCGGGGGAGTGGCAACGAGCTGTGGAATCGAGGGACACGGCGCCTCCCAGCTCGCTCTGCCTCCTCTGGGAGAGGTTCAAATGTCAGCGCACCCAGTCCTGCGGTGGGGGGTCCCCCTTGGGCAGCCCCGCCCGGCCAGGGCTCCCCACCATCTTAGAAAGCTCCACCCTGACCCCTTTCGTCTGAGTGTCAGGGAACCAATAGAACCCAGTGCACCCCAGATTCAGGCAAGCTTGGGGGACCCAGAGAGCCAAGTTCTCCCCTCCCCCTTTTAGGCATATGGTTTTCTGATACTGAAAGCAATATACCCTCATTCTGGAACATTCGGAAAATATTGAGAAACAGGGAGAACAGAATAATAATCACCCATAATCCTGCCACCCAGAGAGAAGCACTGCTGGCTTCTTGGCACATTACTTCTCAGTTTTGCTGTCTTCTTCCTGAGATATTTTTCTCTTAACATAACTGAGATCATACTGTAAGACATGACTTATATCCTTTTGACCCCATTTAACATTAAAATATATCACATATTCTTGGCATTACAAACTCTTTGTAATGATTTTAAAATGTGATTTTAACGGCAGCGTGAACTTTCATATGTGTAGGTACTGTCATTGACTCAGATATTCCCTGGTGTTGGCGTGTTTCCTAGTGCTAATTGACTGTTTCCTTGAATAAATGGCTCATTTCAGCTACAGGTGCATTATGGGAAAGCAATATGGTGGATTTCAGCTTCTACCAGGGCATAGAGTTTGGGCTGGCCTCTCCTTGTGGTTGTTCCATCCCCAGAGTGGAAAATGTAGAATAAGGGTGGTATCTACACTCAAAATTAGTTGTGCTGGGAAAGGAACCCCTTACTGGCCGTGTGGCAGGCGATTTCCCTCCATTTCTTCTCTGAATCATGGGATCCATCCCCCACAAGACTGGATTCCATGAAGATTTCAGAAGCTAAAGCATGTCAGGTACAGAGCAGAGGTCTGACACACACAGGCCCTTTATCAATGTTAAGCTATCATGGTCATCAATACTTTTATCCCTTGACTCTCTCGTCTGCTATTTTATGGGGGTCACCAAGACCACCCCCAGGTTCCGTAAGGGCTCGCACGTTCGGCATACAGTTGTACTCATGGCTAAGATTTATGACGGCCAAAGGAAATACAGGGAAATGAGCACAGGGAACAGGCCCACGGGGCAAAGTCTGGAGGAAAACAGGCACAAGCTTCTCCCTGCACGGTCACACAGGACATGCTTAATTCCTCCAGCATTGGATTGTGACAACACGTGGGAGATGTCCTCTACCACGGATGCTCATTAGAGACTCAGCACCCAGAGTTTTTATTGGGGGCTGGTCATGTAGACAGCCTCTGCTTGAATGTACATTCCAGACCCCACAAGGTTTGCAGGAATAGCCTAGGCACCATGAGCCGTCCCTATCAGCTAGGGAATGGTGGGGACACTCAGAATCCAGGGTCCCGGGTACCAGGCAAGCGGGCTTTCCTAAGGATGCGCTCTCAGGCCTGCTGTTAACTTTTCTCTGCACAGATGTGCTGGGAGATCATAGTTCTTGTGTTTGGACCACTTCAAGATAGGGGTGGAACAGACATCCTGGTGTCCACAGGACAAAACTGAGGGCTAGAAGAGGGAAGGGGGTTAGTGGCTGGCCCTCTCCTCCACGTGTGGGTCCTGAGAGGAAGCAAGTTCTGGGTGCCGGGAGGGTGTCCCTCACCGCCCCCCTCCTGCTAACCCGTGTGCCCCTCTCTCTCTAGGCTCTCAAGGGCTCCAAGAAGCTGGTACTGTCAGTGTACTCGGCGGGGCGCATCCCCGGGGGCTACGTCACCAACCACGTCTACACCTGGGTGGACCCGCAGGGCCGCAGCATCTCCCCGCCCTCCGGCCTGCCCCAGCCCCACGGCAGCGCCCTGAGGCAGCGCGAGGGGGACCGGAGGAGCGCCCTGCACCTCCTGCAGGGCGGGGACGAGAAAAAGGTGAGCTGGCAGGCTGACTGGAGGTGGAGGGCTGGTGGGGGAGGCTGGCCCCCGAGACCCCATTCTCCCTGCCAAACCCAGAACAGGGAAGCTTCTTAGAGGCCCGAAGAAGGGGCTCGGTTCTGTCGAGGCTCTGTCCTTCTCTCCCTCAAGTCCCTGCTGAAGGGTTTCATTTTCTTTTCCTTTTGATCTGTGCAGTGTATATGATGATACAGGGTAAACTATTCAACAAAAGATCTTAAAGATTGGGATTTAAATAAGATGGCTTATTTCTCCCTGACACAGAACAGAGGGGGCGGTCTAGGCTGCTGGGGCTTCTCTGCTCCACGTCTTATTCTGGAACCCCGATTCCCACCATTCCCACCCTTGAGGATCCCCATTCCAGCACCTAGAGTGGAAAGAGGGAGAGAAAGCTCAGAGCTCCCCTTTCAGTTAGAGATGCTTTAACTTCTCACCGGTCCAGACCCAGGTGCGCGGCCACACACAGCTGCCAGCACTCCAGGCTCCACAGGGAACCTTTTGCAGTGTGGCTTTTGGGTTGTACGGAACAGAAACTGGACCTGCTCACCTTCTACAAAGTACGAATTTACCGGAAGGGTGTGGGCAGTTGCAGAATTTAAGCTGAGGAACTCAGGGTGCGGCGCCCAGGAGAAAAGGGATCGCCACCATTTACGTCTCTGCCTCCTTCCCCTCAAGATGCACGTTCCCGGGAGGGAGCTCCTGATTGGCTGGCGGGGAGGGCTGGGCACTTTGATTGACAGAACCAGCAAGAGTATTGCTGATGGGGGAGAGCTTGTTGCCCAGAGCGCCGTGGGTTGTTGCAACCCGAAGAAGAGGGGCAGAGGCATCAGCACATGCCCACTACCACCCTCGTCCCTCCAGACCTTAACGCTTTAAAACAAAGGACAGGGAGACGTTCCCCCTGAGTTTCTAAACTTCACTCTGGGTGCTGTGTGCCTTGTGCCCCGTGGTTGCTTCTGGGACTGAGAATGTGACTCCTGCAAGCAGCTCTCCGTTGTTTTAGGACCTGGACACTGACAGCCTGGAGGCCACACAGCTTGGGGCTCTGGGCCAGGTGCCTTCCCTCTGGAGACGCTTTCTCAGCTCTCCTTTCCTGTCGGTAAGACCGTAGCATTTATTTAAGGTGTTTTGTGTTCTTTGCTTAAACGTCGATATGCAGGACCCGGCAGAGTTGGCAGTGGCTCTGTGCCAGGCGAGAGGCAGCGCGGTAGCCAGTTGGTATGCACCGCTGGAGCCCCCGGACTTCTTCGGGGTGGTCAGGGCTGGGCGGGAGCGGGGTGGGCTGGTACCCCACTCCCCGCCAGGCACTGTTGCTCTGGGCAGTCCTGAGAAAACAGCGCTGCCCGGGGCGTCGAGTCATTTTCAAGCCCGGCCTTCCAGGGATGGGCTGAGAACTTGCTTTATCTTTTCCTTGAGCCCCTTCCCTGTGCAGGGCATGGTGCTTGGACTAGTAATTATCGCTGTGCCGGGCTGCGTGCCGGGCTCTGAGCGAGCAGCATCTTGCTGAGTCCTCACGCCGCCCTGCGGGGTAGGGGTCTTTGTCTGAATTTTACAGGCGAGGAGTCTGAGACTCAGAGCGCTGCAGCATCTAGGACCCATTCAGTAGTCACCCTGTACTTAGTGAGCACCTACAGTTATGTGACACTGTTACGGGAGGTGGGCTTAGAGAAATGGACAAGGGAGATGAGGCCCTGCTCTGGGGAAGCTTCTAGAAAGTTTCGAGGTCAAAGGAAGAGTGAGACAATAATCCAGGAATGAGCATAAGTGAGCAAGGTAATTAAGGTCATGAAGATTCATGGAAGGAAATAAAATCAGGAGAGGGGAGAGTGATGGGGAGGGAGGCACTGCTTCAGATGAGGTGGTTAGGAAGGGCCTCTCTGAGGAGATGACTTATGAGCCGAGAGGTAAAGAGGAAGTAGGAGCCACGGTGTACCATTCTGGGGGCTGAAATCCCAGGCAGCAAGAACAGCACATGCAAAGGTCCAGAGGTGGGAATGAGCCCATGTCTTCAAGGCTTAGAGAGAAGGACCCTGTCGCTGGAATTGAGTGGGTGGGAGGGCTGGGAGGAGATGAAGTGCCCTCTGGGAGTCTTGGAGTAACTTGTGTAGGAATGCAGAAGGCAGAGGCTGAGGGGATGGTGTTCAGGGAGGACCCAGATACCTCAGGAGGCGGGAAATACCCTGGACCGCACCAGGGAGGCCTTCCCAGATCGCTCAGCTCCAGACTGAAGCCTCTCCCTCCCCGCGTTCCTCCTCTTGCTAGTACAACGTAGAAACCCCCATTTCCCCTTGAGGAGGGACGAGGGGAGAATGTGCCTGGAGCCCTCACTTCTGGTTCACGGGGCCTGGAGCCTGGCGGGCTCTGAGCCTCTTCTCTCCGGCGGCCTGGTCTTATTTTCTGATTTTCCAAATGACCGTGACCAGACTCCCGGACTTCCATGCCAAACTCCAAAAACCCTAATCCAACCCCAGTGGAGATACATCTTCTAGGGAAATGCGTTCTCAGGGCCCCAGGGACGTGAAAATCACACATGTAGCAAAATTACCCTTGAGAAGCCCCTCAGCTGTCTGCCGAGTTGGTTCTGGTTTTGCAGCCCTTCCTAATAATGCTCTTCTCCAACTAAAGTACGAGGACGGTCCCACTAGGCTGAAGGAAGGAGGAAGGGAAGCACATATGTCCCTCTCTGGAAATCAGAGCCGGCTGCTCTCAAGTCACTGCCACATCCTCAGAGGAGAATAGGGGCAGGATGCAGAGTTGCTCATTGTTCCAGTTTCCCACTCGGGGCTAACCCTCAGCCTCTATAGATGTAATAAACTGGAACAGATTTGTTGTGGGGGGTTAAGTGGGATGGCATCAGTGTGGCGGGGAGGGTAAGACACTGGAGCCAGGCTGCGTGGGTTCAAATCCTGGCTCAGCCACCTGCCAGCTGTGTGACCTCAGACAAGTTACATAACCTCTCTGAGCCTCAGTCTCCTCCTCTGTAAAATGGAGACTGTGGTAAGGCCTACTCTCCCCACCACTGTGTAAGCTCCGTGGCGGTAAGGATCTTGTACCCTCAGTACACCCAGAGTGTCTGGATCCGTGCCTGGCACAGCGTAGGCACTCAGTGAGTGTCTGTTACATGATTGACTGAATTAAAATGAAAACCTCTTGCTGTTGGGCTGGTACATGGTAGAAACTCAATGAACGTTTGCTGGGTTTGAATCTAAGTCGTGTTTGATCAGACCCCCGTACACACTGTTCTTTGCAAAGTTACAGAGGAGGACATAGCCATCTGCTTTCCAAGCTAGCGTTTTTGTTGTGCCCTGAACAGCTGCCGCTGTGTGCCCTTGAGAACTAGTGCCCGATGCCTCATTCTCCAGGGAAGGAAAGGCACCTTCTTTATCTCTGCCACCTCTGCTTCCCCCACAGGGGAGGTGACACTCATCAGAGGCCAGCAGGTCTCCAGGCCTTAGACTTTGAGGTTCTTTCTCAGTTAGCTGGGGTCCACCATGGCCCTCCCATCCTGAAAACATCGAGAAATGGTTTAGGAGAAGGGTGGTGGAATTAAAGTTTTCTGAGATTTTTTTTTTAATTGGGGTAAAATTCACGTAACATAAAATTTACCATCTTTACCATTTTTTGTGTGTGTATGTGAGGAAGATCAGCCCTGAGCTAACATCTGTTGCCAATCCTCCTCTTTTTGCTGAGGAAGACTGGCCCTGGGCTAACATCCGTGCCGTTCTTCCTCTACTTTATATGGGATGCCATCACAGCATGGCTTGACAAGCGGTGCGTCGGTGCGTGCCCGGGATCTGAACCTGCGAACCCCGGGCCGCCAAAGCAGAGCATGCGCACTTAACCACCACGCCACCAGGCCGGCCCCCCATCTTTACCATTTTTCAGTGTACAGCTCAGTGGTATTAAGTACGTTCACACTGCGTGTAATGAATCTCCAGAACTCTTTTCATCGTGCAAAACTAAAACCCCTTAAGTGACAATTCCCCCTTCCTTCTTCCCCCAGAGCCGCTGGCAACCAGCGTTCTGCTTCCTGTCTCTGAATTTGACTCCTCCAGGTACCTCATGTGAGAGGAAAGACAGTGTTTATCTTTTTGCGACCAGCTTATTTCACTTAGGCTGATGTCCTCGAGATTCATCCATGTTGTAGTGTGTGACAGGATTTCCTTCCTTTTTAAGGCTGAGTAATGTTCTATCGTATGGATAGACTGCAATTTGTTGGTCTGTTCCTCCGTCAGTGGATGCTTCGGTTGTATCAGCCTTTTGACTGCTATCAACATGCGTGTACAAACATTTCTTTGAGTCCTTGCTTTCAGTTCTTTAGGTTATATACCCAGAAGCGGGATTGCTGGAGCATGTGGTAATTCTATTTTTAATTTTTTGAGGGACCCACCGTGCTGTTTCCTGTAGTGGCTGCATCATTTTATATTCCCACCAGCAACACACAAGGGCTCCAGTTTCTCCACATCCTCGCCAACACTTGTTATCTTCTGTTATCAAAAGATCGTAGCCATCCTAATGGGTGTGGGGTGGCGTGAGATATTTCCTTGTCAGTCTTCACGTGGGCCCTTTGTGCGATACTTCAGCAGAGCAGTGACAGTGCCCCAGGTCACACAGCTGGGAAGGGGCAAGGCCAGATCTGTCTCTTTCCAAGCCCTTGATCCTCACATTACTCTCTGCCGCCTCCTCAGTATGAGGAGGCGAGTTGGGGTGCCCCGGGGAATCCTCAGTCCAGGGAAGACCTTGTTCTGGCATGTTCCAGGATGTCCGGTGTGATACGTGTCCTGTAAAAGGGACAGGGAGAGCCTGCCAGCCAACGATTGGGGAAGGCTTCCTGGAGGAGGCAGCATCTGGAGTTTGGCCATGTAGCAGTGGAAGGGAAGGTGGTCCAGACAGGGAACAGCATGACAATGGCAGGGAGGTTAGAGAGAGCAGGATGGCTCTCGGGAACCCCAACTGGTGTCGTTTATGAAACAAGGTTGGAGAACAGTAGCTGCAGGGCTGGGTGCCAGGCTGGGGCTGTGTGCCAAGGAGCACTTTCTCCTGTGGGCAGCAGGGACTCGCTGAGTGTTCTCCTGACTGATGGGGGAGCAAGGGCAAAATCGGTTCTAGGTATGCAGAGACCTTTACAAGATCATGGGGAAGAAGGGGGTGGGAGCTCCTTTTCAAGAGGGGTGGGACCAGTTAAAGTGAAAACAAAGACAAAAAGAGCTTCTGGAGCCAGAAATGATGTTTCTGGATCTAGTCGAGGTGGACCTCACAGGTGGAAAATAGACCTTGGGGGAAGGTTCCGGTGCTCCGACAGCCTGCGCTCTGTGTGGATGTTCAGAGTGAGATGTTTTGTTTTGTTTTGTTTTGCTGGGAAAGCTTTGCCCTGAGCTAACATCTCTTGCCAAACTTCATCTCTCTTTTTTTTTCCCTCCCCAAAACCCCAGTACAGTGTACAACTCGTATATTCTAGTTGTAGGTCCTTCCAGTTCTTCTGTGAGAGCTGCCACCACAGCATGGCTACTGACAGACGGGTGGTGTGGTTCCGCGCCCGGGAACCGAACCCGGGCTGCCAAAGCAGAGAGCACAGAGCTTTAACCACTAGGCCACCAGGGCTGGCTCTAGAGTGAGATTTTCTTGATCCGGGGACAGGGGGCGAGCTCATTCCTTTTAAATTACTGGATATGGAGGGTGGCACGAGAGAAAGAAGGCAGAGTGAGGGGAGGCAGCTGTGTCGGGAGGATCAGGTGGGCCTCTGGGGTGGAGGGGTGAGCGTGTGTTTTTAGATCTGAGCCAGTCGCCTCCCCGCTGACCTGCCCATCGAGTCTGAGCTTTAGGGAGCCTCTTTTCGGGCTCTGGTTGCAAAGAGACTCTGCGAGGGGCCCTTGCAGAATGTCCCACAGAGACGCAGAGAAGGGCTTTCGGAAGAAGGCTTCTTGCTCTGCTTCTGTTGTTCCGCAGGCCACACCTGCATTCCGTGACTCCTTTCTATTGGAGTGGGTTATTAATGGGGTGATGGGCCCCAGCAACCAGACAGCGATGGAACCCTGGCCTCCCAGTGGTTCACTTCTGCATCATGGTTCTCAGATTTCAATGTGGTTTCCTAGAATCACTTGATTCTTAAGCCAAACCTATAAAGTATTTGCAGATAGTATCAGTATTCCCATTTTCCAGATGAGAAAATAAAGGAGCAGAAAGGAATGAATTACCTCAGGGCACACAGCCAGTGAGTGATGGGGCCAGGTCATCCTCAGATCCTAACGCCTGTCCTCCTTACGTTCTGGTGCGTGAGGGGAGAGGCCCCTGGGTCCTTCAGTGTCCCCGGCTCTGTCCCTTCATGCCTGGCCTGTGCACAGCCTCAGTGGACACTCCCTCGGGCTGAGTCACGGCAGGGCCTGGCTGCCTGAGTGCCAGATGTCTTAGCATCTGGGGTCCACTCAGAGGAAGGACGGGCAGAAGCAGCCATTTGCAGGACCTGAATGCCCCTTACCACTCCCACCTGGGTCATTTGCCTACGAGCAATGGCCAGTCTTGTTCCACTGTGGTGTCTACGTCCCTGGGCCCCTGCTCTGGATGAGCAATCAGACCCTCCTGCGGCAGCGGCAGCCCCCCCAAGTTCACGTGCCTTGAGCAGCCGGAGAGACAAGCTGAGACTCAGCCTGCCACAGAAGGAGCGGGGGCTTTGGGACTGGGTTTGAAGCCTGGTGTGTAAGAAAAACCTACAGTTCTCCTCCTGTTCCTCCCTTACTCTCACACCACGACCACGCTCACAACTCTGACACCAGCTGTGGGGGAGTTTTCCCCACACCAAGCAATTCTGCGACACCAGCTGGGTGTCCTGCAATTTAACTCAATTCTGACACCGTCTACCTGGAGACAGCATCAGATCCCACAGGTGAAGGGCTCAGTGCTGCAAGACTGCTCCTTCCCACGACAGATGCCAGTCACAGTCCGTGTTGTTACCTGTGCTTCTGACCAATCAGCTATAACTCGGAAGTTCTGATGACCCCCTCCTCGGGTTCAATTAATTTGCTAGAGCAACTCACAGAACTCCGGCAGTTTACTTACTGCTTACCAGTTTACTATAAAAGGATATGATAAAGGATTCAGATGAACATCCAGCTGAAGAGATACGGAGGGCAAACTATGTGGGAAGGGGCGCAGAGCTCCCATGCCCTCTCCTGGGGCATCGCTCTCCCAGTACCTCCACGTTCACCAACCTGGAGGCTCTCCAAACTCCGTACCATTGAAATTTGTATGGAGCCTTCATCATGTAGGCATGATCAGTTATTAACTCCATTTCCAGCCCCTCTCTCCTCTCTAGGGAAGTTGGGGGGGGCGGCAGGGCTGAAAATTCCAAGCTTCTAATCATGGCTTGGTCTTTCTGGTGACCAGCCCCCTCCAGGAGCCGACCCAGAGTCACCTCAGTAGAACAAGAGATGTTCCTAATGCTCTTATCACTTGGGAATTTATAGGGGTTTCAGGAGCTCAGTGCCAGGGACGGGGACGAAGACCAAATACATATATTTCTTATTGTAAATCACAGTATCACACCTGGTTTCAGAACTTCCTGACCATGTGACCTAGGGCGAGTCGCTTGGCTTCCCTGTCCATGATTTGGGGATGGTCACGGCTGCCACATGACACTGTTTCAAGGATTGACAATCCTGTGCATAAACACAGCGTGCAGTGCCTGGGACACACTAATTAATTCCAGTAACAACCATCCTTTATCGAATGCTGACTGGGTTCCAGGTACCTTTCGTATCTTTTTTCCCCAAAATGTTTATTGACATCATCTCCTGGGGCTGCTCACGTTGCTTCCTGGAGAGGGTTGGGGTTCTATGACAAGGCAGGAAGGGGCTGGCAGTGCCTGCTCCAGGTAGGCTGTGTGATTCTCATTTCACTGATGGGGAAACTGAGATCAGAATAGCGATGGGCCTGGTCCCACAGTTGCCCGGGAGTAAAGGGCAGAAGCAGGATGTGAACTCAGGCCTGCGGGAGTCTCTGTGGTGCACTGTCAAATGCCTGGGCTCTGCCAGCTGTCGGCTGCGTGACCTCGGCCACATCCTTTCACCCTGCCAGCCTCAGTTTCCTCATCTGGAAAACGGGGATAATAAGAGACACCACAGAGGAGGAGAGAAGATTAAACGAAGTCATGCATGTGAAGCGCTGAGCACAGAGCCTGGGACTTAGGAAATACGTGGTACATTGAGTGACCAGTTAATTGAGTGAGTTGTTATTATTATCTGCATATTGTTCGTGGGAGTAGTATTCTTGTCACTGTGCCAGGCTGCCTCTCACAGCTCCCTGTCCTTTCCCACTGGTGAATTTTGTTTCCTGCCAGATGCTGGTTGAATTTCCAGCAAGTGATTGAGTTAGATTATCCTGTGGTTGGTAGGACTGTTATTATAATTCTGTGATAGAGACTGTTTTAGTCCACACAAAGGATATATGGGGAGGTTTGTTTTCGTCTTTAGTGTTTAGAGGGGGCTGCTGCAGACTACCGCTGCCATCTGGATGTTCCTGGGCCCCTCTTGCTCGCTCCCCCCAGAATCTTTGTGTCCTGGAGCTGGAAGGACCAGGTGGGGGTAGGGACAGGGGTGGGGACTGACCCCAGGGCACCCAGTGAGCTGGGCTGGAGCCTGGGCGTGTAGACCCCAGGCCAGGCCTGGCTTGTTCCAGGGCCTGAAGGCAGAGCTTGGAGCAGGGGGTCCATCCAGTTTGGAGGCGGGAGCTGCCCACTGTGTCCTCAGCTGACCTCACTGACCTCCTCAGGTCTGAGCCCTGTCCCCCAAACCCCCATGTCTGAAGGTACATACCCTCTCTGGAAGGGTCTCCATAAAGTGGCCCCTCTGCTGCTCCACCTCCCCAATAGCCTAACTAAAATCTGAGTCTGAGCCCGTCTGTCTCCCTCTTAAAGCCCGGGCTTCTCAGCCTGGCTCATGGCCCCACGCGGGCTCATCTCATCCCTTCTCCTCCCTGCCTGCCACACTCCAGCCAAACAGAACCCTGCAGTGACCTCAGGGGACCGTGCTCCGTCCTGTTTCTGAGCCTTTGCATGTGCTCTTGCCCTGATGACCCCCTCAGCCTGCAGGGCTCGGCGGTCATGTTTCTGGAAGGCTCTGCCTGAGGTCAGGCTCCCAGGAAGGGACTCTGAGACCAAGATTTCCCTGGAAGAGGTTTATAGGAGAGAGCCTGTGTGAGAGAGAATGATGACTCCCCAAAGACCTCCTCCTCCTAATCCTCGGAGCCTGTGAAGATGTCACTTTCCATGGCAAAAGAGACTTTGAAGATGTGATTAAGGATCTTGAGATGGAGAGAGTCTCCTGGATTATCCAGGTGGGCCCAGTGTCATCACAGGTGTCCTTAGAGGAAGGAGACAGAAGTATCAGAGTCAGAAAAAGGTGATGTGATGCTGAGAACAGAGAGAGAGATCGGAAGATGCCACCTGCTGGCTTTGAAGATGGAGGATGGGGCCATGAGCCAAAGAAGGCAGGTGGCCTCTGGAAGCTAGAAAAGACAAAGAAACGGGTTCTCCCTAAGAGCCTCTAGAAGGAATGCAGCCCCGTCCACCCACTTTAGACTTCTGACCTCCAGAACTTTTAAGATAGTACGTCTGTATTGTTTAAGCTACTAAGTTTGAGGTCATTTATCACAGCAGCAAGGCAGCGCCCTGGATCAATGCTGTGAAGGCGTGAGGGACGCAGGCCTGGGCAGAGGGAGGAGTGGGCCTCGATGCCATCACTGCAGAGGCCTCCACTGGTTCCCCCCGGAGCTCTGGAGCGAGGGTGGTCCTGCAGACTTGTCCTGAACAGAGACAGGGGTCTGGCTTTTGCCCGCCCCCATCAACCAGTCATGGGATGGGAGCTGCTCCAGGGAGGGCAGGGACCGTAGGTGAGGAAGGGACTCAGCTGTGAGCCAGCAGCAGCCAACACTCCTAGCCCCAGGGCACTTCCCGAGGGCAGGGACCCAGTCGGATTATCCTCTGACTCAGATTTGGGGCTCCCTTAGCATCTGGATGGAATACCAGCGATGGCTCGCATCTTCAAGTCCTGTCTGAGCCTATGCAGCCGCCCGTGTTCATTGTCTCCCTCAGGGAAGGCCTCCTCCTTCTTCCCAGGTCATACCTGCGTGAGCTTAGCCCGATGGCTTGCCCGAGAGGGCCATTGTGAAGATAGTAACAACAGTCACGTTTTCTGAGTGCCTCTGTCGTGCACGCACGATTCTCAATGCTCCACGTAGATGGACCCATTCATCCCTCACAACAACCTAGTGAAGTTGGTGTGATCGTTTCTCCATTTAATAGATGAGAAAACTGAGACACAGAGAAGGCCAGTAACTTGCCCAGGGTCATGCTGAGATTTAACTTTGACAGTCTGGCTCCAGAGCATGCACACATAGATCCCTCCCAAATGCACAGACCTGCACGTGATGGGGGACCAGGGTGGGTCTTGAACCCAGGTCACCTCACACCTGTCCCAGCCCTGGAGCTGTACTGGGGCAGGAAGGGACAGATCACAGGGGCTGGGTCATTGTTCCCAAGTCCGACCTCAAGTGTCCTCAGAGCCTGCTGTTTCTGGAGCATCTGTCTCTGACCCTCCTGGGTGACCGCTCGCCACTCCCCTGAGAGCTCTGTGGGCCTCGGGGGTGCTCTCCTTTCTAATGCAGTCATCCTGTCTGAGGAGCAAACTGGCACCTGGCCCTGGCCTAAGGGGGCTGGGCTGCCCCATTGGGCAGCACCACCTGGCACTGTCCCACCAGGGACGGGCCTCCCTGACGTGCCGCAGAGTCTGCAGTCTCAGGACCAAACCCCGTGGAGTTGCTCTGTCTGTTGGGCTCTCTCCCGATGACGGTCCGCCAGCCAGTAGGAGTCCGGTGTGGCTGTGTGGACTTTTCTGGTTTTGTCATGTGCAAAACATATCCAACAATGGCTAACGTTTGTCGAGCATTCACAGCAGGCCAGAGACTAGCTTACGTTTGTCTCTTAATCTGACCCACTCCACAGTAACTTCATAAGGCAGACACTATTTTCATCCTCATTTTATAGGTGGGGAGGCTGAGGCACAGGGAGGTTAAGTAAGTTGCCCAAGATCACACAGTTTGGACTTGAGTCTGTCCTTTTCTCCACCTCCACGCCAACCTCCAGGGTGGAGAATGAAGCGAGATAGTATGCGTAAAATGCTGCTCCCGGTGACTGATAGAGATCCCCTGATAACTCCTGGATGGGTGACTGTTTGGAAATAGAAAGCTGGTTGGTTGCCGTCCCTAACTCCGTGACATTTGCCCTGCCTCTCCTGTGGGCAGTCACACCGTGCTCTCTTTGGGTCCCTTACATGTCACTGGGTCTTAACTTGTTGCAGGATGTTTTCTGTCCTTCGGGGTAGTTTCTAGCTGTTCTGGCCCTGCTCCTCCTTTTCCGTAAATTCCCCTTTCATGTCCGAGGCACACTTAACCTGCAGGTCCCTGCAGGCTCCGTCATGGATTGCGAGGCCTCCCTGGTCTGCCCCAGCCTCTCCTGCCTGTCCTCCCTAGTCCCCCCATCCCCTAGCACTCCTGACATGGCCTCAGTGCTCACCTCCACGGTCCCGAGGGAAGCGTGCTCCCCTACTGCCAAGCAGTGACACAGGCTGTCCCATGTCCCTGAATGCCCGTCTCGCCCCTGCCTGGTTGGCTCCTGCTCACCCTCCAATCTCATCAGAAATGTCACTTTCTCCAGGAAGCCCCCCCTGAATACCCCCATCCCCAGTCAGGACCATTGCCCCTTCTCTGTGCCCGCAGGGCCCCCGAGCCACACCATCACGCTGTGATCGCGCTGTACCGTGAGGGTCTGTTTATGGGTCTCTCTGCCCCTCCGGACTGTGAGACCCTCGCGAGCAGGACTGTGTCTGGCTCATCTCCAGGCCCCCTGGCTCAGTGCTGGGTCTGCACTTAGTGGGTGCTCCCTGTGTTTGTAGAATGGAGGGCTGATGAAGCACCGTTGCTGTGGTCCGTCGGGATGGGTTGCAGAGCAGGAGACCCCCGGGGAGGCAGGGTGGTGGACTCAGCCTTGATCCTAAGGAGGGAGGATGGAAGGTGGGGAGCCTGGGGCCTGAACGGGCCCTCCCTGCTGAAGGGTACGGGGAGGGGCAGCTGGGGAGGCACAGGGAGTCCGCGGCCCCTATGCTGTAAGAACACGTAAAAACCTGAAGTGTCAAGGCGCTCTAGGATGTTAACATCGGCGGATCCCTGGAGGTCATCTCCTTCAGAGCCTTCCTTTTACAGCACTTGTAACTGTGGCCCAGAGAGGGAGAGGGACTTCCCCAAGGTCGCTCAGCAAGTTGGAGGCAGAGCTGGGGCAGGGGATCGGAATGTTCCAGGGGATCCTGCAGGCCCAAATCGGTGTGCCCTTCAGGGTGTGGGAGGGGCTCTGCAGCCTGCTGCCTCCCAGAGTTCCTCCAGGCCCCTGAATGCTGTGTCCTCTCCGCCCTGCAGGTGAACCTCGTGCTGGGGGAAGGCCGGTCCCTGGGCCTCACGATCCGCGGGGGAGCCGAGTATGGCCTGGGCATTTACATCACTGGCGTGGACCCAGGCTCTGAAGCAGAAAGCAGTGGGCTCAAGGTGAGAGGCCCCGACTCCCGTGGGTGGGGATGGGGCGCCCAGCTGCATGCGTGGGGCTGAGGGAGGGAAGGATCCGTGTGTGGGGCTATTGGCAGCTGATTTCAATCAGGCTTCCCGCAGGGCAATCAGCACCCACCTTGAGGGCTGGTCCCAGGTGGGGAGCCCTCCCCTGGCCGCCTGCCTCTAATTCATAACGCAGAGCAAGCAGCAGGAGCCATCCCCCCACCTCCTGCACCCCGAGTTCTCCTAGCTATCCTCACAGCAGGGCGGCCTCCCACGGGGTGCTGGGCAGGCAGCCAGCCCAAGCTCTTCGTGGCTGTTGTTTTGCAAACACTGGTGATGGCCTGCCATGGCCCTGACTTTGGGGTTTATTGCGGTGCGTGGTGAGGGAAATGGAGAGAAAGCCGTGAGCAGCACTGGGCTTGCACTGGGCAGCTTTGGAGCTGGCCTTCCATCCAGGGCAACCAGCAATTATTGAAATAATATTATTAGCTCACATTTTAGAGAGGGCTGTGTGCCGGCGTTTGTAATTGACTTCACCTGGATCATCTCACTGAGCCCGCATGCCACTCTGTGAGGTAGGCTGTTATGACCCACATTTTCCAGTTGGGGAAACTGAGGCATAGAGAGGTTAAACAGACTTGCCTGAGGTCACACGGCTAATGGGTTGCAGAGCAGGATTCGAGCCCAGGCAGTCTTAATTCCAGAGCCCGTGGTCTTAACCACGGTTAAGACGGTACCACCCTGCTGGGGAGGGCCAGGGACTTGCTCACAGCTTCAGAGGGAGGCGACCGTGAGTGAGGCAGAGACTGTCCACGAGGACGCGGGACCGGGACACAGATCACTGAAATATATAGCAGCGCGTGTTTGGGTAAATCCTGATGCCAGGGGTGCCAAGGCAGCAGCGGTGTGGAGCGGTGACCCTGGGCACAGGTGGCATTTGAGCCAGGCCTGCGGGGTAAAGGGGTGGGGAGGAAGGGGCGTCCTCGAAGGAACCACGTGGTTTGACTGTGGGTGACTGGATGGGCGACTAGCCCGCAGGTGAGGCCGGGGACGGAGCACGAGATGAGATTGTATCTTCGTAACAAAGGGCCTTGAATGTCCCTCTGACGTGGGGAACCTGATTCTCTACACAGACAGAAGGAAAGATCTTGGTGGATCAGAGTGGCGGCAGGAGCTCCCCAGCCCCATCGTGGCGGACGGCTGGAGTGGCAGAGGCACGGGGCATGTGTCGGCTTCTCTTAGGAGATGTGGCGGAGTGGGCAGAGCGCTGGGTTTGGGGTCGGGAAGGTTGGATTCAAATCCCAGCCTTGCTGCTTTTGCTTTAATAGCTGTGTGACCTTGGAGAGTCCCTCCACCTGTCTGGGCTGCTGTTCCTTTTCCCAGATAATCATAATAAATAACATCTTTCCCAGGATGATTGAGAAGATGAACGGAGGAAGGAACTGGGGGTAACATTAATAGTAAAGGTTAACTGTGTTGAGTGTCTGTGTTACGGACTGAATGTGTGTGTCCCCCCCAGATTCATGTGTGGAATCCCTAACCCCCAAGGGGAAGGTATTAGGTGGTGGGGCCTTGGGGGTGCTCAGGTCGTGAGGGTGGGGCCTCATGCATGGGATTAGGGCCCTTATTAAAGGGACCCCACCGAGCTCCCTAGCCCTCTTTCCACCATGTGAGGACACAAGAAATCAGCAGGCTGCAACCCTCACCAGAAGGTTCTCACCAGAACCCGAGCATACTGGCTCCCTGATCTCAGACGTCAGCCTCCAGACTGTGAGAAATGAATGTCTGCTGTTGCTGAGCCCCCCCGTCTGGATGCTCTGTTACAGCAGCCTGGGCTGACTGAGACAGTGCTCTTCCCTGAGTGCTTTATGTCATTCCGTCGCTGAAACCTCACCACACCCCTGTGACAGCAGGTTCTTTGTTAGCCTGGTTTACAGGTGCAGAATCTGAGACTGAGAGAGTCACACAGCTAGTGAAGGGCAAAGCTGGGATCCCAGTCCAGGAATCGGGTTCCAGTTCTAGAACCCTGCTCCTCGCCAGGCGAGACGGGCAGGAATAGATGCTCCACAGATGCTGGCCGGGTCTCGTGGATCCTGAAATGCCCTGGGTCTCGGGCTTGCTGTGGTCTCAGCAGGTGAAGATGAGACTTGGTTGGGACTCCAAGAGGAAACGATCGCATAGTATTCTCTATGCAGATTGTGTTTAATAAATCTGTTATTTTGCAGTAATTTTGGATTTACTGAAAAGTTGCAAAGACAATCCCCATTTATCCTTCATCCGGCTTCCCCTGATGTTAACATTTTATATAACCACGGTGCATTTGTCAAGACTAAGAAACTAACATTGGTACAATACTGTTAAACCAATGGCAGACTGTATTCAGTTTTTCCACTAATGTCCTTTTTCTGTTCTGGGATACAGTCCAATCCAGCGTACCCTGTTGCATTTGGCCCATATGCCATTTTAATTCCGTTTGTTTTTGCCCCCAAAATTTCAGAAAAGATTGAAGGCAGTTTCTAAACGGAGTAAAGGTTTTTTTGTTTGTTTTTTAAGTGGGTGAGGAGATTGGGAGGAAGAAGAATGGGGGCAGACAGAAAGAGATGAAGCTGGGGTGAGGGTCCTTCCTAAAACACTTGCTGTGTGGGGCTGTAAACTGAGCGACAGGCAGGACACAGATTTGGCTCTGAGTTTCCTGGCAGCCAACACAAAGAGGGAAGCAAGTCAGAGACATCTATAAGATGAAAACAGACCAGCTGTGCTTGAGAAGCGAGTTATTCCTCTTCCTGAGGCCTGAGAGCAATTTTCCTCTGGTCCCTGTTAGAGAGGATATTGTGTGATGCTGTAAGCAGTGTCCTCGGGGGCAAGAAATGCATGAGCAGGTCCCATACTGTGCTGGGGGTGAATACACCATGACTGAATCCATGTTAGGAGATGGAGAGAGGGAGCCTGCGAGAGACGACATGCTAGGTTCTGTCCTGAGGGACCGAGCATGCACTTCTCTCTCTGATTACCCACAGGTGGTAGCTTTTATTGTCACGTTATCCAGGTACTGAGCAGTTACTGTGTCAGGGACCATGCTGATGCTTCACATTACCTCACGAACTGTTGCCACAATGTATGATAAAGGAAGGTTCTTATCCCTGTTGTAGAATGGGGGCTGATTCAGAAGCAACGATAAGCAACTTGCTCAAATCATCCAGCTAAGAGGTGCTAGATTCAAGCTCACACCAGTGCACTCCAAGTCCATGTTCTTCACCGCTGGGTTCCACTGCCTCCCAGTGATAATGTAGGTGTTACTGTCTCCTGTTTGCAGCTGGAGACACCGAGGCTCATAGAGTTATTGGTCAGATTGTTTCTAATGTCAGAGCTGGGACTGAACGTAGGCCTGACGGAGCCTGGGGTGGCCGGGTGTAGCGGAAGACCAGACCCCTAGGATCTGCCCCTGCCCAGCTGTGTCAGGGTGGGCACGGCCTTCCCCTCTGTGAGCCTCAGTATCCCTGCTTGGACGGTGAGAAGTTGAACACTTGGGCTACGTGATCTCCGAGGCTTTCTCCTGGATCTGCGTGTTCTCCCAGCATGAGAGGGCCCGAGGGTGCCCAGACACCAGGAACGTACTCCATTCTCCTTCACCTACGGGTTCCCCTGTCCACAGAGAGATGCCAAAACGGGTAACCCGCTGGCAGATCCCTCTATTGTGTGGAAGGAAGGACGGAAGAGGACATTACATGCAGGCACTGGGTGTCCATGGCTGCCCCCGTTTCCTTTCCTTCCATTTAATCAGTGAATGTGTCCTGAGGACCCCTGGGTGCCAGACACTGTGCTTGCCCTGTGGCTTCTGAGCTGAGCAAGACGGGCCCAGTCTCTGACCTCCAGGAGCATACTTTCTAGTGGGAAGACAGCAGGGGACAATTACACAACTGTTTGTTAATTACAATCGTGATAAATACCAAGGTGGCGAAGCACATGAAACCGTGTGAGTGTCTAACAGGGGAGACCAGCTCTGGTCTTGGATATCCAGGAAGCCTTCCTGGAGGAAGAAATCTTTCCATTGAAATTTTAAAGAAGAGAAGAAAACCAATGATGTGAAAGAGGAAATGAGAATTTCAGGCAGGAAGAACAGCAAATGCTAAGTCCCTGAAGTGGCAAGAAGTGTTCCAGGAGGCAGAGGAAGGCCAGTGAGGCTGAGTGCAGAAAGCCAGGCGGGGAGAAGGTGCCGGACGATGCTGACGAGGTGAACGGAGCCAGATCACACAGGGCGTGTAATTCACCCAAGACGGTGCAGCCAGGAGAAGGCGATGCTGGAGATCTGCAGTTATTAATATGGAAGGATGTCCATGGTCCATTCTTAAGTGGGAAACACAGGCTGCAAAACCGCACATCTAACAGGATCCCATTCATATTGTGTATGCATGCGAAAATACGCACAGAGAACATCTACATCCACATCCACCAAAACCTCAACAGCGGTTATCTCGAGGTGGTGAGGTTATGGATGATTTCCGCTTTGCTCTTTACATCCTTATACAGTGTCTGAATGGAGCGAGTATTACTTTTATAATCATGGAAACAGCAACAATAAAGCAGTTTCCACTTTGAAACAAGGCAGAGGAAAAATATTCCATAGAAGTTTCCAGGCACTTTAGTTGGCTTCTCAGTTGCAGGCGATCAGAGGCTTTATTTGCTCATAAAATGCCCGCCTTTGGTGAAGTCCTTCCGTCTTCAGTCCCCATCACAGTAAAGCATTTTATATTCCCTGCCACTGTTTTACTCTCCCCTCCAAGGTCCCTCAGATGTGCTAACACCTTGCCAACGCTCACTCAGGCATCCAGGAGTGATTAATTCCATTTATTGCCAATGCACTTTTAGTGGAATTCGGCGTATTGAAATGAAATAAAGGGGCTGGGCTGTGTGGGTGGTGGAGGCAAGAACAGGCTGTATTTGTAAATAGGGCTCCTTGCTGCTGCGCAGAGCTTTCTGGGGTGAAAATGCTGCCTTCTGAGGGCCCGGTGTGAGTCCAGGGCGGGGGCAGGTCCACACTGCTGGAGGAGAAGCTTTCGGAGGAGGTCAGGCCCTTCCCAGCGTTTACCCTCCCTGGGGCGCCCGGGGGCACTTGGAACTCGCCCACTCTCCCCGTAGGGGCTGACTCTCCTCTAGCATTTATCTTTAGGCTTCTCTTATTCCTTTGCACCTGCCCCCCAACTTCCAACCCCACCAAAGAATAGGCCACAAAACCTTGTTTGTTCCGTTAAGGACAGCCGAGATTGGCATTTAAAAATAATGATAGATTATTGCTGTTTATTAACCACTTATGAATCAGGCACTGTGCTAAAGACGTTAGATACATTCTTATTTAATCGTGCCAGTAGCCCTATGGACGGCATTAATAGTGCCATTTAATAGATGAGCAATGGAGGTTCAGAGAGGTGCAGTAACTTGCTCAGAATCACACAGCAATCCAGGCCCTAGCCATTCAGGCCTTCCAAAGGCCACGGGCTTTGCCCTACCTTCTCCCTAGTACCCTAACATGACCAAATATCCAAAGAATGCAGAGAGAAGAAACAAAGGACATTTGGTCTTCTTGGAAATTGCCAAGCTTCTGAAGCCCCATGTGGTTGTCCCAGATCCTGCTCGACCCCACAGCCTCCACCCTGAGGTCATCCTGGGGTGGGAGGCCCATTTCGTTTCTGCCAGAAGGAGCTAGGCTGCCATCCTGGCTTGGGTTCATTGGATCAGGATCGCTCTTCCAAGGATGTCCCACTTTTGGGGTCACTGCTATGCTGCTTGCGGCTATGGGTCAGGCTGTGGAGCGTCTGGTGCAGAATCAGTGTCTCCGTGGTGGGGGACCATCTGCCGCTTTGCAGATCTGTCCTGCGTGCTGGCTTCGCCCGGAGCCCGCACCGTGTCAGCTTCACTGGGGAAGCCACTGGGCTGGGGCTGACCCCTCCGTGGACTGGCTTCGGCCAGGGTCTGTTCTCCTGACCCTTCCTCTAGACGGAGCCTGGGACAGCACCCCTGTGCTGACAGCCACCCAGTAGCAGGTGATCTACGTGTCATCTCTGAACCCTCACTGCAGCCCTGGGAGGCGGGAACTCTCAATCCCATCGTAAATTGAGAGTATTTATTTAATGAGCATCTCTTCTCCCAGATCACGGCTGCATGGGATAGAGGCTGGGTGTTCTTTACACGCTGTATCTTCCTGCCCAAGACAGCGCCTGGCACACGGTAGGTGGTCAGGAAATATTTCTTGAATGAACGAGTGAGTATGGCCGAGCCAGGCCCTGAGCCAGGTCTTTTTGACTCCAAAGCTCCGATCTTGGCCACTGTTTAATTTGCATCTGGCCTGAACACAGCACAGAGCTTGCATTTTTTTGGAGGAGTGAGTCCTACGAAGAAGCGTTATGGTTTTTACACTCGCCTGGGATGTGAACTGAGCAATCAGACCCTTTCCCTCGGAGATGTCTGCCTTCATGCTGAAGGCAGCTGAGGAGCGGCCGTGGCCCACAGTGAGGTTTGCTCATCGCAGGTGCCCTGTGGGTGGTACGGGCTGCCTCCAGCTCTCCCCTGATGGAGGGTAGATGCCAGGAATCGATCTATACTCACAGATCTCAGTCTCCATCCTCGCATTTTACAGATGGGGAGACTGCGGGCCAGGAGGAGGGGAAAGGACGGGCTGAGGATTATGGAGAGGTGGGTCCAGGTCTCTGGACCCCCAGCACCGACCCCCTTCATCGTCAGGCAGTTTAGCCTTGCCTGCTCTCTGTGTCTCCATGCTTCCCCAAAGTAGTTGGGGAAGGAGAACAAGCGTGACAGACTCTCCATGGCTGCTTTCTGCTTATTCTTGGTAGGGGAAGGGGTGTGGCTACTGTGTATTACTTGTTTAATGAGGATCCTTTCAGAGTATTTTTATCACTGCTTGTGGCTGATTTTATGGCAGTCCTAATGAACGTGACAAAGACAAATGTCTTAATATTTATATAATTCCTGACAGTTTAAAAAAATCTTAGATAATAAGGGCATATTACAAATAACTCTCTGCCTATAAATTCTACAGCTTAGATGAATGGACCAATTTCTTGAAAGATACAAATTACTGACACTCAAGAAAGAAAAATAGATAAACTGAAAGTCCTATATATGTAGCAAAGAAATTGAATTGTAGTTAAAAATCATCCAAAAAAAGAAAACTCAGGCCCAGATGTTTTTACTAATGAACTCTTCTGACCAGTTAAGGGAGATATATTATGTAATTGCCTCCTGAAAATAAAAGATGAGGCGACACTTCCCAACTCATTTTATGAAGCCAGCGTTGTGTAATACCAAGACCAAACAAATACGTTCCAAGAAAAGAAAACTGTAGACCACTATCCTTCATAAACATAGATGCAAAAATCCTCAACAAAATATTAGCAAATCAAATCCAGCAATCTTTGAAAGGGATATATACCACGGCCATGTGGGTTTTAGCCAAGGAATGCAAGGCTGGTTCAATATTTGAAAATCAGTTTTATTAACAGACTAAAGGAGAAAAACTATGTGATCAGAAAAAGCATTTAACAACATTCAATGTCCATTTATGATAAAAACTCTCAGCAAACTAGGAATCAAAGGGAACTTCCTTGACCTGATCAAGGGTGTCTACAGAAACCTGTAGCAACATATTTAATGGTGAAAAGCTAAATGCTTTCCTCTAAGATTGAAATAAGGCAAAAGTGTCTTCTCTCACCACTCCTATTCAGTATTGTACTAGAAGTTGTAGCCAGTGCAATAAGTCAATAAAAAGAAATTAAAGGCTTACAGATCTGAAAAGAAGAAATAAAACTCTGTATTGACAGAGACTGATTATCTATGTAGAAAATTCCAAAGAATCTACAAAAAGTCTCCTAGAACTAATAAATGAGTTTAACAAGGTGCAGGGATGCAAAGTCAGCATGCAAAAATCAATTGTATTTCTGTAAGCTAGCAATGAAAACTGGAATTCAAAATTAGTAAATACAGTTTAGAATAGCACCAAAAAATACTTAGGTATAAATAACAAAATATGTGCAGTATTTGTATGCTGAAAACACACAACAACAAAAGGCCTGAATTGGGCAGGCCCGGTGGTGCAAGCAGTTAAGTGTGCGCACTCCGCTGCAGCGGCCCGGGGTTCTCCAGTTCGGATCCCAGGTGCGCACAGACGCACTGCTTGGCAAGCCATGCTGTGGCGGCATCCCATATAAAGTGGAGGAAGATGGGCATGAATGTTAGCCCAGGGCCAATCTTCCTCAGCAAAGAAAGAAAAAAAGAGGAGGATTGGGGCCAGCCCAGTGGCTTAGCGGTTAAGTGCACATGCTCCGCTACTAGCGGCCCGGGTTCGGATCCCGGGCACGCACCGACGCACCACTTCTCCGGCCATGCTGAGACTGCATCCCATATACAGCAGCTAGAAGGATGTGCAGCTATGTCATACAACTATCTACTGGGGCTTTGGGGAGAAAAAAAAAAAGGAGGAGGATTGGCAATAGATGTTAGGTCAGAGCTGGTCTTCCTCAGCAAAAAGAGGAGGATTAGCACAGATGTTAGCTCAGGGCTGATCTCCCTCACAAAAAAAAAAAAAAAAAGGAAAGGAAAAAAGAGGAGGATTGGCAGATGTTAGCTCAGGGCTGATCTTCCTCACCAAAAAAAAAAAAAAAAGTGTGAATAAATGGAGAGATATACCATGTTCATGGATAGAAAGACTCAATATTATTAAGATGTCAGGTCTCACTAATCCGATCTAGATTCAGTGCAACCCCAATTCCAATCCTAGTAGGCTTTTTTGTAGATATTTATCAGCCGATTCTAAATTTTTTAATGGAAAGGCAAAGTAGAGGAACTAAAACAATTCTGAAACATAGGAGCGCTGTTGGAGACTTAGTACCTGATTTCAGGACTTACTATAAAGCTACAGTAAGCAAGATAGTGCAGTATTAGTGAAATATAGACACATAGATCGGTGGAACAGAATAGAGACTCCAGAAATAAACCCACACAAATGTGCTTAGGTCATTTTTGGCAAAAGTGCAAAAGTAATTCAACGGAGAAAGAATAGTCTTTTCAACAAATGGTGCTGGAACAATGGATGTCTATGTGCAAACAAATGAACCTCAACCTAAACCTCACACCTTATGTGAAAATTAACTCGAAATGGATCATAGACCTAAAAGTAAAATATAAAACTATAATAATTCTAGAGGAATACATAGGAGAAAATCCGCATAACTTTGAGTTAGGCAAAGAGTTTTTAGATGTGACACCAAAAGCAGGATCCATAAAAGAAAAATGTGACAAATTGAACTTTATCAAAATTAAAAACTTTTGCTCTGCAAAAGACACTTTTAAGAGAATGAAAAGACAAGCCACAGATTTGGAAAAGAACATATTTTTTAATCACATTTCTGATCAAGGACTTGTATCAAGAATTTATAAAGAACTCTCAAAATGGGCAAAAGATCTGGGAAACGGTTTTGTGTGGAACTATAGTGGTGGACACATGGCTGTATGCACTTGTCAAACCCATAAAACTGTACCCCACAGAGTGCATTTTCTTGTATATAAATTTTTAAAAATCAACCAAATTGTGGGGGGATAGATGGAGTGCAGACTGAGACACACAGAGACAGGAATCTGCCTCTATTACAGATGAGTCACAAAACCACTCTGAAAGGGAATCGAGAGGAAAGGAGCTGATCGAAGTAATTTTGAAAACCATGGTTTTGACTGAGACTGTCAGGCAACAGACAAGATTAACTGAACACAAACACTGTACTCCAGTTGGCAAATTTTTTTTTCTCAAAAGGATATGGATTAGGAATTCTGAAACTACTTTGTACACTAGGGTCGAAAAAATAAGTATATTTTAGATAGTGAGAGCCAGATTCTCACTTTCAAAAAAGTTGTAAGTAAGGAAAGGGGGAAATAAATGAACCCTGTGGTGCTGGATTAGTCAGAGGTATCAGTATGGACTTATTTACAAAAAAGGAAAAAAATATATATGTGCACACAGCACACAGATAAATAGATACAGAAATAAATACGGACGTGTGAGTACGCATGAGTCAGTACACACACATATACAGTCATGTGCCGCATAACAACATTTCAGTCAACGACAGACTGCATATATGACAGTGGTCCCATAAGATTACTACCATACAGCCTAGGTGTGTGGTAGGCTGTACCATCCAGGTTTGTGTAAGTACACTCTATGATGTTCACACAATCACAAAATCGCCCAACGATGTGTTTCTCAGAACATATCCCCATTGTTAAACAATGCATGACTGTAGTTCTTTGCTCTATCCATTGAGAGGGGCTAGAGGCAGGGACACTCAATAAAAATGAGTACACCTGGTGCCCAGATTTAGTTTCTGAACACTCTTCTCCAAATAAAAGGAAGCAGGGCTCTTTGGAGGGGTGGGATTTCAGGTCTAGGGCAGGGAATTTACAAGATGAGCCTGGGGTGTATTGTGGTACCAAGAAGTAGAGACGTGCTACAAAATCCATCAGCTGACCGCTTAGCACATCAGATGTCTGGAAGAGCCCCCAGGGGCCAGAGGAGAACGCGATAGATACCCATGAGTCCACACTAATGTAATTACATAAAGAACTGAATAAGTAAATAAATGGGTGAGATGCAACAAGTCGTCCTTAAGGAAGAAGTCCCATGAAGAAACGGAGAAGGAGTAAGGGAAGAGAACGTCACCATTAGAACATTACATTACCGTAATAATTGCCGTATACAAGATGCACAAAATCGATGCTAAATAGTGGGCAGAAGTTTAAGCAGAAACAGGATTTTTTTTGCATAGTTTCAAAGTATCTGTACCAATGTATTTCATAATTATTATAAAGGGAGAAATGTTTACAGTGAAGAATCCTGGCAGATACCAACTTAGCCAAGTGCAATACATATTTTAAAAATCGTAACTTCTTTTCTAATTGTTAACATAATCCCTGCTGGTGGTAGAAAAGTCAGGTCACGCACTGGCTCACATTTGCAGTGACAGTCCTTCCTCCTGCCCCTGTCCAGCCCCGGGACGTGACAACGTCAGCAGTGGGCACGTCCTTCCAGACCTTTGCAGACACAGCGTCTCGGGACCTTCCTGTTCATTCTGTCCCTTTGATGACCCAGCCATCAGCTTCTCAGAAAATGGCTCCCTTTCTCAGCTCAAAACCTGACATCTCTGATTTGTAAGATTTTGGCTTAACTGTTGCCATTTCAGACTATTGAGATGCGCCTCCTCAAAAGTAGAAGCACAGAAATGCAGCAAAAGTGTATTTTAGTGGTCTTATCATTTTTTACGCTTACAATTTAATATCTGTAATGGTTTCCGTCTGCTGTTGGTTAGTTAGAGAGAGAGAGAACATTCCAAATGTCTGCTGACTGTGTCCGTCTTCTCGTCTTCCTTGAGCGGGGTTTGGAGAGACCCGTGGTGGCTGGGTGGCAGAGGGGGTGGCATGTCCCTCCCCAGCCCCCAGGGTCCCGTGGTCTTTCTCTTTGGAGCACTGCAGTGTTGGGGTGGGTGATCTGAGAAACAGAGCCAGGTGCATGCGAGGCAGAACCTGGATTTGTGTCCTCTGCGTGGAAATTCTGTTATACGAGGTGGGTGAGCGTGGGAGACAGAAGGCAGCCAAGACTCCTGGTGCCCCAGGTGATGTGCTGGCTGAGCATTGGTGAGAGAAATGGTGATAGCGAACATACACTGAGTGATTATTCTAGGCTGGGCACCCTGCTAAGCGCTGTTTATGATCCACTTTAAAGAGTCCCTAGACAATCCGTGAGGTAGACGCCCTACCATCCTGCATTGAAAGATGAGCAAACAGGCTCAGAGAGGTCGTCATTAGCTCGAGGTCACACAGCAAGGAAGTGATGGAACTCTTGTAACCTCTCCTGTTAGCCACTAGACCCTATCGCCCTGAACCTGTGTGATGGAAAGAACAAACAGACCGACGGCCCTCGGCAGCTGGGCACTCAGCCCTCCCCGATTCTGCCCGGGGTCTCTGCCATGAGCACCAGAGTGACGCCTGCCCAGTGTTTCCACACACTCTGCTTTTGGATTTGGAACCTGGAGGATTTTTGTGGCTGTTCCGACTGTGTTTAAGTAAAAGCAGGGTGAAAATGGCAGAAGATGCGGCAGCGTGAGGGAAGTAATAATCGTAATAATAATGGAAGGAAGGAAGTTCGCGCGGAGCAGTCTTCTAGTTATTTCTGCTTGATGGTAATAATAATAGTAATCGCCAGCATTTGGGAGTGCTCCCTCTGTGCCAGCCAGGGTGCCTAGTGAGTGCTGTGTCTCCACTGAGTCATTTAGTCCTCCCAGAAACCCTGTGAGGAGGCACTAGTATCATCCCCACTTTAGAGATGGGCAGCTGAGGCCCAGAGAGGTTAAGTGACATGCCCAGGGTCACACAGCTAGTAGGTGGAGTTGCTGGGATGGGAACTCAGGTGGGTCCAGCGCTTGGTCACAGAAATCCTGTTCCCACCTCTTCCCTCCCTTCATGCCCTCTCCTCTACCCAACCCCAGTGGCTCTTATGGAACTTCAGGGAGTCTCCGGCAAACTGGGGGAGGAACACAGGACAGAGGGATGTTCCTGAAGTCTACGTAATGACAACGGCACAAAAGCAGTCGTTTATTGACACTCACGGCGAGCCCGGTGCCGTCCAGGTGCCGTCTGATCATCCTGTTCTGACCTCGTCGAAGCCCGTGAGGAGGTGCCGGTTGTCATCATCCCCCTTTAGGGGTGAACATCATCCCCCTTTAGGGGTGAAGAGCCTGAGGCTCAGTGAGATTGAGCAGCTAGCCCCACAGCATGTTCTCAGGGGCGGAGAATCAGCCATTCAAACGCGTGGCCCACCCCGTGCCCGCCTCTGGGCGCCGCTGCCCACGGGGATGGCTGAGCACAGAAGTCAGAAGGCCTCGGTTATAACGCAGCCTTTATTTTATGTGGGAAAGGCTTTGTCCGTGTTTCTCTGCCTCCAAATCCAGTGCTCTTTCCACTCGCAAGGGCAGCAAATCATCTCGATCTCGCATGCCAGTGCCGCTTAATTAGTGTGGCTGCAGAAGTGTTCACACTTGTGTGGTTGCAGCTGGGCTCTGCGAGAAAGAATACTTAGGGGCCGGCCCCGTGGCTTAGCGGTTAAGTGCGTGCGCTCCGCTGCGGGCGGCCCGGGTTCCGATCCCGGGCGCGCACCGACGCACCGCTTCTCCCGCCATGCTGAGGCCGCGTCCCACATACAGCAACTAGAAGGATGTGCAGCTATGATATACAACTATCTACTGGGGCTTTGGGGAAAAAAATAAATTAATTAATTAAAAAAAAAAAGAAAGTGGGGTGATTTGCCCAAGGTCACATGCCAGGAAGGGACCCTCCCCAAGGTCGCAGGCCTGGCTCTCTCATCTGACACTCAATCATGAAGTTTCCACCACGGGACCCGCCTCCTGGGGAAGGGGCAGCTTGGTGTTGCCCCTCTGGGATGGAATAAACCCGGGGCCGTTCCTTCTGTTCCTCATGGGCTCGCCAGCCCTGCCCCACACAGAGCCTGCTAGTGAGGAGTCATGGCAGAGCAGCCCCTGACTGCTTTGGGGCCTGGAAAATCCCCAGCTCTTTCAGCAAGAGGTGGGATAACGACCTTCGTGTCATCGCTGAGCTCCAGCTTCGAGGACCAGCTTTGCCTCCCTTCCAGAGCTTTTCCTTGGGGCTGCCTCTCTCTGAGGTGCAGCGGTCACCCCTCTCTCCTGGGCAGGGGTCCACAGCCCTGAGCCTTGAGAGCTGGCAACTTGCTTCCCTTCCGGGGACTGCACGAGTTGTACTTCCCGTAGATTCCAGGCTCTCCAAAAATAGTAATAATAACAATCCACCACCACCATCGCCTACGTCCTAGGTACTATATTGCCAAGATGCAATGAATTAATGCCTATGAAGCCCAGTTACTGGCACATGATAAGCACCCCAGAAACGGTAGCTCAAAGCGTGTGATTTTCATTATCCCCACGAGTGTGTGTGCTGGTGGCTGAGACTGGTCCATGATGGCCTCTGAGACGCTCAGGTAGCTGGTGCTGATGGATCCGCACTGACGAGGAACATCTTTCCCGAGGAGCCAGGAGGTGGTTTCTGTCCTGAGAACCCGGCACGTGCTGGGTGACTGTTTCAGCCTCTCTCCCCGGCCGTGCCACATTCTCCATCCTTCCGTAGGAGACTCTCTTAGCTGGGTTTGTGAACTGGCCTCTGAATGGGTGTTTAATAAATTGCAGACCCTCAAGTTGCTTAGTCCTGCTGCCTGCCCTTTAAAGGGGCCCCCGCTAGGGCGGTAATTGCTCCCAGGCAGGCTGCTGCCAAAAAGAGAAAGACTTCGTTTCTACGAGGAGGCCTGTCAGGGCCGGAGCCCAGCTGCACTGGCCCTGGTCGCAGGAAAAGCTGAGAGCGTTCATTCGGGTGCCCAGGGCCCCCATGAACCGTGCTGTCCACTCTAGAGACATGGTCGGCAGGGGCTGGCTGAGGGCACGCCTTCCTTCTGATCCCTTCTTCCCAAGTGGCGGAGCGAGGGGCCTGGAGGAGCTGAGTGGCGGCTGACCGGCGTGGGAGGGCCCTCAGTTTCCATTCTGGCTCCACGTGTGGCCACACCAGTTTCAGTGCCTGCACATCGAGGATGTGCGTGGTTTGCTGGATCTGAGGTCAGCCCGTTCCCCTGTGTCATAAGGGGGTTAATCATCAGCGAGCATTTCCTCGGCCCCTGCCGTGGGAGAGGGTGCATGTCAAGGGCTCTGAGAGAGGTCCATCACCACGTTGCCCGACGCACCAGGCCCTTGACTGTGCATCCGGATCCTCAGGGACCTCGTCAAGTGCAGATGGTGATTCAGCAAGTGTTGCTATTGTTATGGCTGCGTACCACCCCAAAACCTAGCGGTGTGCAATAACCAGGGCCTCTGCTCCCCCTGACCGTGGGTCAGGAAGTGGACGGGCCACGGCAGGGGCTGCTCCGTGACGTCTCAGGCTGCGGCTGGACGACTCCACGTCTGGGCGCTGGAGCCTTGGGGAGGCTCCTTTCCACTCACGTCTGGAGGTTGGTGCTGGCTGCCCGCTGGAGGCAGGGGCCCCGCTTCTTCTCTGCACCGACCTCTCCGTGCCGTCTTCCCACAGAGCTAGTGCGGGCTTCCTCTAATCAGGGTGTCTTCGATGCTGGGGATTCTGGGGTCGCAGGTCCTGGGAGAGAGGCAGGTGGAGCTGTGTTCTTTTTATGACCCAGCCTGGAAGGCAGGCTCAAGGGGAGGGGAGTAACTCTTACTGCCTGTGTTAGTTTCCTAGGACTGTTGTAACAAATGATCACAACCTTAGTGGCTTAGAGCAACGTAAATTTATTCTCTCTCAAATCGAGGCGTCCACAGGGTCACACTCTCTCAGAAGGCTCTGGGGAAATGCTTCCTTGCCTTTTCCAGCTTCTGGTGGTTCCTGGCCTTCCTTGGCTCGTGCCTGCATCTCGCAATCTCGGCCTCAGTCCTCACGTGGTTTTCCTTGAGTGTCTCTCTCTGTCTCAAATCTCCTCTGTTCTCTTCTATGGACACCAGTCCTTCGATTCAGGGCCACCCTAAATCCAGGATGATCTCATCTCAAGGTCCTTAATTCCATCTGCAAAGACCCTATTTCCAAATCGGGTCACACTCACAGGTACTGGGGGTTAGGACCCGGACATATCTTTTGAGGGGACACAGTTCAACCCACCACACCTCCTGTTGGGGAGTGACAAGGTTCTAGGAGAGCATATGAGACGTGGAATATTGCTGTGGCCAGTTTTGGAAAACACAATCAGCTTCGGTAGAGTTGCGGTGGGGCCTGAGAATCTGAATTTTTCATAAGCTCCTAGGTGGGGTTGATGCTGCTGGCCCATGAATGACACAGGGAATACAAAGATGCAGGGTAGTCTAGTGAGGAAGAGGGAGGAGTAAATAGCAAAGTAGATACCGTACTATTAGTACTACCTAGTACTTGAATAACACATAGCATCTACTGTGTATGGTCCTGTTCTGGACACTTGGCGTGTGTCAGTTCCGTTAAGCCTCACAGCGACCTTATAATAAGGGTTCTTGTCCCTGTTCACAGATGTGAGGCTCAGAGATGTTAAATGACTCGCCTAAGGTAACACAGCCAGGAGTGGTGGAACCAGGACTTGAACCCAGGCAGTCTGGTTCAGAGTCTTTGCAGTTACCACTACACTACCCTGCCTGGGCCAGAACCCCAGGAGGGAGCCGTCGGTCCAGGGGAGGAGGGCCGGGTGCGGCTGCAGAGAGGAAGTGGCTCTCTCGCTGGGCCTCGCAGGGCATTCACTTGGTCAGCAGCGTTCAGAGGTTGGGACACCAGTGACCTGGGTGGGGCGGTGCACTAGAGCTGTGAACCCAGCCCCTGTGGGGAACTTTGTTTCTTTTTGGTTTTACTTTTTCCTGCTACTAAAGTAACAGTTTCAATACATAATCCACACACAAACCCAAGCAGAAAGTAGAAGGATCCAGGCGTCCTACCTTCTACAGACAACCTTTACTAGCATCTTTTATTTTTTTAGATATAATTCGCATACCATAAAATCCACCCTTTTAAAGTGTACGAAGCAGTGGTATTTAGTATATTCACAAGGTTGTACAACCATCGCCGCTATCTAATTTCAGAACATTTTCACCACCACCCCCCCCCCAAAAAAAATCCCTATACCCATTAAGCAGTCACTCCCAGTTTCTGTCTCTATAGATTTGCCTATTTGGGGCATTTCGTATCAGTGAATCATAGATGACGTGGCCTTTGTGTCTGGCTCCTTTCTCTTAGCATAATGTTGTAGCATATATCAGTGAAGTCCTTTTGATGGCTGAATAATATTCTATTCTATGGCTGTACCACATTTTGTTTATCCATTCATGAGTTGATGGACATTTGGGTGGTTTCCATCTGTTAACACATTTTTTCTTTTTTTTTGGTGAGGAAGGTTGGCCCTGAGCTAACATCCATTGCCAATCTGTCTCTTTTTGCTGAGGAAGATTGGCTCTGAACTAACATCTGTGCCCATCTTCCTCTATTTTGTGTATGGGACGCTGCCACAGCATGGCTTGATGAGTCATGCCTAGGTCCACACCCAGGATCTGAACCTATAAACGCCAGGCCGATGAAGTGGAGCATGTGAACTTAACCACTACGCCACCATGCCAGCCCTGTTAGCATCTTAATGTAGCTTCTTTCGTTCCTTTCTCTATGTGTTTTTACATGATTGATATTATTACATTATATACTATTTTGCATTCCACATTTTTCACTTGCATTTTCCCAAGTAATGGAAAACTTCTCATAAGCGCAATTTGTAATAGCTGAGTGATAATGTTCCCTCTAGTGGCTGAATTATAATTTACCTAACCATTCTCTTGAAGTCAGGCGTTTAGTTGTTTCCAATTGAAATAAGGTTTTAAAAGGAGCAACAAATGAGAGAAACCTCAGAGAATCTTTCCAGAAGAGCTCCTACCTCTAAGCCTGTCTGTGCCAGCAATCTGCCAAGCCCAGTGGGAGACAGGAATGCCTCAGCCCAAATTACTGAGAGACGTGGATTGGACTGGGTGGTATAAAGATTCTTCTCCAGGGTGGCACGGCAGAGCAGCCAAGGGCCCAGGCCCACTCTTCCCCAGACCCCCAGATGTCAAGGGAGATGTTAATGTTATGTCACCCCCTCGCCCCCCAATTTTTGCATTTCTTTTTAGGTTTTTTTTTCTTTTTGCTCTCAGTAATATGATCTTCATAGACAATCTGGAGAGCACAGAAAATGCATAAAGAGCTCGAAAGTAAAATTGCCTTTGTTATTTAAACTAAGAATGATTCTAAAATATCAAGGACTTGTTTTTAATTTCTGAATATGGTATAATTAAATAATGCTATCAACTCTTATTATTGAGAAACCTAATTTCTCTAAGTAGCAGAAAACCTTAGCGTTTGGCCCTTTAGTAGTACATTTTCTTTGATCGTTTCCCAAGTAGAAGGGAAAGTACTTTTTTTATTGAGATATAATTGACATGTAACACAGTGTAAGTTTAAGATGTACAACGTGTTGAAAAAAATAAAATAAAATAAAATAGCCTGGAATTCACCACTCAGAGGCAACTCCTGTGAACATTTGGGCATTTCTTCCCAGTCCCTTTAACACAGTGAGAGACCACATTAGATGGGCAATTTTAAGACAATATTTAAAAAACTGAATTTGGGGCCAGCCCCAGTGGCCTAGTGGTAAAGTTCAGTATGCTCCAGCCTGGGCAGCCCGGGATCAGTTCGTGAGCACAGACCTACCCGGCTCTGTTAGCAGCCATGCTGTTCTGGTGGCCCACATACTAAAAAACAGAGGAAGATTGGCATGGATGTTAGCTCAGGGTGAATCTTCCTCAGCAAAAAAAAAAAAAAAAAAAAATGAATTTGGAAGTAAAGCATGTCAACTGTGAAGATGTAGAAAATCCTATGCTTGGAAAAACTTGTGTAACAGTTTTGGTGTACATCCTTCCAGAGTGTTATTGATTACGTGGAATATGATGTGAATAAAAATAGTTCACAAAATTGGGATCAGACTATTTGCTTTCCCCCGCCCTCCGTAACAACGTAGCATTAAGATCCTTCCATTTCAGAAAGAGCTTTGCACAATATGAAGGTACAGAGCGGTGTTATGTGATCCCATTTTTTTTTTAAGAAGGGAAATGTATTCAATTGTGCGTAGAGATTTCCTGGGAGAATACCCAAGAACTGTTACTGGTGGTTTCTTCTTAGTCTCAGTCCCGGGTCCTGAGACTTGAGATGGTCTGGGGGCCTGAGATGTGTTTTTAAGGGAAGGGGGCTTTGGGGAGGCAAGATTTTTACAGTTTGTATATAACCTTTTTTTCCTGGGTGACTATTTCTACTATGTGCTTATGTTGGTTTTGTAATTTTAAAAAAGTTTAATTGGAAAAAATTGTTATATGTCATTAAATATTCCACAACATTATTTTTGTGGCTTTACGATGTCACTGTATGGATATACTGTACAGTATTTCACTGATCAATTCCTAGACATTCAAGAGGGGAACCAAATTATTTGCATAACTTTGTTTTGCATAGCCATGATGATCTTCTTGGGGTAAATTCCTAGAAGTTGCAAAGGTTTTTGCGCCATTTTGTCAAATATTTCCTAGCAAGTTTTCACCAAATTGTGTTCCAACTGGCAAAGTGCCAGATGCCCAGTTAACCCTTCATCACCTGGGTGGGGTGGTGGAGGCCACTTTTTAGTGTCCGGTTTTACTTGGCCGACCATAGATGTCAACCATATTTGAGCACCACTCTTATGGTAGGCAGAATAAGCAGCCCCAAAGATGTCTACATGCTAATCCCCAGAACCTGCAAATATGTTAGGTTGTATGACAAAGGGGAATTCCGATTACAGATGGAATTAAGGTTGCTAATCAGCTGACCTTGAAATGGGGAGATGAGCCTGGATTTTCCAGGTGGGCCCAATGTAACCCCAAGCGTTCTTAAAAGTGGAGGAGGGACTCAGAAGAGAGAACCAGAGAGAAGGCCGTGTGAGAAGGACGCGGCCTGAAGATGCTGGCTTTGAAGACGGAGGAATGTGGCCACCAGCCCAAGGAATGTGTGTGGCCTCTAGAAACTTAGAAAAGGCAAGGAAACGGATTGTTTTCTAGAGCCTCCAGAAAGGAACTCAGCCCTGCTGACATCTTAATCTTAGCCTGGTGAGACCCATGTGCGAGATCTGACCTTCAGAACTGTAGGGTAATAAATGTGTGTTCTTTTGAGCCACCAAGTTTTAGTAATTTGTCACAGCAGCGATGGGAAACTGATACAGGACATACTGTATCCCCAACACCTCGCTTAGTGCTGGCCCTTGGGGGTGCTTGGTTCTCGTCTAGATGGTTCAGTATATTGACTCATTTGCCCAATCCCACAGGACACAAAAGTGGTTTCAGAATTGCCACATGCATCCAGCTGTGGAAAACAAGCAGAGTAAGTTGGGTTTCCCATTTGTTTGCAGTTCATTTTTCTTTATTATTTTTTTATAACTTTATTTATTTATTTTTCCCCCCAAAGCCCAGTCGATAGTTGTATGTCATAGCTGCACATCCTTCTAGCTGCCGTATGTGGGACGCAGCCTCAGTGTGGCCAGAGAAGCGGTGCATCGGTGCGCACCCGGGATCCAAACCCCGGGCCGCCAGCGGCGGAGTGCACGCACTTAACCGCTAAGCCACGGGGCCGGCCCTCATTTTTCTTTAAACTGAGGGTTTATAGTCAAAGTACTGTGTTCCTTGGGTTAGTTCTTTTCTTTTTCCCCCTTCAGTGAAGTCTTATTATTCATTTGAAATAGATTCATTTGTTTCTGCTGGCATTCAGTAGGGTGTCCCCGCATCTTTATTGATTTAATTTTACTTTTTGAGTAACAACAACATCAAAATATACAAAAAAAAAGTATACTCAGGGTATTACTTCTCCCCCACATCCCTTCTCTCCACTCCCACTTACTCCTTGCAGGTAACTAAATAAACTAGTTTCTGGTTTATTCCTGTTTCTTTTTGTAAAAATAAGCAGATACATGTATACTTTCTCCTTATACAAAAGGTAGTATGTTATCAATATTTTTTTGCACTTAAATTTTTTTAAATTTAATATTCTGGAAATCATGGCATGTCAGTGCACAGAAATCATTATCATTCTTTTTTGAAGCTGTGTAGTACTCCACAATGTGGCTGTACCATAGTTTATTCAACCAGTCTCCTCTATGTGGGCATTTTTAGATTGTTTTCGATATTTTACAATTATAAACAATGCTGCAGTGAGTAACTGTGTGCATATGTATTTTCTCACTTTTGGAAGTGTATCTTCAGGGTAAATTTCTAGCAGTGGGATTTCTGGGTCAAAAGGTAAATACATATATAGTTTGCTCAATATTGCGAAATTCTACCCCGTAAGTGTTGTTCCATCTGAATTCCTACCCGCCATGTCTGGGCATGTCTGCTTCCCCACAGCTCGCTGACAGGTACTGTCAAGTTTAATTATTTCCAGTCTGATAGATGAGAAATGGTATCTTGGTGTAGCTTTGTTTTGCAATTTTCTTATTATGAGTGAAATTGAACATCTTTTCATATGTTTAAGGACCATTTCTTATGTCTTTTTTGTAAATTGTTCGTGTCTTTTATTATCCTTTTGTTATCAGAATTTTGGATTTTTTTTCCCCTAAAATTTAAGAATTCTTTATATTTTAAGACTAATTAGCCCTTTATCTTTGATATATGTATTACAAGTGTTTTCTCCCTGGTTGTCAATGTCTTTCGACTTTGCTTATAGAGTTTTTTTTTCAGTGTGAAAGTTTTTTATTGTCATCTAGTTTAATGTATTTCTTTTTATTTTTTTTTTTTGAGGAAGATCAGCCCTGAGCTAACATCTATTGCCAATCCTCCTCCTTTTTTTTTTTTCCCAAAGCCCCAGTAGACAGTTGTATGTCATAGTTGCACATCCTGCTAGTTGCTGTATGTGGGACAAGGCCTCAGCATGGCCGGAGAAGCGGTGTGTTGGTGCGCGCCCGGGATCCGAACCCAGGCCGCCAGTAGCAGAGCGCACGCACTTAACCGCTAAGCCACGGGGCCGGCCCCCCATTGTCATCTAGTTTAATTATCAATCCTTTCTTTGCTTGAATCTGAGTTCTTAGAAAACCTTCCCCTATGCCCAGAATAGAGAGGATTTTACCCATTTTTTCTTTTAATACTGGTAAATACATTTTCTCTGTTGAGATCTCTGATCTGTTTGGCATTTATTCTTATGTAGGGTATGAGCTGTGGATCCAATTTTATCTCTTTCCAAATGGCTACATAATTGTCCCAGGGCTACTTAAAAAGCCCATCTTTGCCCCAGTGACTTGCGATGCCACCTTTACCATATACTGCATTTCCGTGTGTCCTGGGGCCTGTTTCTAGTCCATTCCCCCATCTGTCCATCTCCTCGTGAGTCAGTGCCACACCAGTGGATGACAGAGGCCGTAGAGGAGATTTAGTATCTGGCGCCTCCTCTTGCAGCCCTTCTGTATCAGGGTGTTCATAGCCATTCTTGCAGTTTGATTTTTTTAATTAAAAAAATTATCATTTAAAAAAATTAATAGATGCCTTTTTTAGAGCAGGTTTGGGTTCACAGAAAGATTGAGCAGAAGGCACAGAGTTCTCCTAGATCTTTTCTCCCCCGCTTCCCATACACAGTTTCCTCTAATATTAACATCTTGTATCAGTGTAGTACATTTGTTACAGTGATGGGCCAGTAGTGATTTGTTATTATTGACTGAAGTCCATCGTTAGCCTGCCCTGGTGGTCTAGTGGTTAAGATTCAGCGCTCTCACGGCTGTGGCCCAGGTTTGTTTCCTGGTCAAGGAACCTCACCACCCGTCCGTCAGTTATACTGTGGCGGCTGCATGTTGCTGTGATGCTGAGAGCCGTGCCACCGGGATTTCAGTGCCAGCAGGGTCACCATGGTGGATAGGTTTCAGCAGAGCTTCCAGACTAGGACAGACTAGGAAGGAGGACCTGGCCACCCACTTCTGAAAAAATTGGCCATGGGAACCCTATGAATAGCAGTGGAGCACTGGCTGATACAGCGCCGGAAGGTGAGAGGAGGGCACAGAAAGACCAGGCAGGTTCCGCTCTGCTGTCCACAGAGGCGCTAGGAGTCAGAATCACCTCGATGGCACTGACAGCAAAGTCCGTTGTTTACATGAGGTTTCACTCTTGGTGTTGTACAGTCTGTGGGTTTTGACAAATGCATAACGTAATACAGAATATCCTGAAAATCCCGTGCCCCACTTATCATCCCTCCCTCTTTCCCCAAACCCCTGGCAACCACTGATCTTTTTACTGTCTCCAGAGTTTTGCCTTTTCTAGAATGTCATATAGTTGGAACCATACAGTGTGTAGCCTTTTCAGACTGGCTCCTTTAGCTTAGCAACATGCAGGTAAGCTCCCTCCCTGTGCAGTTTTATTTTTTTCACATGACCGTTTTATGTCAGCTTATCTGACAAAAGCTTATTGGTGTTTTTATCGGGACAATGTTAAATTTTCAACCGAGAGAGAACTGAATCTTGATGCTGAATCCTTTCCAAGAACAGGGCATTTTTTTCTTTTCTATTTGTTGAGTCCATTTTGAGTGTTTAAAGTTTTCTTCACGTAGGTGTGGCACGTCTTAAGTTTATTCCTAAGTATTTTCTCTCTTCTGTTGCTATTATAAATGGGGTTTCCCTTCTGTCACATCTGACCCGTCGCTGTGTATATAAGGCTGTGGACTTGAACTTGAGAACTCGGTGCTTCTTGCCGGTCTGCAGAGCAGCACAAAGGGCTGGGTTCCAGGCCAGCTTTATCCCCCCTGACGGGGAGGCCTCAGACCCGTGACATCTCTACCTCTCGCCCCAGTTTTCTCTCTTCCAGAACGAGGGGCTGGATAAATGTGCACTCTTTCCCAGGCATAATTCCAGCCAGGACAGAATTGTGATTTGTGGTTTTACTCTTTGCCTTCCCTGGGATTGAGAGAGTTGGATGCTCTCTCCCTGCTGCAGTGTACGGAGCGGGCTGCAAGTCCTCAACCCCCCTGCGTGGCCTGGCCTTGTCAAACTAAACCTTTACGTGGAAAACATCTCCTGCCTGTCTGCAGACACTGGAAAGGACAAGGGAATAGCTTGCTTATTTGTATGCTTGCTCTTCCATTCATTTAATAGTTTATTCGCTCATTCACTGATTCTGTCAGGTGCCTCCCATGTGCCATGCAAGGGGGATGCAGCACACTGGCCCTGAACTCAGTGCTTCCAGCCCAGCAAGATCTCAAACCATGACGAGGGCTGGGGGCATGCTGCAGGGTGCTCTGGGAGGACTAGGGATACCTGCCTTGGAGGGGGTGTCATTTGATCTGAGATCTGAAGGTTGAGCAGGAGTCATTCAGGTGAGGAATGGAGCGAAAACCTTTTGGCCAGAGGAACAGCATATGCAAAGGCCCTGAGGTGGGAAAAGGCTCCATCTGTTCCTAGAACTGAGAGATGACAAGTGTGGTTGGATTGGAAATAGATTGAAGAAAGAAATGAGAGATGGACTGGCAAGGTAAGGCTCTCTCAGGCCAGGTAAAGGAGGAGCTTGGAAGTCACTAGGGGGTTTAAGGAAGGTCTGACAAGATCAGACTTGCAGTTTAAATTGATCCCTTTGCTACATAGGGAGGTGTATTAATCAGGATTCTCCAGAGAAACAGAAGCAATAGGAGATAGATAGGTAGGTAGGTAGGTAGGTAGATAGATAGGTAGATAGGTAGGTAGGTAGATAGATAGGTAGGTAGGTAGGTAGATAGATAGATAGATAGGTAGATAGGTAGGTAGGTAGGTAGGTAGATAGACAGATAGATAGGAAGGAAGGAGAGAAGGAAAGAAAGAAAGAAAAGGAAATTTGTTATAGGAATTGACTGATGTGATTATGGAGGCCACAGATTCCCACTATCTGCCATCTACACGGGGAGACCCAGGAAATCCAGTGGTGTAATTCAGTCTGAGTCCAAAGGCCTGAGAACCAGGGGAGCTGATGATATAAATCCCAGTCCAAAGGTCCCAGAATTGGGGGGCCAGTGGTGTAAACCCCAGTCTGAGTCCAAAGGCCCCCAAACCGAGGGCACCAACATCCGAAGGCAGGAGAAGATGGACGTCCCAGCTCCAGCAGAGAGAGAATTCACCCTCCTCCTCTGCCTGTTTGTTCCATTCAGACCCTCAGTGGATGGGATGAGGCCCCCCCACGTGGGGAGGGCCCTCTGCTTTACTCGGTCTGCCCATTCATATGCCAACCTCTTCCCCAGATGCCTCACAGACACACCCAGAAGTAACGTTTTACCAGCTCTCTGGGCGTCCCTCAGCGAGGTCGACACAGAAGGTTAACCATCACGGGCGAGTGTTGGACGAGTGTCGAGGGTGGAGGCAGGGAGGCGGGTTAAGAGGTGGCCGTGGTCCAGGGGAGAGGCCACGGTGGCCTGGACCAGGGTGGAGTAGTGGAGACAGAGGAGGGTGAGCGATTAGAGATCCTTCGATCCTTCTGGAGGGGAAGGTAAAATTCAGTGGCCCTGATGGTTGACCAGTAGATGTGGAAGTTTGGGGCTCCAGCACTGAGCTGGGGAGCCCTGGAGGAGGAGTGGAGAAAATCAGGGCTTCAGTCTGGGCACCAGCCTTAGTGCTGGTCAGTACGGCAACAGCCAGTCTCACCTGGCTGTCGAAATGGAGCCAGTGTGACTAGGGAGATGAATTTTTAATTTTGTTTAATTTTAATTAATGTAAATTTAAATAGCAGTGGCTGCTGTATTGGACAGCACATATGTAGAACATATCTGTGATTGCGGAAAGTTCTTTGGGACAGTGCTGGTTTCGAGCCTTTGAGTCGTGTGAGTTGAAATGCGGAGTAAGCAAGTACAAGCCCGAGGCTCAGAATAGCAGCTGGGCTGGGTTGCAGTGTTGCTCTGCTACTTTGCTTGCTGGGTGTCCTTGGGCAAGTGACTGCACCTCTCTGAACTTCACTACCCTCATCTATAAAACAGGACACTAGTCCGTGCCTCACGTGGGGCTTATTAAGCGTGTGCGTGTTTAGACCTAAATTGCGGGAGGTGGCTGGCTCTGCGAGGCGCTCAGGGGGTCCACAGCTGTTATTCCTCCTGGGGTTGGCCTTCGTAATTGCTCTGACACGTTTGCTTGGTAGCCAGACTCTCTTGCCGGGAGAACACAGGAGGGGCTTCTACAGCCTAGCTCTGACCTTGACTCAGAGTATGACCTTGGGCAAGTTCTTTCCCTTCTCTGGGCCTCAGCGTTTCAAACACTGATGACTTAGAGCAGGTCTTCATTGAGGGCTGCCCTTGTCCTGAATAGAGTGCTGACAGCGGATGTGCTCAGGTCAGAAGAAGGAACCAGAAGGAAGCAGGGGCCAGACTGGAAGTCAGCATCCATCAGCTCTGCCAGTGCCATCTGCGACACTTCTGATCGGCTTCTGCCTTGTGAGAGCACCAAGCCTGAGAGCCTAATGAAGAGCTCACCCAGACCCAGCCCTACCCCCAGCCGGCTCTGGAACCTTCTTAGCTTTACCTTGATCCTCTTTTTTAACAAATATGGATGAGGTTTACTCACTTCTGAACTGTTGGGAAAAACTAATGTTGTCTCATTAAAACTGCATTGCTCACTTGTACCAAAAAAAAAAAAAAAACAGCCCATGAAAGTTTCATACCTGACATGGAAGACTATTAAAGATTCATAATTGCTATAAAACTCTTTAATAGAATTTGAATTTTCCTTGCGGTAATGATACGATCAGCGGGGTCCTCATCGGGAGCCGCAAGATCTATTTCAGTAAAGACTTGGGAAGGCGGTGAAGAAGGCCACGAATCGGCTTTTTCCGGGGTCGTAGCCCAGCCGGCTCGCCCTGGGAGGGCAGATTCCTGTCTCCTGGCTCAGCGCACGGATCGGGTTGTTGGCAGGTTTCTCTCCCGACTTCCTCTGGTGGGGGAGCTCGGGGCCACTGCCATCCCACCACGGGTTCTGTTGGCTCATTTGTGTTCGGTTTCTTCCACCAGGCATGAATAGAGCACCTACTGTGCGCATAGCACCAAGCCCAGGGCTGAGAGATTACGTAAGAGGTGGAGGAAGGGGAGGCTGGTTTTTCTTAGAGGAGGAGTCCGCACTAGTTTGAGCAGGGGCTTTGCAGGCTGGCAGAACCAAGGCCAAGTCCCAGCTCCCGTCACTTTGCTTTTGGCCTCAGCCTCCCCCCCTGTAAAATGGGGATAGCAGTGTGTGCCTCGTGGGTGTGGTCAGCATATGTGGGTCTGCTGAAGCTGAAGGCAGGGCCAGGAGGAGGCAGGTGGAAAGGTGGGGGTGGCTTGCGGAGACTGTGAGGAGGCAGAGTCACAGGTTTGGCTGGGGAGTGACCCAGGGGTCACTTCAGGAGTAACCATGGTGTTTCAAACATGCAGCTAACATTGACTGAGCACCTATTGTATGCTCATCGTGTACCTGCTTTATATGTGTCCATTCAGTAGATATTCATTGAGCACCTACTGTGTGCCAGATGCTGTTTGAGGTGCTGGGAGTACAGTGGAGAGTATGTGAACTCGTTTAATCCTTAGACTAGGAGGTAGGCACTGATGCTCTCCCTATTTCCAGAGAAGATAACTGAGGCACAGAGAGGGTAGGGAAGTTACCCAACGTCACACAGCTCGTAAGTGGCAGAGTCTGGAATTAGACGCTGAGGGCAGACTCCTGGATCTGTGCTCATAACTACACACCAGATGGCCTCTTATTTAGTCTGCATAACACTCCAGCACTTGGTGGTCTTGTTTCCGTTTTGAGGGAAGGGAGGCTTAGGGCGGTAAAATTATGTTCCCCAGGTCTCTTAGGGAGTACCAGGGGACTGTTACCGAGCTGGGCTCACTCCCAATCCTACTGAGCACTTTCCGCTGCTCCAAGGGCCTCCTCCCCTCTGCTCCTGCGCCCCCTCAGACCCAGAGGAAGTGAATTCCTGCTCCTTGTGGTTGGCCAAGTTCAGGGGAAATCAGTGTCCTGTCCTTCCTGAAGTCCCTTCACATTCTCCTTGGAGTGTCCCAAATCGGAGCCTGTCCCTCGATGGGCTGTGGATGATGGAGGAGTCTTTCCCCTGCCTTAAAATGAAGGGCACTCCCGTGGTCCACCCTGCGCTCCTCCATCACTGGTGATAAATAGGATGCCCATGGTGAAAAATAAAATAAAGCCGCCTTTATTCGTTTATCCTTCCATGTCCTCCCCGTGGGCGCCCCTGTGCAAGCTGAGCAATATTAGACACTCAATCACCCTCTGCACCTGTCTCTCCTTTCTCCGGGGGGTCGTGTCCCGTGAGTTCTGGGCAGCGTGGATGTTTTCTTGGTTCATTAGCCTCAGGGTGTGGGCATTGCCGTTGCCTCGCTCTGTGGCCCTGGATACGTCCCCGTGCTTTCTGGGCCTCAGTCTCCCCATCTGTAGGAGACCCCTCGAAGGCCCTGACAATCACAGCCTCTTCGCCCCTTTACCCGGATATCATCTAACTCAGAGCTGGCTTCGGTGGGTCAGAGAAAGTAATGTTTCAGTGAATAAACACATAGAGCACTTAGTTTTCTGGGGCGGAAAGAACCAGATACAGACCTTTAGAGGTGCCACCTCCAACTTCACATCGCACAAACCATGGGACAAGGGGAAGCGAACGGCAGTGAGACTGGGAGAGCAGGGGGGCGCTGTCTCCCATCCCTTCACCATTTACTAACAGGTTCTTGTGTGCCAGGCATGATGCTGGGGTGAAGGTGGCACGGGGTAGTGGGAAGAATATGGGAAAGCCGGGCTCACATACTGGGTGCTTCGTCCACTTCCTGTGCAACCGTGACCTCGAGCAAGTCGCCTGACATCTCTGACCCTGTCCGCTCCGTTTGGAAAGGAAGCGAATGAAAAGCTATGGAAAGCCTCTCGTGTGTTAGGCTCCGTGCCGAGGGGTCCCATTTGATTCTCACAGCCACCTGGGAACGGCTGGTAATATCATGCCCATTTTACAGATGAGAACACTGAGACTCAGAGGGTACTTGAGAGCTGTGCGGGGCCGCACGGCTACTACGTCATGGTCGCCGGGCTTTAGAATGAGGGCATCCTGCTGCTGCACCGTAGGGCTGGGACTTCACACCCCGCGGACCTAGGGCTGCTGCGAGCAGCAGGGGAGACGCTGGATTTATTCGAAAGTGGTTGGTGGTTGAGCATGCAGACACCTATTCTGACCGTGCTCCGGACCTCAGGAAGCTTTCCAACAAGTAGAGGCAAAGAGAGAGCTGGACACGGAGAAATGGGAGTAACTCAGACGCTACGGAGGGCTGCGCGGGGACCCCAAAGCCAACCTCGTCTAGAGCTTCAGTTTTAAAACAAGCCCTAGAGGAAGAAGAAAGACAGGAGAGGATTGGAAAGAGGCTTGGGAAGATGGGCTCACGTCCCCCCATTCAGTCAGGGTTTCTGGAGCGTGACCCCTATTTCATGCCTGTTCCCCAGGCGGATCACACATGAACCCCACGCTGCCTCTCACAGATCTGGCGGGGATACGTTTCTTTAACAAGCGTGAGGGGAAATGTGATTAGCACAGCAAACCTGTGATTTCGCGGATATTAACTCTTAGGATGAGGCTAAGTAAGTGGTATGTTGGTGATTCACGGGACTCTGATGGCATAAAGGACAGGTACCAGGCTCAGGGCGGGGAGAATAAGGAGTTTGGAAACCATAGCACTAACTCAGCCCCCATCCCCGCAAGAACCATTGTCCCCAGCGGTTACTGACACCCCCACCCCACGGCTGCCAGATTTAGCTAATACAAATTCAGGACGCCCATTTAAATTTGCGTTCCAGATAAACAAGGAATACATTGTTTAGTGTACATGTGTCCTATGCAATCTTTGGGACATTCCCTCCCCACCCCCTGCCCCAGTCTCACTGTGGAGGGCCAGGTAGATGCTTGTGGGATGGGGTTGTCCCTCTCTGCTTCCCCTGGACCTGGACCTGTAGGAAGAGGCTTGCATACAAAAGGATGCCCTCACATATCGGGTCTCTCTGATGCTAGTTCCTTTAATTAAACTGCTGGGATGAAATCAAGTGTATGGAGATTTAAACTGATTCCCTTAGCTTAACAAAAGCCGAAGCTATTGAGAGGGATACTTAAGAAAACAGAGCACTTCAACAGATGAAAAGTGTAGCCTGGCCTCCAGCTCAGAGCTGTAGTGCACAAGTGAGCCTGGCAGGAAGTGAGTTACCCCTCACTCCCAGTAAGGCCCCAGTGCCTGCAAAAACTCGCCTTCTCACATCTCTGCTTCTGAGCGCCGGGAGAGAGGCCAGGAGGGGGAGCTGGTGAGGCCAGGTAGAAGTGGCAGAATCCTTGCCTTCATGCATATGCACTTATTGAGCACTTGCTATATGCCAAGCCCTGAGCCAGGTGTTGGGTCTCATCTCAAACTCTTTCCTGGGAAACCAGCTGGGGCTGCCTCAGTTCTCAGGGACCTGGGTTTCTCAACTAGGGAGCTCAGAGATGCGGAAAGAGAGAGAATTGTAGATATTGCTGGTGGCCTTGGGGAACAGATGGTGATGACCCTAGAAATTGGGAGGAGGACAATCCAGGGCGAGGACCCCCTTTTTACACCCGAGGAACGTGAGACACAAAAGCTATTGGCAGATTCGCTCGAGCTCACATGGCGTGGAAGTAGAGAGCCAGGATTTGAACAGGGTCTGATGGTCGTTGAAGCCATTCACCAGAGCGCTCTGCTGCCTCCTGGCTGGTGAGGGTCGTTGGAGGTTTTTAAGCAGGGACATGTGTCATGAAAGCAGAAAGTTGAGGAAAAATGAATCTGGTGTTAGGTCTGAGGCCACTTTAGGTGTATATGCCCGGAGGAGGGATGCTGGCTCAGGAGCCCAGGTGTGGGGAGGCAGGGACCCAGGTGTGTGGCGGCAGGGACCCAGGTCAGGGCACGGTGGGGGTGGAGGAAGGTGAAGATTGGGTGGGACTTGCTGAGGGATCTATTCAGGGGGATAAAGGCAGAGCTGGTGACGGGGACAGGTTTTCAGATCTGGGTGCTGCCGGCAGGGTTAGGGAGGGATGGCAGGACATGGGCTGCAGATGTGTTGGATTTGAAGCCATGCCACGTGTCCCTGGGCAGAGCTCCTGACAGAGCCCAGTGGGACCAGCCTGACCCGGGTCTGCATCCCAGCTGTCCTCTTCGCTAGCTCTGTGACCACAGACTATTTCCTTAACCTCTCTGAGCCTCCGTTTTCTCTCTGATGAAATGGAGAGCAATGATACCTATTTAACAGGATGGTGAGGATATTAAATAAGGAAAGCTATGTAAAGGGACAGACGAGGTGCCTCGCACACAGTCAGCATGTGATACATGGTCGCTTGAAATTTGGGGCCCCACCAGGCTACAGCAGAGATGGTCCCGGAGCTAGGAATGGAGGGGAATGAGGGTCTGACTTTTCATCCATTTGATGAACTTTTATTGAATTGCCACTGGGTGCCAGGCCCTGGGGATACAGTGTGGAGAGGCTGATGGGAAAACCCAATTATAGCACAAAACCGAGCCCCATCTCAACTGGGAGCGATGTGAGAGCAGGGGTGGGTCTGTCTTGCTTGACACAGAATCCCGGGGCAGAGCCTGGCCCCTGGGAGGTGTGCAGTCAGTGTTGTCGACTGGGGAGGTGGAGGCACACGGGCCTTCTCAGAGCACCTCAAAGCTGGTGCAGAGAGGAAACGGAAGGTGTGAATTTGTAACCGCTTTCTGTACTGGAAACTCCCCAACTGCAGGCGAGGTGTTGAAGACAAGACAGGAAACTGGGGTCCACGGTTCCAGTTCTGTCTCATCGGCACATCTTTTCTCCCCTTTTTCTTCCAAATTCCTTTTTGGCTCAGTTTTTCCGAATTTTGCCTTGAAAAATGCTGGAAAAAACCCCTGGGGGTTGATCATGTGCCATCAGCAGACTGGGAGGCCGAGGAGAAGGAAAAACAGCTGTGAATAATTGGCATTATGAGGCTGCCCTTCAAGGTCGTGGGGGCTGTGACCCCGGGCAGCCACTTCCCGGCTGTGGGCCTCAGTCGTCCCGTCTTTGAAAGGAAGAGAAACACCGGACCCTCCGAGTGTAAATGAGCTGCAAGTCTTTCATCTCATACGCACGTCTTCCCTTCCAACCTCTTCTATCTTTCTCACATATTTATTTTTATGGGAACGCTAGTTTTTTTCCCCCCTCTATTTTTTTAATCCTATCGTTAAAAAATGTGTTTTTACAATACAAAATAAAACTGCCTGCTTGTTGTAAGAATCCGAGCAATATGTTATTGCTTTAACGGGAGGTTAGTTTTCTCATTTATTGCTCTTTTTTTTTGAGTAAATTAAAATGTTGTTTACATTTTAAGGTGATATAAGAATGCATGCTTGAGTAAAAATCTCAACAACGTGTAGGAGGAAAATCATGGAAGTATGCCTTCACCCCTCTCGTCTCATCCTACCCCCATCCCACCCCCCACCAGGCCTCTGAGATGATTCTTGTCTTCTAGATAAGGGAACCCTTGGGAATCTCGTTGTAGACCCACCCTCGAAGCCATTGCTAGGTCAAGGGGAGGTGGCCCTTTCTAGTGACAGGAGCATGGGTTCAGGATCAGGATTGGAAGGTTGACAATGCTGTTGGCTTGCTGTGTGACCCTCAGGTGTCCACATAACCTCTCTGAGCCGCGGTGACCTCCAGCAGGCTGGCCCAAAGGAGAATTGAGATCAGGGCTCTAAAGCTGCTAGCATGAGTCAGTGTCCTATGAACAGCCCAGGTGACTGTTGTGTGGTGGTCTTGGCAGGTTGGGGACCAGATTCTGGAGGTGAATGGGCAGAGCTTTCTCAGCATCCTGCACGACGAAGCGGTCAGGATGCTCAAGTCTTCCCAGCACCTCATCCTGACAGTGAAGGACGTCGGGAGGCTGCCCCATGCCCGCACCACCGTGGACGAGACCAAGTGGATTGCCAGTTCCCGGATTGGGGACACCGCCACGAACTTGGCAGGGTCTGGCCACACTGCTCGCTCAGAGCCCCAGGATCCCAGGGCCATTCTGAAAGCCAGGGGTGGCCCCCTCCCATCCCCTGACCATGCCCTGATCTGTAAAGATGCACCAGCTCTCAGAGCCTGGGGTCCCAAAACCAGGGCCCCTTTCATTGGTGGGGGGTGACCACGGCACATCCGTTCTCCTCTCCTGGCCTCAGTGTCCCTCGGAAAGCTGCACTGCATGATCCAGCTCTCTCCTTTATTTGCCTCGGGAATCACTTAACTTATCTTTGGGCCCTTAGTTGCTTGTCTGAAAAGCGAGGACCATAACCCCTGCCTCCATCCCAGATCTGTTCATGGGGATCCCATGAGTTACCCTGGGGGAAAGGATCTGGGAAGTCACAAAGTGAGATAGAGTGGCCAGGTGGCTGCATAGTTGCTAATAATTGTCACTTTTGGATTTCCATCAGAAGTCTCAGACTGGCTGGTGGCCCCCAGGCCAACTGCACCCAGAGTATCTCTCTTTCTCTCTCCCTTTCTTCCTTTCTTCCCTCCCTCCCTCTGTTTTCACCTGTACAGTATTATAAATGTTTTTAATTAGTTGCCAGTATTTAAAAAGATATCAGGTTTCCCATAAAAAACTGGATTTCTGTCTGCTTCTTACACATCAGGAATCCTGGCACCTTGAGCCCACTTTTTTTTGTGAAAACGTGGGCTGGAGCTGAGCTACATCTCAGAGTCTCCTGATCACTCTTGTCCCCACCCTCCCTCGATCCGCCCTACCTGAGGCCACCCATCGATTGTCATTTCTTCTCTCTGTCCTCACATTACCCGCCTGGTCCTGTAGGGTTGGAAACAACTTGGAAGTCCACTGTTCATGGTTTTAGAAGTGCTGTCTGCATGGTTGATGGGAGGCTGGCAGCCACCCGTCTGTGCAGGGTTCAGAGTCCCTCGAGAAGCCCCGGCAGGTGGAGGCCGTGGTTCTCACAAAGCTTTGCTCATCCCGCTGCAAATCCGCTTTTCCCCAGCTGGCGCCTGTGTGACCTGTGCAGACTGCAGCTGAACGTGCCTGTCTTTCTTCACAGGTTTCCTGGGGATCTCATACCTGAAAGGACAGACAAGGTAGGTGCTCTCCATCCGTGGGAAGCTTTGGCTTCCTTGTAGCTCCCCGCACGGGAAGCTGTGAGCCCAGTAGTGTGCCACGCGACTCCCTTCCATGATCTCATTGCATGGGGGCGGCCTGCTGACTGTCGGTGCACCCTCCATTCCCCAGTCTGTGGGTGCTGCCAGGTTCCAGGCACCGCCACGGACACCGGGGTTAAGGGCCGTGAACAGAACAGAGCAGGTCCCTGCCCTCATGAAGGTTACACCCCGGGAAGGAGACACACACAAAAACCAACAAGCCTCCACACATACCTCATCACAAAAGATGTTCAGTGCCATGAAGGCAAGGTGCAGGGTATCAGGAGAGAGAATAACAGATGAGACACCTAATGTGGGTGGGGGCCCCGGGAGAGGGAGGGCAGAGGCCCTCTGAGGTGGTGACGTGATATCTGGGCTGTGAACCGAATGTTAGATAGAAGTTAGCGAGATCAAAGTCTGGTGCAGGAGCCGGAGGGGGGTTCTCATCAGAGGACACAGCATGTGCCGGAGCCCCAGGGCACGGAAAGGGCTCGGCTTGTTGGGGAGGGAGTGTAGTGAGCAAGGGGGAGTTGGGAACAGGCTGACAGCAGTGGGGACAGCCAGATCACACGGGGCTGTGTGGGCTACATAAGAGGTTTGGCTTCTAACCTAAAATCGTGTATGGGATGCTGTGGAAGGGCTTAAGCACCGAGCAACACAAGAAGACGTGTGTTTTTATGAGATCATTCCAGCAGCTCTGTGTAGGTGATAGGGAAAGGCCAAGGGGATAAGAGAGGAGACTGGATGGCGTCTTAGAAGATGATGATAGGGCCAGCCCCGAGGCTTAGCAGTTAAGTGCGGGTGCTCCGCTACTGGTGGCCCGGGTTTGGATCCCGGGCGCTCACCAACGCACCGCTTCTCTGGCCATGCTGAGGCGGCATCCCACATGCAGCAACTAGAAGGATGTGCAACTATGAGATACAACTATCTACTGGGGCTTCGGGGAGAAAAAGGGAAAAAAAGGAGGAGGATTGGCATGGGTGTTAGCTCAGGGCTGATCTTCCTCACACACACACACAAAAAAAGAAACTGATGATAATAGAGACAGCGGCAGGAGGGGGTGGAGTGTGTGCGTGCAGATCTGAGCTATATTTTGGAAATAAAGTTACTATTATCCCCGATTTTCCAAGGGAGATACTGACACCTAGAGAATAAAGTGGGCACCCTAATCGTATTGCTCGACTCGGCATGGTTGCAAGGGCCTGATGAGATCACATATGTAAAAGGGCCACGTAAGCCATAGAGCACTTTGCAGCTGCACGAGGCCACACTCAGAACATATCGGTCCCGTCTCCTGCAGGTTTACCGTGAGGGACCACCTCACCCCTCTGTGGTGTGGTCGCTGGTGTGGCCTGGCCGCTCGGCTCCAGAGCAGCTCCGAACCCCTGGGCCTCTGTCTCCCTGTCTTTCAGCTGGGGTTTTACAAGGGGCCAGCCGGCTCCCAGGTGACACTGAGCAGCCTGGGGAACCAGACGCGCGTGGTGCTGGAGGAGCAGGCCCGGCATCTGCTGAGCGAGCAGGAGCGCGCCACCATGGCCTACTACCTGGAGGAGTACCGCCTCGGCAGCGTCTCCGTGGACGCCCTCGTCATGGCCCTGTGCGAGCTGCTCAACACCCACGCCAAGGTGACCCGCGCCCCTCCTCCGGCAGGACGGGGGCTGGTGGGGCCTGGCCTCAGCTCTCGAGGGCTCTGTGTCCTTCCCTGCCTCCCTTCATCCCCCACTCCTTTCCTGAGAACCACAAGGACTCAGGCCTAAACTGAACCTTGGGCAGAGGCTGGTGACCCAGACCACCCCCTGTCCCAAAGCCCTCAGACTCCTCGGGAAACAGTCAATTAAAGTCCCCTGTGATTGGGGCCTAACGCACTGGCTTCCAATGCTGAGTGTTCATTTAGAATCATCTAGATTGCTCTTAAAAAGCAGTGCCCAGGCCCCACCCCAGGCTGGTTAATGCCACACATCTGTGGATGGGAGCCAGTCACCAGTCTTTTGTGTGTGTGTGTGTGTGCTTGTTTTCAATTTTTTTTTATTGATATAATTGTTTATAACATTGTGAAATTTTAGTTGTACATTGTTTGTCAGTCACCGTATAAATGTATCCCTTGTGCCCATCCCCCCACCCACTTTCCCCTGGTAACCACCAAACTGTTCTTTTTGACCGTGTGTTAGTTTATCTTCCACGTATGAGTGAGATCATATGGTGTTTGTCTTTCTCTGTCTGACTTATTTCGCTTAACATAATACCCTCCAGGTCCATCCATGTTGTTGCAAATGGGACGATTTTGTCTTTTTTATGGCTGAGTAGTATTCCACTGTATATATATACCACATCTTCTTTATCCATTCATCAGTCGAGGGACACCTGGGTTGCTTCCACTTCTTGGCTATAGTGAATAATGCTGCGATGAACATAGGGGTGCATAAGTCTCTCTGAATTGTTGATTTCGAGTTCTTTAGATAAATACCCAGTAGTGGGATAGCTGGGTCATATGCTATTTCTATTTTTAATTTTTTGAGGAATCTCCATACTGTTTTCCATAGAGGCTGCACCAGTTTGCATTCCCACCAGCAGCGAATGAGGGTTCCTGTTTCTCCACAACCTCTCCAGCATTTGTTGTTTTTTGTCTTCAGTCACCGGTCATTTTTACAGGCCCCCAGGTGGCTGCAGTGCTGCCTGCTCTGAGAACCTTGCTCTAGTGGAAGTCTGTTGGAGGGTCAGAAGCTACATGGAGGAGGAAGTGATTCAATCCACTGGGAGTGGTTACATGTGGGAAGACTAAGAGAGGAAGCACGATCCAGAAAGGAGCTGGGAGGCGTTCTAGGTGGAAGGGACGGCCGGGGGCTCCTTGGTGTGTTCAGGGAGCTGCAGTCAGGCACGTGTGCTGAGATGCCGAGGAGAAGGCAAGCAAGGAAGCTGGAGAGGGAAGCAGGAATCAGATGATGCTGGCCTGGCACTCAGGCGAAGGTGTTTGGACTTTCTCCTAGGACAGTGCAGAGCCGCAGAAGGTTAAGGAGGGGAGGCCAGTGGTCAAGTTTGCATGCAGGCCATTTGGGGTAGCAGGGGGCCGGTCCCCCCTGCTGGTGGAGCTCCATGCTGAGTGACCCCTTTGTCCCCCGCCTCCAGTTCTCGCTCCTGTCCGAGGTGAGGGGCACCATCTCCCCGCAAGACCTGGACCGCTTCGACCACCTGGTGCTGAGGCGGGAGATCGAGTCAATGAAGGCGCGGCAGCCCCCGGGCCCTGGTGCCGGGGACACCTACTCCACGGTCTCCTACAGCGACACGGGCTCGTCCACGGGCAGCCACGGCACCTCCACCACCGTCAGTTCGGCCAGGGTGAGCTGCCCCTGCCCGTTCCTGGCCTGATGGCCAGGGGGGGAGTTAGGATGCTGGCTTTGGAGTGAGATGGGTCTGGCACCACCTCTTACCAGCTCTGCGCCCTGTCTCTCGGAGCCCGGTTTTTTCACCTATGAAAGCCTCCTAATTGTTGAGTGCCTGCTGCATGCCGGGCACGGGCTCTAGGAAACAACTGATGAACAAGGCAGATGTGGCCCTGCCCCATAGGGCTCACGGTGTGGGGGACCAGGCTGGGGAGAAAGGTAAAAAACACAGGCACATAGACAAATAGAAAAAATAATGACAATCAGTGGGAGGACCCCATGAAAAGCCGTGGTAGTGAATTCACAGTATTGGTTGTGGCGACTCAAATCTTGCCCGAGACCCACCCTCTTGTCTGCCTAGCCTGGCTTTCTCCCCAGACTCGCCAGCCCCCCAGAAAAGGATCTGGTCCATCTCAGGGTGTGGTTCTGCCCCTGGGATGCTTGGAGGCAAATTAATCCTGGGAGCCTTTGGCAAGGAAGGCTGGGCCCCTCGCTCTCCTGTCCTGTCTTTGGCTCATTCATCACTGCTCTCCTAGGGAAAGGGAGAGGGAAAGTCGCGTTTCTTAAACGCTGTTGCTCCCAGATGCAGAACTGGGAGCTCTCACGGGTGGAATCTCAATTAGACGTGGGACAGACACAGTTAGTTGTCCTGCCGGAGGAGCAGGAGCTCTGAGGGTGAGTGACGCAGGTGGTTGGTGAGCTCCATGAGCCTGCAGCCACCAGGAAGCAGCCCCGAGCGTGCATGCCTTTCCTTTGCAGACTCCTACTCCCAGTGTGGCTTTTTTTTTTTTTTTTTTTTAGCTCTGGGGATCTGAGTTATTGGGGGGACTTCTACTCCTCTGCCTCCTACCCCTACCATCCTGAGTCACCTTCATCCCCCAGAGTCCTCGTCCCTCCCTGGGGTGACCCGGGAAGCCGCCGTGCGTTCCTCCAAGCTCTGCATGTGGCTGCAGTGGAGGCGATGTCACGCGTTGGGATGGGCAGATCACTTCTGGGGCAGGGAGGAGGCTGTCCCCCGCCAGGGCTGCATGTTTGGCTCTGTGCACGTGCTTAGATATGGCACGGCTTCAGGCTGCAGGGCCCTGCCCGAGGGACTCTGTCTCTCTGGGTCTGGCCCCTGGTCTTCATATTGTTCCCATGGGGCTTCAAGAGCCATGAGCCACTGCTTTAAACCCCAGGGACTGCACACTGTACAGTAATCCTGGGATGCTCCCTTTAGAATTGGGGGTGAGAGATCCAGTGGGTGGGATGGGGTGTGTTCTAGCCTGGGAGGCAGGAGATCTAGGTGTAAGCCCTGGCTTCTCTGAGCCTCAGTTTCCCCATGGGTGAAACGGCCCGAGGTCCTTGCTGGCTCTCGCGACTGATGGCAGCTCAGGCAGCAGGGCTAGCGGAGTCTGGGTAGCTGCTCTGCCCGGACAGGGCTCTGGGCAGGGCTCTCAGCCCCAGCTCAGCGCTGGCCCCTGGTGACCTTGTCCCAGCCCAGAGGTCTCTCTCGCACCTGGGAAGTGCTGCCCCAGCCAGTCTGGGCCCCAGCTGCGGCAGTGGACTCTGCTCTCCAGAGGCACCCTCTCTGCGGATTGGGGGACCTTGGGGAAGGCTGACCTCAGAAAGGCCAGGGGATGGCTTTGAGCAGGGAGTTTGGGGGCCAAATGGGAAGGGTCTCTAGGCTTCTGAGATGTGGACAGCTGGGAGAGTCTGTGACCCACCGGACAGCAGATGTGTGTCAGGTTAGGACTAACCAAGACCAGCGTGAGCTCTCCGAGGAGGGTTCTAAGAGAAGGCTGTGCAGGCTTGGCCCTCAGTGCCTCGGTTTCCCGCCTTGCTCTGGGGCAGTGGCTTTCCCAGCTTCTTGGGAGGCTTCAGTGATGAATAACCCCCTCCTAGTTCCAGCATCCCAGAAATGCTGCCCACACCCGAGGGCAGGTGAAGCCTCTCTGCTTTCTGACCTCCCTCAACCTGGCTGGGGAGAACGCCCCTGAGGATTTGAATCCAGGGCCCTGCAGACTCTTGGAGGCTTCTGGAAAGCACCGGGCTGAGGATCTGCCAGTCGCCCTCCTCCAGTCTTCATCCGCTTCGGGAGCCCTCCTCGTGCACAGCCCAGGGCTCCGTTTCTCAGCCTCTGAGCTTCCTCGCCACCACAGGGCCGGGGCCTCCCTGCATCCAGTCTTCCCTGATCGAGTCTTCCGAGCAGGGTCCTCCTCAGGCTCTGCCTTTCCTTAGCAGGTGTGACCTCGGACAAGTCACTTCCCTTCTCTGAGCCTCAGTTTCTCCATCTGCCAAATGAGAATAATGATCCCAGCTCCACCTGCTGGAGAATCCCAGGGTTGCCCCAGGTGAATGACCGTCTCCTGAAGTCTCTTCTCCAGGACAAGGGTCGTTTCTGCAGGGTGGTGAGGACACCCTGGTGTCCTTCTAGGAGGCGGTTAGAGTGAAGCAGTGCTGGTTGTAGCAGCGGGGCCTTTGCTTCCTCCTCCCTACTTCATTCCTGCCCAAAGTGCTCAAAGCAAAGAGAAAAGGGATTCGGAGAATAGTGTTTATTTTGCCTGTGTGCATGTGTGTGTGTGTTTTGCACACGTGCTCGTGTGTTTGGAGAAGGGGTTTGCTGTGCTCACCCCATCCCTAATATTTATTTGATGTTTTTTTTTTTTTCTTTTTTTGCCTTTTGCACACACCCCCCTCCCCAGGAGCGGCTGCTGTGGCTTATAGACCTGATGGAGGTACCGTCCTTCCTGCTGGGTGGGGCTGCGGGAGTCCCTAGCTGGGGCGGAGGTAGGGGGCTGTGGTCCTTCCCACCACCCCCTCACGTCTGCACCCAGCCCTGCTGGGGACCCGGGGTTCTTCTTGGTGCCCACTCTCTCTCCCCTTCAGTTCATCAGGTTTTCTTAGGCTCTGGAAGGAGAATGCCCCTCGTTCAAATCCCAGCTCTGCCACTTCCTTGCTGGGTGACCTCAGGAAGTGTTTTCACCTCTCTGAGCTCAGTTTTAGGCTCTGTAAAATGAGGATCATTTCTGTGCTGTGGAGCTGTTGAGAGACCTCATGGCCTTTGCATATGCCATGCAATCTGTCTGTCTGGAATGTTCTCCCTCCCGCTTCACATGGCCTGGCTGTCTCCTGTGTGTAGCTCACGTGCCACCTCTTCCGAACAGACTTCCCTGATCCTCTCAAGGAGGGTGACTTTCAGCCTGTGGCTCCTCCAGCCCCTGGGCTTCCCGTGGTCATGGCTGTTGTATCATTATGTTCTGGTAGTTTGTACAAGCTTGGCCAGTTACCCCCCTTGGCCACAGGCTGCCTGAGGGCAGCAACTATGTCTGGAGTCACCACTGAATCCCTAGTGCTCAGCACAGAGCCTGGCCCATGTTAATAATTCGGGCCTTTCTTAATAATAGTAGTAGCTGGCGTGTGTCAAGGGTCCTCCATGGCGCTGTGACAGTGCTTTCCAACTGTATCTTCTTTGACTCTCCCAGCGACTAGGAGTGGCAAGTTCTGCTATGATCCCCATTTTACAGAGAAGAACACTGGAGCTCAGAGAGGAGAAGCGACTTGCTCAAGGTTGCTCAGCTAGTGAGTGGTGGAGTGTGGATTCAAATCCAGGCCTGCTGCCTCTGAGCTGGTGCTGTTACCCCTGCAGTCCTGTTGTGCTTCTCCCTGAAGGAGCTCACCAGCTGCTTGTGAAGCATCATCTATCTACCCTCTGTCTGTCCACCCATCCATCCATCTATTTATCCACCCGTCCATCCACCCATCCATCCACCCATCCATCCATCTATTTATCCACCCGTCCATCCACCCATCCATCCACCCATCCATCCATCTATTTATCCACCCGTCCATCCACCCATCCATCCATCCATCCATCTGTCCATCCGTCCATCCATCCATCCATCCATCCATCCATCCGTCCATCCATCCATCCACCCATCCACCCATCCATCCATTTATCCATCCGTCCATCCATCCATCTATCCGTCTGTCCATCCGTCCGTCCGTCCGTCCATCCATCCATCCGTCTTTCTATCTATCCATCCATCCATCTATCCATCCGTCTATCTATCTATCCATCCATCCTTCTATCTATCTGTCTATCTGTCTGTCTGTCTGTCTACACATCTATCTATCCACCCATCCATCTTTCTATCTATGCATCCATCCATCTATCCATCCATCCATCCGTCTATCTATCCATCCATCCATCCATCTGTCTATCCATCCATCCATCCATCTATCTGTCCATCTTTCTGTCTATCCATCCATCCATCCATCCGTTTATCTATCTTTCCATCCATCCTTCTGTGTATCTATCTGTCTGTCTGTCTATCTATCTGCCTGCCTGCCTGCCTATCCGTCCGTCCATCCGTCTATCTATCTATCTATCTATCTATCTATCTATCTATCTACCTACCTACCCACCCACCCATCTATCTGTCCATCCATCCATCCATCTATCTATCCACCCATCCATCCATCTATTTATCCATCCGTCCGTCCATCCATCCATCCATCCATCCATCCATCCATCCATCTATCCATCCATCTATCTATCTACCTACCTATCTCTTCTCTCCTTCTCTTCATTCGGTTCTGTTAACAAATATTGATTGATTGCTATGTGCTACATACAGGTCTGGGTTCTGGGAATACAGTGGTGAACAACAAAGAAATTCTTTCTATTATATAATTTAGAGTAGAGCAGGGATGACAGACAGTAAACGAGATAAATCACAGAAATATACAGTATGTTAAGTGGTGAGAGTGCTAAGGAGAAAAATAAAGCAGGGAAGGGGATCTGGGGAAGGGTCTGGGTGGACAGGAAGTGACACCCAAGTAAAGACCTGAAAGAGGTGAGGGAGAGCCATGCCAACAGCTGAGGGAAGAACATTTTAAACAGAGTGAACAGCAGGTGCAAAGGCCCTGAGGTGGGAGTGTGCCTGGAGTGTCTGAGCAAGGTCCAGGAGACCATGAGACTGGAACAGAGTGAGTGAGGGGAAGGGCAGTGACAGGTTATGTGCTGAGGGCTTTGAGTGAGATGGAACGACTGGCAAGTTAGAGCAAGGGCCAACATGGTGTGACTTAGTTTTAATAGGATGCCACTGACTGTTGGGAATAGATGAGAGTGGGTTTGTACCAAGAACAGGTTTGTTCCCAGGAAGGGCCTGGGGAAGGTTGTGCAGCCTGAGCTGCTGAGAGATGGGATGATGGCTCTGCAGGTGCAGCTCTTCCCGCTGCCTGGTCAGCCCTGGCCTTGGTGTCTGCTGGGAACCCCTCCCTCCACACACACAGCGGGTCTCAGACTGGACGCCCCATGCTGCTTACATGTGGAGCCACGGGACAGAGACCTCCTCCTCCTGGAAGCCCCTTCTGTGGGCATGCAGGGCACGAGGCCCCATCTTGGGAGTTAGGAGCCCCACACCCTTCCTCGGCTCTGTCTCTACTACACAGTGTGCCCTCAGGAAAGCCCCTCACCCACCATTGGCCTCAGCCCCCCCATCTGTACAATCAAGGCAGACCTCTAAGGCTCCCCTAACTCTGAGAGTCCTCTCTATCGGAAGATTCTGGAATATATTCCAGGGGAGGTGCAGCAAGGAATGGCAGCTCTATGTTCCCACCACTTCTCTGTATTCGAACAAGGGCTGCAGCATTCCTGCAGAGAGAGAGCTCGAAATGATGTGTATTTATTTACCACTCAGTGCCAGGCGCTGGTCTGCAGCAATGCCACGTATCAGTGAGCTTCTGCTGCGGTGATGCTGAGTAACAAACAGACCCCAAATCTGGATGGACAACAACCAAAAACATTTCTTTCTCATGCCCCAGATCCCTTCCCTCATGGAGCTTCGTGCTTTTCATATCTCTGCTAAAATGCCTGCCACGTTGTTTTAAGCTCTTTCTGTGTTTGTCTTCCCCAGTAACCAGGGAGAGCTGGTGGGGTGCATGCAGGGACCATGTCTTTCTCTGTTCTGTGTCCCCAGTGCTAGCCCAGGGCCTGGAACAGAGTGGGGGCCCAGGAAACCTGGAGCAGAAACTGAAATGAAACCGCACACCCTAGCCACTGAGGATCACGTCTAACATTCCAGTCCTTCTAAACTTTCACCTCCCACGTCACAGGAAAATGTGCTTGGCTCTGGCGTTCCGACTGGCAGGGTGGCAGGTGTCTGGCTCTCATGACCCAGATGGAGCCAGTTTCCATTTAGCCCAAATTCCCAGGATCATGCCACACGGCTGTCAATTCCAGGTTAAACGTGGCTCGTTCTGCAGCTGCTTTCCCACAACCAGATGCAATCGATCAAAGGAAATCAGATGCAGCCGTCCCCATCGACAGCTTATGTTCATTTTCCATTCGTCTCTTGTCCATTTCCAATGGAGAGTCAGCCCTGGGAATTTTTTGCCGCCTCCAAACAGTATCATTCCCCTGCCATAAAGATGTTGGCTGAGAGGAAGAATAACTCAAGAATTCATTCTTGAGTTCTTCATCTGGAGGCAGGGGGCCTTAAATGCCCAGGCTCCTGAATCCCACAGATGGGGGTTGGCCATCCCAACTAAGAGCCAAGTCACCTTGGGCAGGTGACCTAGGCTTTTGGAGCCTCAGTTTCCGCATCTGTGTACTGGGCTGATAAGAGCAGCCGCCGGTGGGTTGTCGTGAAGGTTCAGTGAGCTCAGGGGTGGACTTGCAGGAGTGGAGTACATGGGAGCCAATTCTGTTGTTATTCTAAGGGCTGGAAGGGCACCGCAGAGGGGTGCAGAGTAACAGGGGTTGCAGAGGCCGAGTCCAGCCTTGTGCCCATGGAGCAGGTGCCACCGAGAGAGGGGGTGGCAGCTGGGACTTGTCCCGGCCTTAAGCACAGCCTTTTCCACCTGGATTTCAGCGGTTTTGCCCTCCAGGACTCTCATGTACCTGGAAAGGGGCTCCCGGACCTGCGAAAGGATGCTGGGGGTGGGCCCCCTGCCTGTGAGGGCCTTCCTGCCCCTCTCCCCCTGCAGTGAGGTCAGAAGGGGCACTGGGCGTGGCTGTCAGCACTTGGCTGCCTCAGCCTCCTCCGCTGTGGCCTCCATTCCTTCTTCCTCATCGAGGCAGAAGGAGGGGGGAGACTCAGTTCTGTCTCAGACCCTCCGGCTGCAGAGACCCCCAACTGTCAAAGCAGCTCTTCCCAGAAACAGGGAGCAGATGATCCGAGGACCTCCTCTCACCTCCTGCGTCTGCCTTGTCCAGCCTGGAGTTTGGAGTCGTCTGCTGGGCGAGTCCTCCCCCAGTGTGGGAGCAGAAGGAACCCATCTATTCACTCGCTCATTCACTCAACCTCTCCTTTGTTTATGGCAAGCGTTCGCTGAGTACCCTCTGCATGCCAGGCTCTGAGCGGGGCCCTGAGCAAAAAAAACAGCAGCGCGCCTGCCCTCCTGAAGCTTAGCAGGTCTGGTGGGGAGGCAGCCTCGAATCCAGTCATCGACATAATTCACACTCTGGACAAGGCGAGGCAGCCTAGCTTGCTGACCAGCTGTACCAGCACCTGCAAGGGCCCTGAGCTGCAAGCCTCTTGGACACTCAGAGAGCTGCAGGAGGTTGGTGGGGCCACAGTGCCGGGGGTGAAGGGGAGAGGGCCGAGGGTCAGCAGCAGGAGGCACTGGGGACTAGGGTTTAATCCTGAAACCGTGGGACACTGTTGAGGGTCTTCATTAGGAAAGTGACATGATCCTGTTTGCAGCTTTTAAGATGCTTCCCCTGTGTGTGGAAAGAGCTCAGAGGGGTGGGGTGACCCTGTCCGGGCACACAGGTACACTGTCAGGCGCTATCCAGGTACACAGGTACTTAGTCAGGTAGACTGGCTCCATAGCCCCCAACCCAGGAAGCTGCCTAGTGCCCAGACGGGCACAGCGAGGCCAGAATTAGTCTTTCCCTCGAGTAGAACAACCCATTCCCTTCTGAGAGGCCTCAGCATGTGTCCCCTGCACTCCAGAACCATAAATTTGCCGGAAGCCTTAGGGACCCTCAGGGTCTTCAGCCTGCATCTGAAACAAGGAACGTTCCTCCCAGCCCGTCCTTTACGGAGCATCTGCCTCCATGAGCGAGGACACGGATGGGCTGGAAGTTCTTTCCACCAAACAGAACCGAGTCCACAGGGGTCAGAGCCTGTCGGGACGTGGCCGGCCCCTGCTCCTCTCAGAGCCCCGATTTTCCCGGCTATAAAATGGGCTCATTGGACTAAGCACTGACTTAAGACTGGGGTTCTTCACCTTTTCCATGCCATGGACTCCGCTGGCAGGCTGGCAAAGCCCTGGGACCCCTTCTCAGAACAACAGTTTTAAATGTTTAAAAATAAAATACCTAGGGTCACAAAGGAGACAAATTATTATAATGAAATGCCGTTTTCAAAATACTGAAACACATCGGAAAGCATGTGCTCCTTTATTAGCACGCCCAGTAACGGGGTCTGTAATTGTGATGAGCATGCATGGGATTTTGCAGCATCTGCAACAATGGGAATGTGACGTGAAAGATCTGGGACCTCGGTTGGTGACAGTATCACAGGCGCGGCTGGTTCGGCTGGGCTGTGTTGCCTCCATTTATAATGGAAGGAAGTGCTCCCTTGCATTTAGAGGTTAAGGAAAAGAGAGACGCAGTGTCGCCCCCCAGCCAGGGTCACGGCGCCTGCGTTCCCTCCTGGAGCCCTGGTTTCCCATGCCTGTCCTGAGGGCTCCTCCAGCCCTGCCCTGGGGATTCTGGGTCCCATGCTGTCCACTGAATGACGTCCTTCGGCTAAGACCGTCGGGAGGAAGGTGCGAGGGGGCAGAAGGAAGCGTGCTCTGGCCTCCTTGGGACAAGGCAGTGACTCCTCGTCTCGGGCGGGCTTCATGCCCAGGCTTCCAGTGACTTCTGCTTCTGTGGTGTGGTGGTCCTGTGGACAGCAGGCTAGATGGCCCTGTCGCAGCCTGGCGTCGGGCAGTGCGCGTGGTCTCAGCCACGCTAGCGAGTGCGGGTTCCAGACCTCTGTTTGGGGTCATTTCTCTCCCAGTCCGCTCCTCTGAGCCTCCCCTTCGGCCTCCAGACTCCCACACCCACCCCGTTCTGGAGAGATCCGGCTCCACCAGCGTGGCCCTCACCCGCGGTCTGGCCCCATGATCCTTTGGGCCCCAGACCTGTCCCCTTCCCTCTGGGCAGCGCCACTACCCCCAGGAACGCCAGGACTGTCTGGCTCTACCCGGCTCCCACCACCCCATCCTTCCTGGGGTGACAGGCTCCTCTCCCCAGCTCTGGCTGTGCCGCCTCGCCTCGATCTTCCCTCAGTTTTCCTGCCTCTCCTTCTCCCTTCGCTCTCCCCTTCTCGATCTTTTCTCCAAATCCTGCCCCTTCCCTCTTTTCTCTCTTATTCTCCTTCCCCCCTCTCAGGTTTCTCTCCTCTCTCTCTCTCTCTCTCTCTGTGTCCTCCTCTTGCCTTCTCTCAGCAGCCCCTGGGGCAGAAATCTCGGCCCTCACTGGTGACCTTCCAGAAGCCTTTGTGACTCCCTGCCTCAGTTTTCCCAAAAGAGAAGGGGGAATGCCCCGCCTCCCAGCCTCAGGCCTCTGGTGCATTTTGGGGCGGAGGTGGGGAGAGCCTGTTGTCCTGACATCGGAGTAAAGAAACAAGAAGAACAAAGAGCTGAAAATAGCACCTTTGTGTAGGAGCCCTCTCATCATAAAGAGGGGACGTGGCACAGAAAGCCGGGAACTGGGCTGGAGAGAGGGGAGGGCTCTGCTCATTTAGCTGAGGTGGCTCCTGGGCCGCAGGAGGCCTTCCCGGCCTCCATCTCCAGGACCACGAGTCCAGCTGGCGGAGGTCGGCACGGGTGATTGCCTCCCATCATTTCGCTTCGGCCCCACAGTTCCCTCAGCCCAGACTCCTGCGGAACCCGGGCCCTGATTGCGCCAACTCGGACAAAAAGGAGTTTTTTTCTCTGAGAGGGAGGGGATTTTCTGAACCACCACAGATTTGAGGAGGAAAGAGGAAAGAGAGCAACGGAAGCGGGTCCTGAGGGCATCCTGGCTCCCCTGGCAAGCACTGGATAAGAGTTAGACCTTGAATAGGATTCAGCGTCCTGGCCTGTCCTTGCTATGTGATCTTGGGCAGGTGGCCTTCCCTCTCTGAACCTCGGTCACCTCAGCTGTAGAATGGATGGAGGGTCCCCCTGGCAAGATTAATTGAGCCACTAGGTCTAAACCCTCCGCTGGGCTCTGGCCTCAGTGGGGGCAGGAGAAGGGGAGCCCCAAGCAGCTAGCGTGTGTGGCGGGGCAGAGGGGAGGCCAGGACACGCAGGCTGGCTCCTGCGTGAGCTTTGACCTTGATCTCCTCCCGAAGCCTGCTCCGAGGCGTCTCTGCTGACGCATCCCCCGGGTTCTTAGCCTGCTGTCTGCAGCTATTTCAGATGCACGAGGAGCGTGGCTCGGGGACCCGGGGCTCCCGAGCGTCTGGATTCAGCAGATGGAGTCAGGCAGGGCAGGGCTCGGCCCCGTCTGCCGTTTGCTCCACTTCAGGCCTCCCTCAGGCCGGTGTTCGTCCCACTCCACGCTCACCCTCCCCACCCTCCACCCCTGCCTTCCCTCGGCTCCAGGCCGCCACTGAGAGCAGAGAATGGCCGAGGCCAGGCCCCACGGTGGCTTTCTTCTCTCTTGAGTCAGAAAGGGTTCTCCTGGGCCCTCTGGTTCCTACAGTATCAGGGCCATGTCCAATTCTGGGGTCGGGCTAGGTCCCCCCAACCTGGGTGAGAAACCTGATCTGTAGAATGGCTGTGTGGCCCCAGACAAGTCACGTCCCTCTCTGAGCTTAAATGTGAAAGATGTGAGCTGAGGGAATCCTAGTGCCTGCCTCACCAGGTCATTGGGAGAATCACAGGAGATCATGTAAGTGAAACGCCCAGTGGGGGCCTGGCACCCAGTAGGTCCCCCACAGTGTGAAGTTCTGTGATAGCCTTCTTTCTGAGAGAAAGGCACGCCCTCTTGTGGTGCTCGGCAAAGACGTGCTCATGTTGTCAGGTTCTGGATCCTTCTTTCCCCCTCCCCTGGCCCTGTTACTACTGCCGGCCCCATCAGGGATTCGGAACAAGAGTTTGCTGGCAGCTACTGTGTGCATGGCCCTCTGCTGGGTGTTGAGGACACAGTGACCTGCTCGTCTTCGTACCCCGTGAGCTTTCCTCGTAAGTCAAGGCTGCCTGATAAATGTTTGTTGAGCGACTAAGTGAATGCTCAAAGCTTCTAATGTTCCAGAACAAGACAGAATCCTGTGACTCTGGCCCCACCGTGGACAGTCGTCTGAGCCCAGGGTGCCTGCAGGTGGAGTTTCTGGGTCAGGTGGCAGTGGCTCCGTGTGCTGGAGGCCCCTCTTGTCTTCACTGTAGACACGTCCCGGCCTCTGACCCCTCTCGGTGCCCCCCGCTGAGGCCAGGGCTGTGACTGCCGAGTCTGGGGACGTCCGTGCACATACCCAGCCCTGCCTGGCCCGTCACCTTAGCTCTGGATGGTCCGCGTTGCCCAGCTGGACTGTCTCCAGGGAGCACTGGACTTGTGGTTTTGGAGGAGGGTGTGGGAGGACTGCCCTTTCCTTCCATCCAAGTGTCTACACTGCCCAGGGCACTTTTGCAGCCATTCGGTTGCTGGGGCTCATTTGCAAGGTCCCAGGCCTCCGATGTGTATAACAGTCCCCTCCCCTCGTACACTGTGCCAGGCTCTGTTCTGAGCATCTTTTAGGTGTTAATACATCAGCCCCATGAGGGAGGGACTGCTGTAACCCCATTTTGCAGATGAGGAAACTGAGGCACAGAGCGGCTCAGTGATTTGCCCACCGTCCCTCAGCTGGAAGTGGCAGAGCTGGGTGTGATCTCAGAGAAGCCAGAACTGGGGCCGCTAGTCAGTGGGTGCGAGAGTAACCCCATCACCCCCGCTCCCCGAGGATCCCCCCTGTCCTCGCATCACGAGGCTGTCAGCAGCATCTTCCCGGGAGGCGGGGGAAGGTCGGGAGGCCCAGGTCTGCACGTCCGCCTCAGCTTTCTTGGTAAAACGGGGCAGCTGTCCTGGCCGGACGTTGCCCAGAGGCATCATGGGACCAGATGAGGAGCCCGCATGGGGCAGGCTCAGAGCCCGAGGGCTGAGCATCTGGTGGGTTGGTGGGTCCCCTTGACTGGCCTTCGTGATCATGCTCCATTTGCCCGCCCAGAATGCTCAAGGCTTCAGGAGGATCGTTCCGGATGGGGATCAGTGGGCAGTGACCCGGCGGCCTCTTCCCTGGGGGTGTGGAGTCGGGGGCTCCTTCCACCCCCACCGCTGCTTTCACCCTCCTTCCGGCCCCCATGACTGCTCTCCAGGATGACCTGCAGTAGCCGCCTAGCTCGATTCTCTGCCTGCCCAGGCCTCCTCCCCGTGACGGCCAGAGGGATCGATTAATTCAGTCACCCATAGATTCTTGCCCGGATTCATTAATTTGCTGAGTAAATATTTATCAGGCAGCCCCTATCCTGAACACTGAGGATAGAGCAGGGACCAGGTAGTACAGGTCCTGCCTTTGAGGAGTTTTTATCCTAGTGGGAGAGACAGACAATAAACAAATCGATAGTAACATCAGGTAGTGATAAATCTTACACAGAAAACTGAAGCAGGGTCAGGGGTGAGACAGAGGTGGTGTGGGGTGTGGGGAGGGATGCTGTTTTAGGGCTGGTCCGGGAAGGCCCCACTGAGGTCAGAACTACATGAAGTGAGAGAGTGCACCAGGAATGCACTATGGGCAGAGAGAGTAGTGAGTGCAAAGGCCCTGGGGCAGGAACAGTCCCATCCTGTCAGAGGAGTAACAAGGAAGGGCAGGTCACTAGGCACAATGAGGTCAGAGTTTGGAATTTCCTCCTAGTAAAATGGAAAGGCCCTGGAGGATTATGAGCTGGGGAGAGACGTTATGTGACTTACGTTTCAAGGATCACATCCTGGCCACTGGGCAAGGAATAGTGATCAGGGCAAAGGAGAAACATAAAGCAGGGTGGGGGATAGGGGTTGTGATTTTAGGTGGGGTTGTCAGGGTAGACCTCTTGGAGGAGGTGACATTTGAGTAAGGTCTTGAAGGAGGTGAGCATGCCTTGTGGCTAGCCTAGGGGAAGGATATTTCAGGCAGAGGGAACAGCCAGTGTGAAGGCCCTGACACGCCTGCATTGTTCTCTGTGGGTGGAGAGGGACTGAGCCAAGGGGCTCTTCATAGAAGGCAAACCTGACCACGTCTCCATGGCAACCCACTGCCCTCAGGCTCAGAGCCAAGCAGCTCCACACTTGACTCTTGTGGAACCTCTAGAAGATTCTCAAACATCCTCTGTCCTTCCTGCTTTATGCACACTCTCCCCTCTGAAACACCCATCCTTCCCGCCTATGCCCAGCTCACCCACAAGACTCGGCTTTAAGCTGTGCTCCCTCCTCCAGGGAGCCTTCCTTGATAACCCCTCCCCAGCTGCATTCTATGCCTGTGTTTCCTGACTCTGCGCACAGTCTCCTCCTTGCTTGTGTGTGTTGACCCAAGGGTCTCTAAGCTGCTGAAGGCAGGGGTGGTGTCTCACCTCCTCTGCGTCCCCAGGAGCCTTGAGACTGCTCAGTATTGATCGCTGCATCCTGGGCTCTCCCAGGGTGGCCTGGAGGTGGCCTTGTGGCAGGCAGCTCAGCATCACTTGAGGGAGCACTAGGCTGCTTCTGGTGAGTTAGGGCAGAGGGAAGAAATGGGTGTTTTTGCAAAATAAGGTCCATTTAAGCCTTAACCACCTCCTCACGATTAAAACCATTAAAATGAAGAGAGAGAGAGACTTCCCCATCCACCTCTCATTTGCATCTGGCCATTTCCACGCCTTCCTGGGATTCTGTCCCGAGCAGGGGGTAGAGAACCCCTGGGTTTTGGAGGCGGGGAGCATGCTGGGCACAGGGTCCCGGCTGACAAGGCCAGGGCCACCCCAGCATCTCCAGGTCGTCCAGGGGAGGCCTGGGAAGTCTCAAAGAAAAGTTGATTTCCAGGTGACCGGCAGGAAAATTGACGTTTGTTTTACTGTGTCAAGTCCATTCCCACGGAGTGGGGCCCGTCGGGAGAAACAGTCCACGTGAAGGAGTCCCAGGGCCCGTAGATTTTGGTGTCCTAGAGAGCAACCTGGTTTTTCCCTCTCGGTTTGTACCTGCTCACATTGCTTTCTTTCCTGTTTCTAGAACACTCTGGACCTGGAGGAAACTGGCGAGGCTGTCCAGGGCAATGTGAACGCCCTCCCGGATGTGTCCCTGGTAAGAACCTCTCTGGGCTTTTCATTGTGTTTTCCCTCCCCGGCCCGGGGGGGCTGGCTCCTTGGGAGAGCTGCAGGGAGGGGACAGAGGCCCCAGGCCAACACACAAGTGTCCCTCAGCAACCATCTTCAGCAGGGGCCGGGATGGCCCTCCGGCTCTCCGCTGCCTCTGGGGCTTTTAGGCAGTTGGACAGGTGGCTGAGTCGGTGTTACTTTTGCCGTGTTATCTGAACATTCTCACAGCAAGGACTGAAACAAAGAGTGTGTGCAGAGAACTCTCCAGAGAGGCCGCACGGCCACGCTAGAAATGGAAGTTAAACGTGACCTCACACCCGTGTGGCTCACACGCATCAGGAGCCTGAGCAGCGTCCCCTGGTGATTCTGACCCAAATAACTGTTCAGTGGCCTGGGCTCTGGAGCCAGACTGACTGGGTTCAAATCCCACCTCTGCCACTGACTGTGTGTCTTAGGGCAAGTTTCTTAACTTCTCTGTGCCTTGGTTTTCCCATCAGTAAAATGGGAATAATGATAGTGTCCCGACCCCGTAAGTTTGTGGCAAGGGGTAAGTTGGTGAATTTAAGGAAGGCATTTGGCACGGCGCCTGCACTGCCTTCAGAGCTGTGCAGGTATCGGATGCTAGCACAGGCAGAGAGGGACTAGGAATGACGGTTTCCATAGCTGCCTCTCAGCAAGGACCTGCGGGGTTGCGGGCACCGTGCTAACACGTTATACACGTGGCGCCTCACATCCCCACAACCCTGCTGGCTGGGTGCACTTTCCCCCGTTGCCCGAGGCACACTCAGAGAGGTGCTGTGGCTTGCCCAAGGCCACACAGCACCCCAGCCCCTGTGTCCGTCCCCTTCCTATCCATTCTCTCTCCCTCCAGTCCTGTCATCGCATCTCCCGTCTCTAGTAGCCATGACAATCCCCTAAAAAGAAAAGCTGAAGAAGTGCCTTTTTGGTTTTTGCATCCCCTGCCTCCTGCCTCTGACTAAGCCTTGTTCCCTGTGACAAGGCCCAGCTGATGCCAAGAACTTCGGTTCCCAAAGGTAATGATGCCGTCCCCCGAGACGCCCGCCAGGATCCCGATGCTTATCAGCTGCCGAGTCGCCGGGAGAAGTTTCCACTGGGCGTTGCATTATTCAGAGCCGCGTGGCCGAGGGCCGGCAGAGCGGGACGGAATCCCAGCCGCGCCGGGCCCGCTCGGCTGCTCCGGGCTCGCCTGGTGCAGCCGCCATGGGCTCTGACTCCTTCTACTCCTGTTGGGTCTTTTGGCAGGATGATGTCAAATCCTCCTCCGAGGGGCTGCCGCCGGCCCCCCCACCTCTGGGCCGAGGCCACGACCACCGCTCGCTCCCGCAGAGGAAGCCGGGGAGGGAGGACCTGCAGCCGCTTTCCTCCGCATCTTCCCACTCGGGCATCGTCTTCTCGGCTCCGCAGAGCCGTGGCCCGCCGGCGGGCACCGCCCCGGCCCCGGAGGCCCCCTCGGCTCAAGACTCGCCCTCCTCCCCCATCTACGCCTCCGTCTCGCCTCCCAAGCCCGGCTCCAAGAGGCCACTGGACGCCCACCTGGCCCTGGTCCACCAGCACCCCATCGGCCCCTTCCCGAGGGTCCAGTCCCCCCCGCACCTGCAAAGCCCCCCTGCAGAGGCCGTGCTGGCGGGGGGCTGCCTGCCGCCACCCTCGCCCTCCGGCCGCCTGGACCAGACGGGCACAAACCAGCACTTCGTCATGGTGGAGGTGCACCGGCCCGACAGCGAGCCCGACGTGAACGAAGTCAGGACGCTGCCTCAGACGCGCGGTGAGTGCCGCACACACGCCCGGCCTCGGGCGCCCAGGGTGGTCTCGGGGGTCTCCGTCGGTCCCCCGGAGTGGGAGCAGGTGCTCACCCAGCGAGAGGCCTTCCAGCCCAGGCCTTCTCCGCTCAGGGTCAGGGTGGCCTGGGAACAGGGTCTGGAACCCGAATTGAGGGGCTTTGGGGTCGGAGACGCGAGTGTCAGTCTGGCTCTGCCATCTGCCAGCTGTGTGACTGTGACAAGCTGCCTGCTTTCCCGTCGTGGAACGGGGAAGACAGTGACGTCCCCCCGCCGGGTCGCTGTGCGGGTCGGGCTCCTCCTCCTGCGCCCCCAGACCTGCATTCACCTACCAGTCTCCCCAGTAAGACTGAGCTCCATGAGGGCTGGGGTGGCTTCGGTGATCTGACCCAGGGCTTGGCACGGAGCGAGTGCAGGGGGAAAGGTGGGTACTGCATTGCAGTCTCTGGACCCGTGGGGTCTCGGGGCTTCAGGGTCGGAGTGCAGGCTGGACCTTCCAGAACCCCTGAGTTTCCAGAGGCCGTCCAGCCGAGGAGGCGCAGGGAAGGGTAGAGCTGAGTTTCCACCGCTCCTTCCGCAGGCTCTGGTCTCCCTCCTGTTAGCCGGTCGAGTACATTTTCTTGGATTCTGCTGCCCTCTTGTGGCTGCAGTGGTACCCAGGGCCCGCTGTGGCCAGGGAAGGTGGCAGGCCAGGTCTGGGGACATTTACTGAGTGCCTGCTGGATGCCACGCAATGAGCAGACTAGGATGCAGGAGGCAGGCTCCCGCGTTCAGGAGCTTAGCGAGGGAACTAAGGGGCGAGCAGGCAGGATGTGGCCAGAGAAACCGAGCTGTCTAGACGGATCCCTCCCGCCTCTCGACCTGGCGCTGAGCTGGACACACCATAATAAAAGCCGACGGGTGTACTGCCCTCTCGGTGTGCCTCGCCTATGTAGTAGCTCATCTCATCCTCCCAGCAGCCCTGGGAGGCAGTACTGTTACCATCCCCATTTTACAGAGGAAGAAACTGAGGCACAGGGAGTAACTGTGGGCCAGGCAGTCTAGCACCAGTCTGTTCTCTTGACTGCTTCACTCTGTACATCGTGTCTGTTAGTGTTTATGATAACCCCATGGGATAGGCATCATTGCTCCTGTGTTAGAACGAGAACATGGAGGCTCAGAGAGGCTGTGTAACTCACCTAGGATTGCACAGCTGGCCAGAGGGGATTCAAACCCTGCCTGCCAGACTCCAGCGTGTCTCAAACTAAGAGGTGATGCCGTTGAAGCAGCTCAGGTTTGACAGGTGAACCAGAGAGCGTGTGCCCACCTCTCAGCTCAGGCCAGTTGGAATTGGGGTCATGCAGGGTACAGACTGGGCATGGCAGACCATTTTTTTTCCAAGAAATTAGACATTTAACTTTTATGTGAAACCTCCTAATTTGGATGTGTTGGTCATCATTAAGAATTGACAGCATTGGGGCCGGCTGGGTGGCATAGCGGTTAAGTCCGCACTCCACTTCAGCGGCCCAGGGTTCGCAGGTTTGGATCCCGGGCGTGGACCTATGCACCACTTGTCAAGACACGCTGTGGCGGCGTCCCATATAAAGTAGAGGAAGATGGGCACAGATGTTAGCCCAGGGCCAATCTTCCTCAGCAAAAAAAAAAAAAAAAAAAGATAGCATTGAGTTTAAAAAAAACAAACAACCCACATCTGTGGGTTGGGTTTGCCTGCTGACCTCTGTTTTAATCATGATGCCAGGGGCAGTCAAGGCAGACATCCTGGAAGTGGCGGCCTTGGTGCCAGGCCCGGTTGGAAGAGCAAGTGGAAGGGTGGTGGGGAGTCTCCCTGCCCTCCAGCCCCACGTCTCTGCCCGGGGGATGCCCCTAGCCTTCCCACCTGAAGCTCCATCACCTCCTCCAGGAAGCCCTCTGTGACCCCAGCTGTATAAACCACTGCTCTCCTCCTGTTTCCCCCTCCCAGCAGCCTCCACGCTCTCCCAGCTCTCGGACAGCGGGCAGACCCTGAGTGAGGACAGTGGTGTGGACGCCGGCGAGGCAGAGGCCAGCGCCCCAGGCCGAGGCAGACAGATGGCGTCCACCAAGAGCAGGAGTAGCAAGGAGCCACCTCGGAACGAGAGGACCACAGAGGGGGCCCCCAAGCCGGTGAGCGAGGAGGAGGGGGTGCAGAGGGTGAGGGGAGGGCAGGCCCCAGGTGGAGGACAGGAGGTCCCGACCGGGGTCAGCTGGACAAGTGACCACAGGGGAGGGAGGGAGCCCCATCCCTGGAGGGCGTGGGTGTCCGAGCCTGGAGGCCTGGTTTACCTCCTTCTTCCCACTGACACTGACAAGCTGGGTGCTGGAGGTTGGTCTGGAGAATCTTTGAGCTCAGTTCTGACGTGGCTGGTGGCCGAGGCAGGTGGGCCCAGATCAAGTCCTGATGCCGCCACCAGGCAGCCTTGGGCCAGCGCCTCAACCTCCCGGCCTCAGGGATTTTTGTAGAATTAGATAGCTGAGAACACCAAGTGCTTAGCTTAGCGCCGGCGTCCCGGAGGCTCCCAGCACGGGGCGGGGTCTGAGCCCTGTTGACCCGGGGGCCCGTCATGGCCTGTCCACCGAGAAGGCTTCCGTCCCTGGTCTCCTTCCTCACGCCCGCAGCCTGGCCTCCTGGAGCCCACGTCCACCCTGGTCCGTGTGAAGAAAAGTGCGGCCACCCTGGGCATCGCTATCGAGGGGGGCGCCAACACCCGCCAGCCCCTGCCGAGGATCGTCACGATTCAGGTACATCCCCAGGGGCCCTGCCAGACCATCTCTCCCTATCTCGGGAGGCTCCTCTCTTAGCATCCCCAGGGTTTTGCCACCACCAGAGGTGACCCAGCACCCCAGGGCAGACCAGGCTCATACCACCTTTGCTCTGGCTGAGCCTCAGTTTTCCCAATCCGGGCAATGGACGCCGAGACTGTAGCTGCCTGGTTGGCAGTGTCGGACCTGACCTAGTGGGAGTCAAAGCCAGGCCGGCCTAGCCCTCAGGCACCCCTGTGCCCCCTGCCCTGTGTCTTGCCTCTGCAGCGAGGCGGCTCGGCCCACAACTCTGGGCAGCTCAAAGTGGGCCATGTGATCCTGGAAGTGAACGGGGTGACGCTTCGGGGCAAGGAGCATCGGGAGGCTGCGCGCCTCATCGCAGAGGCCTTCAAGACCAAGGAGCGGGACTACATCGACTTTCTGGTCACCGAGTTCAACGTGATGCTCTAGGGGCCAAGGCCCGCGGGCCTCCCACGGCCGCCTGGCCCCCGACCCTGGGTCTCCTCCCTCCTGGCATGATTAAGCTCTGCGGGGGCTGGGGCTGCATGGCCAGGGTGGCAGGAAGATCTCCCCCTACTCCTTCCCGGTCCACTGGACCAGAACCGGGAGAAGAGAGCAGGGCAGGCAAACAGAGGTCGGGTCAGGATCTGGTGCCGTGCCCAGTACACAGCAGGCGCTATATAAGTGTGGGTTTCGGGATGGGGAAAAGGAAGGGCTGGGCAGAGCACCTGTGTCTTGACACTGCACCTGAGGCCTGCCGGGGCCTGTTACTCTGGGTTGGATGGGGCACTGTCGACCCACGGCCAGCTAGGACCCGGCCCATCGCCAGATGCCAGAGCCTTCATCTGGAGTGGGTCACGCGAGGATTCATGGACGTGGCCCCCAGCTGGGGGTGTCTTGCAGGACCTTAGTGCCACAAATAAGCACCAAGCCCCCCCCATTCAGACTCCCCCCCCCCAGCTCCTTGTCCCCATGGTATTTATTATTTATTTCCTTCTCCACACCCCTGGGGACCCCAGCTTCCCACCGCACCCCCAGCCTACCCCAGAGGCCTTGCAGGTGACCAGCGATGTCAGTGTATTTATATACAGAGCTTATGACTTTAATTTTTCAATAAAGAGATCTGAACAAGGTTGGGGTGCAGCGTGCTGTGTGGCCTGCCCGTGTGGCCGGGGTTTTGATTACTCGACGCGGAGAGAGGGGTGGGTAGGACAGAGGGAGGCCCCAGAGCGTCACACGCCACCCCCTCCCCCCTTGTCCCCCTGCACAGCTCAATCTGGGACAGGCAGCAGGTGTGCAGGGGCCCCTGAGCCACACCCGCAACTTGGCACATCTTACTTGAAGGTTATTTACAGAGAATGCTTTTTGATTAAAACACACAGGTGTGTTATGGGGTAGAATGCACAACGTGCGTGGATGTTTCAACACGGAGAGGTGGCCCATCTTAGGGCAGGTCCAGGACCTGACTCTGAGATGAGGATTTGTAGGCACATGGTTCACCAAGGAAGGGGCGGCGGGGACGGAGGGCAGTAAATGAGGAGAGAGTCAGGAGGGAAGCCAAGCAGAGCAGGATTTCAGGCAAAGGCCTGGGAGGGCGGCTGCAGCCTGATCCCACAGGGGACACTGGCGTGTAAGTTAGGCCTAGAGCTGTCCCCACTCAGGGCCAGGGGACGGGGCTTCCAGGCTGTCCGTCTTTGGACAAGGCCTGGGGGAGGTGGTGAATGCCCAGTCACTCCCCACCCTCTCCCCGCACAGGCCGAGCTGTTCCCGGAGCCCAGGGCAGTGGGTGTTAGAAGCAAAAACACGTGGAGGGGGCGGGGAGGGCGGGGGCAAACTGTGGTCTGCAGCACCCCAGTGCCAGCCGGTGCCCATTTCCTCCATCCCCAGGGGTTCTCTGGGGCAGGCGAGTTCGAGAGGTCCTGCTTTGTCCAGCCCTGGGTGCAGGGGTCTGCCAGACGTGAGCTGGGGGCAGTTGATTCCACAGACTGGCACCACGTCTTCCTCTCAGCTGCCCCTGTCCCCTCCCCAGCCCAAGGAGACCACCTGAGGCCAGAGCCCCAGATTCCACTTGACTCTGAAGCAGCCGTATCCCTGAAGGCCAGCCCCTCCCAGGGGACTCCGTATATCGCTCCCCAGTCCTAATACGCCTGCAAGGAATAACCCTCACCCGGCCACGGGAGCCCCAGATCTCCTGGCGTCAGACTCCGTATCCTGTGCGGTCATGGGCAAGTGAGTTCATCTTCCTGAGCCCAATTCCCTGTCTGGAAAATGGGTGTGGCAGGCTGAATCATGGCCCCCAAAGATATCCAGATCCCTGGAAGGTGTGAATGTTACCTTATATGGCAAGGGGACTTTGCAGAGGTGATTAAGGCGTTTAGGCGGGGAGGTTATCCTGGATTATCTGGGCCGGGCCCCATGTCATCACAAGGGTCCTCGGAAGAGGGGGGCAGAGGGAGATCTGACACAGAAGAGGAAAAAGTGTCGTGATGCGGGGAGCAGAGGCTGGCGTGATGCGCTTTGAAGGTGGAGGAAGGGACCACGAGCCCAGGAATGCAGGCGGCCGCTGAAAAAGCTGAAAAAGGCAGGGAAATGGATACTCCCTCAGAGCCTGCAGAAGGAACCTGCCTTGCTGATTTTGGACTTCTGACCTGTCTTTGTAAGAGAACAAATTAGTGTTGTTTTAAGCCATGAACTGGTGGCAATTTGTTACACAGCCACAGGAAGTGAATACAATGGGGATACTGCTACTCGCCCCTGATGGATGTTGGGATGCTGCGTGTGGACCACAGCTCAGAGTCAGTCCCGGGGGATGATTGCAGTCGGGATGAGGGCAAATGAAGAAACACCACTGCTTTTCCAGACCCAAGTCTTGTGCCTCTGTTCTGAACCAAGAGGTCGTCTTCTCTCACTGGCTCACCGTGTGAATTTCAGGCTTGTCACTGACCTGCTCTGAGCTCTGGGGCAGGTCGTGACTTTCTGTGCCTTGAACCAGTCGTCTCCCCACTCCGTCCCACCCCAGGGGACAGAGAGCCCCCCGCAGCTGCTGCCCGCGGTCCCAAGTTTGTACGCGGTAAAAAGGACAGTTTCTGGAACTGTCGCTTCTGAAATTCCTGGGCCCGACTCCCGGGCTGTGGCCCATTGGAAGTGAGGGTCCCCTCCCAGTGGAATTTTAAACCTAAAAAACGTTCCTTTGCAGGTGGGCTTAGAAAGGTCCAGTTGCTTGCCCAGAGCTGCACAGCTAGCGAGTGGTAGAGGACGAATTTGGACCCACGGCTGCCTGAGGTCCACAACATGAAGCTCGGGACAAGCACGTGTCCTGTTGTCTTGTGAAGGGACCCAACACTATGGGCTAAGGCAGCTTTGAATACTGAGGGAGGGAGGGGCCAGAGGTCTACCTGGCCACGCAAACCTGTGGCCATATCATCTTTACTCACGTTGCCAGAGCTGGAGGGGGAGGTAGGGCTAGAGTCCCAGGGTCTGCTGCTAGAAGAAAGAGGAGGCGGAAAGAGGGCGGGATTTTGGCTTGAGCCTGGGTTTCCCCAAGCAAGGACTGAGCTAGCCTTCGAATCACCTGGAGCCCTCTCTGCTTGCCCAGAGTAGCCCCATACAGGGAGTGCGAGGACAGAGAACAAGGCACAGCTCAGAGTCCCCACCTCAGAGTCTGACACCTGCCATCAAATTCTACCTCCACTACTTCCTGGCTGTGTGATCTTGGGCAAGTCACTTAACCTCTCTGAGCCTCAGTTTCCTCATCTTTAAATAGGGAGCGTAATACTAACCTAACCTGAAAATTATTGTAAGGATTAGCTAAAATGTTTGCCCTTGGCACAGAGTAGGCCTTTATAGTGAACAGAAGCTGCTGGTATGATTCCCATTAGATATGTGTGTAGGCAGTCTCCGACAACCTGGGGACTGGGAGGAGCTTTTCTGCTAAGAGGAACAAGAACTGGGCTGCAGGACAGCTGGACCTTGGGACAAGTCACTTCCTGTCTCCCCGCCTATCACCACACCCTCCCTGTGAATTAGGATTGGTGGAGGAGCTTTTAAAATTAGTGCCATTGATTTATTTCTTATAGGCCTGGTGCTGTGTTTCTTTATTTATTCCCATCAGCTACCCTGTGAAGCGGGAATTAGGAATTCCATCTACCTGACATTCAGGGGCAGCCAGTGGCAGAACCCGGGCGAGAGCCCAGGCCAGTCGGACACCTGACACCGCCACCTTCAAGGCGCGCTTTCAGTGGAGAAGGGAAGATTTCTGTCCTGTATTCACTGAGGGACCTTGGGCAAGTTCTTTCTCTGCAGGCCTGGGTTTCTCCCCTTGTCTAATGGTGGTTTAGACTAAAATACACCTGGGGGCTAATGACAATACCTACCTTCCCCATAGGAGAGGATGGAGCATAGTTAGGAGCTTCCAACAGTGCCGGACACACACGTGAGCAAGAAAAGTTTATTATTATTATCACCATTATGAAGTAGGCTGTTTCACCATGAGAGGTTGTGACTTGTTCCTCGCCTTGGCTCTGTGCGACCTTGCACAAGGTCTGCACTGCGGGCCTCGGTCTCCCGTCTGCGCCCGGGCGGGGTCCAGGGGGAGCCTCAGCTCCCAGATCTGCGATTTCCGAACCCTTGGGGGCGGGCCACAGGCGGCCGTCTCTCTGCGATTGGTGGATCTTCCCGAGGCCACGCCTCCCGGGCTGCGCCCCCGCCCGTCACAGGCCGGCCTCGGGGATTATGCAAAACGTCGCCGCCCCGCCCCGCGCCCGGATTGGAGGCCTTTGTTTGCCGCTCAACTCCAGGAAACCACCGGCGCGCGGGCCAGCAGGTGAGGCGGGAGGGGCGCGCGGGGGGTCCCGGGCGGGTCCCGGCGCCGGGCTGCGTCTCAGTTTCTCGGTCGGGGGAATGGGGAGGGAGAGCGGACAGCGCCGATGGGTTCCGATCCGCAGGGATGGCGCTGCTTTCGGTCCCTCCCACGTGGAAACCCCACGCGCGCGGAGAGGAGAGGGATCGCCGCTCCGGGAATGGGAGGGAGCCCTGGGCAGGCGATCAGGGTCCAAGTCCAGACTCGGCCGGCTGCGGGGGTCCCCAGTCTCCACCTTCCAACCTCAGTCTCCGCCTCTGCACAATGGGGGCGTTGGCTGAGTCTCTGGCTGGGGCTGGTCGCAGGGCGGGGAGGGGTCCCCAGGGATCGGGGTTGGTCCTTGGCGGGGCCTCGGGCTGTGTTTGGGCTGGAGGTGTGGCCCGGGTCGCTGTGGTTACCGGGGAGGTGGGACTTCTCTGTCCTGGGATTTGTGTGAGGTTCGCTCACCCGGCAACAACCCGCGCGGCCTGACAACTCTGAGCCGCGCGCCCTCCCCGGACGCCCAACGCAAGTTTCTTTTCCTCTTTTTGGCAGGGGGAGGGAGGTAGAGCAGGGGCCAGCGTGAGGGTGGGCAGCTCCGATAGTGGTAGGGACTGGAACTGACTGCAGAAATAAGGTCAGCCTCTCCTGGTACACAGATGGGGAGACTGAGGCCCCGAGAGGGGGCGCGGCTTGCCCTAAGGCGCACAGCAGGTCAGGCGCAGAGCTGGCTTCTCCCCAGTGTGTTGGAGCTGGCACCGGCAGTCAGAGCCTGCTTGCTGTGCACCCTTGGACGAGACTCTTTCCTGCTCCTTTCCCTGGCTTTTGTTGAAAGAAATGACAGGTTGGAGCTCATCATTATCTACAGTTACAACTCCTTCTGCTTCTGAGTGAGAAAGTTGGAAACGAAGGTAGCTGATAACAAACTGGGAGCTATTTTGGAGCTGAGAAGAGAAACTGAGACAGGCTGCGTGAAAAGAGACATTGTTCCTATCCTCTAGAACAGAATGAGAAGAAATGGCTGAAACTGAAGCATGAAGGACTGAGAGTAGATACATACATGGACTTCCCACTAGAATTTTCCAGGCACCTCCTCTTTAGTTGGTGGGTTTTATTTTTCAGCTGTTGGTTTTGTTTGGTCAAGAAAACAGAATTTCTGCCCATCCTTTTGAGGGGGTCTAAGTCTGGCTTACCAACAGGGGGATGGACCCCATGGTGTTTCCGGGACTCTTTGGGTTTATTCCCCGGAGGAGTCTCAGTTCTTCTGCATGAGGGAGAAGTGCCCATGTGGGGCCTTTGCCTCCCCGAGTTCAGCGGTTTGCGTTTGAAACATGTGATTTGGGCTGTTTCTTGCAAGGGGATTTCATCAGCTCCCACCAGCCTGCACAGCCCGCCAGAGGCGCCAGGGCTGGGGTTTCCAGAGAGACCGGGAACAGCCCCGGCCCCGCGGCGGCTGTGCTGAGCCGGTAGTTTGGAGACTGGTGGACGCCACGGACATTTCAGTTTACCCCCGTGAGGGAGGCAAGAGAGGGTATTTATAAGGCATCCAGCTCAGTCACCAGCAGAATTCCAGGTCCTTTTATGTTTCCTCAGTCCCGGGAGGTGGGACAGATCTGGAGACCGGGAGTTAGAAGACTTTGGTTCAGATCCCCAGCCCGGCTTCAGCGCCGAGTGCCTCAGTTTTCCCGTCTGTAAAATGGGAATGGGGATGCCCGCTTCAGTGCCACTGTAAGGCTCAGGAGAGGTGGCATCACGGAAAGTTGCTCAGCCCACGTTCTAAGTTTGGAGATGAGGAAACTGAGGCCCAAGGAATTTACTGGGAGGAGTGAGGTCTGCGAAGGGGGCAGCTCTCGTCTATTTTGAAGTGGGTGCTGTTGCTGTCCTCGTATTACAAATGAGAAGCCTGAGGCTCAGAGAGGTTAAGTCATTTACCTGAGGTCACACAGCTCTTCACTGGGGTTCGTGGTCCTTACCGTGGGATGTTGCAGGAGTGTGCCATCTGGTGAGAGCTGATTGTGTGCGTCTCTTCCCCATGCTTGCTTAGTGACACCGTGTTGGTACCTTGAAATGGACCAGAGTGAGGGTATTTACGCTACGGAAATCAGTAAATGCCACAAATCAGGACTTTTTCTTTTCTTTTTTCCTTTTTTTTTTAAGAGAGCTGCATGTGAAGGGTGTTGGGGGATGGGAGGCTGCCCTTGCTCTGCATGGTACCCAGGAGTTGAGGGTTCCTGGCGCTGTAGGAAGCCCCAGGGAAGCCAGGCCACAAGGCACACCCCTCAAGCCGCTCCCTGCAGTGTGGGATCTGGAAAGGAAGCCTGTATGAGATGAGGCTCCTGGTCTGTGATGGGAGCTGCGCGATGCAGCAGCCGTCTGACCTGGGGACGAGTTAGTAGGAGCCTGAATTCGAGGCCGAAATGTCTGGCCTCTAACCTGAAGGTGAAGCAGCCGTCAATGGCCTTTAAGCAGAGTGATGCCCTAAGAAGATTTGCCTGGCAGCCTGTGCGGGAGGGATTCGAGGCTGAGCCGGGGGCGGGGCCCCGGGGAAGAAGCGCTGATTGGCCAGAGGAGCCAGGAGGAGGCTGACAGCGCCCCCGTGTGCTAAACCGTGCGAACACAGTGTCCCGTTACTTTACACGCACGCCCCTGAGACGAGGATAGCAGAGAGGTGTGGAAACATAGCTAAGGTCAGAGCTGCCAGGTTTGCACCCAGGCCTTTCTGCCCCCAAACCTTCGCCTTTTTAATTCCTCGGTTCCTCCTCCACCCCAGCCCACAGTCCCCTCTTGGCTCTGATGTTTCTCGCCAAGTGTCAGCCAAACTCCAGCCCAGTTGCTGAGAGACCTGCTCCCAGGGTGGTCCCACTCCTGCCCCTAGATCCTCGTCAGCATCCGCCCTTTCATCCCTCCTGCTGAGCCTCTTCTGGGGGAAGAGCCCGTCACGTCATCAAAGCCGGAGTGGGATGCCTAGCTGTCAGTCTTCTCCGAGTTTTGGGACCACAGCCAAGGACCAAGGACTGGGTGGGGCCTCAGGGCCCAGGAGGCTGCACTCAGCCCCCCTAAGTCAGGGATGCATTTGGAGGGTAATGCTTTCCTTGTGGGTGCTGACTCAACTCTGCCCTTCATGTGCTGTGTGACTTTGAGCAAGTTGTGTAACCTCTCTGGACCTTTCTTTATCTGTTAAATGCCTGACCATGAGGCTCCAATCAGATAATACACACCATGCCCTAAAATGTTAAGAGTGGCTAAGGCTGGGGGCTGATTGCTTCTTTCCTTTTTATGATTTTCACACGTTCCTACATGTTGCGTCATGGCTATAGGCGCAGGAAAGAATGCATAGTATCAGAGTTTAAAAAGAGGAAGAGAGAGGGTGTGGGGTGGGAATTACAGAATGTCACAGAATGTCACAAAAGGTCAGAGCTGCAAAGGGCCTCACAGAGCCCATCACTCTTCCCAACCTTCATGACCAGGCGACTGACGAGGGGCGTGCCCCAGGTCTCATCAGAGCGAAGCACTTCCCAGGCGTGCTGGGTGGTGGCTTTTTCTTGTATTGTCTTTTTTAAGAATAGTAAGTGTTCGTTTTACTCTTATTTTTAAAGCAACTCTTAGTTTTAGAAAATACACATAAGGAAAAAGAGTACACTTGCCAATAATTCTACCACCTAGTGATGATGATTGTAAATATTTTGGAGCACCTTTCTCTCTCTTCTCCCCTTCATCCCTCCCTTCCTCCATATTTCACTGTTTTTTTCTTGAATGGACTCAAACTAGATCTATATTATTTTATAACTGACTTGTTCAGATAACATATCACAGTTTTTTACATCACTTCCTATTCTTCTACAGTTTGACTGCTAATAGCTGCCTAATAGTCCTTTGAGTGGAAATACAATTTATGTCAATGATCCCCTGTTATTGGACAGCGAGGTTGTTGCCAACCTTTTCACCTATTGTGAGTTCAGTCACAAAGGGATTAAGATTGTACTGTCTGGATTCAGACAGCTTGGCTCAAACCCAGCTTCCTCTCCTGTGAAGTGGACGTCATTATTCTTACCTCCTTGGATTGGCATGAGGATTAAATAATGGCATCCTAAGCCATGGAAAGTCTTTGACATAATAGGTGCTCAGCAAAGTTTTACTGTTAGCAACGCTGTCCTGCAGGTGCACGTTTCTTTGTTTGACGCTTCTCAAGGGGCGTGAATTTCTGTGTGTGTGTGTGTGTGTGTGTGTGTGTGTGTGTGTGTGTGTGTGTCTGCATGGGTGTTTCCTCGATATGACCACACCTTCCCCATCACCCATGTTCCACTTGACTGAGGAAGGCCCGTTTCCTCCCCTCCTTGGCTATTCAGGGTGGGGGCACAGTTTCTAGCTGGGTCAGTGACCTCTGGAACCAGTTTGGGGGCCACAGGGAAGAGGGTACCAGGGAGATAGCATCATTTCTGTCCACTTGGGAGGGCTGGCTGTCCCTTTTTGGGTACAGGACCCAAAGCGAGAACTGTGGTTGATGTTGAGGAAGCTCCAGAGCCAGGAGAATTAAACTCAGTCCTGCAGGGAGCAGGCCGTATTTGCGTTTCACGGACATGGTCAAAGTCATTTGCGGGTGAGCTCTGTGCCAGCTGGGCACTGGGCCAGGAATTCAGGCACGTGGTCTCATTTATCATCCCAAGGATCCTGTAAAGTCAGTATTATCCCCATTTTACAGACAAGGAATCTGGGGTTCAGAGATGTGAAGCAACTTGCCCAAGGCCACACAGCTTTCAAGAGATAACCTGAAGAACCCACAAAACCGTGTACCCTAACCCCCTGAGCCTTGCAGGCTCCCATCAGCACGTGTTTCTGCCTGTGTGGGCAAGTGGAATCAAATTAACCCGGGAGATTTCATGCTGGAAGGTCATTTCTGATACCCCTAGAAATAATCTCAAGCCCCCAAGCTTCCAAAGCTAAGAGAGGGGGAGACACTTGTCCAGCGTCACTCAGGCTGGAACTTGGGTGTCCACTTCCCAAGCCAGGCTCCCATTGGTTCTTCTCAGCCCACTCCTGAGCTCCTCATCTGCCTCCTCTGACGCCCATACTCCTGTGGAATGTAACCCTGTGGGGTAAATGCAGCAACCTGGGCAGGTAGGAGTGGGTGATGTTAGGGGGGCTTTCATTGCTTTCCCAGGGGAGGGAGATGTTGGGAGCTCAAAGAGGGGCTGAGGACAGAATAACACAGCCTTCAGCCCCCAGGATCCTGAAGTTACCAGCGCCTGGTTTCCCCCAGGTTGGCTGAGAAGCCTGGTGGCCCCACTGTGCCCCTGGGCCTCAGGACATCGTGTGGAGGAGTGACTGTCCAGGGCTCGTCACATCAGCCACCGGTGCCCATCCGGTCCTGGGCCGTGTTCCAGGCTTGAAGACAGACAGACTCACCCGCCAGTCTGATTAACATGCTGGCACTTAGATGGGGCTCAGAAGTGACAGTGGATGGAGGGGGGTAGCGGAGTGGGGGGCACTGGGAGAGTGGGTGAGAAATGGCCACTGCGGTGTTACAGCATCATGCCCCAGGGGCTGGAGGGGACCAATGGCCAAAGGCTTGCTGGGCTCCCGTGGTCAGGACGGCAGGGCTGTGCAGATGCGGCTGTACGTGGGCGAGCTTCTGGAGAAGATACTCAAGCTGGCTAGTGGGGGCCAAGGTGTGTGTGTGTTTTTGTTGGGTGACTGGGAACAATCTCTTCCCCATCTCTGGGCCTCAGTTTCCCCCACACACACGCAGTGGCTCCCATTCCTGTCCTGCCCCCTTCCCAAGGCTGTTCTTAAGCGTCAGGTGCTTGAAGGATGAGAGAACAGTTGAGAAAGCCGGCAGGCACTGTGCAGGACCAGAACCTCGTTATGAAGTTAGAGCCTCGGCTTTCACCCTGCCCGGGTTGTTAATGATCTTCCGCGGGCTGCAGTGGTGTGCACACCAAGCGTGGTTGATAAGAGTCGGTCTTAGTGAGTTTGAATCTCTACCGGCACTCCCCGGCTCTGAGTGTGGGCAAGTTGCATGGGCTCTCAGGGCCTCTGTTTACCCGCCTATAAAATGGGGATGTCACACCAGCCTCACTGGGTAGTTGCGAGGGCCACAGCCGGGTTTGGGGGACTGGCTAGATGCAGTAGGTCATCCAGCATGCATTTACTGTGCTTTTACTGTGAGTCAGGGCCTGTGCGGGCACTGGGGATATACAATGATGAGCACTTCACAGAGCTCCCCGTCTTCAGGGAGACACACCTACCATCTAATTCCAAGTGGCACGTCCCCAAGGAGGGCGGACGGGGCTGAGATCCGCAGGTTGCCTGGACATTAACAGAGCGAAGAAGTGGGGTTGGGTGAGGACGGGGAGCACGGTGCATTTGTCCCAGGAACAGCAAGGGGCCGGTGTCGCAGGAGCTCGCTGTGGTAGGGTGCACGGAGGACAGTGGAGGGAGAAGAGGCCGGAGCAGCCCCTGGGGTACGGAGTTTCCGCTTCTCAGAGCGATGGACAGCTCTCGGAGTGTTTTAAGCACAGAGGGGCCGTGTCTGGACGCTTCTGTTTTGGAAAGACCCCTTTGGTGCAGTGTGAGGAATGGATCCCAGGGAGCCGAGAGCTTTCCAGGAGGGGCTGTTGCAGGAGGCCACATAGGGGCGCAGAGATGGGGCAGATGCTGGTGAGATTTAGGAAATAAAATCAGTAGGAGTTGATGTCTGGTTACGGGGCGGGGGGAGAGGGAAGTGTCCAGGATGACGGTCACATCTGGCTTGTGCACCTGGGTGAATGAGGGTTAATCTAGGGCGGGGTGGGTTCGGAGGGCTCTGATTTGGACGTGTTGCTTTGGTGAAGTAGAATTTGGCCCATGGGTGGAGGTTGTGTGCCTGGAGGAGGCAAAGGCAGGGAGGAGGGTGGGTAAGGCTCGGGGGTGTCATGGAGATGGAACAGAGGGCACCACATGGGAGGCTGGTCTCCTTGGGCTTAGGAGCTGCCCCTCAGATGGGTTCGGGGTTATCCAGGGGCCACGGGGCATGCCTGGCAGCGGCAGCCACCTGGTGTTGATGGCAGTGCTGCCTGGGTTAATGACCAGGGAGGGAGGGGCAGCCCACCCCTCACACAATGGCCCACGTGGTCACCAGAGCTGCAGGAAGGGGCCTCATCAGGGTTTGGCGCTGCTCCACGTTGGGCTGGGGGCCATGGGTAGAGCCCCGCCACCCAGATGTAGGAATGGGCAGGGAAGGGGGTGGAGGGGTGGGGTGATTACCGGGAGGAGGGCACCTGGTTCTCGCTCTGGCTTTGCCAGATCCTCACAAGCCAACCTTGAGAAAGTCCGTTCAGTCGTTCATTCATTCATTCACGTTCCAGGTGCCTACTGAGCACTTTGCAGGCGTTGCCTCATCGAGTCTTGGCAGCAGCCCTGTGGGGTGGCTGCACTTCTGATCCCCGTTTCACAGACGAAGAAACCACGAGACTTAGAAATGCAAAGCCTCATAGGTCACAGAGGGGGCAAGAGGTGGGGTCAGGATTTGAACCCAGGTCCGCACTGACTCTAAGATCCATTTTTCTCTCCCACACTGGTGGTTCCAGACTTGGCTGCTCATCCGAATCACCTGGAGGGATTTTTGGACAATACAGAGGCCAAATTTGTCTCCTTCTTCTTTTGGTTTCCTGAATCAGAATCCCTGGCTTCTGGAGGGGGCCAGAGTGGGGGGCCACATACAGGGACTGGAGCCTGTGCCTGCTCCCCTCTCCCCGCTCCTGCCTCTCCCTCTCAGCTCTGGGTTCACAGTCTTGCTGTTCTCAGGGAAAGCCCAGCTGGCTTTGCCCTCTGCACTTGCCCTTCCGGAATATTCCACCGCCAGCCCTTCTTGGGGCTCACTCCTGCCCCTCTCTTCCTTCCAGTCACTTGTTCGAGCGTCACCTTTCCACAGAGACCTTCCCGGCCATCCGCACCTGCTCCTCCCCAACCAGTTACTCTCCGACCCAGGGATTCTCTCCCAGGGCCACACATCCCAGTCAGCTGGGACACTTGAAATCCCTGATGCCCAGAGACTGATTCTGTAGGTCTGGGGAGCCCTGGGCATCAGGATTATCAAAAGCAGCCTGGGGTGTGGACCACACTCCATCCCACTCTTCTCCATCTCGTTCACACCTCTCCGTGTGTGTTTTGTGTCTGTGTCTCCACTAGAGTGGAGCCAGGGCTTGGCCTGTCTTGTGCCCTGCCGTATTCCCAGCACCCAGCACATAGTAGGAGCTCAGTAAGTACCTGTCAAATGAATGAGCGGGATGAGGGGGGCTTGGGAAAAGGCAGCTTGCCCTCTGATGAGCCCTGAGAACAGTAGGGGAAATTTACCTGATCAGCTAGTTTCACACCTCCATGCTGCCTGGAAAATCCCACTGTAGCTACAGGACGGTGGGTGGGATGGCAGGCATCATTGCAGCCTCCCTGAGATGTTGGATTGCACATTGGCAGACAGGGCAGAGAGTCAGAGATGGAAGGGTGCCAAGAAAGCATCCAGTGCGAGCTCCCATTGTACAGGTGGGCACGGAGGCCTAGAGAGGTAGGGAGCCTCGACCAAGGTCATGCCCTAGAGGGTAGGGCTGCGGAAAAGGCTCCCAGAGGGTTGAAGCTGCTAAAGGCCTCCTTTTAGGCTCAGCATGCTGTGTGACCTCGGCCGCGCCTCTGACCCTCTCTGGGCTTCAGTCTCCCCAAGCTGTATTTTGGCTGAGATGGTCCCATCCCCACAATGCTTCCGCAAGTCCTTTCCTGAGCAGCGCGGACCCGCCGAAGGCCTGCAGGGGTTAAGCGCCTCCTGTTCGCTCTCACTCCGCACGCAGACAAACCCCCTCCTTCTGACAAACACTTGTAGGAAATCAGGCTGGGCGCTTCCTGCCGAGGCGCGGCAGCCTCAGCCGCAGCAGGGGCGGGGAGAGGAGGGGAGCGATGCTTGTCTGTGAGCCGCAGCTCGGGCTGGCAGAGCAGCCTGGACGCGGGCCAGCGCGCCATGGAGGCAGGGGGCTCCCCAGGTTTGGAACAAAGACCTCACACGCGGGTCCCCTGAGCCTGGGCCAGCGGGCTGGTGGCGGAGCCCGAGAGAGGTAGGGAGCGGAGGAGGGCGGGTAGGCCGTCTTCCCTCTGGACCGGCCAGTCACAGACTTTGGGACAGTCCGGGCCGGCTGGACTAGCCCAGCCAGGAAGTTGCAGCTACGGCAGCTGTTACTTCTCTCCCAGCTTAGGGGAGCCCGGCCGCCGGGGCCGGGGTGGATTTTAGGGGGATTTCATCGAGCCTCAGGATGCTGGCTTCCAGTCCGAGCTCTGATTCCGATCTCTGAGAACTTGGACAAGCGGTGGTCCCTCTCTGTGCCTGGGCGTCCTCGTCTGCACATGGAGAGTTTGTCCCACGGCTGCTAAGGGGCCCCAGACATGATGCACAGATGAGGAGCAGGCCAGCAGGCAGCAGGGGCGTCCCCACTAAAGAGTGGCCCCTCCTGCCACATAAGGACAAGGAGAGGGGCCAGGGACCGTCCAGCAGACCCAGCCCAGCTCTTCAGGCTGGCGGGACTCGGGTCCACAGCAGCCGGGCACCTTTCCTCGCTCCCCTCGGCCTCTGCTGCGGGAGAGAGCTGGGGGCAGGGGGTGCGTGCAGGGGGGCTTGTGGTTTCTACACAGCTGGCGGGAACCCCTTGAGAACAGCAGCTCTGTGCTCAGCAGCTGGTCAGGGAGGGCGGCCGAGTTTGGGGCTCTGAGCCCAACAGCCCAGCCTGTTTGGAGGAGCCCGGCCCCGTGATATGAGAGGTGTCTTCCTTTCTCTTCCTTTGCCCCACCTCAAGTCTGATGGACTTGGTTTCAGAGTCACGGTACCCTGGGTTTGAATCCCCAGGCCATGCTTCCTGGCTCGATGTCCTGTGAGCCCTGGCCACCTCTCCATGGCTCAGTTTCCGCATCTGGGAGATGTCAGGTCTGGGTGGGAGCAGGGGGACACTCTGGACAGCCCTGGCTGGATGGGAGGGGGCTTCAGAAGGCGCGGGGAGGCAGAGCTGGGCTGCGAGGCGGCGGGAGGGTCCTGGGTTTTGGAGCAGCTGAGGGGGCAGAAAGCCCCGTGGGCGTGGCTGACCCACTCGGGAACTGGAGAGAGAGACCACAAGGGTCTCGGAGACCCTGAGAGAGCTGAGGCAGGGGTGGTGGGGGTGGAGTGGGGAGACGTACAAAAGGAGAGGAGAGTGGTTGGTGCTTCCTTGTGGGGCTAGTCTCTCCAGGGCTAGCAGGGACCCTGAGCCCCAGGGCTCAGCCCTTGAGGGGACTTAGTGCTAACGGGGCTCTCCTGGGCTCGGCCCCCAGCTCGTGGGGCTGGAGCCTTCACCCAACCCACTGTCGTAATGAAGGCTGGCTGGAACAACCCTGCCTTTGGCTGCCTTTCTGGGACCCCTGCCCAGAGCTGTCAAGTGCTGTTCTACTTGCAGACCTCTGCCTTTGCCTATGCTGTTCCCTCTGCCTGGAATGCCCAACCCCATTCTTCTCTGCAAAATGCTCTTTGTCTCTCGGCCCCAGCTTAATGCTTCCTTCTTTAATAACCCTGCTGTATTATATGCCCCATTTGACGTTTTGGAACACTTTTCCTCATTTCTGTCTTCCTCATGTCTTGTATAGTGCTTGGCACACAGTAGGAGGTCATAGGTTTTTTAAAGTGAAGTTGCACCCACTGGGTGCTCAATATCCATCTCTGTTCCTCTGAAATGGGATCTCAGGGAAGAGGAAGGGGGTTAACAGTTGTGAGGCTGTTGTCTTCAAGAGCCAACCGGGAATCTGAAAGTTTGTTTAGCCCATCTCCCAGCTCCCAGCCCACCGAAACAGGGCGATAGCCCCTTGCGGTCCCAAGAACAGGTGGTTTTCTCCATTTCACAGTGAGGAAAACTTAAGCCCGGCAGTTCACTGTGGAGCAGCCGTACCAGGCCCAGAACCTGGTCTGCCATCACCCAGCCTGCTTCTCTTTCACAGCAGCCCAGGGAGCGCCTGTCCTCAACCCAGCCTGCGATTGCCATGTGGTTGGCACTCGTGTGTTTGTTGACTGACTGACTGACTGACCGGGCTCCATGGCACTGAGGGCGTGGCTAACCTGGAAGACAGAGACCTTGCTCAGGAGAGGCTCACAGGTTTGGGGGCCTGGGCAGCATGTGCAAAACTCCAGCCAGTGACAACAGCTGCCTCCGACGTGTGGCTTCCCGTGGTCACAGTGCCATTTCTGCGACGACTGAGTCATCCCAGGAGACAGGATGTTCCTCTTTGCGCACCCAGAGCCGCTGTGATTGGGTGGGCTGCTCTGTGGCACGGCTAGAAAAAAGCCCTTTAAAAAGTCAAAAAACCGCACACCTCCCCCGTCCCTTCCTCGGTGGAGGTTTCAGAAAAAGAAAAGCAACGGCTCTTAGCAACTCTCACACCTGCCATAGTAGCGGGAGCAGAAAGGCCTCCTCCACGTCCAAGCGCAGGCCTTGCCTGGGGTGCTGGCTTAAAATGCGGATTCCTGGGCCCTCTCCCAGAGCCACTTTGGGTCAACCTAGGAATCTGCATTCTTAGAGGATTCTTAAGAGCACTCAAGCTTAAGACCCACCAGCAGGGATTCTCAAGAGGGGTACAGGCCCCCCAGATGGTATAGGAAGCAAGGATTAGAATTTCTCTTTAAAATATTTATTTTCTATCACATCTTTTAAAAAACTCATTTTTGGATATATTTTTTCTAGTACATGTAATGTATTATCATGAGAATACATGTATATAAAGTTAGAAGAAATATATATTGGGTATGCAAGTAAAATATATTTTTACTACTGAGTTGTGTGATTAAAAAAATTTTTTTGGAGAGCGCTGGGCCAAAATTGACAGTTTCAAATCTTGCTCTGTTATTAATGGGTGATCTCGGCCAAGTCGCTATTCCACGCTGAGCTCCACTGTTCTCATCTGAAAAATAGCTTTCCTGTGACCTGCTTACCTGTTCGGGGTGAGGCAGATGGAGATCGTGTAGGCAAAGCTTCCAGCCCAGGCCGGCATAGAGTGGACACAGCCTGTGTAGTGGTGGTCATGGGGGGCTCACAGGGTGACCTGGAGGAAATTCTGGAGGGGGAGAAGGAAGATTGGGTGGGAGGGAGAGGACAGAGGCCCTGAGCCCCTGCCCGAGGAGCAGGGGTTGCCGTCAAGCGGGGAGACTGTTTCCCTGTCCAGCCCCCGCCCTTGAGAAGTCAGCCTTTCTCGGCTGCACCGTTCCCTGGGGAACTTTCTATCCAGAAATAGTTGCCTGCTGACTTTTCTCAACCGTACAAATCAAGGCTCTGACCCAGACGCAAGCACTCACGGGGCTGCAGGGAGGCCTGGGGTGACACTCCGTGGTCTCCGCGGCATGGAGGGAAGAGCCCCGACCTGGGCCCCAAGGTGACCTGTCACCCCAGCTTGTCCTGACCCTCGTGTGGCTTCGTGCTTGGCACAGAGGAGCCTCTTGGGGAGTGTCAGCCACAGCAGGAGGGTGGGAAAGGAGGAGAGGAGAGAAGGCGGCCGGGAGGGGCCCTTCCGCTGCCACAGGTCCCTCTGCAGCTGGGCTCCCCCTCTTCTGGTTCATTTTCCTAAGCAGATGGAAACTTCTAAGCTGCACCTCAGCTTGCTCATCTGTGCCTGGGATGCCCTTCCAACACCTGAACAGGACCTGGGAGGCCCTCCTGGGTCTGGCCACACCTCTCCTTGCCTGCACTCTCTGTGTCAAAGCACTCAGCCCTGCCCCACACCACCGCCATCGGGAAACCACTTCCAGGTCGCCCGCTCCCGCCTCCAGGCCTTTGTGCTCACTGGTCCCTCTGCTGGAATATGCTCTTTTTTTTTAATTGAAGTGAACTTCACTTAACATAAAATTAACTTTTTTTTTTTTTTTTGCTGAGGAAGACTGGCCCTGAGCTAATATCTATGCCCGTCTTCCTCTATTTTGTATGTGGGATGCTGCCACAGCATGGCTTGATGAGCAGTGTGTAGGTCCACGCCCGGGATTTGAACCTGCGAATCCGGGGCCACTGAAGCAGAGTGTGCGAACTTAACCACTATGCCACTGGCCAGCCCCAAATTAACCATTTTAAAATGAACAGTTCAGTGGCATTTCGTATATTTATAATGTTGTGCAACCACCAACTCTATCCAGTTCCAAAACATTTTCTTCACCCCAAAAGAAACCTGTGCCCGCTAAGCAGTCACTCTCTGTTCCTGTCTCCCTCAGCCCCTGGTAACCACCAGTCTGCTTTCTCTCTATGGATTTACCTATTCTGGATGTTTCACATAAACAGAATCATACTATTTGTGACCTTTTGTGATTGGCTTCTTTCACTGAGCATAATGTTTTCGAGGTTCATCCTTGTGGGGGCGTGTTTCAGCACTTCATTCCTTTTCATGGCCGAGTAATATTCCATTGTGTGTGTGTAGCACAAATTGTTTATCCACTCATCCATTGATGGATGTTTGGGTTGTTTTCATCTTTTGGCTATTGTGATGAGTGCTGCTATAACCATGTGGGTACATGTATTTGTTTGAGTCCCTGTTTTCAATTCTTTCGGGTGCTGGAATGCTCTTTTCACTATTCCCCAACTGCTGATCTGAATTCTTACCTGACAGGTGTCAGGGAAGGTTCCAGAAGAAGTGGCTTCTCTACAGGACCTTCCCTGACTTCCTAGGCCTGCACTGGACCCCCACCCCCGGGTACCCCCATCGACTCTGACCTTGATTTGCAGTTGCCTCCTCCGGGGCTCTGTTCTCACGTGAGCAGGGCCTGTGCTCCATGCAGGAGCCTGGCACAGGGGAACCGTCGCTAGCACACATCCAACAGCTGCCAGTGTGCCAGCTGCTGGGCCCCTCACCCTGTGACTCAGGTAATTTTGAAAAACTCGGGAGCGAGAGAGGAATTATGATCGCAGGTTTTCTGAAGGAAACACAGGCGGAGTGACTTGCCCATGGTCACACGGCTTCAAGGGGCTGGAGGAGGAGCTGAACCAGGGCTGTCTGGTTCCAGAGATCCTGCTGGAAAGGAGGGGACTGGAGGAGTAACGCTGCACCCCTTGTGTCCCCAACAGGCCGCAGGCAGGATGGCTGGCACTGAGAGGAGCCGGCGGTGACTCTGGTGCCCATGGTGGCAGCTCTGTCTCCCGAGGATGAAATGGCGCAGGTGAAGTGCAGGCCGGGCCCAACCGCCAGCTCGGGGACGCAGGTCCACTGGGCCACGCCGGGCCTGGGGAAGGGGTCCCGGCGGCGGCGCTGGGCCTGGGCCAAGGCGCAGAAGAGTGCGGATGGGAGTGGCACACGCGGCTGGGGAGAAGAGGGCCCCTTTCCCAATGCCACCAGCCCCGAGCTCCTGGAGGACTTCCGCCTCGCCCAGCAGCGCCTGCAGCCCCTGCGGTGGGACCCGGAGCCACAGCCCGAGGAGCACCAGGATTCCGCATCCGGAGAGTCTGCGGGAGAGGGTGAGACTGGCCCCCCACCCCCACAGCGGGGTCCCCCAAACATCCCCTCTTCTGGCGGGATGGGGGGAGTGGGAGGGAGTTTTAGAGATTTTTTAAATTAAAATCTATGAAGTCTATGATTAAAAAATTTGAAAGATTTAAATTACATAATTAATACTGTCCATTGCAGAAAAATCAGGAAATATAAGCAAAAAAGAGGAAAAATTAAAAATTAGTTATTGTCCAGACTACTCTTTTCCGTATGCATTTCTACAAATGTGATATAAATATGGAACAGTATTCTACAAAGTATCTTATCACCTGCTTTTCATAACTTAATAGACATGAACATTTTCCCAGTTCATCAAATGTTCCTCCACAAGTCACTCCTAATGCCTGCAGGGGAAGTCCTGGTGTGGGTATTCTGTCATTTGTTAGGGCCAGTCTCTTTCCCCTGGCCATTTAGTTAATTTCTAGTTTTTGTTGTTGTAAATAATGCAGAGATGAATGTTATTAGTACATCTTTGCACACTTGGTTTGATAAGATGCTTGGTAATGTAAATTGCTTGGTCTAGGGTGTATGCCCATTTTAAAATTTTTAAAACTCCCAATTAGCCAGCGGGAATGTTGGCATCCCTTGTTTTCTGAAATAACTGTTCCCTTTGTGTCAAGACCAACTTAGATTAAATTCCTACTTTGGCTTGGCTGCTGCCGTGTCCTGTGCCCTTCCTGTGTGCCCTTCTCCTGTCTGAATCTTGGTTTCCCCATCTGTGAAACGGGAGTAATGACACCATTGAGAATATAAGAGTTTGTACGTGGTGCCTGTTGCAGTTGGAACGTGAATGAATCGCCCCGTCTTAGGATTCTGTGAATCAGGCAGGCCCCATGTGGATGGCAGAGAAGCCATAGGCTGATAGTGGATCGTGTCATTACCCCAAGGTTCCTCATGCCAGGTCTGCTTAAAGTGGGCTTTGCCCACAGCTACCCGCTCAGGAGACGTTTCCGAGCTCTCCCTCAGGGAATGGTGGCTGGGACGCGCTGGGATAAAAGGGCAGGGTATCTCCTCCTGAGGTCACATGGTAACCCCCTGCTGTGATATAACAGCTGCTGCCGTGTCCTGTGCCCTTCCTGTGTGCCAGGTGTAGGGCTGGGCAGAGCACAGGCCACGTCTCTTTTCATCCTCACCACCCTCTGCCAGGTAGGAGCTACCAGCCTCCAGTCGGAGTAAAGGCTGCAGAGAGGTCGGCTACTTGCTCATGGCCCCCAGTGAGGGATCCCAGGAGCCACGATTGGACCAGGGCTCCCTGGCTCCAAAGCCCGCTCTCTTCACCCCACTGCATGACTCCTAGTGGCAGAGACTAACTGGCCTGCATGGCTGGGACCGAGGTTCTAGGTCCAGGACCACTCTGAACCACTGCGTGATCTTTGGCAAGTTACTTAACCTCTCTGGGCTTCAAATGTGCCGCTGTAAACAAGAGCGGCTTGCTGAAGGAGATTTTAAGGACCTGAAGGATGTGGAGGTGCCAAGGGTAGGGGAAAGAGCTCGGGGGAGCAGAGGGTGACACAAGGGTTATGACAAAGGTGCATGTGGCCAGAGCAGAGTCTGTGCTTGGTGATATCCAGACTATGTCTCATGAAACTTTGGATCTATCCCAGAGGCTGACACACGGTCTAGGACAGAGTAGGTGCTCGATAAACATTGACTGCATGGATGATGCATAGATGGATGGATGCATGGGTGGGTGGGTGATGGGTAGGTGAGTGGCTGGATGGTTAGGTAGATGGATAGATGGGTGGGTGGGTGATGGGTAGGTGAGTGGCTAGATGGATAGGTAGATGGATAGATGGGTGGGTGGGTGATGGGTAGGTGAGTGGCTGGATGGATAGGTAGATGGATAGATGGGTGGGTGGGTGATGGGTAGGTGAGTGGCTGGATGGATAGGTAGATGGATAGATGGGTGGGTGGGTGATGGATTGGTGAGTGGTGGGTGGAAGGTAGATGGATAGGTGAGTGGTGGGTGATAGATGGGTGAGTGGGTGGGTGGATAGGTAGACGGATGGATGACTGAAAGAATGGAGGGTTGGATCAATGGGTGAGTGGGTGATGGACGGGTGAGTGTGTAGATGGGTAGGTGAAAGAATGGGTGGATGGATGGAGGAATATTTCTTGGGCACCTACTATGTAATAATTACAACACTATCCATTTTCTGGGAGCTTTGCGCACCTTATTGGTCTCCCTTCCTCCCTTCCTTCTCTCCATCCAGTCAACAAATATTGAGCACCTACTCTGCAAATACAATAGTAAACAAAACCAGATGGTATCCTTGCCCTCATAGAGCTTACAGTGTAGTGGGGGAGGAAAATATTAACGAAACAATCACGTAAATAAATGGAAAACGTCAGCTGTGATAAGTATTTCAAAGTAGAGGTGTTCAGTCCTATGAAAGCCTATAAAATGGAGAATTTGACCTACTTAGGGAGATCTGAGAAGACTTCCTTGATAAAGTCAAGGTTGAGCTAATGCCTGAGGGGCAAATAGGAGTTAACTAGGCAAAGGGAGGGAAAGAAGATCTTGGCAGAGGGATTAACATGTGCAAAGGCCCCGTGGTGGCAGAGAACGTGGCATGGCTAGAGCAGGGAGAGACTGAGGGGGACCATGGAGGGAGATGAATCAGGAGAGCTAATGGGGGCCAGAGGCAGGGACCTTAGGACCATATTAAAGACACAGCTCTATCTTGGGAACAACAGGAAGATATTGATGAGTTTTCAGATGGGAGATGAGGAGGAGGGTTGAGGAGATGACTAGGTGGCTACTGCAGTAGTCCAGGCAAGAGAGGATACTGGCTTGGGCAAAGGTGTTGGTGGTGAACTTTCGAGCGATAGATGAATTTGAGAGCTCTATAGGAGGTAATCCTGACATGACCAGGTGACAGATTGGATTATGGGGGTTGAGAGGAGAGAGATGGCAAAGATGCCCCCCAGGTTTGTGTCTTGTGTGACTGGATGGGATGGTGTTGCCATTTGCTGAGACGGGGCACACTGGGGGACAACCAGATTTGGGGTTTGGGTTTGGAGGAACTTTGAGACCACTGGAGAAGGTGTTAGGTAAGTACTTGGCCATATGGGGAGCTCACTAGGATCCTCGCCATCACTGCATGATGAGGAATTGAAAGCCCAGAGGAGTAAGGTGACGTAGGCAACGTCACACAGAGAGTCCAGACCTGATATATGCTAAGCAATGACCTGTCTTTCCAGAGTTCGAAGCAGAGGATGTGGACAGCCCAGAAAGTTCCAACTTGCCTGTCAACTGGCTCCCCCAGCAGGATCCTCAACCGGACATGACTGAAGAGGAGCCTGATGAGCCGCTGGGAGACGCTGAGGTCGAGGAAGCTGGAGAGAGCTCCCCAAGGTTGGAGTATGAGACTGGTCTCAGCTCCGGGGGCAATGGAAACACCAGCCCCGTGGCTCTGGGGTGGGGTGTGGCCTCTGGCCAACAAGCCAGTGGAGACAAACTTCCAGAACATTCTGAGGTCAACCCAACTGTTGATCTCTGCTCTGCAAGGTCCTGGAGCAGTGGGACCATGAGCCTTGACCACCCCAGTGACAGCCTTGATTCTACCTGGGAAGGAGAGACCAGTGTCCCCCAGCCCCCTGCCCTGGCAGAAACCTTACCACAGAGCCCCAGCCACCACCTCCTGGACGCGGACAACAGAACTGGAGGAAGCGTTGCTTTGGCAACCCCCGCGGAGTTCCAGGACTCCTCCACACCCCCAGCCCACAGCCTCCAGCGTCCTGCAGGTGGATGGAGGAGAGAACCTGCCAGCCTCTCCTGCCCTCAGCCCGGGGACCAAGGCTGGAAGCCAACCCGGACAGCACCAAAGCCGCTGCCGTCCCGATTCACGGGCTCCATCAGCCCCCTGAATTCTCCGCCTAGGCCAGCCCGGCAGGACAGGCCGCCAGCCAGGCAGAGAGCCACTCTGGCTGGCCACTCCTCTTCTGATACCCCCAAGTACGGCCGGGGGCGGCTGAACTACCCGCTCCCTGATTTCTCCAAGGTGGGACCCCGGGTGAGGTTCCCCAAAGATGAGAGCTACCACCCCCCCAAGTCCAGGAGCCACAGCATGGAGCCTCAGGGCCCTGCCAGGCCGCTGGTCTTCAAGTCCCCTGCCGAGATCGTGCGGGAGGTGCTGTTGAGCAGCGGAGAAGCCTGCCTGGGAAAGGACGCGCCTCCTACCCACCCCATCACCAGAGTACCGCAAGAATTTCAGACACCTGAACAAGCCACCAAGCTGGTCCATCAACTCCAGGTAAGCCGGACTCATTTCTGAAGGCATGTCACCAAGGCTCCTGTTGGTCTGGAGGCCCAGGAGCCCCTGCTGGTGGACGGAGGGTTGTACCCCAGGCCCTTTGCTCACAAAGAGCAATGACTGCATTTATGCTGCAAGAGTAGTCTGTATTTGTTTGTTTTTAACTTCTGCTATGAAAAAATTCAAAACTTATGCAGGAGAGGAAATAGTATAATGAACCCCCTATACCCGTCACCCAGCCCCTGCAACCCTTTTCATCTATGGCCTCACCCCTTCCCCCGCTCACCCTACTGGAGTATTTTGAAGCCAATTTCAGGCATCAAAGCATTTTACCCAAAAATATTTTAGCATATACATCTAAAAATAAGGATTCTATCTTAAACATAACCACAATATCATTATCTTACTTAAAAGTTAATGCCTACTCCTTAATATTGTCCAATATCCAGTCAGTGTTCAGGTCTCCCATGTGTCTCATAAATGGTTTGTTTGTTTCAGTTTGTTTGAATCAGGGTCCAAACACAGCTCGTATATTGCATTCTGCCAGTATGTCTTTCAAGTCTCCCACCCCCCGCCGACCTTTTCTGCGCATTTTTTTTTCAAATCTCTTTCTTCGTTGTAATTTATTTGTTGAGGAAACCAGTTCTGTCCTATAGAGTTTCCCACATTCTGGACCTTGCGATGCACCCTCTGATGTCTCTTGATACGTTCCCTTGTCCTTTCTTTCTCCTATATATTGTCGGTTTAGGCTAGAATCTATTTCCCCTCTAGACCATGAGCGCCGTGCGGGTAGGGATGTTTTGGCAAGAGCGTGTCACAGGTGGGCCCTTCGGGAAGGATGGGATGCCTGCTGGTCCCTCATTTGTGATACTAGTGGCCACTGCTGGTCGTTGCCTTGGTCCAGTCCTTCATTTGGGGTGACAAAGTGGCAGTATTGAAATGGCATCACTCCTTCTGCATTTATTTGCTGGAAATCTTCTATAAAGTAAAACTTTCTCTCGTCAAGTATTTGGTTACCAAGGTCTTGTTCTCATGGGAAAGACAGGAGAAATGCTGGATTCCGTCCTTCTCATTATCAGTTTTCAGAACAATGTGTCAGTTCCCTAGCATCTTTCAGAGGTGACCGATGACATTTGTGTTCGCTATTCCCCTGCAATGACTTGTTTTGATGAAGCCCTTCAGTTTTGTGTAAGGGAAGTAGTGACCCTGAGTCAATGCAACTCTGATTTTCAAGTCTTCTATTTTTCTACCAAGGGATCCTTGGATGATTCATTCCATCAGGCATTAAAAAACACTTATGAAGCACATAGTACTGAAGCCCCGGGAACAGGGCAGTGAGGAAGGCAGATGTGGGCCTTAGCCCTCTGAACTGACAGACGGGCAGGGAATTGGGACAAATAAGCAAGCAGTTGTGACTGGGGTCATGCATCAAGGTAAAGCAGCGAGAGGCCCTCGTCCCTGACTTATTGCTGGGGACAGTGGAGGAGCTGACCTGCCGCCTCTGACACTCCAGAATTTGGCCACGGGGGTCTGTACTGCATGTGAGTCTGAAGGGGTCTGCTCGGCACCCGCCACTGAGCTCTTTTACTCTGCGGAACCCAGAAGCCCCCTTTAGAGGGCGGGTTCCCTGCAAGGGGTCTCCCAGCGAGGAGCCTGGCATGTGACCGCGTTGCCGTTCCTCTCCACAGGAAGACTACCGCAAGCTCCTCACCAAGTACGCTGAGGCCGAGAACACCATCGACCAGCTGCGCCTTGGGGCCAAGGTACAAGCTGGGGCGGGGTGGACGTGTGGGCCCAGGCCCCGCAGAGGTGACACTGTCCCATCGTCTTTGAGAGGGGCCACTGCCTCCTGCCTCCTGGGACCCTGGGGACACTGGAACCCAGTCCTCATTCTACCACAAAGTCTCTCTGTGGCCTCAGGCAGTGACCTTGCCCTCTCTGGGCTCAGTCTCCTTTTCCGTTGATGAGCTTTGACGTCCTTGAATCCTAGAATCCAGGATGCCCAGTAATCTCACCAGAAGCTCTGTCCTTCTAGAAGAGCTCTGGGGTAAGACCACCTGGGCTCGACTCCTGGCTCCATTACTGACCCGCTGTGTGACCTTGAGGAAGTTACTTGGGCTCTCTGAGCCTCAAGGGAGTAGCCCAGAATTTCTGCTCAGCTCCTGGTGCTTGTTTCCTGGGCCTGATCCTTCCTGGATCTCCCCTTTGTCTTTCTCCCTCCCTGCTGTCTCACCCCTGGCCTGGATGCACAGTGTGTGGCAGGAGGAGTGTGGAGGGGAAATCCATCTACCCCCATCTTGCCCAGCCCCCACCCTGACTTGAGAGAAGGCTGTGAATTCGACACTGGGGACCTTCCCCTTTTCTGGGGTGAGGCAGGAAGTGGGGCCCATCACAGCCCCTTGCGGCTTCCTGCTTCCCCCTACCCCTCTCTTGCCCCATCAGGCAGCAGTGTAGGAGGGCGGATGGGAGCTGAGGTGCAGAGATGCAGACCCTCCTTCTCGCTCAGCCCCCTCAAGGGTCCCCACAGCGAGGCCTGCCCCTGTGATGCTCCAGGACCCCTCCCCCACCACAGCGCTGCTCTCCATCCGCCATCTAGAGGCTTCCTCGAAGTGTGGGCGGAGGCAGCCGTGGTGAGAAGAGGAGAAAACGGAAGGGGCCCTGTTCTGGGAGCAGGAGTCGTCCTGTGTCCCCACACTTGCCTCATGACAGCCGGGTCCCTTCCCATCCTGGCCTCCTTGGCACATCTGTAAAAGGGAGTTAATCACACCTTCCTCCTGGGGCCACTGGCTCCCCCTGAGGTCTCAAGCCTGCTTCCAGCTCTCTGCTCTGCTGAGCCACGTTCAGGGACGGAAGGGACAGGGAGACTTAGGGAGGACAGAGGGGGTTTGGTGAGGTCTCCTCCCCGGGGAAACCACATTCTCATGGCTGCAGACTCCTAGAAGGTCCGAGGAGAAAGCAACTGGTCATCAGGTGGAAACCCTCAGCTCCTACATCTAACAGACTGGGGAGCTGGGACCGCCGGAGGGGCCGAGGCTGCCAAAGGTCGTGGTCAGGGGCAGAGGCTCGGGGCATCTCCTCCCTCCCCCCTTTCCTTCCTTCCTCCTTTACTCATTTAACGGGATGAGTCAGTATATGGAAAGCATGTACCTGCACCTGGCGAGTACTCCCTAAGGGAATATGATTATTATGAATAATATTAATATGAAGGTGTTCATTGGTGCCCATGTGTGCCAGGCACAGTGCTGGCACCGGCAGAGGTGGACAGAGTGTGCTGCCTCCTCTAATGGGCACTCCCCTGACCCAGTGGGGACTCAGGGCCTCCTATGTGTGGTCACCCTGGCCTGGCTGGTGACCCAGACCCCTATGTGTGTGAGGGGGGCATGGGAGGGAAGATGGTCACCCACTTCCGCTTTCTGGGAAAAGACTCCTTGGCCAGTGGATTCTTTTCAGTCGAAGGGTGAGCACAGGTCAGCTGGATTCTTCTGGAAGCAGGACTATACTCTCCGCCCCGACCTCCCCTCAAGCACCCCCCCACCCCGGCAATCTCACAGCCACCTCGGGGGAACAGTACAGGCAGGGCTCACTGTTGTAACGCACTGAGGAGAACACGGAGCCTGAGTAGGGAGGGGACTCACCGTGGTCCCACGGGGCCTGGGGGAGCCGGGCTTCCAGCCGGCTTCCCACTCTGTCCAGGGCTCTGTAGACTTGATCCCCCGAAGGCTGTTGTCCCTGGACCCTCAGGCCGGGACCGGCGCTGGGTGGGCAGCAATGGGTGGGCTCCAGGGGCAGGAGACTGGCATTTGCTGAGCAGTGAACTGGTGCCAGGCCCCAGGCTGAGTGCCCCACCAGGGTCACCTCGGTGAAGCCTCTTCACAAGAGGAAACTGAGGCTCAGCTGGGTGGAGTGGTTGCTTAACACCCCCCAGCTGGCAGGGGATTAAACCCACGTCCACCTGAGTCCAGAGGGGGCGCTCTTTTCCCCATGCCTGGTGAGCCAGCCAGCCCTGGCTCTGGGTCTGTGGTAGAGGCATAGGGATAGGCGGAATGAGGGTGTTACAGTGATAACAACAATAGTAATACATGCTATTTAGACCACTGTCCTAAGTAATTTACCCTTGGGGAAACTGAGGCATAGAGAGGTTCAGTAATTTGCCCAAGATCACTCAACAAGTAGGTGCCGGAGCTGGGGTTTGAGCCCAGCAATCTGGCTCCAAAGCCCACTATTGACACCACGCTCTCCAGCAGAACGGACTGGATAATCGCCGGGTCCGCACTGGGGAGGCTGACCAGGGCGTCCTCGGGGCCTGGCCTGGGAGCACCGCTGGATCCAGAGCCTGGGAGTGGGGCAGGACCAGGGAGCCTGGCTGCAGGGCTGGGAGCCTGGGCTGGTCAGGAGTCGCGCCTGGCTCTGTTCTCTACAGCCAGTGTCTGACGAGAGTTTATGGTGATCTCATGCATTGGCTGCTGCGTTCCACCTCCCCCCAGCCCCTGTCCCCCGTCTCAGCTGGAGGGGGATCTGGAGGGGTAGAGGAGACCAGAAACTACCCCAGAAAGAATCGGGGGAGGACATAACACTGCCTTTCCTAAAGTGTGCTTTCTGATGGCCACTGGTTGGTCCAGAAGCCCCTGGAGCCCCTGGGGGTGGGCGTGGGGAGGTTTGTGTGTTCAGAGGAGGCGAGGAACACTTCCTGTTCTCCCAGCTCCCTCCCCTCCCCGTCCCATTCATACAGTCCATTAGCATTTTAAAGCCTGTGAGAAACCCATCTGTGCAGTGAATAGTCACTTAACCCAGTGTTTCCCACAGTCTCTGGCCCACCCCTCACAGAGTCCTGATTAACCCCCCAAGGGAGCTAATCCATGCTCAGGGAGCACTGGGGCACATCTGGCTTGCAGGCGCCCGGGAGCCCTGGACTGGGTCCCGGCTGTGTCCTGGGAGACAGCTCAGTGGTTGCCCGCACCCACCCCCAGCTCCCAGCTTCCTGGGCATCTGCACAGGCCTTTGGCCCCTCTGCTTCAAGCTCCTCTGATCCTTGAAACAGGGCCTGTGCTGGGAGCTGCTGGTTCCTGTGGTTCCCTAGGTTGGGCCTTGGTGGGCTGGGCCTGAGGCTGGGGGAGTGGCAGGGTGGGGTAGGGGGACAAATGCAGGAGGGCTGGGCCTCCCCCTGGGATCTGGGTTACCTCGGGAGGAGAGGGGTGCTGGTGGGCAAGCCCCCACAGGCCAGTCTGAGCAGATGGCCAAGGAGATTATTAAAATCCAGCTTTGTTCTCATCAGAGGCTGGGCCTGAAAGAAGGGGAGGCAGTGGGGGCCAAGCCACGTGGGCCATTGTCTCTTTCTTTGGAGTAGATTTTTCTGCCATAGCCAGGACGTGAAGAGCAGCTTAAGCAGGGAGAGGCTGCCTGCCTGGGGGTCAGGGAGCTGCATCCACCAGACCCACCTTCAACAGCCCACTCCTGACCTTGGGGCAGCAGGGGCAGTAAGATAAGCTAGCTGACGTTATGAGGAGCAGGGGCACTGAGGCGAGGCACCACAGGGGACTGGATTTTCCAGGGACCTGCCTCTATGATGGCCATGTAAATGACAATGGTGATGGTGATGGTGTTGATGATGGTGGTGGTGATGATGGTAATGGTGATGGTGATGATGGGGATAGGGATGGTGATAGATATGATGGTGATGGTGATGGTGATAATGGTAATGGTAATGGCGGTGGTGATGATGGTCATGGTGATGATGATGGTGATGGTGATGATGGGGATGGGGATGGTGATGGTGGTGGTGATGATGATGATGATGGTGATGATGGGGATAGTAATGGTGGTGATGATGGTCATGGTGATGGTGATGATGGGGAAGGGGATGATGGTGATGGTGATGGTGTTGATGATGGTGGTGGTGATGATGGTAATGGTGATGGTGATGGTGGGGATAGGGATGGTGATAGAGATGATGGTGATGGTGACGGTGATAATGGTAATGGTAATGGCGGTGGTGATGATGGTGGTGGTGATGATGGTCATGGTGATGATGATGATGGTGATGGTGATGATGGGGATGGGGATGGTGATGGTGGTGGTGATGATGGTCATGGTGATGATGGTAATGGTGATGGTGATGGGGAAGGGGATGATGGTGATGGTGATGATGGTGATGATGATGATGGTAATGGTGATGGCGATGGTGGTAATGATGGTGATGATGAATGTGAGGGTGGTGGCTGCTGTTTATTGAGCACTCACTTTGTGCACAGAGAGGTTAGTTAAGTCAGCTGCTCCAGGACTCAAAGGTGGGCAGTGCAAGAGCCTGGACGTGAACATAGGCCCTGCAGAGCTCACACGCTAAGCCAGGGATCAGCAGACTTTCTCTGTAGAGGACCAGATAGTGAATATTTTCAACTTTGTGGGCCACACAGTCTCTATGGTAAGGACTCACCTCTGCGTGAAAGCAGCCGCAGACAATACATAAACAAACGAGCATGGCTGTGTCCACTAAACTTTATTCACAAAAACAGACCGCAGTTTGCCAGCCCCTGCTCTAAACCACTGCACAGTACCTGGGTCTCCTCTAATTTTGAGCTTCAAATGGTATTCCTTGGCCGTCTGGGCTGTTTACCGTATAAGATCCATCCTCAAATGATGGAGATCTGCTCCAACTGAGAGATTAGGTCATTCACTTGTTGGTTTACTCATCCATTCAAACAGCCCTTCATTGCTGTTATTATCAATATAATAATGATTACTGAGAATGTTCTTGTTAGTAATAAATATTAACTATTATATTATCATATAATGCATGCTATATATTAAATACTATGTTAATTATATTATGATTATCTTATAAATTATAATACAAATATTATTAATAAAAATTATTAATATGGAACGCCATAGACTTTGGGGTCAAAGCAGGGTTGTAACCCCAGCGCAAGGATTTATCAGCTGGAGATTTTGAGTAAGTGACAATTCTCTCTGAGTGTCAGTTCTCTCTTCTGTAAGATGGGGATGATGGTCCCTGCCCTGCCTCCCTTTCAGGACTGCCATCAAGAGAGAACGAAAGGACATGTAAGCCCTTTGCCCAGTGTCTGGCCCCCACCCAAGGGCTCCACTAAAAGGTGGCGTTTATTATTACAGGGCGAGTTTGTTGAGTGCCTACGTGATGGTGTGAATGAAGGTGAGGCCTTTTGGGTGGGTTTGCCCTGACCCTGACTTGGCTCTGCTTGTACCTCCCCTCCCCGCCAGGTAAACTTGTACTCAGACCCACCCCAGCCCAGCCACAGCATCCATATGGGGACGATGCCCCAGGGGACCAAGGTCTTGTCCTTCACCATCCCACAGCCCCACTCTGTGGAGCGGTGGCCTGGCCCCGCCGAGGCCCCGCAGGCTGCTGAAGTCTCAGGTGAGTCTGGGAGAGGAGACATGGCTGGAGGGCTCCTTCTGCCTGTGATGCTGCTCTGGGGACACTTTGTTCCCTGGGGATGACACTGGCCTCAGGCCGGGGGTGGGCAGGTGGGGGAGGGAGGCGAAGCCCCTGTCTGGGCCCTTTGACTTGAGGTCAGATGGAGGTGTGGCAGTGTCCCACTTTGAGCCAGAGCCGCCTGGGTGAAGCTCTGCCACTTAGCAGCTGGGTGATCTTGGGCAAGTTGCATAGCACAGAGCATCGTCACTGTGGAGCCATATGAGGGCCAGGCCCAGCCCCAAGCCTTGCCACTCATGATCTCGGTTAATCCCCACGTCAGCCTGGTGAGGTATGCACGGGTGTTACCCCACTGACGGTTAAGACCAAGGCTCAGAGAGGTGAAGATATGCCGAAAGTCACACCACTACAAGGGAGAGGGGTGGGATTTGAACCCGCGACGTTCTGAGTTAGAGCCTGCATTATTGACTGGGAACCCAGAGGCCTGGCTTGGCTCCAGCCGTGTGATCCGGGACAGATCGGGCCCTTGTCCTCTCCCATAAATGGAGACGACGCTACCCAGCCCACTTCCCGGGCCCGTGTGAGGATGGCATGATGGTGCGATGACCGAGCTGCAGCTTGATGCTGGAAGGGCTGGTTTTGAGGTTCAGCATGTCTCTCAGCCCGGGAAGGGCTGTTCTTGGCTCCAATGGTCAGTGGTTGTGTATTCCAGGGTGGCCATCGGCTCGAGGAGACCTGAGCCCCTCCTCTCCCACCAGCGCACCCACCCCAGCGTGGCCTCCAGAGGACCCGGGCATCACCCAGGACCAGCCGTCAGTGGAGCCGACCCAGGCGCTGGCTTCTCAGGCCGGCCGGTTCCTGGCCAAGGTGAGCGGAACCCCAGCTCTGCCCAGTGAGACGTGACTCATCTGGAGAAAGCAGAGCCTCTGCTGGCGTGGATGGGGGGCTCTGCGAGGCCCACCTGTCACTCCGCAGCCAGAGGTGACCTGGGCATCTCGAGAAGGGGAGCCCCTCCCCTGGTGTCAGGGGCCACAGGGCCCCAGCTCCTCCTCGTCACCCCCTGCTGGGTAGAACTCTCTTTTGTGGCATTGCTTCTTATTAAACTCCCTCCACTTGTGCTTACAAGTGTCTCCTGGTTCACCCCCAGGGAGACTTTCAGCTTTCAGGATTCTGGAAGGATAATAGAACCTCCAGGCTACCTTTCCCTCTTCAGGGTAAATCGTCCCACTTTCTTAGTTCATTTCATTACCGAAACCAATTCTCAGTCACCTCTCAAAGGGCCTGTATATTTTCATCAAATCGTCCAAATGACGGTTTGCTGGTCTGTTTATAACTATACACTTGGCCTTCTTCCAAAAGTGCTTTAAAGAGGCTTAGAAAATACACGCATTGTAACCACATTCTGAAAACGAAAGTGAGGAAACTGGGGCGAAGGGGAAGTAAAGGTGGAAAAAGAATAAAATGAACTTGGGGTGAAATGAGTAAACAAAACGTTCTTTTGGACTCCGAACATTTTACTAGATTCGTGTTTGGCTTTGAGTTTCCCAGTTGTCAATGCAAAAAGGGAAATGCAATAGTTAGATACGTCATCATGTCCATCAAACAAATTCCTTCAGAGAAACACCACCATTCTTTTCTTTTTTTCTTTTGGTAACAGCTTTGTTGAGATATAATTCACATACCGTACAATTCATTCATTTAAAGTTAATACTTCAGTGGGTTTTAGTATGTTCAGAGTCGTGCAGCCATCACCAGAGTCAATTTTAGAACATTGTCATCACCCAGTTAGAAACCCCCTGTCCGTTAAGCTGTCACTCTCCACTCCCCTTCCCCCAGCCCCTGGCAGCTGTCATCTACTTTCTGTCTCTGTGGGTTTGCCTGTTCTGGACATTTCATATAAATGGATTTAGACAATATTTGTCCTTTTGTGTCTGGCTTCTTTCACTCAGCATAATGTTTTCAAGGCTCATCCGTGTAGCAGCATGAACAAGCACTCTGTTCCTTTTTACCAACACCATTCTGTGTCCTGTAACTGGAGAGATGTTTTTTCCCTTGTCCTGTGTGTTGTAAAGTAAAGCATCGTTAAGGCTGTCACGCTGAGCAGGAGCTGGGGCGCCAGCTGACCCCTAATGAGCCAGAACCACACTGTCCACTACGGGAGCCCCTGGTCACACGTGGCTAGGGAGTACTTGACATGTGGCCAGTCCAAATTGAGATGTGCGGTAAGTCTAGGACCCATACCGGATTTCAAAGACTTAGTGCGACAAAAAGAATATAAAATATCACATTAATAATTTTTTGTATTCATTGTATGTCAAAATAATATTTTAGGTTGATAAAATTATTATTAAAATTAATTCATCTGTTCTTTCTACATTTTTAATATGGCTACTAGAAAATTTTAAATTACATATGTAGTTTACATTACATTTCTATTTTATGTTATGTAAATTATATATTATAATATAATATCATTATATTATATACATTTCTATATTATATTTTAGCACTGATCTCTAGTTTTCCTAGAAATGATCCCCAAATCATCTTTTGTCTTTTTTTTCCTAATTAAAATTTTTTTTTTTTTTTTTGTGAAGAGATCAATCCTGTGCTAACATCTGCCAATCCTCCTCTTTTTTTTGCTGAGGAAGACTGGCCCTGGGCTAACATCCGTGCCCATCTTCCTCCACTTTATATGGGATGCCACCACAGCATGGCTTGCCAAGCAGTGCGTCGGTGCGTGCCCAGGATCCGAACCGGTGAACCCCGGGCCGCAGCCGTGGAGTGTGGGCACTTAACCGCTTGCGCCACCAGGCTGGCCCCTAAAAATTTTTTATAAAGGTAATAGATGGCCACAGTAAAGACTCTCACACAGTACAAAGGGGATAGTCAGTGAAAATCTTTTCTCTCGCCCTGGCCCTTCTGCTCCATGCAAAAATGTTCAGTGCACACACACACGCACGTTTATAGAATTGGTCACATAAGTATGTGTACTATACTGCACCTTGATTCTTTTCTTTTTTTTTTTTTTTGGTGAGGAAGATTAACCCTGAGTTGACATCCGATGCCAATCCTACTCTTTTTGCTGAGGAAGATCTGGCCCTGGGCTAACATTCCGTGCCCATCTTCCTCTACTTTATGTGGGACGCCGCCACAGCATGGCTTGATAAGCAGTGCATAGGTCCGAGCCCGGGATCCAAACCTGCAAACCCAGGCCGCCGAAGCGGAGCACACGAACTTAACTGCTACGCCACTGGGCTGGCCCCTGTACCTTGACTTTTTTAATATTCCAAATTTGAATATTTATTTCTAGGCAGGCAATGAATTCACTTTGTTCAAATTTCAAAGGATACATAGAGTAGAAGACCACCCTCCCATCCTTGTCCCCCTGCCACCCAGTTCTCCTCCCCAGAAGCAATCAATGTTTCAGTTTCCTGCATCCTTCTAGAGACAGCTTATAATACACAAGCAAATGTATTTATGTATTTCCATTTTTTATTCTCCATATATTTTATACAGATGGTAATATGCTATAAACACTGTCATGTACCCTGATTTGATGCTGAAAAGTAGGTCTTGGAGGCATTTATAAAGAACATACCCATATGCCTTCCTCTTCTTGATGGCTGCGTACTGTTCCACAAATAGGCGTGTAGGTTGTTTCCCATCTCCCCCCGACCATGCTGCAATAAATATCCCTGCCTCAAAGGTCTTCATGCACATGAGTGAGTGCAAATTGCTGTGGATACATCCCTAGAGGTTCCACTTTGATTTCTCCCAAGGCTGCCATGGCCGAGGCCAGTGGTGGAGTCACTTTCTGGCACCTGCCACTCTGTGCCTGGCAGAAAACCCACATCTGGCGGTGGGACCCAGCTCCTCGTGCCAAGCGTGAACGTGGCTGAGTGCGGGGGTCTGTAGGACTCGTCCTCCGGGGTCTGGATTAATGGGGCGTGTTTCCTCCCCTCCCAATGTCCAGGTGGAGTCCTTCGTGGGCCTGATGCGGGCAGGACGGCTGACGCCCCAGGACCAGCTCAAGGTACTGCCACTCTGGGAGAGGCCCTGGGAGCTGCAGACAGCGGCTCTGTCTCCCACAGCGGAGTCTCTGAAGCCTCATTTGCTGCGAGACAGCCAGAGAATCCCAGACACAGTGTCTCCTTCTGGAACAAACAGCCCCTCTTAGCTTTCCACGGTAATGATCATGGTCACACAGTAGTGCCCACTTGTTAAGTGGTGGTGTGCCAGGCACTGTGGTAAGCCCTTGATGTACTCTGTTTCATTTTGTCATCATCAGAACCAGGGGGCAGTTACAGTCATCGCCCCCATTTAACTGGGATGGAACTGAAGCCCAGAGAGGGATTTGGAGACCACATGGCTAGTAGGCGGCAGAGCTCAGACCCAGGTCTGTCTGAATCCCAAGTCCAGGGTCGCAATCACTGCCCTGCACAGCTTCCCACTGATTATCCTGCCTCTCAGTAACCAGAAGAAGGACTTTTCTTTTTTTTAATTTTTTTATTATAAAAGTAATTGCCAAAAATTTGAAAACCAGAGGGAAAAGGGGGAAGAGACCCCTAATCTAGCCGTTATTGGCTTATTTCCTTTTGGACTTTGGTATTTCTAGATGACTACAGTCATATATAAAATCTAGGTTTCTAGTGCATCAGCCAGGGTCCCAGGAGGAGCAGATGGAGATCTGAGAGCTGAGAGTGTGGGGGTCAGTGGAGGGGCTGTGAGCAGGGGTGTCGGCAGCATCAGGGGCCCGACGGGACCAGGGAAGCCCAGGGACTAACACCTGCCCAGAGCTGTTCCCTCCCAGGTCTCTCTTCCCCAACCCCGTGACCTCTTATGTATGCCCCCCACTGCACAGACCCCACGGGAAGCCAGGGGGCAGGGAGCCCAGTGATGCTGGAGGTACAGAGCAGGTTGGGGACAGGAGCTGAGTGAGGGCTCAGAGGGGCCAATGCAACACTCCTGGTTTGTAAAAAAATATTATGATATTTTTACTATGTTACTGATTATTATGTTATTATAGAGATGTCACCTACATTTTCCGATTACAAAATGTGTGCTATGTATTATAGTATCTCACTGGGCAGATGATCAAGGACCTTGAAAATAAAAACCATTCTCTTTCTTCCCCTCTATCCTAATTCCCCCATATCCAGGGAGGTCGAGAGCTCTTGGAGGATCAAGCTTGACTGGGGACTAGACTCTAGTTTTCCTCGGACTCAGTCTGTTGTCTGCACAGAATGAGTGGGATGGGGATGGTTTTCAGCCAGGGGTAATGATCCCGCCTGCTGTAGTTTTAGCCACGTGTTGGCTGTCATCACCTTTACTCTGGGGACCTGGTGTAATCGTTAGGACCATGAGCTCTGGAGCCAGAGGACCTGGGTTCAAATCCTGGCTCTACAACTTACTCACTGTGTGACCTTCACCAACTTAAATAACCTCTCTGTGCCTCAGTTTCCTCCTCTTTAAATGAAGAGGATAAATTACCTCTCTCTTTAGGATCATGTTGAAGATTAAATGAATAATGCAAAGTGCTTTAGCGCAGAGCCCCCATGCTCAGTAAATGTTATCATTATCAATATGACAGTGATGATAATAACATCATCTGTCGTGATAGTCTATAGGATTTGGGAAAAGAGTGGCTAATGTTCCAAAATCCACAGTTTTGAAAATCAAGAATGAGGATCTGTAGTCTCTTCAGTACCTGGTCCTTCTGGGGACATAGTGATAGCATATTTGACATTATGACCGTCATGGAACATGGGGGTTCTTGTGGGTCTACCCAGGAAGGACGGGTGCCCTCTGGAGCTGGGGCTGAGACTCTAGCTGTGCCTCTTCCGGGCTAGCCTGACGGCAGAGAGCTCGACCAGGGCAGGCTGGCTCCAGAGGGTCCTAACCCCAGCCTTCCAGGACCTCGGGGAAGACCCGGGGTGAGTCCCATGGCCCACCACGAGCTGTCTAGTCCGTGCCTCTGCAGGGTTGGAGCCCACGGGGGCTGGGCACTCAAGTCTGCCTGGCCTGCTCTGGTTTCAGGGCTTCCAGCGGCTAAAGGCTGCCCACGCAGCCCTGGAGGAGGGGTACCTGAAGGCCTGCAGGGAGCAGCATCTGGCCCAGCAGGCTGCTGGCTCCGAGGGGACACCTGGGAGATTTGATCCTGGCAGGTGCGTGCTGGGGAGAGTGGCCTGGGAGGACAGATGAGGAAGGCCCTGGGTTCCCTTGGTCACCAGGAAGGGCAGCCTCCGTCCTCATAATTTGTACACTAACGGAACATAGAGAAATCCTATTCCAATTAGCAACCTATCCAAATTGGGGAATACTTGAAGGCTAAGATTTGTGTCCTTCTGGATTCACTGCCATGAGAAGTGACCTTGGAGATAAGAACTGAAACCCCTCCTTAGAGAATGGGGAAACTGAGGCCAGAAGGGGAAAGGATTCACTCAAGGTCCCACAGCCTGTTGGTGGCAGAGGAAGACTCGGGCCGAGGCCTCCTGATCCCCAGTGGCGTCCACTTTCATCTTGTTTGTTTCAAGTTCTCCACATAATCTAAGTGATGACGTCCAGTGGACCCTCCATGAGCGTTCTCTGGTGGCCCTGCTCTGAAGCGCAGCCTCCCAGACCCGCCTGATGAGGCTGCCGTCCCAGGCTCCCCGTGCCGATGTCTCCCCCTTCCAGGGAGCTGGAGGCGGAGATATTCCAGCTGGGAATTCGCCTGGAAGAGCTGAAGGACCACGTGGACCAGAACCAGCAGGAGCCTGAGCCAGCTGGGTCAGACTCGGCTCTGGACAGCCCCCCAGCCACGCCCTCCCCCCACCAGCCACCATGCCTGCCCTTTCCTTCTGGAAAAGCCCTCACGCCGGCCACCCAGACCCTCTGCCCTGAGGTACCTCTTCGCTCAACCATATTGACTGTTCCTTCCGTCATTCTTTTCTTCATTAATTGACTTCTTCACTACATAGTTATGAAGTGTGTGCCATATGCCAGGACCCATGACGCGTGGTGGGAATTCAGTGGGAAACAAAGAAAATAGGTGACCTCTACCCTCTTGGAGTCTTCTGTCTAGTTGAACCGGTTACAGCGTTATTTAACTATAATTTTGGTCAGTGCTCTGAAGGAGAATTATGAGATTCTATAAGAGTAGGTAACAGGGTAACATAACTGAATTTACGGAGTCAGAAAAACTTTCCTTGAGGAAGTAATGTTTAAAGGAGATCTGAGGATGAGTAGGAATTAGTAGGTGCAGAAGAGGAAAAGCCATCCAGCAGGGAAAACAGCCTGTGCAAAGGCCCTGTGGTTGGAGTATGGAAAGTGAGGGAGCAGTTGTCTGAGAGATGTGGCTGGAGAGGCAGGTAGGGGCCCCATGAGGTAGGGGCTTGTGGGTCACATCAAGGGCTTGGTCTTAAACTCTGCTTGGTTTTTCAGCAGGGGAGGACGTAAGAGGATTTGCAGGTGGGCCAGTCAGAGGCTGGGAGGTGGTGGGGCAGATGGAGAGATGCACATGGACTTGGGAGAGGTTTAGAAGGCACATTCAACTGGACTTGGAGTGGTGGTGAGATGGGAGGGAGCCAAGGCTGCCCTCCAGGCTTCTAGCTTGTGGTACTGGATGGATCTAGGGACTATTCACAAAGATGGGAGACCCGGGACAAGGGCCATGCGTGGAAGGGGCTTTGTCGAATTCCCTCCAGCCCCCATCACAACCCCACGAGACACAATCACTATCTGTGTTTTACACTTGAGCGAACTGAGTGTAGAGAGGTCACACAGGTGCCAGAGGTGCAGTCTCTGTGCCTTGTTTTGTGTGCTCCTTGCTGCCTGTGCTGCCAAGATTTGTCTGCTGGGGACTGACTAGAGCAGGGGAGGGGCCGGGGGCTGGGAGAGGGCTGGGCGCTGGTGGGGCATCCACGACACTGAGGTCTCGGTGGCCCACTGATTTGTGGGAAATTCTCTCACACTGTGCTCTGTCCCAGAGGGTAGGAAAACTCTACTAGGCGCTGCCTCACACACTAATGGGTGAAAACCCAAGCACACCATCCTGAGGGCTCCCACACTCCCACAGTGAAGGGGTTTTGGGGGACTGGGTGTCCATACTGGAGTGGGGGGAGGTCAGGAGAGGTGCTTCTGGCAGGAAATCTGGGTTCAAATCTCAGCCCTGCCCTTCTCTTCTGTGTGACGTTGGGTAAATTTGAGCCTCAGTTACCCGTCTGTGAAATGGGTTCTAATAACCGTCTGTGCTGGTGGGGTTGTTGTGAAGTGGTGCCTGCGTGGTGCCAGGTACACAGCCAGTGCTCAATTCTTGGCAGTCAGTCTTGAAGGTCATGTGATCCAGTCCTTGCCTTTTGCACACCCATAAAAGGGTGGCGGGGTTAGTGGGTCTAACCTATCTCTTACTCGTCAGCACCAGCATGAGCCTGGCATAAGGCAGGTCCTGAAAAAGTGGTGTTTAGGTATCTGCTGAATCTCTGCCCCTCCACCTTTCTGGCCCCAGCCTGATGCCCCCAGCATCGACCCCTGCCCGTTGCACGAGAACGTGGAGCTGAGCACGGCCAGCAGTGAGCGGGAGAACACGCCGCCGGGCCTCCCGGCCCCACTGGGGCGCGAGGGGCTGCATACGGAACAGGATTTCCACGGCCTCCTGGAGCGGTGAGTGCCCAGCAGGAGTGAGGCCAGGGCCGCTGGCCGAGGGGCTGGATCTTGGCTGGGCCTGCTGGGCAGAAGTCACGCTCCTCTGTGTTTTCTTCGGCAGGTACCTCACTGTGAAGTGCCTCCCAGAAGCCCTGAGGATGGAGGAGGAGGAGGAGGAGGAGGGCCGCTCCCAGGAAGTTGACGGGCCAGCTCCAGCTCCAGGGAGAGCGGAGGCCAGCAGGCTCCCCGCAAGGCAGCTCCCGGCGCAGGCTGAGAGAAGTCACCGGGCCCCCCGCCAGTATGTCAGGGAGCCTCCCTGCTTGTCCCATAGCAACTCGGAGCCCACAGGGGTGGTGACAGTCATAGTGTGCCAGGCAACTCTTTACAGTTTAGAAATGGCTTTCCTGACCTGTAGCTCAGTGTCTCTCCAAAACGTGGAACGGCTACCACGGATAGCTCTTGAAATGATTTTGGGTGACATGGGTCGTGACCTTCGGTAGGACAGATGTGGCATTAAATGACATTATTCTCCTTCTCAGTCTCAGACCTTCCAAGTACGTCAAGGAAAAAGTCTCCATTAGTGCTACAGTATCTTCAACACCTCTCTTGATCTTCCTTTAAAGAGAGAGAGAGAGAGAATTAGTGAAGAGGTCTCAGGCCCAGAGCCTTAGCAGGCAACAGGGTCTATCTAGAATATAGTAATACTGTTTTCATATTTTTTGTATTTATTTCCAAAGTTAGTTTCTATGTGTAACAGGAAATATCGGTGTCCTGTTTATAATAGTGACCTGAAGTCGTTTTGAGTAGATTGGAGTTTACAGAAATGGCTGAAATGGGAAGGGGGTGTGTAGATGCCTGGACCCTGGGAAGCGATGCTCCAGCCGTTTGTTCCCACGCTATTTCTGCTGTGGTGTACTGGCTGGCTTTTGTTGGCATCCCCATTTTTCAGTTGAGAAATGCGAGGTTCAGAGAGGGGAGGTGCCTTGCCCAAGGTCACACAGCTAGAAGGTGGCAGAAGCAGAGTGGGCACCCAGGGTGTCTGCCCACGGAGCTTGTGCCCTGGATGGCTGGGCTCCCAGGACAGGGCTGCGCGGTCATGCCCGGGCTCAGAGGTGGCATGCCTCTCCTTCCCTGCCAGGGAGACTGTGGAGCAGATGGTGTCCGGGAAGCCAGCGGGCTTCCGTGCATCCATGGCCAGAGATGGGCACCTGCAGGGCCTGGGCAAAGCCGAGGCGGCTCCTCCAGGCCCTAGCAGGCCACCACCCCCTCGGGGCACCAAGTCCACGGAGTCCCACCAGAGCAGTCTGACCAGCCTAGAGGGAAGTGGCGTCTCGGAGCACCTTCCTCCGCGGAAGTCTCGGCACCAAGTGGGCGGGCCCCACCTGGAGGTGAGCGTCCACAAGGGGCATGGGCTCTGAGCCTCGGGGCCACTCTTGGATCTCCTGGAGCTTTCTGCCCCCGGGACTTTGCACATGCTTTCCATCTTGGAATGCCTGCTTCTGTCCCTGCCAGTCACAATCCTGCCCATCATTCAGGGCTTATGCCCAGTGCTGCCTGTCTGCCGTAGCTGCCCCCCACCCCACCCCGTCCCTCTGCCAGGAGCTCTTGTTCCTCCTCTGAGAGCTTGTAGCCCATTGCCTGTAGTTCTCTGATTGCCCTCTGAACCGGAGCGGGTAGTCCTTGACTCCATGCCCTGTTTGTGCCGTCAGCGCAGCGATTTTGAAACTGTTGCAGGAGTCACAGATCACTATGGAAATGTGGCTTATGCTGCGGATCCTCCCATAGCGCACGTATCTGCATGTGTGCACACACACACACACACACATGCACACCTGTGGCCCTGTGAGAACATCCCATGGTAAGGAATCTGCACGAGACCGTGAACACACTGAGGGCAGGCGCCTGTGCCATTCTGTTCGTGTTCTGTATGTCTTGTGTTAGACCCCCGTGTGTAGGAGGTGTCATGTTTGATGGATTTTGTTTTCTCAATTCATTGGGCCTGGCGTTTCTGCAGTCAGAGAGGACCATGGCATTCCAGGCCCAGCCAAAAGAAGGGGAAAAGAGAATCCCATGCCCACGACGGGACTGTTCCCTCCTCCTCCTCCTCTGTTCCTCCGCTCAGGAAACCTACTGCAGGATCCCTCCCCAGGGCCCTGGCTCCCACTCCTTGGGAAGCGAGACTTCCACAGGGTCCTCTCAGGCGTTGAGTCCCTGCTGTGGTCCCGGTGCTCGTGCTGGGGCCTGAGCACCGGAGGACCCTCCCGCTCTGGGCCCGGATGTTGGGAGCTGGGCCAGCCTCCTCGCCTGTGAGCCTCTGGAATGTGAGGCGCAGGCCAGAATCCGGAAGGCTTCCCAGTGTGCCTCCGGCACATTCCTCAGACTTAAAGGGACACTGCCTCTTTCAGGAGCCCTGGATGGCATCCCCGGAGACAGACAGTGGCTTCATGGGCTCAGAAACCAGCAGAGTGTCACCCCTCGCCCAGACCCCGGAGCACCGGCTCTCCCATATCAGGTATTCTGGGGACCCTGACCATTGTCCCATCAGTGTCACCCCCTGGGATAGTCTGGGTTTGAAGTACCTGTGAGCCCAGGACAGGAGTGGATGGTCTGGGCATTCTCAAAGCCCTCATTTCATCCCCCAACAATGGTTCCTTGCCTCCATATTATTGGTAGAGGGGAACTGAGGTTCAGAGAGGGAGAGTGACTTGCCCAGCGTCACTCAGCCAATTAGCAACAGACCGGGAAATAAATATTCGTTGAGCAAATGAATGAGCGAATGGGGAATGAGTAAGATCTATAGGGAGGTGGTGTGAGGTGAGCAGATACAAGGATAAAGGGCAATCAGGGTGGCTACCTGGAGGAGACTGGGGCTGGAACCCAAAGAGAAAGGAGGGGACGCGGGTGAAGAGTGAAGTGATAGAGCCACCCTGTAGAGTGTCGGCCTCCAAGCCCGGGTGCGGGCCCCTCAGGAGGCCCTCCTGGCAACCCAGGTCTGCACAGGAAGAAAGGATTAGAAATTCTATTTCTCTGACTGTTTTCTACAAACATAATTGAGCTCCATAATTTTGCATGTGTGGGTGGGCAGGAGTAGAGCTGTGCAGTTTATAAAGAAATGCATGTATAATGGGGGTGCACCCTCAGAAACATCCTGCTGCCAGGGTGCCAAATCCCAAAGGTCGGGAGCTCATTGGTGTAGCGTGTGGAGGGGCTCAGAGGCCGTGGCCTCTCTTGGGGTGACCTCAACGTGTCTCTCCCTCCCTGGTCCGCCAGCGCCCCAGGGCTGTTAGCCCAGCCCTTCACTGCGTCTGTGCCCCGGGATGCTGCCTCCCACCCGCAGACCAGGGGTCCTCCGGTCCCCAGAAGAGCCGCTGAGTCCGGCACACCCAGGAGCCAAGCCCAGAGGCGCCCGTCCGGCCAGGACAGTCGTCTCCGGCAGAGGGCACCCAGCTTCCGCCTGGAGTGGGCGCGGGCCACCGAGATGGGTGAGTAGGCGCAGCTGGGGTAGCCAGAACCCCCGGGGTGGCCGGATTGCATGGATCAAAAAATCAAACCAACAAAAAGCTTGCATTACCCTTTAGGACACAATATATCATACAGGTTCATCGTAGAAAAATTTGAAATTACAGACAGGGTAGACAAAAGGGGACGAAAGAAAAAGATACGGTGGAAACCATCACTGCTAACGTTTTGGTGTAGAACCCGCAGTCTGTTCTCTATGCCAGTGTGTGTGTGTTTATTGACAGGCACTTAAAACGGAAATGGGACCATATTATCCGTGAATGTTTGATTATCTCCTTTTTTTCACTAAACATTGTGTTGTGAACACTTTCCATGTCTATAAAATCTACGATTTAGTTTTTACCTTTGAAAGTACATTTATTTCCATAAAAAGAAATAAAACAAATTTACAGGAAAGAACATAAATTGATGAATTTTCGCAAAGTGGACACAGACCAAGAAACTCAACATGATCAGAACCCCAGACGCCACCCCACGCCCCTTCCAGCCACTCCCTCCCCTCCCCAAGGTGGCCACTGTTTTGACTTCTGAGGCCTCAGATTCGCTTTGCCTCTTTTGAAGGTTCAACATTTAAAATATTTTTAAAAGTTTAATTAATTATTGATTCACATGCAGTTGTAAGAAATAATCCACAGAGATCCGGTGGGCCCCTCACCCAGTTCCCCCCACTGGTAACATCTTGCAAAACTACCATGTGATGTCACCACCAGATATTGACATGGGTTCGGTCAAGATACACAACAGGCCACCACCACAGGACCCCTCATGGTGCCTTTTTATGGACACACCCACTTCCCTCCTGCCTCACCCCCACCTTAGCTCCTGGTACCACTAATCCGCTCTCCATTTCTATAATTTTGTCATTTCAAGAATGTCATATAAATGGAATCGTATAATATATGACCTTTTGGGATTGGCTTTTTCACTCAGCATAATTCTCTGGAGATTCATCTGGATTGTTCCATGTATCAATAGTTTGTTCCTTTATCTCATTGTTTTTAATGCATAGGCCAGATTAGTGGTTTTGACCTGCAGTTGCCCTGCAGAGCCCTTTTGAGAGGCTCAAGTTTCGAACACTGTCCCCAGAAACACGCACACAGACGAGGGTGTGTCTGTAATTTCAGAGGGAGGTAAAGGCTGCGAAGCCGGTCCCAGAAGGACATGGTGATTCCTGACAGAGTCTGGGGGGCCCACGTGAAGGAACCATGAGCTCTTTGCAGGGGAAGATCCTGAAGACTTGGATCTGATGCAAACGTGGTGGACTGTAGGGGGAGCTCTCATTAGAAGCAGCTCTGTAGGCCAGCTTTGCACCCCAAGCCCCCAGCAAAAACCACATCTTCTGGTTTGGAGGTCAGTGGGTCATTGACCTCATGAGGAACTTTATTTGTGACCTCAGCCGGGCACCGCCTCTTGCCCGCCACCCTTCCACCCACAAATGTTCACGCTTCCAGGGTCCTCTCTGCGTAAACTCACTTTCGTCTCTTTCTGCCTCCCTAGCGGTCCCGGGTTCGGAGGTGAGGGGGCAAAAGCGGGTTTCTGAACAACTGCCCCCAAGCACGACCATCAGCCCAGTCCCTACCCCGGCCCCTGCGGCTGCCGTTCTGCCCCGTGGACCGACAGAGACCACCTCCACCCTCCTCCTCACCAGGACAGGGCGAGAGTAAGTTGGAGACATGGGTACCACGGATTTGAGCTCATCACAGAGCCGGGAGAGCGATGCCGGGGGAGGCAGGGGCTCGCCCGGCTCTCACGTCCAGCCAGTGGTGGCTGTGCTGGGGCCAGACCGGGCTATCCCACCTCCCAGCTCAGGGCTGTTCCGTGGGACTTCAGTGATCTAGACTTAGAGGACACTTCTCCAGCCAGTGGGGAATGACGCAGAGGTTCGCCTTCCTGTTGCTGAGACCTCTTTCCCTGCCCCCCCAACATCTCCCTTCTAGACAGATCTGCACTTCCCAGGGACATGTTTTCTGCGGCTTATGCATTCAGTGTATGAACTGAAAAGAGACTGTTTCTCAATTCTCTTCTTTTTAATCCCAGCACAATTTTTCTACTAAGAGAGTTGCTCCTTGCCTGGTTGAACAGAAATGGGAAAATGGGTTGGTCAGGCCTCTTACCTCTCCTCTGAGTTGCTTTTGGCCAATCATCCATCATGTGCCATTGCTGGATTGGGTGTCTGTCCCAGAATGCACTGGAAAGACTGCCTTGGAGTCGTCACTCCGAGGCCTCCTGGGCCTGTGCGATCGTGGGGCTGTCCTGTTACCCGTGTGCAAAGTCGGGTCCAGCTGCCGGCACTTAGCTTCCAGGTCTGAGTTTAGTAGGTATACTCCTGCAGTCTCCTCTGACCTCAGCCTGGGAATTAGAGGCTTATCTGCCTATGACACAGCAGGCGGTGGGAATACAATAGTGGACAAGACAGTCCTTGGCCTCGTAAGGCTCACCATCTTGAAGGATGGACAAAGCAACAGGAGGTCACACCCCCACTCTAAATACAGTGGTGGGAGAAACTCGAAGGACTGTGGGAGCACAGAGAGGGGGCATCTAGCCCAGGCAGAGCCTTCAGGGAGGGCTTCCTGGAGGAAGTAGTATCTCAGCAGAGACCAGAAGGAAGAGAGATGGAAGAGTATCCCCAGCAGAGGGAACAGCACGTGCAGAGGCCTAGAGGTGAGTGAGTGCCCATCACCTTTGAGGAGCCGAAGGTTCATTCTAGCCGGATCCTCTAGTGTGAGGTGGTGGGTGTTGAGCAATAAAGGCAGAGAGGAAGATGGCGGGACCTGGGGAAGATCTTGGAGGGCCTCCAACACCATGGTCAGAGGTTTGGATGGTGGCTTGACTCAAGAAGGTGCTCACTGCATATTCGTGAAGGCAACAGATCTATTCAAGGAGAGCAAGGGGATTTTAGCAGGGGAGTGGTCCGGCCGGGTTTACACTAGAGAGAGTTCTCTGCCCACTAGGAGGTGAGAACAGACGCCAAGAGGCTGCTGAGAGGCTGCCTCACCCGGAAAAGATGATGGGGCCAGTCGGGGTCGGGGGGGATGCATCTAAGAAGAGATGTTTAGGTGTTGGACCCCCACGACTTGGGAGCTGGTTAACTTTCAGGGTGTTCAGGGAAGAGAAGTGTCTGGAATGACTCAGATTTCTGGCTGGCCAGCAGGTTGGTGCTGATACAGAGATGGGGACCTCAGGAGGGGAGTAAGTTTGCGGGAAAGATGAATTTGAAGTGCCAGCTGTCAATCAACCACTAAAGATTAAGTCAGGGAGACTGAGATCCTGATAGAAATGACCCAGAGAGGGCAGGTGACACCCACGTGGGTGTCCCAAGTCCCCACCATCGTTCAGCAGCCTTTGGCCTGAGACAGGGACCCAGAGTTGCCCTCCGGTCTGCACGCAGCACGGAGCCCGGACCCTCTTCCCAGGCGTGTACTTGTGAGGGGGCTCTCCTCAGCCCACCCTCACAGTGGCCTTGAAATGCCCACAGGCGTCTCCCTGGGGATGGAGGGGAACCACTGCCCTGGACGCACACTGCACGGGGGCGCAGCCAGAGAGAGATCTCCACTCCCTCTGGTCACTCGTCTGAGAGCTGGAGGTGACGCCAGGGGACACTCACCCCTGAGTCCAGGGCCACCAGGCAATAGTCACCCTGAGGGGCCCCCGCCCCAGCAACTGCCCAAGGAGGAGATGGAGAGCCTGGATCGCAGGGGGACAGCCCTGCCCAACCCAGACCCTGACGCTCATGTGTAGGGGGTTGTGTGTAGGGGTGTCTGGGGGCATCGTCTGCCACAGTGCCCGCACCACCCGCAGAACGGGACTCTGGAGATGCAGGGACAGTGGAGAGAAACGCAAACAGCATTTACTCACCAGATGCAGGCAGCTCACTGAGGTCCCATAACAGGTGGGCTGTGTTTGCGATTCCATGGGGATGACAGCAGCCTTGCAGAGGGCCCCCTGCATCTTCCCGCCTGCTCACGTTCAGGTGGTGATGGGAAGAACCCTGTGTCATCTCGTCCTCTCTCCATGCACGGCCCTTGGCTCTGCGCCCTCTTGGAGCCTGGAGGCCGTTCAGTCACGTTCCCTGAGCATCTCTGAGGTGTGAGGGTCTCGGGGTGTGAGATGGGGGCCCGCTCCTCGCCTGCCTGCGGCTCGCTGCCTGGTTGGGAGACAGATGGACCAGCATCTTCTCCCAGGAGTGGAGAGATGGGCTGGAACAACGTTGGGAATGTTTGGTGGACCCCAGGAGGGCGGGGCTGAGTCAGGGCAGGAAGGAACCGGGCCTGGAGGGTTCGCTAGGCTTTCCACAGACAGAGGGGGAGGAGGGGAGGGATCCCAGGGGCCGAGGCAGAATTCCCGTTTGGAAGTGGCACTGGAGCCCATGCCCTGCTGACTCTGCACCCTCATCCTGTCTTGAGAAATTCTCACCGGGGTTTCAGAACAGCTTCTCAGAGGCCCTGCGTGTTAGGTTGGGTAAACCTCAAAGAAAGTTCTGCTCTGCTCCCCCGGTGTGCAGGGACATGAGCTCAGAGAGGGGTCAGGAGACGAGGCAAGGAATGTGGACACACAAGGAGGTTCCAGAACCAATGGACAGCAGATATGGTCCGTGTCCTCTAAAAGGGACAACGACGGGTCATCCAGGCTGCACTCCGGGGCAGCTGTGTTCACCTTGTGTCTCTTCTGTGTCTCTGTCTCCACCCCCGCCCCAGCCAGGCCATCCGGGAGCTGCAGGAGGAGGTGTCCAGGCTCCGTCTGCGGCTGGAGGACAGCCTGCACCAGCCGCCTCAGGGCAACCCGACGTGCCCAGCGTCTGCGTCCGACCGCCCCGCCCGGGCCCCGGACCGACCAGCAGAGTCCTCTGCCCCCTGGGGCTCCCACTATGGCAGGTTTGTGACCCCAAAACTCCCTCCCCTGTGCCCTGCTGGCAGCAGACGAAGGTAGACTTGACTGGCCTCTGGGGCTCTCTCATGTGGGTACAAGCACAGCCACACCCCTCTCTCACTCATTCATTCCATCATTCATTCTCTCTGACATATTTTTGGTGTGTAATATTTGATGCATAAAAGAATATATAACAGTAAGTTTGACAGATGAGGAAACTGAGGGTCAGAGAAGCTCAGAGCCATGTTCTGTGATTACGACTCTGGGGTCTTGGGTGTAGATTCTGTCTTCTCCACCTTCCATTGTGGTATAAGCATTTCTCTGGGGGGCCTTCTCGCTGCTCATCTTTAAAGTCTGCATAAAACCTCATCCAGCGACATCCTCTCTCTCTCTCATTTGCCAGCAAATCCACAGAGAGATTGTCCGCTGAGCCTGGAGGTGCCGAGCAAGCTGTCCCTACAAGAAGGCGGCGGGCCAGGTCCTCCTCGGTGCCTCGGGAGGTGCCCCGACTGTTCCTGAGTAAGTGATCACCCACCAGGGCTGCTTTCTGGAGGCCACAGTTTGGGCACGTTGGCTCAGTGGTCGGGACCACGACAGCAGCCTTGGAGGAAAGTTGGAGAAGGCTCCTGGGTTTGCTGGAGGCAGTCATGGTGCTCTGTATAACAGTCAGTGTCTGTGAGGACTTTGCAGGTACCTCGTCCTGCTGAATCTCCTCTGCACGATGGGTCCTGCTGTCCACGCTCTGCAGTTAGGGACCCCAAGCCTGAGAGCTCAGAGGACACGCCTGCAGGACACCGCTCTGGACTCGGGGCCCGGGGTCCAGCCCCAGAGCCCTCCTTCCGGGCCCTGTGACCTGGCCGGGTTGCTTCCCTGCTCTGTGCAGTTGAGGGACAGCTAGCAGTGCGGTAATAACAGCACCCCTCCTGGGGTCGGCATGAGGGTGCCTGGACGGCGCCGCCCTGTGTCCAGACTGGCGCTCAGGACAAGGTCGGGGTGTGAACGTGGTGAACGTGTCCTCTGTGGTCACTGAGGGCCAGTCTGATTAGACACGCCCAGGCCCAAGCTGGGGGACCTCCAGCCCCGCCCCTCTGATGCTCCTCTCTTTCCACCCCAGGTTCGGAATCTGAGCCCACCTCCCCCCGGCTGTTCTCTGAGAAGAGCAGGAGCCCCAAGGACAGCCCACAGACAGCTCGGGCCGGAGTGAGAGGAGGGGGCAACCACAGACAGCCAGACCGCGTCACCTTCCGGGGCCAATACACAGGTGGGGAGGGGAGGGCGGCAGTGGCACAGTCCCCGGGGTGGTCTCCTCTGTCCTGAGAAGCCTTTTCCATTCAGCCAGTCAAATAGTACCATTTTCTCTGTGTTCTGTGATACGAAAAATATCAGGGAGCATTGCCTCTGGGGACCTCGGTGCCTTGTTCATTCATTCATTCATTCATGCATTCATTCAGCAGTTTCCGATGCCTCCCCTTCCCCAGGACCCATGCTTGGCTCTGGGGAAGCCCATTCGGCTGTCAATCACAAACAGGTTGACAAAGTGCCTGCTCTGGCAGGACCTGGTCTGCAGAGGGAACTCGGCATCGTTTCCTCCTGGCCCACCTTCAGGTCTGAGTCCACAGAGGCCCTGGGTCATGAACCAGGTACCCTGCACATAGTCACGTTGCAGATGACACATAGTAGGATTTCAAAATGCTTAACATTAAAACACATATGGATATGGCCCCTCCTCTCATGAATCTGACTGCAGAGCAGAGGAGACAGTAGCAAATAAGCAGTGACAGCAACTGTGTAGGTTTTCATGTAAGTAAGTGAACTACAGACGCGGCTCCCCCTCACACCCCACTGGGGGTGGGGGGTTAACCTCAGAGCCATAGGGCTGGGGGCTGGGGACAAGGGGCCACAGGAGACACGTCTCTGCCCCAGTGGAGCCTACAGAGGCCGAGGAGGTGGAAGCAAGAGGGGCCCAGTGCACACACAGAGTGGGACCCCCCACGGCCCAGGAGGGAAAGAGAACCAGCAATCTGGCGACTCTGAAGGTCTCGTCTGAGACCCAGGGATGGACGAGGCGGGGGGCGGCGGGGCTGGGTGAGGACCCGAGAGTCTGTCAACGGTCTAATCACGTCGAGCGTTCACGCCTGCCAGGCTGGGCAGAGGCCTCATGGACGCGGCCCCGTCCAGTCCTCCCAACAAGCCTGTGACACCCGCACCATGACCATCCCCATTCCACAGCCCCTCAGAGCACAGGGAGGAAACACCGCTGACCCCAGGCCCGAGCCCTTCCAATCCCAGCCCGCAGGTCAGGCTCTGGGGAGGAGCTTCACTCTGTCATTGCTGATCCTGTCCTCCTGGGCTGCTCCCATCCTGACCGGGCCTGGGTTCGTTGATCACATCTGTGTGTCAGGAACCAGGCAGCTGGCACCTAAGTAGGATCTGAGATGACACAGGAGCCTGAGAGAGCTTTCAATAAATGGACAGATGTTTTACGTACGTGTGTATAGGTGCTTACACACTTATACATACATACATATTACGCACATACATCATGTGTGCGCACCCACAAGAGATAAAAGAGAGAGCCTGTGACACCCTCTGGAGGAGGAGGAGAGAGACCATCACACTCACAGCTCCCAGATCCACATCCATCCAGGGAGCCCACGCTGACTGTTCTGGTTTCTTCCCCAGGCCAGGAGTACCGTGTTCTCACCCCCAAGACTGCCCCCAGAGGCAGTGGCACAGCCTCCTGTCCCCACTGCCAGCCCATCAGGACCCAGGACACAGGTGAAGGCTGGTCCCTGGACAGGCGGCCAGGACAGCGGGGTGGGAGCTGCTTCTCTCGGAGAGGGGGCAGCTGAGCTGCCGTGGGCCCGACCCAAGCTCCGTGGGGGGGTCAGGGCACAGACAAGGGGACGGGGTTGTTCTGGGCATCTCGGCCCTCCAGGGTGTCCCGCCCTCACACCTACTGCTCCAGGGGCTGCTGACTGAACCCACCCTCCTTGACTTTGTGTGGAGAAACCACGGTCATGGTTTAAGAAGACCCTGAGGGTCCTGATAGGGGGTGCCAGGCAGCAGAGGGAGGGCAGCAGTGACTATGTCTTCTCTCCCTCCATCCTCCCTCCACTCTGCATCATTTCCCCACCCTACAGGAAGAGGAGTGGGGAGACCAGTGACCTGAGAATGTGGGCACCGGGTTCTAGTCCCCGTGCTGCCACTGACTTGCTATGGGACCCTAGACAAGTTCCTTAACTTCTCTGAGCCTCAGGCTTCATATTTAAGCTGGGATGGGGGAGCACAGGGTGGGGCTGGGGAGCGCGGAACTCAGCCTGGGGTGTGGGAGGGCTTGCTGGAGGTGATGGCTGCAACTCCCATCACACCCCCATTTTACCTTGGCCAGTTAATCCACCTCTTGGAGCCTCAGTTTCCCCGTCTGTAAAATAGGGGAGAGATGAGAATAGCCAGCCCAGTGGCTTGTTGGACCTGATAAAATGATGCACGAAGGCCCTGAGCAGAGGGCCTGGTCCTTCAAGGCTGACTCACTGTCACGGTTGCCATGGATACAGTTATCGCCAGGTGAAGGCAGCTCATCCCCTTGGCAGAGGTTCCTGAGGGCAGCCCCGTGCTGCGGGAGGCCTATCTGGGGGCTCCAGGCCTGGGGGTTCAGATAGAATCTCCTCCTGAAGGCTCTTCCTCCTCTTCCAGGCGGCGCCACCACCAGGGAGCCACCGGGACCGTCTCCCACTGAAGCCCTGCGATGTGTGCTGTGTGGTCGAGTTGGGTCCCCCCCAGAGGGGGATGGCCCAGACTCAGCCAGCTCTGGTAGGACACAGGCTCAATCTGCTCTCCCAGCCAGCCCCCATCTCTCCTGGATGGGGGTACAGGGCCCTGGGCGGGATTACCCAGGGCAGCTGCTCTCCCACTCTGGGACGGAGCAAACTGGGCTGCGGGTTACTTTCCCAGATCAAGGCACTCCCAGTGCGGCAGCCCAGGGTCCAGTCTGCGGAGCAGGGCTGGGTGGGCCCTCTGTTCTCTGCTAGATCCTCCCAGGGGGTCAGACTGGGTCTCTCTGTGGTGTCCCTCCCCGACAGGGGCAGAAAAGGCCTCCATGAGGAGACGCGCACCTGCCACTTCCAGCCCCAAGCAAAGGAGCCAGCAGGTGGGATCGCCGCCCCGGCCACCCCCCGGACTGTGGTATCTGGCCGCCCCGTCCTCTGCACCAGCCCTTCCCTCCTTCGCCTATGTCTCCTCGGTTCCCGTCGTGCCTTATCCGTCAGCCACTGTGTAAGCACCTTCTCTTCCGACCCTCCCAGCCTCTCTGTCTGTGTATCATGTGCAGAACAAGCCCGACACTCATGTAGTCTCTCAACAAACCCTGAATGCGCCCTGTGTACCAGGGAGAGTGCCGGGCCCTGGGGATCCAGCAGTGAGGGAACCTGGCAGAGGGCCCTGCCCTCTAGGAACTTACAGCCTCAGGGGGATCCAGAACCCTCCATCTTCCATTTCCTCCTGGGTCCTCTCAGCGAGCAAGTAATGTGCACTCACTTTTTGTTTTATATAGGTCATGATAGTGTATAACTGTGAAATTTCAGTTGTACATTATCATTTATCAGTCACCATACAGATGTGCTCCTTTAACACTTATGCCCACTCTCCAACCCCCTCCCCTCTGATAACTACTAATCTGTTCTTTTTATCCATGTGTTTGTTTATCTTCCACATATGAGTGAAATCATGCAGCCTTTGTCTTTCTCTATCTGGCGTATTTCACTTAATATAATACCCTCAAGTTCCAACCATTGCAACGATGCATCCGTTGTTGCAAATGGACAATTTTCTCCTTTTTTATGGCTGAATAATATTCCATTGTATATATACATCATGTATTCTTTACCTATTCATCAGTCGATGGGCACTTGGGTTGCTTCCATGTCTTGGCTATTGTGAATAATACTGCAATGAACATGGGGGTACATAAGTCTCTTTGAATTGCTGTTTTCACACTCTTTGGATAAATACCCAGTAGTGGGACAGCTGTGTCATAGCTACTTCGATTTTTAATTTTTGAGAAATCTCCGTACTGTTTTCCATAGAGGCTGCACCAGTTTACATTCCCACCAGCAGTGTATGAGGGTTCCCTTCTCTCCACGTCCTCTCCAACATCTGTTATTTTTTGTCTCGGTGATTATAGCCATTCTAATGGGTGTAAGGTGATATCTCATTGTAGTTTTGATGTGCGTTTCCCTGATGATTAGTGATGTTGAACATCTTCTCATGTGCCTGTTGGCCATCTGTATATCTTCGTTGACAAATGTCTATTCATATCCTCTGCCGATTTTTTGATCATGTTGTTTGTTCTTTTGTTGTTGAGTTGTATGTGTTTTTAGATATTTTGGAAATTAACCTCTTGTCGTATCTGTGATTTGCAAATATTTTGTCCCAGTTGGAGGGTTGTCTTTTCGTTTTGTTCCTGGTTTCCTTTGCCTTGCAGAAGCTCTTTCGTCTGATGAAGTCCCGTTTGTGTATTTTTTCTTTTGTTTCCCTTGCCCGAGTAGACATGGTATTTGAAACGATCCTTCTAAGACCGATGTCAAAGAGTGTACTGCCTATATTTTCTTCTGGGAGTTTTATGTTTTCACGTCTTACCTTCAAGTCTTTAACTCATTTTGCATTAATCTGTGTATGGGGAAAGATCATGGTCTACTTTCTGTCTTTTGCATGTGGCTGTCCAGTTTTCCCAACACCATTTAGTGAAGACTTTCCTTTCTCCATTGTAGGTTCTTAGCCCCTTTGTCGAAGTTTACCTGTCCGTAGATGTCTGGTTTTATTTCTGGGCTTTCATTTCTGTTCCATTGATTTGTGTGTCTGTTTTTGTGCCAGTACCACGCTGTTTTGATTACTATAGCTTTGTAGTATATTTTGAAGTCAGAGATCGTGATGATGCCTTCAGTTTTCTTCTTTTTTCTTAGCATTGCTTTAGCTATTCAGGGTCCTTTGTGGCCCCATGTGAATTTTAAGATTCTTTGTTCTATTTCCATGAAGAATGTTGTTGGGATTCTGATTGGGATTGCATTGAATCTGTAGATTGCTTTAGGTAATATGGACATTTTAACTATGTAAACTTTATTCTTCCAATCCACGTGCATGAGATATCTTTCCATTTCTTTATGTCCTCATCGATTTCTTTCAATACTGTCTTACAGTTTTCATTGTATAGGTCTTTCACCTCTTTGATTAAATTTATTCCTAGATCTTTGATTCTCCTATTGTAATTGTAAGTGGGATTGTAATCTTGAGTTCTCTTTCTGTTAGTTCATTGTTGGTGTATAGAAACACAACTGATTTTTGTAAGTTGATTTTGTACCCTACATCTTCGCTGTAGTTGTTGATTATTTCTAATAGTTTTCCAATGGATTCTTTAGGGTTTTCTATATATAAGATCATGTCATCTGCAAACAGTGAGAGTTTCACTTATTCCTTGCCAGTTTGGATACCTTTTATTTCTTTTTCTTGCCTAATTGCTCTGGCAGAAACCTCCAGTACTATGTTAAATAAGAGTGGTGCGAGTGGGCACGCTTGTCTACCTCTGTTTTTGGAGGGATGGCTTTCAGTTTTTCCAGGTTGAATATGATGTTGGCTGTGGGTTTGTCATATATGGCCTTTATTATGTTGAGGTGCTTTCCTTCTATATCCATTTTATTGAGAGTTTTATGATGAACGGATGTTAGGTCTTGTCAGTTGTTTTCTCTGCATCCCTTGAGAAGATGATGTGGTTTTCATTCCTCATTTTGTTAATGTTGTCTATCACATTGATTGATTTGTGGATGTTGAACCATCCCTGCGTCTCTGGTATAAATCGCAGTTGATCGTGGTGTATGATCCTTTTGATGTATTACTGTATTCGGTTAGGCAATATTTTTTGAGGATTTTTGCATCAATGTTCATGAGCGATATTGGCCTGTAACTTTGCTTCTCTGTGTTGTCCTTGTCTGGTTTTGGGATCAAGGTGATGTTGGCCTCGTAAAATGTATTCAGAAGTGTTCCGTGTTCTTCAGTTTTTTGGAACAATTGGAGAAGGATAGGTATTAAATCTTCTTTGAATGTTTGGTAAATTCTCCAGAGAAGCCATCTGGTCCTGGACTTTTATTTTTTTGTAGGTTTTTGATTACTGTTTCAATCTCTTTACTTTTGATTGGTCTTTTCAGATTCTCTAGTTCTTTTTGATTCAATTTTTGGAGTGTGTGTGAGTCTAAGAATTTATCCATGTCTTCTAGATTATCCAATTTGTTGGCATATAGTTTTCCATAGTATTCTCTTATGATCCTTTGTGTATGTCTGTGGTGTGTGTTGTAATTTTTCCTCTTTTATTCCTAATTTTATTTATTTGAGACTTCTCTGTTTTTTTCTTAGTGAGTCTGGCTAAGAGTGTGTCGCTTTTGTTTATCTTCTCAAACAGCAAGCTCTTAGTTTCACTGATCCTTTCTCCTGTTATGTTTTGTTTTTTTGTTTTTTTTTTTTGTTTGAATTACATTTATTTCTGCTCTAATTTTTATTATTTTTCTTCTGCTGCTGACTTTTTAGCTTTGTTCATCTTTTTCTAGGTCTGTTACGTATACTTTATTTATTTATTTATTTATTTTTGTGAGGAAGATCAGCCCTGAGCTAACATCCGTGCTAATCCTCCTCTTTTTGCTGAGGAAGACCAGCTCTGAGATAACATCTATTGCCAATCCTCCTCCTTTTTTTTTTCCCCAAAGCCCCAGTAGATAGTTGTATGTCATAGTTGCACATCCTTCTAGTTTCTGTATGTGGGACGTGGCCTCAGCATGGCCGGGCAAGCAGTGCGTGGGATCTAAACCTGGGCCGCCAGTAGCGGAGCGCGTGCACTTAACCACTAAGCCACGGTGCCGGTCCCCTGTTACGTATACTTTAAGGTTGCCTATTTGAGATTTTCTTGTTAAGGTGTATCTGTATTGCTATGTATTTCCCTCTTAGGACTGCTTTTGTGCAACTCATATGAGGTGGTATGGTGTATTTTCTTTTTCATTTGTCTCCAGATATTTTTTTTTTTGGTGAGGAAGTTTAGCCCTGTGCTAACATCTGCCAATCCTCCTCTTTTTTTGCTGAGGAAGACTGGCCCTGGGCTAACATCCGTGCCATCTTCCTCCACTTTATATGGGATGCCGCCACAGCATGGCTTGCCAAGCGGTACATCAGTGCCTGCCTGGGATCCGAACTGGCGAACCCCAGGCCACCAAGGCAGAGCGTGCACACTTAACCGCTTGTGCCACCAGGCCGGCACCTGTCTCCAATTTTTGATTTCTAATGTAATTTGTTCGATGATCCATTGGTTGTTCACTAACATGTTGTTTAGTCTCCACATCTTTTTCACTTTCCCAGCTTTTTCCTTGTAATTGAATTCTAGTTTCATACCATTATGGTTGGAAAAGATGCTTGTGATGATTTCAATATCCTTAAATTTATTGAGGCTTGCTTTGTTTCCCTATGTATCCTTGAGAATGTTCCATGTGCACTTGAGAAGAATGTGTTTTCTGCTGATTTTGGATGGAGTGTTCTATATTAAGTCCATCTGGTCTAGTTTTTCATTTAATTCCAGTGTTTCCTTGTTGACTTTCTGTTTGGATGATCTACCCATTGAGGTAAGTGCAGTGTTAAGGTCCCCTCCTATTATTGTGTTGCTGTCACTATCTCCTTTTAGGTCCATTAATAGTTGCTTTATGTACTTTGGTGCTCCTGTCTTGGGTGCATATAAATGTCTTCTAGGTGGAGTGTCCTTTTTATCATTATATGCTGCCCCTTTTTGTCTCTCATTGTCTTTTTATCTTGAAGTCTACCTAGTCTGATATAAGTATGGCAACACCTGCTTTCTTTTTTTTGTCATTAGCTTGGAGTATCGTCTTCCATCCCTTCACTCTGAGCCTGTGTTTCTCTTTAGAGCTGAGATGTGTTTCCTAGAGACAGCATATTGTTGGGTCTCATTTCTTAATCCATCCAGCCACTCTGTGTCTTTTGATTGGAGAATTCAATCCGTTTACATTTAGAGTGATTATTGATATATAAGGGCTTCATGATGCCATTTGATCACTACTTTTCCAGTTGTTCTGTATTTCCCTGTTTCTTGTCCTGTGTATTTTGGACTGCCAATTCAGTTTGGTGACTCTCTATGATGGTTTTCTCAGTTTTCTCTTTATTTATCATTTGTGTCTCTGTTGTGATTTTTTTTAGTGGTTACCATGAAGTTTGTATAAAAGATCTCATAGATGAGATAGTCCATTTCTGAGAGCCTCTTATCGTTTTAGCCTAAGCAAGTTCCATCCCTTTCTGCTTCCCATTCCAAGTTATTGTTGTCACAACTTAATTCCATTTTGTGTTGTGAGTTTGTTGTTAAAATGAACTGATTATATTTATTGATGTTTTCCTCCCCTTTATCTTTAATGTTATATTTGTTTGCTAATCTGTTCCAACAGAGAGTTGTAATTTTCTGATTTTGTCTACCAGTTTATCTCCTTGCTCAAGGCTTTGTAACCCCTTTCTTTATTTTCTGGTATGAGGGCCTTCTTGATCATGTCTTGTCGTGGGGGGGCTTATGGCAATAAACTCCCTCAGCTTTGTTTATCTTGGAAAAGTTTTATTTCTCCATCATATCTGAAGGATATTTTTACTGGATAGAATATTCTTGGACAAAGGAATTTGTCTTTCATTATTTTGAATATATCATTCCATTCTGTCCTAGCCTGTAAGGTTTCTGTTAAGAAAACCTGATGGGAGTTCCTTTGTAGGTTATTTTCTTCTGCCTTGCTGCCCTTAATATTTTTTCTTTGTTGTTGACTTTTGCCAGTTTTACTAATATTTGCCTTGGAGAAGGTCTTTTTACGTTGATATAGTTAGGAGTTCTATTAGCTTCTTTCAGTTATATTTCCAGCTCCTTCTCGAGGTTTGGGAAGTTGTCAGCTATTATTTCTTTGAACAATCTCTGTGCTCCTTTCTCTCTCCCTTCTCCCTCTGCCATACCTATAATCCTTATGTTGCATTTCCTAATTGAATCGGATATTTCTCAGAGAATTTCTTCTTTTCTTTTTAGCCTCAGTTCTCTCTCCTCCTCCATCTGAAGCACTTTTAGATCTCTGTCCTCCTCTAAGCTGCTAATTCTATCCTCCATAATATTAGCTCTGTTATTTAAGGACTCCAAATTTTTCTTTATCTCATTCATTATGCTTTTCATCTCCAACAATTCTGAGTGGTTTTTCTTTATAATTTCAATCTCTTTTGTGAAGAATTCCCTCTGTTCATTAATTTTTTCCTGATTTCATTGAACTGTCATTCTGAGTTCTCTTGTAACTCGTTGAGTTTTTTAATGACAGCTATTTTGAATTCTCCATCATTTCGATTGTAGATTTCTGTACCTTCAGGATTGATTTCTGGGTGTTTGTCTTTTTCCTTCTCATCTCGAGCATTAATATACCTCTTCATACTGTTTGATGGGGTGGATTTCTGCCTTCACGTAGTGGTATTATCTGGTCGCAGAGTCCACCTGCCAGCACTGGGTGTCGGGGGGAAGGAACTGTATGTTCTGAGCCATTGACAATCCCTGTCAGCTGTGTCGGTCTGATCCTGGGTCACTCATCGGGACCACAGTTTCCCTGTGGGGTCTCCCACCCATTGGGAAAGTGATCACATAGGGGTTTAGGGCTGCTGCCGCATGCTCCTACAGTCCCACTGAGACAGACTCTCTGTTTCAGGGCCACAGCTGTACTATGGGCCTTCGCAGCACCAGGGACCTCCTTCACTCGGGCGTGTAGATCCACTGCCACCACCTCCTAGGTCTCACCAGCTCCTGTGCTTGGTGGTCAGGGCCTCCCCACTGGATCTGAGCCCGGGCCACTCCCTAGGGGCTGTGGTGGCACTGTGGGCTCTCCCACCGATGGGAAAGCAATCACGCAGGGGCTCAGGGCTGCTGTCACCTGTTCCCAAAGTCTCACCGAGGCGTGCTCCCACCCTCGGGGCTGCAGTGGTGCTGTGGGTGCTCCAGCCAGGAGAGCAGTCGCACACAAGAGGCTGCCTGGGGGCTGGAGACTGCCCCCCTATCTCCACCACCTCTCCAGGGTTGGTCCATCCACCCGCAGAGGTATAGCTACGCGGATCTGATAGGCTGATGTGCTGTGTGGGTATCCTCTGCTAATCAATGAATGTCCATGTATTTGTAGTTCAAGGGGGAGAGATAAAGGGAAAGCTCACTCCTCCATGTTGGTGACATCACTCTCACTTTCTCTAATAGGCTTTAATATTTAGAACAGTTTTAGATTTATAGAGAAATAGAGCAGATAGTACAGAGAGTTCCCATATGCCCACACACACATACAGTTTCCCCTATTATTAACATCTGACATTAATATGGGACATTTGCACAGTTATTGAACCATATTAATACTTTATTATTAACCAAAATCGATAGTTTATTCAGGTTTCTTTAGTTTTCCCAGAAGCCCTTTTTCTGTCCAGGATCCCGTCAGGACACCACACACAGGTAGTCATCACATCCCCTTAGGTTCCTCTGGGCTGTGACAGTTTCTAGATCCCCCTTGTCTTTGACAACCTGACAGTTTTGAGGAGGAATGATGGTGAGGCTCGTGGATCTGGATGGAGCATCAGTCAGGACAGAAAGATGAGCAGTCGAGGCAGCAGTGGGTCAGGCTGGAGAGTCAGAGCTGCCCTGGAGTCCTGTCTGCCCCTTCTTAGTGCTGTGGCCTCAGTCACCCCACCTCCTTGTGAGCCTCAGTTTCCCCATCTGTGAATGGGTCATAGTCTCCATCATACACAGCTGTATGAGGGGGACATGAGACACGTGGCAGGGACCACGTGAGATGTTTGTGGAGTTTATAGGGCCTTGCCCACATGTGCTCATTGCTGGCAGCTTTGTCATCAGCGAATACTGATGCTGCTCAATGTTGTCATGAGTAAGAGGACAAATGAGTAAAAGCAGCTTCAACATGACAGGATTGTGCAGGGAAAAAAGCCTAAACCCTGGAATTGGGAGACCTGTCTTCTGTCCCAACTGTCACCAGCTGATTCTGTGCCTCAGTTTTCCTCACTGTAGAATGAGGGCGTGGGGAGTCCTCTTCAATGGCAGGTCAAAAGAAGCCTGTGTCTGGGACAGCGAGGGGCCAGAGTCACCATGAGGGCTGGCACTGGTTGGGAGCAGAGGCTCGAGGCACCATCATCCTCCAGTCCCCCATGAGGACTCCCACCTACAAAGTGGTTTCTGCCTCTCAGCTGAGTGAAGATTTCACACCCGTGTCCCTGGCTCCACCCACCCTCGGGACTGATGATGGCTGTCCCCTCTCTCCTCAGGTTCTACACGTCTCCAGGAACTACCTCAGCCCACCCCCCTGCGGAGGGGCCCCCTACAGCCTCACCCCGGCAGGCCCCGTGCCACCGGCCCTCCATCCGGCTGGACTTAGAGGACCTGGAGGAACTGCACAAGGCCCTGAGCCGAGCCGTGCAGGCTGCCGAGAGCGTCCGTGCCACCACGCGGGAGATGAGCCGCTCCCTGTGTGCCGACCTGCGCCAGGCCCCCGGCCTGCGGGGCTCCTGCCTCTTCTGACCTCCCTCGGGGCAGGCAGTGGGCAGGCTGCTTGCTGCTGTCCCCCAGCCAGGAGTCGTCTGTGCCCTCCTGAAGGCCCTGTGGACCCTCAGAGGAGGTCGCCTCCAGACCAGGGTCTGCCTGCTCCATCTCGGTGTTCCCAACCAGAGGGGGCGTCGGCCTGGTCATCAGGAGACGTCGCTGCCCAGGGCACAGCCCCTGGAGGAGGGGCAGGGACCGAGGCCGCCTTCTGTCCAGATGCAGCCTGTGGGGTCTCCTCGTCCTGCGCGTGTCCACCTCCAGCTAATAATATGGATTTTATAGACGGAGAGACAGAGTTTTCTAAACTGAGGAGTGTTCCTGGTCTTGGACCCTCCATAGGAGGCCAGAGAAGAAGGGACAGGGCCAGGGTCTCTGGAGCAAACCTGTCCACCGCCTGTGACAGCCGCTCCGGAGGAGCCGTCTCTGGGAAGGCCGTGGCTGGGCCCTTTCTCCTGGTGACTGGAGTCCGTGGGGCACGTTGAGACCATGAGGACGTCTTAGGATGTCGCCCCCAGGGTGCCGTGCACCCAGCTTCTCCCTGGTGGGAGAACTTTCCCCTGGGCCTGCTGGGATGGAGACCCCCACGGTGGGCCCGGGAAGCCGTCTCCCACGTCCCTCTCAGTCCCTCATCCGAGACCCCGCTCTCTCCCTGGATCCCTGTGGAGTCTGGCTAGTGGCCGGCTACCCGCCAGGACCCGGTCTGTGGCCATGAGGCCGGGCTATCTCCTGCCCCCACCCTGTAGCAGCGCGTACCTCAGCTTTTCCGGAATGTGTGTGCAGCGATGATATGTGTATATTTGAGGCATTTAAAAATCTATTTTCATTATGAGGGAAATGAAGAACAATGAATATTGATCTCAAAAAAAAAAAGAAAAGAAGGTCAAATATGTTCCCAAAGCCGCCCCGTCTGTGCTGTGTGTCCTCAACTTGTGTCTCTAAAGTCAAGTGTCGGGGGGAGGATTGGACGCCAAGCCTCCCCCAGGGGACCTGCTGGGGACATATTTCCAGACTCTGCCTGCCTCCCTCTGGTGGCATCTGTGTCTCCCACTTTCCCCTCTGCCTGTCTCAGAACCGTGAACCTTTTGACTGGAGGGGCCTCCCAGGAGAGGCCGTGTCAGCAAGTGCCTTTTATTGCAGCCAGAGATGGTTTGAGACACACGGCAGATTGGCGTCTGCAAAAGCACGAGCCTAGACTCTCTCTCCAGTGCTCCTTTTAGTAGCAAACAGCACCCACAGCTGCCATTCACTGAGCGCCAACCAGATGCCCATCCTGGAGCTGAGTACTCGGCGTGGCGTCCCCTCACAGTGCACACACCACCCTCCAGGTTCCCACTGTGTCCCCACTGTATTGATGAGGAGACTGAGGTTCCGGGGGGCTCTCTGCCCGCATCACGATGGTCTGCCTCCGTGTCCATATCCTTGGTTACTGTTTTTTCTTCCTAAATTTCCTTGATTGTTTTCTCCCCAACTCCTCCTTCTTCTTCCCTTGACTTTTTCTCCCATCTTCCCCACCTCCCGGCTGACTTGCCCCTCCCTGCCCACCAGGACCCATTTCTGTGTCATTCTTCAGCTGGGCCTTCTCAGTCGGGTTGAAACAGCCTCTTGCTGAAGCTGACACTGAGGTGGGAAGATTCCTTCCAGGCTCTGAGCCTCTGGTCCACACCCTTCTGGGGGCCAGGAGGCTGTTCCGAGAACGTCAGGATGGGAAGGGGGAGCCCGAGGCGGGGCCCCGGGCACAGCGGTGACTCCAGCTTCCAGAAAGGATGCTGCAGTCTTGGGTCTGTGCAGCCCGCTCTTTGGCGGGCGTTGGCGTGTGAGCCCAGGACGGGCATCAGGGCGGGGTGAGGGTCCTGTCCCTCTCGATGGCTTAGGCCCTCACAGGCAGAACTGCCTGAGAAATTCAGCCCCGGCTCTCCTGCCGCCTGAGTGGTGCCCGTTCCCTCACGTGGCCGTAAACAGGAGGCCCTCAGGTCTAGAAGGAGGCTGGCCTTCCCTGCTGGACTCCTGTTCGGGTGCTCCTCAGTTCTCTTGATGCCACGCGGTGGGCCTGCCTCACGCGTGGCCCCATCTCGAGGGCTCCAAACACACGTGCACGGGGGCTGGTGTCCAGGGGCCACCCCGGCCCCTAGGTGTCTCATCCTCCTTCTGGGTGTCAGGTGGGCCCCTGAGGACACGTCATGGCGACACACGGCCCCTCGGGCCTAGGCCCCAAGCCCCCGCGTCTCCCCGTGTCCGCCCTGCCCTGGCCCAGGCCCCCGCCTCTTGCCAGGATGCTCACAGCAGCCTCCCCTGGGGTTCCTGCCTCCGGTGCTGCCCCTCCCCGCTCGCCTCCCCAGACGGCCACGGTGGTGTCTGCAGTGGGGTCCCTCGTGCTTGGTGCCACACGCCCGAGTCCTCCCTGCCCCTTTTCCACCTGAACTCCTTCTTGGGGTCCTCTGCCTCAATGTCCCTCAAACGTGTCCTCTCAGATCCTTGGCCTGCAGCAGGAACAGCAGGCAGTATCAAGTTCCTGATCTTTCTGGACTGGTTCAGATGCCCCTTCCAGGCAGCCTGCCCAGACTTCCCCGATACAGAAGGAACCACCCCCGTACTGGGCTCCCACAGCCCTGTGCACGTGGTCATCTCTCCTGGCACGTGTGCTGGGGGTCCAGCGGGGCTCTTCCAACCGAGGGCAGGGTCTTATCCAGGGGTGAGCCAGGGCTCAGCTCAGGGCAGGCTTCAACGTGAGTGAATGAGTGAATGAATGAGTGAATGACAACTGCCCGTCCCAAATGCAGAAGCTTTATTGGTGCACCTGAGGCACAGAACAGAGGTACCAAGGGTGGGCAGGGTGAGGGTGCCCCAACGTCCCCACGGTCCTAACCCTGTTCCGCGTCCTCCTGGGGCTCCTCATTTGTCTTCTTCCTTTCCTCCTCGTGCTGCTTCTCCAGCGGCCCACACTGATCCTGCAAGACGGGGAGAGGAGAGCATAGTGACTGGAGGACAGCGGGTCCCCAGGGGGAAGATGGAGTGACCTGTGGACTGTGGCTCCGGCCCGGCTCTGCCACTTCCCAGCTGGGTGACCTTGGGCGCGTCACTTTCCCTCTCTGAGCCTCAGCTTGTTTTCCTGTAAAAAGGGGCCTCACACCCCTAAGAACAGCTGGCGTTTCCTGAACCCTTATGACCCGCCAAGCCCGCGCACTGACACTCTGGATCCCTCACCCCCATCTGCAGATGGTGCCACTGGGCTCAGGGCGGCCGTGTGGTCCCCAAGGTCTCCCAGTTGGGAGATGGGGGGCAGGCAGCAGGCCAGGGAGCCCCCCAGTGCCTGTGCTCCTCAGCCCTTTCCCAGGGTTCCCGGGGGTGAGGGAGGATTTGTGCCACTGGTGGTCGCAGGAGGTGACCTCAGGGGACAAACCGATGGACACGTTTTATGTGAATGATCATGGAAGTGTGTCATCTACATCCACAAACGTGTACCCAGCTCGTCCACTCTGGAATCTCAGAGATTGTCTCCTAGGACAGGACCAAGTAAAGCTTTCATTTATGCAGGTTTAGGGAAAGGATTCAGGAGATGCTCTCAAGGGAATTCTCAGTCAGAGCAACAATCGGGACGCTGCTCCTGGACCTGTGCAGCCTGGGGGACACTGAACCACACCCCAGCTCCCCTCGCGCGGATTAGAAGCCTGGGCTGCGGCAGGCAGTTGTAAATGCTAATGCCTCGCGTGTCTCTTTCCCGTGTTCCCACCGCCACACCTCGGGCTGCTGTCACCTGCTGTCAGTCTTTCCAGTCCCCCCACCTGCCCTGGCGTCCTCGCTGCTTTCCAGTGACTTCTCCTCCTGGGCTCTCGTCCACCCCCGTGGGCCTCTGGGAAACTCAGCTGTCCCCGCGGTGAGGCGGGTGCTTCAGAGTAGGATATCCTGCCTCGCTGTGCAGCCTAGACTGGCAGCTTTCCCTCTCTGGGCCTCTGGGGCTGCGCAAGATGGGACCACCCTGGGGTGGGCACTGCCCGGCCCCCGTGCATTCACCTTTTTCTGATCAATGTAGATGATTTCCAACTTGTCCAGGCCCTTGCACTTGATGGCTTCATAGAACTCACTCAGTTGCTCCTGGGTCACCTCCGGCTTGTCAGCTGCAGGAAGGAGCGAGGGGGCTGGGTGAAGATGCTGGGAGGCCCAGGCTGGAGGCCAGAGAAGTCTGGGGTTCTGGGATCCCAGACCCTGGAATGGGTGGTCCCGGGGTGAGGCCTAGGTGGGGTGGCAGGGCGAGGGGTCCCTACCATAGAAGGACAGCGCCATGTTCTTCTCATCATCCGGGAAGTAGAGAAGCATGAAGGTCCTGGGGTCCTCAGTGAGGATCACGTTACCAACATGTTCTCTGCCCGTCTCTGGAGGAGAAAGCCTCTGGTGAGACCACGGGCATGGCACCGTGGTTCCCATCTCACAGGCGAGGACACTCATGTGCCCAGGGCCACACAGCCGATCGGGGAAGGCCAAGGGTTCACTTAGGCCCTGTCCCAGCTCCTACTGCGTGCCAGGCCTGCACGGAGCACGTCACTCGTGTGGAATCAGAGGAGCCTTTCTCCCCGTTTTGCAGATGAGGGAAGTGAGGCCCCGTGAGGAGACTCAGACTGCTACCTGCTGTCGGTTCAAGTCCATTGGCATTTGTGTGCTCCTATTATGTGCCCTCTCTGTGGTGATGGTGGGGACGTGGGTGAGGTCACTGCTTGCACAGCACACAGGCTGCCACCCTCAGCTCGCAGAGGATGAAGAGTAGTCGAGAGAGGCGGGACTGAGCCAGCCTTGGGTTTGAATCTGAGTTCTCATTGCAAGCTGTGTGACCTGGGGAAACTACTTGACATCTCTACTTTTCTGTTTCCTCGTCTGATCTGAAGAAATGGGAGGGTGCTGCATCCTCTGTGCCCAAAGCCCCATGGCTTTAGCCCCAGCCCCCTTTCTGTAGGCTGGCCCATCCACGTCCTCCCCTTCCACATAGCAACCCTGTGCCCAAGGGCTTGCCTTCATGGCGTTTGGATATGGTTCTACTCTCCCGGTGGACATTCAAGATGCTGGATTCATAGAGGCACTGGTTCCCACTAAAGCCCGACAGAAGCGAGAGAAAACAGTAAGTCGGTCCAGGAGAAGTGGAACATCACCCATCACAGTCATCCGGGGTAGGGGTCAGGTGGGGGTTGGAGTCAGCCCTCCCCATTCCACGGATGGGAAGGCCGAGGCCAGGAAGGGGGAGGGTGTTGGTCATGGTGTCCTGGCAGCTAGGGGTAGAAGCCAGAAGCGGGGGCTGGGGCTGAGCGTGTTGGTCTCACATGGTCGGGTACTCTCTGAGCTGTATCGTGTCCTCCGCAGAGTTGGGCGTTAAGTAGAAGAAGGCCGCCTGGAGCAGCTGAGCCACCTCACTATACTCAGGGTTGCGGGAGGCTGTCGCGATATAGAACCACTTGCCAGAGAGCTGGGGAGAAGCCAGGAGCAGGTGATGGAGGCTGGGAGCAGGATCCCCGATGCGCCACTGGGCCATGACTCTGCAGATCTCTCCTCCAGGTTGCAAACAGGGGACTGCGGCCCAGGTGAGGAGGGGCCGGGCAGGAGCTCACGCTGAGCATCAGGGGTCTCCCCGCCCCACCCCCGGGCGGCCCCTTCTTGCCCAGGACAGAACTGTCCCTGCTGAGGGACCTGGCAACGAGGCTTCTGAGTTTGGAGGCTGAGGAATGCCTCCGGAGGCTGCTCAGAATTTCACCCCAGGACCAGGAGAGAAAGGGCAGTCAGGAGAGGACGCTGAGCACAAGCCAATAGGGGAAAGGGAAGCCCAGAGAGGGAGGCAGCCGCCCACAGGCCCAGCACTCACCCGGTCCAGGGTGGCATCGGTGAGAGGCGCTGCCCTGAACTTGGCACACGCCAGACTCTGGGCGTCCAGCAGAGGAAGGAGGGTCAGGACGGCGAGGGCCCAGGGCAGCGCCATGCTGAGAAGGGGAGGCACCAGGAGCCAAATAGAGCTGGTGGCTGGAGGGTGCAGGGACCTTTATAAGGAGCTGTGGGTGGATGTGACTCAATCCGGAGATGGGGAAATGCCTTACACACAACCTTCCCTCCTTCCCTGAAAGCCAGCTGTAGGCAAAGCCTCCAGCCCAGGTCTGATGTGGGTCCCTGACCTGGAGGGTTACCAGGGCCTGAAGGTCTGTCTTTCAAGGCCAAGGTGGGTGTGGGCTGGCCAGATATTTGTCAACATGTAGATTTCAAGAGGTGGGCCTCTCAGCAAGCTCTCGTTTTCATCAATTCCTGTCCCACTGAGTTGAGAGAGACCCAGCCACAGATCAAATGTTGAAGGCAACTTAGAGCTCCCAGGCTCCAGTGGGGAGTGGGGGGATGGGATGGGGGAGGGGAAGGTGGTGAGGGAGGGTCAACAGGGATTCAGTTCAACTGAGTGTGGTGACAACTGTGACACAGCAGAGTCCTGAGGGGCCCCACCCAGTCCCGGGGGGCAGGGACGCTTCCCAAAGAAGGGGGCATCCACTCTGAATGTCTGTTTCCAGGAAATGTCTTACTTGAACCATCTCCCAACATCCCGAACAGGAAGTTATCCCCGTGTGTCTCCACCCCCTGCTGTGCGAGCAGGGAGCTGCCTCTCTGGTCACGGACACATCCCCATCCTGGAGCAGCGCCCGGCATGTGGGGCCTCAGTACCCACTGTAGGTGAGTAATTCCACTGCCTATGTTGCATCTCTACTGAGGGGTAAAGTCATCATCCACATGAATACATACTTTCAAAAAGTATTATTATGCTGTGCCCACAATTTTGTATTTTTACTCAGTTCTTATATTTTCTATAATTTTTCAAGCTTTGCTGTAGTTGGTAGTTGTGATTTTTGAATGGATACATAATCTTTTATTATCTTCCTAGATTCTAACTGACTGAATCATGTCCTCCCTTTAGATAGAATGTATTTTGCTTTATGCTTTCCAGAATTTTGAGACATAATTATCTGTAGCATTTTACTTATTTTTTTTTTTTTTTTGTGAGGAGGATGGGCCCTGGGCTAACATCTGCCAATCCTCCTCTTTTTCTGCTGAGGAAGACTGGCCCTGGGCTAACATCCGCGCCCATCTTCCTCCACTTTATATGGGACGCCCCACCACAGCACGGCTTGACAAGTGGTGCGTCGGTGCACATCCGGGATCCGAACCGGTGAACTCCGGGCCGCCGCAGCAGAGCGCGCACCTAACCACTTGCGCCACCGGGCCGGCCCCCTCTGTGGCATTTTATATTGGGAGTTTTTTCCTCTGATGATAAGTGACAGAGAGAGACCAAATTGCTTTCTAGAATTACTGCACCATTCAAGAGAGAGAACAGTATGTGTCGTGTGTAAGACTTGAGCATTATTCAAAATAGCCCAAAACTGGAAACAACGCACATGTCCATCAACAGGAAAGTGGAGAAGCCAATCGTGGCCTTTTCATACAATGAGATATTACTTAGCAATACAAAGAAGTGAACTACGGATACCTGTAAGGACATGAATGAAACTCCAAAACATTGCACTGAGCAACAGAAGCCAGACTTCATAGAGCACATACCGTAGGAGTCCATTCTTCGAAAGTTCCGGAGGAACCCAAACTAACCTATAATGATGGAAATCAGATCCCTGGTTGCCCATGGAGGGAGGAGGATTTGATGCCAAAAGGCCCGGGAGAGCTTTCTGGAGCAGATGCGATGATCTGTGTTTCCTGGGGGCGGTAAGGACACACACGATGCACACCTGTGAGGACTCAGTGACCTGTAACCCACATTGTGAGTGTCACTGTGCATGTCATTGTGCATGTCACTGTGTGCCGGTTACACCTCAACTAAGTCGATTTCAAAACACTCTCCCTCAGACAGAGAAAACACACACAGGACAAATCGAAGAACACTGATGATTTTTAATGCCGTGCCGTTTTGGCAACGCACAAGTGAGTCTCTCTCTCCGCATCTGCCCAGAACTGGAAGTTCCCTTCTTTTCTGTCTTTTTGGCGGCTCGGTTAGTGTTCTGAATTTGCATTGCTCCAGTGTGAGTCTTGATAAGTGACTGGAGTTCTTCAGGAGGGAAGCGCGCAGGTGAGACAGAGCGTGGGGCAGAAGGACCTGGAAGGTCTGTGAGCTGGAGCACGTGATGGCCTCGGGGTGACCAGGGCTGGTGCTGGAGAGGTTGGCGGGCATCCGAGCCCGCAGGGTGCGAGAGCCAGGCTGAGGAGTCGCAGTGGACTGTGCGGTATTGGGGAGAGATTGAAAGATTGTAAGTGTGTGGGGGGTGAGTAGTCAGACTTGTTCTTTAGATAGATCACTGTCTGTCTGCGGTGGGAGGAGGGGAGGAAGGATGGGGTGTGGGTGGGGAGAGCAGGGGAGGCGGCTGCAGTGCTCCAGGTGTGAGAGGATGGACAAGGGACAGATGCAGACACTGTGTATTTCCAGGAGAGGCTGAGCGTTGGGCTGACAGCACCACCATGAGACCTGGGCCATTAGGGCTCCTGTCAGAGCCCAGAGCTTTAGAGGGACCCACACATCACGCACACACACACACACACACACGCGCGCGCACACACACACACTCAGTTTATTAAAGAACACATAAGCACCTCTGTCTCTTGTGATCCGGTGCCTGATACTGGCACAGAGTGACCTTTGGCCCTAAACATCCTTTCTCACAACCAGCACTGTTCAGACCCCGGGGGAACAATTCTTTCTATTTTGCTCTAATCCTAGAAACATCCGCTGCTGTAGCCGTCTGTCCTGAGCCTTTGTGGGAGATGCTGCTCCCGATACAGGAGACAGACGCTATTTCAGAGTTCAGGAGGACTTGAGGAGACTTCAGGTAAGAGAAAAGACAAATTCACTACCTTTCTAATTCCCGCCTCTCAGCATACAGGCAATAAATTCTTGCAAGATCAACTCCTGTTTCCCAATAACACGGGAGTCCGTTTTCTTGCAACGTGTAGCGGGAAGGGCCTCCTGAGGGGTCTGGGCTCAGAGAAGGTGTTCACTGAACATTCGTGAAGGCACAATGGTCCACCCCAGGACAGCAAGGAGGATTTTAGCAGGGGAGTGGTGTGGTCGAGTGTCCACTGTAGAGAGTTCTCTGGGTGCTAGGAGGTGAGAATGGAGGCTGAGAGGCTGCCTTACCCTGGAGAGATGATGGGCCAGTGGGGAGGGGAGGGGGTATTGATTTGAAAAGAGGTCTTTAGGAGTTGGGCCTTGAGGACTTGCGAGCTGGTTAATTTTCGGGGAGTTCAGGGAAGGAGAAGTGTCTGGAATGACTCAGATTTCTGGCTGGCCAACCGGTTGGTGCTGATACAGAGATGGGGACCTCAGGAGGGGAGTAAGTTTGCGGGAAAGATGAATTTGAAGTGCCAGCTGTCAATCAACCGCTAAAGATTAAGTCAGGGAGACTGAGATCCTGATAGAAATGACCCAGAGAGGGCAGGTGACACCCACGTGGGTGTCCCAAGTCCCCGCCCTCATTCAGGAGCCTTTGGCCTGAGACAGGGACCCAGAGTTGCCCTCTGGTCTGCACGTAGCACGGAGCCCGGGCTGTCCTCCCAGGGGTTGACTGGTGAGGGGGCTCTCCTCAGCCCACCCTCACAGTGGCCTTGAAAACCCCCACAGGCGTCTCCCTGGGGATGGAGGGGAACCACTGCCCTGGACGCACACTGCACAGGGGCACGGTCAGAAAGAGGTCCCTGCTCCCTGTAGTCACTCCTCTGAGATCTGTGAGTGACGCCAGGGGACACTCACCCCTGAGTCCAGGGCCACCAGGCAATGGTCACCCTGCGGGAACCCCACCCCAGCAACTGCCCAAGGAGGAGATGGAGAGCCTGGATCGCAGGGGGACAGCCCTGCCCAACCCAGACCCTGACGCTCATGTGTAGGGGGTTGTGTGTAGGGGTGTCTGGGGGCATCGTCTGCCACAGTGCCCGCACCACCCGCAGAACGGGACTCTGGAGATGCAGGGACAGTGGAGAGAAACGCAAACAGCATTTACTCACCAGATGCAGGCAGCTCACTGAGGTCCCATAACAGGTGGGCTGTGTTTGGGGTCCACGGGGATGACAGCAGCCTTGCAGAGGGCCCCCTGCATCTTCCCGCCTGCTCACGTTCAGGTGGTGATGGGAAGAACCCTGTGTCATCTCGTCCTCTCTCCATGCACGGCCCTTGGCTCTGCGCCCTCTTGGAGCCTGGAGGCCGTTCAGTCACGTTCCCTGAGCATCTCTGAGGTGTGAGGGTCTCGGGGTGTGAGATGGGGGCCCGCTCCTCGCCTGCCGGCGGCTCGCTGCCTGGTTGGGAGACAGATGGACCAGCATCTTCTCCCAGGAGTGGAGAGATGGGCTGGAACAACGTTGGGAATGTTTGGGGGACCCCAGGAGGGCGGGGCTGAGTCAGGGCAGGAAGGAACCGGGCCTGGAGGGTTCGCTAGGCTTTCCACAGACAGAGGGGGAGGAGGGGAGGGAGCACAGGGGCCGAGGCAGAATTCCCGTTTGGAAGTGGCACTGGAGCCCATGCCCTGCTGACTCTGCACCCTCATCCTGTCTTGAGAAATTCTCACCGGGGTTTCAGAACAGCTTCTCAGAGGCCCTGCGTGTTAGGTTGGGTAAACCTCAAAGAAGTTCTGTTCTGCTCGCCAGATGTGCAGAGACAGGAACTCAGAGAAGTGTCAGGAGATGTAGCAAGACAAGCGGACACATCGAGGCAGCCCTGATGGCCTAGTGGAGAAAGTTCAGTGCTCTCACTGTTTCGGCGGCCCGGAGTCGGGTCCCAGGTGCAGAACCACACCACTCGTCTGTCAGTAGGCACGCTGGGGCGGTGGCTCACATAGAAGCACTAGAAGGCCTTACAACTAGAATATACAAGTACGGACTGGGGCTTTGGGAAGGGAAAAAGAAAAAAAAGATTGGCAACAGATGTGACCTCAGGGCAACCCTTTCCCAGCAAAAAAAAAAGAAGAGTGGACACACAAGAAGGTTCTAGAATCAATTGAGAACAGAGTGGGACCCTGTTCCTCCAGAAAGGGACAAAGGCGGGGTCATCTAGTCTGCACTCCGGGGCAGCTGTGTTCACCTTGTGTCTCTTCTCTGTCGCTGTCTCCACCCCCGCCCCAGCCAGGCCATCCGGGAGCTGCAGGAGGAGGTGTGGCTGTACCGTCTGCGGCTGGAGGACAGCCCGCACCAGCCGCCCCAGGGCAACCCAACCCGCCCAGTGTCTGTGCCCGACCGCCCAGCCCCGGCCCGGGACCCGCCAGCGGAGTCCTCCGCCGCCTGGGGCTCCCACTATGGCAGGTGTGTGACCCCAAAACTCCCTCCCCTGTGCCCTGATGGCGGGAGAAGAAGGTAGGCTTGACCGGCCTCTGGGGCTCTCCCCAGACATGTGGGTTCAAGCGCAGCCACACCCCTCTCTCACTCATTCACTCCATCTTTCACTCACTCTGACATTTGTTTCCTGTGTAATATTTGATGCATCAAAGAATATATTGAACATACATGTTAATAATAAAGCTGGATACAGTGAATATCCCTCAACTCTCCACCCCACTCTGAGCTGGAATATTTCTAGACTCTCTCCCTCTCACCCACTCTCTCAGTCCTCATTCATTTATGATGATGACTTATAAAATCAGCTCACTTCTTTTGAGTGTTTCTATGGGAGGGCAGTAGGTTAAGGGATTTGTGGACATTGTTTCAATAATTCTTCTAACAACCTTCTGAGGTAATTGCTCTTCTTATCCCCATCTGACGTATGAGGAAACTGAGGGTCTAAGAGGCTCAGAGCCATTTTCTGTGATTCTGACTCTGGGGTCTTTGGTGTGGACTTCTGTGCTCTCTTCCTCCCCCTGTGTTATAAGCACCTCTCTGAGGGGCCTTCTCGGTGCTCAGGGTTTTTTTGTTTCTTTGTTTTTTCTCTTTTTTGTTGTTGTGAAATTTTTCTTGTACATTATTGTTTGTCAGTCACCATATAAATGCCCCCCTCCACCCCTTGTGCCCACCCCCCACCCCCCTTGCCCCTGGTAACCACAAAAACATTCTATCTGTTTGTGTGTTGGTTTTCTTCCACATATGAGTGAAACCATACCGTGTTTGTCTTTCTCTTTCTGGGTTAGTTCGCTTAACATAATACCCTCCAGGTCCATCCATGTTGTTGCAAATGGCACGATTTTGTCTTTTTTGATGGCCGAGTAGTATTCCATGGTGTATATATACCATATCTTCTTTATCCAGTCATCAGTTGAGGGACTCTTGGGTTGCTTCCACATCTTGGCTATAGTGAATAACGCTGCAATGAACAGAGGGGTGCATAAGCCTCTTTGGATTGTTGATTTCAGGTTCGTTGGGTAGATATCCAGTAGTGGGATAGCTGGATCATAAGGTATTTCGATTTGTAGTTTTTTGAGGAATCTCCATAGTTTTCCATAGAGGCTGCACCAGTTTGCATTCCCACCAGCAGTGGATTAGGGTTCCCATTTCTCTACATCATCTCCAGCATTTGCTGTTTTTTGTCTTGGTGATTATAGCCATTCTAACGGGTGTAAGATGATATCTCAGTGTGGTTTTGCTTTGCATTTCCCTGATGATTAGTGATTTTGAGCATCTTTTCATGTGACTATTGGACATCTGTATATCTTTTTTGGAGAAATGTCTGTTCATTTCCTCTGCCCATTTTTTGATTGGATCATTTGTTTTTTGTTATTCAGTTGTGTGAGTTCTTTATATATTATAGAGATTAACCCCTTGTTGGATATATGGTTTGCAAATATTTTTTCCCCACTGGTAGGTTCCCTATTCATTTTGATCCTGGTTTCATTTGCCCTGCAGAAGCTCTGTAATCTGATGAAGTCCCACTTGTTTATTTTTTCTTTGGTTTTCCTTGTCTGAGTAGACATGGAATTCAAAAAGACGCCTTTATGGCTGATGATGAGTAGTGTACTACCTATATTTTCCTCCAGGAGTTTTATAGTTTCAGGTCTCACCTTCAGGTCTTTGATCCATTTTGAGTTAATTTTTGTGTATGGTGAAAGAAGGTGGTCTACTGTGATTCTTTTGCAAGTGGCTGTCCAGTTTTCCCAGCACCATTTATTGAAGAGACTTTCCTTTCTCCACTGTATGTCCTTAGCTCCTTTGTCAAAGATTAGCTGCCCGTAGATATGAGGTTTTATTCTGGACTTTCAATTCTGTTCTGTTGATCTGTGTGTCTGTTTTTGTACCAGTACCATGCTGTTTTAATTACTATCGCTTTGTAGTATGTTTTGAAGTCCAGGTTGTGATGCCTCCAGCCTTGTTCTTTTTCAGGATTGGTTTAGCTATTCAGGGTCTTTTGTTGCACCATATGAATATTAGTATTCTTTGTTCTATTTCTGTGAAGAATGTCCTTGTGATTCAGATCAAGATTGCATTGAATCTGTAGATTGCTTTAGGTAGTATGGACATTTTAACTATATTTATTCTTCCAATCCAAGTGCATGGAATATTTTTCCATTTCTTTATGTCATCATTGATTTCACTCAATAATGTCTTATAGTTTTCACTGTATAGGTCTTTCATTTCCTTGGTTAAGTTTCCTCCTAGATATTTTATTCTTTTTGCTACAATTGTAAATGGCATTGTCTTCTTGAATTCTCTTTCTGTTAGTTCATTGTTGGTATATGTAAATGCAACTGATTTCTGTAAGTTGATTTTGCACCCTGCCACTTGGCTGTGGTTATTGATTATTTCTAACAGTTTTCCAATGGATTCTTTAGGGTTTTCTATATATAAGATCATGTCATCTGCAAACCGTGAGAGTTTCACTTCTTCGTTGCCTATTTGGATTTCTTTTATTCCTTTTTCTTGCCTAATTGCTCTGGCCAGAACCTCCAGTACCGTGTTGAATAAGAGTGGCAAGAGTGGGCACCCTTGTCTTGTTCCTGTTTTCAGAGGGATGACTTTCAGTGTTTCCCCGTTGAGTAGGATGTTGGCTGTGGGTTTGTCATATATGGCCTTTATTACGTTGAGGTACTTTCCTTCTATACCCATTTTGTCAAAGAGTTTTTATCATAAATGATGTTAGATCTTGTCAAATGCCTTCTCTGCATCTATTGAGATGACCATGTGGTTTTTATTCCTCATTTTGTTAATGTGGTGTATCACATGGATTGATTTGCAGATGTTGAACCCTCCTTGTGTCCCTGGTATAAATCCCACTTGATCATGGTGTATGATCTTTTTAATGTATTGCTGTATTCGGTTCCACCATATTTTGTTGAGTATTTTTGCATCTATGTCCATCAGAGATATTGGTCTGTAGTTTTCCTTCTTAGTATTGTCTTTGTCTGGCTTTGGTATTAGGGTGATGTTGGCCTTGTACAATGTGTTGGGAAGTGTTCCTTCTTCCTCTGTTTTTTGGAATAGCTTGAGGAGGATAGGTATGAGATATTCTTT